>NW_026126558.1:12549166-14002500 GCF_943737965.1 Phodopus roborovskii | reverse complement strand
GGGCTCCAAAGATAGCAGAAGTGTTCAACATTGGTAGTTATGGGCCAGTGAAATGACTGACTTACAAAGCAAATGCGCAGTCACCAAGCACGATGACCTGGGATTAATTCCTGGGACCAACCAGGAAGACGGAGAGAACCAACTGGGAAGTTGTCCCTAGGACCTCCACATGTACATCCTCAAATGGTGGATCCACCTCCTGCATGCAGGTCTCTTAGTATACTGTGATCCTGTCAGTGCACCTGCACTCTGGTGAAAATAGAAACCACAGTTTGCTCCAAGAAAGTCCTACAAGTGAATGAAGCTTAGGCAGAACCCTCAACAGACAGTTTTCAGGCTTGAATTCCAGAGTTCAGGTTTCTAGCTCAAAACTTTTGGCATAAGCCATGCTTTGTAATTCAGAAAACTTTAAATTATAGGTCAGCAAATGCTTCATTTTCTTGTGTATGACTAGGATCAGCATACATACGACTATTGAATAAATTCTGGCCTGAATACTGTCCATCCAAATAAATTTTTATTAATATGTAGCTGTGTAACTGTGTGCCTTTGTTTGCAGCTTATCCATAACTGCTGTTGGCTAACCTGGTAGAGCTTAGTGGTCAAAATGGCAACCATAGACCCATAAAGCTTTATTTTCTATAGAGCTCTTTGCTGAGTCCGTGTAATTTAACACCCCTGGAGGCAGCATCTTGCAATTAAACATAAGAATATCTATGTATCAAAATGAACACCACTCTAGACAGTGTTTGGTACCAAATGGTTATTTAAAGACCTTCCTATATAGAGAGTTTCTTGGACTTCATAGATTCCCTTTCATCTTTGGAATTGTGGAATATAGATGCATAAAGCCATGAGAATTGAGAAGATTGAGTCATTTTATTCATACATGGTTGTTTATGTTGTAAATTATAAAAGAATGGAGATTTGCCTGGAGTAGAGGTGACAGGTCACCTGGACTACACCGGATACCTAATTAACATCATGTATCTTATTGAGGACTTCTGTGTTATTCATGAAGCTGGCACTGGGGAAAGACCTCAGCACATATTGATTTCAATCTCTTAGCTTCAAGGTAGCATGTTGAGGGTGATGAGGAAGGTGCACGGTAGATGGAAATTGCCTATTTTCATCCAGCTCCAGTGGCTCTGGCTTCCTGGCTACTGAGGCCTACGAGGTGGTGGCTGGAGCAGTCACTTCCCTGAACTAGCTCACACATCAAGGCAAATGCTTACATCTCCAGTCTGACATGGTTGTCTGTTAAATTCGTGTTTAGATTTTTTTCTTTCTGTGCCTCTTTCAGATACTCAGTTTAATCAGTCATGACATATTTAATACTCTCCCAGGCTGGACTGAGTGCTCCGTGCATTCCTGCCCCAATCTCGCCCAAGGAATATAAGGCTAATGCTGGTGATTCAGAAGCAGGGAGTGTGCTCTCTGTCTGGGGACTCTGGTGTCTATGTGTCAGATCATTTGTACAAGTTTTAAAATGAAACATGCATATTCTCACTATTTAGCTAGCTAAGCAATAGCTTTATTGGAGTACCATATGGACTCCACATTGCTTCATGGAGAATAACCACTCATAAAGGCATAAATAGGAGCTGGTAGGCTGTCCTCTATTCCCATGCCCCCATACTTTGTGTACAGTTGGCACATAAGAAAATGGAGAAAGGGCCATCTTTCAGGTCATTGTGTGAAGGTGTTGTCCCCATTCACGGAGGCTCCACCCTCAAGATTACCTTCCAGAGTCCTTCACCTCAATATGACCATCTGTGCAGAGAGGTGAGGTTTCAGTAAGGAACTGGGGTGAAGGAAGGACAGGCCACAGCCAGGTTTCACAAGGTTCCTTCTGTTTTAATAAGAAACCGCGGTGGACATGATCCAAGAAGAATTGGAACCATTGGGGATGACACAACCTTAACAAACTTTTCTAATGTGTGCACAGCCAGATAAGTACCACTTCATTCAATTTTCCAAGTAGACTGGTCAGTCCAGTTTAAAATGGTTGTCATGAGGCTGGGAGTGAAACAGCTGGTAGAGGACTAGCCTAGCACATACAACCCTTTGTTCAGTTCTCAACACTGCATTAAACCAGATGAGGCAGCCCATGCTCCCAAGCCTCTAAGTCTAGGTTTGGGAAGGTGCAGGCAGAAGGATAAGATATTTAAGGTCATCTTCAACTATATTGGGAATTAGAGGCCAACATAGGATACATGAAACCATATCTCAAACGAAAAGGAAAAGGAAGGTGGTCAGACCTGTGGATTTGCTGTTTAACCCATTATCCTGGAATTCCTTCATGCTGCTCAAGGCAGTGACTTCTGTTAATCACAGGTGTAGTGAGCAGCCAGGTGAGATGGCCTCTGTGGCTTTCTCTACTCTTCAGCCTGTATACGTTCTGAGGGAAGCTGGGGAGAATCCCTATGCCCAAGTTATGAGTCTTCCTGTCACATTTTATTCTCCATGGGGCCCAGCCCATCCTATCCAGTCCCAGGGTGTGTGTGTGTGTGTGTGTGTGTGTGTGTGTGTGTGTGTGTGTGTGTGTGTGTGTGTGTGTCCTTCTGGACCACCGTGGATTTCTTGTCTATCAGCCCCAATATCATGATGCCTCCTGTATCCTAGGAACTCAGTTCGTGATTGTTTGGATGGTAGAATGAAGGAAGCTGTCTTGTATTTTGACATTCCTGTGAGTCAAAGCATTAATCTCTCTTTGTTCAGCACCTTTTTATGTGTGTAGTACTCATCTGAATAGAGCAAACTATCATAGAGGATAAGAAGGGTAAAGACTGTGACTCTTGAATGTTCCTCATGAGTAAAGAGAATCTTGGAGGTGTGAAGTGACTGATCTGAGGGCAAAGGCCCAGCTAGGTTAAAGTCCTGTGCCTCTTACCCTACAACTCTTGATTTTGAAGGCAATACATCTGCAATTGAAAGTTAACTGGCTCTTCTCATCTCGGAGTTTGTATCAGTCAGCTCAGGCTATCGTAACAAGCAGCAGAACAGAAATATATTTTCTCACAGCATAGAGATCAAGGTATTGGTTTTTCCTGAGCCCTCTCTCCATGGCTTGCATCTTTTCCTTGTAGCTCCACAAAGTGGTCCGTGTGTGTGTGTGTGTGTGTGTGTGTGTGTGTGTGTGTGATGCAGTCTCCCCCTTTTAGGACAGCAGTCAGACTAGATTTGACTTTATTTTAATGGAATATCTTCTTAAAGGTCCTATGCCCCACTACAGTAGCATTAGCCAGTACTGGGCTGATGAATAAGAGATGTTTGGAGAATGTAATTCAGCTCATGTGATTAGAACAAGGTCCTGTATAAACAGGTGACAGACCCAGAGTCGCTGTAGCCCTGTAATGCATACACAGTGAGCCCTGGGCAACCATCCTCACTCCTACCCCACCCTGCTTCCTCCATCAATAGCCAGCCAATTAAGGAATAGAGGCTTAGAGTTGCTTCCTTGGGACATAATTTGGTCAGCTATGTCCTGTGTGTCTCTTCATTCTCTTAAGAAGTACAAGTTAGAGAAAGATACAACCTGAATGTGGTTCTGCGAAGCAAGTTCTCATCTGGGCTGCTGGCACAGCACGGCTGCGTTTCTCAACTCTTTAAGTGTAATACAAATAGGAAAGGCAGTAATTGAACATCCCCAGCTTACTGGAGTAGCCCACATAATGGAAGACATTATGTGGTGTTTTGTAGCCTAGCAGCCTTTTTTTGTCCACTTCCAACTGCTCTGCAGTTTCTAAACTCTGATTTCCTGGTTCTGTTTGTAAACATAAATGCTGAGTAAAAGGTTGAAGCAAAACCCAACACCTCTGTGCCTTATCTTCATCTAGATTTTTGTTTCTTTGCTCCTGGAACTGATCTGGTTCAAAGCTCACTATGTAACCCAGGTTTCTCAGTGATCCTCCTACCTAGGTACTTAGTGATCCCAAATACTAGGATTATAGAGCTAGAATTCTCTCTCCATGGCACAACTCCACTCCCTGTTCATTACATAGCAAAGGAAGGGCAGGTTCATGGCTAACCTCAGTGTCACCTTCCTCCTCTGTCTAGTGCAGGAGAGCAACTGTCACTAGTGATTCACTCATAATACCCAGGGCAGCATGAGCTAGCACAGGACGACAGACTTAGGGGCTAGTGGTAAGAGAGAGAAACTCAAGATGATGTGGAGTCTTGGGCTTCTGGAAATGAGGGAGCAGAGAGTTTGCACTCATATAGGGACCATGGTCTGTGACCACTAGGTTTTCAGATCAGACATTTGCCCAGGATCTAGAGAGGACAGGCCCAGGGATTTCTGCCAAGCACCTGCAGTTGCTAGGGTATGTCATCCTTAGATGGAGTCTCAGATCAGACAGAATGCTTTGGCTTCTCTATTTTTTTCTTTAGGAACCCTGTCTAGAACTTTCTATAACAACTTGAAAGAAACAGTATGCTTGGAACATTCAAGGTCCTGACTGTCTTAGCCTAAAGGGGAGAACAACCATGTTGTTGGGACAGGTGACTTTGTCAGGTGTCCTGTCCTAACTAGACAGTAGACATCGACAATGTGGGGCAGTTTCCCATTCTGTCCCATCACCTCATCTTGGGCTTATGTCCCTTGGCAAGTTTGCATTTGGTCTTATATTTTAATATTTATCAGTGTACTTCCTGCATCTCTCACACTGTGCAAGAGTTGATTTGCAAGAAATATGTTTGGGGTTTTTTTTGTACACTGGTGTTGGGAAAATGCATATTTGCATAGAAATAATCTTTAGCCAGCTCCACTTTTCCAGTGTGTCAAATTTATAAATATCACCACTGCAGAGACATATTTTTGGATGCGGATTTCCTCCGCAGGTTGTTTCCTAGTCCATTTATCATGTCTGGGTCACCAGGCACCACACTTACTTGCTTGAGATTTTGTTTCTGAGCAATTTATTTGCCCAGATTATGTTTCTGAAGAACAAAGCAGCTCCCATGTTTTATTATAATTTTTGGAGCGTCAAAATTTCCAAGTACAGTCATCCCAGCAGAAGGTTGTCTAAAGGCTTCTTCTGGTGAAGGGAGGGCACCGGGCAGCATTTTAGCCTCTAGCCTGCCTCTCCTTCCACTTTCCCCTTGGTGCACCATTTGTCTCTGAGGATGCACAGTCTTAATAGGCAAAATGAAGCTCAGAAACTAGCCAGGTTCCATTCACACCTGTGAAGGTGCCACCATGTGTGACACGTTAAAACTAATGGCCAGAATCAGGCCGATGGGCTCAGCTCAGTGGCATGGGACTAGAGTTGCATTTTATTACAGTTGACTGAGCACCCCATTATCTGATGGTGATTTCTGTTCCTTCATCTCCCTGGCCATCTCCTGACTCCCCCACACACACACACCTCCCTTGACTCTTTCTCCCTTTTCCCTCCTCTTCATTCTCTGCCCTCTCAACTCTCCCCTATGGAGTACTTCTCTTTCCCCCTTGATTTCTCTTATTCTTTTTAATTTTTCTGTCTCCTTTTCTTCCTCAGCCAACCCACATCTCTCTTGCAATGTCATCTTTCAATATTTGCCTGATGACTTTTCATGTTTTATAATGTTCTCAACAGTATTGATTGTACTTGGTACTAAGGTACCAAGAGGAGATTTTTGAAATTTTTTCACAGATAATATGCTTGGAGTATATCCCCCCTCAAACTTCCCTTCTTCCCTTTACCCATTCCTCACCTCAAGTTTGACCCCTTTGATACCCTATACAATGCACTTCTAGTTTCATGCCATATATTCATACACAATTTTCATGTATCTTTTCAAATCTGGTTTCCCAAAATGAGAGAAAACATTCCATGTTTATCTTTCTGAGACCGATTTAACTTGGTAATCTCCAGTGGCACCCATTTCCTTTCAAAGAACATAACTTGATTTTTCTATATGCTGGCAAAAGTCCCACTGTGCACACAAACCATGTTTTCTTTGTCCATTCCTCGATTTATGGACACCTGTTTGGTTGCACAATTTAGCTATGATGACAGGTGCTTCAGTAAACAATTGACTTGCAAGCTTAGCTCTAGGATAGGTTGACTTGCACTCATCTGGTACAGCTGAGGTAGAGGTATTGTTAGTCATTTGAGGATACTCCATCTGATCTTCAGACTTTACCACCAGCCGTGTGTGTGATTCCCTTTTGTTCACATCCTGGCCCACACTCATTCCTGTTTACATTGTGAGCACTGTTTTGCCTGGAGTGAAATGGGGTCTCAGTGCAGTTTTAACTGAGTGTCCTGTAGCTTATCCTCCTTGTGTTATCCTCTTTGACCTTTCTCTAGTTTTCTTAGTTGTTTCAGTGTTCCAGGCTTTCCAAGGTTAACTGGCTAAACAAAGATTTGGGTTGCTTAGGTGTCAAGTGCTAAAGTTTAAACATACATTTTAAAGTACATTTATGATTTAAAATTGTATATTTAATTCATAATATCTGGTCAGCATATAATTCAAGGAGAATCTTGAAATGACATGACTATTTGGGATAAATATGGGACTCTGTATTTTGCTTTGTTTTGTTTGAGACAGGGTCTCTCTATCATGTAGCCCTAGCTGTAAACTAATACGTAAACCAGGCTGGCCTTGAACTCACAGAGAGCAATCTGCATCTGCTTCCCACATACTATGATTAAAGGTGTGTGCCAGCACACCAGTCATGATTCTGTCTTTTTTCTCACCCTTCTCCTTGCAATGTAATTATGAAGTAATTCTGACACTATGATGACAGTTTTAGAAGTGAACCCTAAACTGTTTTCTTTCTCCTAAAATGCCCCCTTAGTTTCCCACCTCTTGGTGGTCCTCTTGTGTGGTCCTCTCCCCTGGAGACTTATTTGAACCTGCAAAAAGATGACATCACTTCCTGACAAAGAACATGATCTTTCTAAAGTAATGAAGGCCCCAAATCAGGCTTGTTGAAAAGAGAGCCGATCTTCTGATGCTAGCTGTGAAGAAGTAAGCTGCCCTGTTGTGAGAGGCCCACCTACAGAGAAGCTTCTGGGTAGTGAGAGTGACTCAGAAAAGACAGGACATTAGTGCTGTAACTACAGTGGAATGAACACTGTGGAGATCTTGCTTGAACAATGCTTACTGCCTTGTATTAGACACCTTTTCATTGCTGTGTTCAAGAACCTGACTTAACCTAATGGAGGGAGGTTTGTGTTGCCTGAGGGTCCTATTCACAATGACTGGCCCTGAGGACTTAGGCAGAACATCATGGTAGCAGGAACCTGTGACAGACAAGGTTCTTGTCAAACAGGAAGCAGTGAAGAGAAAATACAGGAAGTAGCCAGGGTCCACTAGTGACCTTCTACTTACAGTTAGGTCCCATCTGCTATTTTTCTTCATCTTCCAATAGTGCTGAGTTATTAGGAATCCCTCAAAGTGTAACACAAATAAATAAAAAGGACCCAGAGACAGATAATGAGGGTCAACCTGAAGATCAGAGAAACAAAGCAGCCAACCTACCAGAGAGCTCTTACCTCTAAAAGGGCTAGGGCATTCCTATTCTCAAGGTGGCTTGAGAATGGGTGCCTGATACTGAGACCTTGCTCCTGTCTTATATAACTCCCTAATGCTGGGATTTAAGGCATGTGATCCCAGGTGCTGAGATCATCTTTGTGTGAACTATTTCTCTTTAGGATTCAATCAATCTTGTATAGATTTCGTGGCCTTGAACTCACAGAGATCTGTCTACCTCTTAATCCTAAATCCAAGAATTAAAGGTATATACCACCACTCCTATCTTCTGTCTGCTGGGATTAAAGGTATGTGCCTGGCTTCTATGGATTGTGGCTGACTTTGCTTTCTGAGTCCTCAGGCAAGCTTTAATAAATTGTAAATAATGTATCACCACACAAGGGACTGACCCATTGATAAGGTGAGCATCTTCAGGATAGCCACTCCTCATCATTAGAAAGCAAAGTCCCAGTATAGAAGAGTGCAGGAGATAACTGATAACTGTGTGTGCAGATTATAATGCCTCTGAAGAGACCACAGCCCCAGAAGACAACTGGTTTTCCGCCCAGGTGAGGACCCAGCTCAACCAGGTAGCTTTGTGTTAAACAGCATTGGAAGAGTACCTTCCTCCTATGTCCCCTTTTAGATAATGTTTGTTGTCCCAATTTCTAAATGATCGACTTTTAAAATTCCATCTTTGACTTCACTGGCCGTTCTGCCTCTACCAGAATACCTAAGATTTTCTTGAAAATTCTCCATAAGTATACATTTCTTCGTTGTGTAAATACAAAATCTAATGTAAAGCTACATAATTTCCACTCCCAGTTGCTGTTCTAAGTTAAAGGATTTCACTAAGAAATATACACTTTGGTTCTCTTTTTTATATGTGTTGTGCTATTTATTTGCACATTCATTAAAATAAAGTTCATAAAATTAAAAAAATGAAAAAGTACATTCTTCACAGTACAGGCTTCCTTTGACATTTGACTGCATAGCTTTAATTTACGTAGCCATCAGAACATGATCTCATAAAAACAACTGCAGTATTCTCTGCTTTTATCCATGGGAAATACATTCTAAGATGCCTAGTAGGTGCCTGAAATTGCAGATGGTACAGTACTATAGATCTTATCTTTGCCTGTACATACATACACACACTTATGATAAAGTATGGTTAGTAACTGAGACACATAAGAAATTAAAAGAAAAAAGAATGATAAAATACAATACTTGTAATAATACACAATAACAGAATTACCAACATCACTTACTCATTTAC
The DNA here is from genome assembly GCF_943737965.1 of Phodopus roborovskii. Taxonomy (NCBI): domain Eukaryota; kingdom Metazoa; phylum Chordata; class Mammalia; order Rodentia; family Cricetidae; genus Phodopus; species Phodopus roborovskii. Next base: position 13,993,757 of record NW_026126558.1, on the reverse strand, counting down.
TTGGAGCCATTATTAAATAAGATAAAGGTTATGGCAACATCTGCACTGTAATACTCATGGTAACAGATCTAAGAACAGAAATTGTTAGTGAGTGACTAGTAGGTAGGCACCATAAGTATGGATTCTATGGTAATTTGAATGAGAATGATCCCCATAGGAACTTATATTTAAATAGTTGGTCTCCCCCTGATAGAACTGTTTGAGAAGTATTAGGAGGTGTGGCCTTAATGAAGGAAGAGATACCACTGGGGGAGAAGGGGCTTTGAGGTTTCAAAAGTCCATGACATTACCAATTAGCCCTCTCTGCCTTGTGCTTATGGATCAAGATGTAATCTCTCAGTTACTGCTCCAACACCATGTGCCTGCCTGCTAACATGCTCCCTAACAAGATGGCCATAGACTCTAACCCTCTGAAACTGTAAGCTAATTAAATGGTGTGTGTGTGTGTGTGTGTGTGTGTGTGTGTGTGTGTGTGTGTGTGTAACAAAGACAGATGTGCCAAGCGAAGAATTGTTCATGTTCCTGGTTAAAGCAGACAATCATGAGACCCAGTTTAGAACTTATGAAGTAGTTATTTCTGGAATTCTGCATTTAGTATAGTTCAGACCATGGCTGACACCAGTTAACTGGAATGGTAGAAAAGTGTTGGCTGAAGGGAGGGCTCCTTGGTGTGTTTTATAAGAAGGCCCCATCTCTCAGTGTAGGAAATAATACACAGTACTAGACTTCAGATGAGCCTTTTTTGAATTTATGTCTCCCCAAAGAGTCCCAGTTCCACACCCTGCAATGCTATCAAAAATTGGCTCAGGAGACCCCAAATGTGGCAAAGTCTAGCCTCCCCAGGCCACCTTGAGACCTGCTGAGGAGAAAGGAGGTGACCTCACGGCACCAACTGGACTGCCCGCTTTATAGATGAGGAAAGTAAAACTCACTGCATCTCACTCACAGAATATCCTTCAAGCTCTCCTCTGCAATCTCACTGACCCAAGAGGCCATGTGTTCCGTTAGCTTGAGGAGCAATGCAAGGGCAGATATGAAGGTGGAATTACACGTGGGAGTTTCCAACACCATGTCTCATTTATTTGTCTTACTTTTATTTTTCCCTGCCTGGAACTGCCATCCCTTTGAAATCCCCTGGGCTTCCCATAGCGAAATTCATTCATTTCCATTTGGGAAGGCCCGATGGGCTGTGTGCGGTACTTTCGGGCTTCTCTGCTCACCCAGCCCTGACAAACTGTCTGTGTGCTCCTGTCTTTGACACCACTGAAACAAGGGGAAGGAGTCAAGTGTCTGCTTTGGAGCACATTAACTTCTTCATCGCCATAGTTCTGAGTTAGACCTTGTTCCCCTCTTGCAGTGAGAAAACCATCCAGATCTCCCTTCCCCACCAACCCCCTCCAGGACAATAGTTTTAATAGCTTCTGCGTGGTTCCTATTTTTGGCTGTTTCTGTGTAAACAAACTAATCTAATAGCATACTGAACCCATCTAACTTGGCAGAATTTCAGAATATCACTCATTTCTATGGCAAGTTGGGATGCCAAAAAGGGAGGGGGGAAAAGCCCCTCACTTTCATCGCATAAAGATTTCTCTTAAGGTTGCCTTTCATGAACATAAGTGTCTATCATCTGGAATTCTCTGATAACCCAACTGGAAATTTGTTATTGTAGAAAGGTACAATGGGGACCAGGATGGTGTAGTTCCTTGTGCAATTTCTGGCTTGACTCTATTTGCCTGATTGGAATGGGCATCATATGAACACAACTACAAGTGTTGGCATGGTTGTAAAAAGTGGGTTCTCACTTAGCAGACATGCTCATGAGCCACATTCATTTCCCCTAAAAGATTGCATCTTAGACATGGCCAGTACATTCCCTAGAAGCCCTGCCAGCTCAGTTTGGCCTCTGTCTCTAGAACAAGAGCCTGTTTGGGGGACACAGTATCCTGTAACTGCTTCCTTATGCTGCCATCTGTATGTCACTGTAGGTCTGTGGAGAGGACTCCAGGTTATCCTTGGCCACTATCAGGAATGGACTAGAGGCTACCCAGGCTTCATTCACCTACAGCAACCTCTACCCTCCTTGTTGACTGTCATTCCTACTGCTACCTGGAAATAGCAGGTGTCCTATTAAGAGTCTGTCTGTGAGCTTGTAATGTTCTCTTTGCCAAAGAAAGTTCACCAGCCCCAGACTACCTGTGACTCTAAGCAATTAGGGGTCGACATATCCTGTATGGTAGACAAACTTATAATTAAGCCTTCCTGTGTGAATGAGATACAATCTGACTACAAACTTGCACTATACATGACCTGGGATCTCTCCCTCTCTTTGAAATCTATAAGAGGGAGCCTGATCTTTTTCCAGAGCCCCCGGCATACTACAGTCTATGGCATTACTGACTCCTAATTATCCCCTATGCCAAAGGGCAATCCCTCTTCAGTGACTCCTTGAACCCCTAGCCTGAGACCTTGTTGTAGATGGACTTTCTTTGGGCTGCTAGCTCACAAAAAACAACACAAAATAATTACAAAAGTTTGGCCTATAGCTTAGGCTCATTTCTAACTAGCTCTTATAACTTAAATTAACCCATTTCTATTCATCTATATGCTGCCCTGTGGCTTTTACCTCTCTACCTGCATATCTTGTTGCCTCTGTTGGGCTGGAGACACTGCCTTTCTTCTTCCCTGAGCTCTCCCTGTCTGGAAGTCCCACCAATACCTCCTGCTTAACTATTGGATGTTTAGCTTTTTACTAAACCAATCACAGTGACACATCTCTACACTGTGTGAAGGAGTGTTCCACAACACTTTGTGCTAACATGTTACTGAGAATATTAACCATCATGCCTTTGGAAGGAACCCTTAGCAACTCAGGTACAAGAGGACAGACCACTTCATCAGAGTCCCTTTCTGTCCCTACACCTCATCCTCTGTTTCCCCCACAGGTTTTAGCCACATCCCTTTATAGTGGGGTGTGATTTTTAATTTTTGTTTCCATTTTCTCTTGGGGAGTGTATTATTTTATATTTCTCTCCCCGCCCCACCATCCCATCCACACATATATCACTATTGTTTTCTCAGCAATCTAGGATCACTGAAATAGGTCAGAGGGTGAAGGTGCTTGCCACTAAGCCTGGTGATCCAAGTTTGATTCCTGGGATGCACTTGGTGGGAGGAAAGAACAGACTCCTGTGATTGTTCTCTGACCTTCATGTATATTCCATGGTGTGCAAACATTAAAAAAAAAAATAAATGTAGTAACAATAAAACAAAAATAATAACAACCACAAAATCTCTCCTTCTAGAAGCCAGGTATTATCGGGCATGGCTGTAACCCTAGCACTTGGAAAGTAATGCAGGAGAATCCTGAATTCATGGGCAGCCTAGGTTACATAGGGGCATAAATGAAATAAAATAAAACAACCCTACCAGGATGATAAGCAGTGTCAGCGAATTCTCTCATTTAATATTTCACTTTGTAATTCTGGGTCAGTTTTCTTCTCCATGTATTTGTAAGATTTCTAGTCTAGAACTGGCCGTGCCACACAGCCTGGTCTAAGTAGTAAATGAGGGAAAGACATTGTAGTCTCTGACCTGGTTGCTCAGTTTGACTGTGTTCCCTCTTCGTCGCACACTGTCTTCTTCATGAGGCCTTTGCCTCTTCTGCCATTTTCTGAACAGTAACCCCAAAGGTCTACAGTGACCATATGCTAATCATGGAACCATCTCATGCTAATCTTGGAACAATTGAAGAGGAAAAAAGAGGAACAAGAAGAAAAGATGAGAACTAGACTCAGAGAAAAAGAAAAATAGTGACTGGGTGGCCACTGAGGCCTGGAGAAAGAAGAATAACTGGGGGGAAGGAAAGAAATAAGCAATTTCAACCAGAATTCCTGGGAAAATTCAGTGCCATATAATTAACTGCATGATTAAAAGATATATATATATATGTATATATATATACACATATACATATATACATACATACATATGAAAGGAAGTGGGGGACTATTAACTGGACCTCTTCATCCTCTCTGGTTCCTTTTGAACCCAGTACTTCACACATTAGGCAAGCACTCTAACACTGAGCTATACCATAGCACCTATTTCATTGTGGCATGGGTTTCTGGAGAAATCTAAGGTTCACAGAAAGCAATGTCTCCTGTACCAAGCTCTGTCAGCCTTGGTTCACATGAATGCTCTGATCCAGGGAGGCAAGCATCCTCTAGACTTGACACTGGTCACCCCACATCCTCAGTCTCGTTTCCTGCCTTCACCACTGCCTGTGAAGAGCACTGCTGACAAAGTGGTGTACATCCTTGGAGAGAAGCGTAAGTGATACTTGGGACCAGGATCTGAGAAGAGGGGCTCAGTGAACAACCATGACTCTAGGCTTAAGGATGTTCCCAGGACATCTCATAGCTATCCTCCAGTACAGTGGGGTCCATGCTCTTCATTAAAGGCATAAGAAAAAAGGCTAGAAGTCTCTCCTCTTCACCAAACTCCATAAAGCCTCTGGTTCCAGAAGCTTCTCCCATTCCTTCTAAGTGGTGGTGAATCTCAGTCCCCATCAGATCCCTCTGTGTTGGATTGGAATACAGAAACCAAAGTGTTCTAGTTTTCTATTCCTGGGATGAAACACCCTGACCAGAAGCAACATGGCATTGGTGGCTGGGGGGGGGGAGAGGGGGGGTACAGAGGTGTCTTTCATCTTGTAACTCCCAGGTTACAATCTCAGACAGAAATCAGGGGAAGGAACTTAATTCAAGAACTTGGAGGTGAGATCCAAGGAAGGCTACTTACTGGCTCTTTCTCGAGCTCATGCCTGTGTCTCAAGCTCACCCTCCTAATGGGAGTGCCCACTTCTGCAGGGTTCGAGCATATTTTCCTCCTCTTTTGTATGCCTCTCCATGCAAGGATAATTACACAGAAAAAGCCCAGAAACGGTTGTTGTTGGAATTATTCCAGATTTTTTTTTTTTTTTAAAGATGTCTTTGTCTAGAACTTCACAAAATAAACAGCATGGTTGCCCCATGCATTGTGAGCATCCTGCTGGAATGGAATTTCACTGTTTCTAATTGGGGGGCTTACTTTCCTGGTTCCCAGTAAATCATGAAAGGAAGAAGCCAGACCTTTGGAGAAGTGTGAACACTGAGGCAAGGACTAGCCAGCCGCCTCTCTTCGCAGCTGGTTCCCTGAGAGATTTAGAGGCTGACTGTCACGAATCTCCCATTAGTGAAGCCTCTGGACCCCTCCTCGTGTGCATTTATCTTGTAAGGGGCATATTTGGGAGATGTTGCTATTCTGTTTTATCTACGGAATTGCTTTCCGTTCCAAGGACTTTTATATAAGTATTCCCTTGAACCCATTCCAAAAAGTGGGTTTTTAACCCAATAGACCATAACTGCAGTGTTTTATCGTGCATACATATTTCCAAATGTGAATGTAAGTAGATTTAGCAAAGTTAAAATAAAATTAAAACTTTTCAAAGGGCACTGGGCTTGCTTTCCTATGTTGGACTCTTCTCCCTTTGGAGTTCTTGTGCCATTTTTAAGGACTAAAAACAGGAAGTTTTTCTTCCTCTTGGGTACTTTTTTTTTTTTTTTTTTCTTCTACAAGGGGTGGAGGTCAGCAAATGCTGGAGAGACTTTCTTCTCCCTGAGGCATCTCTGCTCCAAAGGGATGAATTGTCACTTGGTGAGTTAGGGCCCCATACTCCTTGCTTCCCATCTGCCTCTGCTGAGATACTCTCCAACTCTCCAAGCAAAAGCTTCCACCATTTCCAAAATAGAAGTCTTTCCTCCTCTCAGTCCTGCTGGCTGCAACCCCCTGAGTCTCCTTGCCACCTTTTCTTATCCCTTTGAGGAAAAAAGAAAGAAAAGAAAAGAAAGGAAAGGAAGGAAGGAAGAAAGAAAAGTCAACACCCTGCCCAGGCCCAGCATGTTCTGGCTTTCTTTCTTTTCTCCCATTTTCCCTTGGAAATAGCTGGGACCACCTCCCGTCCTGCCACAGAGCCTTTGCAGAGTCTGTTTCTTGTCCTAGAATAATTCTCCTCTCTGGCTTTTTCTTAGATATTGGGGTTCAGCTAGGTCATTCATTTCTTAATTAATTTTCCCTTTTCTAGACCCTCTTCCTTTCTTCTTGTCTTTACCCTCAACTTTCACACACAGACACACACACACACACACACACACATACACACACACACACACACACACACCAGCTTCAGTGTTTTTCTCCTGGTAGACTCAGATCCACATGGGCAGAGGCTGGAGTTTTAGTCTGTTTCATGAATAGAGTCCAAGAACAGTTGTGGAGTGAGTAAATGATGCAGAAGTGAGGCTTTCTCCACCAGCATCCCATCTTCTCAGACATGTTCTTGGTGGATATCAGAAAACCTGGATATCAGGGGAATCTCTCCATTCCCAGATGTCTTGCTGGGCCTTGGTAATTTGTCCCAAAAATACAGTTAGTGCTGAACACCTGTCCTTCCTGGATGCTGGTATTTGGCCTCATGTTCAGAGTGCTTCCTATATGACCAGCCTCCAGGAGAAGAACCCTGGGGTATGGGGTCTGCGATGTGCTCTCTACAGGTCCTTATACATCCTTGTTGGGAAAGAAAGGTGCTGTTGGGATATTACCCATGACTTCCATAGCTCTCCACTCCTTTGCAGTGTTTCCTTTGGGTATTCTGCTTTAAGTCTGTTGGCTGTGATATTACCTGGGGTCTTCCTGATAGCCTGCCCTGGGGCTGCTATTCTACATTGCAGAACACACTTGTGTTCCCAGGTCAAGACTGAGATCTGTATCTGTTATTTTTTTCTTGTCGATGTGATCTGACAAAAACCAACGTCCTGGGGAAGGATCTTTGGGTTCACAGTTCAAAGGAATGCGTGATGGGAAAGACTCAGTGAGGGGAGTGAAAGGCATCTGGTCCCACTGTTTCCGCCATAGTGTTTTGGGTAAACATGCTATATGTGTGCAATGCATGCATGTGAGTGTACAGGTTTGCACACCCCTGCACACAGGCCAGAGCAGAAGGTCTGGCACATTGAGATAAGGCCTCTCACTGAACCAGAAGCTGGCCATTTCAGGTAGGCGGGAAGCCTAACACACTCTCAGGATCAGTCTGTCTTCTTCACCTCCCAGCGTACCCAGTAATGTCCTGCCTCTTTTTTTTTCTTTCTTTTCTTTTCTTTTCTTTTCTTTTCTTTCTTTCTTTCTTTTTCTTTTTTTTTTTTTTTTTAACAGGGGTGCTATTGATCTTAACACAGGCAGGTCCTCATGCTTGCAGAACAAGTGCTCTTAGTCATTGAACCATCTTGTTGCCCTTTTACCCTTTTTTGATCCTGCCCAGAAGCCCAGTCCCTAGATGGGTTTGTGTATCCTAGGTGATTCATCTCTGTGATGCCCATGACATAGCACTGCCAGACCACCCCTTCTCTGCCTTCTCTCTTGACCTTATTTTGACCTAATCAGTTACCATGACTACCAAAAACTATGGAAGGGTATTGTCAGGGAGGCAGCCAACTTTGCACATCCCCATTTCATAGAACCGTAACTTCAGGATGTCATCAGGCCTTTCGCCAGCTCACTGGATTACACCCAGTGACAAGGGTTCCTGGCCTTCCACACACAGGTTTCTAAGAACTGAAGCCAACAAGCTGCTGGCCCCTGGTAAAGCCACAACAAAGTCCCCTGCTCCTCATAAACAGCTTGCCGCAAGGCCCACAGCTCTAGAAAGCAACCTGCATGCCCCCTGTGTACTGTGAAGTTCAGAGTCGAGTTGGCCGCCCTCTTTCTTCTCTCCTTCATGTATGATTCATAAAGAGATTTCTACAGGGCTGGTAACTGCAGTCAACCTGGGCTGAGCTCCCATGCAGAGCACACAGGAAAGTGGGGGGGGGTGTGGAACACAGATGTAGGTCACCTCAAGAGAGCAGAGGAACCCTCCTACAGGCTTCTTGTGGCTGAAAACCCTTCCAGCTGAGTCAATTGAAGGGTCACCTGCCCCTTCGTGGTCCAACTCTCTGTAAGATGCAAGGAGGCTACTCAGACCAAGCGCTAGCCAGCCACCGAGGTGTTAGGCTGTGTTCCACATGCCAGCAAATGTTCCTGATCCCACTGGAGGTGGGAAGGCACACCCTTCTGCATTCTGCACCACTGACTTTCTCTACATTTGGAGTTTTTTTTTTTTTTTTTCTATTATTCTCCTTCAAAGTGCAAGTGCCCAGGAGAATAGGAATGAGTAAACAGTTGTCCGCAGAGAGCAGACAGTTTGTTTAGCATATGACAAGTACCTTGTCACAAATCAAACGTTCAAGGCTAGCCTGGGCTACATAAAGAGACTCTGTCACAAACAATCAATTGGATATTGAAATCCCCAAGCTTGGAAGTGGTGTTCTTCTGCCTTTGTTTTGAAGTCATTTTAATACAACCCCTTCTCTGATCTGCTCACTCAGTGAGCAGAAACTCTCTCTGAATAGGACAATAGGCAGGAGGGAGAAAGGACACTAACCGGGAGCTAGGCAGCATGTTTCCCTGGGTTCTGTGGCTTCCCTCACTGTAAGGAGCACCCAGCTTACAGACAGAGAACCTCATCTAGTGTCACATGAATCAGATTCCACACCTAAGTGCATGTACTGCCAAAACTGTAGTGGAACCCCTGACTTTTGGATCCAACCAGACCCTGGACTTGCTGGGATCTGGCCCAGGGGCCCTAAGAATTAAATGTGTAAGACCTTTTCAGTGTGGACACCAAGTACCGTGTCTGTTGGATGAAAGCCTGGCTGTTCTTATAGAAAGCCCAAGGAAGAATGACATGAACCTGAGTCCCAGACACCAACTTAAATCCTGCCCACTTCCTTCTATGGCTTATGGAAAGAAAATGCTGGTATACCTTCACAGGGAGCTTACATAGTTACGTCTCAGAACCTGGTACAGTCAGCCTCATCATGATCATGATCAACTTCGGGGACATGTGATGAATGTCAGATCATGGAAGGGCAGGGGAGGTACATGGGACTCTGAAGTTGGCTTTTCTATGTGGTCTCTGTGGAGGCCGTCTTAGGGAAGAAAGATACCTTGGAAACCAGATTACAGAAGGCATTGCCTTGTATTGCACAGGGCCAAGAGGTTTCCGTGGAAGTGCAGAGGAAGCAAGCCCTGGTCTAATTGCACTGATAATGCAATTCTGTAACTCATTCTGCCAGTGTGATGGTGGATGGGTGCTTCCTGTCCCTGCATCCTGCTACACACTGCCCTTCGGTCCTAGGAGAGACATCTGCTCTGCACTCCAGTTGCTATTTTAAAGTGCTTTGGACAGGCCCTTGCTATTAAGAGCCTGTGACTCCATGTTAATAAAAGGTAGTATATTAAAATTGAAATCCATGTTGTTATCAATAGAGATCGGTTACTCTCCAGATCAGGTTAAAGCTTCCATACTACAGAATGCAAAGGGAAGGAGGTAAGGGTTGTTGGAAGACCTACTATGTGTCACTAACTCTACTAGACAATTTAGATACCTCAGCACAGAAGATGTTGGCAGCAAACCCAGCCTGGCCTCTTTGATATGTAATATATATTGGGTCCTGAAAATTACAACAGAGGCATCAGTTGGTTGAGGCTTAGTCTTTGGGAATGATGAGTTCTTTGGAGTAAACAGGCTCTTGACTTATGAAGTTTTGCTGGAGCTTTGGCTTTTGTCTTCCTGTTAGAAAATGTAGTGGCTGCCCTTCCCCCACCCACCAGCTCCTTTTATTTCTGGGAGTAACCCTCTTTACTCTAGCTCTTCGACAACTGTCAACTGTCAACTGTTAACCCCCCCCCCCCCCGACCTTGTAAAATAAATGCCTAGCGAGGACAATGACAAGAACAGGCCACTTAGCCAGGAGAGAGAGGGGAAGTATCCACCACCTTCTCCACAGCTGTGCATTTGTGTTTTGGAAGAGGATCCAGAAGGTCTCCAACCTCCAGCACAGAGGCCTCTGCCCCTTCTGTTAGAAACCAACTCCTTTGGGGGGAATACCATAAGGAGTGGTCCTTACCCAGCTCCTGCCCTGTTGTAATATGTGTGTTCCCTCTTCCCACCTTGACAGGCTTGAAAGGGACCCCTACAGTTGTTGTGAGTAGTTACTGGACCCCCAAATGGAATATTAGCTGCCTTCCAGAGCTTTTCTTCTTCTTAGTGGGCAGAGGAATCCCTGTGATCCATTCTGCCAGGTGAACAAGTGGCGGCATCCAGCTGCTCATGTGGTGTGTGGCTTCTCTCCAAGACACTTTTCTGCTGCCTTGCCTCTCCCCTGCTCTCCATAGCTCTCTCCCCACCCACCTTACCCGTGTTCTCCCTAGCTGCCTCCCCACGCCCGCCCCTCTCCACTGCTCCTCATAGCTCGCTCCTCAACCTGCTCTCTATAGCTCTTCTGCCCTTTGACAGTGGAGACTGCCCTCAACAGGGCTTCTCTTGTCAATTTCAAGATGTGGGAGGTGCCATTCCTTGCCCCTCTTTACAGATGAGCCACCTGAAGCTCTAAGTGGCTGGCAAGGGGAAAGTGAATTGGCAAAGAGCTGGGGATGGCTGGGGTAGGTCAGGCCTTGGAGACTGGCTTGCTTTCCTAGAACCCCTCCCCTCATTCCTCTGACTCTCTGCCCAGTCCAGTCCCCTGAATCAACTCCTACAAGCTGTTCATCCTACCCCTTCCTCTGCTACAGGTTTTTCTCCCTGGCAGGCAGCGTCTGAAAGGCATAGCCCTGCTGGCCTTGGGCCCTGATAAGATCTGTCTGGGCTGCCTTTGTCTGGGCTGTACCTGCCTTTTCCTGAATGGCCCTGTTAATTGCAATTGACTCTCATAGAATGTGGAGATCGGTGCCACTTGACACCAGATGGATGTGGATGACTTTTCCAGGTGTCCCAGCAGCAGGCCAGAGGGGGCAGGGAGCTAGAGAAACTCAAGTTACAATAAGGAGCCTTAGAATTGGAGCTGTACTGCTCTTCTGCTAATCTCTCCTTCCCTCCCTCCCCCTCCTTCCTTTTTCTCTCCTCCCCTCTCATTGTAGGCTTTCACAGTAAAATCAGAAAGAATTAGGGATTTTATCCTAGTGACCTGAGGGTAAGAGGGTTCCTCTGGGTGTGTGTATGTGGGGGGGGGGGTAGGGAGCTAATTTTGTTAGGTCAAGCCTGTTGCCCTCTTTCAGCTCCCAAAAGCCCTGGGCTGAATAGAAAACCCATTTTAGTGGTGGAGGCAACAAGGCTGAAGGACCAGCCTGCTATCTGCCCCCAGTCCTTATTCTAGAGATGGGGACCAGAGCCTGCTCAGCTGAACCCCTCAGATCTCTAAGACACTGTCCTTTTTTATTTGCTCCAGCCCTGGGAGCCCCAGGAAGGGAGTTAGCACAGCAGCAGAGAGGCCCTGGTTCAAACTACCACAGTTCATTTTGTAGGACCATCCCAGCAAATCTCCAGCGTCAGATTTTCCTATCATTCTGCACAAAAGAAAACCAAGGCTTTGTGAAGGGTGTGTGCACATGTGTGAGAGCGTGTGTGTGTGTGTGTGTGTGTGTGTGTGTGTGTGTGTGTGTGTGTGTTCAAATTTAGGGAATTTCCCAAAGGAAAAGGCAGAGAAAGTCCAAACTCAACCCAGGATGGAATGAATATAAAATAACTACCGGACTCATCCCAGTTCGAGCAGCGCTCCTTTTTAAATTAGAAGCCTGGAAGGGCATAGCCTTTAATTGTTACACTTGTAGTATCAGGGCTATCAATACAGCAGGAGTAGGACCCCTCCTGGCCCCTCCCATCTCCCAGCTCTACTTAATCAAAGGGAGGCACAATCAAAAGGGAAGAAACCATAGAAATCAGCTGTATGCTCTTTGCTGGCTGGGAATAGACAGAAAGAAGGGGGCATTTATCCCCCTCCATGAAGATGCCAGGCTCAGGGTGAACCCAAACAAGAAGTTCTCAAAGCAACTCTGGGAATGCCTCGATTTATGTTATAGATTAACACAGTGATAGACCCTGAGCAGAAAAGACGAGCACTAATTACCTGACAGCGCTCCCCTCCACTCACCTGGGTCATTGAAATTAATTTCTGCTTTCGGGTTTGGCAGCCAGCAGCTGCAAGATCTCACCTCAATGCTCAAATAAACGGGGAGCTGAAATAGTCTCAGTGCACAGGCTGCATTAAAGGAGTGGGCTACCAGAGAGTCTGCATCACAGACACCAAAGAAGGGATTATTTTTCCCTTTCATCAAGTGCCTGAAGCCTTTGCGAAGCCCAGAGAGGAGGAGAAAAGGAAAGCAACCACTTTGTATTGCAGAACTCACACCAAACTGCTTTACTAGGTGGGGTCTGAAAACTCATGGTCAATCCCCTGTCCCCTAAATAATTCACAGTTTCTCTTCATTTAACAATAACAGTAACAAAAAATTGAATGAATGATCGGGCTGCGCACGAACACACACACACACACACACACACACACAAAATTACAAGTCAAGATGTGATTTGTGAACATCCATTGTACAGCACCCATTACTGTCAACAAGGTATTTTTACCTATGTCAAGGTTGAGGAAATAGATGAGGAAGGGAACAACAGTTGAAAGGTCTTGGGTTTGGACTTCAAGGACACTGAAGTAGATCCTCCTTTTGGATAATAACTTATTAGAAGAGTTGTTAATGCCATGGACAGACAGACAGACAACAGCATGGTTGGCACTTTGATGACGGTTGTGCCCCATAAATCTGATTGTGTATGTTTGGCAGCTTCCCTTCTTTTACATCTCAGAGAAAGGGAAAGGTGTTGTTGCAGGAGAGGGCAGCCAAGCTGTCCCAGATTCCTGGAGTGGAGGGGAGGGAATTCCAGGGAAAGGACAAAGTGTGACTCCAAGGAATAGGGGAGAAGGGGCACATCTGGAGAGATGTCATTGTACCTGTAGCCATCAGATGTCCCTAGTGGAGCAACCTGAGATCTGGTAACTGCTTTTTAGAAGTGAGATTGGTCATCAATTGGTCTTGCCTTTTCTCCTACAATAGCTAGAACAAGCTACCATAGGTGCATGTGGCCGGATCAGCTCAAAGTCTCAAACATAACCTGAAGAGGATGAAGGGAAAGGGAGGAAATTGGAATCATAGGTGGGATTTGAATCCAAGGCTTCAAGTTCATCATTCTTTCTGTCCCTTTGTGTTGACTGTTTCTTTGTTGGTTTTGCTTTGTTTTAATGGGGAGGAGTTTCCAGCTGTGTGGTCCAGGCTGGCCTTGAACTCATGATCTTTTTTGCCTCTTCTCCAGCATATAAGGATTACAGGTGAGTGTGGGCATTGGGCCTTTCGAACTTGGGACTGTTGCTTACAGCAGTACAGACTGATCTTTTCTAATACAAAAATCCAAAATCTGAAACAACCAAGTCTGAAACTTTTTTTTTGCTTTGTTTCTTACTTTTGTTATCATTTGCTTGTGTGTGAGAGATAAGGTTTCCCATAGCCCAGCCTGGCCTTGAGCTTATGTGCAGCTATGGATGACCTTGACTTCCTGTTCCTGCCGGCTCCATCTCCAATATGCTGGGCCTACTACATCTGGTTTTATGCAGTGCTGGGGTATTAGGCAAGCATTCTTCCAACTGAGCCACAAATCCAGCCTCTTGAATGTCATATACCACATATGAGACACAAATAAATAACATATTCACATTTGAGTTTCTTTTCCAAGACACCTGGGGAGTCCACTACATGCATATATTTATCTAGCTAAACAAAATCAGCCTTGACACAGATTTGTGAATTATGAATCTGAGGTTTTGGAGCATCTGTGACCAACACAGAAATCCCACAGCCAGTTCAGGCATGGCACCAAGACTGGCTCCCCTGTCTCAGTATCTCCAGCAAGCACACTTACAAGTCACCCATGAGTAGCAATTAGGCCTCTTCTCACATGTCCAGCTCAAAACCTGTGACCTCGAGGCAAATGACTTCCACATCTCATTACCACTCCCCTGAGCCATCCAGCCCCCAGTAGACCAGGGAGGTTAATCAGCCACGCACTGAATCTGCTTATAAGGCTGTTTCATGTACGATTTTTATATCTTGGCTCCTAATAATGGTCCCATTATAAATGATTGTCTCACTATGATATACTGGTTCCTTGCCTTCTAGGAACTGATTTAAAAGGAAGCCCTGGACTCCTTCTGCCCATAGAGTTTATTCATACCACACTCTGCTTGCTCAGCAGCTGAAGTGGTGTGGGCAGGGGGCATATAGCTCCCCTCCAAAAAATAATATATATATATATATATATATATATATATATATATATATATTTCCTTCCCAGCTTGAGGCACTTGGTATAATTAGTTCAGCTCAACTGATGGCTTGATGATGTCATATGAAGACATCCCTGCTCTTCCCAGGCCCATACCCAGGCCCAAGCTTGCTCTATGATCTAATGTGCTAGAGGACACCCTAGGTGTATTCCCCACCCCCTTCCTTTATACTACCAAACATTCTCAAGGTGTCTAGGATGACTTCAAATATTGGACATGATGGAAACGTACATATATATATATATATATATATATATATATATATATATATATTCTCCCCACCTAAAAACCTAGGCATATTTGTTCAGCAATGCAATTTAGTGCCTATTTTGAGTCAGTCTTATGAATATACTGTGAGCTCCAGGAGGACAGAATAGATGAGAACAAGATACATGTTTGACAGGATCTGATGACCTGTCTGGTTCGTATCTGAGATGGAGAGCATGGATTGAGGAAAGAAACAGGCTAGAGACAGAAGATAGAATCAGGAGGGCATCCAGTGAGTACTGGGATCCACCCTAAATTTATTGCTTCAAATTCTTATATACCCCTACTTAAAGGGGTGGGGGGGAGGTAAAAGACTTCCTTACCAATGATATAAGAAGCAGATGTAATTACTTCACTAATTCTCAAAACATCTAGTAACCACACCTTAGAGCAAACCTCTTGCTATCTGGCCTTGAGGATTAAGACATCTAGTAACCACACCTTAGGCCAAATTTTCTTTAGTAGCTACACCTTAGACTTTTAGGTCTTAGGCCTTTAACCTTGAAAGAGCAAAGATAGGTTTGAACTCACTGGTTTTAAGTCAGTATGGAATGGAGCCACTTCTATGGGCCCCAACACATGTTGGACTTCCCACGAAAGGACTAATTAAGAGTACAATGCCTGCTGTACAAGTGTCAGAACCAGTTTGGATCCCTAGTACCTGGGTAAATGCTTAGTGGGTGTGGCAGCCTCCTGTAACCCCAGTGCTTCTGAGGCAGAGCCAGGATCCCTAGAGAAGGCTGCTTGTCTAGGCTAGCCAAATTGTTGATCCATTGAGAGAGCTTGCCTCAAAATATAGGGAAGAGGGCTGGAGAGATGTCCTAGCATCTCTTCTAAAGGAACTGGATTGATTCCTAGCACCCACATAGCAGCTAATAATCATTTGCAACTGCAATTCCAGAGGATCTGATGTCCTGTTCTGGCCTCTGTAGACATTGCACACATATGATTCACAGACATACATTCACACAAAGCATCCATACCTCCCCCCACCCCACACACACACAAAGAAGAGTACTGAAGGGTTGACTTATCCATTAAGAGTGTGTGCTGCTCTTGCAGACCACCTGAGTTCAGTTCTCAACACCCACACTGGGTTGCTCATCATCACCTATAACTCCATCTCCTGCAGGATCTGACACCTCTAGTTTTTGAACTCAGCTGCACACACCCACCCACTCACACATACATATAATTGAAAATGATAAAAGGAAAACTTTGAAAATATATACATATGTAAAACAAGCACTTATGTATACATACAAGCACTTGTACACACACATAGGCCTATACACATGTGAAAATACGTGAACATATGCACCACACACACAGACACACAGATACACATGAAGAAGACCACACTCACATCCCACAGACAGAGGGGATCCACAATTGTCACCTGTGTGAAATTGGTGCCTTGGTGCCTTCCTTCCTACTGCAGTCCTCTATGAGGTCAGGCAATAGATGCTTGAGCTTGACCCTGAGGCCCCACCTCTAACTAGAGGCTTCCCTAAGAATCCAGAGCACTGATGTGGAGATGCATTTTTCATGTATAGGTTGTTCACTCAGGTCTTTGAGATTGTGTAATTAGCATATTTTGTCATAATGATGTATTTATTGTAATGGAAGTGTTCTCCAGAAGCCAGATTTAATAGTTTTAAATCAGAAGCCAACATGGACTTATAGAATTCCATTCACAGTAAATTTCATGCCTGGTGAAAGGTTATGGAATGGGTTTCCGTGGCACATCCTCCACATCCCACAAATCTCAGCTGGTCTACCGTGTTTCACTGGGGGTTTTCGAAAGATAGCTATGCTAATGTACACAGACAAGTTCAAAGTTTACATTCTTGCCTGTGTGCCACATCTTCCACTGAAGATGGAATGAGAAGAGGTGGCTTGGGTTTACATGCTGAGCCCTTATAGCAATGTGACTCTCCTTAACAGAACAGCCCCTAAGCTTAGCACTGACAGGGACTTGGCTTTTCTTCTGTTCAATTGATAGCCCCTTGACTGCAAAGCCATTGCCCATCTGTTCAGCATCATATTCTGGGGGAGGTTGGACACTCCCGCAACCTAATGCTTGGGTACCTCACATCTCTCAGCTGGTGTTGGGAAGTAGCAAAGATTTCTTACATTGTGTAGAAAGTACCATGGTAATACCAGCATGCATCATCCCTCTTTATCATGTGTGTGCATTTCCAGCATGCTTAAACAGGAGAGAGAGAGAGAGAGAGAGAGAGAGAGAGAGAGAGAGAGAGAGAGAGAGAGAGAGAGAGCCCTGAGGTGTCAAAGACTGTGGTTCCTTTGTATCTACAGAAAAGATGTAACGATTGAATTAGACTCTTAAATATCTATGGCTGTCAGGTTGAATACAAGTAGCTATTCAGTGCTTTAAGTCTGGCAAGAGAACATGTCCCCTGGAGGTGGGAAGCCATGTGGGTCCCTGGAAGTGTGAGCAGATTGTTAAAACAGTTTCAGATCTGGGCTGGAAGGATGCCAGGGTCTATCCTTCCTGTCTATCCAAGGTCTGGGGCAAAGCTCTGGCTTTCACCTTGCTTCTTACTGAGAATCTCGATAATAACACTTGCAGAGACTCACCTCATGTCTGTCCCCAAGCCAGATCCCTGCCTCCCTTCCTTCCACCAGCACAGGTGTTAAGCTTTAGGGCATGGTCTAGGAGTCCAGCTACAACACATTCAAGCTTCGAAGAAGAACTTCTTCTTCGTGCCATTAGAATTTTGTTGTTGTTGTTGTTTGTTTGTTTGTTTGTTTGTTTTTTAAATCAGGAACAATTGCATCCCAGCAAAGTGAGTTCTAAGAAACTGATTTGCTAACCTTGTTTGTTACTTATTCCCAGCATTATTTTTCTCATCTGTAGAATGGGGCATGCCCTTAGCCACCACCACAAGGAAGTAGATGTGGTATAAATGAAAGAGTAGCAGGATGCCAAAAACCAGATGGTGGCTGTGATCAGTTGTACTCTTGTTGTGATCTACCAGGATCAGGAGGAGGCATTGACTGGCAAGAACTGTCTTAGGGGAATGTGCACAAAGCCTGGTCCTGGAAGGAGCCCAAGTACACGACCCCTGGTAATGTAAAGTACATGTGTAAGCCAGGACTATCACATATGACCACGGACCCCGCAACATGCTGTAAACAAAGTCCTACAAAGACAGGCATAATAGTACTAACGGCTTTAATTGCAGTCCTCGGGAGTCAGAGGCTGACAGATCTTTGTGAGTATAGGGCCAGCCTGGTCTAAATGTAAGTTCTAGAAAAACAGAAAGAAGAAAAAGAAAAAAAAATATGTTAGCACTAAGCAGCTCGCCTTTCTCTCCAGCTCCCTGGGCACAGCTATTATTCTTCTACCCATTTTGGGCTCCCAGTAATACCACTGAATTAGTCAAACACTTCAATTTTCTTTTGACCAAATTTCCCTAGCCAAAGCTCCCTAATTCTGCAGGATTGGGCCCATATCACACTCCATCCATATACCTAGATGCCCAGTCAATCCTCTGGATTATCGTGGAGATAACACACGTGTTCATATGGCTCCATGGATACCGTGTGTGTGTGTGTGTGTGTGTGTGTGTGTGTGTGTGTGTGTATGTGTGTGTGTGAGTCACCTACCTTCTAACCTCTCTCTCTGGGTATATATAATTACACATTTAATATAAAAAGATTCATAATATCTAATTTCTTTCCTTATCAGATTCAGGCTCCTCTGTAATATGAATTAGTAGGTAAACAGCTATTGTTTTTATGCTTATATCTGTTCATACAGCATTGTGTATTTCCTAGCCTCAGTAAAGAACTTGATTTGACTGACACTCTTTGATTCTTTATTTTTTTTTTTAATGGTGAAAAAGTGTATATTTGGAATTAGCCAACTGGACTCAGTTTAGATCATCCCAGTTTTGTTGGCAACATCCAGAGCATCATAATCGGGAGCCAACCGAACATACGCCTTCTTCTCTCCATCAGGAGGCCTTATGAGGGTGATGACTTTGGCCACATCAATATCATAGAGTTTCTTCACAGCCTGTTTGATCTGGTGCTTGTTGGCCTTGACGTCCACAATGAACCCAATTGTGTTGTTGTCTTCTATCTTCTTCATGGCTGACTCAGTGGTCAGGGGGAATTTGATGATGGTATAGTGGCCAAGCTTGTTTCTCCGGGGTGCGCTCTTCCGAGGGTATTTGGGCTGCCTCTAGAGCCACAGGGTCTTGGGTGGACGGTAGGTGGGTGATGCAAATCTTCTTTTTGTGGCCATGGATGCCTTTCAGCACTGCCTTCTTGGCTTTCAAGGCCTTCTCTTTGGCTTCGGCTTTGGGAGGGGCAGGGACTTCCTTTTTTGCTTTTGGCACCATCACGGCGCAAAGCCTCTTTGGTTCTTTTTAGGAATTCATGTTTTCAATCTGTATGTGATGTGCATGTGAGTGCAAGTGCTCACAGGGACCAGAAGAAACTTTTTGGATCATCTGGAGCTACAGTAAGAGGTGGTTCTGAGCCACCCAACATGGTTTCCTGAAATTGAACTCAATTCCCCTGAAAGAGCAACAAGTACTGTCGTCCGCCCCTGATTTGGCTTGCTTTTTCCTCAGCAGGATTTTATTTTTAAGTGTATATGTAAATGTATGCGTGTCAGTGCATGTGGAGACCAGGCAGCCTCAGGTGCTGACCTTAGCATTACCATCCACCCACTCTGAGGCAGGGTCTCTCATTGGCCTGGTACTCACCAATAAGGCTAGCCTGTCTTGTTAGTGTTCCTCGGGGGTCCACAAGTCCCTTACCTCTCCAGTACCTGGATTACAGCACAACTGGAATATTTATGTTGGTTCTGAGGACAGACCTCTGGTCCTCAAGTTTGCAAGGTAAGTATTTTAGAAAATAGCCATTCTTCATCCCCTCATTAGATTACAGCACTCACATATCATTTGTTTGGAAAAAAAATCAACTTTTGTGGCTTTGATTTTTATAGTAGATAATATGCATGGTAGAAGAATAAGTAGAAAAGTTTAAAAACTTAGGCAAAAGAAAATTTAAATGTCCTATCTATTTCATTATTTTGAGATAAATCCTCTTAATATCTTGTATATTATTCTTTTCTCCTGCATGCTAGCATTTGGCAAGCTGAGTTCATAAACTGTCTATCATATAAAAATGTTTGAATCATTAAACACTTCTTGGAAAATGTTTTAATGACTCTTAAGATGGCACCATATGGAAGAATTGTGTTTTATTGAACCATTCCCTATTTTTTTAATGGTTATGATGTTTACATTGTGAATACTGAATTTTTAAAATTAATTAAGGCTATTTATTACTTGTTTTATGTTAAGCATTTTATTTGATACTGTGTTTCCTTTCTATGTAGCTGAGGCTTGCTTTGAACCTGCTACATAGCCCAGGTTGGCTTCAAACTTCCCACTTCCTTGGCTCAACATTGTAATGCTGGAATCAGAGGAGGCCACTGATGTACTGACCTGATTTAGCAATTACCATGGATGACTCTCGATACCCTTTCTTGTCTTGTGATTAATGTATGTCCATCTGGCAAACCTGTATGCTAGCCAGTAGTTAGTAATGCAGTGGACGTGTGACCCATCCCTGACCAATCATTTGTGGATGGCATGTGTGAGAAACATCTTCAAATCACCCTAGGTACACCAGGAGAAGGGCTTTCCACTTCCTCTAGACAATGGCTCAAGCTGGACTCATAGGAGCCATCTGATGGGCAAACCACCTTGCAGCCTGAGACAGAGCTGAGCCTGATAGGAACAGAGGAAAGATGGAAGGAACCTAGGCTCAGAATGGCATTGTGGAGATTCTGATATAGCTCTTGGCCTTACTGCCTCTGGGCTCCAGGGGTCCACAGAGGAGAAGCTTGAACTTGACTTTGAATTGTAGCTATTGTTGGAAGAGAACAGCATTTCTGAGCATGAGGTATGGTCACAATCAGTTTGGGGAACCTAAACTCTTTCAGAAACTTCATGGAGCATGTATGTGAGTGTGTGCATTCATGTGTGCATATGAGCCTATGAGCACATATGCATGTTTGTGTGTAAGTGTGTGTGTAGGCCAGAGGATAATCTCTAGTATTGGTTCTTAAGAGGTACCTACCCTGTTTTTTTGAGACCCAGTCTCAGTGTGGCCTGGACTCACTGATTAGGCTAGGCTGGCTGACCAGCAAACCCCAACTTCTTCCTGTCTCCAGCTCCCCAGCACTGGGATTACAAGGACATACTTTTTAAACCAGTCCTCATGCTTGTGTGGTGAGCACTTTATGACTGAGCCTTCTCCCCAACCCAAAAATGTTTTCTAAGTTATGCTTCTGCTACTTGAAGCTGCATGCTCTCCCTCAGCCCCTCATGTAGAGGAACTCAAGTCTGAGAAAGGACACATGTCATGTCCAGGCCTTACAGTGTGAAAACACACGGCTTTGGCTTTGTCCCACACCTAGGTTCTTGGTGTGGATAAGCTTCCCAGCCCTGATGGGCTATAAGCTTTTTTCAATACACACATAGCAGAAATTACAAGATACAGACCCCATAAAACATAGCATGATGTTTATCACAAACCTGGTATCAAACTCTATTTTAAATTTGAACAAATTTAACAAATCAGAGGCTGTGCCTTCCTTTGTGGTTTTATATACTAATGAAATTTCTTTTATATTCTAGTGAAGTTTTTATGTTCTAATGAAACATAAACAATAGACAACACACTTTGGAAAAGGACCCAGACTTATTCCAGTTCTGATACTCCATGACTTAAATAGTGATTTGAGATGAAAAATTATTTATCATATCTATCTATCTATCTATCATCTTCTATTTACCAGTGGTCTATCATATACCTATCCATTTATCTGTCATCAGCATAGTTATCTACCTATCTGTTATCTCTCCTTTGATATATATATATCATATAATATATATATATTATAATGTCAATCTTATATCCTTTCTTTTTATAGAAGTTTTTTAGGTTTGTTTACTTTGTTTTATGTGTATAAGGGTTTTGCCTGCTGGTATATCTGTGTACACAGGTATGTAGTACCTGATACATTACCAGAGGAGGCCAGAAGGGGCTTTGAATGCCTTGGAACTGGAGTTGCAGATGGTTGTGAGCCAACATGTAAGTGCTGAGAACCACATGCTGGCTCTCTGCAAGAGCAGCAAATGTTGTTATCCTGATGAGCCATCCTGCCAGCCCTTCATGCCCTTTCTTAATACAGATCTTAAGCAAATAGTTTAATTGGGAACTTATGTTTACTATGGTCTTGATTATTGTAAACAGATCAGTGGGTTTTTTGTTTTTGTTTTTGTTTTGAGACAGGGTTTCTCTGGATTAACAGCCCTGGCTGTCCCAGAACTCATTTTGTAGATCAGGCTGACCTTGAACTCACAGAAATTGGCATGGCTCCACCTCCTGAGTGCTGGGATTAAAGGTGTGAACCACCATCACTTGGCCAGATCAATGTTTTTGTTTTGTTTTGTTTTGTTTGGATAAGGTCTCACTATGTAGTCTAGACTGACCGAAATATTGTGAGGCAATCCTTCTGCCTCAGTTCCCTTGAGTGCTAGTATTATAGATATGAGCTACCCTTCCTAACAAATCAATGTTCTTAAATTGGATTACAAAATACCATAAATGTCGTCATGAACAGTCTTCTTGGAGTAGGGTAGGTAGCTGGGGGGGGGGGGCGGAGGAATGTGTGAAACATTACCCAGGTGTTTCTCATTAATAATTGAGAAGGGTGAATTGTCATGTTTAAGTCATTCCTGTCAACACTTTTCAGATAAGTGCCACCATATCAGAAATATGTTTTTGATATTGCAAATTGTCTTGGTGTAAGTATGTGGCTTTCCCTAAGTCTTCCCTAGTCTCCTCCCACACAGTTCTTGGGCAGGTTGCTCTGCCCCAAAATATATAAGGTTTCCCCTTCTATTATAAATAAGGAAACTGAGGCACAAGCAGAGGCCATGACACAACATGTGTCAGGGTGGCAGAGTAGAGCCTGGAACTTGAGTCTTTTCCTTCTGCCCCTTTCTACCTTTGCTGCCCACCCCCCAGTCAGCAGGGTGGGAATCAACACTCAACTTTATTTGACTGGTTAAATAAAATGGCTTATAAAGTGGTATAGAGCCATGCCTTTCTTGTCTCAGAACTTGACATCATAAAGTTGGCTCAGTTTCTTCAGCCCATATCTTAGGGGAACAAGTAAATTAAACAAGTAATTATATCCATAATGTTTTTAGAAGTTAGAAGATTTAAATATATGAATCTCATCTGAGCGTTGCAGCCTTTTGTCTGTGGTGTTTCCTGCCAAAAGATGTCTTGACAGGAAATAAACATTAAAATAATCTTTAATCCCTTGTCTGGTCTATTGCCATTAACAATTGATGCACTTTAATTTTGCGGGATTTTAACTACAAAATGGAATGGCTAAGTAGTGATAATTGGGTTTGGAATTATACGGCCATTTATATCAACAGAGATGCAAGAGTCTGGGAGGGAGGTGATTAATTATTTACTGTTTCCTGGCTGTGGTTCCTATTATAGAAGTTTCTGATACGTTCTGCCGTGAACAATTATCACCAAGTGAAAGTAAACAAATCTGTGATTTGAAGCTGTGTTTAGAACTTAGAGCCCACCATGGTGATGAGGTTTGATTTGCGTCTTCCCTGTGGACTGCATGTGTCCCTTTTCTTCCCACTCCCCCATCTCTGTTGTAATTGCTCACACTTGTGTGTCATCTGGTTTTCTTCTTCCTTTTCTCTTGGTTTCATTTGATGGGATTGCAATGTAGTTCTGGTCTCAAACTTAGGACACTTTTCCTACCCCAGCTTCCTGAATTCTGGGACAACAAGTATGAGCTACAATGTTGGCATCTTTATGGGTTTTAGACTCCAAAATTGAATTTCAAGGGATGCAAGAACTCCAGTCCACCCCACCTCCCACCCCCGTCGTTTTCAGAGATGGGGTTTTTCTGTAGCTTTGGAGGCTGTCCTGGAACTCCATCAGTAGACCAGGCTGGCCTCAACCTCAGAGATCTGCCTGCCTCTGCCTTCTGAGTACTAGGATTTAAGGTGTGTGCCACCACTGCCCGGCCCTTCTTCTTCCCTTTAAGCCAATTCTCAGGGTATTTGAGAAGTGAGACCAAGACTTAGTGGTGCTTATCAGGAATGTTCCTGCACATGTATATTGTTCACTTGGGCAAGGGCACCAGAAGGCAGCTTTCCCAGTATCTCTTAATAGCTGGAGAGATAGCTCTCGCAGAGGACCCGGGTTCTGTTCCTACCTCACAGGCTCACAGGCAACTCACAACTATCTGTAACTCAAGTTCCAGGAGAGAAAACATACTCTTCTGGCCTCCAGGGGCACCTGCACTCATGTGAATGAACATACACACGTGCGCGCACGCGCGCGCACACACACACACACACACACACACACACACAATTAAAAAGAAATATTTTTTAATTTTTTTTTTTGGTAACAGTCCAACAGTCCTAGCTGTCCTGGTCCTGGAACTTGATTTGTAGACCAGGCTGGCCTGGAACTGACAGAGATCCACCTGCCTCTGCCTCCCAAGTGTTGGGATTAAAGATGTGCGCCACCATGACCCGGCCAATGTTCACCTCTGAAATAACCTGTTTAACAAGAATTGTCAAATTATCATCTAAAATGTCATAGCAGTTTTCCCTCTGCTCTTCCCACATAGAAATACCTATGGCCCCACTCCCCCCAGAAGTTGACACCTACTACAAAAGAGATTGAAGTGACATACAGGCCCAGTAAATTTGGAATCAGCAGTCCATTTTAAAAATTTTATGTAGTTCTCATATATTCTGGGGTTTGGAAGTCATCACTTTATAGCAATATGAAGCCTGATCCCCAAGTCTAACCATCTCCTCCCCAACCCTTTTCAGTATTTCACATTGATTTTCTGTGTGAGTTTATCTGCTTAATACAAAGTGGGGTCGGGCAGCTGCTTGTCTGGATCTGACCATTCCTTATCAAACGTTTATGATTTAGCTCTGGCCGTATTTTCTGGTAAGGTGTTTCTTATTTTTATCTTTTTCCTTAAAGGTAGGCTTACATTGACAAGCCTGTAATAAATCTGTCTTGAGTGAAACTGAGCCACAGAGGAGTGGTGAGAGGGTAAGGTGCTGTGCACTCCGTGCTTGGGGCGTGCATCAAGGAGGGGCTGCATGACTCACTTCTGGACAGGTGTTATCTTTTATTAAAAGTAGTTGATGCTCTCGTCTTGGAGGGGTCATAAAACATTAGAATGGAGTGCCTGCCTCGGAGGCAGCAGAACCCTCCTGCCAGTGTTCTACTCTAAGATCTCAGTAGTCACGGCTGAATCTCACAACTGCTTCCTGTCTACACATGGAGTAATGTTATCGGAGTGTTGCTAAAGTCACCAATGTCACATTAGTCCCTGCTATGTCCCACAAAGTTTTGTTCTTCCTCCCCCGATGGAAATCCTGTCCCATTTAGCAGTCACTCCTCACTGAACTAATTCTGTAGGTGTGTCTGTGTTGTATAGGATGGTTTTAGATGGGGCAACAACTGAACCACATTCCCAAATAATGACATCATGCAAAGATCTCAGCGAATGCCAACAGAATTTTAGGTACAGTGAACACAAAGACTCTGGAGTTGAAATACTCTTGACCTGTCCAAAGGAGAGGAAGCAACCACTATGTTTGAAGTCAATGTGGTGGGTGAAAAAGTCAGAGGGTCACCAACCATAGCATTAAGCCACTGAAATTAAGTCCTCTAATCTCTTACCCATATCCTGGTACCCAGTTTGGGCTGCCACCAGGTAAGCACCCAATACACATTGATGGAGAAGACCACTTGTGCATGAAGGGGTGAGTTGAAGAAGCCATCAGTATTCATGACCCCAGTGCCCTGAGCTGCTCCATGGTCAGGCAGATACTCCTTCACAATTTTTCCCTCAAAATGACCACTTTAGCCCCATCCATTTTCACACGCTTGAAAAAATGTTTTTCTTTCCAACTGTCAGTAGAAAGAAGAGCCAGCAGTGTCAAAACCCTGTGTGCAAATATTTTATTACGTTCCCTTCTGCAAATGGACATAGTCTGTCAATATCTGTGTGTCTGGGAAGAGCCAGCCCGCAGAACAGCTGTAGAATAGTAACTTGCTGTGGTGATCTATTATGCCTCCGCTGAATTAGGTTCATTGAGAGTCTGTTATTAAAGCAGGATTTCTCTTAATTATTAGCAGTTAAAAATAGGAAAATAGATTTCAAGGGGGAGAAAAGTTACAGGCAGCCAGTGTCCAATTCTAAATGTGTGCATGTGCAGAAAGCGGAATTTGCCAAACATGAATAGGCACTTACAATGTGACTAGAATTGGTTCTGTCATGTGTCAGCATAATAGCCTAAACCCCGGTTCAATACAATGAACCTGGGGAGGTTTGCTTAATGAAAGAACTGACGTTTCCTGCGTGGTGGCTGCATTCATCAGCCCGCATCCTGTTCATTACGCTACAAAAGACTGCCAATGGGAATCTGTGGGATCATCTATTAGGGAAACGTGATGGGGACAAAAGATAGCAAAGGCCAGGGCCCTGTGGAATTGTCTGCAGTGGTCGGGGTTACCAGAGCCAAGGGCCGTGATCATGGGCAATGTGTTTCTAAGCTGGCATGAGGGCTTCCGGAGTCATGGGAGGAATCCTTTCATTCTTTGTCCCATCCTGGTTACCACACCCTAGGCTGTCTGGGAGAGGGCCATTTCCACTTAGCCCTGGTCGTTCCTTATTTATATGGAGTTAGTTCACAACTGTAATGTATCCCTGTGAGGTATGAAGCAGTTGTCACTGGACAACATAGATGACACAAAATGGGCTTACTGACAAGGTCATCTTAGGAAGAGTCCTGACAGAGTGAAGGGCAGGTGTTATTACTTCCAGAGGCAACTTAAGTCTGTGCTGTCTGTTTCTCCCCTAATGATACTGTTTAGTTGTGTTCTTTCCTGAGAGTTTAGAGATTGAGAAGAGATCATAAGAAGAGAGATATTTGTGTTTAATTCTCTCAGCATGCTCCTGTAAGAAACTACGGAAGGAGGCCATAAGAAGTTTGAACCCAGGACAGTGGGGTGCTTCTCCTGAACCCAGAATGCCAGGTTTTGAGATTTCCATAGCAAGGGGCTTCAAAGGGATGCAGAGGAAGTAAGGTGTCTTTCCTTTTTACTCAAACCCTAAAACTCATGCTGGCTAAATTAAAAATCAAACAAACAAAAAACACCTTATATAATTGTCAAGGGGTTTGGCTAGCCAATATTTGTGTCTTTATTTCTTAAACTTTATATGAGTCTAAAACTACAGTTTTCCTCTCTTCCTCCTCACCTGGGCTTACCACCTCTGGTTTCACAACTGGCAGTTGCCTCTAGACCATCCTGCTTTCACATAGACTCTCTTTTGGCAAGGTCATTGTAAATGTTGAACTAAAATGTGTTTTGAAATGCTGAGGACAGTGGCCAGCATACTGGCTGTGAGTGCCATGACGCAGCATGTGTGTCTAAGTCAGAGGACAATCTTGGGTGTTGCTCCTCATCCAGTATCTAGATTGATACAGGGTGTCTGCATTACTGTCTGCCTATGCAGGGGCCCTGTGAGCTTCCAGAATTTCCTGTTCCTTCCCCCATCTCTTGTCTTAAGGGCACTGGGATTATACGCATGTGCTCTAGCATCTGGTTTTACTTGGGTGCTGAACTTTTAAACTCAGGTCCTCATGCTTGTTCAGTAAGCACCTAATAAGCCAGCCTCTTTCCAGCTCCAACAGATGCCTCCTCTTCTCAGCAGATAAGGGTGATGGACTTTGTCATGAAATTCCCTAGTAGCCTGTGTTGATGGTTCTTTGTTTTGAAGATAAGGTCTCCAGTGTAGCCCAGGGTGTCCTGGGACACAGAAGGACGTAGCCCAAGATTACTCAAGATTCTTCTGCTTCCACCTCTACAATCCAGGGTTTCAGGCCTGCTCTATTCAACCCTACTTGTTTGCTCCTATGCCAGGGTGCAATGTTTTTCTCCAGCTCCAGAGTCCTGAGTACAGCAGCTTGGGTAGAATGGATCCTTAAGCTCAGGATCTTTTACCTGACTCTCCCCAGGATAAATGTCTTCACGATGGGGCTCTCTGCAGCTGTCCACAGCTATCTGTGATAGATTCAAGTAGAGACCTGGGGACTCTCTAGAAAGACCAAACTTGATCCAAACCTGCATTGTTAAAGCTTAAAGGCTCCAAGGCCAAGGCTAAGTCAGTTGGCTTCTCTAACCTGCAAAATGAACCTAATGGCCATGGTAATTGGTTTGGTTATCACCACAAAGAGCTTTTGTGCTAAATGTGTAACAGTAGATTCAGTGTAGTAAGTTGTTGGTAAGTCCTCTCTGGGTATAGCAGGCTGGATGTATATTCAGCCTAGCCCTTCTGCTGTCTTATAGACTGTGTTCACAAACTCATTTCTGGTGTACTTTCCTCCCAGAACACTTTTTTATAACTCTGAAACCTCTGTGCAAAGTAATGCCCAAGGTCTGTTCTTAAAATTAAAAATAAGGAACATGGCTTTAAAAACCTGCCATTAATGCAAATATAATTGATCACTGAAAGGTCTGTTCATTTCTTCTTATAAAAGCCCTTGCAAGTACCTTTTCTGATCTGTTTGATAAGGAGAAGCACACCCTTTCACATGTTTGCCAGCAAGTTCGTAGGGATCATTGTTGAACCTGTCTGATGTCTGCTCCTGGTGGAGTGGCAGGTCTCTTATGAGGTCGTCTCTAGACTGGACAGGTTGACATGGTTAACATTTTTCTGTATACTGCTTTTTGGCAGAAGGTTACAAATGAGACAATTTTAAATAATAAATAAAGGCTGCAGATGAGACTACCCGTGCCTTCACGTTGTAGTTCCCATGATCTCTCATGTGAGCACTCGCTACATTGCTTTTCTCTGTGTCCCCTGCATTCATGTCACGTCAAGTCTATTTGCACATCCTTTGAGGCATGGGGAATTGCTAAGCTGGTTGGTGCTTGTGTACTCTGCTTCATGCATGCCTCTCCTCATTCCCTCCAAGCTGTTCCCTCTGCTCGCTTATGTTGCACTCTGCCCTAGTCTTAGCCAAAGTTCTTTTTAAGCACACTAGCCACAAGGAGCACCTAACTTACTCCCTATATTAACCTGTACATCTTTCCCTCTGTTTTCTCTGATTCCCTTGGGTGTTCACTTAATGCTTCAAGGTCAAGTTCTATGAGATAGTGCATCATTGGACAATAAGGAATAATGCTACAGTTTTCTGTCCCTCCTCAAGTCATCTGTTCAGTTAATCATATACAATTTTCTATCCCATTCTCTGATATACATATATACACACACATATATATATACATGTATGTATGTATATATATATATGTGTGTGTATATATGTATATATGTATATCTCCTTACATCATTATATTCTTGTTATGACCTAGGCACCAAAACCATAAGAGCCCTGCAGGTTAAATAAGGCCTATGAACAATGACAATATTCAGTGTAGTATGTACAATGACAAAGAGACTCAGAAAGGTAGGCTGAAGAAGGTCTGATTATCTTCACCAGGAACCAGCAAAAGAGCCAAAAGAGACTTGGCATAGAGGTACAGAAAATGAAGATTTACCATGGAGAAAGCCATGCATAATATGGGCCTCAATGTTGAACTCTGTGTTTGGAGGTAGACTGTCCTGTGAAGCTGAGCAATGGGGGAATTTGGAAAGAATGCCTATCAGAGTAAAGGGACTAGCATATGCTGAGACTCAGACTATACCTGGGTCTTATGAAACACATTATAGTCATTTGATAGACAACTCTAGTTATTGTCTCCATCTCGGCTCAAAGCAACATTATAAAAACCTCTTCCTTTAAGTTAGACATGAGGGCATTTAATGAAGGCAATTTGGTACTTGCAGATTTAGAGTATAAGGAGATGTTTGAAGTTGGTTGTAGCATGAATAATAAAAGACCCAAAGACAGATATTAGGGTTCAAGCTTTAATCTGAAGATCAGAAAAAGCAAAGCAGCTGGTCACTAGCTCTTACTCTACCTCAGAATGAAAGGTGATCCTGGCTCCACCAAACCTCAGACTGTGACCTCTCCTCAGCATGGCTGGAGAATCCTGAGACTTCAATGTCTTCCTATCCTCAATGTGGCTGGAGAATGAATGCCTGATACTGACTACTGAAGACCCTGCTCCTATCTTTTATACCCTTCTAGTGTTAGGATTAAAAGCATGTGGTCCCAGGTGCTAAGATCATCTTTATGTGAGCTGTATCTCTTTAGGACTGGATCAATCTTGTGTAGATTTGAGTACTCACAGAGATCTGTCTGTCCCTTAATCCTGAGTCCTAGGATTAAAGGTGTGTACCACCACCTCCTAGCTTCTGGCTGCTGGGATTAAAGGTGTGTGCCTAATTTATTTGGCTTGTGGCTGACTTTGCTTTCTGAGTCCTCAGGCAAGCCCAGAAGTGACACTCCAGGGATCTCCTACCATTGAAGCCACAATTGGAGCTGAGCAGTTGGGGAATCCAAAGTAATCTATTTTTGATACAGATACTTGTGCCTCACAAGGAAACTGGAAAATGGGTCCAGAATAGAAGGCTAGGAAGCTGCACTTGCACAGAGGGAAATCTCAGAACAAGCAGGATACACCCTTCCCTTGTAACTACTCCCCAGATTGGTATCTGGAATCGTAGCTGCAAGGAAGGCCTAGAAGAGTAGATTTTAGCTTTTCATCCTCTTAGGATAACAGAAGGCGGGGGTAGTGTTACAATTTCACAGTGTTTGCACTTGTTTTATTCATCATGACTGAGGATAGGGAGGGACACTACTAGTCTAGTGGGTGGAAACCAGGGAGGCTTCTAAAGTTCCGTAATGTATAGGGCAGCTTCAACTAAGAAGAAATCATCCAGTCCCAAAAATATCAAAGTGCCAACCTCTAAAGAGAGTTTTTTGAAAGAGAAGTGAGTGTCCTCCCAATCCTCATCCCCACATACCATATCCCATTGCTTCCTTGGGCCTTCACCACTTATCACATCACTTTCATAAAACCTTTCCTTTCCTGCCTTCATCTTCCCTCACCAGTAATTCAGGGCTGACTTTTTAGCAGGGGTGGGGTAAGGTGGGGGTGTGTTTTGTTTTGTTCCTTAAGAAGTGAGAAGCAGAGGCTTACCGGTAACCAAAACCGAGGGCTGTCTGTTCGCAGATGCCCCCAGTAGCTCCCTCTTTGCTGTTGCTGTGTTGGTTTTTCCAGCTAAACCTCTCTTCAAGACCCGACTCAGGGCATTTTTCTCCTAGCAGCTGATCCAACTGTACATTACATGACTGTGATCAAGTACCAGACGAGCAATACCAGGGAGGAGGAACTTATTTTTACTAAGTTGCAGAGGACCCCCTGGAAGCAGGAGTGGTTTCGCCCAGGGCAGTGAGATGCACAATTTATTCGCAACTTGGCAGATCAGGAAACACAGAACTTTTGCTGGAAGTAGGACTGGGCCCCAACCCTCAGAAGGCTCTCCAACAGTGACACACACGTCAGCCATCCAAGTCTTCCACCCCATAGTCTTCCAAAACTGGCAACCTCCACAGGAACCTGTGGAGGGCGTTTCCTGTGCAAAGTACTTAAGTTCTAACTGTGGGATCAGGTGGGTGTAAGCAAGGCTGGCTAGCTTGTTCTGAGAAGTCAGCTGATCTGCAGCTCAAGGCCACACCCCTGCATGCTTTTCTGTGTGTCTTCCTTTTACTCCAGTTCCCTGGGGGAGTGGGGAGGAGAGACTGCACCATTCTCACACAGCTGTCATTTCTAAGTTTGAAGGTAGCCAGGGTCATTGCTAGAGTTTTTGGAGCCCTAGTCCTCTTGCCTTCAAGTCCAGATCTCTGTCCTCATTGGGATGTGCTTTTAAGATATAAACTGGACAACATGTGTAAGCGACTAATAAATACTTCCCTGATTGTTGTTGCCGTTATTTAGAATACAAATATATTTAAGAATGCCCAGTCAATATTCAATCGCTCTTGCTAATAAGACAAATAAGGGTAGAGAATATAAAATAGGGAGCACTCTAAATAGAGTTACTTTACATGTTAAACAGTCCAGAAAGACACAAGCAGGCTCTAAGCCTGGAGTGTCCTAAGTGTTGCCCTCTCTTTCTTTAAAGCCACTCAGCCCAGCTCAGTGTGGGTGGTTAAGAGTTAAATTTCACTCCAAACTATAGGGTCCTGATTTAAAAACATCCCATCTTCCTTTGTCTGAAGGTTCCCCTTTTAAAAACGTTTGGAATATGGGCAGAATAGAAGATGTGTTTAAAGACGTTATTCAAATGTCAGGTTTAATTAACTCCCATCTCCAGAACCCAGCCAAAAAGAAATTTTCAGAGTGCAATCTCTTTCTTTCTTTCTCTCTCATCCCCCATTTGAGGTGATAATTCCCAAATTCTTGTAAATTAAGTAGGGACATTTAAATGTTAATATATATATATATGATACACACACACACACACACACACACACACACACACATATATATATATATATGAGAATGAGAGCCTCAGCTGTCCCTTCTGGACACTCTGCACGCTGACCTTCGATGTACCCTATTTTCCTTGGAGGCTGAAGTACCTATTCATGGTGTATTCTAGAACCAAGTGTAATGATCTGAGAATGTTTATATTCAAGAGACCATTAAACAGCACAGTAAGCAAGCATGTGGAGCTCTGCACTGGAGTGGAGTATGTACATGCAGTCCTTGTATTCAGCTCCTGGGATCACTTAGGGGTATACATTCATGTTGACAGGGAGCCAGTTATTAGATCCAGAATAAGCAGCAATCCCATGGTTAGGGAGGCCATGGTGTCTGCACACTGGGCCTAAATCGCCTGTAACCGGTTCATTCCCAGTGTCATAACCAGATTTGTATCTCTTGCAAGAACATTCTGAAAAGACACGTAAATCAAAATGACGGGATGAAATTTTAAAAGCAAGAATGACCAGAAAGATCCCTGGAAGACCATGGTTGGGCCCAAGCCCCCCATCTCCAGGTCCAACATTTGTACAGATTACTGTCTGACAGCTCTTGAGTCTCCAATGATAACAGCCATCTGACTTGATCGGAGTTCAATGGATTTTCACTAAAATAGAATCATCGCCTCAGTGATGGATAGAAAAAGTAAAACAATACATCCTGATAAATGCTCTGCCTGCCGCCTTCCTCTCCCAGGCGGTGACCTTGCACAATCCATAAGACAGCACAGACAGAGCTCTGGCCATCGCCTCAGCATGACAGGGCTTGGAAATTGAAGCAGCCCTGAAAACCATCAATGGGGTGAAGGGGGAATGGCCTGAGAAAGCAATGGATCACGCTTAGAGGGCTCCAAGGGAAATAGGGTACACTGAAGGTCAGTGTGCAGAGTGTCCGGAAGCGACAGCTGAGGCTCTCATTCTCATGCATAGGAGGCTGTGGCCCTCTGAAGTGAGATCAGTAGAAGAGTAGAATAAAATGACAATTTTCAATCCGTGTAATTTCTTCTCTGAAGCAAACGACACCAAAGAATGGTACATAATAAGTACTAACCTCAAGCTTGATGATCCCTGCTCTGGGTCCTCCTCCAAATAGTAAGGAGCAAATATAGAAGAAACCCCTTACTCTCACTGACAGACCCTTCCTCTGCTAGACTGGTTATCTAGCTGACTCTGGGCACCTCACAAATTATTGACCACCAGTAACAACAGCAGCAGCATATTATAAAAAGAAAGCAGTCTAAAGCAGGCTATTCAGGAAGCTCATGACCCCTTGCATCCATTCAATGCGGGATTAGAAGGAGATGCTTTTGGACTGCTAAAGGCAAAGAAGTTAGATGTTGGCAGGCACTCCTCAGTGCGGGTTACAACTTGCTAAAAGAAAATATTAAAGTAAAAATTAGATCATAAATTTGGAGCCACAGTTACCCAGCCTAAAGTGCAAATTGCCAAACAAGTCAAGAGACTCATTAGCATTTATGTAAATCAGTTATTGCTGTTCTCCACTTCCTTAATTATCCATGTTATTTCAATACAACCCTCTCTTTGATGTCCCAATTCTATATTTAAATAGTGCAAGATTTCTATCGTATCCTCCCGCAGAGGTTTGCGCCATGCAAAAAACATGCCAAGAGCAGCGCTTTCACAGACTATAGGGAAATGTTTAATTGGTTCATCCCATCTGAGTTATGAGGGCGTATTACTAAGCACATAAAATCAGAAACACGGACAGGACCTACAAGAGGCCACTGCAAATTCTGCCCCCAAGACTTCGTGGATTCTCACTGGGAGCTGATTCAAAGGGAAGTTTTGCAAACTTCATTGAATCTGGCTAAACGATTGATTTATGATTGAAATATTTGAAAATCAGTGCCAACAGCTCTCTTCCTGTTGGCAGGGAGATTCCCTCTCCTGGCTGGGTGAAGAGGACACACGTGGCAGCAAGAGAGAGATGTGGGGACAGGGAACAGTGGAAGGAAGTCTTCCCTGCCCAACTTGCCATCACAGACTTGAAAAATAAGCTTTTTTTTTTTTTTTTTTTTTTTCTGGGAGTTATCTAAAGTTGGAAAAAAAAAAAAAACCTTCACAAATTGCAGACGTGAATGGTCTTTCTTTAACAAATGTGCTTTTGAAACGACAGAGCAGCCACAGAGAACTTCACAGGCCCTTGCTTTTCCCTATGAAGCTGGGAGCTCCCACCTGCCTCACCTGCCTCTGGACAGACTCTGTGAAGATGAATTGTGACTGAACATAAAAGGAAAGAAGAAAATTTCCTCTTTCTCTCTATGTTTTTGAAGCATTGCTAGATCTAGTTTCTTTTGTTTTTTTGTCCCCCCCACCCCCACCACAGCTCTCCTGGAAATAGCAGTTCTGGTATAAAGACAGTATTTAGTTGAGTGAGGGGTTAGTGACTGACAGGCTCAAGTTCAAGGCCAAGCTGTGCTGGTGGCCTTGTTTAAGATTCCCATGCTTAGTCTCCCTTGAGCAAAATGTGGTGGGCAGGGCTGTGCTCCCGAGTCCTCAGAACGCTCTGTGCTGAGGATAGAGAGGTGCCCCATCTATGACGAGAACTCAATAAATGGCAGGAGCAGAGGTTGAGCTTCTACTGTGGGCAGGACACCAGACTGAATGGGCCTCGCTCTGAGAGCAAAGTGAGTAGGATCAGTTACTGTCCCATAGACTTCACAAAGAGAGGAGATGAGATTCGAATATGGAAGGGCCTAACTTATGGTTGCATGGCCTGGATGTAAGAGCTGGAGGGCTTAGCATTGTGTGTGCTGCTGTTATCGATATTCAATTCCGTCCACGAAGTATGGAAGTGCGTTCACTATCAGGGGACGCTGTGGAGTCGGTTCTCTCTTTCCACCTCGACATGGACTTTAGAGATTCAACCTTATCCACAAAAACTAACTTCTGAGCCATCTTGCCAGTCAGCTCCTGAATTAGAGTTTCCTAAACTTTCCCTAAATTGGAGAAGTACTTAAAGACAAGAACCATACAGTAAAGTTGTAAATTGGTTTAACGGGAAGGAAAAAAAAAAACCAAAAAACAGCAAGTTTCCATATCCTTTATCTACTTAAGCAAAGACTGTTTAAAGAAGACTGGCCATTGCTGAGGGATGGGCTTTCAGAGTTAATCTGATTTATTGATTATTGATTTAACAAATACTCTTCTGGACCACACCAAACTCTAGGCAGTGTTCCAAATACTTACAACTGGTGTCCCATGCAGCTCCGTCACATCTGTGTATCTTTCAAGCCATCAAGCATGGCTTGTATGACGTTCCTAAGATGCTCGGGGGCAGGGCCCTTCACAGTGCAGCTAATTCTGAGATGATTTATTGGGTGCAGTGTGGGGAGGTAGGAGTGGGTGGAGTGTGTGTATAGAATCATGTTTCTTAAAACAAAACAAAACAAAATAAAACATGACTTTCCTCATCATACATATGGTTTCATTAACTGTAAAATTTCAGGGAGAGCTGGAGGTGTAAATCAGGAGGGTGCTCACTCGATATGCTGGAAACCTTGAGTTTAATCCCCAGCAGCGTATAAACCAAGTATGTGGCATTGTGCCCTTATCATCCTGGAACTCAAGAAGTGGAAGCAGGAAGATCAAAAGTTCAGGGTTAGCTTCAGCTATGAAGAGACCTTGAGGCCAGCCTTGGCTGCATGAGGCCATGTTTAAAATAAACTAAAACGAAAGGAAAGGAAAGAAAGGAAGAGAAGGGAAGAGAAAATAAAATGTGAAAGGTATAAAAAGTTGTGATGAACTTTTAAAAATAAGTATAAAACCTTCTCAGGGAGATAGCTCCTTTTTTGTTTTTGTTTGTTTGTTTGTTTTTAAGACAATGTTTCTTTGTGCAGCTTTGGTTGTCCCGGAACTCACTCTATACACAGACTGTCCTCCAACTCACAGAGATCCACCTGCCTCTGCCTCCCCAGTGCTGGGATTAA
The DNA here is from genome assembly GCF_943737965.1 of Phodopus roborovskii. Taxonomy (NCBI): domain Eukaryota; kingdom Metazoa; phylum Chordata; class Mammalia; order Rodentia; family Cricetidae; genus Phodopus; species Phodopus roborovskii. The sequence continues at coordinate 13,957,640 of NW_026126558.1, read as the reverse complement.
AGGCCTGTGCCACCACTGCCCATCCATAAAGCTCTTATGTCCATCTGACAACCTGGTTCAGATCTTCAGAACCCTCAGGGACCACTAATGTACCTTATCATGAACCCCACACTCCTATATAGGAAGCTGCATCTTCAGAAGATGGGAGGGCCAGATAGCCTAGGCTGTCTGGAGAAGCCGTGGAGATTCTGTCTGGAGCAAGGTGGAAGGCAAGCACTGACCCTAAGCTTGCCCCCTGACCTCTGTGTGCACACTGGCACGCCTGGGCCCATGCTCACTAACATTGTGCTGATGTGTATACCTCCATACACTCTTCTCAGTGCGTTCAAAATCCCTATCATTGTTTCCATCCACTAATCCAAGACGTCTCAGGAGAGAGTTCACGATCTAATTGTATGACGATTCTTTTCTTCTATACTTGGCTTCCTTTAAAGTCTTACTCTACAGCCACAACACTGCCGCTGAAGAGGGAAAGGATGGTGGTTCAGTTTCCTGAGGCCAGTGTGTGTTTGTTTGTTTGTTTGTTTAATCACATGGACTGTCTTATTTTAAGTGTACATAAGGCTAGTTTGGAGCATGGCTCCAAGTGGGAATTTTCCTGAGTACTGGGGGGGAGAAAGGGGGAGAAAAGAAAAGTAGACAAATACAAATTTAAAAATTAGCATGCCACCATCCTTAAAAGAAAAGAGTCGTGGATTCTTGTTCCCTGTCACCAAGCTAGCCCTCTCTTACTTGGAGGCATGAGGGATGGTCCACTCCTGTTTTAGTGACTTGCTGCTGCAGAAATCCAATGGCTTGTATGTGAGGAACTCTCTCTGTGAAGGGTGGGCTTCAACACCAGGGAGGCACATTGTTCGACTCAGAAAGCCCACAGTCTAAAATCATCATCATGCATTTTCATCAGGATGAAATATCGGGCGCTCTGCTCAGCGCGAGGGTTTATTAATGATGTGCTGTCAGAGGCTGGATGTTCTGCATATTTGCATATTAAACAGCTGAGTGAAGAAACATTCCTTTTATTGCTGCAGGGAATAAATCAGTTTAAAGCAAGTTCTCATCATTTATACTCCTTTCAGCTAAGTCTTCTTTTATTGAAATAAATTGTTGAAGTGCTTTGCTCATTCTTCGAATACTGATGAAATTTACCTTGATAGGACCTGAGGAAAAATAATATTTCCTTAAAGGTGCAGTATTGTTCCACTTTTGCATATTACTTTAATCCATTATTGATAAGTTAATTTAGAAATATCAAGCGAAAGAGGAAGACAAACAGGTTTGAACAAAGACTGTTTCCTCTGGATGATTTTGCCAATTGTGCTTTTATTGACAAAGCACAATTAAATAATAGAAAGCAGCAGGGTGCTGGAGAGGTAGCTCAGTGGCTGAGAGCACCAGCTGTTCTCAGAGGAGATCTGGGTTCAGTTCCCAGCATTCACTGCCACCTGTAACTCACAGCACCCTAACCACATACACATCGTGTGCACACAGACAAGTAGCTACAAACTTACACGTAGAAATAAAACTGAACAAAGTTTTGAAAAGAAATAGAAGCCTATTTTATTAATGCCTAGTTGTACTTTTACTAAGGAGCTGTGAGCTGGTTTTGTATTCAAATCCCAGTGTATCTCACCCTCCTGCAAGGACCACAAAGTCCAGTTATTTTCAGTTAAGCATTATGCTTGCCTCAGCTAAGGCTCCCAGCCTCAATGCAAATGTTTTGAGTTCCTGTCTATTCACTACCTATTCCTTTTAATAAGATTCATCTTTAACTATGTGGATCTGGGTGGGAGTTTGTGCACATGAATGCAAAATCCCACAGAGGTCAGAGAGGGGTATTGGATCTTCTGGAGCTGGAGTTACAAGTCATTGTGAACTGTCATATGTGAGTCCTGGGAACTGAACTTGGGTCCTCTGCAAGAATGGCAAGTGCTTTTAACCACTGAGCCATCTCTCCAGACCCTCATTGCCTACTACTTTTTTTATGGCTGAGTTGAAAATTCACTGTTCAGACCGTTTGTGATTCGTAGATGGCTTAGTGGGGAAAGTGCTTGCCATGCAATCATGAGGACTTGAGTTTATATCTGACATCCATGTGCAAAACTACCAGGAGCAGGAGAGTGCTGCTGTAATCCTACAGATGAGAGGATCTATGGGGTTCAGCCAGTCTTGGGGAATCTGTGTGCTCCAGGTTCAGTGACAGATTTAACCTCAAAAAAAAAAAAAAAAAAAAAAAAAACTAGAGAGCAGCTGGGTATGGTGGCACACATCTTTAATGCTGGGATTAGCTCTCAGGAGGCAGAGTTAGGCAGATGAGACCAGCCTGGTCTACAGGGAGTTCCAGGATAGTCAGGGCTGTTATACAGAGAAACCCTATCGGGAAAAACAGTAACAACAAACAATTAGAGAACAATAGAGGAAGACACCTGAGATAGACCTCTGGTCTTTCTTTGGTTTTACACACACACACACACACACACACACACACACACACACACACACACACACACGATTCGGACCCATCCTGTGGTTTTAGAAGCCACCAGCATTTTTACACTGTTCAGAGCAGGCCGGTTCTCCCTGGTTTTCTGCTTTGCTCTTGCACTGTACTTCCTCCATTCCTGCAGGAGAGACAGTTATGCTGGCAGATGTGAACTTGTTTCTAGGATACCAGAAAGGCCATTTGATAAGCTTAAGGTTGACAATGACAGTGGGACACCACAGTCTAGAGATGGACACAGGGAGGAGCTTGTCCTCAGCTAAGCTGCTGAGTGATAAATGGAGCCAGTTTTGACCAGAGTGATGATATAGTCGAGGGTAGAGAGATGGGTCAGTCAGTTCTTGATGGAACTTAGGGTGAATCTAGAATAGCATAACAGCACAGTGCTTGTTTTGGTTTTTGGTTTACATGAAGCAAGAAGTCCCTGTTTATAGTTGCCTGCCAAAAGAAGCATAGTCTCCTCAGAACTCATTTGTGGCAGAAACTACTCAAATCTTAAATCCAAGAGGAGGATGCAATGTTTTCATTGATGGCTACCAGGAAGGTGCCAGAGTTCTTGCCTGCCGAAAGAGGTACCCCAGCTCAGTTCAGTGGCTTGGGAGCATTATTTGCATTTCAATTAATTGAGATTTGAATATGGTTTATGCTCTGCAGCCTCCTGTAGCAAGTGGCCAGCACACTAGGTAGCACACGTGCTTGGGAACTGTTGGATTTCTGAAGAACTTTGTACAGTACCAAGTAGGAATTGGCTCCATTCAGGTGCACTCAGTGTTAATTAAATCGCTCTTGAGGGTGAGGAAACAACGGGAGGCACCCAGATAATAAAACTTGAGCTCTTTTAATCATGACCCCCATCCCAAACTCGGGGTTGGGGTCACCCAAATGTTCCTTTGTTTGAAGCCAAGGAAGGAAGAAGAGTCAGGCTGTGACAGTCTGCCTGGTGGAATCTCTGTGGACAGACCGGGTCTTGGGGGCCAGAAAGCCTGCTCTCAGGGGACTCTGTGTTGCAGGTGTTAACTTGATTAGCCAAGCCAGCTCCCCGTTAATTGCCTGAAGTGGACAGGACAGTTTCTAAAGCTCAGCATAAACCTTAGCGTGGTGAGTCAGCTACTTCTGCCTTAGTGGCCTTTGCAGGCTGCTCCCAGGCTTGGTTTTGGATGACAACCCCTTGTGCAGCTGATTGAAACCCAATGTCTGAGCGCCCCACCCCCCTCCGCTGCTGCTATGCTATGCTATGCTATGCTATGCTATGCTATGCTATGCTATGCTATGCTATGCTATGCTATGCTATGCTATGCTATGCTATGCATTCTCTTGGTGGGAGTCTTTGGGTAGGGGTTGGAGGTTTCATTCCTAGCCAGGTAGTTCCCAAACACTACTGAAGCTCTCAGACTTCTTGGGTCACTCTTGACCTTCGGGCTGCCTCAGTTTTTTTTTTCCCTTATGGAGAGGTCCTTGATGCCTACAGCTATGTGATGATAGAGACAAAAGTCTGAATGCACTGTTTAGAGTCAGAGTCACTGTAGATACCCAGCAAGTATTAGCAGCAACTTCATTGAGTGTGATGTTTACTCTTGAAAATGAGACCTGACAGGACATATTGGTGGGTGAAAATTGGACCTCACTCACTGTGGCACCCTTCTATCACAAAATGAATAGCATAGCTTTTAAACAACCTGAGAGCCTTTCAACCTGAAGTCAACTGGCTCAAGAAGGATAGAGATATTTTCAGTGTAAGACTATTTGATGCTCTGTAAGCAGGGATCTCTTTCCTTCTAGGCAATAAGTAAAAATATTATGTATATATGCAGGTATGTGGAGGGGGCATGCCATGATGTATGTGACAATCAGAGGTCTAAACCAGCCAGCATGAACAGGAATGAATGAATACTAAAGAGATGTGTGCTCATGTCTGGCTTTTAGACTATTGAAAGAATGAACCCCAGAACCTTATAATATTCCCAGGAATTTCCTGCTTGGAGAAGAAAGGTCTGAGAGCCTAGGGGCAGACAGAGGAAGCTCTTGTCTCCACTAGAAAAGCTTACCATTGGTCAGATGACCTTCCTGAAGACTTGGAGCTGAAACTATGGCTGCCAGGGAACCACACCTTGAGGAACTGTTTAGATACGCATAGTTCTTACTTCCTGTTTAAACCCCCTGTCATGTTAGGTAGGACCCTGAAGATGAACTGGAGAATACTGGGAGGTTAGGCATACCCCACCATGCCTGTCTGAGGTACTCAGATCTTTACAAGACAGTGCACCTAGACAGAAGCTGATTATCCACTCCTCTAGAGGTGGAAAGTGGGAAAGGTCCTAGGTAGTATCAGTCACCCAGAGCACCAGTATCTTCTCCCCTCTCCCCCCGACCGTAGATATTCACAAAGGGCCTTATTTGAAAACATTTTGATTTTTATTCTGTTGACAGAATAAAATTTTTTTTCTCCTTGATGCCCATTGTAACATGGTCCACCTCCTTAGATATTGGTGCTTAGACTCAGCATCTCTATTTCTCTTCTCAGATTCTAGTCAGAGTTTCCATTCTGATTTTATGACCCAGGAGGGAAGAGAGGGATGCATGAGGTCATCTTCTCCAGCCTCAGCCAGCCTAGGATTGTTCCCCAATGGTATAGTCATGTATTTGGTCCAGTCTCATTTCAAATGACTCACTGATGAGGCCAGGGGACTCTTGCTGTGTGCATTTTTGTTTTGTATGAAACTAATCATCAGAGGCCAGCAGGAGCAGGCTAAGTCTGCCCAAAATGATTCTTCACCTAGCAATGTTCTTCTGATAGTCATTTTGAGTGCACATTGTAAGTAGACCTCAAGACTATTTATCCTAAAATGTAACACAAGTCCCCAAATGAAAATGAATGCTGAGAACTGGCAGTATGTGCACACATTGTCTGCTGTATGTATAAAAATCATATACACAATATGTGGTTTTCCTTTAGGCTACTGGATGTAAAAGTATTATCTTGCTCTTGCATGCTTTGAACACAATCCATACCCCCATGCCTGCCTCTTTCCCCTACCTTCCCCACCTCCTCCTCTCCCCAGCTTCCCCCTCCCCTGCTCTGATGTTGTCCTCATTCTGCTCTATGGAGAAAAAGATCCTGTCTTCTGTATCTGCTTCCTTTCTAGCAATATTGGTCACTGTGAGTCTGGCACAAGGCTACTTATGACTGAGGTAGAGATTCCAGGGCAAGGGTGGAAGAAGAAGAAGAAAAAGGGATAAAGACAGGATGACACAGAATATAAGAGAAATGGATGTTTAGAATTGGAATAGACAAAAAAAAAAAAAAAAAATTAAACAAAATGAAAGACGTGAAGTTGTCCTCTCTTGCAGTGCTCAGGAAACCCAAGTTGCTTTAAGTGGATCCTGGCCATATGTACCCACTCTGTTCTGGCTGGTTCCTACAACATAGTTATCATTTAAAGTAAAAATCATTGCAGCTCATCAAGCCACATTTTGAGCTAAAGAGTTGTAGCTTATCCAAAGGGGGGGGGGAATCAAAAGTCTAAAAGTCCACTTTCATTTTCAGCATGGGTTATAGTTGTTCAAGGGTTTGTTGTATTGCACACTGATAAATATTTATCACAGTTAAGTGAACAATCATTTGGAGACAGATACCAGTTTATGATGCTGCTTCTCTTGGCGTCCTAATTGTGCCTCTGCCTTGCCGTTTTATGTTTTATCGGAATATGCAGACGTATACTTTATGAGGTTGGGTAATGAAGAGCGAGAGACCCCAATAAACGTATTTGCTAAGAGTAATGGTTATCTACAACTCAGCAACCCGGGGTTAGCATCGCCCGTATTGCACAATACCAGGCAAGCAGTTCATAGCTCAATTAGACCTCACTTGCTTCATTTTTAGGCATTATGTTATTCTAAATTAACACTATATTTCATATTCTCCAGGTCTAACTATTAACCGGATTTTGGAACCTTCAGGGTTTATTATTTAGTAATCCCTGAAGCTCTCAAGCAGGCATTTTTTTTTTTAATTCCTGCATTAGAAGAGATTAAAAATTAGCTGGAATAGCCTGTTAAATGGCTGGCTCTCTGTCCTTGGCTAATTGTGCCTGCGAATGAAAAAAGAAAATGCAAGCGAGGGCAGATGGGGATGTGCCAACGAACTCGCCACCTGCTCATTGTCTGCTGAAATTGGGGTTATTTAAATTAGTAAATAATTGTGAAATCTCCATAGTGTGTCACAGAGCTTACAAATCAAGAACACAGGCTGGGAATTGTTCTCTTTCCCTTTTATGTTTAAGTTTTCAGCAATAGGAATGCATTCTGAATGTAAGTATAAAGGTGAGATATAAAGTAAAATACAAAATGGAAAATAGAATTATAAAGTAAAAGGTGGCCATACATGCAAATGTTTTCAAAACAGCTAAATAAGCCCTAGAAAGCGCACTTTTTAACAATAAAAAAATGTAATATATTACTGTGTGTATGGGGCGTGTGTGTGTGGGCACGCGCGCGTGCGCTCGCGTATTGTGTGTGCACATGCTCCAGTACATGTGAAGATCAGGGGACAAATTTTGGTAGTGAGTTCTCCCCTTCCACCATGTGAGTTCTGGGGACCAAACTCAAATCATTAGGCAGTTACTTTTCGCCAGTAAGCCACCTTGCTGGCCCTAGAAAACACGTTTATGTCTTGTCTCATCTTCATCCTTGTTTGTTAATCAGATGTAGGAGTATTTTTCTCCCAAAACCTCTCAGTTCATAGAGATCATTTCAGATGAGTTGTTCTATCACTTGCTACTTTTCTTACATGGAAGTTCTAATAAACTTGGCTTTCTTCAGGTCTCTGTGTATGAACATAGTCATATTCAGAGACTAGCAGAATCTACCTTTGTTACATAACAACCCATCATTTGTGCTTTGCTCAATGATTCACTCACCCCCTGGTCCTTTTCACACTCCCTGTCCATTCTCCTCTTTCTAGCCTTCTGTTCTAGGAACGTTCTTTTCTTTGACAAATACCTAGAGACAATTTTATTGGTCCTAATGCAAAGAAGTGGCAGAGTAAGCAAGTGGTACTGGCATCCAGTATGGGGAGGTTAGGGAGACTGTCTTGTATCCCATAATGCACAGGACAGATTCCCCCAATACATTCCCACCAGCCCCAATTATCTGCAGTGACCCCATTGAAAAGCTGGGTTGCCACATGGAGCCATTGGGCATTTACCAAACTCTGCTTGACATGTGTTCTGTTGCATGTTTGCCATGCATTTTGTTTTCTAGTCCCCACTGCTGATGTCCCAGGCACTGTAAAACTCATGTCTCTTTAAGAAACCTTTGCTAACAGGCTGAGAATATAGGTTAGTTGTAAACTGTTTACTAGGCATGCAAACAGCACTGGATTTGGCCCACAGCACTGCATGAAACCAGGTATGGTGGTGCACACTTGTCATCTCGCCCTCCGGAGTCAAAGGCAGGAGGATCACAAGTCCAAAGTCATTGTTGGCTATATAGCCAGTTTGAAGCTAGTCTGTGCTACAGGAGACCCTAGGGAGCAGGGGAGAGACATAGATACACACACACACACACACACACACACACACACAGAGAGAGAGAGAGAGAGAGAGAGAGAGAGAGAGAGAGAGAGAGATCACAAACATTGCCAAGTCCTAAAGTGACCTGTTGTACCCTCCCCTTCTTTCTTGGAAAGAGCATCCTTGACCAGACTTAGTTAAGCACCCTTGGGCCCTGTTCTCAGCTGATCCCTGATCTTATCCCTTTGTCCTTGTAGAATATTCATAGCCCATACTTTGTTGTTTTTATTTGTATGGAGTATTTTCTACAGAGCCCTGCTGGCCTGGAATTCACAGAGGCGCACTGCTTCTGCCTGGAACTGATGGTGTGGGCCACCACACCCAGCTACACAGTCCAGTCTTAATTGGTCTCTCTAAGTCAGTGTAAACAGAAACCTGTCTATTTTTGACTCACCCTGACATAGCTGCAACAAGAGACTTGTGAAGTTTATTTTGATGAATTCCTTCACCTTTGATGACCCCTCCTAGTGACCTTTAACCCCTGCCTGTTGCACCCCCAGCTCTGTTTTTTTTTTTTAGCTGCTGCTGCTGCTTCCTTCTTCTTCCTCCTCCTCCTCCTTCTCCCTTCTTCCTCCTCCTCCTTCCTTCTTCTTCCTCCTAATGCCCTGATGCCTTTACCCTATTCAGACCTGTATCCTAACTCTCCTCCTATCTGAGGTAGTCCTGACTCACACTGTGGTTATCCAGAATGAAATCTCTCTTCCCATTCTAATATGTGTCAGGATATCTCTTTCCTGATTCTCTCCCCATTAGGTGGGGTCATCTGGGGCCAGATTGATCATGCCATGGCATTGACATTGTTGGATAAAAATATAGACACATTAGTAGAAACAGGATACAGATATCAGTGCACTCAGCCCCTAACTCAAAAGAATGCTCCTAGCCTGGCCCATTGTCTTCCCCCTCCTCCTCAGCTTTTTCCTGTCCCAGTCTGGCTGCATGTATGAATAAACTTCTCTCATTAAGTCCCTAACTTATTTAGGCACTGCTAGTGTGCCCGAATATGCCTTCTAGTAGGATGTATTGGGTATGTGGATGCCTCCAGAGCATCCGCTTTTTTATCCGGGATTGGTTTGACTTTATCGTGCAGCCATACGTCAATACCCAGGGATTTTCAAGTGTCGTAGGTGCTTTGAGTTCATGTTTCCATCAACATCATCCATTTGTGTAGCCTGGCCCTGTCTATGTATCCATCACTGTTCCTAGACCCCCTTTGAGGATCCCTGCTGGGCTGACATATTTGATGTATCTTCACTAATGGGTTCTGACTTCATAAAAAGTATTAATGACTTCTTTTTTGAAAGTGAGAGTGCTTTGACTACAAGTCTTTATTGCCTTAGAAGTTCATAAAAGCAAAAGTGACATGTTTCCCCTGGCAGTGAGGGAATAGCTGTCTACCAGGGGCATAGAGATCCTCTGCGGTCTGTGATACCAAACTTCATACTTTCTGGTGGGCAGAGGTCATGCATGGCTATCTGTCTTACTTCTGGAGAACACTATTTCCCTGGAAGAGTCCTGCAGATGTTTGGTTCTGTTTTATTTTTTCAAACTAGTTTTATCTCATGACAAGATGAAAGGGGAAAACCCTTCTGATTTTCTGAAGGCCCTGGAAAGGCTTGGAGGATTCTCACTGGATCTTGGTTGCAACCTCCTGGGAAAGGGTTGTGATGGGTTCTCAGTTAGGAGAGAAGGGATGTGCCAAGATGAAAGTGTGGTTGAGATTGATCTTTGCATGTGTCTGCAGGGCTTGGCTTAGATCCTCCTTGAAGTCACAGTGAATGGAGGAGGAATGGGTTTTTAATCATCTGAGGGTTTTTTAATACTGGAGAGAGCCTAACTAAGGAGTCTTTATCTAGGTGATGGCAATTACACCTTTAATCTCAGCACCCAGAAGGCAGAGGCAGGCAGATAGCTGTGTGTTTGAGGCCAGCCTGGTCTAAAGAGTTCCAGCACAATCAGAGCAACAACATAGTGAAACTCTGCCTTGGGAAACAAAACAAAACAAAATCTTTCTGATTCCCTCTGGTATATTAAAGGTCACAGGAAATCTAGGCATGTTGGTTTAAAGAGACAACTCTTTTTGTTGAATAAATCATGCAAGAGCAACTGCAAATATTACATAACAGAAGGCATCCTTTGTCTGGCTTGTTCAAGAATAAACATGGGTTTTTCAACACCCTATTTCCCTTGGGGATGTGATTCCAGACTCTTCATGAGGGATTTGCCTGTGGGATAGTTTGAAGGCACAGCCACATGGACATCCCCTTCTTCACTTTCACCCGATTCCTAGAGCTTCCAGCCTTCACAGGGGGTCGTCCGGTTTCAACACAGTGCCTATGAAAATGCATTGCTCTGGTGTGGTTACACACAAGTTGAAGTACAGTTATTTTTTTCTCCCTTTGGGTTCTTAATTCAAAACTGAGAGGCAGTCAGCGCCTTTCAGTTGGTTTATTGTTTATTTTATTTTGGTTTTTTGAGACAGGGTTTCCTCAATGTAGCCTTGGCTGTCCTGGAACTCACAGAGATTCTCCTGGTATTAAAGGTGTGCACCATTGCTGCCTGGCACTGTCATTGTATAATATAACTTTTAATTTATTTTGTTTTTTGCAATTATGTACATGTATTTGGTTCATTCTGGCTACTCTCACCCCCATCCTTTCTCATCTTGATCCTACTCTTCACACACACACACACACACACACACACACACACACACACACAAACACACACGCACACACACTTCTTACAAGTCCCTTTCTTATGTTCATGTCTTTATATTTTGTCTTGTGACCCATTGAGTTTAATCAGCCATTTGTGTGACCTTGGTGTGACCATCTGTTGGAACCTGGTAGGTTTACTTGTGGGTATACAAATAAAGACAATGCCTGCCTCTCCTCCAAAATCTACCAGTAGCTAGTAGCCAGTAGCTCATCAGTACAGGATATGGACCTGTGAGTTCCTCCCTGACTCATCATTGTCTGTTGACAACTCCAATCTCATGCAGACCCAATACAGACAGCCATGGCTGCTATGAGATCATGCCTGCAATGGCTGTGTCATGCTTTAAAGGCAGCATTTCACAGCCTTTCTCCATGTCTGCTGGCTCTTACCTTCTTTTCAGCCCCTCTTTCTCTATGTTCTCTGAGCCTTAGAGGGGTGGTATAGGTGTCCTGTTGAAGGCTAAACACCCAACTATTACTTATTCTGAACTCCTTTGGTATCTATGAGTTTGCATTCACCATAGTTCATTCATTGCAAAGCAAAACTTTTCTGATTAAGGCTAGGTATAGCATTTACCTTTGAACATAAATATATAAAGGCAGTTTGATGTCACTTCAATCTAGTTGAACAATTGCAGTAGGTTTCCCTCTGGGGCCTAAGACCTTCTTAGACATAGGTTTTTGACTGGGTTTACAGTATTAGGCATGAATTCTCTCCTGTGGAGAGGGGCCTCAACCCTGTGGAAACCATACTTCCTCATCATCAGCTTCTTCAGTGTCCTAGGGTATACCTCTATACTCAAATACTCATAATATTTACTAATATATATTAATTATCCCCCTGACAGTTACCCTATATTTATTTTTTAGTTAGCTTGTGTTTTCCTCCTAAATAATCTCCGGCTGTGGCAACATTTATATACTATAATAGGAGTACTTGTCTTTGTGTAAGATGTACACAGAATCCAATAGTATTTCAAGAGCTGGGTACCACTATAGGGCAGCAGAGATTTGACTTCCTGCCTGGTTATCTGGCCTGGTGTGGAGGTGTTTGGGTTGTAAAAGAAGTGGCAGGTCAGGGATGGGGACCATTATTACTATTAATATTTGTGGGGGCAATGTTGGGATATTTACTACATGTTCTATAATGAATAAGGCAGCCCTCACCCATAAACCCCCCAAAGTTAAGAGCACCCCAGAATTGCCAGAGGCTCAAATAAGAGATGGCAATTCTAACCTTTTTCTCAACCCTCAAGACTCTTGTACTGCTTAGTTTTAACTATCAACTTGGCCTGTGAGTATGTCTAAGGGGAACAGCTCTATTGTTGATTGATCCAGCCTATTGTGGGCAGCACCATTTCTTGGGCTAGGCCCTAAACTATGTAAAAGTGAAGAAAACTAACAAGCAAACATCCTGAGTGCAATTGTTTCTCTCTACTCTAGACTGTTGATGCAATTGTGACTAGCTGCTCGAGTTGCTGCCTTGCCTTCTGCTCAATGATGGACTGGAAGGAAGTATAAGCCAAACAAACCCCTTATCATGGCATTTCATTAAAAAAAAAAAAAGCCATATGCCTAATAGCACCTCCTCCCCAAAGAAAAACAATGCCATTCACTTAGTCTAGGCAAAAACAAGGCTTTGCAGGGAAATGTCAGACAGCATGTCAATTTTGCTCTCCGCTGCTCTGCTGTTGCATCATTGAAAATTCTGTGCATGCCTATAAATTTCACTTTGCCTCTGGTTGCAGTCAGCATGGTATATACATGGAACATTAGAAAAACAGTAAATCCAGCCCATTTGTTCCCATTAACCAGCAAAAGCATCCTGCGTGGCCACATAAGTACCAGAAATTACTGACATGGCCTTCAAGACTGTGGAAAGATAGAAGCATATGGCAGAATTCACATGAGAACAGATTGCTTTTTCTCATAAGAATGCCTTGTTAGACTATCAACCCTTGTAGCATGCGGGAGACACTCTTTGTGGTCCCAACTTAAGCCCTGTATCACACAGCGTGCTTTTCACCTTCTGTCTCCTTCCACCACTGACTCCTCACAGTTTCTGAATGGCCTACTTAAGCCTCAAGGTGGGTCCTTCACTTTCCCATAAATTAATAAAACACCTATGACTGTTTCCCAGCCCATCTGAGCAGCTTCAGTCTGTTTCAATATGAGGACCATTAAGACAGGGAATAGATAAAGCAAGCTTCGTCTTTCAAATGCTCTTCCGATGTGAGACAGAATATTATTAATCTCGACTGCCTGCTGCTTTCATTTACCATGTTGCTGCTCGTGGGATTACAGGCAAAGGTTTCATAAGTTTCAGATGAAATATGAATATTTGTTGTCAAAACCACTGTTAAGCTTTGAAAGCCCTGCTAGTATCCATTCCATTTTATTATTCTTAGAGTATTAGCATTATGGCATTTATATTCACAGACATCCCTATGTTCTAGGTCCTAGGAAACAAAGCTCTGCCTCCCTCCTGCTCCCACACCTTCTAAGTTCTTTCTTTCTTTCCTTCTTTTTTGTTTTGCTTTATTCTGTTAACTCTTTGAGAATTCCATAGTTTTTATCATATTCACCCCAGCTTCTCTCAGACTCACCCCCTTCTCCCTGCAGCCATCAACTGCATGTCATCTTTCCTTAGTTTACTTAATAACCCATCAACTCTGGTTTGTGCTGCTCATATCCTTCTGGGTGAGGGGTTATCCTCTGGACTGTGGTCACACACCAGGATCCACATGCTTAAAGGAAACTGGCTCTATCCCCAGAAGTCATCAACTGTTGGCTTCTAAGGTAGGGGTGTGGGCTCATGAGCTCTCTCCTGCTTCATGTTAAAATGTTGAGTGATGATGCTGTGCAGGCCGCTGCAGCCCTTGTGAGTTCACACAGGTGCAGCAGTCCTGTTATGCCCAGAAGTCTCTATTACTCCCCGACTGCTGCCTGTCACAACCTTTCTGTCCCCTCTTCCTCCACAGGCCCCAGCCCTAGAAAGAGCCTATACAGTTGTTTTGTTTTGTTTTTATGACTATGCATTCCTCAGATTCTTTTATTTTGTGCACTTTGACTAATTGTCAAAGTTTTTACTTGTACCGTGAGTGAAGAAATTCTCTGATTTGGGGTGAGAGTTGCACTAATCTTTGGTTTGAGATGGGGATTTAAATGGTAGTTTGTTACTATGCCTATTTAATAGTAGGTTCACACCTGGGGCCATGAGTTTAAATTCTTCTTTGTTCCTCCCTCATTCTGCAAGTAGGAAACAGGAAATCAGTGTCAGTGAACGAGTTTCTGCCCATCTTGTTATGTCCATCGCATGAGTGAGGGGACACAGATGCCCGTGTCTGGGAGCAGAGTTGCCTGTCTTTCAGACTAGACTAGGTCATGGGGAGTTTAGCTGACTTCATCAGATAGTTCCATGCACATCCCACCCGGGAGACTGTTGCCTGCCAAGGAGGGTTCAGGGGGCTAGATCAGAGAGGGCAGAGCCTGGCTGGGAAGGGTAGAGTCTTGGTGGAAGGCAGCCAAGGTCACATCAGAAAAGAAAAGGGAAACACTTTCTAAGCTGGAGGGGCAAAGTTCAGAGAGATGGAAAGAATGAAGGATCAGGCTGAGCAGAGAGAAGCAAGCAGTAGGTGAGGGCTTGGTGAACTTATCAGCACAACATAGCCTCATTAAATGCTTAGCCTTCCGTGGAGCCTTGCCCAAGAACCAAGCATTCGAATGTCCACAAGTACACATTACATACACCATGGAGGTGGATAGCTGTGACTCTTTCAAGGGACTCTGCTGAATTAGCCTAGATGTTGTCAAAGGTATGTCTACCTTACCTGGGGACTTCTTATAGGTGTGCATTCCAGACCCACCTACAGCGCACGTGGGATTTCAGGGGATTCTGGAGCAGAACTGGGTTTGAGATTCAGGGGGCAAGAGGCAAGAAACTGGAGCAGACCCCTGATGGCCCTATACTAAGAAATCCTGTCTTGTCTCAATCTGCACACACTGCCATGACAACCTCTGGGTATTTTCTCATAGCTCCAGAAGCTGAGGTACTAGTGTGGTTGTGTTCCTGTTCATTGATGGCCATGTCCTTGTTGTGTCCTTCCAGAATGAAGTGACACTACCTTCTTTAACCTCTCCCCATGCATGGAACCCCACCCTCATGCTTGAAAGACCTCCAAAGGCCCTGCCTTCTAATACCACCTGTTTGATGATTTAGGCTTTAGCATATGAATTGGGGTGTGTGTGCATAAATATAGTTGAGATGCACAGCCAAGTTATACCCCAGTTTATAGTGTGGACTGCACTGGCAAGAAACACGTTAGTCTGGAGAGCACTGAAACTAGAAACTAGGAAGTGGTTGGGGTCACATCAGCATGCAAGGCCCACCTCCTAATCTGGGAAAGATGCCAACCGAGGTGCCACTGTGTTCAATCACCGTACTGGGTTTTTGTTTTTGTTTGTTTGTTTGTCTTGTTTTGTTTTTCGAGACAGGGTTTCTCTGTGTAGCTTTGGAGGCTGTCCTGGAACTTGCTCTGTAGACCAGGCAGGCTGGCCTCAAACTCACAGCGATTTGCCTGCCTCTACCTCCCATGTACTGGGATTAAAGGCATGTGCCACAAACACCTGGCCACCATACAGTTTTCCTTGTGACATTTCTGAGCTTTCAGCAGCCTGGCCATAGCCACCCCCTGGCCGTGCTAGCCACAGCTTGAAGAACTAGAGGCTGAGAGAGAATCAGCGATAGAAGTGGTTCTCAACCTTCCTAACGCTGTGACCCTTGAATGCAGTTCCTCAAGTGGTGCTGACCCCAACCATACATCATTTCATTGCTATTTCACCACTGTAATTTTGCTACTGTTATGAATCATAATGTAAATATCTGATATGCAGCCTATCTGATTCAGTGCAACCGCCCAAAGGAGTAACAACCCACAGGTTGAGAACCACTGATCTATAGTATGGCACTATAGGGTGGGTGCTTAATGAGTATTTAGTGGGTGACTTCTGCCTAATGAAAGAAAATTAACAGCACAGCATGCAGATGACTGGAGCTTCTTGAATATCAGCCCCAGTGGACTCTGAAAAAGCATTTCCCAAGGCAGAGTTCAGCACGGTATGTTCTAAGGGGCTTCAGTGCATGTTGCAGGAGGAAGCCTGTTGTTCTGAGAGGACAAGACTTGGAGCCGAGGTTCCTTTGTTTGAATCCAGGGTTTGCTAGGTATAGCTGTGTGACCTTGGACAAGTGGTTCAACCTCTCTGTGCATAATCTTATCTCAAATGGAGCAATGAAGTTAAAGTAGCAGAGTCTCCTCTGAGCTGGAGGAGAACGGGCCCTGGAATGGGAAGCTCTTGCACTGGATGGAACTTGCTACAGGCAGATGCTTTGCTGCCTTCTTGCAGAGTCACACTCAGCTGGGTGTCTGAGGTGCTAGTAGGAGGCAGTGGGATTTGAACCTGGTCTACCTTCCTTTCTCACCTTTGCACCTTTCACTGTCTGCCTCCATTCCCCATTCTTTCTTCCCTGTGCTCCCCATACTCTTCTCTCCACTTCTCTCCCCCACCCCAGCTCCCTCCCTCCTCCCCTCTGCTCTGCCCGGGAACCCTGGGGCCTGCTTGAGCCCCAGATATAAGGCCCAGTCCTCCCTGCAGTGCCCCTTGTCTCTCCTGCAAGGTTGTTGAGATTGTAAATCTGGGTAGACAATTTCCTCCTGGGCTGTCCTTCAGACTTCTCCCATGTAGAGAATACTGGGAAAAGTCTAAGTAGGCTGGAGACGGGGTGTCCAAAAATGGGTGCGAGTGTCTGTTTAGAATGTATTTATTTCTGCCAGACAGGAGCCTTGAAGATCCATGAAGAATCAGGGTTTGGGGTACTCATTTCTAGAGTGTGTCAGAGAAGAGCTGTGTCACTTGGACACTGACTCAGAGAGTTGTTCCTCTTCCTCTCCACCCTTCCCTGCACAGATCCCCTGCACAGAGCTGCTGGGAACCCAGACCCCTCTCTTAGGCTTCCGCCACCCCAGTTTCCCAAGCCCTTACCTTGGGTTCTGGCTTTAGGAACAAATTTGTTACCTGTAGCAGTCTAGTCATTTTTGCCTGGAACTTTCTGCTTCTGCTCCTTTTCTGCGGGGGCCCTTTAGCCCCTGGCCAGGTGTGGTGGTGCATGCCTTTGGTCCCAGTACTCAGGAGGAGAAGAGGCAGGTGGATCTCTGAGTTGGAGGATAGTCTGGTCTACAGAGCAAGTTCCCAGGATGGCCAGGGCTACACACCCAGTTTCGAACCCCGCAAAAGAGTGTCCCTACTCCTCCTTTGTACTTGTCTGTTCCTTTCCTGTGCTCGGACTGCCCCGTGTGACTTGACTCATGCCCTGTTTACTACGATGTTTCTACAGGATTTCTGCTTACCCCACCTTCTTCCATGAGAATCGCTAATAGAATGGGAGTCAGGCCCAGAGAGATGGTTCTGTGTTTAAGAGTAGTGCTGCTCTTGCAGAGAACACATGTTCAGTTCCCAGCACCCATGTCAGGCAGCTCACAACCACCTGTAGCTCTAGCTGCAGGAAATCCAATGCCCTTTTCTGTCTTCCAAGGACAACTATATTCATCTGGCACACACACACACTCACACATACTACTAATAAATAAATAAATAATACTAATATAATAACAACATAAATAAATAGTAATAAAAGTGGAAGGGAGAATGAAAGAGAAGGGAAATAGAAAAAACAATAAATCCCGAGGAAAGAAGGAAATAAAATCCCTAAAATCTGTGTATACTCATCTTACTGACTTGGACTTAGATTCAGCCACACCTGAATATTCTGACTTGTGACTACAGCCTCCTTAGTCACAGTGGAGAGGAGTTGGGTTTTTTTTTTTTAATGTGGTACAGATATTTACTATTTATTGGTATATGCTTCAGAGGTTAAAAAAATGGGGGAGAACCATGTTGTTGTATAGCCATCCTGTTATAATTTAAACAGAGAGAGATGGCATCATATGACAGGGCTCACGTGGAGGGGTTTTTTTGGGGGGAAGGAAGTTGGAAAACGGGGGAAAGTATGTAGACTCACCTCTGGAGACAGGAGCAGCAGAGGAAAAAGACAGAGACAAAGACAGAGACACAGAGAGACAGTCACAGAGAGACAGAGAGAAAGGAGGTGGGCAGGGCGTGCCTTTTATGAGGGGACATAGCACCTGTGCTGTAGCAGATGACATGGTCAGGACCCCGAGCAGGCCAGAGTACTGCCTGAGTACTGACAAGTGCATCCTGCCAGGTGACAGGGGCAGGCCAGTATAATGCTTAATACTAACACATCCCATTGTGAACTGGTCCAGAAGTTGCCAGCCCCTTGTCTCAACTATAAGATGCTTCTCAGCCTAACTAGCATGTCATGGTAGGAAGGAGAGTTGGAGACTCTTGTCTGTTTACTTTAAACCCCAAGCATCCATTTTCCCTTGGGGCAATGAACTGACCTCTTTGAGCCTCTGTGTCTACATCATGCATTACCTCCTTAACATCAGAGGATCTAACCTGGAGATGGGTACTGAACCTGCAGATGGGTACCACATAGGGCAACCCATCACAACTCCATTTCTGTGCGAGGGTTAAAATGCCAGCTCACCACCCATCTGCCTTCTCTGATGAGTCTGCAGTTTTCTACCCTCACTTTTACCATCTGATGTGTGTGTGTGTGTGTATGTGTGTGTGTGTGTGTGTGTGTGTGTGTGAATATGTGTGATTGAGTGCAGGGCCTACAGGGCCCAGAATATGACATTAGATTCCCTGTTGCTGATGTTACTGGCAGCTGTGAGCTACCCTGTTGGGTGCCAGAAACCACTGGATTTTCTGAAAGAACTATATGTGCTCTTAACCACTGAGCTGTCCCTCCAGTCCTGGCTTTACCTTTCATAACTATGAGTTAGGATACATGTAGCACCTGCAAGGAAAACAAGGCACAGAGGGTTGCCCAGAAACTCATTACACATCCATGGACTGATGCAAGGAGCAACCCAACTCATTAATATCTTTTGTTGCTCTCTGTATAGTTTACAGAACTCAAATCTGTAGAAGCTGCTAGAAATTTCTACCGGGAGATGTGCACAAGTGGTTAAAATTAGTCATGCATTCTTGGTCCATGCTGCAGGAAGGGTGTCTTCACCATGAGAGCAATTATGACATGTTAAAATGGGGTAATAGTAAGCAGACAGTCCAGGAGGCTGCTGGGTGAGCTTTGCAAACGCTCTGTTTATTTTCTCCCGATTGACTCCTTTCTATCAGGCCAGACCACTAGTGCATTAACTTGGAAAATAACCAAGGTTGAACAAGTTCAAAGTGTTGACATTGTGTGACTAATCTTGCAGGCTGCACCAACTCTTTTCTTGCACTTTTAAATGGCTTCTTCCTCTAAAATGCAACCTGTCTGGTTTTGTTTATTCTTTCTTTCTTTCTTTCTTTCTTTCTTTCTTTCTTTCTTCCTTCCTTCCTTCCTCCCTCCCTCCGTCCCTCCCTCCCTTCCTTCCTTCTTTTCTTTCTTTTTAAGAGGGAACCTCTCCTCTACAACAAACCAGCAGCTTCTCTTCCAGGTCATTCTCCTGCACTGTAGAAGCACAGCATGGCTTCTAAGGTCACTTTTGCATGCTGGAGAGTTGGCTGACTGGTTGATTTAGTCCCTACTCCTTTTCAGCAGAGCCGTGTTTTTACTGTTAGAGAAAAGCCTGTGATTTTCTAGGATATTAAAAAGCCAGGCACTTAGATTTGGCAAAGTGATATTTGCATTCAGCTGACTAGCCTCGAAAAGGGTATGTGGGTTTTTATTTTTCTCTATGAATATTGTTTACATTTATCAAACATGGCCCTGCCCATTACTCTATATTCATCATTGCTTCTGGACCTAGCTGACAAAAATGGTCTGTATGAAAACAAAACAGAACAAACCTTGCGAGAGTCAAAGGGACTTCTTTTGAAAGGGTGTGGAAGCATGTGAGTATGGCTATAAAAATGAGCTATGTTCCCAAGCGAGGGCTGTTGCTGTTTTGTCATTAGTTTATCATCTGTCAATCAACACGTCTCCACTTCTTATGTATTTGTGACCTGAGAGGAATTGGCTTGCAGCTATTGTGTAGCCTGCATTATCTTGAGAGAGTATCATGAAACACTTAATATAACAGAAGAGGAGTTGGTGGTGGGGGAGGTGATATTATTTGAGATCATCCATGCAAAACATGTTAATATTTATTTGTGTAATTTATTCCACTTCCTTTCTGGTAAGGGCTTTGCATAATGCCACAAATACCAGTCCAGTATATTGCTTTTATGTGCATATATTCTGAAAACAAGGCTCTGTTTTTGCAATTGTGATACATTGCCACCAGATGGTAATAGTGCATCCTGGTTAAGGAGCACTTAATCCTTAAACCTTGTAGCATCTATTCATTTTGACCATAAACCTGATGGATCATATTTAATTTTAAGAGTACATTAAAACAAACAAACTAACAAAACTTGACTTGTGGCTGGGTGGTGGTTGCACACACCTTTAATTCCAGCACTTGAGAGGCAGAAACAAACTCTGAGTTTGAGTCCAGCCAAGGCTAGAGAGAGATATCATGTCTTGAAAACAAAACAAATAACAAAAACAAAACAAATTAAAATAAAAACAACCTCAAACTTTTCTTGTTAGCATAATTGGTTCTTCATCAGTCTCCTATAAAATACACTGTGTATGTGTGTGTGTGTGTATGTGTGTGTGTGTGAGAGAGAGAGAGAGACAGAGAGACAGAGACAGAGTGTTTTATGAATAGGTGTATTCATGTGCCCATATGTACTCAGAGACTAGTGGAAGATATCAAGTACCCCATTTGTCACTCTATACCTTGTTTCCTGTGACAGGCTAGCCCCAGCAACCTAAAATTAGGCTTGTGGACAGCAGACTACCAGAATACAGGGATTCTCCTGTCTCTGCCCCCTACAGTGCTAGGATTATAGGCTCCAATGCTGGACTTCTTAGGTGGATGCTAGGAATTGAACTCAGGTCTTCATGCTTGTGCAGAGAACACTGTCATTGCTTAGTCATTGTCCCAGTCCCCAGGATACTTTTTTTTTTTTTTTTTTTTTTTTTTTTTTGTTTTTGTTTTTGTTTTTGTTTTTGAGACAAATTCTCACCATGTTACTATGTAGTCCTGACTGTCCTGGAACTCAATCTATAGACCAGGCTGGCCTCAGACTCACAGAGACCCACCTGCCTCTGCCTCTCAAGTGCTGAAACTAAAGGCATAAACCACTGTACCACACCTGGCACTAGAACATTTTTTAAAAAGGTATTCATTTTTAATTTAAGTATATGTGTGTGCCCAAAATATACCTTAGAGCTGCCCTGGGTTCTAATTCTTCCTTTGAAGCCCTTTACTTCTTTTTCTTAATATTTTCCTTTACCTATTTGGAAGAAGCTAAGGGTAGGAACTGTGGGGACATGTATAAATCCCTAGAAATACAAGTATATACTAGCCCACACTCTTTCTCCTTCTCTTTCTTTTTCTCCCTCTCCCCCTCCCTCCTTCTGTGTGTGTGTGTGTGTGTGTGTGTGTGTGTGTGTGTGTGTGTGTATGCATGCACATGCACGCTCGCGCATCCCCATGGCTTTCTACCAGCAGCTCCAAATAACTACTCAGACATTCTCATGGGCTTTCTGGAATAGCCCTGGGTGTTTTTGTTTGTTTATTTTTGTTTTTGTTTTTGTATATGAGTGTGTATGTACTTGCTGCATGTGTGAGGATACCCATGGAGAATAGGAAGCAACAGACATCCTAGTGCTGGAGTTGCAAGGGGTTTAAGAAGCCTGAGGGTGCTGGAACCAAACCTGGGTGCTCAAGGAAGAGCAGCAAGTGCTCTTCAGCACTGAGCCATCTCTCCAGGCCTAAAACATGTTTGTTTTGTTTTGTTTTGTTTGTCGTAATGAAATGAAATATTTACAGCCACCCACAGAAGCATAAAGCTCCTTGAGGCAAGAAAACAAGACCATATCCAGCATCTTTCCCCAACACCTTGCAAATACTTGCTATGCAGGAGTTTTTGCTGCATAACTGTTTCTTGACTGATATGTTTTTTTTAAGAACAAATTAAAAAAGCAGACAAACAAACAACAAAAAACAAACAAACAAAAAATCCAGTTGCAAACTCAGTGTCATTTCCTTCTTCAGCCCTAGAAGTGTTCTTAATTTTGTCAGAGCATAAGCTCCGTTTCCAGACCTGAAGATGAATGGCTGCTGACCTCTCATGGAGTGACATCCTTCACATGAAAGGTTTATTGCTACCCATGTCAGTCTGAAGGTCCCACCATTCTTCTCATTCTCTGACTTCGCACACACTGGCAAGGGGAGGGAAGCTGGTGACAGGGAATCTGGATGGGCATGTACATGTGAAGTGAGGCTGGGAAAGCTCCCAGCCCTCCTGTTCACACAAAGCTTTCATCCCGTAATCACAGCCTGCAGGAGACATGGCACAGATCATCTGGAAAACAAGATTAACTCATTTCAGTTAAGTGGTTGATCAGAGATGTCAGCTTGCTGGAGTTCTGCAGCTTCAGGGGCCTGTGTATCTTGGACCACTGGGGCTGGAGCCTGGCGAACAGGCCTAACTAGTGGGAAGTCCGTGGGCCTGTGGGTGACATAGTCTGGAGACAAGGACAGTACCAGAGATGCAGTTCAACTCTGACATGACTCCTCTCTCTGGATAAGGATCTTGTAGATGTTCTTATTTGTTTTCTTCTCAAAGTACTAGGAATGAAACACAGAGTTTCATGCATATTAGGCAAGTACTCCACTACAGAGCTACTTGTTCAACCCTTTTTCAGTTTTCTCTTAAGTCAACATCTCACAAAGTAGCCCTGGCTGGCCTTGAACGTATGATTCTCCCTGCCTAATCCTCCTACGTAAATGAATTGACAGGCTTTTGCCACCAGGCCTGTCCACACCTTCTTCTCATCAGCTATCTTCCTGAGCACCTTCCCTTCCACACAGAGCTATGAGCAACCTCCCAGATTTGGATGTTCCAGGTACTTTGCCTGTGGACTTCCTAACAAAGAATCATGATGAGTCACCCTGGACCCCAAGCTTGTAGCCTCATCAGGAATATGTTTAAAACTACATGTCTTTTGTTTCTTGGTTTGTTTGTTTTTCCATCCCAGCCAAGCATCTTAGTTTATTTTATTCCATTTCAGGGGTGTCCTCTCTCTGATAGGATGAGATACCACAATGACATAGTACATAGTTACCTGTCTGTGTTTCCTACCTAGAGATCAGGCTTTTCATACAACTAACTGTCTTCCATCTCAACTGATGCATTGGGACTGTTAGGAACTCAGGGATGATTTTCTCTGAGAACCACCAAGGTGCACACACAGTGAGCTGTTTAGAGGAGTGTCTGGGAAAGCAGCAGGTCCAAGAAAGGGATGGCTTCTTCCTCTCATGCTGAGCACCTCTCGTCTTTCTAGTATTCTAGCTTTGACAGCACCCAGTGGAAGAAAGCATGCAGATCTTCTGACTTCACTTTAAAAAAAAAGTGTGTGTGTGTGTGTGTGTGTGTGTGTGTGTGTGTGTGTGTGTGACACTGTGTGGTATACATAGGAGTGTATGACTGACTGTATGTATTCACCTGCCTATGTAGGTGGGCATGCACTATATACATATACTTGTGGAGGCCAGAAGTTGATGTTAGGTATCTTTGTCACTTGCTCTTTACCTCATTTTTTTGAGACAAGATTTGTCAATGAGCCTGGAGCTCACCAATTGACTACACTAGTTGTCTAGTGAGCTCCAGGAATCTATCTGTTATGTCCTTGCCGGCACTAATGTTACAGAGACACACCACCACACCTGCCAATATGCCTCTTACATGCACAGAAAGCCAGAAGACATTATAGAACATTTCTCCTGTCTCCAAACATTCTTATGCCTGCTCATTTACAATTATGTATATGTATGTGTCTGTGTATGTCTGTGTATGTGTGTGTGTGTGTGTGTGTGTGTATGTGTGTGTGTGTGTGCTGTGCTGAATGTGTGGAACTCAGTGGACAATTTTGTGGATTCAATTCCATATACTTTTATGTAGGTTTTTGGGGAGCAACCTCAGATTGCCAGGTTTGCTAAATGTTGTTTTAACTTCAGCTCAGTGGCTGTGCCTTAATCTACTGCTATTTCAACCACAGTGACTCCACAGTTATTGGCCTTCTTCTCTGGCAGAGGCCTTGCCACTCAGGCAGCAGCCTGATGGGAATTCATTCCCGAAGGCTCTGGCTCTGTGGCTGCTGCTAAATGTAGCTTTAACTAGATCTCTACTGTTCTATTTATATACAAGATTCAAGATTCAAAGGCTGGGGTGAAAACCAGTTAGCTCCGAGAGGTTGAGTAGGAGCTAACTTTCTCTTCTTGCTGACATCTCCCCAAAACCCCATTCTTCCACTCTGTCAAAACAAAACAAAAAAAAAAAAAAAAAAAAAAAAAAGCCAAGTCACTCAAAACCCCCTCCCTACTTCATCCAGTGCATCTCTCTATCTTTTCAGGATGCCTTCTGATGCTCTATGATTACTTTCTGTCACCTAGTTGCTAACTCCTGTTCCAAGGTTAATTTTATTTAACTAATACAAACTCATGGTTCACAATGTGATGGAATATTCCCCAACAGCCAAACAAGTGCCTTTACCCACTTAGCTGTCTCTCAAGCCCTGTTTGTTCTTTTATTGACAAGTAGACCACAAACAATCCACTTGTCCATTGAGGCCAAGTTTCAGGATCTAAAAACAATTCCAGAGAAATTGGAAGATATATGTCACAATGAGAGAATATCCCATCCAGTTTCCTTAAGTTCAACTTGCTAAAGGAATTAAGACTTTCTATCTAGGTGTCCTCTCCACCTTTGGGTGCCTGGCCTTTGGGTAATAGAGAAGTAGATACACCTATAGGCTCGTGTAAATTGCTGGAGAAGCTCAAGAGTTGTGGTTGTGAAAATAGCAATTTACTGCTCCTGGAAACTCACCACTTACTTTTCTAGTAATAGACTAGCTGGGAATTTTGTCAATAAATAATAGCAAGATGTCCCAATTATTTTTACTTCATAAGGAATTATAAGTTTTGATGAGTTAGAGCTCAAGAGAGGATTCAGTGGTGAAGATCCTGTACTTCTTTACCACAGAACCCAGGTTGAGTTCCCAGTGCACCTGGAACTCCAGCTCCAAGGGATTTGAAGTTTTGTCTGGTCTCCAAGGCATTGTACTCATATGCACATACTTTCTCATAGGCATACACATATGCACATAGTTCTTTAAAATAATATTTTAAAAGACTAGATGGGTGGAGCCATTCAAAGCTTTAATGAATATTAAACTATTTTTTTATTCCATCAACTAGGAAGACTATAAATTTTAGAGCATGTAGTGTGTGTGTGAACAATAGTCTGAAAGGCTAGCCCCAAAGATCTTGGTGATTAAAGTGTGACTAGATGATGGAATGATAAAGCTTAACACTTACAGATGCAACACCATCTGATAGATGTATTTGAGACGAAGAGATCTCATGAAAGAACCTTCCATAAGGGGACACTGCACGAGTGAATATAAATGATTTCTCAGATTCCCATGTTAGTGTCTGAGCCTGATCAGTGTTTGAGAATGAGTGCAGGGAACCTACAGCCTGCTGCACACATTCCCATATAGACACATGGGCATTGATCTCAATTATGGTGTAAACATGCTTTACAAATTCCTCCTGTGTGTGCACATTGAAATTAGTCCAAAATCAGAACAAATGTTGTAGGATATGGAAGAGGCATCTTCTTAGCAGTTACTCCCCTGGACACTAAATCATAGGAACCTTATGGGCCACCCTGACAATCTGGAACATTACCCTCTTTGCAGTGAGGAGTGAATGGATGGGTCCAAGGCAAAGGGATATGATTTGGTATGATATATTATTGCCATAATATGATATGACTAGTATGACAATGTGTGATGGCTAGTTTTTGTTGTTGTTTTGGTTTTTGAGACAGGGTTTGTCTGTAGGAGACTGTCTTAAGGTGATAGATATAGGAAAACCCTGGCTGCTCTGGGCAGCTTCATTCTCTATGTAGTGGGTTCTGAACTATATAAGTGGGGAGAGATGGAACAGAACAAAAGCAGGTAACCATGCATTCATTTCTGTCTCTTTGACTGTGGATAGGATGTGACTGGCTCTTTGACATTACTGCCTTGACTTCCCACTGTGATGGACTTTAACTTGGCATTGCAAATTGATATAAACCTCATTCTCCCCCTAAGTGGGTTTTTTTTTTTTGGGCCAGGATATTTTACTGCAACAGCAGAAATCAAGCTATGGTAAATGATAAACATATCTTTGGAATGATATGTAACATGTTATGTATTTTGATGTGACTTGTGCCTAAGTCATGGATACTGGGTAAAGCTAGATGCCATTAAAATTGGGAACACAAACCAATTAGAAGATCCATTAGCCAGGAAGACATTCTACTACCATTTAAAACACAAGTGATCTTGGCTCCAACACACAGGTTTTGCCTTTCTTGCTCCATCAGAATCTCCGTGGAAAGCAGTTTCTGTTATCAGTTCTGCTGGCTCTGCAGCCCTGTGATGCTCTAGATCATTCTTCTGATAACGTGGAGGCCCCACAGCCTGCACATCCCACTCAGGTTCAAAATGAGAGGGAGGAAGAGAGCCTGCGACCAGCCAGATCTAGTCCTCCCATCAGAAAAGCCAAGGCTTTTCCTGAATCCTTCTGCTTATGGTCATGCAGAGATTAGTGGGGATTGTGTCACATGACTGCTGAGTTTCATGGACTGCTGGGGGAAGTGATTGGAAACCTTTCTGAGTTCATACGTATACAGGAAAGAGTTGAACAACAGTGTCCTTCCTCTGCCATTTGGGCAAGGAATCATGATGGTCTCAGAGTGGCTTTGTGTCAACAACTGTTGTCATCAAGAACAAGAACTGCAAATAAAAAGCAGAATCAGGAGACTGAGCTAAAATTAAGTCATAGGGAAGTTCCTAATCTCATTGTACCAGTGTCCTATGAAAATGTCGTGAAATGCATGAGGTAGAGGAAGGAGGGCATGAAGCAGCATGGAAAGAACATGATCTGAAGACAGGGACAGACATTGGAACTGTACTGGTGCTGACGGAGAGTCTGGGGACACCAGAAGCTCAAGGGTCAAGGGAAGATTCCTCCTCAAGCTCCTTCATATCTACTTTGTGGTACTATGTTGTATCCTCATGATGTCACTTCCTGGACAGGCCCTTTCTCTTAAAGACTATCACCTCTTAAGAGCACCACAGACTAGACACCAAAGTTCTAGTATATAAGGTCTTGGGGAATACTTATCTGAGCCATAGCAAACCCACCTCACAGAGATTTTATATACATGGTGTAGAAGGAAGACCTTGTCGAACTTCAGAGCCTTCATTTTTCTTATGGGTGCCCATGTCCTAGCATCTTTGTGGACATTAGCTTCAGTTTACACATCCAGGCAACCACCAACTCTCTCTCTTGTGGGCAGCTATCATTTTGTTTGTTTGAGAAAGTCTCAGGTAGCCCAGGCTGGCCTCAGTTTCACTATGTAGCCAACGGTGACCTTGAAACCCTGAACTTCCTGCCTCTGCCTGCCGAGTGTTAGGATTACAGGTGTGCATCATTGCACCTGACTCCTTCTGTCTCTTCAACCAGCTTTTATTTATTTGTCTTAATATCGTGTTTATTTTAACTAACCAATAAATTTTATGTTAGGGAAGGCAATATCCTGCTCCTTTCACTAAATTTGAGAAACAGGAGATGCCTTGATGTTCTCAGCTATAAAACGGGGCTAATAATATCTTGCACAGAGAGTTGTTTGTGGGTATATCAGGCAGTCATATTGGCTCTGAAAAGTGTCAAAAGGAAGATGGGTTTGCCACACCCGATCACATGATCATAACCAAAGTAGCCCCAGAGTTAACTGGCTGTCAACTTTTCTGCACCACACCTAAGGGCTTGCTTCAGGTATGCATTTGTGTATGTGTGTGTGTCTTAAAAGCTAAATTTAAATCAAAGTAGTGAACATTGCTAAATAGAGACTTTGTGGACTATGGAAGTTAGTAGCATAATAATTGCAGCAAGTATAGAATCTAGAATAACATAATTAACACATTATAACTCTACCTGTTGGAGACTATATATCATTTATAGGCTGCAAGCTCAGTCTGCCCTGCACCTTGCTTGGGCTGCAGCATCTTCTGACCTATGTTTTGTCCTTGGCCAATCAACATGTATCAGAGTCCAAGGGTGTAGTCAGATCTCTCTGACAATGGATAACACCATTATCCTGGATGAGGCGATAACTGAGTTGGGTTTTAATGATTGAATAGGAGTCCAGAGACTGCAGATAGATCTCTATCTTTCGCCATGCACAAAACTCAATTCCAAATGGATCAAAGACCTCAACATAAATCCAACCACACTGAATCTCTTAGAAGAGAACGTGAGAGTTACCCTTGAACAAATTGGTACAGGAGACTGCTTCCTGAACATAGCACCAGTAGCATAGACACTGAGATCGAAAATTAATAAATGGGACCACCTGAAACTCAGAAACTTCACTAAGGCAATGGACACAATCAACAAGACAAAACAGCAGCCCATGGAATGGGAAAATATCTTCATCAACCCTACATCTGACAAAAGGCTGATCTCCAAAATATACAAGAAGCTAGTCACCAAAAAACCAAATAACCCTATTAAAAATTTGGATACAGAACTAAATAGAGAATTTTCAATAGAGGAATCTAAAATGGCTGAAAGATACTTTAAAAAGTGTTGAACATTCTTAGCCATCAAGGAAATGCAAATCAATACAACTCTGAGATGTTATCTTACTCCTATCAGAATGGCTAAAATAAAAATCACCAATGACAGTTTATGCTGGAGAGGATGTGCAGAAAGGGAAACACTCCTCCACTGCTGGTGGGAGTGCAAACTTGTACAACCACTTTGGAAATCAGTATGGCAGTTCCTCAGGAAAATGGGAATCAGTCTACCACAAGATCCAGCAATTCCACTCTTAGGCTTATACCCAAAAGATGCTCATTCATGCAACAAAGACATCTGTCCAACTATGTTCATAGCAGCATTATTTGTGATAGCCAGAACCTGAAAGCAACCTACATGCCCCTCAACTGAAGAATGGATAAAGAAAATGTGGTACATTTACACAATGAAGTGCTACTCAGCAGAAAAAAAATAAACAATGGAATCTTGAAATTCGCAGGCAAATGGATAGAACTAGAAGAAATCATCCTGAGGTAACCCAGTCACAAAAAAGACAAACAATCCACACCGCCAGAGAATGTAGGAAGCAAAGAGTACCCTAAGAGATATATACATGGTCCCTCACAGAAGGGGAAAGGGACAAGATCTGAGCAAATTGGGGCAGACAGCATGGGTGGGGGTGGGGGTGTGGAGAAGAAGTTAGGAGAAAGAGAAGGGGAGAAGAGGGGAGAGGACAACACGAGGGAGCAGTAAAATTGAGTCGTGGGAAGAGTAGAAAACAACAAGAAAAGAGATACCATAATAGAGAGAGCCATTATAGGTTTAAAGAGAAATCTGGCACTAGGGAAATAAATGTTCAGAGATCTACAAGGATGACCCAACTAACAATCTGAGCAATAGTGGAGAGGCTATCTTAAATGCCCTTCCCTGATAATGAGATTGATGACTACCTTATGTGCCATCTTAGAGCCCTCATCTAGTAGCTGATGGAAGCAGAAGCAGACACCCACAGCTAAACATTGATCCGAACTGAAATCCAGTTGCAGAGAAGGAGAAGTGATGAGCAAAGGGGTCAAGACCAGGCTGGAGAAACCCACAGAAACAGCTGACCTGAACAAGGGGGAGCTCATGGACCCTAGACTGATAGCTGGGAAACCAGCATAAGACCGACCCAGACCCTGAACTTGGGTCTCAGTTAGGAGGCCTGGGAAGTCTATGATACCTCTGCCAATGGAACTAGGATGTATCCCTAGTGCAGGAATGGACTTCAGGAACCCATTCCCAATGGAGGGATATTCCCTTAGCCTAGAGACTTGGGGGAGGGCCTAGGCCCTACCCCAAATGATCTGACAGACTTTCATGATCCCTCATTGGAGACCTCACCCTCCCTGTGCAGTGGATGGGGGATGGAATGGGGGTGTCCGTGTGGAACATGGGAGGATGGGAGGTAGAAGGAACAGGGATCAATATGTAAAATAAGAAAAAAATATTAAAACTTAAAAAAAAAGAAAATAAAAAGTCTTTCCAGACAAATAAAGCAAGTAAAATGGGACTTAAAAGGGGGTTTTGTGGGTAGAAGCTCTAAAGGATGAGACTCAGTTAGCTCTTTGCATAGATGCTCCAATGTGGAATTCCTTCAGGTCTCGCATGGATCCCGGTGTCGGGGGGGGGGGGTGTCCAGTAAGGTAGTAAGGTGCACAGTAAGTAGTGACTATTAGGAAGGCTCTCTCCAAGCTGTATCCACTCCCCTCACCTTCCTCTTTGCTCTCTGTCTTCTCTAACTATTTGGCCATGGGAAGCCGTTTGTTGCTTTGAAACTAGTTAGAACACAGTGACCTGAATGCCAAGGGTCTCATGGTAAACAAATCCAATTATCCTGCAGTCCCTTTAGTGACACCTAAGTGGCGTCTGTAGATAATGACAAAGAAGCCTTTTGCCTGATACAGCACATGGCATCGGCCCGCCAGACTGCCAGCAGCATTTATGGAAGGAGATTTCAAATCAGGGGCTGGGGTGGCTGACTGCCTCCACAGTATTTATAAAGTATGGGCCATTGTGTGTTTATAGTATTTCTTTTTATGGATGCCCACGTTATTATTTTTTTATTGGTTTGGGTACTTATTTTGCACATTTGTAAACAATTATGTAGCTCAGCAGCTGTTACGCCACAGAGGCCATATGTGTCGCCAAGTCAGGAGAAAATTCCACAAGGGACTCTTGTTGAATATCCTCACGAAGAAATCACTGCAGTGCCAAAAAAATAAAAAATAAAAAATAAAAAAATAACCAGCACAGGAGTTTCATTGCTACCCACTATTAAAACCTAAATGAATTTAAGGTTGTTTTATTTTAATTTTGAAACTTCAGCTTTGGAGTCAAACTTTATAACTAGATCGGAAGATGTGGTGCTCCCCCAAAATGGATTAGTTAGGAAATCATGCCTTGTAAAAACGTAATAACGTTGATCTATTGTGTATCCACCTTCATCATTGTTATTATTTTCATTAATTTCTTTGGCATGTGCATAGGCATGCATCTGCCAGGGCTGGTGAGTGGAAGTTAGAGTATGACTTTAGGGAATCCATTCTCTCTTGCCATGTGTGGGTCTGGATATTGAACTTAGTTCTTCAGGCTTAGCAGGAAGCTCCTTTGCTTGATGAGCCATCTTGCTGACCTCCTCTTCTTGATAGGTAATATATATGTGTGATTCATATATACATGTTATTTAATAGCCGATACTCTGAAATATATGCCAACTGTTTATATGATTTATATATACATATATTTTATAATATAGAATTTACATATATATGTGTCCTTCGTCTTTGTCCTTTGAAGATACGGTTTTAGTATGTAACCGTGGCTGACCTGGAATTTGCCATATAGAGCAGGTTGAACTTGAACTCATGGAGATCTGCCTATTTCTGGTGCCCCAGCACTTGGATTAAAGTGCCATTATGCCTAGTCCCCTCTTCATATCTTGATGGCTACATATATGACTGTATATTAAATATATAAATACTTTCATTATATAAAATGTACAAATATATATACACAAACATATGTACACGAACACACACACATGTATGTATGTATGTATTGTTTAAGGAACTCATTGGTTTTCTTCTGAGGAAATTTTTAGAGCTAAGCAATGTTTATTTAGTATTAAATACTGCTACCTTATGTGAAGGGAATGGGGAATAGAGAAGGGAAGTCATTAAGACCAAGAAAGTGGTGGTGAAGAATGAACTCAGGGAATTTGGAGCCAGCTATGGGCTGTCAACAATGGCGCCCATGGCTCTATTGACACAACTTTCATTCATTCTGTATGATTGTTAACCCAAAAGGTGCCAGGCACTGTAGGAAGCAGTGGTGGTAGGGGATGGAGCAGCTGAATTCCTCTCTATTAGAACTAATGGTCATTGGCTGAGACTTTGACCCCAGTGATGTATGCGCACCTGGCTTTAGGTCCAAGCTTATCACATACTGTCTCTGGAGCATCAGGTAACCCCGAGATCTCTCACAACCTCATTTTCTTGTCTGTGATGTGCTCATAGGTGCTTTCAGTACGTGTGATATGTGTTGCAAGGGAGGAAGATGATGACTGAGGAATGAGATCCCTCCAGGGGACTCATTGGGCATTGCTATGTGTTCCTTCTGTGAGACCACATTCACCACATATATCCAGGTGACATCGAATTTTATTTCAGGAAAGGAGGGGGATTTTAAGTGTAATTGTTTCCAAAAGAAAAGAAATTTCCCCAGATACATTGAAATAACATTTGGAAATAGACGTCTTTATTCAACTACGGAAGTTTGTCCTATCTTACTTGGGTTGATAATGTTTCCACGTAGCCTCTCCTCCTCTGAGGTGGTGTATTGGCTAACAGTTATAATTTGCCAAATGGAAATATCACTTAGCTTTAAATGGCGAGTTTAAAGAATGGATCTGTAGCCAGCGGTATTATCTTTTCCTCTCAGTATAACATGCAGCAATCAAAAACAAAACAAACAAATAAGAAAAAAAAACCCTACAGCATTTATTTGCATTTTTTCCTGTAAAATATGATTCCTTTCACTTACACTGTTTTATTTTCATTTTAAGCACGTCCTCGCCAAACTGTTCAACTCTAAGATAGTCTCAATTCAATTTAAAGTGAAAGGGTTTTTTTTTCTGAGTTTTGATAATTTACATATAAAAGCATTACTATACACTTTATGAAATAACTGTGTTCAGAAAAACAGAGATTTCAGTTTAATCGTACTGTTATCCTGCAAGCCGCAATGCTTTCCCATCACCTCTGGTCTTCCTAACAATGTTCCTTCCTGTCGTAATTTAGTGACTGGAAATGAGTGTGTGTCTTCAAGGCCCCAATTCAGACTTCAGGATGACATGTATGGGCCACACGGAGCATCTTCATAATAATCTGATCATGACAGAGATGCAGCTCTTTCTCAATGGCTTCCTCTATTCTCCCAAGAAATTTGGTTTGGCAGTGGCCACATCAGTTATTACAAGCACACACAAAAACTCTTATACCTCATTTTATTTCCTATTATGCAGTATTCTTTTTTTTTTTTTTTTCTTTCCATGTCTTTTAAGTGGCTGTAGTTCTGGAAGAGTCCTTGGGAACCCTTCATTCCTCCCCGGGGACTCATGTCTCAGCGAATCTTTGAGAAATGCAAGCATATGTTTAGGATCTAGGCCACCATATTTGTTCCTAGGGAGTCTGCCAGCATTTCAAATTCTTGATCTTTGAATTGAGTGTGAGGCTCTGACAATAAGAGAGAGGATTCTGGCTTTTATGGTTCCACAAGCCTGTGTGTGTGTGTAAATATCCATGGTGACTGTTGCCTTTAGAGCTCTTCTTCAGGTCCATTATGGGAGCAGTGTCCATAGTGGCTTCCTCTAAAAGCACACTAGATCACTTCCTTTGGGAGGGGTCACTTAACAGCTTTGCAAACAGGCATGATAAATGTTCATTCAAATTAATTTGGAGGGATGGCAAATGGTTCAGTAGGTAAAGGAGCTTGCCTCCTGCTGACCTAAATCAAATCACCTGAACCCATACAGTGGAAAGGACCAATTTCTACAAGTTGTCCTTTGCCCCCCACTTACATACCTGGCATAGGCATCTTCTCCCTCTCCCTCTCCTTCCCTCCCTCCCTTCCCCCCTCTCCTCTCTGTATCTTCTTAGCTTATACCTTAGGGACCATTGAGTGCTGACAGCCTGTAAGTATGAGCTTCTATGACTCTCAGCCCACAATTTTTAGAAACCATTATTAATGATTTGGATACCACTTTGTGTCCCACAATAGACAAGTGACATAAATATGTTATATCCCACTGTCCTTAATTTATATATTCTATGTATGTATGTCTACAACAAAAGCATTTTTCCCCAGATATGGTTAACCATAATTCCAGCCTTCTGGTGTATGAAGTAGGCAGGGGGAAATCTTCAGTTTGAGGCCAGCCTGTGCTATATAATAGGGGCTCCTGGATAGAAGGGAAGAGGAGAAAGAAGGGAAGGGAAGGAAGTGAGTAAAGAAGAAAGGAGGGGGAGAAGGAAGAAAGGGAGAAAACGGGGAGGAAGGGAAACTGGATGTTAGATACCCTAGTTGCTCCAGGCCATAATAACAAATGAACTTAAACATACATGTGATGCCTTGTTTTTTCTGTATGTTTCTGCTGTCCCTGTTTTATTCTTTTTTCTTGCTCTCCCCCAACTCAGTCACTTGGTATTCCATTCTTCCCAGAGCGTCTGTGTAGTGACCTCACTGCTCCTCTGGCCACTAGAGCTCTCTTTGTGGTCAACCTGGACAATTGCTCATTGCATTCCCAATGTGTCATGGCCAAAAGCAAGCTTGCTCTGTGTTCTTATATCAGACAAAACCAGTTAATGTAACAGCTCCAAAATTGCAGTGAGTTTGTATTCAGCGTTCAACATAATATGGATTTTATTGCAGCTGTAGACACAGTGTAATATGGATTATTGCTTGGTGTAGACTTTATCAGGCCTGGAATTTAGCTTGCTCTATCCCCAGTAGACTTGTAGGAGAGGAAAGGGATGAACACAACAGTGTGAGCTCGTCTCTGTGCCAGAGCTGAGACGTTGTATCTCCCTATTTCAACCCCATTCCTTTTGCAAGAATCCAGGCCATCCAGGAAGAAGAGGGATGTGTCTTTAGTGACAATCTAGCCACATCCACCTGTTCAGGCTCTCACTCTTTCATTCATAATCTGTAATTAAATCTGTGGCAAGTGCTTGTCACTAGGTGAACACTCTTTGAGAGCCCTGGATTCCAGCAAAGAACAAAGCCGCAGGTGATCCAGTGCAATCCTCAGACCCTGTTATCCCTTCAGTTAACAAGCAGCTTGGGTTTTCTGCCTTGGTCTACGAAAAGCAGAGAGTCCATGTAAATTTTCACAACTCCTATGAACAGTATTTCACATCTTTCTCCAATCATGCCCCTCCCTGTTATAGAACTAAATTCAAACCATCTTTGTTTCATTTTGTTTTGTGTGTGCACGTATGATATGCATTGGTGCATATGCCCATCCAGAGGCTAGAAGTCACTGTCAACTATCTTCCTTTATTATATCTTCCTTGCTACTTTATTGTTTTATTAACTAAACTTGTTATTTGATAGTTTCCCACATGTGCACAATGCATTCTGAGCACTCTCATATACTCCCCCAGTCTCCTTTCCCCTCTAATCATTTCCTCACACTCATATCTGTTAGTTTTGTTTTGTGACCATGCATTTAACCAGGACTGTCTGTATGACTGGGCTTGAGCTATCCTTTGGAGTCTTGTGGGCTCAATTGTATAGGGGTGCAACTGAAGACAATGAGTCCCTCTCTCCCAGAATCTTATCAATGGCAGAATGGGGAAGGGCCTCGTAAGCCCCCAATCCATCCACGACTGGTTGTTCACAGGGCCAGCCTTGCATAGGCCTAGTGTAGTTTTGGAGATAGGGTCTCTCAATGAACCTGGAGTTCTCTGATTGGATAGACTGGCTGCCCTTAAAGCCCCAGGAATCCTTGTGCCTCTGTCCTAGCCAGCACTAAGGTTTCACACACACACACACACACACACACACACACACACACACACATATTGTTCAGCTTTTCTGTGGGTGCTAGGGATCCAAATTCAGGTCTTTATGTCTGTATGGTACCTACCATCTGAGCCATTTCACCTGCCTAGCTGCAAGGCAAATCATTGTTAGCACCTACCGTGAGCAGTAATGCATGCTGCTTTTATTTGCTATGACAGGTCTAAGCCCATTGGTCTGGGAAGTTTGGGAAAGCAGATGCCACTCACATGAAATCCTTTAGCACAACGATAAAAATCCTAGACAAAGATCTCCACTCAGTCCCTTCTCAGCTTACATTGTGACCATTTCCCTTGCCATCAAAAACCATACACTGTAAGCACTTAAAACATGACTTGATGACATTTTCTATGTGCAGAGATTTCTAGATGTATCTCTTTCCTAGCAATTTCTTCTTAGAATCTCCACAGGCAAAGGTGTAGCAAAGAGCCTCAGCACATAGTAGGTGCCTTAGATGACAGGTCATTTGAGTAGACCCAGTTCTCTGTGCTGGAAGATGCACTTCCATTACACGGTCAAGTGATCTGCAGTGTTTTATGGAAAGAAAAGGCATGCGTTTCCTTATTGGCAAAATGAAGGGGAGAAAGTTTGCCATATGGCATCATTTCCACCCTGCCTGATCCACTGGGTAGACTTAGCTGGTCCTGATGGTGAGCACTGTTGTTTTCATCATCCTACTGAGCACTCTCACCCTTATTTTCTCCA
Source organism: Phodopus roborovskii (assembly GCF_943737965.1). Lineage (NCBI taxonomy): Eukaryota > Metazoa > Chordata > Mammalia > Rodentia > Cricetidae > Phodopus > Phodopus roborovskii. The sequence goes on along the minus strand of NW_026126558.1, from coordinate 13,921,219 downwards.
CTTCAGGGTCTCTGCCTGTCTCTGTCTCCAGAGCTGAGGGTCAAGCTCAGGACCTCCTTCATACTGGACAGTGTCTCTGTCCCTCAAGCACACCCCAGCCAGATTGTCCCTTCTCTTTAAGACCACCTGCCTCCCTTTGGGAATTTGCTTCTCCCTGACTACCATACCACACACAGTATGTCATCCCAAAGCTGTGATAAACCCCTGAGAAGTCATCTGCCCCTCTTTATACACGTGAGTGCATCACTCTGGGCAGCTCCAGCTCAGTGTGAGCCCCATGAGCACACAGATGAGGGAGATGAAAGAAAGGCAGGAAAAGGACCAAGCAACTCAAAAAGCCAACAGACTCAATCTCCAGCGTGAGCTATACCTCTCTTCAGGTGAGACAGGAAAGACAAAACACTTCTCAGAATATGCTTCATGGTTCATGAGCTGAAACAGTGGAGTCAGAAACCCCAGGGCCTGCAGCCCAGGCCTTGGGACCTGTTTCTGTTTCCTTCTTTATTCAGTGCAAGGATATCAGTCAATTATAATTCTTCAAAAAAAGACCATAAAAGCTAGGAGAAGATGCTGTGACCAAAAAAAAAAAAAAAAAAAAGGGTCTGATGGGGAACACAAATGGCTTCCATTTCTGTGACCCCTGTTATCACTAGGGGTTAGATACAGACAGACAGACAGATGGACGCACACACACTTAGTTATAAGCACATAAGATGGCTTCCTGACATCTGCGGTACACTTCCTCCTTGCCTTAACCACAGAAGCCAGTAAACTCCAGAACAGAGAATAGCTTTACAAAGCCAAGAGTGGGGGAGGGCAACCTGAAGCACTTACATTCACTGGGCTGTGTGAAAAGAGGAAGCAGATTTGAAAGCCAAGTGTCACAGAGGACATCCTGGCATCCTGCTCTCTAGTGATTCCCAGGGCCCTTCCTGCCCTGATTCCACCTGGCAGAAACTGCAGCCCATGGTTACAGTAACTGCCTAGTTACTGACCGTTCCCTCACCTGCCCTTTCCACAGGCTACCAATCCCATTTCCCCTTTATGCATGGTTTTTTTTTTTTTTTCTTTCCAGTGCATTTTCTCCATCCCAAAAGACAGGCAACTAGCATGGTTCTGTGAGTTCCTAGCGACAGGGCAGGGTTCTGCTGTCACAGTAAAGGCTGACTTCTTGTGGTCTCAGGCAACTCGAGGTAGCCTTCTAAGTGGCAGCTGCCAACTGCCTCAGTGTCAGAGGTTCTGTTTCTGTCTTCCTGAGAAACAGCTCAGTTAGGCAAAAGTGGCATTCTTTAAGGCCCCGTGTGTCTCATAAAAGTTGCTAAGGTTGTCATTGGAGAGGAAGCGGCAGTCATTTCTAGATTCGGGAAGCTGCCGAGTTGAAGAGATCATGTTTCTTGTCCTAATATTAAATATAAGGCATGTATGTGATGGTGCTGTTCATTACCATCATAATTAGAAATAAAATAATATTTCAATATAACTTGTAATTTGAAGATTCTCTCTGTATGTGACTCTGGGATTTACAAATGAAAATCTGGGTTCTAGCTGGCCAATGAGATGTAATGAGATAAAGAGAATTTTTACTGTGCCGAAGCTTTGGCATCTTATAAGTATCTTTGTATTCCCTCACTTTGATCAGATGTGTGTGAGCATCTTCTGGTTCTGGATCACCCATGAACAATCCTTCTTGTTGTTGTTAAGTTAGTATCCTTATTGCTTTGACTACCCTTGCTTCTCTCACATGGACCAGGTCTAGAGGTTAGTCAGGCATGCTTGTTCTCATTTGACAGGTTTGGATTCAGACAGAACTATAGTTGAAGGGGACAAGGAATGACCAACCTGGACCACACAACCACACTGTTCTTACATTAAGTATTGGGGGGGGGGAGCTGTCCCAGTGTCTATTTGTTTCTACCAATTATCCAATGTTATTTTTTTATCCAGTATTATTTTTTGTCATCACTGGAGGTGGGGTAAATGCTGGATCCCATGTCCCCAGTTTTAGTCCCAGTACTAGGAAGCCATGCACTATTAGGACAAAACGCAACAGCTCAAAGCTCCTGACTCTTAAGTTGCTGAATCTTCTGTTGTCTGGGTGTCAAAAAGTGTTTGGTATTCTATTCCATGTCTGGAAAACATGAGTCATATTTAGAAGGCCAACACTATCCCTCTTGACCCTGAGTAACCTCTCAGTCACCTTGTGTCTTGGCCAAAGTCAGGGTGTGGTTTTACCTCTGAATTCTCAAGTACCAGCTTAAAAAATGTTTGTTGAATGAGTGTGGGGTCTTGTGGATGGTTTAATCAAGAATGTGTGATGATGGACCTCTTTCTGGTACCCAGATATTTCCATCAGTGTGTACCTGTGTAGGCACCAGAGTCACATTTAGACAGTCTTTTATTGGGTGCCACTTGCTTTCAGAGAGCAAATGGCCCATCCTCAAACATTCCCTGTCCTTATGGATTCTGGGAAGAAGGGTAGAATTGAGATGCATAATTGAGATGCATGAAAATTACCCTGGTGAGCAGAGGACTGGGTTCTGCTGGCTGTGGGAGATTTCTCTTTACAGAAGAAGAAGGGCAAATGTTTTGAACAGTGGAGGCCTACTTGAGAAAATTGTGTATTTATTATCAAGTGTACAGGCACACAAGGAAACCTCACTGTCCCCCAAATTATCCCCTGAGCAGACATGGCTTCTAGAGGTAGGCCATGAAGGATTCTTCTGTCACCAGATCCTTCCAGCTAACTGACCCCATGGAGTCTTGCTTCTGCTGCTCCCAGGCATGCCCAGTGTCTGCACTGCTGAGTTAGAAAAGGGCTTCACCTTCTGAGACCACCCCAGTGCCACAGGCCTGATGGGAAAGAAGGAGGACCGGGAAAGGCTGCTCACTGGGGGCCCACTTACAATACCCATGTGATTCCAGCAGTGGGTTGGGCCAGAGTCCAGGTAAATGCACCGATCATGGGGGTGGGGGACAGGGACAACCGAGACTCTCTTTGAAAGTGAGGCTGTGCTGGTTTATCCCAAACAGAACCAAGGCTACTGCTGAGGTTTGTGAAGCCTGTGCTGTGAAGAGTGTTTGGCAGCATCCACCGGCTTGGGCCTTTGTTCCCAGCTGGCTGCAGGATAAGGAAAACAACTCAAGGCAGGCTTCTGGAACTCTGGTGAGGAGAAGAGCCCTGGTGAGGAACTGTGCTAAGAGTTCCAGGTGAGGACAGGAATCTAGAGTAGGCTTGCCCCTCCTCACAGGCATAGGGGTGCCATTTAATTTCTCTGAGTGCTGGAAGGGGACTTGGTGAAATTGATTTGGCAGAAAGGTTAATGTGTTATGGCTGCCAATTGGCCGATTGAATTGCTAGTAATTGAGGTAGGGGAAGCTTTTAATTTGATACACTAAAGGCAGGTCCACTAGAGCACACATCTTGGTTTAGATGTATTTGTGTGTGTTTTTGTGTGTGCACACCTGTGGTGGTTTGAAAGAAGATGGCCCCCAAAGGGAATGGTACTATTAGGAGGTGGGGCCTTGTTGGAGGAAGTGTATTATTGTTAGGGCAGACTTTGAGGTCTCTTTTGCTCAAGCTTTCCTCTGTGTGACTGTCAGTTGACTTCTGTTGCCTCTCAGTCAAAACGTAGGACTCTCAGTTCCAGCACCACATCTGCCTGTATGCCACTATGTTCCCCACCATGATGATAACGGACTGAACCTCTGAACCTGCAAGTGAGCCCCTCAATTAAATGTTTCCTTTATAAGAGTTGCCATGGTCATGGTGTCTCTTCACAGCAATAAAAAACCTAACTAAGACAGCACCTGCGTGGGCACACACATGTGTATATGTATGAATATGTGTGCACATATGTGTACGTATGTGTGTGTATATATATATATATATATGCATGCATGTATTCGTGAAGTGTGTGTATGAGTGTGTGTGTGTGTGTGTGTGTGTGTGTAGCATGCATGCATGTGTATGCATGAGTACCTGTGTATGTGTAGTTAGACTCATTTCTCCTCTAACTTTCTTAGTTTTGAATGGAGTTATTAGCATTCTCGGGCTAGTCACAGACCCTGACTTGAAACCTTGTAGAAAGCACAAAATATCCTTTTATACAATGTAAGGCCATATTGCTGGGTGGTGGTGGGGCACACTTTTAATTCTAGCACTTGGGAGGCAGAGGCAGGTGGATCTCTGTGAGTTCAGAGCCAGCCTGGTCTACAAGAGCTAGTTCCAGGACAGCCTCCAAAGCCACAGAGAAACCCTGTCTTGAACACCCCCCCCAAACAAACAATGTAAGGCCATATTATTGGAGACATGTAAGTACAGGCTCTGAGTCTTATAGACCTGGAGTCTCCCACATGGGATGTACCCTTGTGGTCCCCAGGACAGGGGCTCCACAACTGTAGCCTATGTGCATGTTCTTGCTTCTGTAAATAAAGTCTTATTGAGACAGAGCTAGCTTATTTGTGTAGGGACTGCCTGATGCTCCTTCACACTACAATGAGTTAGCTCAATAGGTAGCAGAGATAGTCCTGCAAAAGCTATTTATTATGGTTCCTTCTCTAGTAACAGAAAGCATTGACTGACCCCTGAGGTTTACCAGATTTAGCAAATAAAAAGATGTCCATATGCATTTGAATTGCAGGGAAACAATTTCTTAGCAACAAAGAATTCTAAATGTACCTGGGTAGCGTGTACCTCCCTCCCTTCTTTTTCTATAGGGAAGCCCTGTGGCCCCTGAACAAGGGTATTGGAAGGAACTAGAATCTCCTACTTGGCATGTATCCTTTATCAATCCTATTTTAGTTCATATTTTATTTAACTGCTCTGTAATGTTACATGTAGTAGTATATATGTCATGTGTAGATAAAGAAATGTACAGGTATTGGGGTGCCATACATAGTTCAGATGAGCCAGCATCATGCAGCAGCCTAGCCAGCTCACAGTGAGTCGTGAGTTAAACTTTATGTCTGCACAGTCCCTGATGTGGCCCTGAGGCCTCAGTTCCCAGGGCTTGCAGCAACTTGCTTTTCTTTTTCCCTTTGGCTTACCATGTGAGTTTCACCCACCATCTGTGTGCTTGTGAATCTTCATAGAAATCCAGGTACCTAGCCAGTTTGTCATAGAGACCATCCTACTATATAGTAAAAGCCAGGGATCTTCTGGAGATGGTGTCCTGTCAGAGGAGTGACCACAGACTTTCTGGGCCTCCCAGAGAAAGGAAGGAAATGGAGCAAGCACGTGGAGCTTGCTCAGAATCTCTCCTGAGTATCATCTTCCTGCCCCAGTCCCTGAGTGTCTTTTCAGCCCAGCCAGGAGCCAGGCACCTGTAGGTTCATGATCAGGAGGTGTACTGCAGCAGGGAAAGGGAACACCTTCCTTTCTCCCTGGAGACACTGAATTGTGGTAACAGTCCCTAAGGCTTCATCTCTGAACCACAGAGCAGGTCATCCATAGTTGGTATAATTCTCAAACCAGAAAGCTGTCAGGCTGCCATAATTATTCTTCTTTTACCATGATAAAACATCACGACCAAAGCAATTTAGAAAGCCTTTATTTGAGCTTATGGGTTCACGGGATTGGAGTCCATGATGTAGAGCAGAGGCAGGAACAGCTTTATCCACTAGTAGGAGCCAGAGACACTGGGAATGGCCAGTCTCTTGAAACCTCAAAGCCTGTCCCCAGTGATACATCTCCCTGAGCAAGGGCCACAGGTCATAATGCTTCCCAAGTAGTTCCACCAACTGGGGACTGAGCATTCTAACATGAGTCTATGGTGGCAGCGGGGGTGAGGGGGTGGGGGGGAGGGAGATAATCCCATTCAAACCACCATACAGGCCACAGCCATTCTGCACAAGAGAATAAGTGCTGTTGTATGTCTTTTAAAATGGGATGGCAAACAGGAACTCCATTAGCCTCTGATGGCTAGGGGTCCAGCCTCTGTCACCATGGAGACAATGTTTTCTGCCTTTCCTCTTTCACTTGTAAAATTACCCTAAATCTGTAACTTGCATTATGTCCTGAAGATGGTGAAGATGCAGTTACACTCAAGAAGCAGTGTTCATTGAAGAAATCAGAGATGTAAAAATATGCCTGAGAGGTGCGATGAGTGGTCAGGTAACAGCATCAGATTGGTCAGGTGCCCATTGTGTCCCTATGTGCTTCTAGTCAATGAAGAATTGACCCTGAGTGGTTAAAGAGCTCACTAAAGTAGGGTGTGGTGATGCACACCTGCCATCCTAGTGTTCAGGAGGAGGGGGGGTGGTCACAAGTGAGCCTGGCTACATAGTGAGACCTATCTCAAAAACCCGGGGATGCAGCTCAGGGTGGAGCACTTCACTGGTGTGCTCAAAGTCCTGGCTTCAATACCCAGCATAACCACCACCACCACTACTGCCACCACCACCACCACCACCAACAACAACAACAACACCCCAAGAGGCCAGCCAGGTTTAAGAGTGGGGTTTTGTTATATTTTAGTGTTAAAGGACATGGTTATGTATAGGAGGAAAATTTCCATTGTTGCTGCTAGTCTCTCTCCGCTGATGTCATGGCTGTTTTTCCAGCTTCACTCACCACTGAGCTGGGTGCTAAATCCATATGCTGGGTAGGAGGGACAGTTTCCACATTTCGAATTGTGTATCCCAGGGATTGAACTCAGGTTGCTGAGTTTGGTGGCAAATAACTTTACCCACAGAGCCACACTGATAACCCTTGGAGTTGATTTTTGAACTTGAACCTGAGTCTCACTGTCCAAGTCAGGGGTTCTTCAAGCACGCTCTTTCCTGGAAGAACCCAGACTAATGACTAGGGTCACTCCCACTGTTGGTGAACTGACTGACTGAACAAGCCTCAGGTTGAATGAACTGAGCATCTTGAGCTGTTCTGTCTCCTTCCAGAGTGTGGATTAACAAGGCTTCATGCCATGGGTGCTTAACCTCAGAAGAAAGGACTAAAATTTCCATTCCTGTTGCTAGTCTTCCCTGGTGTTATGGTTGCCCCCCCCCCCATTCACTCACCATTCAGCTGGGTGCTAAATCCACCCCATAAAGGAAGCTCCTTTTATTGTTTAATGGGGGAGGAGGGGCTCGTCACTTCGTGGAGAAGACTTTGTGGAATCTGCTCCCCTGGCCTTTTTTCCTTGGCACTGTCTAGAATTATAACTTTTAAAGTCTTTCTTGGCTAGAGGATTTTTTTTTATTGTAAACATAAAACATTCATTGAAACATTAAACATTTTACAGCTTTTTTCAGCACATAAATTTTCATAGACACCCACCCCTCACAGGCCACACCCCCATCATATATTTCTCTTCTTTTTATATCCTCCCTCCTCAGATGGTTCCAAGACCAGTGTTCAGGGTGGGTAGAGGGCTAGATGACAGATAAAATAGGAAGGTTGTAGTAGATCATGCCATTTGGAAAAAAACACACTATATTTTAATAGGAGGACTATGTATTGTGCCAGAGTCCAGCCAAGGAAAGTGAAATCTCTGGTTGCTCCTTCCAGCCTTGGCTTGAGCCTCTGTGAGCAGAGCCCTGCTCCAGCCCTGCTTGGGAAGGACGCAGGGAAAACCCAGAATGTGTCTCCACTACAACTGTACTTGGGGGAGAGCTGCCTCTAAAGAAGTTGTGACTCAAGAAAGCCAACCTGGGATTGGTCCAGGAACATCTTTTGGCTTAGGTGCCTGGGTGTTGGGCTACCCATCAAAGCGGGGTCCAACAGAAAGCTGACTTTACTTGCTATCACAAAGGGAGGGGATTCAGAATTAAATAAAAACACAAGCTTAACATGGCCCCTGCTGGCTGGTAAGTTCACCGTTCCCTCCTTTTCATTAATCTTCTCAGGGTCTTGCTTCACCTCAGAAACAAGTCTAATTTTCTACGGGAAAGGCCCTAGCTCTTATTACAGGGTGGACAGCACCATCAACATGCCCTAACTGGTTAGCAGATGGCAGCTTTGTGAAGTCCCTGAGCCCAGATAGGAATCAGCAGGGAGATTAGGTAAATGCTTATTTGAGGTGCTGTCAGGGCCCTCTGGGAAGGGTTCCCCCTCTGCAGTTATTTTTTTTTTCATGTGCACCCGGATTACATAGCTCAGTGATATCCCATCTACATGTACCTTGCCTCTCTGACATGACAAACGCAGATGCCGCCTGAATCCTTACAAAGCTGTATGTCTCAAGCACAAGGAAACATCTTTGGGAAGAGAATTGATTCGCAAAGCAGCCCCATACAGGATCTCTTACTTCTCCTAACAATCAAATAATCCATCTTTATACTCCTCAAGGCCACAGTGAAACCCAAACCTGAATGAAACCGAGGACCACGGGTTTATCCGTAGCAGTGAGAACAGATCACTTAGCCAAGCGCGTTCTAAAATTATCAGTCACTGAACACAAGCCAGCTGTGTGAGAGTTCTCATTGGGCAGGATGGCCAAATTTATGGGATGCTCTCCTCAAATAGGTCAGGGCTGCCTGCATGAGTGGTAGTGGTCCCACTACATAGATGAGGAAACTGAGGCCCAGAAAAGTTATATTCCTGGCCATACAGAGAGGAAAGGGGGAGGGGGCTTTTAAGCAAACTCAAATTAAAAACATAAACATGTTTTTTAAAATCCCAGAGCCTTTTACATTAAATTACCATTAAGTGTTAACAACAGTGCTGGGGATGGGGACTAAAATATTCAAAATTTGGGTTTGGCATTGATAGACTGTTAGGTCAGCATGAAGCATCGGATGTTTATTTATTTGCCCCCACCCCCCTTACTGTTAGGGGTGTGTAAACTAGGTAAATATTTATTTTAGTAGAGAAAAATAAAAGTGAAGAATGTGCGTGTGGATAATAAGGGAGCATGAATCAGGCAAGAGGAAATGTTCTCAGGTCTCGTTGAGAAATAGCTAAGGGGGGAAAATTACAGATCTTAAAATAGGTGTAATATATTATACAGCTGTGAAAATGGGCCAACTAGACTGCCTGCATTAAAGCCATATTGGATGTTCAAATCTCGAGTTACCTGGAATGCAACTGTACTTCCTATATTTAACTATGCTTTTTATAAACCATTCCCTTAACACCTCAAGCTGACAACTATACCCGGTGTGGTTATTTGATGCCAAGTTTGGCTTTTTTTTTTTTTACTCTGAGGGTTCTTAAAGTAAATAGAAAATCCAGAAGTAGCCTTCCAGAAGGGTTGTGCTGTTTACCAGCCAAATGCTTTCTGGCTAAGGAACCCTGAACTCCCCCTCCCCCTTCCCCCCCTCATTCTCCATTTCCTGCTTCCCCTGTCTCCTGTCTCCTTCCCCATCTCTTTCCCCTCTCCTCTGTCCAACTCTCTCCTCTCCATTTCTCTTTTCCTTTCCTGTCATTCTCTGCTTACATTTCCTTTCCCCCATGAGTAGTAAATAGCCTATGATGAAGCAAAAGCTAGAGAAACAATAGACTGGCATATAGAAAGAACTGCCAAGTCCTTTTGCATTGTTGAACAAAGAAGTTAGAGCAACTGCAACTGAAAACAGGAGTGAACCACAGCTGTGGGGTCCTGTAAGTATCAGGCTCTGCTATATTAGACAGGGATACCTGGCGCCCACTATTAGAGGGTGGGTGTTTTTATAATTGCTATGTGATGCCTCACTTTCTCCAGAGAACTGAAATGACAGAAGCAGTTTCATAGCTGTCCTGTCACTCCTAGGATCTGTATGGGGAGGTTTGTAGCCAGGTCTCCTACTTTTATGAGAGAAAAGGAAAACTCCCATTAGGATGCCTGGGTCCCAGTTTGTTTATAAAATGTCTAGATAAACAAAAACAAAAACAGTGTCATTTAGAGGACAGATGGTGAATGGCCAATACCACATTTTTATTTCTAAAATAAATGTAAAGTGACTCCAAAGCAAATAGTACATATAAAAGACACAACACACATGTTTATGTTTTGGGGAACATATCAAAGGCTAATTGAAAAAAAAGATTGGATGAACAAACCACGAACCAAGATGAATTATTTATGTCATGAGATATGCTATCCGAGAAGAAACGTACCCATTAATTTTACCTGATTGTGAACCCTATGAGCTGTAACAAAAGACTCTCCTGGCAAGATATGCCCACTGGTGCAATAATGGCATGGATGTTATAAGGTTAACCAAGCACTTTCTGATTGAATTAAAGGCCTGTTCCACAAGATAAGACCCGTATCTGGCACCATTATTGTGAACAAGAACCTGTGGTTAGATAGTTCATAGGCCTCCAGGGGAAAACCTACAACTATTAGTCTGCTAAATGGGCATAGTATTAAAGTGATTCTTAATGCCTTATACCCATAGATGAGTGCTTATCTCAACCCTCATCAGAAAAACTTCTTGCAGAAGATAGCATTTGGGATTCATGTATGTGTGCACGTGCATGCCAGTAAAAGGTGTCAACTCCTCTGAAACTTATGTTGCAAGTGGTTGTGAGACACCTGACATGGGTACAGGGAACACATCTTTGTGGAAGAGAAGTAAGCTGTCTTACTTACTGAGCTATCTCTCCAAATCCATATCCTTGTTCTTATAGATGATAAAGCTAAAATTATACAGTTGAGAGCAAGAGAGATTGCTCAGTGCTTATGATCATTTGTGCTTTTTCATAGGACTGAAGTTTGGCTTTCAATGCACACCTCAGGTGGCCTGTAGCCCCGGTCCTAAGGGCTTCAATAATACACACACACACACACACACACACACACAGAGAGAGAGAGAGAGAGAGAGAGAGAGAGAGAGAGACTGAAGCCCTTTCTTTAAAAAAGAAAAATTAAAGGAACGTTTCCAAGATCCTGTGGTGTATAGCAGAGACAGAGGAAGTGTGTGTCCATTGAAGTTCAGCTTCTCCATTTTGAGAACAGAGATGAGCTAAAATGGGCAATTAAGGAATTGCCATCAAAAGGAATGTTTGTAATCACTCTTAACCCTCTTTAGACTCATCTCACAGTGCACTGCTGAGGATTAATAGATCTGTCTGAAGAACTTCATCCCCGGAGAAGCCTTCACTTACAGAGGATGGAGTGCCGGAAGTCCTACCTCCTGTCCCATCATTGCTGGCTTCCTCTGACTTCAGTCAGCTGATGAGTCCTTAATGAGTTTGCAGGGAGCAGACATTCAGTGTGACTGCAGACAGCCTGAGATCAATGTGACTGTTAGGTTAGCAAGCTCCCCTGTCATAGCTATTGACTAGGTGGATATCTAGGTCTTTACGCACTCCCGGATGCGTGCTTCTGCAAAGACAGGCACAGAATGAAAAATACAGACTTCACATATGCTCTTTCCTTCCCCTTTCTTCCCGGGATGCTGTATCCTTAGGATAATTTTTTTCTTTTATATAAACAATTAGTGTTCATTAAGGAAAATGTTCATGTTCTGATCCGCCAACCAGAGATGCAGCCTTTAGAAATTCAGATGTGTCCTAAAGCATGGGAATTGGGCATTTTAAGAAGCAGAGAGAGTCTCAGCACAATTGAATGTACTGGTACAGTTGTGGGCTCCCTTCAGTGTATGTGCACATGTTTTGATCGTTTGTTTTACATGTGTATTGGTTCATATGCATGTGCACGTGAAGGCCTGAAGTTGATGTTAACCATCTTTGATCATTTTTCTACCTTATTCATAGAGGTAGGGTATCTCTAGCAAACCAGAATTCACATGTAAAGCTTGTCTTGTTACCATTGCAATGTGGTATTTACATACAAACTCAGGTCTTCATGTTTGTCCAGCGAGTGCTCTAACCACCGAGCTGTATAGTTCACAGTGAACTATATAGCCCATAGTTCTTTGTTGTTCTGACCTCGACAAGCAGGTTGGGAGGGTCTATAGGGCTTTTGTTGAAGAGCTAAGTGGTCATGGTAGGAGTTGCACTGACTCCTCAGATGGCTAATATGTGCAGTATATGTCCCACTGTGTTCATTACCAGCCAGAGAGGTGGTACCATACCTTTGTACAGGATGGCCATCACCCTACCATTGTCCATTGCTTTTGAGCAATATACAGGTTAAAAACAAAAACAAAGATAAGGTAGAAGCTTCTTAGAGCACATCACCCCAGAAGTTAGGGTGTGTTAAAACACCCAAACATGATGATAAAGAATGCATTGGGTGATATATTCTAGACTCTAGGTTTGGGTGAAGCAGGCCCTGTTATTCATCCCTTGGGTCATGCCTTATGTAAGGATGATAGGACCCTTCAATACTAATTATTCTAAATCTGTGTGATGATGTAGGTACCTACCAGCATGGCCATTCTGCTATTATGCTGTCCAACACCTCCTCTTTGTTTGGTAAATCACCTCACTGTGAGGTGCTCAGGTATCACGCCCTACCTCTCACTGGGATTTTCAGTCAACTCATCACCCAAAGAACTGATCGTGTTTTACCATCAGAGGTAACCTTCCCAAGACATGAGCAGGACTCCTTTAAATTGGGCAACAGCAGCTTTTAAATTTGTCAGTGTCATCCCTGTAAAAGGTCACATATAAGGGCAGTTTCAAGACATTCCTGGTCCCATTCCACCAGTGAAAAGCCTTGGTCTTAGAGTTACCACCCCTGTGTCATTCCTTTCTTTGTGCACTAACCCTGTTATAAATACTACAACCTCACAGGACTGTTCTCAGAACTGAGTGAGGAGAAAAACACATGGTGAGGGTCCATCTCCTAACATATTGTGGGTCCTTAAAAATGAAATAGCAGTCTTTGAAATCTTTCCTTAATAGGGACTTGCATATATTTGTGGAGTGCAATGTGGTCATTTGATTCATGGATTCCGTGTGCAGTGTTCCAGTCAGCATAATTAACCTTTCTCCATACATGTTTTTCATTTCTTTGGGTAAGAGAACCTTCAGACTCCTCTCTTGTTGGTTTTGTTTGTTTGTTTGTAATATATAAACAACTTGTAAAGTGCAATATCTCCCTACTCTGCTGTGGAAGACTGAAGCATAATTAACCATCTTCTGGTACCAGTTATTCAACCTCCATGGCCCCTCTCTCCACCCTAGCCACTTGGGATCCTTATTCTAATAGCAGCTTTTCAACTATGAAAATCCCACTCAGGAGCTTTAGATGAGAGTTCACAGCCTCGAAGGAATGAATGGTGGAAAGGGGAAGGGAATAACCCTGAAAGAGGAACTCTGGCTAGGAAAACTTGAATGTGGACCACCCTTGACAGCTAAGATGCATTCGCTCTTGCCGCCTCTGTGATAAGTTACCCCACTGAAGCAACTGGAGAAGGATTTACTTTGGTCCATCCAGACAGGGAAGGCATGGTGGGCTTCCTGGCAGTAGGAACATGTGACTGGGACACCTCCCATTTCTGAGAACCAGGAAGCAGAGAGAGAAATACACAGCCTGGGCTGTAACCCTGAACTCCCACCTTTGGCCCACTGACTCTAAGTAGGACCCCCACACAAAGCGGTGCCACTAGCTGGGAGCAAGGAGAGTCTGGGGTGCATTTCACTTAAACCCTAGCAGGGATCTTGACCTCATGCATTCTGTTGTCCCTTCCAGCTAGCCCTGTCATTGCAAGTGGCAAAGTGCATGTCATTTTGTGGATGCTTTTATTCATTTGCAAAAATGAGCTTATTGAGTGTGTATTTGGACCTCCCCCCCCATCAGAAAAACAAAACAAACAAACAAAAAACCCCCCCAAAAAAAAACATCAATGAAATGAACAGCCAGGAGCCAGAGTGAAGGCAGCTGAGAAAGGACAGAACTCCAGAGGTCCCGTAGGCATAATTCAGGGTGCTCTGAAGTTTACGAGTCCTAGAGTCTATAAAAAGATTAGTTAGGCAATAGTTTACCTTAGGCCATTAGAAGATGGACTAGAGCCAAACATGGGAGAAAGCTGGAGGAAGGAATTATTTTTAGTGTTGTGGGCTATTAATAATATTCCTATAGGAGGTTCATTACTTATTGGTACTTTGTACTGATTGGATAAATAAGCTGTGTGTGTGTGAGAGAGCATGTGCATATTCACATGTGCCAGTGATATATATACATGTATGCATGTGTGTGTGTGCCCATAGAGGAGACTGGGTGGGGATGTGAGGTACCCCTCTCTCACCCTCCTCTTTATTGCCCTGAGTCAGAGTCTCTTATGCCTCCTGCCTTCTTCCCCTGCCCCCCAATCTCTAGGGCACACAAGGCCATTCCCAGCTTTTATACTGATGCTGAGAAACCAAGTTCAAGTCCTTCTTGCACTTTTCTCTATTTACTCAGCAAATGTTCTAACCCACTAAGCTGGCTCTCCAGGTAATTTTAGTTTCTTCAAACCTTCCATTCACCATTCACTCTTTTTGTTCATACATTCTTTTTTTTTTTTTTTTTTTTGAGACAGGGTTTCTCTGTGTAGTACTGGCTGTCCTGGAACTTGCTCTGTAGACCAGGCTGGCCTAGAGTTCAGAGATCTGTCCATCTCTGCCACACAAGTGCTAGAATTACAGGCATTTGTGTGTTCTCCCCCCCCCCCCCCGCCCCAGCTGCCATGCATTCCTCTTTTAAGCCATAATCAAGCACCTTCGATACCTACCCTTAGGATGGTGAACAAGGAGTTTAGTGTCAGCATGATGGTCCCATGATTCTCAGTTCCAGGTCTTGCTGTCTTATCACAGTCTCCCCCACACTGAACACCACTGACTGGATAGCCTAAGGTCTGCATAGGTTACAGGATGTGATGTCTGAGTTTTGTCCATTAGAGACACCAACTTAATGTCTTTTTATCCTGGGGAATCATTCACTATGGAAAAAGAAAGCTGCCATGTTATAAGGATACTCAGTCACACCATGGAGAAGAGCCCAGCCACTCCCTTTCCACATGAGGGCGCCATCTTGGAATTGGATTCCCAGAGCCCTAGCAAAGCCCTTGCTGACTGCAGCTGGCTCCAGTTTTGACAGATGCTACCATGGTGGCCAGGAGCTAAGCAAATCTTACCTTTCTTATTCACAGATGCCCTATGTGAAATATGCATGTCTAATTTTGATGCAGACAGTACAACTTTGGAATGGCTCATTACACACCAATAGATACCTAAAACAGCTAGGAAAGACCAATTCTGGCTGCCCAATTAGAGAGTCCAAACTGTTCTATTTGAAGTTACCAACTAAAAGTGAAATATGCTCTAGCAAAGGACGAGAAAGAAAAAGGAAGGAAGGAAGAAAGAAAGAAAGAAAGAAAAAAGAGAGAAAAAGAAAGGAAGAAAGGAAAAAGACTCTACATTTTGTGGGTAGGTGGGTCTAAATAATAACAAAGAGGTGTTTGTTTTAGTTTAGACCTCTCATGGGATTACCACTCACCCCTCCCTCCCATGCAGATGGAGTTTATCATGTAGTCTCTATGATTCTGGATCTTCATTATGAGAGGCCTGAAGGGTGGCTATGAAGACAGAAGGTGCCAGCGGTGTGGGACATGGTATATCCTGTTATAACGGTTGAAGTATTAAATGTCCCACAAAGGTTCATGTTTAAATTCTCAGTCTCAAAGGTGGTGCTATTGTAGGAGGTCAGGGAAACTTTGGGAGGTGGGGCCAACTGGGAGGAAGTCAGTCATTTGGGACATGTGGTTGAGCTGTATTTTGCCCTCCTCCCTTCCTGTTCCTTGGTCAGCATCCAGAAAGAAATGAAGTGAAGAAGCGTCTCTGTCACATGCATGGGGATTGAGTCCTCTGAGGCTGTGAGCCAAAATAAACCTTCCCTTTTTTAATGTTGTTCTGTCAGGCATTTCGCCCCATTAATGAGACTAGCAGAGGATAGACCTCATTGACAAGCAATGTAGATAATTGTTGAAGCCTTTTCTGTGACATCTCTGACACTAGCCTGTCCCAAGAAGGAAACTAACTTCATGGCTAGAATGTTGTGTCACAGCCTTGTTTTCCACAATTCTAGAAGCCAGAAGCTTACAATCCCTAGAGCCAGCATGGTGAAGTTCTTAGAAAGGGTGCTCTGCCTGACTTCTAGGGGCTGTCTTCTCACCGTGTCCTCAGAAGGCAGAGAGTGAGAGGCGATCTCTCTTCCACCTTCCAGAAGGCTGTACCTCCCAATGCTGTCATCTTGGAGATTAGAGGTTCAAAGACCTTCAGCCCACAGCACTGACCTTGTGCCTAACCATGAAGGGCTCTCCTTTCCAAATTCCTGTCAATCTTCTTCTGCACTCCCTCTACACCCCCCCCTTATTTAATTTTTAAAGCCTTTAAGATTTCATTAATATTGAAAATTTTTCTCTAAATCAATTCATAGATTTATTAACTTTGTTTTAAAAGGAATCTTTCTGTCTCCGTTGCCAAGGGAAGATCAATATGATTTGCCAAAAATAGATAAGGATAAAACTAAATGCTGTTAAAAAAATAGACAGATATTATTCATTCCAAGAAGCTGTGGGCACCAGAAAAGAGCCAACAACCAAGGCTCACTCTCTTCTCATATAAGAAGGAGGTTGGCAAGGTGGTGATGATAGAGATGACCTGAAACTAAAGGAAGATATTGTTCAGAAGACTTGAACAAGGTCACGATGTGGGCTCTGACTACCACGAAAACCATGGGAAAACTATAGAGGCACTCCCTCTGTCACCTCACAGCAAAAGCAGGAGTTGCCAGGCATGCTTCCCTTGTGTATCCTCTGATCGGGCAATACCACTCCAAGCAAGAGCTGCAGATCTGCCTGGCACAAGCCCTCGGTCTCAGGGCTCTAATCATACTCTTTCCTGTTAGTATATATCCTGTTCACTCTCGCTGTGTGATTCTGAGCAAGGCACTGGACCTTCCTGAGCCCATTGGTAAATGAAGATAAGTGCTCATTGAGTTGTTGGGATGGTCAGGGGTGGTAATGCATATGACATTTGCCTTCACTATAAAAGTTACATCTCCAGCACCATATTTGCGTCATGCCTTTAAGATTTTGTGTTTGATTTCCAGGAAAGCATTTTCTTCCAATGCCTACATTCCCCTCCAGCCCTACCTCTTTCCCTTTCCTTTTTTTAGAAGAAAACTTTCCCTTTTTGATAGTCCCCAGGACTATTGTTTTTGTGAGTAGCACCTCTAGTTCCTGATACCAGCTGAGCCTAGTCAGAACTTCCCACACTTGGTTTAGTCAGGTTGCATCTGGCTGCTGACAAGAGATCCCTGCTAAATTAGTCTTTTCCCAGTGCTGTGAAAGGGGTGATACATGGGAAAAGTAAGAGAGGATGGCATGCAAAAGCACCAGAACAAGTTCATCCACTGACACTCACACCCTGTGAATGGCAGGATGCTCTCAGGGTGGGAATAGCACAGAACTAACCGGTGCCAAGTTCATAAGAAGTAAACTTGTAACTGGATTGATTATAAAAAGCCAGGTGGAATGTAGAGAATGTTCTCCTCTGTTCCAATAGACAAGACCCCTGTTCACTTTCTCTCTTGATGCTTCCTCCTAACTTTCAAAGTGGTGCTTGCCCTAATAACTAAGGCAATGAGCATCTTGATGTCTCAATATACAGTGTCAGTAAGAAGCAAGGGGTAAACCTGATATGCCAGGCACTAAGTTAGAGTCGCAGAATCATTTTAAGTAGCAGGCTACAGAATTCTAACTCTGTGGGCAAGAAAATGGAAATTGGGGGGTTGAAGGTGTATGTCCTACATTGGTTTCTTGTTTCTTGAGGCATTACAGTTTTTACTGTCTTTTGGTTTTAGAGGTCACAACACAAAGCAAACTTCACAAGGCTACAGTCAAGATGTCAGCAGGACTGGCTGTCAGAAGCTCTCAGGAAGGAGTAGGTTCATTGCAGTTTTCAGCTTAAGGGATGCAGATGTGACTGGACAGAACCCAGCATGTTCAACACCATGGGCTCCATCCTCAGCATCACATAGAACCCAGCACTGGAAAGGGAACAGAGGATGAGTAGTTTAAGGTTATCACGGGCTTATGAGACCCTGTCTTGAAGGAAGGAAAAAAAGGACGGAGGGAGGAAGGGGAGAGGGGAAAGCAATTGGTTATTTATTTATTTATTTCTGGTACCATGCATTTTGTCTCAATTCCTCTTGATTACTCTCTCTGCCCCTCTCAATTTTGTTCAATACCCCCAATTTTGGTGAAGTCCAACACAGGGCCAATTTGTTGGTATGTTCGGATTGTCTCTCCCTTTCCTCATTGTCCTGTAGTCTTTGGCAGGTCTGAGTGGGATTATGCAGACCCTAGAACCTTGAGCCAGAGAGGTCTGCTCTCCCTTGCCTCTCATCCATCAAATGCTGGGCTGTGCCCTGGATCCCTGCCAGGCCATGCTTGGAGTGCACCATCTGCACAGGATGCGAGCAGGATTTGTTCTGAGGGATCCAAAAGCAGCAACCTGAGTAGGATCAGCTGGTGCTTCAGGAGGAGCGACCTTTCACCATCGTTGTAGAAAAGGCACCGCATTCCCTCGCACTCAGCAATTTATGGGATGCCATATTGTCTTTACTTTTCCAGCCCCTCCTCTCCCATCTCCAAATGTGTCTGCTTGTTATTAAACAGTTCCATGTTCCTGTCAGAAAGAATTGAAACACCTTTTTGGTTAGCATATCTGAAACCTATAGATCCTAGTTCTCTGTGGATCTGACCTAAAAAGCCACCTCCTGAACAGCCATGTGTCTGTCTCTTAGAGGAGAGCTGCTGAATGGAGATGCCCTTCTTCTACCTGATAATTTAAACCTGCCAGGATGGGCAGAGAGTACTGTTCTTCATCCTTCCCAGGCACTTGCCAAATTCAGAAAATGTTTACTGGCCTTGAAGAGCTGTCTCCAAAGTAAGAAATTTAGTTTATCACATTTGTTAGTCTTTTTGTAACTCAAGAGGAAGTAGGCTCATAGCAATAGCTTGTTAATCTGCCTGTGGATTTAATACTTAAGTTTCATGGTGGCTATTTTTTTTTAAGTCAAGACATATACTAACATATCATATCATGGCATGACCTATCATGTTAACTGTATGTGAGGGTGCTTATTTAGTGTTATTACATTTATTCACACACCCTGTATTTGTAGTAATACCTTCCCATCTTCATTTGCATTCTATGCTTTCAGCTACCCATTGTAAACCATGTTCTGCAACTATTAAGTAAAAAATTCTAGAACTAAGCAATTTATAAGTTCAGCAAACATACTTCATTCTATAAAATGATGAAATCTCATGCTGTATTTCTCTATCTCTCACAGGACATCAACCAGCCCATTGTCTAACATATTTACAATGTATGTGCTATCCATCAGTTAGTCACTTAGCAGCTATCCTGAATATACAATAGACTATCCATAGTATTATGGTGATTACATATAGAGCTGTGCTCTCTGCAGGTTCAGACACCCATTGAACATCTTGGAATGTATGTCTGTAGATAAAGGGAGAGTATTGCATAGATAATATTCTTTCGTTGTTTCCAACATAAACTCTGTATGTATTAAACAGGAGTAATGTTCTCCTTGATTCCTGTGATAACCTCTGCTTTATTTTTTTTCCTCTGTGAATTTGCCCCTTCTAGGTATCACATATAAATGGAGTCTGATACTATGTTCCAGATTGGCTTGTTTCACTTAACTCACACTGTTCAGGTCTATCCTTGATGTAGCATATGTCAAGATCCTACTCCCCTTTATTTGTTTATTCTTTGGTAATTCCATACATGAGTACAATATATTTATATCATATCTCCCTCCCACCCCCACTTGTGAGTTCCTTCCCTCTCCCTGTTAGAGCACTGACTAGTTTGATCCCATTGCAGGTCTTGTGCTGGCAGCCATAGCTGCTATGAGTTGGTGAATGCAATGGACCTGTCATTTCCAGAAGACACTATTTAGCAGCAGTCCTCCCCCCCCCCCCCCGTCTCCTGCCTCTTATAGTCTTTCCTCTCCCTATTATCCAGGGTATCCCCTGGACCCTGAGGAAGACAGGGTGCAGTCCTTCATTTTTTTTTATTGGTAATATTCCACTATATACAAGCCATTTTAGTTGGTGGATGGTTGGACTTCCTCTCATTTTGAACTAGGGTGAGCAATGAGCTTATGAACACTTTCACACAACTATGTGTTTAAATCTTGTCCCCAGTTCCTTTAGAAGTTTGTCTAGGAGTGAAATTACTGGGTCATAGGATGGCTCCATCTTCAACCCCTTCACAGATGTCACGACATTTGCACCGGCAGCTTGTGAGAGTCTAGTCTACCATAAGCTAGCCAACAACACTCGTCTTCCTTTTTAAAGTTTGGCCTTAGTTATAATTTTTATTTAAAAATCTTTGTTTTTAATTGTGTGTGTGTGGGGGGGGGTGCTTTCAGAGTCCGGAAGAGGGCCAGTGAAACAGGTGGCAGCTGTGGGCCTCCTCGTGTGAACGCTGGAGACCAAACTCAAGTCTTCTAGAAGAGCAGTATGCACTCTTAACTGAGGAACCCTCTCTCCAGCCCTGGCCTTCTTAGTTTAAAAAGCAGCATCTCACTGTGGCTTTGTTTTATATTTCCCTAATGATTAATAGTGTCAAGCATCTATCTGATTTGTTCCCCCATGTCTCCATCTTCTTTGAAGAAAGTAAAATCCAGATCTTACACTCAGATGCCTTTTCTCTTTCTTGCTTTCTCTTGGCTTGTGGCTACATTCCAGCAACTCGAGTTTCAAGGGCACTAATTTCTTCTGCTGCTGTTTGGAATTGGAGGTAAAAAGAAAACAGTAATTGAAATAGACAGTCGTTATTTACATCAGGGAGGTTGGTATTACACACCCTGGTACTCTTTCATTAGCTTTATTATATTCTTATTATGTGTTTTACTAGGTAATTGTAATCTATGGCTTTGGGATTTTGTAGCTTTCTTTTTGGTTTATTTTATAAACAGACAACAGCATGAGTCTTAAAGAATTGGGCCTTCATTGGGGGGGGGTGGAGGAAGTTGAAGGAAAATGAAACCTCAAGCAAGCAAGCCAAGAGATATATGGGACCCAGAAATAAGTAAGCCCTTCAGAGTTTACTAATCTCCAGATAATTTTTCTCTATATTTTTCAAAGGTGACAAATTGATCTCAGCCACTTGGAATGTAGTTTGTCGCTCTAATTGCAAAGCATTTTAATTATCCAGCGTGTTTTATGCTGCTATGAAACGCTCGTTTCAGAGTCTGCTGGTCTGCCTTTCTGTGGAATGAGAAAGTGAATATTCTCACCAGAGATTAGGTGGTGACATAGGTAGGACTGTTTAGTCAAAGAGAAAGGGGGACACGACTCACTGCCACTGTGTGCAAGCAGAAGATGGCCACTGCACCAGAGAGCAGGCAAGGCAAATTGTCACCAATTTGTATTGATCATCAGAATCCGAACAAGCCCCTGAAGGTCTGATAATGCTTTTCTCTTCCAGCCTCTGCTCACTTCAGCTTTGTTACACTGCTTTAGTAGTCACAAGACCAGGTCTTGTTCTTAGATTCTGGCATTTGATTGTGAGGTATTTTGATATTCCAAACATTTGGTAGAAGCATGGAAAGTTTAAACAGAAATCACCTGAAGGCTTCAAAGATATTAATATAAGTATTTAGTCAGTACATACCAAGCCATCTACTGACAACTGAGAGTTTAGGTGAGAGTAGCCACCCATCTATCCATCCATCCTTCCACCCACCCACCCACCCACCCATCCATCCATCCATCCATCCTCTATTCTTTTTCTGCTTTTCCCTCACCACACCCTTTCTTTTCTCTCTCACTTTGTTGCTTCCTTACCTACAAAATTTGCTCAGTGCTCATAACACAGTGAGTATGCATTCTCGCCTTTTGTGACATAGTAAGTAAACAAAACAAGGTTTTGTATTCTGTGAGGCTATTAGATAAAATGGGTGATTAGCAAATACAGTTCTGTCAGCTGAAATCCTCTTATATGTTTATTTATTCATTTCTAATCTATCATTTACTGTGTTGGCCAGGAACCAGATGGGAGCCTGACACTTCACAATTCTTTTAATAGGATAACTTCAAAATTAAAAAATCATTTCCTAGAGTAGAGTGTAGACTACTGTAGGAAAGAAGAAAAAAAAAAAAAAAACGCTCTAAAAATCTAGGACTCTGGCTTTGGGAGTGAACCCAAGCAAGAAAGAAGTCAACCAAGGGATCCCAGGGGTAAGACTGGAGCAGATCTATCCAGTAGGTAGGTGGTGATTTCTTTCCATTGAAGCCCCATGAAGGTGGGACTCCATTCTCTTCAGTCCCAGGTAAGGATGTCTCTGGAATGCCCTACCATGAAAGCCACCAGGAATCTGCCAGTAGGGGTGGAACCCTAGGAAGTGTCCTAGTTAGGGGGACTGAATTAAGTTGATCACAGGATGATGCCTCCAGAGAACTTCACACCAGAGCCAGAGAGAGGCCTTCGGTGTCCCTCTAGTGCCCTCTACTGGCTAAGTTTGACATGGTGCCAGCTGGCATTGAGAAAGCAGTTTTTGGTTCTAAGCAGGGCCAAGGCAGCTGGGTATGACAAAGACAGGTCATTCGCTGACAGATGGGACAGATGTTCATAAATACCGTGGGAAAATAAGACGAATGAAGAAAATGATAAGGTCCAGGTGTGCTGTTTGATAGGGAGTATTCAAAAAAGGCCTCTCTGGAAAGGTGGCATTTGAATGCTGGCCTGAAGGGAGTGATGTCACTGGTGGAACATTCCAGGAGCAAGTGCAAAGGCCCTTGGATCAGAGATGGCATGGCATTCTCCAAGAAGAGGCAGCAGCGACATGGTAGATGTGAATAAGGACTCAGATGATGCCTGAGAGTTAGCTTGTGGCCATGGTGTACATGCTAAAGTAGGAACGCTTCTTTCTAGAGAGCCTTGTGTATGGAAGCTCCTAAAACTGGTTTCTCTTCCCAAAGAACCACTCTTCAGTTATATTGAATGGATTGGTGAGGACTGGAGTCATGTGGACTGAAACAGAGGCCCAACTAGGAAACTACTGCAGTCATCCAACTTTTATAAAAGACCCTGGAGCCAACAGAAATACAAGGTCCAAATGTTTGCTGTTCTGTTTGCGATGACGAATGAGCTTGGAAATAATGGTGGTGATTTTGTACATAAATCCACTCATAAGGATGCTTTTAATGATGAAAATGGCAAATTATATGTTGCATGTATGTTCCCACCCTTACAAGACACTTAAGAAACGGAAAAGTGGAGACATGACTCAATTTCCTGATGAGACTATCAGTGTGCATGCGTGTTTTCCCTGGACCTGTTCTCACTTCCATCACTTGGCCAATGTAGAGATTGTTCTCACCTGTAGACTGTAGAAAATCAGTGACTGTATCTATGGCATAGCTAGCATCTCTCACTGTATTCATGTAGACTGACTGAGCAGCAAGCCCCAGAGATCCTCCAGTCTCCACTTCTCTGATGCCAGGATCACAAGAACGTGCCACTGCACCCAGCTGTTTTTGTGGGTCCTGGGGACCCACATCAACGTTCCCATGCTTGCACAGTAGGCACTTTATTGGCCAAGGCATCTCCCATTACTCCACTTCAATATTTGTTGCACTAAGACAAACCTAAATGGATGTTTTCTGACTCCACAGTCCATGGTCTTTTCTCTGCCACCTCTGTCTCTGGCTCTTCCTGGACTGTCATTAATTAGGACTCCCCACTTCTGCAATTTCAGGAATGCCCAGCTGTTTCCTAGCACAGAATGGGGACTGTCCCTGATCCACCCAAGCTAAGTCACTGGCTGGGACATGGACAACAAACATTTGGCTCTCGGAGACACATTCCTACCATGTTTCTGACAATGGTGGCAGCCGTGTACCTTGTCCTTTGTGTGAGCAGAAGTTTTATGATTCTGTGTTTATGGGAAAATGCTGTTACTATTCTTAGACTGGCGGTTCTCACTTATTCATAGCTCTGCTCTGCTTTGTGGGTGGAATGAGAAGTTATAATAGAGCGCAGGTGCCTCTCATTGTTTTCCGCTCCTCACTGGATCGTGTTTATTAAAAAGGAAATCACAGTGGTGTGTCTGGAACTGCGTCTGAACAAATAACCCACAGGGAGGAGTCCCAGAAAGGTGGGCAGGAGGCAGCACACCAAGAGAGGCAAAAACAAGTTTGTGCTAATTGGGATCAGGCGGTACTTTGCATGAGAATTATGAACAAGAGTATGGCTGCAACGTAATTACTGGCCTCAACCTTTGTTGGCATACTTCACATACTCCTACAGAAGAGCCACAATTGGAATTTAACACATTTTTCCCTGGGCCTTTGAAGGAATTTGAAAACAGGATTGTAAAAGAGGTCTTTTCTAAACATTCAAGCTGCTCGTGACCACACACACACACACACACACACACACACACACACACACACACACACACCACCACCACCACCACCACCACCATCATCCTGTAGACAACTATCTTACTTGGTGCCATTTGGTTACCTGGAGAAAGCTATTCTGACTTTTCCAGATGAAAGGCTGGAGACTTTAATCAAACAAGATGTAAGCTAGTGGTTGGACCCACGTTGCCATCACCTTATGTCAGGTTTTAGCAGATCTTTGAAAGATTCAATGAGATCATGTGTTTCTATATGTGGATGTGGTGTGTGTGTGTAAGAGGCAATCCCATGTTACTGTTTTGGTCTGTGAGGCACCCCCAAGAGATGTTCCAAATCCCCTCAAAAAGCCACATGCCAAATTGCTTCTTCATTCAGAAGTCACTGCTGTGTAGAAAAATACACTGGACACCACCAGTACTTATGGAACCATGCTCAGAGGAGCAGAGCACCGGGGTCACTTGCTGAAGTTTCAGGGCCTTGGAAAGAAAGAGAAAAGTTCATTCAGATGGGGATATTGGGCAGTCTGCATGTAGATACCACATCAGAGGACACTGAGGAGGTAAATGAATGAATCTTCCAATCTCCGGGGGGCTGGAAAGGGCTTCCCTCATGCAAAGGCATGAGCCTGAACAAACTTGGGACACCTGAGGACACTGACACATTTAGTTTGTACAGGAAAGACAGGCAAGCTGGACAGAGAGGACGAGACCCCAAAGCCCACACCACTGACAGATAAGAAGCTCCCCACTTCAAACATTTTTAGAAGGGTCTGGCTCCTGAAATACCTCAGTTCCTCCTGCCTCCCTGGCTCCTCTCCTCTCTGTTCATTGAACTGAAAAATTATCAGGGCTATATTCAGCCCTCACCAATAATAACATGTAACAAAAATATCTCATGGATTTGCAACTTAGTGTTTTGACTGTTCCCAGCAAAGTCTTTGAGAGTCACCGTGCAGACCCCACCCCCACCCTGTCTGGCTTTTTGATGAGTAAAAATGAGCCTTTTTTCCCCCTCCAAAGTGATGTTCTTTTGTGGCTTGTCTGTGTCTCTAAGGACAGCTATACTCAAATGTATTCTTCATCTCTAATTGAAACTGAGAAGCCACCAAGGGTTTGGAGATGGCCCACCTTTCTGCAGTCTGGAAGGAGGTAGTCCTTAACCTCTATTACCACCTTGCTCCTGTGAAGATAGAGATATCTTCCTTGTGGACAGGACATGAACCTTAGCAACAAGGTAGAAGCTTTAATTCACACAGGAAGTGGGAGTCCATTGGATGAGAAGTATTATAATAATCTCTACCATCATTTCTTCTTCGATTCTAGCTATTGTTTCCTTTAGCCAAAGGAACTTTGACCTTTGTCTCACTGCTTCCTCCTGAATCAAGAGCAGACTATCTACTTTCAGCCTGGTCTCTTCTGTTGCTCAATTAGTATATAGTGAGACTCTTTTGGAGCCTGTGTCCTTCCGAGTCAAGGGCAGTGGCAGCCATCAGGATTCTAAATGTCAGACCATGTCATAATGCTGTCTACTCCTTCCTATAGAGATCAGGTGCTGATGCTTGCCATAAGAGTATGGCTTCAGAAGACACCAGTTCAGCTCCCAAACACAGAAGACACATGGGAAGTGAATCGTAGAAAAAGAAAATGCATAGCATGTTTTAAGGATATGAGGTAGTACTTTCAGGATGATTCCTAGATTTGACTGGACAATAAGAACTCAGGACAAATTGGCACTCTGGCATCTAGAACCAGGCCTGCTTGCCTTGGGTTCTTGCTTACTCTGATTTATCTTAAACTGTGCCCTCATTCCTCAGTTTTCTCTTCTGTCAAATGGCTCTGTCCTAGTTTGCTTTCAGTTACTATGATACACACCATGCCAAAAGCAACTTGGGGAAGGGTTTATCTGGCTCATGGGTTAAAGTTCATCATTGAGGGAAGCCAACATAGACATGAAGACAGGGACATGAAGCAGGAATTGAAGCAGAGACCATGAAAGAACTCTGGTTACTGGCTTGTTCCTCTTGGTTTGTCTAGGGCTGGCACCACCCACAGTGGACTGGGCCCTACCATATTCAATCAGTAGTCAAGTCAGACATTCCCACAGTTTGTGTCAAGTTGACAAATGCTAATCAATGCAGGATCCCAACAATAATTATGAGGTCTCAGTGAAGACCCACAAAAAAGGTCTGATATGTAGAGCTTAGGAAATGTGAATGTGGCTGCCTATTCAACAGTAGTTTGTGTGACCCACTGAGAAGCATAAGTTTTCTCTTGGGCTTGAGCACAGGGTTTTGCAGAAGCTGAGTAAGCTCTCTCTTGCTGAGCTATTGCCTCAGCCCAGATCTGTAACCTTCAGAGGTCTAGTTCACTGGGAGTCCCTGTGAGCATTGATGCACCAAATCCCATGTTTACTCAACATGGATGTCTTCATGTTTTCAGTGAAGTTTTAAGATACCTCTGAGGAAAAAGAGGCTGTATGAGCATGAATGCAGAGCCACGGTGTTTCAGGGATTGGTGTTTAGGAATTACTATTCCTCGGTTTCTTTATTCCATCATGCTCTTGACTGGCCTGCCTCACTCTCCTTCCTGTCTGTCCTACATAATAGACAGTGACATTGAGCCTGTGCCATCTGTGTGTCCATACTGCCCAGCAGGACATTGTATAATAAATAGGAGGTGGTTAATGTCTGTATGGTCCAGCTCAGTGGTCACTCATAGCTACCAAGCACTTGAAATGTGGCTAGTGTGACCTAGGGACTGGGAGCGTGATTCAATTGAATTTAATTTAAATAATTTAAGCAGCCAGACATCCCTGGTGGCTGTTGTAATGGACAATACCATGAAGGCACTACTGACTCGGACAAAAGGCAACATTGTGCCTTGCTCTGGATCTACAGGGGCTGGACATCCTGAGTGACAATCAGCAGCAGAATATATCTGAACATGGAGACTGGTACCTGGTGCTAAGAAAAAGGATATAGCCATAGTAGCCAAAAAGATGCTAGCACAGAGTGCTGAGCTTCTGCAAGCTTCTGTTTTCTTTTCCCAAGATTTATTATTTATTTGTGTGTATGCATGTGTGTCTGAGTGAGGTTTATGTGCACCACATTTGTACAGATTACTGTGGAGGCCAGAAGAGGGCATCAAATCTCCCAGAACGGGAGTTATAGGCATTTGTGAGTTGCTCCATGTGGGTGCTGGGAACTGAACTCAGGTCCTCTGCCAGAGCAGTAACTTCTCATTACCACTGAGCCATCTTTCCAACCCTTGTTGGCTTATTTTAAATCGTGTTTTTACCTGTGTGTGTTGGGGGGGGGTGGGTGTTTGTGTGTGTGTGTATTTGTGTGTAAGTGTGTGTGTATGGATATAAGCACATGTGTGCTGTGGTGCACACACTGTATGAAATAAGATCTCTCCTGAAAGTCACTGCTGCATAGAACATGCTATCCGGTCTGTGAGCTTCTCATACTCTGTCTCTGCCCCCTAATCTCCTGGCAGGAGCTGCTGTTTCATAAATGTTTACACCACCTCACTTACTTTGGTGTGGCTTCTGAATATCTGAATTTAGGGCATCCTTCTTACACAGCAAGTGTGTTACCCAATGAGCCATCTCCCCCAGCCTCAGAAATTAAAAAAAAAATTCTTATTTTATGTACATATGTGCAGAGTTCAGAGGACAATTTTTGAAGTCTTTTTCTCCTTGCACTATGTGAGCCCTGGGCATGGAACTGAAGTTGCATGGCACATGGCAAATGCCTCTCACTTGCCAGATCTCAGGACAGCCACTTTCTGTACATGCCAACACATTTCCCCTTGACTGTGGTTGTTACCACCAGCCACCTAGATGGCATTTCTGAGATTCAAATCTATGACTGTCTCCTCTCCCAACTTGGATTTATTATCAAAGTGAGCCTAATCCCCAGGCAGCCTGTTTCTTGATTCATCCTTTCACCTCACTGTCTCCTCTGTTGGGTTCTTTTTCACTCCAGTTCTGGGTCACCACTGATCTATTCCCATTAGTCCACACCCCAGCTGAAGGCAAGTTTCATAGAACTGGCTTAGCACTTGCAAAAGAATGAGGTGACAGCAAGACCACAAGCTAATAAATATACCGGTATTTACCTAATGCTGGACCTCAGTATGATTGATGCGTGTGTTGTGAAGCAGGGTGTCACATGTTCATACTGTCATCCTGGTCTCAGGATGACTGGGAGGATGGGGCCAAGTCATTTCACAATCTAAGTGAGGGTTCCAAGCTTCTCGGAAGACCGACGCAATAGAAATTCAAGGTATGAACTTAAAGGTGTGATCGCCCAGTCATTTTACTTAGCACCTCCTCCATTGTGTTTTCTCAGCACATCAGGTGAGAGCTTCATTCAGCTACTCTTCTCCCCATGTGCATGCACAAGGGGAGGTTTACAGAGCTCTGGGAAGGAACAGTTCTCTCAAAAACCCATATAACCCACTGCATTTGTGTCCCCTCCCATCCCTATGCTACTTCTGTCCTGTCCATTGGAAGGCTTGGTCTGTCAACCCCCAGCATCAGCTCCAGGATGCCTCTTTTAAGGTGTGCCCATGTTTACCCAGCAGTGTGCATTTCCCACAAGGTGGCTCTTGGCAGGGCTATGATACCTCCCCACCTCCCGGCAGCCACCTGCTTGGTTCATTCCAAACCCTAGTTTAGATCCCCAGCTATTTTGAGGGGGAGTTGACAGGTCTGAATTAGAGCAATGAACTTAATCTTCTTGTGGAATGCTATAGCTGGAAGGGGTTCGTGGGGATCTCTGTCGTGTCTAAAATTATCTGCCCTGCATATCCCACCGTTGGGAAACACAGAGATGGCTCCAACAAGCCGTTTTGATTTTCAAAAATAAGCTATTAAAGTCCAGAAAAGGCTGCTACCACTAAGGATAGTCAATACCACTCACTTGCCCTGTGGAAAGGTCTGTGTACAACACTTTCTCTAGATGTTTTCACCCTTACTTGCCTAGTGAATCTCCACTTTAGGGCTAAGGAGTTCAGAGCTCAGGCCCCACCCAGCCTGCTAGTAAATGTTGGAACTGGTATCATTCATAGTCATACTTTATTTTTTAAATCTGAGGCAGCAAGGTGGTGGCAAAGATAATATTTAGACCTTTGGCTCCATAGGACAGGGAAAGGAGAGCAGCCTGGGAAGTGGACAGGCATAGAGGCTGTTTCCTTTCTTTCTCCACCCCTGTGACAACTTAAAACCAAAGGTTCCAAATTGGAGACCCAAAGGAAGAATAAAGAGCCACTACAGCGAGCCTTTTCCAGCTAAACCGCATGTCTCCAAGGCTAACATCTCTGGATTACAGTTTTGAACTGCGGCAAAAAGAAGCCTTACTATATAGCAGGCCATTTTCATGCCTCTCTGCAAGTTCAGGGTTTGGACTGCAACTGCAATCCTATTGCAATATTTCTGAAGACACTTCCAATGCCAAGCTCATGGTGGATAGCAGTAATGTATTTATTGACACTGAAATGGAAATGGAGAATATGACACAGACAAAAAACAAAAAACAAACAAACAAACAAAAAAAAAAACAGCCCATACCTTTGTATAGCTGAGAGATAGCTTTATATAAGGGTATAATGGCTGCATGATATCCAGAGTGTCTGCGTCAGACTTACCCACTCTCTTAACATCACACATACAGATGTTGATAGGCTTCTCCTGAGCTCTAGTTATAGGGCATAGCACCTGTGGGGTTTAACACTAACATGGTACGCAAAGGCAAGCACAGGCAAGGCTAGGCTGATGGAGGCATGCCCGGCCCGGGGGCGGGGGGGGGGGTGGATTGTAAGTTGCCACTGCCAAGAAAGAAAGAAGACAGAATTTACACCCACACTCAGCCACATGCTAGGTGATTGCCTCTACCTAGCAGATCACTCTGCACCAAAGCAATGGCCCCCCAGCAGGGAGTGGGGCAGGCTGGAAGGAGGTTGTAAAAGGTGGAAGGCATTGATTAGGCACCAAGGGTGTTCCTGCCATGGCCTATGCTTTACTTTGCAAAGACATGAATGTCTTCTAAATAGAGTAATGACAGTAGTGGTGATAAAGGTGATACTGGTGACAGTGATGCCAGCTCTGATGATGATATTGATGGCCATGTTTTCATGACTCACTTTTTCCCATGCAGTGTCCCAAATTCTGTGTACAGTGACACGCTGAATAGCTCTGGTCCTCAGTCTCCTCATCTACAGAGTGGGAAGAAATAATGACAGTGACTTCTTCAATGAGAGATGGTGGAATTGCATGAGGAAGTACACACTAAGCACTCAGATGACACCCTGACATTTGCCAGACTCTGGGTCAGTGTCAGGTACGACATTGTCATTGTGCTATTGATTGGTTGATAGATTGATGGTGTGTAATGTATGAGTATGCTAGTATTTGTGTATATGCATGTGCACATACACACACACACACACACACACACACACAAAGAGAGAGAGAGAGAGAGAGAGGAGAGAGAGGCCAGAAATTAACATCAGATGTTTCTCTCTGTGTTGCTTTTTACTTTATTTTTTGAGACAGGGTCTCTCACTAAACCCAGGACTCTCCTAATGGCTAGGCTAGCTGGCCAGTGAGCTCTGGGGATCTGCTTGTCCCCTCCAGCCTCAGCTCCGCCAGTGCTGACAGTATAGATGTGTGTGCCCATGCCTGGTTTTTCACACATGAGTACTGAAGATCTGAACTCAGGTCCTCATGCTTGATTACAGGTGTTCTCCTACCCATCCAACTCCCCAACCCTACCATCAGTGTTTCTGGTACTCCTAGACAGACGGCTTCTGGGAAAGAGCCCAATGAATAGTCTAGAAGTGAAGTGTTTGAAACTTCCACCAACCTGTTACTCCAAGGCCTCCATTCTTATCCTTAAACACCTACTGTCAGTTCTGAGACTGCCCAGGGATACTCTTGGCTGGCAGTTCTAAAGATTCTCTGGAAAAGGCAGGCTATACTTGACAAGCCTGACATCATATTCAAGGCCTGTGGCCCCACGGGTGAAAGCCAGGTAGCCAGCTGCTTAGAGACACCCAAGGGCCAGGCTGGGTAAGTGCAACTAAAGAAGCCTAAACCCAAGTAGTCCAAGTAGCCATAGTGATTAGTGCCAGAGAGAAACTAAGTTCCAGAGGCTTGCACGCCCTCGAGGGAATACACTAATTGAGAAATAACATCTATGAACTATTTCAGTAGTTGTATATACAGCTAAAAACAATAACCAAGTGTGACTAGCTGTCTAAGAATGAAGCACAGTGAGAAGAAGCATCTGCACTTGTGGGCACTCCCACTAAAGAGGCGGTGGCACATCTCTTCCCACCACCAAGGCCAGGGGCCTCTTCTGGCTGCAGAAATTCTCACTTCTTAGCCCCAGCTCTCAACACCTTACTCTGAAGGGTTCCTTGAGTGGCAGATGCTAGGAGAGACACAGTTAAGGCTGTTTCTCAGAGTACAAGGTGACAGCTCACCCAGGGCCAGTGGTGGTGGTAAATGCTTAACCACTTGATTTCTGAGGAAGAGCAGTATACTTACACCATAGGCACATCAGCGTAAGAGTCTTACAGGTACAGACATGACGTGGGCATAGCCCACGGCTCATTAATAATATAGTAAGAGACAAGGTCCTCTTCCTTGTAAAATCAAGATGGTCAGTTTTCACTTGGTGCTTTTGCTGAATTTTGCCCTACTGAGCCAGCTGTCTTGAGTATGTGATTGGGATGTGTGTCTCCAAAATGAACATTGGTTGGTATTTTCATTTGCCATAAGTCAAAGTCAAAATAAAGTGCTTAAGGTGTGAACTGGAACACTGGCTGCTTGTTACAGATGTGGCCTCCTCGAAGAGTCACTGTTCACAGGGCGTCATCTGTAGACGTGTCAACGCTTTATCTGAAATGATAACATCCTGCATCCCACTCTTCAGTCCAGACAATAGATAAAACTGTAAATCACATCCCAGTCTCTAGAGGTTGCCTATTGTTTCCATGGCATGGATGCCACTATGGCCAGTTATAAAGTTATCAGTGTGGCATTGCCACACAGGGAGTGGGGAGACATGGCATCCTCACACAATGTTTCTGCCATGCATACACTGCATACATGATGACCCCAGGGATGTAGATAAGAGGAAAGCAAAAGCAAAATCACAGATGTTTTGAGTTTTTGAGTTTTGTTTTATTTTTTACTTCTTAGTAGCATATTGTTTTCAGATCATATAGGGTAATTATTACTTTCATTGGTTTGATTGAAATATTTCTCACATGCCTTGTAACAAACCCAATGAAAGTGTGCAATTCAGTTTTGAGATTGTGCCGTCTTCCTCATGATCTAATTTTATAACAGCCTGTCTTCTGTAAAAGAAATGCTGGGACTGGAGGGATAGCTCAGCGGGTAAAGAGATTGCCATCCAAGTTCAGATATGTGATAGCACACATCTGTTCCTCCAGGGCTATAGTGACATGGGAAGCAAGAACAGAAAACTCACAGTTCAGGTAACTCACAGGCCAACCAGCCTGTGCAGAGGTAGACAAGAAAACCTGCCTCAGTCAAACTAAGTGCAAGGTGAAGATGGTCCCCTGGGGTTCTCTTCCGACCTCCACATAGGCACTGTTGCACAATGCACCCCTACGCATTGAACATGGACATGCATTTACACACATACACAAATAAGGGGAAAAAGAAATTCTTCACTCATAGCTGTCAGTGTATTCCATTACTATATCACTGTGTTCTTTAAGGAGTTGGTCTTTGAAAGTTGTTGGCAGCTGAACAGCATTTCCTTCATGCTGGGAATTTTTCTAATATATTTTGTTGTCATAGAATTGACACAGAAAGCACCATTTCACACAGTAAAGTATAAATTCTAGTGACTTTTCTTACATTTGCAACATTAAATTCTAATCAGCACTTAATTCCCCAGCATTTTATCCCCCCTCAAAGAAGTCCTGTACCCTTTAGGCTGTCATTTCTCATTTCCTTACCCCAACTCCTAATATCTGTGTCCATGTGCATGGCTATTTTGGGTATTGTGTTTACATGGAAGAATGAGGTATATGACCTTTGGTGTCTGACTTCTGCCCCTGGCAGAATGTTCTCAAGATTTATTCATGTTGGAGGATGATTGGGTATTCTATTTTTATTATTATTATTTTGAGTGACTAATGTTCATTGTGTACTGTATTTTTTATCCAGTCACTGGTTGCTGAGCATTGGGTGGTCTATGCTTTGGGGATATTGTGAATTATGCTGCTATAAGTATTTATGTCCTGGTCTTTTGTGGGCACCTGTTTTCTATTCACTCAGGCATTGAAATGAAATAGCTTGATCATATGGTAATCCTATGTAAAGCATTTTAAGAGATATAAAGTGGTTTTCCATGTTGGCTATACCATCTATATTCCCACTGGTGAATGTATGAAGGTTATACCCTCCCTTTACCCTTGGCAATACTTGTGTTTTAAAAAATTATAACTATCTCAGTATGCAAGTTTGCTTTTGCTTTCTTTAGTGACTAATGATGTTAAGCATTTTTTGTGCTTATTAGTTATTTGTTTGGGAGAGTGCTTTGTAATTTTCGTTTACATTTTTATTTAGTGGTGTGTGTGTGTGTGTGTGTGTGTGTGTGTGTGTGTGTGTGTGTTGTACATATGGAGGTCAGAGGACAACTTGTGGAAGCTGGTTCTCTCCTTCCTTCCTGTGAGTCCTAGGGATCAAACTCAGGTTGTCAGGTTGCCAGCAGGTGCATGCACTTGCTTAGTCATCTTGCCCATTGCTTATTATTTGTCTAAGTCCATTGAAGCAATATCTATTTAAGTTCTTTGTCCTCCACTCTAACTGAGCTCTTTGTCATTTTGATTAAGTCATAACATTTATTTATATATTTTGGACATGCTACCTTAACCATATAATTACTGTGTGGTTTGCAAGCTTTTACTCCCATTCTGAAAGCTGTCTTAATAATATTGATAATGTCCTTTGAGTAGCAAGATATAAAATTTTAATGAAGTCCAGTTTATGTCTTACTTTCTGTTCTTATACTTTTGGTGAGTTATCTAAGATGCCATTGCCAAATTCAAGGGCATAAAGGACTTACTCTGAATTTCAGCTTCAGAGATTAACAGTTTTAGCTCTTACATTTAGGTTGTTAACCTATAGTACATTCATGTTCTTATGTGGAACGAGGAGGGGGTTCACCCTCATTATTTTGCATGTGAATGTCCACTTGTCCTAGCACCTGACTTAGAAGACTGTTCTTTCCCCATCAAATAATTTTTGTAACCTCAGCAAGGGCTGATTGTCCATCAAAGTAAGGACCATTTTCAGGACTCTCAGTTCTATCTAGTGACGTACGTGCATGCCCTGATGCCAGCCTTGCGCTATTTTGATTCTTGTCCCATTGAAATGATCTTTGGATCTGGAAATGTGAGTCATTTGATTTTATTTGTTGGGGTCAGTTTGACCTTTAGGGTCCTGTGTGTTTCTAAATGAATTTTAGAATCCACAAAATCTCATTATTATCCTGGCTACTTTCAATAGTTGGATTATAGGACCCCTGGGAATGTAAAAGGCAGCTCCTGAGAACCAGTGTGAACCAGCTTCTGCTCACCAAGAAGCATGCTTGCACACTCAGTATGCATGTATTTGTTAGTTCTCCTGTTACTCATTTGTCCTAGGAAAGCTATCATAGAAGAATAGTATAGCTACGATTTTGGGATTCCATGTCAGAAGGACCTAGACTCAAATTCCACTTCTACTACATAGCTGGGTGGCTTAGGGCACTTGAGGGGAACTTCAGCCCCTCAAGTCCCCCCAGTTTCTAGGACTATAAAATGGTAACAGTTGTTTCCCCTTCATTGTGCTCTTGAGTGAATTAGAGATACTTTATAACACCAGACACACAGGAATTCAGTAAGTAAAACAAATCACCTCCTTTAATTATTTGATGGTGTTTAGGTTTTAGGCTCATACAGTAAACTTCTGTCCACTTCAGCAAAGCAGATATGAGGGAGGAATTCTGAACAGAGAAATAAACATCTGCTGGCATGGATGGCCATTTTGGACATTGAGAAAATAAACAGAGATTGATAGTGTGTATGGATGTGTGTGTGTGTGTGTGTTGTCTTTATCTTCCTTTTATGCACTGGCCATGAAACACAACCACAAGTGTTACTAGAAAAACAGAGCCGGACCACAAATTACAGATACTAGAAAATAATGAGTCCTCATGATCCTTTAGATGAGTCCCTATTTCTTAAGGGCAAGGAGCAGGGAAGGGGAGGTGGGGAGAGAGCAGAGTGTCATTAGTGGTACCCTGTGGTAGCTTTAGGTATATTGTGCACTGTGGACAGTTTCAGGAGGAGACACCTTTGTGATGTCAAATTATATATTACAAACCACTTTCTCTTCCCTCTATCAGGAATTGCATGCCAGTGTGTGCCTGGTAATAATACACTGGCTATTCTATGGCTAATCCATGGTTGAAAAGAGTTTGGGTCTTAGTCATCATTTGGAGGTATTCCGTTGCCAGGAGCAGACTCTCTGGGACCAGCATAAGTGATGGATGTACCATTCATCTCTTTAAACATGTGATTTAGAGGAGCTGGTTCCAGGGTTGGCTTAATGAGTCTGATCTCAAGACTCTGAGGTTGGCACTGCGTCACTTTTGTGTCCCTTCTCTTGTGATTACCAGATGGATTTTATTGGTGCCAGGGAGGGAACTTCCTCCCAGAAGCCAGTAGCAGGTTTTACCTTATCTCAGGCTGGCTAGAGATACTCCATACAATGACCACTAGACCAGTGACATTTATGTAAGAAATCAAGAACATTCCACACATCTGCCAGCAGGTACCACAGGCTGCTGAATCACTGGTCACATTAAAATGTCATGTGTGTGTAGCAACTAATATTTTGTTCTTACTGTGTATGGGTTTTCATAAGTCTGGTCCAGCTCACTTGGAGTGCTTGCCTATCTCACTCATGAGTCTGGGATTGACTGATCAGTAGCTGTTCTTTGCTGTGTTATGGTGAACCACTATGTTTAGCCTCTTTACAAGCAGTAGAAACACAGGAGACAGACAGAAAGACAGAAACCTACAAATCTTAGAACTAGCTCTACATCACAGAACTAGGCTAAAAAGTGTGGGGGGGTATGCATACACACACACACACACACACACACACAGTCAAATTTAGATATAAGCAGCTTTGTCTCACCCACAGAACGAGGGTAATCAAGCTTGTATGGCAGAGGGCATGAATATGGGACCATACATGCAAACTTACTGTACAATTGTTTAGATTGTACAGTACATCCCTCAGTGATTTGCTACCCATTAGTGGTGAGATAGAGTAGAGTTAACTGTGCATATCTGTGGAATATGTCCTTAGTAGAAATTTAAAACAAGACTTGAACAGATGTGGGAGCTAAGGATGGCTTAGCACCCAGCTTTGAGAACCAGTTCACTTACCAGCAGTATCCCATGACTGTACACAGTGCTGTTCTCTGTTCACTCAGAAACATGAAGTTTAGCAATGACAGAGCTCAAATAAGATGGATGGAAGGCTATGCAGCCAGCAAGAAAGACACAGACCTAATGCTAGTTAAAATCCAAGGGTTAAGAAGCTCAATCAATATTGCCAAACCACACAGTATACAGCATCCCTTCCTACTTTTAGTCCAAGTACACAGTTCCTTCTACCTCTAATTTGTTGAGGCACAGCATAGACTCTGGCTGTTCTCCACACAAGAGTACCAATTGAACATCCACTTTTCTCATTTTTTATCCAATTTTGCCTTCCCAAGGCCCAGATATGACTTCATTTTTAAAGTGAAATTTTTCAGGTCATTAGCCCATAATGATTAAATGATTCTGGTTATTAGCATAAAACACAGCCGTAGTACATGAGAGGTTACCTTCATTGTTTTAAATATTATGCAGTGTGGTCACATAGCACACAGCAAAAAAAATTTTTTTTAGAAAATTCAGCTATTATGGAAATGACTTAGGGTTTCATTTGAAATTCTACAAATGATATTTATTCTATCCAAAGAGTAAACATTGTTTAGGAGAGTTTCTAAGAGGAACCCGTGTCAGAGACACTGGTATGTCTGATAGGGAAAAATACCTAGTTTGGGTAGGACCCCAAGAAGTCCCAAGTCATATGGCAAACTACATTGTGACTTAAATTTTTGAAGACTTGGGTTCAGATCCTGCTATGATGTGAATATGTGTCTTCCCAAGCTTCATTTATTATGAGGGGAGCCCTTTGAGGACGTAGTCAGATCATGAGGACAAAACCTTCTTGGGTACCAATGCCCTGATGAAAGAAGCCCTAGGCAGATTCTTTGCCTCCTCCATCACATGAGGACACATCAGGAAGACCATTGTCTGTGTTCATCAGCTTTCTATAACTCTGACAAAATACCATAGGAAATCAACTTAAATTGATGAGAGATTTGCTTTAGCTCCTGGTCTCCTGGTAGACACTGTTGCTTTGGACTGTGGTGAGTAGTATATCATGGTAAGAACATTTTTCTCTATAGTGGTTCAGAAGTATGGAGACAGAGAAGGAACCAATATCTTAATATACCCTTCAGTGACATCCCCTGCTTAGTGACCCAATTTTTTTTCCAGTAGATTCTATCTTCATTTTTCAGTAGTGGCTGGCAATCATGTCTTTGGGTGACAACTCATATCCTAACCATGAAAAGAAGTAATCCATCTCTGGATATAAGATTTGCTGGTGCACTGATCTTGAACTTCCCAGCCCTCAGAAATGTAAGGAATAAATTTCTGTGGCAAATAAGCTGGTGATATTTTGTTACAGAAATCAAAGGACCATGTCAAATATCTGTACCTTCTTGGGTAAAATACTTCAACTCTCTAAATATCAATGCCTATCTGTATGTCTCCTCCCACCCTCCCTCCTTCTTCCCTCTCTAATCTGGTAAATAATAGCTCAGAGTTACACAAACCACTTGTAGGTGGTTAGTCCAATGTCTGGCCCAAGTGAGTCTCAGTAACTTATAGATGCTGTCTTGTCACTGCTCCAATGGCTGTCATCCTCTCTATTATCAAAGTTTTGCTGAGGCCACAGAAGATGAAGACCCAGGTAACAGGGAAGTGAGTTCAAGCAGACTCTAAGAAAGCAGAAGGTTCAAGGAAACCTTAGGACTTCTGGTATCTGCCTGTCTTGGCTGGGATGGTGAGCAATGGAGCTAGTTTCCCCTGTGCACCTGCTCTGTGTCTTTCACTTTGCAATTATCTATGGTTGGTAAATGAATCTTAACATTACCTTACCAGTTACGAGGACTGGAGTCTTCAGGATGCTCTTTGGACTAGCTGCTTCTCTTGTCAGCCCATTCTGCCTGCTGGTGCTTAAGAAGCTCCTCTCTGGGAAGAGAAGCTGATGCTGCTGGAGATGCTGGCAATAATATTGATGGCAATTACAATTACTTGAGCTTATTGAGTGCTCAAAAGGTACCACATACTATTCTAAGGAATCTGTAGGCATTATTTCATTTATGCTTTATGGATATTTTCTTTCTATAGGCAAGAAAACTGAGGCACAATACTCTATACTTATCTGGACTCTTAAGGAAAGATGTCTGTAGGTAGGCAGCCTTGAAAGCTGGCTTTTTCGCTGTGTATGCCTCTGTCTACCCAGCTGTTTTGTAAAAAGAAACCCATGGAGTCTGAGTACCATCTATAAGCTAAAGCAAAGATTCTTTTTTTGACATCTGTCTTGATAGAACACACAAGACCTCTATGTTGCTGTTAAGACCACTTATGGGTCTTAAAGAATCTAAGGAAGAATACAAGGTATTGCTTTTTACATGAATCTCTGGGAAAATGCTGCCTGGGGATATCACACCTCAGTCATTAATGAAATGCTCATTTTCCATCCTTGCCCTTGGATTGCTGTTACTTTATTCAACATATACACAATGCACCTCAAGTTTATCTCTAGGTACTCAGTGTATTAGGTATGCTACTTATAC
Organism: Phodopus roborovskii; assembly: GCF_943737965.1. Taxonomy (NCBI): domain Eukaryota; kingdom Metazoa; phylum Chordata; class Mammalia; order Rodentia; family Cricetidae; genus Phodopus; species Phodopus roborovskii. The sequence goes on along the minus strand of NW_026126558.1, from coordinate 13,881,915 downwards.
TTCATAACTGTAGTTTTCACATATGTAAAATGGGAACAACAATGGTATCTGCCTTTGAGGACAAGAGAAGACATTGGCTCTAATAGAATGACCTACATAGGGTGAGTATGCCATCAGTGTTGACTATTATTGTAATTCTTGTCAGAGAGAAGCAAAAATGTAAGGGCATGAAGAAGAGAACAAAATGAGAGATGGTTGATGAAGAAAACCAAGTGATTTCCAGGAAAAGGCATAGAACCTTTGTGAATGTCTGTCCAGAAAGATCCCAGAACAGTAGGGCGGTTCCTGGTCATACTTGCTCCAAGAAGGTCTATATAGTTGACACTATATAGAGGGATAAATATGGCTCTTGGGTCAGGTGTAGTGGTGCCTGCCTTTGATCCCAGCATATGGAGGAAGGGGCATGTGTTTCTCTGTGACTTCCAGGCCATCCAGGGCTACATAGTGAGACCCTGTCTTGAAGGAGGAGAAGGAGGAAGAGAGGGGAAAGTAAAAGAAGGAGGAGAGGAGGAAGACAAGAAGAATAAGATGGAGGAGGATGAATGGGTCTTGAGGGCTGGAGAGATGGATGGCTCAGTGGTCACCATTCTTCAAGAGGACTTGAGGAAAAGTATAAAAATCTTGTCATCGTCTGGTTTGAGGCCAGATGTCAAAACCATTAACTGAATGAGAGGGACCCAAGGATGAAATAGACAATGAAAAAAAAAGAAAAGAAAAGAAAAAGAAAAACCAGGAAAACTAGTGAACAAAAGATATATTATTAATATGAAGTGTTTTGTTATATGTTAATACATCAGAAATTATTGTACAGGGGCCTTAGACAGAAACCTCTTGTCATTCATAGACTTAGCTAGACAATAGATCACTCCCTGCTCCCAAGGGAGTTGTGTGTGTGTGTGTGTGTTTTAAAGAGATTTACAATGGCTCTTTTCCTATAGGGTTTTCTTGAAACATATATATTTTTAATTTCTTCCCATCTCAGGGGTAAATAAATATATTACAATAAGCTATGGGATGTATAGCTGAGTATAACAATGATAAATGATGTTGTGTGTAATTTTTCTACTATTAACATAAAGTAATATAAACTGAAGGACACTGGTCTATTGAGAGACTTAGAAGCTAATGTTCCGTATCAGATGCAGCCAATGTCAGGACTGAATACAGATTAGGCAGTGTCCTTTTCTCCCCAAGGGAATGAAAGTTGGAGACACCACTCGCTGCCCGTGGTTTTACGGCATTTTGTTGGGGCCAGTGGTGCCTTTCTTGGTCTATTAATTCAGGAGCCGCTAAATGACAGTGTGAGCGAGATGCTTTTCCGGTGGGATGCATTTCATTTATGTGTGCTTGTACGGCCTCTACCTCGCCAATCCTTTCTGTCACAATAAGTGTTTCTAAATTGTGTAGATTACCTTCACTTCATTATGGTCCCCGGCATGGGTTTCTCATGCAAAGCTATTATGTAAAGTTAGGAAATATTTAAAACTCGGCCTGCACAAAGAAAAAGGGGGAGGGGTGGCAAGAAAAGTTTATCTGGAGTTAGTCTCTGCTTCCCAGCCTTGAGTTCATGGTCAGAGTATACTCTGCAAGATGCAAAGAAAATCCTCAGGCTAGATGGAAAAATAAAAAATAAAAAATTAAAAAAAAAACTCACCAGATTCCTAGGGTCCATCTGAGTTCATTTTCAAACAGATGTGGTCAGAATTTTAAGAACTCCTCCATGATGGAGATTTTCTCAGGAAAAAAATGATAGCCTTAGCAGTGAGATAGACTGAAAGCTGGAGGCATTGAGCTTTATTTTTAATGAGATCTTCATTATATGTCATCTGAGGGATCAAAAATCGGTTCCAAATCCTTCCCTATTTAGATGTACAGAGCAAGCACCAGAGGTCAGAGGTCCTCTGGATTTGCGCAGCTCTCTGGGGGCCTTGCCAAACCTTGAGCCTCTCTCTCTCTGGCAACTTGCCATCCTCCCTGCTCCTTCACGCTATCTCTTCTTTTGATGCTGTCACAAAACACCTTCCCCCAAAAAAGAGGGACAAGTGACTGAGTCATTGGAGGAAACTATCTGATTGGATGCCTTTGGCTGTGTTCACCCGAGCTGTCCCAGGAACACCAGGTATAACCAGACTGCATGGCAGCTGAAGTTCCTATTGGGGAACTATAGAAGAGAAGTAACTGGATAGTGAATACAGGGGAAGCACCCTGAATCTCTCATACCAGTTAAGGTTACTCCCCCCAATCCATACTTTGAGGCTAGGACGCCTTTTGTTATTTTGTCCTGCCACTCCATTAAAATAGCCAGGAAGGAGCAGGCATTTGGATTTCACCAGGAAACATTGTTATCCTTCGGGAAGACTCTGAGAGGATGAGTTTGTCACGGTCCGTAAATTTTATCTTTGCACTAAAAACAGGGGTAGAATATCTTCAATGCAATTATAAAAATGTATTAAAACTGGGAAGGAGAGAAAATCCAGTGGTAGATGCGATTTTAATGATTGTGTGAATGTTCACTGTTCCGTGGCCAAAAAGTGTTGAGGTGTTCAGCCCCAATATTTCAGAGGGATGCCAGGGAAGGGGCAAGTTTTCCATAAATGCTCATTGTGCATTTTCAACCCAGAGATAAACATTCAGTCCTCAGTCCGAGGATCTGCTTGGAAATGGCCAGCTGTCAGTGAATGGTGTCTGGAAGTTCTGAGTTCTGTGGAATCACTAGATATCCAAGTTGTGTTCCAAAACATGCAAAATGGCTATTGTGCTGTGAAAGTAGAATGTCCCTCATAGTGTGTTTGAACATTTGGTCCCCAGCTGCTGGAGCTGATTAGGATGGTCACTGAATATTTAGGAGGTAGAATCTTGCTGGAGGAACGATGTCACAAGGGGCCCAGCTTGGAAACTTTAATCTGGCCCTGCCTCATGCTGCCTGTTGATATAGTGTGGTAGGATGGCCTCACGCTTCTGTCGCCATGTCTCCTCTGCCATGAGAAGAGTCTATGCCTCTCTAGCACGATAAGCCAAAACAAAACCTTTCTCTCTTGAATGATTTGTTGGTATTTGATCATAGAAGCCAGAAAAGATGCTAACACAGTGACATGCTTTGTACCATTTCCTTGTGCAAACTGGAGTGTTGGAAAGTGAGGGTCTATATACATAATCGGAACTAGCCTGTGATGTTTTACCCCACAGAGTCTATCCTCATTTGGTAGGATTTTCCATTGGCTTCCTTCACTCACTGGTAACATGAGGAGGAGCCAAGAAAACAAAAGACTCTGCTGCAAACACCAGAGGAGCTTCCTAGATGCAAACCAGTTTTAGAATGAGATGTTCTTGGAGAGAGAAGGTCTCAGTTTCTAGTCTATGTCAAATACATGACTCTCATTATCAACCTCTGTGGAGGCGACAGCATCTGCCACTTGCCTTTAGCTTGCTATCCACAAATGGGCTGATAGTTGAGAAAGTTGTGGCAAGATGTTTCCTACTATATAAACTACGCTCTCTAATGGAAATTCTGTAAAATAAAGTATAAAAAGTAGATCAGGCATGGTGGTGCTTAACTATAATCTCAACACTTGGAAGGCAGAGGCAGGAGGATTGTTATATGTGTTTTAGGCAAGTCTGTTTGACCTATTGAGTTCCAGGCCAGCCTGGGCTACATGGTAAGAACCTTTAAGTTTCCCTTTTGGAACAAAACATAAATTAGAAAACTTTAAGCCTAGATCTGGCTGTAGACAGGAACTGGCTTCTATCTTGCTGAATGTGATTCTCTCTCTTACTCAGATAGTAAAGCACTTGCCTGTTTCCTTGCAATCAGTGCATTGATTCTCCTAGCAGTTGAAGTCCATAAAGAATCTTGTCCTTGTGTGGCAGTTTTTCAGTCTTCATCCCACATCACCAGGTTGTTGCTTTTTCTTTATGTACACACTTACCCGTAGAATTCTAAAGTTGGTGGTGAGTTTTTAGGGACAGAGTTGGTTAGTCAGTTAGCTAGCTAATTCGCTAGTTAGCTAGTTTATTTGAGACAGAATCTTAGTATGTAGCTCTGGCTGGCCTGGAATTCACTATGTAGAACTGGCTGATGACAAACTCACAGAGATCTACCTGCCTCAGCCTCCCTAGCGCTGAGAGTAAAAGTATCCACTACCACACTGGACAGGTACAGGCATCTTAGGACCTTACCCACAACACACACAATGTCCTTCTCTTTTTTGCTTAAAAAACTAAAACTACACTGAGTTTATATGTTGAGTCTTCACAGTTGTTCTTACATAGGTATTTGATTCAGACTCCTCATTATCTAAGATGTGGTGGTTTCTGTGACTTGGGGCAAATGTCTTAATTGTGGCTAACCTTTAATCAGCAAAACAGAATGAACAGCCAGGCAGTGGTAGCACACACCTTTAATCCCAGCACTTGGGAGGCAGAAGCAGGCCAATCTCTGTGAGTTCTAGGACAGCCTGATCTACAGAGCTAGTTCCAGAACAACCAGGGCTACATAGAGAAACCCTGCCTGAAAAAACAAAACAAAGCAAAACCCCAAACAAACAAAAACCCAGAGAACCTGCCTGGTACCATATTAACTATGGTGATATAGATGGAGGGTATACCAGGCAGTCATACTCACAAGATACTTGATGTTAGGTGACAAGTCCTTTGTCCATGATACTCATTAAGAAACCTGTACTAAATGACATCACCAAACTGTTCTGCCGCTCATCCTTTCTGTCCTCTTCCCCTCACAGGTGTATATGGCGTATGTGGGGTATTCCCATGTGCACGTGTGTATGTGCACATGTGGAGGTATTTGATGAGACAGCATCTCTCACTGAACATGGAGCTCATCAGCTGAGCTCTACTGGCTGACAGTGAGCGGCAGGGAGCTGCCTGTCTCTAGTCTCCCAGTACTGGGGTTACAGAAAAGTGCTGTCATGCCTGACTTTGCGTTTAGCTGTTAAGTGTGCAGACACCCGTCATCATGCTTGAGTGTTGCGCATCTCACTAACTGAAGTTCTCAGCACTTGCAGGGGTGGTCATTATAATAATAATAAAAACAAAACAAAAACTTAGATGGTACACAGGACTGAATGTCACGCTTATATAAACATGCATTTTAAACAGAGACAGCGGTTGATTTGAGTTGTTTTTTGTTGTTGTTGTTTTTGTTTTTAAGAAGGTGGGTGAGGGTCTGATGTTGCTGGAGCTTCTTGTCCCAGCCTGGTCCTGCTGCCCCTTCAGCCTCAAATAAACACACAAAGACTTATATCAATTATAAAACTGTTGGCCGATGGCTAGGGCTTATTTGACTAGCTCTGTCTTAATTATTAACCCATTTCTATAAATCTATGTATTTCCATGTGGTCTTGGGTTCCCAGAGAATGCCCTGACCTGTTACTCCTTTGGTAGCTACATGGCGTCTCCTCCCGGTCTCTCTCTCTACACCTATCTTCCTGCCTCTATTGACCAAACAGTGTTTTATTCATCAACCAGTAAAAGAAACATTTATACAGAAAGACACCCCCTATCATCTAGCTCAGTCGGTAGAACATGAGACTCTTGATCTCAGGGTCATGGGTTGGTGCCACATGATGTGCTCCATTTTGTTTCTTGTCCCACTTTGCCCACTTTAGCCCCAAATAAACACACAGAAACGTATATTAATTATTAAACTGTTGGCCGATGGCTAGGGCTTCATACAAACTAGCTTTCTCTTAATTATTAACTCATTTCTATTAATCTAAGTATTTCCATGTGGTCTTATCTTATTGGAGAAGGGTTGAGACCTGCTACTCCTTCCTTGGCTGCATGGTGCCTCTTGAGGTCTCTCCCTGCCTACCTTTCCCAGAATTCTCTTTGTGTCTTAGTCACACCTATCTTCCTGCCTCTATTGGCCAAACAGTGTTTTATTCGTCATCCAGTAAGAGAAACACATACACAGGACATCCCCCATCAGTCTGATATTTACAAACTACCAGGCATTCTTACATAAGTTCTGTGTAAGATATTTAATATGAGTTTAATTTCCCCAGCAATGATATGAGACATAGTAAGAGATGTGTATTGGTACAGAGAGAGTAGTTTGTAAGTGGAAGTGAAGTAATAAGATAAATGCTGGGAAGCATGTAGTTAAATAAGAGGAACTCAGTAGTTTGTGGACTGCTTTGGAAATATTCTACTGCTCTGAAATTTCATGTTCTATGTGAGCCTAAATGAGTTGACAAGAAGACCAACTATCCCTCCTCCCCGATAATTTCATTCAAATTTTTATTCCTAATACACATTAAGAAATCTGTAGACAGAGCTGGAGAGATGGCTCACCAGTTAAGAGCACTTGCTACTCTTGCAGAGAATCCAGGTTAAGTTCCCAACACATACATGGCAGCTCACAGCCTCTGTCCTAGAGGATCTGATGTCTTTTCTAGCTCCATGGGCTCCTGGAATGTGTTACACATACATATATGCAGACACACACACATAAAAAAAAATTAAATCTTTAAAAGAGAGTAAAAAAGAACTCTGTAGAGAAACAAGTTGGTAGGTCAAGTAATCTAAGAAATCTGTAGTGAGTGACTAAATGAATGAATGAATTATTGGAGAGGTAATTGAGAGGCAAGAAGGGAGAGTAGATGTCTATCACCAGGTCTAGCACAAATTTTTGGTGCCTACTGCTGAGTCTAGCACTTGCCAGGTTCTTGATACATTTTTAAACATACATTAGAGTCAGTGATGATTTAATATCCATAATATAAAATTTGTGTGTGAGTCCCCAACTTCCATTCATAGAGCAAGTTATCTCTATAAACCCGATGGCTTCCCCTTAAATATGAATTTGTAAGCCAGGTGTAGTACTACATGCCTTTACTCCAAGCACTTGGGAGTCAAAGGTAGGTGCATTTCTGTGAGTTTAGGGACAGCCTCGTCTACATAGTGAGTTCCAGGATAGTCAGGACTACCCAGTGAGACTGCCCCCAAAATAAAATACAATCAAAAGTAGTGTCTATAAAGAAGCAAGTAATTTGTTCTCCCTGGCCGCTGCTTGCTCACATTGGCTTTGTGAACATTTTTGACCCAAGAACCTGTCGTCAAATTGTTCTGCATTAAAAAAATAAAAATAAAAAAGATTGGATTTATTTGTCAGGCTCAGAAAGAATTTTGTGTTATGTGGAAATTCTGCATCTGTAAAGAAAGGTATTGTGAGAGTTTAAAGGATATTTTCTGAAGCATAGTCACAGAGAATCTTTTGGCAACATTCCATTCAATAGGGAAACTCACCAGAAATTCAACAGCTAAGAGCTGGAACTCAGGCTGGAGAGATTGCTCAGCAAGTAAAACCCTTGTGCAAGGGTGACAACTGGAATTCAGGTAAAGAGATGAGAAAAAAAGAGATCCCCAGAGCATGTTACAGTGAGCTCTGTACTCAGGAGGCACTGTGCCTTGTGAAAGGATGAGAAGGCTAGATGGAGTCCCTCAACACCAACTCTGGGGCTGTCAAATGCATGAACATTGATGTGGGTGCACACATACCCTCACACCCATACACATGTAAACAAAGATTAGAATTTGAAAAAAGTTATCACTCCCTTTGGTGCCCATCACTGTCAGCAGACTGGGATGTATGCATGGCTGGAGGAGATGCTGGTCTTGGTGGTGTTGGATTAACCAAGGAGCAAGTCATCTTTCCTGACATCGAGAGGAAAACCCTTTTCACTCTGGGTGGCATCTCTCTAATCCAAATTACGTATGATCCAGGGTGTAGAATGGTGGCAGGCAGGTACGAGAATGTGCACCTTGTGGCCTTCACCGTGTGTGTGTGTGTGTGTGTGTGTGTGTGTGTGTGTGTGTGTGTGTGTGTGTGTGTGTGTGTGTGTGTGTGTGTTTAGGCTAGATTGTAACCATGGCTGTGATTCCACAGATCTTGTCCATCTTAATTTGTGAGACAAGCTCTGGAGCTCACCTATTTGTCTCTGCTGGGTGGCCTCCAAGCCCCAGGGATCCATTATCTCAACTCTCCATGCCCAGCTTTTAGGTGAGTGGTAGGGATTGAACTCATGTCCTCATGATTGTGCAGCAATCACTTTACTGACTGGGCCATCTCTCCCGCCCCTGCCACCACCACTTTTTAGTAAGGACCAGGGCTCCCCTTGAAAGGCTCAGGAGCTTTAGTCCCTCTGCTGCACCTGTCCCTGAACACAATGTGCCCTTGCTAATAAATTCCTAGGACCGACACTGCCTGAGCCTGCTGGTCTTTGCCCTCAATTTCATTGAGATGGGCCATTGAAAACTCATTACAAGCTGTTTAGACTCTGACTTTGACTTTTGCTCGGCAGTGAACAGAATTAACAGCTCTTGGAGGTGGGGGGAAAAAGGCACTCAGCCAAATTAAAAAAAAAAATTTTAATGAAAAAATTGAAATGATGAGAGAACACTTTTAATATTATCTCTATTAGTCATGCAAACAAGCAGCCCTCTGCAGCATGTGTGTTCTGAGTGTGGCTCACATTTACAGCCTCCTGTGGATCGCAGTTTCCCTACTGAAGAGAAATTCTTACCCAGGTCTTGCAAGCAGCTCAAATTTTTTTACATGCCAAGCAATGAGCCTTTGAGTGTAGCAGAATTGCTTCATAAATTTCACTATCACTTTCGAATTTCTGTTTTTTTCTAATTTAGTGCTTGATAGTTTTTTATGTGATAATTTTAAAATGCTGTTTATAGCAAAAGTTACCTTGATGGTACAGGTGTGCAGAGAAAATTCACAGCTATCAATAAAAAAGAGAGGGGAGGGGGAATTCCTGCTTATACCTCAGGCGTTTTGTGATTCTAAGGTTGTAACTGTGATGGCATTATGGGTTTAAAATGCAAACTTATTAATCCAAATTTCTTGGAAAGTAGCAGCTCAAAGATTTAAATATTGCTGCTGGTACCTATAAATGACTTCCTGTCTGTATTTGGGAAGCCTCTTCAAAATGTCTCTCTGTCTTCTGATATTTGTAACATAACTTAAAAATAGAAGAATGTATGTAGTCATATAAATGAAATGAGGAATAACACTACCAAATAGTTTACTCTTTTAATTAGATGATTTAAAAAAATTAACGATTGCTGGGCAGTGGTGGTACACATCTTTAATCCCAGCAATAGGGAGGCAGAGGCAGGCGGATCTCTGTGAGTTCATGGCCAGCCTGGTCTACAAGAGTTAGTTCTAGGACAGCCTCCAAAGCAATAAAGAGAAACCCTGTCTGGAAAAACAAAAACAATAACAACAACAAACAAACAATTATTAAGATAGACAATCCTATAAGGGGAAAAATATATTTGAGAATGGCCTACTATATTTTTCAGTATTCTGAAATCATCAGGTACAAATGGATACAGACATGGACCATATTGAAGGTGGATAGAAAGCTGTGTATGTTATCCACTGCTAAGACACAAGCACATGGGGCTGGAGAGGTGTCTCAACAGTTAAGAGATCTGAACTGCTGTTGCAGAAGACCTGAATTCGGTTCCCAGCCCCCATCTTATAACCATCTGTAACTCCAGCTCCAGGGGAAATGTAACGACCTCTTCTGGCCCTAATGGGCACAACACTAACATATACCCACTCTACACATACATGTAATTAAAATAAAATCATTCTTAAAAGAAAAAATAAAACAGCAGGGTTCATTTTGTACAACATGTGTTTGCGTGAAGCAGAAGTCTCAACACTTCTGCCAGCCTCCCCTGTCTCTATGATAGCATCACACTAGGATTATCTAGTTGTTGTTATTTTTTTTCCAAGTCTTTTCCCAAGCTGCCAGGGGTGGGGCTAAAAGCTGTGAATACAGTAAGAATAAGATGTTCTGCCTTGTCAAGTCCCCTTCCTAGCATGCCAAGAATATTTGCTCATCCTCCGAATATGGGATATCACCAAATGCCAGCTTAAGCCATGAAATCTTTCATAGCCAAATTACTGAATCATTTCAGTGTAGCTCTTAACCATCAATGCAGTAAATGTAAGCCTGGTGGGTTGTTTACTAGCCACTCTGTCCTCTTCCCCTTCAAACATTTTACTTAACATCCTTTTATATTAAGATTCTCAAATCTCAGTGTTTCTCATAGCCAAGGCCTTTAACTTTTCTTCCCCTCAGGGTGTCTTTTGTGGGAAGCCATCACTTGACCTTTGGATGTAGTTGTTGAGGGAAATTGAAACAATTTCCTATTCTAGAATTTCATTCAAGTTTGACTATGTTCTAGTTTCTATTTCTGTGTCTATCCCTAACCACCCCTAACTGTAGTGCTCTAAGATGGCATGTTTCAGCAAGGCCTTGGTGGGGACAGCTTGTTCACTCCCACAAGCATCAGCTGAAGGAGCTTGATGACAAAAACAAAAAACAAAATGCAAGGCAAGGGTCATCTAATGGGTGTTCACTCACAAGTCTAGGAGTTGATGCTGGCTATTGGCCATGGTGCTTTGATGTAGCTTGGGCTTCCTCCCAATATGGCAGCAGGGTTGCCAGCTTGAGCATCTCAAGAAAGAACTAAGTGAATTCTACATTGACTTTTATGACTTAGCCTTAGAAGTCATGTGTTTCTCTGAGTCCACTCAGGTGTTCAGGGAGAGGAAGCATGTTTTACCTCTTCACAAGGCAATAGGATGGTTCTGGAAAAGAATGTGGCATTGGGAAATTACCATGGCCACATTTGAAAGATGCAGTAGGTGTAGGGATTAGAGAGATTCCCCAGTGGTTATAAGTAGTTCCTGTTCTTGCAGAGAACCTGGGTTTAGTTCCCAATACCCACAGGAGAGCTCATAACCATCTGTAACACCAGTTTGGAAGGTGGGGGTAGTCCAGTGTCCTCTCTGGCCTCTGTGGGCACAGCAGGCACATGCTGCACTTATATACATGCAGGCCAAATACTCAGACACATAAAAAAAAAAAAAAAGAAAGAAAGAAAGAAAACTTTAAAAAAAAATACTGTGTTTTTTTTTACCATGGGCAAATGATTAGCATGTAGTAGTTGTATATGAGAATAAAGGGCTGTTTGAGAGCCTTGGATTTGAATTCCACCTCTGCCCCTTATTAACCATGTGTCCAAGCCTCAGAATGTTCACCTGTGAAATGAGGGGGGCACTCATGTTGACCCCATATGTTTGTTTTGTGGTTTATGCATATAAAATATACAAAGTACAGGTGTCTACCACTGAGACCCTACTGCAGCCCAGTTGCTCAATGAATCACTTCATTGAATGAGAATCTGCACATGATAGCCATTATTTAGGGTTACTGTGCCCTAGTCTATGTCACGGAGTGCATCCTTGCTGTTTTCATGAATTTTCCACCCAGGCAAACCACACCACCAGCCAATGAAGGTCAGGGAGGGGACAGATTAACAGCATCTCGTACCACAATGTCAGAACCCTTAAAAGTGTTTACAGAGCCCCGTGACACACAATGAATTTCAAACGAGGAGACTGGAGCCGAAGTAAAACTACCCTTGTCCTAAGCTTGGGCAGGGGCCTTGATGTTTTATGATTGTTTTAAGGTCCATTAATCGTTGAATCATGAGGCCATGTAAAAATATGACAGTTTTAACATCCAGTGCCCAGGTTTCTTTGAAATGTTTTTGTTTCTACACTGTTCTTAATTAATGGCAGGGGCCAAATCCTGCTTCAAATGTGGCAAAAAGCGAGGTGCCATGAGATAAAGCAACTCAATTTCACCTCAAGACATTTTATGGCTGCTGTGAAGAAATGCTCCCTTAGGCTGAAGGGTGCCAGCATTTAATAAACAGCAGCTGAGTGTCAGAAGTGCCTACTGCTACCTAACCAGAAGCTGTGGTCCAATATAGTAGCCACTGACCACATGTGGACGTTTAAATTTACATAAATTAAAACGTAAACATTTGAATGTCAGGGACTGTGAGTATAGCTCACTGGGTAAACTGCTTGCCTTGCAACTGTGAGGAACCAAGTTCCATCCCACATTTAAAAACAACAACAACAACAACAACAAAAAATAGTTCAGGCAGTGGTGGCACACTCAGAAGGCAGAGACCGGGGAAATCTCGGAGTTCAAGGCCACCCTTGAACTCAGAGATGAGTTCCAGGACAGCCAGGGCTACACAGAGAAACCCTGTTTTGAAAAGCATAAAGAGAAAACTTACTAAACAAATAATAAAAAATACAGAAGAGTCAGGCATGTTGGCACATGTTTGCCATCCCAGGGCTGGGTGGGGACAGACTGGCCCGCCAGTCTGCTCTAATCAGCAAGACCTTAGGATGCCTCACAGGGCTTCTCTTATAGGTATTCATTGCCACGCTCAGCTTTGTATGCAAATGCGGGGTCCAAACTCAGGTCCTCCTATTTGTGGTCAGGCACTTCACCAACCAAGCTATCTCCCCAACCCTAAGCAGATGTAGTTTTAAAAAAAGATTTCTGACTCACTTTTAGATTTGTATGAAAATAAAATGTAAAAATATTGTGAATCTTGGTGGTAAACATAATTAAGGCATCCACCCTAGGATAACTCTGCTAAATCCAGATTTCCAGCTAGCTATGGGCAAAATACCTGCTTCAGTGTGAATTGTTATTTTCAATTTGCATACAGATTTTTTTTTTCATAATTACTTGATAGCTTTCAAGGAAAAAAAAAATACTTGGCAGTTTAAGTTTACCTTGGTTTTTTGTTTACATTTTTTGTTCCATTACACTGCTTACATTCTGACAGGTTCTGGCTAAGACCCAGAGGCTGTCCTTGAACTCCTTGTAGCCTAGCTGCCCTTGAACCCAGCAGTACCCAGACTCTTTAGTGCTGAGGTGGCTGGCAGATTTCCCTTTAATACTGCTTCTGAATTTTGTAGTTTTGCTGCCATGGAGTTAGCCTTCCACCTCACAGACTTCAGAGCCTAAATACTTTCCCATGTAATTTTCTTTCTTTTAAGTTTCCTTGCCCTGTCCTGTTCACCCACCTCCCTTCCCACTAAGCCAGAGGTGTACTGCCCTTTGAAGAACACTGAGACTTTTAAGCCAGGGAACTAACCAACTGCCACGCTATCCTTAATACCTTTCAATTGTTGGATTATTAACATTTTTATAAGGTGGCAGCCGGAACAGGGTGCATTCCTTCAGCTGAGTTTTTTCAGCATCTGGGATAATGTGTTCTAATTCCTGGGGACACACACATTTTGTCGTGAGTAGAAAGAGATATTATTATGCCAGAAGAGTTCTGCTGTGCTTTGGCCTCAAAATATGTACATGCATGGATAGTAGAGTGTGCACTGGATGTGTGTGCATGTGTTCCCATAAAGACTCTGTGATGGTGATGGATTAATTTAATTGCCAACTTTACACAGTCTACAATCATCTGGGAAGAGTCTCAAGGCAGGGTTGTGTACAAAAGGTTGCCCCATGGACACATCCTCAGGGCATAGTCTTGATTTGCTGTAACTGATATGGGAAGACCCAGTTTAAAAGTGACCCCGGCCCCCAGATGGTCTAAGAGTAGAGAAAGCTAGCTGAGCATAAGCATGCATACATTCCTTTCTACCTGCTCTTGACTGTGGATGTGAAGTGATTAGCTGGTTAACTTGCTGTAACCTTGACTTCACCACACTTTCCTGACTACAGAATTGTGAACTGAAATAAACTGTTTTCCTGAAGTTGCTTTTCATCAGGTTATTTTATCACAGCAACATAAATGACTTTAGGGCAGTATTTGTGTGTGTGTGTGTGTGTGTGTGTGTGTGTGTGTGTGTGTGGTATATGCACTTTCACCATGCTCATGCAATGCAAGTGCAGAGGCCATAGGAAGGCTTACTGGATTCTCCTGAATCACTCTCCGTCTTATTCCCTGGACACAGGAACTCTCTCAGTTAACCTGCTGGTACTCGAGGTAGTCAGCACACCCCAGCCATCCTCCTGTCTCTGCCCATTACCCTCCAACACAAAGGCTTCACAGGCACAAAATGGCTTTTATATAGGTTCTGCGAATACAAACTCAGGTCCGTATGCATTCACAACAAGTGTTCTTACCCATGATCCATCTAGCCAGAAATCATGATCACTATAACCTCTAGTTAGTGACCTTTGGTTTTGGTTTGGTTTGGCTTGGCTTTACTGGAGATTAAACCTAGGCCATCGAGATTGCAAACCCTGAGCTTGGACCACGGAGCTGTAGTACCAGCCCCAAGTTCTTACCCACAGCAAGCAAAGGCCACTGTGGAGACCACTCCTATTCACTAGGCATTTGTTTCCTACCACACGGGACTCGTTGCTTTCTCTCTGTCACAGCTAATTTTGTTTGTCATATGTCAGGCTAGGATGAGAGAGGCACATCCAGATTCAACTCATTTTATTTTGTTCTTTTTTTTTTTACCCCCTTAGCAACCACCTTTGCTAATTTCAAGCGGTCAGCACATTTAGCAAGTTGGTAGCCGCTCGCCTGAGCAAGCCATTAATCTATATTAGGAAGTGTGGCGGATTCGAACCTTCCTGAGGCTGGCGGCCCCTCCCCACATCTGCAGATGATTTTGTGTCTCCCTTGGTTCAGAGCGCCTGCCATTTCTGTCCCAAGTTCGCCTTTTCCCCTTGTGTTTAAGTATCTGCATTTGGTAACAACACTGAGGGGGCACACGAGACTGTGACTGTGTCCTTGGTGCCTGCCTGTGTCATCACTGGCTGCCACAGAGCTGGACCCTTCCTTTGCTGGCCACTGGGGCCAGTGCCAAGAAACCTTTCTAGTTCTCTCTCCTGAAGGATTTTGACAAAATGGGCTCCCCCTGAAATGCTTTTATTGTGCATCTATCTGGAATATTATTTTCTCTTGTCTTTCCTTCCTCCTTAATCCCCTACATGAAATGTTTTCTCTTTTCCTAAAATTTTGGGGGGAGAAAAAGGCATTTTTCATCCTAATTTAAATGAACTATCATGTGGTTTTGTGTGTGTGTGTGTGTGTGTGTGTGTGTGTGTGTTTAATCTTTAGATCCCCTGTGGCCTACTTTTTTAAAACTACAGAAATAGTCCCTCTTAAAAAAAAAAAAAAAAGTAAATAAACCCTTAAAAGAGTTGACTTTCTGCACATCTGCATCAGAAAGGGGGTCACATGGATTTGGATAAAGAGTGCTTGGTGTTCCTGCAGTGTTCACTGAGTGAAAATGCCTGCCTACTGCACATGCCTGAGGGCCCCAAACCTGTATAAAAGCTGGATGCATATAAGGAGCACCCACAATCCCAGCTCTCCTACAGGAACATGGGAGGGAGGCCCATAGGAGAGTCCTTGGAAACTCACAGGAGAGCTAGCATGTAGTATACGCAGGAAGTCAACAAAGAGACTGTCTCTAACAAAGCAGAGGTGAGGACCAACATCAGAGGACAGGAGCTACACCCACACCGCCACACCCACACCACACCCACCCCATACACAACACACCCACCCCACACCAGCACCAGTGCTCTTTGCTAACAGGTTCCATTTAGAAAATATGCCTTACCTTATCCTAGCAAAAGCCCCCGGTCCTCACTGGTGTGCAGCGCACACAGCAGGCACCGCTTTCCCCAGGTCTCGGCTACCTGGAAGTTTTACCTCTTACCCTCTTCCTCAGGTTGGGTAAGCAAGAGTGAGTACCACCAGGGCTTGAGAGCAAAGCAAGGTCAGCCTCTTTAATCTCCTGGCTCCTTCCCTCCAGGTGGGGTTTGCCGCCTCCCTGCCTAGAAGATTCTTTCCCATCAGCCATGCCTGCTCTTAGAAGCTCATAATACTGCAGGAAACTTCCCCACATTCCTAAAATCCCTACAGTCAGCCTCTGCTAGCAGCGCACCTTTATCAAGACTTCATATTTGAATACACCCCACTGCTTCTTGCCTGGAACCTGACTGACAGATACCATTCAAAATCTCAGATCATGAACTATCTTCCTTACCCAGCTCACAAACTTTCATCCAAAGCACGTATTATAGGAACAGAGGAAGTTTCTGGAAAATTTCAGCAGAATTATAGCTCCTCTTTCTTCCCCCAAGTTTCAGTTTTCCCTTTCTTTCCTGCCCTAAAAACATCTGGGAAAGGCAGAAGAACTTTAGAAGCGCTGTGTCTGAGCCAAGGGCAGCTGTGGCAGCCTCTCTGCCAGGGTCCCAGTGACCCTTCTCTGGCCACTTGCAAGTCCATGCTCACATTTCTGGCTGCCTGCCCAAATGTAACCTTGAAAATGGTGTGTAAGATCTCTTCAGGGCCTAGAGGCTCTCTCTTTAACCCACTCACACTGGTTCTGCCCTCTTCCAGATGTTCCCAAGTTTCCTGTATGACCTTGTATGTCCTCCCTGGAATACCAGTCAATCATCCAAGGACCATAAAGTGAAGGGGTTCTCGAAAACACAGCAGAACAGAAATACCCTGCATCCATTCTGCTTTCTCTATGTGTTTCAGCAAAAGGACCCCTCCAAATGAAGGCCCAGACCCTTTGTTGTCATCAAATCCTGAACTTGACCTCTTCTGACATACCCTCAGATACAGTTAGCTCATATGAAAATTTGGGACCCGGGTCAAATGGAGGAGGCAAGAGGTCTTGTCTCTTACAGCATCGACATTCCACCCCCACCCATACACACCCAGACATAAAAGTACATGAGCCCTCACTTCATTCTTCCTGATATATGGGAGCCTCCAGATGTAGGCTCATTGGTAGTCTTGGTGTGTTCCTCAGTGTTTGTGCTTTTAATAGATATTGCAAGTATGTTTAATGTGAAAATAGAAACGGAGGGCTTTTAAAAGAGCTTACTCAAAATCCTGCCAATTACTGGAGTGCACCAGACAAGAAGGAGCCACTTTTTTTTTTTTTTTTTTTTTTTTTTTTTTCAGTACAGGGAGGATGGGGGCATTTCCACAAAAGCCTGGCCCTTTGTCTTTAAAAATATACATCTCTTAGGCACTGAATTATAATAATGAACACAGATGTAGCGGGTCACATTATAAAGCATGACTGAATGCCGATGTGTAGGGCATCATTGTGTCATGTTGTCACGTGTCCTGCTGCCTACAAATGCAGCTTCTCCATAAAGGAACCGGGGTGACTCTTATGTGGTGACTTAGGGTCTTTTGGTTTTTTGGAGAAGATAACCTTTATTAATGGATTGGTTGATTAATCAATTTTGTATGTGTGTGTGTCTGATATGAATGTGTGCATGTTCAAATATGGATGGGTACAAGTGTGTGCACTTGAATGTGGAGGCCTGAAGTGCCACCCTCAATTGCTCTTCACTCTCTTTGTTGAGGCAGGGTATCTCATTGGAAATGGAGCTGTAGACAGCAAGCTTGTCCTAAAAAACCTGCCTGTACAGGCAGCCATCACACCTGACCAGCTGTTAACATAGGTTATTGAGTTCTGAACCCCAGTTCTTAAGCTTGTGCCAAAACTGCCTTACCCATTTAGACACCTACCCCCCAAGCCCCATCTTTAACTCATATTCATACACGGCCAGTTGCTGTCATCATCTTGCCTTCCAAATGTTCTTCATCATGTGATTACATGTATCCAAAGGCAAGAAATCTCCAAGATTCCCCTGCAAATAAATTATCATTAGTCAGAAACAAGTCAGTAGCCAAGGCCTGAGACATTGCTCAGAGCAGCCCCAAGTTAGCTTGGGGAGCTGGGTGGTGGTAGCACATGCCTTTCTTTAATCCCAATACTCAGGAGGCAGAGGCAGGCAGATCTCTGTGAGTTCAAGGCCAGCCTGGTCTACAGAGTGAGTGCCAGGACAGGCTCCAAGGCTACTGAGAAACCCATTTCTTGAAAAACAAAACAACAAACAAAAGATTTACCCTGGGGTTCTATCCAACTGCCTCTAAGCCCACCATCTGAATTAAGCTTGTGCCAATGTGGGGGTCAAATCTTCCATAACCTTCTGCAGCCCCTGGTGGACTGGTGGAGCTAAGGATTTAAAGTTGCTTAAGCTGTCTTCCTCTTTCTGGTTCTTAAATGGCAGCTCTGTTCTATTTTTTTCCTTGCAAACTCTGACTCCTATTCTCAAAGAATAAGGAAGCTTATCCAACTGCAATTTCAAAGTATTGCCTCTTAAGCCCAGGCCAAGTGTGTAGACTTGATAGAATTCTGATTAATGCAGCATATTATATTAATTTTCTGAGGGGCCTGCAGGCATCCCTCCCGTTCCTAGTGCAGGCTGTCCTGCCAGAAGCATTTGTCTACGTAAAGAGCTAATATCTTCAGCTACCAACAACCATAAAGCTGAGAAATCTATTGGAAGTGTTGGAGTCTCTCAACATGCATAAGGCACACTACAAAATAGATATAGAACTTGGCTGAACTTTGCTTCAAATTTGCCAATCAAAACTCAGGAGCCCCTGCCAACTTGGCTCCAGAATCTCTTGGTTGGAGCCAGTACTAATTATGTCAACAAGTAGCTCAAGTTTGGCCCCTGTTAAGTCCTTCACTCCTGGGGGCCGGGGCTGTGCCTTTGGTGTGTAGGCAAACTGGCCCTGTGCAGATAAACTTCTCCTGCTTCTACATAAATCTCCCAAGACCTCCTGACTCACCATGTCTTTCTACTTCCCTGGGGCATGCCACTTGTGTCTCTATATTAGATAACAATGGTTTTAGAAAGATAGACAGATCACCCCAGTTAGAGATTTTCTGATGAGGTCAAGCCTTCTTAAAATCACAGTCATCTGTCTCTGCGATTGAGAAGCCTCACTGGGCAGCTGCGGAAGTCTACTCCAGGACTTTACCATGGAGAGTATCACTTAGGGCGAGTTAGTGCCTGTGGAAGGGAAGGTGGTGAAGATGGAGTGGACAGAGGCTGGAAGTGTCAGCTCAACCCTTTGGAAGCTCTGAGCTCCAAGGGCCCACCAGAGTTGATCTCCAATGGGTCGGGATAGCCAGACTTTTGGGCCTCTGCCATGATTAGTCATTGGGTAGACTAGCGCAGGAAGGCCATGACCCTGAGCATGTCAGCTCTCTGAATTCAGAGACTCTCTGGAAGTGTGGCAGCTGAAGCTGTAAAGCCTTCCTGAAAAGGAGGCTTAAGCTACACATTAGAGTCTGGTATGAGCACACCCCTACCCTTGATTCAGCTCTGCTCTGCCCCAGCCAGCTCTTCCACACTGTTACCTCCTCCTGGACACAGACATCCCTTCTGTGGATTAAGTTTGGTACAAGCCTTTTGTTCTGCATCCCTTGTTGGGCCAGCTCCCCAAGCACGTGTCTGAGTGTATATGGTGTGTGAGCACTATGTGTGCAGGTGCATGCATGAAGAGGCCAGAAGAGGGTACCAGATATCTTGCTCTGTCACAGTCCACATCATTCTCATGAAACAGGAACTCTCCCCAAATCTGAAGCTGGATTAACTACCAGCAAGACCCAGAGATCCTCATGCAGTGCTGGGGTTACAGGTACACGCTTAGCTTCACCTTCCTTTTCATGTGGGTGACAGGTATTTGAACTTGGGATTCTCATGCTTGCTCTTACCAACTGAACAATATTGCTGACCCTGCAAACCTCTGATTCTTCTAAAGCTGGACCAAACCCTTGGAAAACTGCAAAATAAACCCAGTCCAGCATAGTGCCAGATGCATCCAGCATCCCAGATTCTGGCTTCTCAGCCTGAAGCAAACCATTCCTCACACTAGCTAGAATTTTCCATATTAGACCTAACTGTCAGCATGGAAAATTCTGATGAAACTAAGTAAAATTCCAATTTCCAACCAGAATTTTATAAATATGTTAGGACTAAGATCTTCAGAATTTAGACATTCACCAGAACCAAGAGGCACCAAATGGCTGGCGCAAGACTTGGGATGTCACACGCCTTTTTTGTTTTCTCGTGAGACCTACACCACAGGACATTTTCAGGAAACACTGTCACTGCTGAACCCACAGATACTTCTTCCTGTTTGGATTGGACTCCAGGGAAAGGTTGGGGGAGATTCCTAGGGAAGCCTGCTTTCTCTTCAAGAAGGAATGAAATTCAAAGGTAATCCTTAAAGGCCGGCCATTTGTAAAGAAAGGAGAAAGGAAAGGATTCTAACTAAACCTCTTCCAAGACCACCATTAAACAATGGCCACAACACTAAGAATCAGAAAAAAAATGGAAGAAGCCTTGTTGATTATGAATTTGTAAATCTATCTGTTAAAGCAAATCCTGGATTCATATTCAACGTGAAAAACAGGGAGAGACCTTCCAAGGCATGCGTAGAAGTTTGAATACACTTTCAGTAGCTCTTTGTTATCTCAAATTAAATCTTAAATTGAGCTTGTGGTTCTGTGAATTAATACTCAGGCCTTTCAGCCCGGCTGCTGAGGTCATTCAAATCTAATGGTGGAAATGGTCACAGGGTCAGGACTTGGCTGGAAGTGTATAGAATGCCTTTATGATGCCTGCAGATGTTTGCATTCCACAGCTGGGGCTGCCAG
Source organism: Phodopus roborovskii (assembly GCF_943737965.1). NCBI lineage: Eukaryota > Metazoa > Chordata > Mammalia > Rodentia > Cricetidae > Phodopus > Phodopus roborovskii. The sequence continues at coordinate 13,861,520 of NW_026126558.1, read as the reverse complement.
GCACTGAGGTAGGGGTAGAGGGCAGCAGGGCATAGGGGAGGGGCTTGCTCACCCCATTATTGTGTCAGCAGCCCCTTTTGTGAAATAATCAGAATCCGACCACATCCCACCATCCCATGTTGAAATAGGCAAATGGTTCCTAAAGCAGAAAAGTGTAACAGCAGTCATGGCTGCATAGTCACTGTCACAGAATGCTGTACAGAGAAGGGTCACCTGTGTGCAGAATGACACAGAACAATTGAAATATAATCCATTCCAACAAATGTTTAATGGTAGCCTCAGCTGAGGTGCAGTAGACAATGTTTCTTAACACAGCTGTGGCCCTCCTATTAGGGAACTTAGATAAATGTACACACATCCAGGCAAAGGCACACTTAAAGTTAGCTGAGCTCAGGCTGGTGTGAATCTCTGGGGAAAAGGAGCATTGTCTAGCATTCTAGCTTTGTGTGTGTGTGTGTGTGTGTGTGTGTGTGTGTGTGTGTGAAAGAGAGAGAGAGAGAGAGAGAGAGAGAGAGAGAGAGAGAAAAGAGGTCAACATCTTCATTAAATGTCTTCCTCTATTACTCTTCACCGTAGTTTTTGAATCTCTCACTGACCCTGGATCTCACCCTTTCAGCTGGACTGGCTACTGAGCCCCTGGGACCCAGCTATCTGCCCCACTGGCACTAGAGTTACAGGAATGCACTACCACACTCAGCTGTGATGTGGATATTGGGGATCCAAACTCAAATTTTCACATTTCCTCAACAAGTACTTTACACACTGACCCATGCTCCCAGACCTTCATTCTAGCTTTCTTAGCTTTGAATCCAATTATTTTAATTTTCTAGCTCCTTTTGGTTTTTGAGACCAGATCTCATGGACTCCAGCACAGTTTCTGTCTATATCCAAGGGTGGCCTTGACTCCCATTCTTCTTTCGGCTCCTTCCTGTCCCTGGCCTCTGGCCTCAGAGCTCTTTAGAAATGGCATCAGAGGAGATTTTGGAGGCAAGGTATGGTGGCAATGAGAGGAAGGGCCCCTGAAACTCACTGTAGCCGTAGTAGGCAGGGTCAGTGTGGCTTTAGGGACAGGGATGTAATCTCTAGGCCTCTCCTCCTATCTTCACTTCCTCCCTAACATACCTCTGGCCAATTTAAGGTCGGGGACCCAGGACGGGAGGCATCTTGCAAGGTGAGGTGGGAGAGAAGCAAAGAGAAATCACATTCGTGTACCACACAGTGGTACTCGTGTAGGTCAGGGGCAGGCCCACCCCTGCCACCTTGTTAGGAGGAGGCTTTGGGGGATGCATCGGTGGACTAGCTGGCTGACAAGTGGGGGACAGAGGCAGAGCGGAAGGTGTCAAGTCACGAAGGGGAATTAGCTGCCAGGTATCAATAGGTGCAAATTGCTGCAGGCACTGGTGACTGAGAGCCCTGGTGTCTCTATTAAGTCCTCAGGCCATGAGGCCTTAATGACACCCCTGCCAACAACAGAGGAGGCAGCAAGTGACAGATGCAAAGAAAGATGCCAGCTAATCTAAGCTGAACACCCCATGGGGCTTGGGAACTCCCTAGGCCTGGCTCCTGTTGCCTGTCACATGGTGGCAAAGAGGATGACACTAAAGATCAGCCTCCAGAGGCAGGGGCCTTGGATGGATGTGAGTGGGGGGGACCAAAAATGTGGGATGCAAAACTGGAAGTGACCCTTAGTGTGGAGGAAGCTTGGCTGGGGGACAAGGAAGTCCCATGTGTAAAGATCTGACATCACCCCATCATTATGACTGCTTGTTGGAATCTAGGGGGCATCTGATATGTGTCCAGCCGTGCTCCAGGCTCTTTTAATTGGCACTGGAATATAAATACATAATGATTAATTTTATTATAGTAAATCCTACTTGTAAAGATCCTACTGTGAGCCAGAGTCTAGCACTTGTATACCGCTAATGAACACAATTCAGCACGTCATTATGTACCAGGCCCCTTCCTGGTGCCCCCTCCATTAATATGGCACATAATTATGTGCCAAGAATGTTTGGAGAACTTTACTTCATTGCTGATCCATCATCCTGACTAACCCTCCAAACCTACAGGGTGGGCAGTATTACCTCAATTTGCAGTTGAGCGGGTGGAGACTTGGTTGAATTCAGAGGCTTGTGATTCACTTAAGCCACTGTCCTTTGGGCTTCATTTTCCACACTGTAAAGGCACCTGTGTGTTAATCTTAAAATATTGGTGAGGCCCATCCAAATGGGGGATATTGAAAACCACAGAGACGAAGGAGCTTGTCAGAGTGATAGAGCTATGGTTCAGCACTCTTCCTCTGCCATTCTGCCCCCAATGCAGGATGTCGTGAAGAATGTCGACTCCCTCTTCTTGAGGTCCCAAGGACAAACGAAGTAAGATGCCAGCAAAATTCACCCTGGGAAACCAATATGCTTATTGGGCTTCCTTGCAGAGCATGAGTGAGTTACAGGCAGAAGTGTATGTGATCCTAAAGCACTCCCATCCAGCATGAATGACAGCGTACACCCATAGTTGCATAGATGGAACTTCTTCTGTTAACCTTTTCTTCCCATTAACCTTTCCTAGCCTAAATTCTCTGGTACCGCCCATAGTCCCCATCCATAAGAAATTAAGAGTGGACTGCATAAAAATGGCTAAGAGTTGGGGCTGAACCTCAGGTAAGTTCTCATTGACCTCGCCCCCACCTGCTCTTTCTGTGGTGGAATGTCAACAGTATACAGGTCTAGAGACCTGATATATTCCTACTGGGACCATATGGCATACAGCATCCAATATAAAAACTAATCATCTGTACTGGTCAGCATCATTGAGTTACAGAACTAACAGAAGGCATAGATACCAGTGCTATCATAGATGCGATGAATACGGACTGAGGGAGTCAGCTGCCACGGAGATTAAGAGGTGCCAAGATCTGTAGTCAGAAGCTGCAGCTACAGCATAGCCAGTGGTATAGTCGGTCTCAAGTCAAAAGACCAATATCCTGGCTTGAAGGGCAGTTATAGAGAAGGACTGAAAAGGGAAAGACATTTAGTCTTTCTTTTATTGTGTGCATATGTGTGGTGTATGTATGAGTGTATACATGTAGTTGAGGGTGTGTGTGGCTCAGGTGAGGTGGATATGTGGATGGTTATAGAGGATGTTAGGGGTTCTCTTTAATCTCTGCCTTATTCCCTTGTGACAAGGTCTCTCACTGTACCCAGGGTTCATTATTTTTCAGCCAGGCTAGCAGCCAGCAAACCTCAGCAGACCCCTTGTGTCTCTAATACCTCCCTTTCCCCCAGTACTGGGGTTATAAAGCACAAGGACACCCCTAGCTTTTTATGTCGGTACATGGGATCTGAACTCAGGGCCTCATGCTTATAGAGCAAACGCTTTTAATTGCCGAACCATCTCTCTATCACCTCATTCTTTCTTACTTAGCCTTTTGTTATGCTCAAGCCTTCCATCAAACACTGTCACCTGGTAATCTAGCCTGTCAATTCAAGTGTGATAGCTTCACTGCAACACCAAGAAACCATATGGGACCAAGCAGCTGCACACACAGGGGCTTAGTCAAGTGGACACATAGTTAACCATCATCCCCACGCCAGGTTCCCTGAAGGTTCTAGACTCTTACCTCAGTCCATCCACAACAGGTCCTTCCCCGCTGAGGGAGAATGAGAGTATAGGCAGTACCTCAGGATCCTATAGTCAGGGAGGACTGGAGTGGGAATGGAAACCCCTAATCCGGAAGCATCTCCTTCCCATGAGCACTTTCCTTCTGGTGGGCATGCCTCCTGTAACACCTCTAACCCACCTAGTAGGCAGGGACAACATGCATAAGGTCAGGCTCACTGTGAAATGTGCCAGTGACAGCAACTGGGATAGAAGGAAGAAGTGTGTGGTGAAGGAGAAACGTGTGGCTTCCATCCTAGGAACTTTCATATATGGGTTATGACATAGAACTTTCATAGAAGGGGTTATGACATTCTATTTCTCTTTTGTATACATGTGTTTTGCACATGTATTCTCTTAAAGTCTTAGAATGGAGAGGTGTCTCAGTGGTTAAGAGTGCTTGATCCTTTCAGAGGACCCAAGTTCAGGACTTAGCAACCCATGTTGAGCAGTTCACAACTGCCTGTAACTCCAGCTCCAGGGAATCCAGTGTTCTCTTCTGGCCTCCACAGATCACGGATACTTGCATACATGTAGCATGAGCGTACATATGTGCATGTGCACGCAAGCATGCACACACACACACCAATAAAAAAAAAGCATTAAATTAAAAAATAAACTGCGTTGCTCTTAGCTTAGCAGTAATGTGTGATTTTCGCTCTCTCCCTCCTCTCTTTAAGTCTCACTCTCTCTCCCTCTTCTTCTCTCTATCCCTTTTTCTCGTCTCTCTTTCCTGTATGGCCCCCTATTCTGATTTTGAAAGAAAATGATAGTCGCTGTCTCACTATTTTCATAGCTTCCCCCAAAGGCCTGAAAATTAAGTGTAAATAAATTATCCATTACCCGAGAAGCCCCGTCCTTCCCACATACCCTCCCCAGCACATTCCTAGCTTCTTCCTTCTCCTTCAAGAGACATTTTCCAAGGTCACTAAATTACGCCTTCAGACAATCGAAAAATTGAATCTTGGTACATCTATTTTCCTAACAAAATTTCTGCAGCACGGATTGGGGCTGACAGGTGCGGCCGCATAGCCTTCTGGGCTGTTCAGGTCGATTTGGCCAAGCAGGACAGCATCAGCAAGGATTGGAGGGAACATCTGAGCCACTCAGGCCCCCTGGGAGTCACAGAGTCCCTTACCTCCTTGCCACTATAAATGACTGTCCCTGTCGCTCTGGAAGCATCCCTTTGCCTCCCTTTCCAGCTCCATCGTCACCCTCTACAGTCAACAGTTCAAAAATTTCTTCTTCAATTATTTATCAAACAGACCCCCGCAATCATTCCAAACAGGTAGACCTGGAAACTGTTCTTTGCAAGGAATCTAGAGATGCCATTGAAACCACAGTCCTGGTTGGAGGAGAAGGGCAGGAAGGATAGGGGATGTGAATTTGTGAAAGAGGGAGGAGAATTTTGAGAGGAATTGCTTCACCCACCCCACCCCACCCCACAACACTTGAGGATTTGAGGCAGCCACAGGCTAGTTGGTTGGCTAGGGGATGTAAGTCGCCTAGGACTCTGGAGGGCCTCCTTCCCTTATCTAAAAACTGTATCCTAGCTGATGCTGAAAGCTCAGCATCCCTTCCCTTGGTCCTCCTTCAGCCTTTAAAACTCATATTAAAAGCTTCTGGGGGAAGTTTGTATTCTACATAGGTACCTGTGTTAATGTAAATGTCACAAAGAGGCTTTAATTTGCTTCACAGTAGCATACCGAGAAGACAAGCTGAGTTTATCCTTGGTTTTGAGTAGCCACTAAAGCTCTACTTGGATGCCCAGGTGCCCATGGCCACCTGTACAGTTAAGTACCAAGGACCTCTACAAATGAGTGCAGGCAAGACCAGAGTGTCTCACAGTATTTCAGTCAAGTGAATGAATGAAGCCATCAGTGGGTTCAAAGCATTGCTCACCCACTTTCCTCAAATCCAGCTTTCAGAGGCTTGGGACTCAGCGGTGTGAAACACACTGCACTCCGGTGGCTGTGGCTGAGGCCTGAGTAACAACAGCTCGAGAGCCTTCCCAGCTTGTCATAAATCTCAGACATCTGCATTGTTTGTGCCGAAGGGTCTGTGCGTTCCTGTAACAAATGCCAGGAGGCCAACAAAGCTGATCTGGGACAGAGTCCCCATCCAACACTGACCTGTGCTAAGTCTGCAGAATATTTAAATAAGGGGTTAATTTATAAAGTGAGCCACAGGAAACTTTCCAGAATTGTCATGACTGTGTCTCATAAATCGGCACAAATTGAATCTGGGTTTCTGTGCCCGTCAGCTCCTGGGTAAACCAAAATTTATTGAGAGGTGCATAGGTTGCTGTCCAAGGAAACACAGTAAATGAGAGAAATGTGTCCTCCAGAGATCAGTAAACAAGACAAAGAGACAGGTAGCCAGGAAGAGACTGCAGAGTCAAAATGTAGAATCCCTCTGCCCCGGCATTCCAAAGCTTGGTCCTGGTGGAGGCAGCCAGAGGCTGGAAGACTTTAGTGAGTTTGTTTGTTTGTTTGTTTGTTTTCTTCCCAGAGGGATTTACAGATGGAGACATTGGGGTGGGGATCTGGAGGGGTGCTAACCTGAGGGTTATACATATGATAATGTTGCAGATTGTTAGGCTGTTTTTTCCAGAAACACAATTATTACTAGAAAATTGCACGCCTCACCATAGCTGTTTATCATAACCAGGCATGTGTCCCTTGGTGGACACAATCATAACAGCACCTCATGTGTTTTGAGAACCAAACGTGAACAAGACACTAGGTTAAGTACTGTACAAACTTTATTTCCAGGCTTCGAAAGGATGGTTTCTCCAGGGTAGGATTTCGTTTTTAAAATCCTACTGTTGTCCCTCTAACTGGAAGACAAGTGCCAGCATTCCAGGAAAGTTCTTTTTTTGGTTTTTATAACCATTTAATTTGCAACTTTTATTCATTCCATGACACTTAAACTTATATGCAAAATCACCTGATAGTGAATAGAGCCTTTAAATCTACATACATGTAACAACTATATCTCCTACTTACTGAAGGACTAGGACAGTCCAGAGAGTGCTTGCCTAGCATGCAATGAGGCTTGAGTTCAAGCCAGTCCTCAGAACTTCTTAAATTGGGCATGGTAGCCAGTACCTATAATCCTAGAACTTGGAGGTAAAGGCAAGAGGATCAGAGGTTCAGGGTCAACCTCAGCCGCATAGGGAGTTGAGGCCAGAGTGGCCTATATGGCTGGCATCTTCTTTAAATGAATGAATAAACAAACAAATAACTTTAGAAGTAAATGCTCATAAAGAGAGTCTTGAGCATATTCATAGGCCAGCTGTGTGTTCAAGAGAGCAGAATCCTGGTGAGCTTTGTGAATATTCACATAGTTTGTTCCATTCAGATAGCCTGAACCCTGCAACTACTACTATTGGCTAGACTAGGCATATGGCAGCTTTTTTTTTGCCTAGAAAGAACAGAGAGGCAGGGTGATGTGCATGGGAGTACACAGCAGCCCCAAAACTCTGCCTTCCCTAGTCTGCTCATAAAGTGAACTAGGCTAATGGGATAAAGAGTACTTTAAAAGGAAAACATTGCTAACATGCTTTTAGCAGACATCTAGTAAAACTTCCTGAACTTCATTTGATAAGGAAAGAGGCAAAATCCAACCCTTAATGCAATGTGTGTGTTGTTTATTGCTGACATTTTACATAAGTAGATCCCTCATCTTTATCCATAGCTATAACTGAGACCAATAAGAAAATATGAAATTATTCTGCTATCTGAGCTGACACTTCTTCAAAGCCTTGTTATTCTTGTTCCCTTCGATGTATATCAACTCCAAAATACACAGTGACATGAAAATTGTGTATTCAGATTGTGCTATTGATTCATGGAGAAAGTGACCTTGTATGCGTACATGAAAAGGAAGAAATCTATATATACTCCCTCTCCTCTTCTCCATGGCCGTGTGTTGCACTAGAGCAGACAGTGTGTCTGTTTTAGCACCTACATTTACTTTGCCTTTGCACAGACTTGTAGTATAAGGACATGGGTTCCAGGGAGGATTCCCAGTAAATTGCACAGGTGTGGCCTGGGAGGGGCACATGTGAGGTCAAGGTCCTGTGTTCTGTTTGCAAAGCTAATGGTCAGAGCCTGAGCCAGAGACAGGCAATTCTCTCTGTGGCCTGAACTATGGTTTTCTCTGGGCCAAGTTTTTGTAGCTTACGTGCCCAGAGACCTGGCACTAGGGAACCATGGAATGGCATCATCCAGGGTTTTGTTTTGTTTTTTAACACAGGGTTTTTCTGTGTAGCCCTGGCTCACTTAGAACTCATTTTGTAGACCAGGCTGTCCTGAAACTCACAGAGACTTGCCTGCCTCTACCTCTCCAGGGCCAGGATAAGAGGCATATGTCACCACTACCAGGCTTCATCCACTGTTCTAATGAAATAGAATATTCCCACACCTCAGCTTGTTGTCATGATTCAAATTCCAGTCACAGAACTTTGCCTAGAACTTGCCCATTCCTTTCCCCAAGTTCAGGGCCTGTGCAGAGAGGTGTGGGAAGGAAGGTGAAGGGAAAAATGAAAGAAATGATGAGAGCAGAGGCCAAACATCAGCACAGAGGAGCCAACTCTGTATTGCATTCAATAGAAATCAGAGCCCAGGTTCTATTAGCCAGAAGTTCTAGAAGTTCACATTGCACTTGGCTGCCTAGGAAGGGAGGAGGAGAAGAGGAAAAATGAGGGGAAAAAAATAGCATGTAGGAAGCTTAAAAAGTGGTCTGCTGTATGTAAATGGCTTTTATTATAACTGCTGGGCTGAAGCGGCAGACTTCAGCTGTGTAAAATGCCACTTGCTCTTATCACGGTTCATAGAGATTACCTTTCAACGTGAGCTTCATGTTCATTTCTTCCAACACTTAGGGAGGCAAGCGAGGCAGTGACTCCTTCATTTCCCAGTCCTCACCGGCAACCGGCCCCTTTCTCTGTGTTTTGTGTCACCCCGTATGATATTGCATCAAGGCAATTCACGGCAGCGGCGGAACCAAAAGCAATTTAAGTCAAAAAATGGACAAATATGGATGTCATTTCTAAAGCTTGTTCAAAGGCCTTTGACATCACTCAAAGCCTGAACACTTCTTAGAGGCAAGGCATCCCCACCCCCAACTCCACACCCCCAGTAATGCAAGACTGGAGATTGAACACAGAGAAGAAAATGCAAGGCCCAGAATGTATTGCTTGGGGAAGCCCAGATTCTGTATCATGTATTGAGAAAGATTGATTCAAAATCAAAGTAAATTCCCAAAGGTCAATTAATATTTATTATTTCAACATGGTTTATTTGTAGCAATAATAGGTGCCACCTATCAATATTTATTATAGATGAGCATGCTGTTAGAGGACTTACTTTTATCTAACTTAATTTTCACAATCACCTTACACAGAATGTCTATAAACATTAGTCTATAAAAGCAGATGTTATCATCTTCATCTCACAGATGGGGAAACCATATCTCTGACCAGCTCATAGCACAGATAAAAACAAATTTTAGTGTGTAAATATGTATGGGTGGTGTGGGGTAGGGAGCAGAGGACAACCTAAGGTATCATTTCTAGCATGCCATTCACTGTGCTGTTTGAGGCAGGTCTGTCACTGCCCCGGCATTCACCAAGCAGGCTAAGCTGCCCGGTCACTAAACCCTGAGGACTTGCCAGTGTCTGCCTCCCCAGCTGTGGAATTACAAGTGTAAACCACCTGCCTGGCATTTTACATAGGTTCTATGGTACACAGGCTCAAGTGTTCATGGTTGCAAGGCAGATATTTACTGACTGAACTATCCCAGTAACCCAGGCTATGGAAATATGGAGAGGGAAGTCTGTGCTGTGTGGATGCAGAGGCGTCTCCTCCTCGTGGTGCCCACTCCTCATTTGGAAGAAGACTGCCAAAGGGGGACACAGAGCTCTCCCTGGGGCTTATGCCTTCTTCTCTGTGTCCAGGCATACGTAAGTAAGTCTTAGAATGGTGAAACGTACACACACACACACACACACCCACACACACACACACACACACAGGTCTTTTGGACCAAAAAAAAAAAAAAAAAAAAAAAAAACTAAAGCTAGAGGAAAAAGCCAGTCCCCATGGGAGATATCCTGTAGGATTCATTTACATAACATTCTGGAAATGTCAAAATTATACAAATGGAGAGGAGGTCAGTAATGGCCAGTAGCTGGGAGGAGGGTGGTGTGCGGAGGGCAAGGTGGCTGTGGAGGGCAACTGAGGAACCCTGGGGCCTCCAGAAATGCTCTGCCTTTTGACAACCATCGCCAGTGTCCCCACTGTGACATTGTACTAAAGTTTCATGTCCTTACCATTAGGGCGCCTGGGTCAAGAATATGTGGGGTGGCTGCATTATTTCTTGTAACTGCCTGTGAATCTGCATGTGTAGGTACTTCTAAACCTAAAGCTTAATTAAAACAAAGAATTATCGGATATTTGAGGAAGCAAAAACCTAAATACCAAGAACATTTCGGTGGTGTATAACACACGTCCCCTCTTGCCCGAGCCCACTCCCACCTCTACCTCATTCGAACACTGCAAAATGCAGAGGCCATAAAGTGTGGTTGCACCTACATGCTGGGCAGTGGCCAAGCTCCGGCCATTTTCAGAAAGGTCAGAAGGCCAGGCGGAAGCTTGGGACCTTGGCCTTGATTCAGATGGAAAGAGAGAAATGAGGCCCCCTGACCAGGAGCCCTTGTGATCACTGTGAACCAAGAATGGATGTATTTTATGTGCAACGCTATGACCTTATTTTCCCCTCCTCTTGCTAATAGGTGTGAAGATTTCGCAATAAATATTGCTTATGGCTGTTAATTGAACTGCTGCCCAGATGGTCAGGACATGTTTATTTTCTCATTTTTAATTTCTCCAAGTTCTTGCAGTCATGGGAAGTGGGGAAGGAGTAAAATAAGTTTACACTGGAGTCAGGTCTGGTTTGGAGTTTGTGCCCCAGCGATATTCATCCCAAAGAAAGCACTCAGTCTGTGTTGTTCATCGGGACTGAAGAATGAGTTGGGAAATACACTGGAAACCCTGTTCCCAGCACCTCTCAATGCTCTGTGGTGATCCGTTTTCCAAGTGTCTTAGGTACCTCAAAAGGGGCTTTCAACCAAGCACTACCAAATGCAGACAAGAGTAGAAACCTTCCAGTGCCTTTTCATGATTACCAATGTGATCACTGTTAATTGTCAACTTGACAGAACCTAGAATCAGCATGCTCGTAGAGGACGATCTTGATTACAATAATTAGGGTGGGTTTGATCACCCACTGTGGGTCACAACATTCCCTGGCTGGAACCCTGGCCTGTATAGATGGGGAGAGGAAGCTGAAGAAAAGCATCCATCCCTCTATTCCTGACTATGGCTGCCATGTGGCCCTTAAGTTCCTTTTGTTATGTTTATCATAGCAACAGGAAAAGAAACTAAGATAAACACTCTAATGCATCCTCTCTTCTGGTTGGTCCCTTTGGGTCTTTACTCTTCACCTTTCAGAAGGGCATATGAAGGTCAAATGAGTTGATGCACATGAATAGGATACATACATGCAAGGGTGTGTCTATAACCAAGCAGTCATCAATATAAGATGAAAAGACCTAGTGCCTTCCAGCTCCTCCCTCATTGTCTTCTCATAAAAGAATGCTTTTGATGAGAGATCTTGTGTAGCTCTGGCTGGCCTTAAACTCTTTAAGTTGCCAGGACTGGCCTTGAATTCTGATCTTCTAGTCTCCATCTCCCATGAATTATGATTCCAAATACATACCACCATGCCCATGTCTTTCATAATTTTTTTTTCGTGTGTGTGTGTGTGTGTGTGTGTGTGTGTGTGTGTGTGTGTGTGTGTATGTGTGTGTGTGTACAGCATAATGCCACAGCATGCATGTGGAAGTTCAAGGACATGTTAGCTGTCAGTCAGTCTTCTTCTACTTCATTTGACACAGGGTCTTGCTTTTTGCTACTGCATGCATCAGATTAGCTCAATCATGAGCTCCCAGCTTACTGCACAGACCTCCAGATCTCAATGCTTAGCTAGTGGCAAGCTCCATTCTCTGACCTTTACACAGGCTTTGTTTGTACAAGCAAGATACCACTACATTCTGTCTCTGCCTCCTGTCTCAACATAAAAATGTCAATTACAGAAACATACAACTGAATCTAGCTTTGCATGGATTCTTGGAATCTAAACTTGGGTCCTCACACTTGATTTACCCACTGAGTAGTCTTCTTAGTTCCTTGCTTCAGTGATTTTTTAATAAAAATACTTATGATCATGAACCCTGACAGTGCACACTCCTAACTCTGAGGCACTGAGCAAAAGCCTAACAATCCTTGTTTGTTTCATGTTCTGATTTTGGAGGGAGATTGTGCATTGATCTGTGGAGAGATGGTACAAGGCATAACATACAGTAAGGACTCAATAGGCCCATGGGTGACAGATGCAATAACTATGTAAGCAATGGACATGGAAGTCCTTAAGCCTATATAGGATGAGGAGGGATGAGGGCAGGGCCCCCAATGTGATTCCACTGCTACAGGAGCCTATTAGGGACTCAGCAGAGCCTATAGTTTATAGGGGCATCTTGCCTTGCCAGTGAACTTGTAGTAGTGGTCACACCCTTTGGGCATGGTTTCAGGTGCAGATGTGACCCTCTGAAGGTAGAGAAGCTGTGGGCACACACTCTGCTTGGGTTCTGGAGAGCAGAGACTTCATCTTCTGAAGCAGGGAAACAGTGGTGGAGGTTATTTACTCTATCTATGTAAGTGCTTCCTAATAAACATCTATTTGTCATTTAAACCCTGCCTTCAGTGGTTTCTCTTATTTCATTTGTATGGACACTAAGGAAGATTCCTGCTGGTCACTCTTGATGTTCACCATCTTACCTGATACTTTCTCATCTATGATCAGCCTTTAGGTCACTCAGCCTATGGGATCTTGTTAAATGCAATTTCTGGTTCAAGAGGTCTTGGATTCTACGGTTCATACACAGAGCCCCAAAGTGATACCAGAATCATGGGACTGAGAACACAATCTTAAATCAAAACCTTTACAGTCTTCAACAGAGTCAGCATTGCTGGCTAGAGGCATTTGGGGAATGTGTAGACACATACTGGGGGCTCTGGACATTTAGTGGATGATGTCTGTAGGTCTATCCCATGGTAAAAAGTTCCATACTACACAGTTGTCCACAAACTGGAACACACCCGTGGGTCACAGGGTGTGCATGAGATACTCTTCTTGACACAGAAACACAAGGCTCCCCAAGTCTTCCAGAAATGCAAGGCCCTTCTAAATGAAGGTTGTAATGTGTTACGTTAAAAACATCAAGATTTAAAAGGCATTTTGGGAAGATCACAACAGTCTAGTTTCTATGATATGTGACTTGCATGTACTGAGACTTACTGTACTCATTGTAAGTGAACACATGTGCCCTCCAGCTGCCCTTAACCCCAAAGAACAGTTTTTTCCTATTTCTCCATAAGTCTGTGTTCAGAGATGGGTTGGTAGTCGTAATTTGACCACACCATAGAAAGTGGCAAATATTATTGAGCAGGATGGTTATTTCTGTTGTGAATCTTCGAATAGCTGGTTGGCTTTGATATTTCAATTCCTTTTTAAAAAATTATTTTATACTTCAGACATTCTATCAAGTTTTGGTTAGTTATATGTATGGATGGGTTATGTTATTCATGAATTCCATTCAAAGACCCCCAATAAAGACACCAATACACTCTTTTTAAAATAGTGCTGTTATGAATTATTGCCTAATCCCATGCTCATGCAGCAACCCTCAATAAAATCTGTGTGTCACAAAAAGAAAAGGAAAATTAAAGAAGTATAAAGGTAGGAACAGGACTTTCTGAGAAGAATGAGTGGTTTATTGGAAGGGGAAGGATGTGGTAGGATAATGGGGAGGTGATCAAAGTGCATTGTACATTTTTGAAATTGTGAAAGAATGAGGAGATTTTTAAATATTTTTAAATTAATGTTTTAAAATTTATTTTTTAAAATTCAATAGTATGTGTGTTTGTGTGTGTACGTCATGTGTGTGTGAGTATACATGGAAGCCAAAGGGGAGTGTTGGATCCCCTGGTATAGGCAGGTGTGAGTTGACCAATATGGGTGCTGAGATTTGAGCTCAGTTCCACTGGAAGAGTGGGAAGTACTCTCAAATGCTGAGTCTCTCTCCAGTCCCTTAAGGGGGCACTTTTTAAAGTATCATAGAAAAGAAAAACATGCATGCATGTATGCACCTGTACACACGTGCACAAACAAATGCACCCATGCACACAGTCATGTGTGCACATACCTGTACACATACACAAACATATGTACATCCAAATGTACACGTACATGTACGTGCACATGCACACACATACTCATCTCAGGATTGGTGAGAGGCAGTTTGTTATCAAGCTAGCTATATTATGAGTGGTACTAACATTGCACTAATGTTTGAGACCTTGCTTTTGGCAATCGTTTCTCCTCTTATTATTTTTTTGTTCTTTTTTGGCACCATAGTAGTGTTTCCATAAATAGCACATCTAAAGGAGTGTGTGACTTTATTGCTGTCAGCCACTGTTACAGCAGAGAAAAATTCAGTAAACATAGAAGCTAAGGCCAGAACATAGAAGGACTTCCCACTCCAGAAGTTAAGTATTGTAACCTTTCTGGAACACTCTCTGATCACCCATGAAATTCTGACTTTTGGAGTAAGACGCCACCCAGTTTACAGCTGGCTTGATAATAGGTATTTGGGACACATTCAAGATGATGGTGACCATTTTGTTGACTTACAGAAGTGCCCACTCTTCGCAGTGGGACTGAAGCTATCCAGCTGGAGGGGAAGAGATAACTGTTAAATGTGCCTAAGCGTTGGGCACTAGCAGCCTTTTCATGAAACAAACCCACAAATGAAATGTTGCAGTTCTTTGCCGGGATAATTGGGACTCTCTTGCTCAGCCAGACTGGGGATCCAGAGTAAAGGATGAGGCAGTTTTTCTTTCTTTTTTTTTTTTTTTAAAGAGCATAAATATGTGAGAAAGTGAGCAAATCAAAGTAATTGAGGAATAAAATAATTCATTCCATGTCCCTGCCTCAGCATGGATGCAAATGGTACATCATTAAGTAGGGCCTTGATACAAAGGCAGCAGCTTAACCATAGCATCAAATATTTAGCCAGAGCCAAGAGCAATTTTTTATTATGTTTTTTATAAGTTTGATTTACTAACCTTCAGTGCATCCCTGTTTTTAGAGGTTGGCTCACAGTTTTCATTTGTTTTCTCCGAAGCACTGACTCCTTCCCAGGGTTTCAGCTGTCCACTCAGTTCTTAATGGCAGAGCAGCACTGAAAAGCATAATTACATTTCCTAATTATGTGTAATTAGGCAAAACCCAGATGATGTATCCAACGTGCTCCTGGAATAGCCAGGGGTCAAGGACTGCTGGAATTCAGTCACATTTTTATAAATAAGCCAGGGTGTTAGTTAACGTTGGGGTCCAAGGTGGTGCTGGGTGCCTTGTAGACCAATATAATGGCTGAAATATATAGCATTCATTTATTTAGCCCAGTAAAGCTATAATTGATTCCCCGCCTCCTTACCCTCCTCTCCTTTTAAAAAACAGAGCTTGGATTTGCTATTCTTAGCCTAAGAACAGTCCTCTAAACCCTGAACCACAGTTCTGCTTACTGACAGCGTAAGTGATATTTATTTTTTCAAAGCCTAATCCTTTTGAAACATGAAGAAATAAATACATCCTTTTATCTACCATATGCCTGGGATGGGAAGTAAATTCTTATTTTCCCGTGGTGTGGTACCAGTGGGCTACAATGAATAATTTGGGCAGGCTCCCTGAAGATAATAGGGAAGCCTACTCTATTACCAGGGATAATTATGAATCTCATAATAGAAAACATCCCGAGCCTGAACATCAATCAAGGAAGATAAACAATGGGAAATGATAGGTATACAAAAGGGAAAATGGCACCAGCAGTCATAGAGAGAAAGACCGCAGGATTCTGGTGGGGTTATAAATCATAGAGTCAAATAACTCCTGTGCAATTAATATCCTCAAATTAAAACATACATTTTTTTTAAAAGCAAAAAAAAAAAAAAAAAAAAAAGCAGACTTTTTGAGTAAGACATCTGGTTATCTTACAAGAATTCTAGCGGGAGTCTTGTATGGATGTCCACCCCACCCCAAGTTGGTTGAGGTATCATTAACAGTGTTATCATGAGTACTCACCTGATGATCTCCAGCTGGTTGCCAGGGACAGGCCATGAGCTGGCAAGGCCAGAGCTAGTGGTGGGTGACTCTCAGGACCTTTAGCTCTAAGAAGACAACCAAGACTGGCTTATCGAACTGGAAGTCTGTCTGGCTGGGTCAGCCCACAGCCTGTCTCCAGCCATGCACATGCAGTTTCAGAGGTATAGACAGATAGAAAAGTGTTCATTTCCCAAAGAGTTGTCATCTCTTTCTAGTGAATCGACCTTCATTCATGTGCTTTCTTGTTTCTTGAAAAAAAAAAAAAAAAATCAAGTCTTAAGGTATGTCTAGGGACTTCTCTTTCAAATGACAATAGGATTCTTGATAATTGTTGGAGAATCATGCCTTGTTAGTCTTCTTTTAGTTTTCAAAATCAAATATAAGGTAGTATGATTAAGTTATCTGCCAAGTCATGTGCATAGACCAACAAGGTGTCCAGCTTTCCCTCATATCTCCTGCATGTAGAACTTCAAAAAGTGACAAGAATTCAAACAGGATCTTCCTTTTCCTTCCCTGTTTCAAGTAGGGACTCTCTGAGTCAATTGTCAAATATGTCCAGAAGGCCACAAAATATGCTCCTGGATTTTGTTTTATTGGCCTCATCTAATATTTTATAAAACATATTTTTAAAGAAATATATAATTTGTCCCCCAAAGCAAGGGTTTTCCCATGCCATATAATTTGCTAAGTGTGGCTTTATTGCACCTTAGCCTATAATTTATAGTCAGCTTCCACAAGGCAAAAAATAACTCCAAGCTATGATTAAGTAAGTAATGGACAAGGTAACTAATATTCCCGGAAGGAAGCCCTTCCAGACACTCATTTTAAGTGACAAAACGGTTGAAGGTTGAGATGTGCAGTCCTGTACTAATTTAACTGGGTTGTGTGGAATGGAGGCGCAACATGATAAACTGGCCTATCTAGGCAGGGAAGACATGAGCTGAGCTAGATTTTACACTTGCATTTTAATGAGCCTGCACCTCATTTTCCCTATGTCAGGCAAATGGGTTTGTGTCTAATTGTGCTACCGGTTTCCCCTCTAAAGTAATTTTTGGGGAATGAGTAGTCTGGTATAGTGCAAACCAATTCTGAGGTAGCTGTCTATGTTGCATAGATGGGTGTGAGGCATGACAGATTGGGGAAGACTCAGACTTCAGAATCAAACACTCCTGGGAGCTGGAGAGATAGCTCAGTCAGTAAAGTGCTTGTCCTGCTATCATGAAGACCTGAGTTTATTCCCCAGACCCACATCAACTATGTGGGCATATAGTGCACACTTATAATCCCAGTGCTGGGGGAGATAGGCAGGTCTCTAGAACTCACTGACCAGCCATCCTCAACACATGGGTGAGCTCTAGTGAGAGACTCTCTCAAAAAACAGAGGAATGGCACTCTGATCTCCACATGCACATTTATATGTACCCACACAGATAGGTGCATGAACACACACACACACACACACACACACACACACACACACACACGGCCAACGGGGGAGAAGAGATTGGGGGATATGGGTAATACAAAGCTTGGGAGTTATATGGCAAGCTAAAAATGACAGTGTGTTACAAACAGGATAGAAGCAACAGAGGTCTGCCCACTACTTACAGGCCCCCTACAATGAGAGATAGAGCCCATTCCCTCACCCTGTACAGCAGGCTGACCATGTGGCTTGCACTGGCCAATGGAACCATGACAAAGTCAATGTGGCCAGAAAGCCACTATATCCTGGACCTCTCTTTTGCAGCTCACCACCCTGAGACCACTGTAAAATCATGTCTAATCTGGCCTGCTAGAGGTTTACAGGCCATGTGAAGGGAGCCTTGTCTGAGCTGGTAGCTTGCTGACACACCATACATAAGAAGGTCATTCTAGAATCATGTAATGATCTACTAAGCTAACTGCAGAGATCAACCAAGACTGCGTGCACCATAGAAGGAACCCTGCTCTTTCATAGCCATAAACAAACTGGGGTCAGGAGAGAGAGGTTGCTATTGTTACCCACTGAGATTTGTAGAACTTTAATACATACCACATGCTAACAAATGCAGAACCAACACAGTGAACAGGAACTCATAACTCTACAGCATGAACGATCACTAATTTAGCCTTTAGTGGTTGATGTTATTTCTGAGAAAAATGCTGAGAGCCCCCCCCCCACTACCATCCCTGTCCATCTGACTAGATGAAGTGTGCTTATTGACTGTTGGGATGGGTCATTTGACCGACCCAGTGCCTTCAGGAAGAGCCTGTGTAAGGATGAGGCTGCCTTTATCTTTCAGCCCTTGCCAAGGCAGAGAAGAGTTCTATAGATTTGGAGCACATAAACACTGGGGATTGGAAAGACCTTTATCTGGTGTTGCCTAAGGGTGTAGTGAGTTTGGCCTGGTGTAGGGAGGAAGGGGGGTGCCCTGCAGAAGAGGGAAGCAGGAGAGTATCTTAGCAGGCCAAATTTAGCCTAATTAACAGATTTGCCTAAGGCTGACCCCTAGGCAGAAAGTGAAGCCTAGATCAGCCTGCTCAACTCCTACCGATAAGGTAATGATGAGGTTGAACCACCAGGTCTCAATCCCATAGAAAAGTTTCCCAAAATAGACAGGAGTTAGGCAGAGAACACCCCTACATTTCTTACCTCTTCTGGGTCCCTGTTTCCTTAGTGACCCAACAAATTTGTTTAGCACAGTTTTTATTCTTGCAGATAGGTGTCTGCGGTTTTTTCCCAGCTTCCCGTGGTTTTGTTTCTACTTGGTAGCAAAGGTGCTAAGAGGGGTTTGCCAGACTACCTCACAAAATCAGTATCTTCCTTTTGGAGATGGGTGGGTGGCTACTGTGTTGTGCTATGCTTAGCTTCTGGGAGGAAGGACAGCACTCTTGAATCTGCTTTAGGATCTGCTCCATAGCCTGAAGAGCACTTCTGTGGTAACTCACCGACAACCACACAGCCCCTGCCCTCAAGTTTGACCATCCTTCTGTCCACACACATAAGGAAGGATATGAACAAGACATCAGTCACCCTAAGATAACTCTTCAGTCTTCCATGTTACCTGATTTGACTTCATTTAACAACTGAAATGCCAGGATGTACCCTTAAATGCTTACAGGCCTGGAGATGTCTAGAAAAGGGAAGAAGACATCTCATTCATAGTCACCAGCCACTGAGGGAGGTGTCCTCTATGATCCTCACCTAGTGTGTTTCATGCAGTAGAATGGCCTCTTGGGCTGAATAGGTAAGACCTTGGTAACTGACAAAGGAGTGACAGAATGTGACATCTGAGGTTGCATGACAAGGCCTTGAGATATTTGCCTTCCTTTCTCTTGGATCTCTTGTTCTGAGGAAAACTGTATACAACATTGTGAGAACCTTCAAGCAGTACCAAACTGAAGTATATGTAGTAAGGATATAGACCTCTAGCCAACAGCCAGAGCAGCTTGCCCATTGATATTGATAATGATTGTCAATTTTATATGATCTAGAATTACATAAGTGACAAACCTCTGGGCTTGGGCATTTCTAAATTTGTTTAAATGAAGGAGGACCTGCCCTAAATGTGTTATCATCATTCTATCAAATGGGGTTCTCAAAGTAAATGCAAAGCAGAGAAAGCTGGGCAGCAGCATTCCTCTCTCCTTGCCTCCTGTCTGAGGACATGATATGATCAGCTATCTATACTACTGCTACCATGATTTCTTCATCAGGATAAACTGTACTCTTGACCTGTGAGCCAACAACAAACAAAACCCGTCCTTTCCTTTTCTTATCTGACCCTTGCTTTTGTCAAATATTTTTGTCACAATAATAAAAAAAAAAGTAACCAAGACACTCCCTGTGTTAATGAGCCATCTTAGACGTATGTCTTCCAGCTCTCCTTAGGCTTGTGAATGACCATAGCTGAAATCTTGACTTATGAGAAACATGAGTCAAACTGCTAAGTTGTTCCTCCATTGCTAATCCACTCAAATTGCTTGGAATAGTAAACTTTCGTTGCCCCTTTGAAGTGCTAAGTTCTGGAAAATGTGTTACCAACCCAAAAGTTGCCTGTCTACACTGCCCACTGCATCAATAATCCACGAATTAACAATTAGAATGAGCCAGGCATGGTAGCATACACCTTTGATTCTAGCCCTCAGGAGGCAGGGGCAGAGGCAGAGGCAGGGGCAGGGGCAGGGGCTCTCAAAACAATAGCAAAAAGCAACCAATGAAAAAAATCAGAACAACAAAACAAACCCTAATTAGAACGAGGGAGCTAGTAAGACCCCTGAAATGCTTTCATCCAACCCTTGACTTTAATATTTATACATTTGTGGGTAGAAACTTTGACAAATTATTAAATCCCCTTGCTGACTTGCATCTATCACTTTTTAGAAAAAGGTGCTTTGTTCCAACACTCAAGAGGCAGAAGCAGGAGGATCTCTGTGAATTCTCAAACTGGTCTACAAAGTGAGTTCCAGGAGAGCCAAGGCTGTTACATAGAGAAACTGTGTCTTGAAACAAACAAACACAAAAAAGAGGGGTGGGGCTGGAGAGATGGCTCAGAGGTTAAGAGCACTGACTGCTTGCTCTTCCAGAGGTCCTGGGTTCAATTCCCAGCAACCATCTATAATGAGATCTGGTGCCCTCTTCTGGCATGCAGGCATACATGCAGACAGAACACTGTATACACAATAAATATATCTTAAAGAAAAAAAAAAATGTGTGCCTAGTGAGTCTAACAGGGACCTCAGATTTAGGAGATCAAGCCATGGGAAGTCTACAAAAAAACAACAAAATGTTCCTCAATTAACAAATATATTAAAAAATAAAGTAAAAGGGTGCTTAATGTCAATATTTTAAATTTTATTTCTTTTTATGTGTATGTTGCCTGTATATATGTATGTGCACCATGTGCATGCCTGGTGCCTCCAAAGGCCTGAAGAGGGCTTAGATCTCTTAGACCTGGAGTTACAGAGGATGTTGAGTCCCTATGTGGGCCCTGGAATTAAAACCTAGGTCCTCTGCAAGATCAGCTAGTGTCCTTAAGCACTGAGGCTTATTTCCAGTCTTTGTGGTGGCAAGATTATTTGCCTTATATAGGACAGTAGAAATCCAATGAACTGATATTTGTATCTTAGCTCTATAAAGAATCAACTGGCTGAACATAACATAGGTAACTAACAATGTTGTGCCTTGGCTTTCTTATCTGTGAAATGAGAATAACCAATCCATTTAGTGTAGGAATTCAGACTGAGTGAAGTAGTTATTCAGAGCCCTGAAGTTGTTACAAACACATGGTAAATGATGTCTGCATTCTTCATTGTGATGTTCAGCATTTATTTAGTTATGAGCAATTAAAATCCAGAAATCCAGCTCGAGCAAACTTTGTATAACTCGATTTGTTAAGAGCCTCCTAGTTGGTGTCTTAGTTACTTTTCCTATCGCTGTGACAAACTACCCAGACAAAAGCAATTTAGGTTACAAAGGATTTATTTTTGCTTACATTCAGGAGAATACAGTCTGTCTGAGCATGTTGGCAGGTAGGGAAGGCATGGTGGGAGGAGCAGGAGGCTGGCTGAACACACTGTATCTGCCCTTGGAAAGCAGAGCAGTGACTGCACACTCCTGTCTGAGGACATGATATGATGTCTCCCTCCACTCCACTTGCACAGTCCAGGACCTTAGCCAGGGAATGATGCCTCCCACTTGTGGGTGGGTCTCCCACCTCAATGAATATCCTCTAGAAAGCCCCCTGTAGGCATGGCCAGGGGCCCATCTTCCATGTGATTCTAGGTGCTATCCAGTTAAAAACACTCATCACCAGTCAGTTTCCATTCTTCATGGAGTCCCTTGACCAGGAGGATTCTTATATGAGATTCTTGTAAATTTTGTCTTTCTTTTGATGGGTACAGGGAAAGGAAAACACTTATAATTTACTCCATGGTAGAGATATGTTGGTTCCCTGTTAAGGAAGCCAAGCTTGTAAGAATGGGTCTCTATTCCAGGGAAGTTTTCAGTGAGCCAAGAGATACCACAAGCTGTCCTTGGTATCACAATTGAATAAAGAATCCATCAGCAATAAGTCTTCAGGTGTGATGGAGACTATCCATCATATAAAAGTCAATCACTAGTGTAATTTAAAATTTCCAAAGTGTTGTGTTATAAAGAAAAGAACAAGCTGGACATTGGTGGTGCACACCTTTAACCCCAGCACTCTGGAGGCAGAAGCAGGCAGATCTCTGTGAGTTTGAGGCCAGCCTGGTATACAGAGCAAGTTCCAGGACAGGCGCCAAAGCTACAGAGAAACCCCGTCTCAAAACAAAAACAAAAACAAAACAAAACAAACAAAACACAACAAAAAAAAAAAGAAAGAAAGAAAGAAAGAAAGAAAAAGAAAGAGAAGAATAAGATGGCTGCAGTAGTACACTCCTGTATCCTCATCACTCAGAGAGCTGAGCAGGAGAATTGCCACAAGTTCAAGGCCAGCCTTGGCTGCATAGCAATCTCCTGTCTCAAAAATAAAAGGGATGGGGACTGAGGATGAAGTTCAGTAGGTGAAGTGTACTGAAGTCCTGCTTCAAACTCCAGCACCGTGTAAATCAGGTGTGGTGTGAGGAGCCTGTAATCTCAGGAGGTTGAACAGAAGAGTCACAAGTTCAAGGTCACCCTCAGCTGCATAGGGAAGTTGTAGGGAACCTTGGGGGCCATATGAGGGGGGGGCAGATAACATTTACTTCCATTACATTAGATTTTATTCTAGTTTTTTTTAAGCAATCGATGACTTTGATAAGACACTTAATCTGTTGATGTTTTTTTCTAAATATAGCCATCACAATGAACATTATTCATACCTCTCTCTTTTTCAAATTGCTTGTTATGAGCTTAGAGTGCGTCATAAGGAAAATTTGTTTATTTTAGAGAAAATGAGGAGACATTGCTGCTCAGCAAACAATATTTATTATCTGTGCAGTCAATCAAATAACATCCCTTTCTCCCACAAAATAAAACCTGTGTGTCTTCACGCCGAATATTTGAAATGATCATGAAATGCGTTCTAATGAACCAAGAAGGCTGTCATTTAGCTTTTAAGATATTTATTCAGTTGATATTTTACTTCTGGCCTCTAGATTTCTCAAATCATAAAACAGAAATGGCTGTGTTGGGTTAAGGCTAACACCTCCTAAGATTTGTATCTGCTAATTTTTGAGGTGCTTTTGTTAAAATTAAACTTTAAATGTGCGGTTATGGGCTTTATTTCCTCACTGAACCAACAGTGTCTCAAATTCATACTTCATTATTTCATTAAGAAAGGAGTGAGACACGTGGTAAATAAATCAGGGTTGTGATTGACAGTCTATCTAGAAAGATTAGATAATTGGGAGTGGTGGGCCCCTACTCCCCCAATTATTGCCTTTGTTCTTACAAGTGTGTTTAAATCTATTTCTGTTAATTTACAATCTGAAAGGTGGATGAGAAGCAGAGTTTGAAAAATAGATTACTGTCTTCATTAATACAGGTTTGACCTACAAAGTCTTCACGTACTTAATGATTAAAAACCAAAGTACTAAATAATAAATTATAAGAATTTATAGGAGTCATCATCTTGAAATTAGCTTACTGAATGTTCTTATCATAATAAATCTGAGTGGGTGTCTAATTTAGTGTTAGCTGACTAAAATTATATGTTGCAGGCAGGGGGAAAAAAACACTTTTGTTTGAAGACAAATGCGGTGAGTTTAATCACAGGTGATCTGAAAGGCACCCATCTCTTGCTGGTTCGCTTCATAGAAACTTCGGTGGAACTGGTTGAAATTGATTCCAATTTGTAAATCGGTCAGATAATAAAATCTTGCCCTCCCCCCAAACATTCGTGTGTGTGTGTGTGTGTGTGTGTGTGTGTGTGTGTGTGTGTGTGATGTTTATGTTAACACTAACTACACTTTCCACATGAGCTCTACCTGTCAGTCCCAGTCTAGACAGAAGAAAGCATCCAGTCCTCCTCATGACAAGTCTGTGGAGACTACTCTGAGTCACTATCAAGGTTAAAGGAACTCTTGTGTGTTGATGGGAGGGGAAAAAAAACACACTACTTCTCTCTTCTGCCTCTGTTTCCCCTCTCCTTGTGTGTCTGGATCATGGCTGTTCATTCAGCCTGAATCTTCAAGGTGTGTTTCCCCTGCTCAGGCAGTTGGGGCAAAGGCCC
This sequence comes from Phodopus roborovskii, assembly GCF_943737965.1. NCBI lineage: Eukaryota > Metazoa > Chordata > Mammalia > Rodentia > Cricetidae > Phodopus > Phodopus roborovskii. The sequence continues at coordinate 13,837,401 of NW_026126558.1, read as the reverse complement.
TGTTGTGAAGGACCTAGCAATAGGCCCTGGTTCAGTTTGTAGGAGAGGGCTTAGAAAAGGTTTTAAGTGTAAATGGGATGGTTTATAGTCTTAAATTGACAAGACCTAGAGTCACCTTGGGCTCAAATCTCTGGATGTGTCTGTGAGGTCCTGTCTAGGTTGGATTCGTTAAGAGGAAAGCCCCCCCCCAATGTGGGTGGCATCGTCCTATGAGTAGGACCCTAGATTGAATAAAAAGGAAAGAGCGCTCTGAGAAGCAGCATCCAGAACTTGTGCTGCCTGCCTATGGATGCTGGGTGACAGCTGCCTCACATTCTTGCCCTCCTGACTTCTTCACTCGGTGGGTTGTACCCTCAAACCATGAGCCACACTGACACTTCCCTTCAACCACTTATTGTCAGGTGCTCAGTCACAATCATGAGAACATAGCTAAGAAATTAGTCATTATATAGTAAAATGGAAATAAGATCAATTCTTCCAGATACAGCGGGAAACTGGCATATAATGTTTTTCAAGTTTATCATGTTACAAAATTGAATGGAATATGTATCTGTGCACATGCATGATTGCTCAAGTTCGTATACAACACACTATTCAATCATATGCTCCAAATATACAGTTTTTACAAATTAAAAAGTAGGAAGTCTCCAAAAGAAACAATTACAAAAACAAACAAACAAACAAACAAAGAAATTAACAGGAAAACTACAGATATTCTCTAATCATATAAAACAACTATGGCTACGGAAACTGAAAAATGAGATGGCAGTTTGCATGGTGACACCAGCAAAAGTTACAAAGACTGACAATGGCCACAGCAGTGAGCATTCATGCTATGAAAAAGCCCAAAGCATGTAGTGCCCAATCCAGTCTGGAATTCACCTCTTGTTGGCTTAATCAACAGCCTCATTCCTGATAAATTTCTTAAGCAATTTTCTGATTAAAACTTGTTCTGGAAGTCCTTCACTGTCTCCCCAGCCAAGTCAGGAGACTGGCACCCTTCAGCTGGAGTTCTTAGCAATGCCAGAGCAGAGAGAATCCCTGCCTTGCTCTGCCTGCCACAGGCCTTCACCCCTGCTTCTTAAATTGCAGTAAAACTTTCACTCATAACTAGATTTTTCCTTTTTTAAAAAGTCCCTTCACGGGATAAAGAGCACTATCTGTAGAAGCACAAATGCCTTCTGTGCTTCTACAGGTGGTCAGTTTCAGACTTATTTAAATCTAACTTTTGACCAAGCACTTCCACTTTAAGCTAGAAAATACAGAAATATTTTTTTTTAAAAAAAATCACCTAATTTAGAAGAATCTGTGTTTGTTTAGCACTTTATTTGTGCGTTTGGTTGTGGTTTCTGGGATTGAACCCAGGTGGTGCATCTGCTGGATAAGTGCTGTGCCACTGAGCAACGCCCCCAAACCTAGCATTATTTTATATTCACACGTTCACATCAGCCTAGTCATTTGAAAAGTATGACATCCAAAGGTTCTGAAAACCGGACAGTTTTCATCTAAGGCTTTCAAATGTAAAATACTGCATAGAGAGGCAGATAGGAAGAAGAGAGGGGAAGGAAAGAAAGGAGAGGGGGAGGGGGAGGGAGGGAGGAGGGAGGCAAAGGGAAGGAGGGGGGAGGAAGCGAGAGAAGGAACTTTAGCACTGTGTGTCTGAATTAAGGAATATACTTACAAAGGCCGAGGGGGGGGAAAGCAAGTTGTAGACACTAATCCATTATTGCAACCCCCTCCCTATTTTTATTTTAATGAGAAATGCACCTGAGCAGGGATTTTCTCACTTGCATATGCACATCTGGTGCTGGGGTGCCCCTTGGATCTGCAAACTTTCTAAGGACGCCTGGACCAGTGTGAAGAGAGGCTGGACCAGAGATGGTGTTACTCCTCTCACACTGCTGCTGTGCTTGAACTTCTTTCCATCCACTTACAGTGTTTTGAAATAAAAGAAAAAATATACAGGAAGGGAAACAGAGATGGATCTAAAGTTCATATACAGTAATGGGCAAAGTGGCCCTGGCCGACCGACTGCCGTTAATTCCTATCAGGAAGCTCTGGCAAGGCGAGGAGGCCGGCTTTTCAGGGCGGCAGTTTTCTGTCTGTTTCCCCAATCTAAACCTCCTGCTTGGCTGAGCTACAGCTGCCTGGAAAGGGAAGTGGAGAAGGCAGGAGTGAATTCCATTCCTCACCCCCTGCTGATCCCTCCAACTGCAATTTCTAATTAATTAGTAGAGTTGTGCCTTCCAGAAAAGAGCAGGCATACCTTTGGGACCTCACCAGGAAGAAGTGGGTCTTGTGGTGCAAAAAGAAAAGCTTTTTTTTTAATATTAAAAATTAATTAAAATGGAATGTGTGAAAGCTGGGTTTTTATCATTAGCACCCATTTCAGAGGGCCAGTTGCTGTTGGTAAAACTTCAGATTGTCATTGTCAAAATAGATTGGATGATGGGGGGGGCAGTGAATTTAGTGAGTCAAGTTCATCACTGGGTGTGGGAGCCCCTAAAATGAAGGGTCTTTTGTGCTCCAGTCGGCTTTGAAAAGTACTGAACTAAAAAAAACCATGGTCAGCTATGTCTCAGGAAGTGACTGTTGGCAGATAGGGTAGTAGTAGTCGTTTGGATTGCACATTTCTGTTATTTCAGCACTGGGGAGGCAGAGGCAGACAGGTCCCTGTGAGTTCAAGGCCAGCCTGGTCTACAAATAGAGTTCCAGGACAGCCAGGGCTACATAGAGAAAAACAAAACTAAAACCCAAAGGTTCTTATACTTGGTCCTTTAGACAGTAACCCCTGTAGGGAATGTCCACAGGTATAAGCAAACGGAGGTCAGGCCAGAGGTTGGTGCTGGGTGTCTTTCTCAGTCACTCTCCGCTTAAATTTTTCAGCCAGGGTCTCTCACTGGCCTTGGGTCGCATTGTTATGGTTAGACTAGCTGTCTCTGCCTCCCCTATCCTAAAATTACAAGTGAGACTCCCATGCTCAGCTTTATTCCTTGGGTGCTACTTATCAAGACTTTTCCTATCTAGCTATGTGCCCAGCTCATAGCACCCTAAAAACTCTGTCTTAGGTTTTGGTTATTGCTGTTGTTTTGGTGTATATGGGTGGATGGGTAGGTGAGTACGTGCCTAAGCATGCCTGTGGAAGTCAGAGGACAGCTTTGGGGAACAGACTCTCTGCTTTCACCATTTGGATCCTGAGCCATGAAGCCAGTTTCATTAGGCTTGGTGGTAAGTACCTTTACCTTCAGAGCCCAGGCACCTTGAACTTTAAACTTGCTGGGGATACTGTGTATACGTTGATGATGAGCAGGCATTTGGGGATGGAATTTAGGACAGTCAGTGTTCTCTTGACTTCCAGTCTTTTTCTATTTCTGCTTTTCCTTTCCTAAGTTTTATTCCTTGCCATCCTCCAAACTGATATAAAATAGCTCACAAAACCCTTACTAAATGACTGTTTTTAAAAGAGCTTGGGATGAAGAGAAAACAGGAACCAACACCATGGCTAGATCTTTATACTCTCTCAGCCCAGGTGACTCTGGTACACATCCTAAGTGTCCCCCATCTCTACCCCCAATGAAGCCAGGCAATTTACAAATGCTTCCTGTTCCTCAGTTACCTTTGCTACACAATGGCAAGACAGATCTCTATTTCCCAAGATAACTGTGAACATAAATCAAGCATGGTGTTTGTTACCTTTAATTGTCAGCCTGAGACAACCTAAGAATCACCGTCCCAGAAAGTCTCACTGCTGGGTGAATTCCAGGCAATGAGACGTCCTGTCTTGAAAAATAAAAGTAAAGGTAGATAGTACCTGAGGAATAAACACCCAAGTTGTCCTCTGTTCTCTGCATGTTTACACACACACACACACACACACACACACACACACACACCCCTGCACCCACACATGTGCACACTCATAGATGAGTATGACATGCACAGTCATGTATGCACAAGCTCATTCTAGCTAGAAGTATTAAGTTCTTCACAGCAAAGCAAAAATTGATCTTACTGTCTTCCATTACATAGAATTTTCATTTATCTCCTGACTTAATTTTTGTTTAATACTTGTGTTAGGAAAACACCCACAATCCTGCTGCCACTCTCCCCAGCCATTGACATAAATCAGAGCTTGCAATTCCGCAAATGCCTTGCTGCTCCTTTTAGGGCCTCCTGCAGGCAACTGCAGTCAGACTTCCAAAAGGCCGGTCCTCCCTTCCTTCCTCCCTTTGGGGGCCAGAGACATGATTAACTTGCAATTATTGTGGCTTCCTCATTAAAGAAAAGCTGTAGCAAGTGAGAAAAAAAAAAAAAAAAAAAAAAAAAAAACAGGGACCGACAAGACACCGTTTCTCTTGCACCTTGGCTGTGTGGGCTCCTCTCATTCCTCTGCCCTTCAGGTTAGTAAAATCAAGACCGGTTGTTGAAGCTATGAGCTATCAATAAAAGTTAATGTACCACAGGAAATTGGAAGAGGGAACAAAATCACTTAAGTGTTCAGGGCTACCAGGCCACCCGTGCATCCCTTTGTGACTGCTCTGCACAGTGGAGGTGTTTCTGTTGCCCTGGCTTCCCTGTACCTGTTATTTTCCCAAGTAAATGGTAGGTTGTGCCCATCAAGGGCATTGGTGAGTAATCCCAGCCAGGAGCCCTCCAGGGAAGTGGGAGTGGCCTGTCACTTGGGATAAGACCACATCTGCCTCACTGCCCTTTGTGGTTTTCTTCAACTGGACATGTCACTTAAGGGCCACACTCAGAGGCCCATCTAGGTGAGGGAGTGAAGTCTTTCTCTGGATTAAAGGTTCACTGGCTGCAGAATGTCCTGGCTCAAACGTTGGTGCTTTACCCCGAAGCTCTGGCTGCATGCTGTGCCTACTGTGGGCTCAGGTTGGTGTATTAAACACACCTGAAGTGCACTCCCCACAACTTCAAACAGCAGTAGAAGCAGTAGCTAGGGAGCCCCCTGCTCTCGTGGCTCTCAGCATGCTTAGGACACTCAAGAAACATGGACTTTGGCACTGAAGCCTGCAGTCACATGTGTGGTTTGTAAAAAGTCAGGAAAATAAGCCATCTAGAAATATTTATTTTATGTGTGTCTGTGCTTGTAGGTGCATGCATATCACAGTATGTGTGTGGAGGTCAGGGATGACTGGGTCTCTCCTTGCACTGTGTGGGTTGGGGATCAAACTCAGGTTGTCAGGCCAGGTGACAAGAACCTTTACCTACTGAACCATTTAGTGTAGGCACAAGTTATTTTGTCTGTCTGCCTGTTTGTATCTGTCTGTCTATCTGTCTGTCTGTCGGTCTGTCTGTCTGTCTATCATCTGTCTTTCATTTATCATCTATCAATCATCTATCTATCTATCCATCTATCTACTTATCTCTCTATCTACTTATCTACCTATCTACTTATCATCTATCTATCCATCTATCTACTTATCATCTATCTGTCTATCTATCTACCTATCTATGGGAATGTGCATGCCATGGCCCTAGTGTGGAGGTCAAAGGACAACTTATAAGAGTTGGTGCCTCCTTCCACCATGTAGTTCCCAGGGATGGAGCCTGGCTTGTCTGACTTGGCTGCCTTTCTGGCCCCCAAAACCAAGTTATTTAAAGGAAGAAAATAAAATGTGACCCACAAGCCCTCACTTGGAGGTAACCCATGTGAACATGTTTATTTATTTGCATTGGTATAGATTACATTAGTTCAGGACATAATTCTCCCTGCACTAATATGTAATTATATATGAATTATCGGTACACTAGTGTAGATAATTAAAGTCGTATATACACTTTACCTATTAGCTATCTTACTGGAGCCTCACAAATTCCATGGGTAGATGAGGCCCAAGCTCCCCCAGCTTCTGGGGGAACACTGATTGCTCTCGGAATGAAGATTCCCAAGGTAGAAGGGCTTCCAGTTTGTACCCACTTATCCAAACACTCAAGCTGCCAATCACCTTCCCTCACAGTGTTTTCCCACAGGTTAATGAAAGTTTAAATCTGATAAGCACACATTTTCCACCCTCCTGGCTCACCCAGGACCAATTTAGATTTAACAGGACAATACTGATTTTGTGATTTAGGTCTGGCCAGAGGGAGTGGTGTGATGGGAAAGAGTCAAGGCTACCCGTGCTCCTAGGGAAGGCTGTTTGTGCGTGTGTACAGGTGCACATATATATGCAGGCACATGTATGCATTCAGGTGCATACACGTGTGTGTGTGTGTGTGTGTGTGTGTGTGTGTGTGTGTGTGTCTGCATGTGGAGGTCAGAGGATAACCTCAGCAGTCATTCCTCAGGTGTCTCTTCAACAATAGGAACTGCCTCTATATGCCCTCTTAGTAGAGCTTGCAGGAGAAGAGAACTGCCTGCCGGGGATGGAGTGCATGTGTTCATTTTCATCTGACTCATGGCTGCCTCTTACCCATAGGTGTGAGGGGCTGGCAGCACTACAGACCATGCTGTTTCTCGCTGACATCACTGTCCCATTGGTCCACTCATTTGGGCATATTGGGTTTGAAAGCCAAGTTGCATGAGTTTGTCTCCTCCATGACAGGGGTTGGGGGGCAGGGAGGCTCTTACTTCTACTGTAAGTCAGTAACCCAAGTGTCTGTTACCTGTCCAGACGGAATATTTCAATAAGGCGTGGCTTCAACACCGGACAGAAGGGGTAGTCCCTCCTTTTCTCAACCACAAGGCAGGTGGGAGGATGCTGAAGAGCCTTTCGCTTTCCACTCAGGGATCTGCTTTCCCTTTGGTTTGATGTCAGTGACCTACTTTCTTTTCGACTGAATACATAGACACATACCATGGCTGCCTGTTTAAAGAGTCATAAGTGTTTGGAAGTTCAGAGGTGTGGAGGCCCAGGGAGGAAATCCCCTTTAACCTCCCATTTAACAGATGGGCAGACAGAGGTCTGAGCTTGAGTCACCAGCTCCCACAGTAATGGTCAGAACTGCCGTAGTGGCCCCCATTGTATGATTCTGTCTTCATTTTCTTGTGTGTATTGTCTCTGTGTGTTTTAGATGGACCTGATCTGTTTAATATGACATTTTTTTTGTCCTCTTCTCTCCATCTTTACTCTATCTAATTGGTGTTTTTAAATCGGAAACTACCCATTCCAGATGAATACTTGGCATGTCTCCACCAAGCTCCCAGAGACTGCTGGTTAGGATTAATTCTTTTAGAGAAATTAATTTTAAGGTAATGCTATTTTTTAAAGCACTACACGTGATTGCACATAGAAGAAATTCAGTCAATATTTGTTGAATATCAAATAAATGAACCAATGGCATTCAGCACCGAGTGTAATTGTTTTCAACATTCCTGAGGCTTTTTCATTTCTTTTAATGAGGCATTCAGGAATAATAACCTCAGCTACTGTCACAACACAGGAAGATACAGACTAACCCCTCCCCTCCATGGCTTTGTCCTTGTCCTTGTACCCTGGGTATACCACTGAACCTCTTGAATAACCATGCCCCAGTGATAGGAGGCAGGAGCAGGGCGAACTTGAGCCTGATGCCTGGATTAAAGGATTGTTATATTTGTGAAGGTCCAGGGTGTGTGTGTATGTATGTGTTTGGTGCGAGGCATCTGCACACAGCTGGCATGGTCTTTGATGCCCATCAGGCCTGAGTCCCATAGCTATTGGTAACTCTCCCTCTGGCCCAAAGTCAGGCCAAGAAGCCAAAGGTAACATAAACCACTTCACCTCTGGATGACTCTGCATGACTATTTTAGTTCCAAGCCAAGACTGACCAGGAGAGGGACCAGGAGGCAAGTTTTAGGGAAACAGCTCTGAGTAGGGGAGTCTTCCCACCTCAGTTAACACAAAATACAAATTGGATATTTAAGCCTATTATTAATATCGCCAATAGGAAAATACCCATCAATACTTTAAGGGAAGACATAAAGGGAGATGACAGGGTTAGAGCCAATGAAGGGAGTTAGCACGGAGATTGAAGAACTATGGTGCAGCATGGACTTAGCAGCCATGGCCTTGACCTCTCTATACCTCCATTTCCTTGATAGAAAAGATGGCTTAGCTGGTAGTAATGCATGTGACCAAAGCTGATGATCTGAATTTGATGGCCAGAACCAGAATCTGTGGCGAAAGTAGAGAACTGACTATGGCAAGTTATCCTCTGACTGCCATAGATACACACACACACACACACACACACACACACACACACACACACGCGCGCGAGAGAGAGAGAGAGAGAGAGAGAGAGAGAGGGGGGGGTGGTTAAAAGCTTTGAACAATCCAAGTGGTAAGGAAAAAGAAAAGAAAGCATCTTTGTAAAAATACCATCTGATGTCTGGCAAGTATCCCTTACGTGTTCATTTTCTTCCCCTCATCCTTTCCCCACACTGCTGCACATTTGTTTGGAGCTGTTACTGGAGGCTATGTGCACACTGTCTTGATGTCTGAGCTACCCCCACCCCATTGGTGGTCACCTTAGTGTCTCTATTAACTGTAGACATAAGCCCCACTTCAAACAACAGTCCCCTTCTGTTCATATAGATGGTGGCTGCCAGTGGGATTGCAGTTTGTGAGAAGTTTGACATATGTGCTTATTATGTGTGTATCTGTCTGCATGTATTGTACACTTCCATAAAAAGGCTTAAAAATCTGTTTTCCATAAAGATGAAAACATCACCAGTTATCCCCCCCCCCATCCAGACCCTACTCAGAGTCAAAACAGACGGGCTCCTGTTTCTCAGAGCGGCTGTCATCACCCTTCAAGTTCACTGCCTCCTGATGCTGATTTCATTTCTAATAGTGGCACACATGCTTCTACCCAGCAGAAGTCTTAAGAAAGCATGCACTTCTGCCCTTCATAACTCAGCCTGTGTGCTATCCATTCATTCACATGCCTCCCAGCTGTCCAGGAGGCTGAGGCACGAGAATCACTTACACCAGGAATTTGTAACTAGTGTGAGCAATATGTCAAGACCCCATCTCAAAAGTGAGAATAAACAAGGCTGGCAACATAGCTCAGTTGATAGAATGTTCACTCAGCCTGCACAAAGCCCTAGTATCGTCCACAGTACAGTAGAACTTGGGTGTGATGGCACAGGTCTGTAATCACAGCCTCTGGGAGGTAAAGGCAGAAGTATCAGAGGTGTTTCCAGGAGAGCTTGGGCTTCATATAGTCCTGTCACAAATTGGTTGATAGATGATAATTATATAGAAGATAGGTTGGTTGATAGATGTTAGATAGGTATATGGATAGATGCATACATACATACATACATAATATGTAGGTAGGTAGAGTGATAGATGATAGGTAGATGGATAGATAGGAGGGGGGAGAAAGACAGAGAGGGAGAGAAAGATACACACAGAGAGAATCCTTTTAGTACTTGCTGTTTGCCAGGCTGGTTGTTCTGTCCATAGGAATCTTGAGTAGGATTGTGTTTTGAATGCATTTTGCCCCCCCTATAGTTTCATGATATGAAAACTTGTTCTGCACTGTAGCGTTGTTGATGTGGTTTCTATAAGAACTGGGAACTATAAGGAGGTCTTACTTCATCCTCATGAGTGTCTTCATGCTATCTCAGGTCTTATAAGACAAGATCATATTTCTCAAGAGCAATGTTGTCACTGTGACAGAATATTGACAAAGAAATGTGATAAAAGAAGGGTTAATCTTGGCTCACAGTCTTAAGAGATACAGTCACATTGAATCGGCAGTCAGGAAGAAAGTAATGACTGCTGGCACTCAGCTCACTTTGTCCTTTTATTGTTTTGTTTTTGTTTTTGTTTTTGTTTTGTTCAGCCCAGGACAGCAGCCTGAGGAATGGTGTTGCCCAAATTTAGGATTGATCTTCCCACCTCAGTTCACTTAGCCTAGAAATTCCCTCAAAGGCATATTTGAAGGCTTGTGATTCCAGAGCCAGCCAAGCTAACAATCAGATTAACCAATAGCACTACCAAGTCAGTTCATCCTATACACATGACCCCTTCTTCTCTTCTGGCCTTCTCATTGCTACTCCCCCAACAAATTGTAAAATGGCCAGCCTTATGCCCCCTCTCCAGGAGACCAACACCACACTATTTGCATTTGCCAGTCTCCAGAATCAGGAGCCAAATTTACTGCCATCTACTGCAACAAATGTGTGACTCCCCCCCCCCCTCACCTCCTGGACACACACAATGAAGGGATACTATGGAGAAGGGCACACTAGGGTGGGCATGTACCGCAGGGCTGGAACCCAAGGAGTCACCATCTAGCTGCTGAGGAGAGCTGACCCAGAGAAGGAATGAGCACTACCTTTCCAGAACTAGGTCCCCATGTTGCTGATTCTACCTAGGTCACTTGAAGCCTCTGTGTCTGTGCCATCTCTTACTTTTTGCCAGCTCTAGTGCCTGGCTCCGGGGCCAGGGGTACTTGATCTTATTATGGTAGAGGGTTTCTGAGTGTTCTTTTTAGCTCCTGGACTCACACTTTAAAAGTTGTCTTATTTTTATCATATGGATATGTGTGTCTGTGTGGAGGTATGTGTGTGTATAGGTGGGCGCCTGGGGCGGCTAGAAGAGAGCAACTAGATCTTTGGAGTTGAAGTTACAGGCAGCTGTGAGCTACTTGACATGGATGCTAAGGACTGAACTAGGAGCCTATGGAAGAGCAGGAAGTGCTCTTAACCACCTAGCTAACTCTCTAGCAGCAGGTCTGACTTTTTAAAAATGGGAATGTTCTGAGCTTGGGAAATGGCTCAGAGATTAAAGAGCTTGCCTTGCAAGTTTAAGACCCAGGTTAAAAAAAAAAAAAAAAAAAAAAAAGTGTGATAGCTCACAGTAGTAATCTCAGCCAGGGTGAGTGGAAGGCAGAGACAGACAGATCTTTGAAGCTCACAGGTCAGGTCAGGTAGTCCTGGCTAATGAGAGGCCATGTACTCAACAGAAGGTGGCTGAGAAACAGCAATTGGTGTCTTCTGATTTCCATATGCACACACATACACAAGCGGCCCCACACACACCACAAATATGAAGGTTGATTTCCCACACTCTGACTTTATAAAACTTGATATTAGCCCCCTCTCCCCCATGCTCCTTAACTGTGAGCACCTAGGAAGAGTAAGATTTCTTATCGAATTCTACAGGGTTTTTGTTTTGTGTTGTGTCATTGATTATGCCCTCTCTGTATCACCCACCTTCTTTTATTTTCATGAACAGACCAAGTAGTAACATAGGCACCGCAATTGATGGCAGCCATAGTCCATTTTGCTAGATTACATGCCTGCCCTGTATGGACTCTGCACAGTCCTCTTTTTTTTGTTTGTTTGTTTTTAATAAATGTTAGTTTATGTTGTACACTGAAAAGGCGTACAGATTCCCTTCGCTTCCTTTAACAGCAGTGCCAAAATTTATTTTAAGATTGGTCCCTCTATCCTTCAGGCAGGGTAATGGCTTTCTCCAGCAATAGATGCTCCGTTCTCCTGCACCCTGCCTCATGTCTGGATTCATATCTGCTTCCCTTGTGTACAAAGGATGAGTTTTCCTGTGCCTTCCCATGACAGAAACCTACCAATTCTCTATTGTAATCAACAAAAAGATGTTGAGGGTTTGACATTTTTTTTTTACTAAAGGAGTTACAAGGGTAAGATCTGCTGCCTTGTGAATGTCAAAGGAGCATTCTCATTGGCCCATTTCTGCCCTCTCTCTCCCTCACTCTTTAATTTGTTCATGTTCTCTACTTACTCTGCTTTAGATAATTTTCAAAGTACCGCTTCCTCCAGAGATCTCTAAAAAGCAGAAATCCTGGCTGTTAAAGATTTGCCACTCTCAGAATCCCGGTTAGGGTAACCCCCAGGTTATTTATAACTGGATTTTATCTCTGAAAATTAACTAAAAGAAGATTAACCAAAAAATCTAAGGGAAAAAATGCCTTAAACACCTCATCTATTACACTGTGCTCAAACAGATATTTTCATCTTAAGGGCTTAGCAGACCCAGTGGAATGCACTTTCTAGTTTGGGGCATGAAATAAGATAACAGTCTGCATTCCTACTGGAGATGCAGCATCCCTCCTTAAGATGAAGGCACTCGGAATGAGAATGTGAATGTCCTCAGTATGGTCTTCTTACTGTGCCTCTTATGTTAAGTGCTTCCTAGCTCTGCTGCTCCACAGAGCCCCCAGGACATTTAAATGCCTCTTCCTGAAATACTTTTCCTTGAAAGCTCTCCCAGAACCCAGTCACAGGCTCACCTGAGCAAGGAAGCCAGTCTTGCATTTCAACTTATCTCTAAGTTATTCAGGTGAGCGGGGAAGCCATGAAAGTTAACTGGGCTTCATCTGTCTAGGTTTTGTCTATCTTTGTTCACTGTATCTCGTTTCAGCCTAACTAAATGGCAAAACCTATCCCGTAGGTTAGGGGACCTTCCCTGCCTGACCTGCCTGTTTGTTCTCCTGGCCTGGCTGCTTCCTCCTTCTGGTCTACCTACTTCACCCCTCTGACCTGTGTGCCTCCTCTCTTTGACTTTCAAGCTTCATCATTTTAGCCTGTATACCTCCTTCTTCTGACATGCCTCCTCTCACCTGACTGTCTGTTCTGATCTACTTGGCTCTTCTTTCTGCCTCATCTCTATCTATTCCCTTCCCTCATTCTATTTTTGCCGTTCCCCAAACATGTCAGTTTTACCTCTGTTCCCATGGCTTTGTCTCTGCTTTTTCCTCTTCCCAGAAGGCCCTTCCCTCATGGGTCAATGAACTGCCCCTCTCCAACTCAGGACTTTGCTTGCATGTTCCTTTCTCTGGGGAGCTTGTATTCTCCACTGACCCGCTAGCCTGTGCCCATGACCCTCATGTCCCCTTCTTGAGGCACTTATTACATGGTGCTCTGAACATACAGGTGTGCTTAGGGTTGTGCATGACGTTTAGTTTGTTCCCTCACCCTGAAGAGTAAAAACAAAAAAAACAAAACAAAAAAAAAACCAAAAAAACAAACAAACAAACAAACAAAACAAAACAAAAAGCAAAACAAAACAAACCCAAAGTGTACAGATCTTTACATACCTTTGCAAAGATTACTTTTTTCCAGCACATGGGAGACAGTAAATACTTACTGAATAAGTGACTCTAGAAGAGTTCACTGATGTATCCTGTCCCCCACTCTGCCAAGTAGCCATGCAGTATTTAGTGCATTTTATACATTTTATACTTTAGTAAAATATTCCCCCAAAATGGACTGGCTTACTTAGGGTCTCAGATGAATAACTGAATGAGGGGATTTGAAAATAGCCCTGCTCAAATCCAGATCCCCCTGTGACTGTTACTATTGACTGTCAGCTTGACAGGCTCTAGAGTTACTTGGAAGATGAACTGCTGGGCATGTCTGCAAGGAAGCATCTAGTTAGATTAAAGTGGGAAGACTACCATAAATGTAAGTGGCAACATCCCATGGTTTGGGGGCCTGAACTGAATTAAAAGGAGGAAATGAACTCAGTACCAGAGTTCATCTCTACTTCCTGACTGCAGACACAGTGAATCCAGGAGCTGCCCCACAGTCCCGCTGGCATGCCTTCCTCATCATGATAGACAATACTCTCACACTGTGAGCCAAAGGTAAACCCTTCATTCCTTAAGGTGCTTCTGTAAGGTCTTTGATGCAGCAAGACAAGCAAGTAATTTACTGTATTAGTTGCTTTTCTGTTGCTGTGACAAATCGCCATGACCAGGTTAACTTATAAAATAAAGGGCTTACTTGGGCTTGTCGTTTCAGAAGGTTAAGAATCCATGGTGGCCAACAAAGGTTTGGTGGCACAAACAGCTGAGAGCTCACATCTTGATCCATGGGCAGGAAGCAGAGCACACACTGGAAATGGCACAAATCTTTTGAAAGCTCAAATTCCATGCCCAGTACCAAACAGTTCTACTAACTGTAGACCAAGCATTTAAACGTTTGAGCCTATAGGGATCATTCTCATTCTAACCACCACATATACTGTGGCCTCCATCTATATCATAGATATATAAATTTAGACCTGATTGAGCCAAGGCTCTGTTCTCTCTTATACCTATTATCAGAGATGAAAGTCCTGCAGACAAGGCTAATCTATACCTCACCCTTTCAGGTATTAACCAGGTACAACCATGCTAAGCTTCTGAGATTGGATAAGACCCGGTGCATCTGCTTACTATGGCTACAAACCCCTCCTGCTTCATGCATCTCTTAGGATACATGATACTGGCATGAAAAGTACCCTTGGAGATTTGACAATCACTGACTGGTCTCTTGGACAACCGGCCTTGCTTAGGGCAATAGTGCCACAGTAGTGTTAGAAGGTCAAATTGTGGATGAGATCCAGAGTCATAGTTCTTTAACTTCATGACCCAAGGTGGACAGTGGCCTGGCTAAATTGCAACAGAAAGAAATGGCATGTTGGATCAGGTTCTCACTAAAATAAGCTTCAGGGCTCATCTGTGGCTTTGTCACCAAAGAACTGCCATAACTGTGGGACATATGATTGCCCCCACCATCAGTTACTCTTCAGCTAACAAGGATGATAAGCACACTTCACAACTACTTTATAGGGTTTTTGGGGAGAAGAAAATGAAATAATGCTCACAAAACTTCCCGTTTGCTCTCCAAGGAATACCAGCCATCAACGGATGTCAGCTACTATTTATGTGACTGTGAACAGCTAGTTCATAAGTTTGCTATGAGGAAAACATAAGATAAGCACAAGCACAAAGAATGTAGCTTGGCACACATCAGAGTTCCATAAATGCTGTCCAGTCTTTTCTTAATTTCCCCTCTGTCCTGTTTGCTTCTGAGGCACAGCAGGCTGGCTCCTAACTCGAACTGTGCTACAGATGCAACTTAGAACTTTTGTGTAGTGTGTGTGTGTGTGTGTGTGTGTGTGTGTGTGTGTGTAGTGCGTGTGTGTGTGTGTGTGTCAGAGAGAGAGAGAGAGAAAGAGAGAGAGAGAGAGAGAGAGAGAGAGAGAGAGAGTCCAAGGAGGAAAATGGAATATTGAGTGTAAAGAATATGGGTTTCAAGTTCATGGACTAAAGTTCAACCCTCAGAACAGGGGCTAGTTTGTCCATTGGGCAGGTTTTGTGATCAGATGGATGTGTTGGTTACTCTTCTCAAAGCTGATGCGAAGTACTCCACAGAGACACTTTAAGGAAAGAAATGCTGATTTTGACTCACAGCTTCAGATGGTGTCTGTTCATCGTGACTGGGAAGGCATGGCAGCTGGCATCTTCATCTGTGGTGGTAGGAGCCAGAGGCATGGCTTATTCACATCGTGGTTGGTCAGGAGACAGAGCTCTTGGAGCAGAAGCAGAAGGAGAGACCACTTTGAAGATCTGCCCCATAGCGACTCTCTTCTGCAGATGAACCTCATGTCTCAATTTCACCTCAGGTAGACTTTCTGGACAAGGAAGGGCAAAAAGCAGCCACTCCCCCCCCCCAAAAAAATATCATGAGAACATTCTAATATGCTTCTCCTCTGAAACCTCTTGAACTGGGACCCCACAGTTCAAATCAAACTCAGCACCACTGTCTTCCATGCCCCTAATGCTGTGAAGAGACATCATGGCCACAGCACTTCTTACAAAGGAAAGCATTTAATTGGGGCTGACTTACTGTTCAGAGGTTTAGTCCATTAAAGTCATGACAGGAAGCATGGAGGCATGCAAACAGACACAGTGCTGGAGAAGGAGCTGAGAGTTCTACATACAAATAGGCAGCAGGAAGGAAGATAGACACTGGGATAGGCTTGCACATTTGAAACCTCAAAGCTCACCCCATTGACACACTTCCTCAAACAAGCCCCTACCTACTATAAGGGCTACACCTCCTAATAGTGCCACTCCCTATTGTCCTTGGGGGCCATTTTCATTCAAACCACCACATCCCTAACTGCCCCGTCAGCTGGGATGAGATGTTCACATGCACAAGCCTCTGAGGGACATTTCATTGTCACACACCACATGAAGCATGGGAGGCTTACTTTCAGACCTAGCACATCTGTAATAGATGGCTGCTCCTGCTTCAATGACAGCTTAATAGGATGGTGCTTGTTTTTTTCAAAGGTTTCACGTTCACCATGCATTTGTTCAGGATTTAAAGACAAGATCCTGCTTTATCAAGATTTCCCCACATCCCCAAACATCTCCATCCGCCAAGAACTGAGCTCAACTTTGTCTTGTGTTTGCTTTGTTTGGGGGAAATGGAGGTTGGGAGAGAAGATAGGGTTCACTGTGCCTACTTGGGACTCACTATATGGTTGGTCTCAAACTTATTTTGACACCCTTGTCTCTGTCTCTTGAGTACGGAGATTACAAGCACACACAACCATGCTTGGCTGCTCGTTTTCATCAAAGAGGTAGGTAGCATCATTGTACTGGAGAACAAATCTCCGGAATCTTTACAGACTCTTGTATGATTTTGAAGCTTAAGCCTCAGAGTTTTCTAAACATTGGGGACCTGGGGAGAACAGTGGTTAGAGCCAGCTGCGAGTTCATATTAAAAAGTAATTATTGGAGGCAGGAGAGATGACGTAGTTGCTAAAATGCTTGCTGCATTTGACCCCCAGAACTTACTTTAAAAAGCTATGTGTGATAAACAAGCTTGGAAATCCCAGCAGCTGGGGAGACACAGACAGGCAGACCCCCCCCCATGCTAGCCTCATGACAGCTCCAGGCCAGTGAGAAACCCAGTCTCAAAGTTAAGGTGGGGGCTCCTGAGGAACAAAATCAGAGGATGACTTCTGCTATATAGATGCATGCATACACATGTGCAATGCATCTGTTCTTGTATATTGGTTGCATAGATATACATGCATGCATGCACATACAAAAACAAAACAAAACAAAGCAAAAACGTAAGTTTGGGTGAAGAATAAAAAGAAAAAAGAAATGGCCCTGGTGGTACTGTCTACAATTCACCCAGAATTACATGTGTGAGGAAGAAAACCAGGGTCTATTTTGTGGCTTATTTTCTCATCTTGCAGGGATATTAGATCCAGTCAGGCATCGGAAGAAACACCCGGTTCCGAATCCTGGTGACTCTGCTGCCTTCGCACTTTTCTTCCTATTAACATGAAAACCCCTTACATGGTCGAAAACATCTAAAGGCTATTTTTTACTTTATTTTCCGTCACTTCACTCTAATGCCCCCACCCCCACCCCCCCTGTCAGCCCCATACCTGAGGAAATGTGACTGTCACCTGCTCTGAGCGTACTGTTTTCTTTCGAGTTTGTAATGAAGCCCTCCGGGAATTATGCGATTACAAAAATGAGTTACAAATCCTCACCTGCGCTACCAAAGTGTGGAGCCGCTTCCCTGGCTCTGTTTAAATCGTCTACAAAACAAGAAATAATTAGTCAAGCGCTATTGGTAATTAAGCACATAAGATGAACATTAAACAAACTGCAATCTTGCATGATTTTGAAGGTGGATAGGCAGGTTTCCACACTTGGAATCCAGCCAGCATGCCCTTGCTCAGTCCCTCTGCTTATTTTCTATAGGCAGGAGAATTCACTTGTCTGACTTGCTGATGTTCTGGACGACCGGTCCACCTGAGAGTTCATGGAAATGGGAGCGGCTATTTTTTGACACTATCACCATCCGGACAGGATAAACTCAAAGAAGTTGATGTATTTAGTGGAAAGACAATTTGCTCTCTCAATATGATCTTATATGGGGTTAGTTCATGATTCCCAATGCTGCTTGAGAACCCAGGCCCTCCAGGTAACCAGATCCTGTGCAGTCAGGGCTGCAGGCAGGGCAAGAGTACACCACGCCTAAGTATTGTCACACTGTGTGGGTCACGCATTCACCGAGCCTCACACCCCTACCCTGAAAAGGATTGAGCCCTGTCATTGGGCCTAAATCATGTGTGCCCTGCTCGCTGCCACCTAGTACAGGTCCCATGCTGACTGAGCCTGCTCTCTCTGGGTCAGCTCCTTCAGACCCTTGTCCTCCCTGTTGGAAGTCCTGATAAGTATCTTGTCTGAAGAATAGTTCCAGGAAATGTCACCTGTTCCCTGCCCTCTCTCTCCTCTTCTTCCCTCCCTCTCCCTTTCTCTCCCTTCCTCCCTCCCTCTCTCCCTCCATAAAACCTAACTACTCCTCCTTTATTCCAAAACACAGATTCTTATTGAGAGTCTCCTCTTTAATCATTGGAGCCTTTTACTTTGTTTTTTCTTTTTTTTTTTTTTTTTTTTTTTTTTTTTTGAGACAGAGTCTCACTCTGTGTAGCCCAGGCTATCCTGAAACTCTCTCCAATTCAGTAATCCTCCTGCTTCCTTAAGTACTGGGATTACAGGTTTTACCATGCCCAGCTTCCTTGGTGTTTCTTAGAAAAGTTTGCCTACATAGTCACTGCTGTACTAGTAAAAACTAAAAACCTTATGCCATCTAATTTAGTCAGGTTTTGATTGGAGGCCAGAATGTTTAGAAAACTGATTTATAGGTTTTAATTGAGACATATTTTTAGAGAAACTCAGAGAATCAACGTTTACAAACCACTTGGATTAAACAATTAAATATTCATTCAACAAACACATTGGGAGTGCCTGTAAAATAAGACGTATACTAAAATAGATTGCATAAAGGAATACTGTCAACGGAAGGCTTGCCAATACTGTAGCGCTAGTCCTAAAAGAGATCTGGCCACCTAGCAGTTCCACTCCCAAATCCTTGCTGAGTCAGAGTGCACGCATGAGAAAAAGAAACCCAACAACCAAATGAGCAACATAGTTCAGTCCCTCCATTGTGGAATAGGAATGGAATGGACAAAGATGCCTCCTACATAGTGTTGACTAAGAGGGGCTTACTAATGACACTTACATTAGGGGGTGTTGAGAATGGATGGGGCAGGAAGTCACTATTATATACCCCTACGCCGCTTCCTTTTTTCATTTTTTGTGATGAGTCCATGCTCATGTGTGTGTAAGTGCACCTGTGTGTACATGTATGTGGAAGACAGAGGTCATCCTCAGGTATAATTCCTCAGGAATGAGTGCTGACCACCTTGTTTCTCACCAGTCTGGAGTTTACCAAGTAGCCTAGGCTGGGTGACCAATGAGCTCCTGGGATCTTCCTGTCTCCACCTCCCCCTCTTTGGGATTACAAGTACGAGCCACCACCGCACTAGCTATTTATGTGGCTGCTGAGGAGCAATCCCAGGTCTCCATGCTTTTGCAGCCAGCACTTAACTGATAATACTGTCTCCCTGGCCTGCTATGCAGGGCCTGCTGTAAAGCCAGCCTATGCTAGCCTCAAACTCATGAGCCCTTCCCTCAGCCTCACAAGCACTGGGGGTCTAAGTGTGCACTGCCACACAGGGGCCTTGGAAGATGCATTTAATGACAGGTGCATGTCCTATACCCTTGTTTTGTATTTGTCATCTTCCAGTACAAACTTCCAGGTACATGCAAAGGCTTTTATTTCATACTCACTCAGATGGTAATAAGTGAATTTGACTCCATCCATGCCTTTCCTTTATTTCTCTGCTATCCTTACCCAGAACTAGTCTTCAGTTCATACCTGCTGAGGCCCTTCCATGACACCCAGCTCTTGGCTGTGCTCCTGGGAGCATGCATCTTCCACTGAAAGTCACACACAGCATTCTTGACTGAAATGGTACCCCAACTCAGTGGCACACTAGCAGAAAAATGCCTGAAGAGCTGAGTGCTAGCAGTCAGCTGTCAGGAACTTGCTGCTGCTGCAGGGGCCTACCAATCACTCTATATACTTTTTCTAGAGTTCTTCTCATTTGTAAATGGGAAAGGAGCATGATAAAAAAAAAAATCCTCTTGCCTCCTTCCATCTGTATTTTCTTTACTAAATTATCCAGTCTTATAAATATTTGAATAACATTTGGTCAGGATAAAAATCTTTCCTGTCAGCTCAGTACGAGAGCACTTCTGGCTCCTGAGACCATAGCAGTCAGAGAAATTAATATTGATTTGTTAGAAAATAGTTTTCACTCTGTCTAAACATCTTATTCTGGGGCTCTTGAACCAAAATTATGAATTTAAAAGCAGCAAAATACTTCTTCGCAGTTTTCCCAGTGAAACTAATTATGGGCAGATTGTGAAAAACGTATTGGATGTGATTTCCAATGCTGAGTTCCACTAACCAAAATTCAAGAGGGCCAGAGATGGATGCCTGATTTATTTGAACAGGTTGAAATCTAGTCGCATGGAGGACTTACATAAATAGTTTCCACAGTTTCTGTGTAGGTAACTCGATACAACATCTTATAAATGGAAGAAGTTGGAGAATTTCTTTTTTCTTTTTTTCTTGTAAACTACTAATTTAATTTACTTTGTAAAAAGGTCAGAGTTTCCCTTCTTTCTTAGGATCCTAAGTTTAAAAAAAAAAAAAGACAGCTTTCTCCTCTGCTATATAAATGTACAGTGTCAAGAACTTGTCTTGGCTTTAAATTATGTGCATGTTTAAGGGTGAGAATGGAAAAACATTTTTAAAGGAAAAAGAAGAAATTAAATTATTGTCCATATGCCTGCACCCATTGAAAACATACATTTTTTTTTCTTTAAAAGATACAATTACTTTTTGTCTCATGAAACTCCTGGTACATCTGGTACATTTAATACTATCGGAATCTTGCAATATTTATTTACTCAACATTAAATTTGAAATAAACCCTAAATATGATTTTAAATACTGAGCTAGAAATGAATGTCTCCATTCTTTTGGACATGTAAATTGTGTGTGTGTGTGTGTGTGTGTGTGTGTTGATACATACACCCATATGCATGAATGTAGGTAAGAATAGATATAGGGTATCCCTCTGTCACTCTCTACCTTACTCCCTTCAAACAGGGTTTCTCACTAAACACGGAGGTAAGCTGACAACCAGCAAGCCCAAGTGATCCCCTTCTAGATACCTTTTCATGGTGTTGAGCTTACAGCCAGGGGAGGCTGCTAGCAGAAGTTTTAATTCTGTTTTGGTTTGTTTTGCTATGTTTTATTTTGTTTTTACATGGTGCCAGGGATTCAAACTCAGATGGTCTTTCCCACTGAGGCATCTCCCTGGCCAGGTTTCCCACTTTAAATGACACATCATTGAATATCTCTGTGGAGAATTCCTTATCTGAATTGCATATACTTTTTAAAATACTTGATGCCTGGAATTTCATCTCATTTCCAAACCATTTTAAGATCCTGATACATACATATTATTCAATATGTTCCACAAATATGAGAAATTATACACAAAACATATACATAAAGGAATATATATATATATATTCCTTTATGTATATATATATATATATATATATAAACCTGGGTGTAACACATGCCTGTCATCCCAGCACTCAGAAGATAGAAGCAGGAGGATCAGGAGTTCAAGCCCACCTAGCTTATACATTAAGTTTGAGGCCAGCCTGGGCTATGCAAGACACTCTCAAAACAATAAAAATAAAAATCAAGCAAATGCAATGAAACTTCAAAGACAACTATACTTAAATTAGTAAAGAAATTCAGATCGGGCTTCCCACCTGCAAGGGCTGTGGGGTACAGGGTATGTCCACAGTTGTTTCTTTTTGGAGGGCATCATTAGCGCCTTGAAGGATGGAAACAGTTATGGTGTCAAAGCCAATTTTTCCTTGAATTAGTTCATTAAAGCATCTGGAATATGGAATCCTTATAGTTCATGGGATCTGTTGGTTTAAGGAGGACAAATTTCACTCTTCATATTGTCAGCCTCAAATTTTTAGAAATCCAAAATATGTGTACATACACACATATACAATGTATGTAAGGATCCCCCCCCCACACACACACATACACACAGAGTCTAGTGCTGAGTTTGAGTAATGAACTGTTTTTCTATCACAGAGTAAGATGAACCAGGCTGTATATCAGAACATAATTTCAATGTCAATCTAATCTATTGTCACTGCTGTAAAATGCCATTTTATTACATAAGCAATTCCCTTAAGGCACCGCATACCTTCTGAACTGCTTGAGTCTGTTATCAGCTGCTGTGGTTTTCTTCCCTTCCTCCCAACTCGAACCATTCTGGAATCATTAAGTTGTTTGCTTGGGAGGCACCTGTTTGATATTTACCCTACTATAAAGTAACATAAGTACCATACAGCACCTAAAGACAACATGATATGATTTAGAAAGAAGAAAGCAAGAGGCATATGTAATAAATTATTAAGAACAAGTGTAGAGTTTTCCAGAACATTTCAATCACTTTCTCTGGAAAGCTGAAGTTCATGGACATCTCAAGTACTATCTCATGGTATGTGCATAAGCACTAAGGGACAGACATGGTGACACCTGCCCAGACTCCATATAATATAATAGCTCAGTTGAAATCCACCCCCTCCCAAGTCTTTTTAAAGAGGAGGGTCTTCCAGACATGACAAAGGAGAAGACATTTCCAAATCACAATTCCCATTTGCCTTTCGAGGTGTTGGGTTTTTCTCCCCCTCCACACTTGTGCAATTAAGGGTTTTGCTGAGTGAGCTCGGGACTCTGTCTCTTTAAGTGTTTAACAGTAATTGGTTCATGTCCCTACGTTCATTGAAAATCCTAGACATTTCATGTAGAATCTTCTTAATGAGGGGATGAATTTTTCATTCACATTAGAAAGCTCACTCTGACAAACAATTTCTAAATAAAACTTTGGCGACATGACATCCCACATTGGACCTGACAGAGAGGACAGGTGCATTAGAATATAACTCCATGGCGATCCTTCAAGCTGTCAGCCATGAATATTTTATTTCTTAATGAATCATCTTCGTGAAATGAACTTTCTTGTTGTAGTGTCAGTGCCATTTACAACAAAAAGCCGGCTCCTTTTTCAAAAGGTGAGCTTGGGAAAGATGCTGACGTGGGCACAAGCTGCTTCACCCCACCAGAGGGGCTGGGGACCTGGTTGCATACCTCCCACCCCTCTGCTGAAATCAGGGACTCTGGAACTGACATTAGCACCAGGAGAAGGTATTCCTAGACTGCTGCTGCTTCTCTCAGTACAGAGTTCTGGGAACCCAGCTACAGGCAGCCATGGCCCTTGGGCACCTGCTGTCAGGTGTCACCAGCCATCTGTCTGTGTCCCACAGATCCCAAGGCCCACAGTATCTATCTTCTTAAAAAGCTGTTAAGTGATGGGAGCTATCAGTCTGACCATAGACTTAAGTATCTCCCTGTAGAATATTCCAGAACCTGGGTCAGAGAAGATGGCCCAGTAGATGAAGGTACTTGCTGCTTAGCATGACAGCCTAAATCTGGTTCCAGAGGCCCAGATGGTAAATGGAGAAGCCCTCTAAAGTTGTCCTCTGACCACCACAAATGTGCAGTGGTACATACACGGTCACACGCACACACGCACGCACGCACGCACGTGTGCATACCCCTTCACTGTTCCTTCTTAGTGTTTGCTGTCTCTGCCACTGGGTATAATCTCTGGTTTCTATCTAGAAAATAAAATTGCTTCCTGGGGTTAGCTTTTAGTTGTCACCATTGGCACAGTGGTGCTAAGATACTGATTTTTTTTTTTTTTTGGGAAAAAATATATTTCTTTCTCCTTTTAAATTATGTTTTCAGCCATAGTCTCCAAATTGCCCTGTAGTGCTGTTTCCTGGCTCTTGTTTCTTTTCTGTTTCCTCCTAGTGGCAACATCCGTCTCTTAAGAAGCTAGTGCTTGCCACTTGGCCCTCCCTTTGATTCACTGAGATGAGAGATGCTTTTTTTCTCACTCAGTCCCCAGCACTCAGTCCATCCCCCCCCCCCCACCCCCAGAACAAGATCGCCTTTACTGTTTCAGTTCTCATTCTTCCCCAGTGACGCTTGCCCTCTTTCCCGAGTGTAGCTGTCGCGTTGATGCCTGCACTGTGCCTCTTGCTTTCTGCTGCTCACTTCAGAAACACTACTAAACTACAGACTGATGTCAGCTCAAACCTAGATTGGCAGATTACAGCTGTTGTCTGTTTTAGGCAGTAAAAGAAACTCTATTCTCTCATTGCTACAGTGTCAGAATTGAGTGTTCACCACAGACACTGGCTCACTGCTACAGAAATCATTTTCAAATGGCTCTTTATAGAAAACACCTGCCAGGTCTGGCGGTGCACGCCTATAATCCCAGCACCAGAGAGGCTGAGGCAGGGGGATTGTGGGTTTCAGGCCTACCACCGTCAGGGAGAAATGATGGGGAGGAGGAGAGGAGAAAGGAGGAAAGTGGTGGAGGAAGAGAGTGGGGAAGGTAGAGAGAGGAGCAGAAGGGAAGGGAAAAAAAGGAATTTGCTAAACTCTGGTGTCTGCCCTGGATCCAGAGCCTGAATTCAGCTGTCCAGGCCCCTACCCTAGGGTCTGCAGTGAAACTGTCTCTAGGCAGCACATGCTATATGCTTGTAGCTTCGAATTTTGGATAAAATAACATGAGAACTTGCTGTAAGGAGCAAACCTGGCTGCCATGAGAGTTACGTGGGCCCAGAGGAAATGGAATAAGCTTGAATATGTTGTTTTCTTTTTATTAGGCCTTGGTGAGAACTGTAGTCGTTGAACTTGCTCTCGGTGTGGGCAGGTGATGAGTTTTGCCCTTATCTTTTAACTTGTGAGATCTTAGGTCCACGTTTTGTCTCACAGCTGTAGCAATAGCAGTCATGTAAGGTTTCAAGGCTTGTCCTCACCATCAGAGGGAGGGTTTCCAGTGCGGTCTTTGTCTTCTCCTGTTAGTTTCCACTGCTTGCAGGCCTTCGGATGGATAATTTGGATTACATATATGCATGACCCTGTTCTTCCTCTTTCACCTATCAGGAGTTCTCTAACACCTGAAAACAAGTGTCAACAAACAGTGTGTTTATTCTTTAAGTCTCACTGTGGTGACGTGGGGACACTTTTTTTTTTTTTTTTTTTTTTTTTTTACTAAATGAGTTCAGCAGTTTTGTAGCAAATGCACACTGATGCTCATTTGCTAAAAGGAACATATTTCGTATTTGCCATTGATGAATGGTTATTTAAAATTATCACACACACACACACACACACCAGAATCTCTCACTCAACCCAGGCTGGCCTCCATCTTGCTATATAGCTAAGCATCACCTTGAACTTTCTGCTAGATACTCCTGCCTCCGCATTCTGAATGCTAGGATTACAGCCCTGTGCCACCGTCCGGGGTATATGCAGTTCTGGGGACTGAACCCAGGGCTTTGATTTTGTTGGTCAAGCACACTGTCCACTGAACTACATCCCCAGCCTAAGCTGTGAAAATAAATTTTATACAAAATCTGTGAGCAAAGACCTATTATTGTTCTCTTCAGGAGTGGCTCTCCATTGCTCTGACCTCTTGGGCTTCTACTGAGCACCCAAACCACCCTTAGTCCCTGGGTAATGGGCAGTTGTTCCCAGGACACAAGTCACAGTATGACAGCTAGTCCACATTCACTTGCCAAATTGGCCTCCCAACCATGGTGCTGATCCCTCTCCTTCCTTTTCTCTTTTCAGCTCTGACAACTCTTAACTAGGAGAGTGAAGCCAGAGTGGGGGAGGGGGCCAAAGTCTGTTTGCTTACTTAAGGGTGAGTTCCTAAACAGATTACTACTTACCTGTGATGTTAACTGGCCAATTACTTTCTCATTCACTTTCTGTTTGTGTAAACCCCAGCCTTAGCCTCATTCCAGGTAATGCTTCATAGAAAACCAGGTTTCATATCTTTTTCGTCATCTCTCAATAAAATGCACCCACAGCTGTCAACTGTTCAGGTCTGCCCTCACACTGCTTGGCTCCCAGAATCCTTCTGCTGCGAACTCTTTTTACGGTTCATGTTGCTAAAGGCTAAGGGAAGAGTGAGCCTCATTTATTCACAATTCTAATACATTAACAATTGCATTTCCCAAATCCCTCTAAATGACTACTAATCTACTTCATAAAGAAAGAAAGAAAGAAAGGAAGGAAGGAAGGAAGGAAGGAAGGAAGGAAGGAAGGAAGGAAGGAAGAAAGGAAGAAAGAAAGAACGAAAAGTCATCTGACACAGGACTGCAGAGATGATTCAGTCAGTAAAGTGCTCAAGAGAACCAGAGTGTGGTGCCAGCAACAATGTTAAAAAGCTAGTTGTGGTGGTGTGTGTATCATCCCAGTGCTGGGACACAGAGACAAGGACCACAAGCAGATGGATCCCTGGGGTTCGATGGCCAGCCAGCCTAGCTGAATCAGCAAGCCCAAGGTCCCAGGAAGAAACCCTGTCTCAAAAATAAATGTTACAATACCGGAAGCCCTGACATTGTTGTATGGCCTCCACACATGCATTTGTGCACACACACACACACACACACACACACACAGAGAGAGAGAGAGAGAGAGAGAGAGAGAGAGAGAGAGAGACTAGAATCATGCTCACACAGGCACGGTTCCCCAACAGATATGAGTATAAAAATTATCTAAGTCTGCCTGTATCTTTCTGCTATTGTCCCTGCGTCATAAGCACTGCTTAGCACCCTCATTGTCCATCAGCTGGATGATAATAATATGCAAACTCTGATTTACAACCCGGTATCTACCAATCACAACACAATGCCTGGCTACCTTAGAAGTTCGTCTCCATCCTCCTCACCTTCATCTCTGCACAAGACCTTAGAAGATTGCACTTCATTATTCTTATAATGAGTCCCCGTTACCAGGGAATATGGAGTTAAAAAGGTGATCGCACTAAAAATAATTAGCATAAGACCTGCTGGACCCATGGAAGTGACTGGATCCTAATCAATAGCAATATGATTACATCCGTGCCACAATTATAAATTATTTAAAATGCTACCCCTAGGTTACTGACTAGTTGCCTTTAAATTAAATTCTCTGTCAATAATTGATGCAAAGAATTAATGCGTGAACACCTTCAGTTACTGAAACTTTTTTAAGGTGGCATAAAATATTGAAGTGTGGCCCGTCATTAGTGGATAGGCTGTCTGTTTGCCACAGCATCCCTCTGTTACAAATTGGTCAAGAAAGACTCTTGGATCTTGAAAGATGACAGGGACTCAGAGTCCACTGCTGGGCAGTTTTCTAAGGACACTGAGATGTTGAGATTCCACAGATGAAGGCAAGGGGTTGGTGGGGGGAACCACTAACTAATACTCTATTTTATTTCTTCAATACTAGTAAACGAATAACCTGCCTTGTGTTTTCCTGATCGTGTTTCCCTTGACTCTTAGACACCACCACTCTTGTTGAAGGGAGGTCTTAAGTGACTTGAGAAATCCTAATCTAACATAGATAAGCAGTAAGGATTTTAGAAAGAATAAAAAGGAAGGGAGAGAAGGGGAAGCAAGAGGGAGGGAGGGAGGGAAGGAAGGACAGGAATAGGTAAAGAAAGGACAGAGGTAAGAGAGGGGGAAATGGATGCCTGAGCTTGGGCAAACCTTTCTGTTACTACTTTACTTGCTTCACCTTCATCTTTGTCTTTGGGTTCTGTTTGAACAATGTCACTTGCACAGAAGCTTTCTCTTCCATGTAATCCTTTGTGTCAGAAAGCAGTGGAAGATCCAGGCCACTGAGTAGCAGGGATTTCAGGGACTAGAAGGAAAAGGTTAAGTCATCCACTACCAACCCAGGCTTTTGTCTAATTCCAGAAACAGGTCACTCAGGTGGCCAAGTAGTGGCTAGAATGGATTACTCCACAGAACAGACACCTTTCTATGAGTGCACCTGTGTGCGCATGCGTGCACACACACACACACACACACACACACACCCCTGTGTACAGAGGGCAGCAAGGAAGCAGGGGACTGACAGGAGGCTTCCGATAATAAGGTTGTCATCTAAGAATGAAAACAGACTGTTTCATCTGGAGACAAGAGACATTCCAGGAGTGGCTCTTCTGTTATTGGAAATGGTGAGTTTGAACAGATCATCTGGCCTATAAGGCTCACAGCAGAAGCTTGGGGAGCCAAGTAATTGCCTTTTTGCCAATTGCCTGGATGTATTTAAAGGTTTTGTTTTTGCTTTATATGTGGGAATGGCTGCCTTCGTGTGACTAAATTCCTGCAGAGGCCAGGAGAGAAAGTTGGCGCTCTAGAACTGGAATTACAGACTGTTGTGAGCCACCATGTAGGTGCTAGAATCTGAACTCAGGTCCTCTAGAATAGCAGCCAGTGCTCCTAACCACTGCACTACCTAAGGGGTTCTGCTCTCCTTGTTTGGCACTTTGAGGTGCTGACTAGAAAAACAGAATCCCTGCTGCCCCAGACCAACCAACGAGCCCAGGATACTGGGGCAAGGAATTATGATACTGTGGGAGCTATTTTAATCTTTTGTCACACAAGGTCTGAACCATCTGGGATGGGATCTGCCTCTTGAGCATGCTGGCTTCATGCATTTCCGAATGTTCAGTCCTGTGATTGAGTTCAAAGTCTGTCAACATGTCATGTGTGTGCTCCAAATCCTCCCCAGAAGAGGGACACTAGGACAGGGCCAGCGATATAGCCCAGTTGGTAGAGTGCTTCACCACACACACTGAGTGTGGCAGTGTAGTCAATAAGAGGAGGTGGGATGATCAGAAGTTCAAGGTCATCCTCAGCTACATAGGGAGTTCAAGACCTGGAATATATGAGACCCTGCCTCAAAAACATAGACAGAGTAACAGGAAGAATCTCAGGGTTATCTGGCAGCTGAAACAGGGCCCTCAAAACAGATTTCAAAACTAAAGAAGCTTTGAGAATCAGGAGTCACTGTCTCTTGATGGATGAACAGAGGTGATCCAGGCAGGTTAGGTTAGGAGTAACTAGTAGATAGGACATCTCAAACCTCAGCTGTGTCCCGTTTGAGACCTAAACCAGCAGAACTTGAGTCCCTCTTGGTCTAGACCAGTTCTCCAGGAGGACAAGCCTCAATCCTCTTGCCTGCCCGAGTCTGGGTTTGTGATTCTCACATCAGGTTCCCATCAACATTGCCCTTTATTTTTAGCTAGTCTAGATTAGGTTAAAAAAAAAAAACCCAAAAATTAAAAAAAGACAAACCAAAAACACTGTTGTTTCTTAGAAAACTATCTCCAGGCAGACAGCCATGGCAGAAACAGAGAGCTTACCTCCTACCCACTCCTCTCTCAGACTCGGTCCCTTTGCCCTGCTTCCCACACGCCTACCATTTTCTTACATGCTTTGCCTTCACTTCACAGTCTATTACCTGTCCTGTTTGCTTGCTCCTTCTTCTTCTTCTCTCTCTCTCTCTCTCTCTCTCTCTCTCTCTCTCTCTCTCTCTCTCTCTCTCTGTCTGTCTCTCTCTCTCTCTCTCTCATTTCTTCCTTTATCTTTCCTTTTGATACTTTTCTCTGGGACCCCCGTTCTGGCATTTAGTGGCTTCCATTTTCTAACTCTAGAAAGTGCCCTTTCTGCCTTACACTCAGGAGGATTCTCTCACCTTCTCCTCCACACTTTTGGTTCACACAGGTAAGAGGAAGATGAACTCATGCCTGCTGTTTTCCAGGCAGGCTTTGTTTAGATGGATCTGAGTTGACGCACAATAGTTTCCTTGACATAGTTGTCACCGGATGAGCAGTTTTTGTAACCTGTTTTGAGTTCCCTCCCCCACCAAACGCTGCAGAATGATTTCCTTTGAGCGGCAATTTTTAATGTTTACCTTCATTTCTACAATTAGCCTTTTTTATTATTGTTGTTATCATTATTTTTAGTTCTGATGTTTCACAGAAGCTTGACCAGGATACACCTGTGGCCCCAGCTAATCTGGAGACTGAGGCAGTGATCTCTTCAGCTCAATAGTCTAAGGCCAGTCTGGGTAACATAATAAAACTCTGTCTCAGGAAAACAAAAAAGTTAGACACCAGTTCCCCCAACCACCACCATTACCACCACCACCACAACCACTGTTACAGTGTTGAATTTGTAGGAATATTTGGAATTCAGTCTTTTTTCTTTTCTTTGCTGCAATAGAAAAAGGATAGTATCCCCTAAATGTACTTTGGACATCACTGATTTTCAGTGGTATCTGGTACATCTGTCATAAATCCCTGAGCAATTGTTGTTTTAATAATCATCATTTTAGAGATGGGGTCTCGTGTATCCCAGACTTGTCTTGAACTCACTGTGTAGTAATGATGACCTTGAATTCCTGATCCTCCTTGTCTCTATTTTCCAAATGCTGGGATTGCAGGCCTGCACCACCAAGCCTGGCTTCTGTAGTCTCAAGGATCAAACCAGGGTCTCCTTTGTACCAGAGAAGCATTCTACAAGCTAACTGAGCTGTATCCCCAGCCCCGTGTTTTAATTGCTATTTGTACTTACTTTCTAAGAGTTAGAACTATGGCCTCTTAAGATTGGCTCTTTGCTGTCCCTAATTCCTTGTGGCTGTCTCCATTCAGCCTGTTCTGTTTTTGTTTTTGTTTTGTTTTGTTTTGTTTTTAAGCATCATTGTTTTTTGTTTTGTCTTTCTTTCTTTCTTCCTTCCTTTCTTTCTTTTTAAAATTCTCTTCCATTTCACAAAATGTTTTAATGTGTCCAGGAACCAACCAGAAGCTCAGGCTTCTGGGTGTGTCTTGGGCTGGCCTGAGGTGGTGGGAAACAGAGTCTCATCAGAGCAAAGGCTGGGGGAAAAATTAGGACTCATCCTGAACCTGGAGGGTTCTAGCACACAATACTGACCTCATGACCCCCAAATGGGCTTTGCTTTTTTTTTTTTTTTTTTTTGCACTGCAGCTCTTTTAAGAAACCCCGTGACTAACTGAACTTGGCATATTGCTTACGTCTCAGAATTTTCAGTCGGAAATTATCTGATGACTGGACCAATTCTGCATACCCACCCAGTTCCAGCAGATCACCCAGGCACTTCCACAAAGACGTGCGGAAGCCAGAGTGAGGTCCCACACATCCCCACTTGTGGCCTGTGGAGCCCTGAGTTGCCATCACTCAGGGCACCAGTTTACGAGAAGCTTGTGTGTGTCTTACTTTGGTTGCATGTTTAGGAAAGTAAGCTCAATTATTTCTGTTTCCACAGTGAGGGTAGTTACTAGATATGTTAATGTGTAATATCCGCTTTTGCAAACCACATTTCAAAGTCCATAGTATTATCAACTTAGGAACCCTCACAAGAATTTACACTCATCCTATGAAGACAAACAAGACCTGCCCAATCACTAGTGGGTTTCCCTTAACTCTGTGGGTTTCTTTCCTTTTCTCAAGGAAGTGAAGGACCCAAGTTTCTATGTATGGTAGCATCTTCCTTGCCAATTAACCTGAAAACATAAGGGTTCACGAAGAGGATTGGTGTGTCTGTCACCTTCTTAAGAGAGCCCAAACTATTGTCTACTGTACCTCACAGCATGACAGGGCCAGGCTCCTAACTTGTACCTATCATCTAACTTGTTCAGAGTATAGGCCAAGGTCTATTCACCTTTAGAATTGAATAGTGGTGTTCCACTGAAACCCTAACCAGTCTGGTAGTGTAAAACCCACACAAGAAATTATTATCCTTATGGATTTTGTTTCTGCTACTATTAAACCACCCACTGATCTTTAAAATATACATTGGTCAGATCAATGGAGAAATACAAATCTATATGAAGTATGGTTCTGGTGAACTCTGAGTGTCTAACAAAAATAAGATTTTTTTTTTAAGAACATGGTTGATGCATAGAATTTGTGTATGATCTACATATATACCCACATACAGATGCAGCTCAGAAGAGCATCAATATTTCATGTATGTTAGTTAGCTCAGCAGTCTTTACAAGAAAACAATAATCTCATGAATTTGGTCTCAACTATAACTTAGTGCCCCATGTCAATTACTGACAGCAAAAAGAATATTTCTAAATTAGGTTTTCAAAATAATTAAGTATTTCCAGATTACACTTACTCATTAAGAAGGAAAGTCATCGAATGGTTTCAGTTGTTCACACACAGCCTCTTAGTCATCTTCAGAAACGGGAGTTTGGATAAATGTTTAAGTGATTTTTTTTTTTTTTTCGGTCTTAAAGCCAAGCAGTATTTACAAAGTGCCAGAAACTGGCTGATGATGAAGGGGAAAAAAAAAAAAAAAAAAAAAAAAAAAAAGCCAAGCCCTTCACTGAACCTAGAACATGCCTTCCCCACAAAACTAGTACACTTCCTTATGATTAGGCCACACAGCTAATGAGAAGAGAAACCTTTGACTCCTAAGCCCAAATCTCACCCTCTGAAGCTGGATACACTCAGACCAGAATTCATAAACAATTGCAGAGGGTGGAGAGGTGGCTCAACAGTTCAGAGCACTGGCTGCTCTTATAAAGCACCCAGATTCTGGGTTCTGTATCCAGCACCCACATGAGGGGTCACAACCACCTGTAACTCTAGTTCAGGGGGATCTCATGCTTTCTTTTGGTCTTCTCAAGCACTTGTACTCACATGGTATACATAAACTCACACACACACACACATAAAACTATATAAATATTTGTAAATTATTAAAAATAAGAAATTTCTTTTTTGTTTTTTGTTTGTTTTTGAGACAGGACTTGTCTGTATAATACCCTTGGTTGCCCTGGAACTCACTTTGTAGACCAGGCTGACCTTGAACTCACAGAGATCCACCTGTTTCTGCCTCCCTAGTGCTAGGATTAAAGGTGTGCACCACCACAAACAATTTCTTAAAGTCACATGACATGAAACTTGGGAGGACTTTTGTGGTTTGGATTTTACACTTAACATAAAAGGTGTCTCTTTTTTACTAATTTAAATTTTGCTTCCTAGTATAAGGCTCTGGGTGTGATCCCAGCAGGTAAAAACAAACAAACAAACAAACAAATAAAGTAAATAACAGGTGATAGATTAAAATTCATCAGTGAAACAAACTGCTCCATAAGTATGTGTTTGTATTTGTGTGTGAGTGAGAGCATATTTATGTATACACACACATATACTCTGTTAAAGTAAAATTTACATGCCACAGAATTAACATTTAAAAAGATACAGTTCCCTAGTTTGGGACAAACATGTCCACATACTTGTGTGGTCACCACCCTTCCTCAAATATACAACATTCTTATCTCCCCACAAGTGACTGAGTTTATTTTCCAATATATCGTTATGCTCTCAAAAACAAACTGCTGCTCCTGCATCCATCATGTCAACACCATGGCCTTACCCATTTAATGAAAAGTGTATCTTCCATTTTGTGTCTAAATTTGTTGCTGTTGTTTTATTTAACAACTAACATGTTTCTGAGACTCATGCATATTGGTTCATGTATTTATTAATAGCTCTCTTTTCCCCTTCAGTATACTCTTCCTTTGGAAAACCACAATATAATTTAATTAACCACTATCTATTCATAAAAATCAGACTAAGTTGGGTGGTGGTGGCACATGCCTTTAGTCCCAGCACTCAGGAAGCAGAGGCAGGCAGATCTCTGTGAGTTCGAGACTGGCCTGGTCTACAAGAGCTAGTTTCAGGACAACCTCTAAAACCACAGAGAAACCCTGTCTCAAAAACCCAAAGTAAATAAATAAATAAAAATAAAAATCAGACTGTTTCTGTTTCTATGAATGTCTTGCAAAAAATGTTGAAATTTAATTGACATATGTTTGCTCATATTCATGGGGCATGGTGTGATATTCTTTAAAAAATATTTACCTTTTATTAAAATGTATATGTGTCTATGTGCTCTGGGTATGACCTCAGCAAGATCATACCCAGAACACACAGGTTCCTGTAGAGCAGAAGAGGTCATTGATGTCCCTGGAGCTGGAGTTACAGGCGGTTGTAACCTTCTCTATGTGGCTACTGGAAACTAGACTCAGGTCCTGTGCAGGAGGGACAAATGCCCTTAACCACCAAGCAATCTATCCAGCACCACTATGTGATAATGCAGTCCATGTGATCAATGTGTAAGGATCAGGCCAGAACCATTAACATTCTTGTTCTTAAAACACGGTTGTTTTCTTTTTCGACAGGGTCTCTTTATATAACTCAGGCAGACCTAGAACTCATTCTGTAGATCAGGATAACCTTGAACTCAACAGAGATCTGCCTGCCTTGCCTCTGCCTCCTGAGATCTGAGGTTGAAGGCATGTGACACTACCACTGGCTCACTTATTATCTTTTTGTGTTGGAAACCTCAAACACCTGTCTTCTAGTTTCTCATAAAGTATATAATTAATTGATGTGCCCTTCAGTTCTATATAGATATCAGAACATACCCATCTATGAAATACTTTTGTACTTATTATCATCTACTTGTAACCTTCCCTTTATACCTCCTCCTTGTTAGCCTTCCTATTTTTCTACCACTATTCAACTGTTTAGTTCCTTCAAATCTGCTTGTTTTTATTTCTACATATGAGTAGAAATAACACAGCATTTGCCGTTCTGTTTCTGGCTTATTTCACTTAACACAATGCCCTCCTGTCACATACATTTTGTTGCAAACAGCAGGCTTTCACTATATTTTAGAGATTCTGAGACATCTTTCAGCCTCACCCATGCTATTTCCTAGTGACCAATAAGCCACTGAGTGTGTGTAGGAAATACATTTTCTTTATCCATCACCCCTCCATGGATACCTCAGCTGGATTCCATACCAAAGTTGTTTAAATGGTGCTGCAGTAAATAAGGGACATAGATGTCTCTTTGGTACACTACAACACCTCTTTTTTTATTTAGACCTAGGTGGACAATTGCTAGCTCTTGGGGTGTCCAGTTAAGATACCACCAAGCAGTAGTCTAAAGTGGTTCAAACATTTTCGGTGCCTTCTAGAACTGTGTGAGAGGTCACATTGCTTCATATCCTCATTGATACTTGGAAATTTCAGCCTTTTAATTATAGCCTTGGCAGTAGGTGTGAGATGCTCTTTTGCTTGTCCTATTTTGCATTTTTCTGATGACTGATATTTCCCCAAACTCACTGGCCATTCCACTCATTTGTTCTTGCTGTGAAATACTTATTCGTTTATTTGAACTTTTTTTTTTTTTTTTAAAGTTGGGGTTTCTTTTTAACACTAAGCTGTAGAAATTATACATATTGGAGATACAAGCTTCTTGTGCATTCTGTGAATTTTTTCCCTACCCATTTTTTATATTCAGTTGTCTCTAATGTTGCCTTTTGTCTTAAATCTTGATGACACCACATTTCTCTTCCCTTTCTATTGTCAGAGTTTTTGTTTATTTTTCCTAAGTACTCCTTGCCAATCCAAAGGTAACAAAGATGGGTTTTTCAGTTTCCATCTAGAAGCTTCATGACTTTAGATTTTACAATTATTCCTATCTTCCATCTTAGATTCATCTTTGTGTGTGGTGTCAGCTAAGAGTAGAGGTTTACCTTTCTTCCCATGTGGATTCAATGTCATTTCTTCAAAGTCTAATCTCCCCTTTATTGAATTTCTTTTGTACCTCTGTCAAAAATCGATCAGCTATGTAGGCACGGGTCTATTTCTAGCCTCTCTATTGTACTCCTTCCATACAATTGTTTTTTCTTTTCTTATACCTATGACTACTGCGTCAATTACTGTAGCTTTATAGACACTTTTGAAGCAGGTTAATATAAAGACCCCGACTTTATTTTTTGTTTTAAGATTGTTTTGGCTCTTTTAGATACTTTGTTTTTCTACATAAATTTTAGGCCAACTTCTTCATTTAATTCTAAAAATGCCTTCTTGGATTTTACTTGGTGTAGAATTTAATCTATTGATCAACTTAAGGATGATTGACAACCTAACAATATTGTCTCAGGCCATCACACACACACACACACACACACACACACTTTTCCATATATATGTATATTTTTTACTTATATACTTCAGTGATATCTTACAGTTTGAAGTGGGGGAGGTCTTATATACTTTTTTTTGTTAAATCCATTGTTGTGTTTAGTTTTTGCCCTATTTTAAAGAGTTTTAAAATCATGTATATGTGTGCTTATGTGAGGTATATGCACAAAAGTACAGTTCCCATGGGAAGGGGGCCTAGAGAGAGCATTGGATCATCTGGAGCTGGAGTTATAAACAGTTGTGAGCCACCCGGTGTTTGGAACCAAACTTCAGTTCTCAGGAAGAGCAGCAAGTGCACTTAACCACTGAGTCATCTCTCTAGCCCCTACTTTTTATACTATGTTAATTATCTTTGGTATGCAGCAATATAAACATTTCTAATATATAGCTCTGCTGTCAATTTATTAGTTTATAGGAACAATAGTGTTTATTTTGGATGCTTCCTAAAAAGCACCATTTGGGGCTGAAGAGATGGCTCAGCAGTTAAGAGTGTGCACTGCTCTTGTAGAGAACCTGAATTCAGTTCCCAGCACTAATGCCAGGCAGATCATAACCACCTGTCCACCTGTAACTCCAGCTGCACAGAATCTGAGGCTCTCTTCTGGCCTCTGAGGGCACCTGCACACAAACACACACACACACACACACACACACACACACACACACACACACTTACTTTTAAAAAATAATAATCTTTAAAAACACCACAAACACCACAAATATTAACCTACTTCTCCACTCTGTCACTCTGTATATTGAAGACAAGATATAACCTCTTGTCTGTGGGTTGATTTCATGAGACTTTGACAAAGACCCTGAACAGCTCTGCTTGTTCTGTGACTACTTCTAAAAGTTTAAGAAGATCTGTGTGATCCCCAAAGAATTCCATGCAGACTAGCATCAAGATGAAAATCCTTTATATTTGTTCTGTAGCTTTGAAAAACCAGCACACGGTCTGTTTTGTTCCACAGGCTCCTAAGGTTCAGGTATTAACATAAATACAGCCCATTAACACTTGTTCCTCCCTGTCAGGACATAAATTAAGTCTGCAGGTGTTCCACAGAGCTGTACCCTTGGTACTAATTAAGCCTTGATAATTAGGTTTGTTAAATTCAGGACTTTAAGCTTATATTCCCTCTTTGGGTTACCAAAGTGGAGCTGCGCTGTCTTCTGCCTCCACACTTTTTTTTTTCTGTTCACTCCATCTCGTCTTCCCTCAGTTTCTTTCTCTATTCCTTCTTCTTTTCTTTTCTAAAGCGAACATTGCTGTTTGCACTCTATTTTATTCCTTTATGACTATTTTTTAATTAAATAAGAGTTAATGACAAACTAATTACAATTTACCAGTGTAGGGCATGAAGCAGATGCACACATGTGTTTATGGTGAGATTAAAGCCTTCACGTCTGTTCTGGGTCTGCTGAGACTCAAGAATGGAAAGTGGCTGGCTGGCTTTCTCTGCACACCAAACATAACCAAGATTCTGCTGTAAACCAAAGGAACTGTCTTTCAGGATTGTGCTTTGATGTTTTCTAAAACTAGGCAGGCAATACACTGGGCACCCAAAAAAATGTATATTTCTGTGTATTTTTCCTTATAATGAGATTGTTTGGGATAGGGAGCTGGTTTATGACTTGCAAGCATGTGAACCTGAGTTTGGTCCCTAGAACCTATGATACGGAAAAGAACTGGGTGTCAACATGCATGTAATCCTAGTATTGGGGAGATGGAGACAGGTAGATCTCTGGACTTCACTAGCCAGCCAGCCTAGCCTATAGGAAGAGATCCAGGACAATTTGGACCTCATCTTAAAGAAGATGGGCAGATGGTGGCTGAGGAACAACAACTGGTGTTTCCTACGACCACCCCACATTCATGTACACCACACACACGGACATGCATGCACATACACATGCATCTACATTGGCACACACATAAACATGCACACACATGTGCGTCTAAATAGGCACATTCATGAACATCCATATACATAGACACTCACAATGCACCTACACTGGCACAAACATGAACATGTGTCTGTCTGCACAAAGGCATGCACAACGAGATCTTCTTTTAGCAGAATAATACTTGAAGACCTTTCCTAGCTCTCAAAAGAAAAAAGAAAACAAAACAAAAACACCCTCAAAATTCTCTACTGCTTCTGGAATTTTCCCAATAGAATTTCCCATCTGAGGGATCTGGGTGGGAGGTATATCTTGTGGCCTTCACCTTCTCTGTAACTAGTCTGCAAACAACAGCATCATGGAATCCACGGCTATTTCTCCCATCTGTCTTTTCTCTTCAGTGGCTTTGGGAATCTGTCACTCATCAGATGGTTGATGAGTGATGCTTTTCATTTTGAGTTAAGGGAATCAATTAAACAAGTGCTTCAGCGCTGCTTCCCTGGATGTGCCTTTACACCCTCACCTATTGGAAGAACTGATTCTAAAAGTTATACTTTTAACCGGAAGCATTTTATTTATTTATTAAGTCTCATTTTACATTCCAACCACAGTTCTCCCTCCCACCCTCCTCCTGTTCCCCCTCACCTTCTCCCCAACCCACCCCCGATCCATTACTCCCAACTGGTAAGGGCTCCTTTGGAAAGTCAACAAAGCCTGCATTAAGGCTGAACATGGCACCTCACCATAGAGAATGGGCTCCAACAAGCTAGCTCATGTACCAGGGATAGATCCTGATCCTACTGCCAGGGGTCCCTCAGATAGACCAAGCTACACAACTGTCTCCCAATTATGGAGGGCCCAGTTCAGTCCCATGTAGTCTCCACAGCTGTCAGTTTAGAGTTCATGAGTTCCCTCAAGCTTGTTTCGACTGTCTCTGTAGGATTCCCTGGCATGATCTTGACCTCCCTTGCTCATATATTCCCTCCTCCCTCTCTTCGACTGGATCCCTAAGCATGGTTCCTGGTTGTGGATCTCTGCATCTAATTCCATCAATTACTGAATGAAGGCTCTATGATGACAGTTTGGGTATTCACCAATCTGGTTAAGGGGGAAGGCCAGTTCAGATACCTCTTCCACTATTGCTAAGAGTCTTAGCTAGGGTTCTCCTCAGCGCTCTCCTGGGAGCAATTGCTATAATGCAGTCCCACTCCATGGTTTCTTTAGCATTCCTTCTTCAAGGAGCCCAATGCTTATCTTTCTAGAAGGGTACTCCAGTTTCAGTGAGTATTCTGCTGAGGTTTTCAAGAATGCATTTATTCAACAGGGTAACCTGCTCCTTGTTAGGAAATTTAAGTACTTGTCCATTACAGCTGTCTTCCTTTCCACCCAGTTGTAGAACTCCGGTGCTCTCAAGGTTGATCAAACAAGGTTGTTCTTGTAACTTTCCAGTGTGCAATGCCCACGCCTTGACCCCAGGTGTGGGTGGTACATGATTTTCTCCTATGCTTAGCCCATCCCCTGGCTTGTGTATATAAGCCCATTACTCTCTGTAATAAACAGTGGCAGCAGCTTCCTCTTCACTTCTTGTGATGGTCTGTTAAGTGTTTCAATCCCAACACCCTCCGCCAATCTCAGTCCCAGGCCGTGCAGGCAAGGCAGCTCCTCTAGACTGCTCTCGAGACAGCCCTTCTCTGGCATTTGTTCGCATCTCAAAGATGCTATGCATGGATGCCTTTCTCCTTCAAGCAGGTACTCAGAGTCCATCTTCATAGTATCCTACCCTATTCCCTAGACAGGACAGAAGGAGCTGCAAGACAAGGAGGTAGAGTGGAAAAAACAACTTGGCCAAGAAACTAAGAAACCAAGAACAGGTTAGGGAGCTTTAATCTTCATGGACAGTAGTAAGCAATGTCTTAGCATGTCCAACAAGCTGCAGAATGTATATGCTCCAGAGATTTTTTGACTTGAATTCTTTCTTTTACTTTTCCTTTCCCCATACCATTCTTGGTCTCTCTCTCTTCTGTTGTCTCCTCTCCCTCATACTCTCTTCCTTACCTCCTTCCTTTTCCTCCTACCCCTTTCTTTTTCCTCTTCCCCTTTCTTCTCCCCCTTTCCCTCCCCTTCTTCCCCTCCCTCTCCCTTCTCTCCTTCCTCTTCCTCACCTCAGATTTCTTAACATCCAGTTACATTCTAAATCTGTTGATGTCTGGTACAGAGACAGAATGACAAATTCTCACACGTGACCCATAGTCTGAGGACACATCAAGTAAACTGTGAGTTTGTCACTTTGAGGGTGACAGGTCCCAACCCTAGGCCAAGATGTGGGACTTTCTTTTGGGGGGGCATAGATGTTCAGAATTGAGATTTCCTCTTGATAGATTATTCCTGTGATGAATATGAAATGTTCTTCTTTATCTTTTTTGATTTATAATGTGGAACTTTCCATACCGAAGCATTAGCTTTAGCAAATGGCAGGGACAAGTGCTGATTACTAGGAGTAAGCTACACCTTATGCTGTAGAGCTCACTGCAGCAGATTCAGAGCTGAAAAGTAGACTAATTTAGAATCACAGTGAACTTGGGAAGCACCACTTTCCAAGAGAATTGTGCAGTTTGGCAGCAGACCAGGTTAGGTTGCCTTTGAACTGATCTTGTGTGCAGTGGTGTCAACAGCCCAGCATTCTCACTTTGCAGCAAATCCCCACCAGATCCCTTCGTGTCTTTTTTTGGAGAAGCCTCTCCACTGCATAGTTGATATTACACAGACAGAATGTGTTCTGAGTCATATTATTCCCCTGGTAAAGAATCATCGCTGATTAATTACCTCAAGGAAAGTGCCTGGTGACTTTCTCTCCCCTTTGAATCCCTTTGTCTTCCACAGCTCCATGTGGGGCTGGGAAGATCAGCAAAGGCTGAGAGGTTGATGCAAAGCCAGGGTGAAGCGTTTCAAAATACCAGACTGCTTGTTAGACTGCAGCAACTCAGGCCATTCCCTATCACTGCTGCAGAGGCCAGAGCTTCCCCAGGACAGAAAATCTGTTCTCTTGAGCTATAGCCCACAGGCACTGGTAAAAGCATCAGTGCTGGCTCACTACTTCCTGCTGGGTAGGAAAAGATAGCTCTTTCCCTGGTGGAGATCCACCATCCTCTAGGACTGCAGCCCCTTCTGATGTGTCCTCCTGCTCCCTAGCACAGTCTTGATTGGCATGATTCTTTCCTTCTCCTCATCTAATTTTAGCTACCCTTCTAAGTATGAGGGAAAAGCCAGAAAGGACTGGACTACTTCTGCCATGAAGCAGTGATGAACAAAGCCACGAGGGATTCACATCTTGGGTCTGTGCACTGTCACTCACTAGTGGTAACAGGGCTTCTTGGGGTTGTTCCTATGGACATATCACCCATGAATTTATGAATGGTCCACTCACAATGAGAGTCCAAATTCTGTTAAAGGTATACATTGAGAACTGTGTGTGTGTGTGTGTGTGTGTGTGTGTGTGTGTGTGTGTGTGTGTGTGTGCGCGCGTGTGTGTGTGTGTGAAGGCCAGAGGTCAATCCTGAATGTCATCATTCTCAGGCACCCTCCAACTTGATTTTTTGAGACAGGATTTCTCACTGGCCTCTTACCCAGTAGGTTAGGGTGACTGTCCAGTGAGCCTCTGGGATTCCCATTCCACCCCTAAAGTACCAGGCTTATAAATGCCCATGAGCCACCAAACCTGCTTTTATTTTTCTTTCTGGGGGTCAAACCCAGAACCTCCATGCTTACAAAATGAGGGCTTTGCCAACTGAGCTGTCTCCCTAGCTCCTTGCTTTGCTAAGCACTCAGAAAATGGGAGATTTAAATGTTTTAATTTAAATGTTTTCAAAAGCAGCAGGTTAATTAAATGTGAATGTAGTGGGAAAGAGGTAACAGTTCAACATTAGTCACTCTTTGGGCTCTGGTGAATTCCTGGACCGAACTTTGTATTTCTCAGTTTGATTTCCCCTTCTCTACTTCTCTTCTACCTAGGCAGTAAAAGGTCATAATGTCACTGACCCACAGAGGGTTCTTTGAAGGTTCAGACTTCACATACCACCCTGCAGGTAGCCAATCATTGCTAAAAACATGTTTATCTCTTACTATTATTATTGGCATGAACATCTCTATTGATTATTTTGCCTGTTGCTTGGATACCAAGGAGGTAAACTTCTGGGTGGGTCTATGAGGAATTTTCAAGTTTATATTAACTGAGATGGAAATCCCACCCCCCACCCCCTCCACCCCACCCAATGCCGAATGTTGGTGGTACAGGTCTATGATCTGGGGTCCTTATTGCAATAAAACGAAGAAATTGAGTGTCAGCAAGATGGCTCAGTAGGTAAAGCTACTTAATGCCAAGATTGATGACCTGAATTTGATCCTCAGAACACATGTGTAAAAGGAAACGATCAACTCCCACAAGTTGTGTTCTGACCTCCACAAACATGTTATAATATGCAGTGCATACCCACAAACATACACATACAACAATTTATATACAAACTACTTAAAATTTTAGTGTGTGTGTGTGTGTGTGTGGGCATACTGAAGCTCAGCTGATTCACACCCTAGGTAACTGAGCTGTGGCTTCTCTGCTATGGTGGACTGGATCCTCAGACTGTGAGCCAAAACAAACCTTTCCTTCCTTAAGTTGCTGTTGACAGGTTTTTTTTTTTTTTTTTTTTTGCCATAGCAAAGAGGAAAGTGACAATCACAGGAGTTTACACTGTTATAAGAGTGCCCATGTGATTGTTTATTTAAACTCAGCCTCTTAGTTTTAGGAAAGAATAGAGGAAGAGATTGCCTTGGGACATGATATGAAGCAGGACAATTGGTCAACCCAGCTCTACTTCATTGAATTCATCTACTTTCTAAAATTTCAGGGTTTTGGTATCTTGAGGTTGATAGGTTTTGTTTGTTTGTTTACTTTAAGTGTTATGTCACTGAATCCTACTAAGTTGTTTAAGGATACGGGAGCAACTTTTTAAAAAAAGTCTCTCTTTAAAAAAGAACCTCACATTTTCTTTCTTTTAAAACTGAACACCCACTTTGTTACTTAGTGTTTGTGGTGGTTGATGCTTGCTCTCTTAGTTGATCCTGACCTAGGACTGATCTTATTGGAGGAGTTGTACCAAGCTGCTGCCTCAGGCATGAGAAGACACATCATTTTGGTGATGTGTGCCACACATACTCACTTACCCCTAGAAGGAAATTGAAGTTAGGAAAGTCCTTGTCTAACAAAAGAAACCTAAGACAGATGAAGGCTGATGTCCCCTTCCCAGAGAGTTCTTTCAATGATAACAATTAAATAACCATAAACTTTTAAGATGTGTATCATCTGCTGTTAGGGAGATGGTCACATTGGTAAAGTGCTTATTGCCTACTCTTAAGGACCTGAGCTAGAGCCCCAACATTTATGTGAAAATACACACAGGGCTATATGTGTCTGGAATCCCATTGTTGAGGGACATGTGGGATAGGGGGGTCCATGGAGCTTGTTGGCCAGCTAACTTACCTGAATTGACAAGTTACAGGTTCAGTGAAAGACAATGTCTCAAAAACTAGAATGGAGGGGTTG
This sequence comes from Phodopus roborovskii, assembly GCF_943737965.1. NCBI lineage: Eukaryota > Metazoa > Chordata > Mammalia > Rodentia > Cricetidae > Phodopus > Phodopus roborovskii. Next base: position 13,794,198 of record NW_026126558.1, on the reverse strand, counting down.
GGGAGATGGACCTGTTAGAGAAGTGTCTGAAAAGCCACTTTTGGATCCCTAACACCCATTAAGGAGAAACAGCTTTTCCATAGGCACCAAGTAGTGACTCATTTAGCATTTGTAGGTTGAGTGGAAAATAGATGGACATGAGAACAAATGAATGAGTCAATGAATGAATCCCATAGACTCCAGTGTGTTTATTCTCTGGGTAAACAATGATTTTAAGAGCATCCCATAGAAGTGCCTAATCCCAGAATTCCTGTGAGAAATTCAACCACCTTAGGACAGTTGATTCCCAGGAAGCCCCCAAAGTGTTGAGTGATCTCTTGGTGGCTTTTTAGTAATAAGAGCTCTTATCTAGATACCAAGGAGGAGTGAGAATGGCTTCAGAATTTAGCCCCAGAGGAAAGCCTCCAGGCCCTGAATGGGTGGTCCTGTTTGTACAAAGGCAGCTCTTTGATATGTAAATGAGTCTGATAGGGATTTCCTTTTACTTAGCTGTTATGTACCTGAGAGCATCCTCCCCACCCTCCCCCCATCCTCCCACTCCATTCCCACCCCTCCAACCCTCCATCCCCCCCAATCCCCCACCTCCCCATCGCCTACACCCCCACCCCCCTCCCCGCCATCCTAGACTTCCCAGAAGACTCAACTGGGATTCTCTTGAAGCTAGCTGCTTGGCTCTGCCCAGCCTCAGTAGCTCTAGAATCCACTCTGGACTGTCTTTTCAGTCTTCCTTCCCTGGGTGTAACACTATTAGAATACAGAAGTCCCTTTAGCTCTTAGCTATGTGCTGAGTTCTCCTGGTTCTGTGTATCACCAGAGTGCTGTATTCATTATTATCGAGGAACAAAACATAAGGCTCCTTGTCCTTTGTTATCAAAGAGAAACAGGAGGTGTGTAACTTCAGTTAAGATCCAAGAGCTTCTCTGCATACATTCTATTTTTATAAACCAGATGGAATGGCACCCATTTCTGGAAGACAGAAGAACCCAAAAAATGTTTCAGAGATACCAAGCCCTTTAAGGACCAGTGTTGGTGCAGTCAACTATTACAGGACATTGGAGGTCCTAACCACAATAAGCAGACAGAGACAGCAAAGGGGCTGGGCAGCTCACAACTTTGAAAGCCATAGGAAGGAATTTGGAGTTTGTTCTGTTGTCTAGTTGTTTGCATCAGTCCCTAGTATAACAATCCATGGATGTTTATGTTACCCAAATTGCAGTGTAACTAAGCTTAATAACTTTTGTTTCCTCTAAGCTTTAAGCCAGAGTATGGGCAAGTATACTATTTAAGAGCCATCAGAATCTTTTTTTCTTTTTCCCTCATGCTATGTGACTACATTATATGTCTAACAATGACAGACAGGAATTTGTAGATGATGAAATGTCAAGAGAGAAGAAATTAAACATCCTGATCCTCTTTGTAAGAGTGGCCTTCGAGCACCATGCATTCACTGTTCAGCTGTTGAAACTGTTATAAAACTTTATGGACCATAAGCCCCACAGAAACAAAGAGAGAGAAGAGCCATGCTATTACATGAGTGTCATAACTAGGACTGTATCACCTGCCTTGTAACTGGTTTTAAAACTTCCTTAGCATCTCCATTAGCCCCGAGAAGATCTCAGCTGCACATGGAGGCTTTCTCGAAATGGCATTCCACTTAAACGCAAGCTTACCTTCAGAAATCTGAGCACAAGATCATGTGGCATCTGTCTCTGTCTACTCCAGCAGCATGCCTCTTGCTGGGGTCAGATAGCTCAGTTTTCAAAAGACTGCATCTTATCTTAAATGTGAATAAGATTGTTCTTTGGGTCCATTTACTACAAATGTAATCAGGCAAATAGGCATTGGCGATGCCATCCAAGTCCAAGTTAGTGGCTGTCGAGGATATGCTGAGTACTGCTTGCTAAAAGACACATTGCATGGAGAGAACCAAAACATTCATTTGATAAATAAAAGTCACTGCTCATTGTAATGATATTCCTAACTTTCATCTTCTTTATACATCCAGGAGCACAGTATTATTTTGACTTTATACTAATTTCAAAATTTACAGATACAGATACATTTGATTCAATAATCCAAGAATCAGGAATTTATACTATTATTGTTGTTATTATTTATAAATGTGATCACTCTTTGTGTCTCTGCAAATATTTCTCTCTTCTCTCTCTGGGCATAACAATTCTCTGGCCCTTTGAAGTTAAGTCCAGAGCAACATAGTACTTTCGAAGCAAATATAATGGGAACATGTTCCCATTGCACTGCATGGCTCACCTTTACAACAAATCACTTTACTTTGTAAAATATATCCTCATTTTTAAATTAAAAAAGTAAAGTATGTGTATATGTGTGTGCATGTAACTGTAAGTGCCCTCAGAGGCCAGAGGCATCAGATACTTCAGGTCTGGGGTTACAGGCAATTGTAAGCCACCTAATGTGGGGGCCAGGAACTAAACTCAAGTATTCTAAAAGAGTTCTTGACTACTGAGGCATCTTACCAGCTCCTAGTATCTTCAAGTTTTATTAGGAATGGAAAAATAATCTTTTCTTTCTCTTGTTGGCCAATGTTGGCCAACCTCTGCCTTCTGTAGAGGCACAAAGGTGCTAGAAATCACAGCGATTGAAAGACAGAGGAGAAGGTGAACTAGACACATGAGAGGAAAGAGGCAGCCCTTGTCATAGGCAGGCAGTAAGGCTCAGGCATATTTTCCCCATTGTTGGGTAAGACAAACTCCAGCCTTAGTCACCCTAGTTCAGGGTGTGAAAGAGTAACAGATGATACTGGTCATGAATTCAGATCACCAGCCCCCACCTTTGGGGAATTCTGAGGCAGTAAACAGAACCAGGCACCCAAATGATGACAGATTGTGACAAACTAGTCAATGTACCATCTTCTGTGAAGCCCTGGCCATGGTAGCCTGGCCTTGCTAGCCTTCAGAGCCATAGTAACCAGATTATGAATCCAGCAATGGCCATCAGCATTATGTTACTTCAGACAAGTTTTCCATTGTCTTTGAACTTCAACTTCCTCATCTGTGAAATGGAGATCGTACTATCTCAGAGTGTTGGCACACAACAATCCACAGTTAACATTAGTTCTTATTTATAGAAACTGAGTAAATCCCCTAAGTATTTTCTGAAGTTTTTGAAAGTAATTCACTAGAGTGATAATGATGTTAGAACAGCAGTCTCACTGTAAGCCAGGCACTGTATGTGAGAGAACCTTTGGTGTGTGTATTTGTCAGAGTTCTATGGGTGCAGGAAGTGGGGGTGCAGGGAGAGGGTATTTATTGACTGACACAATATAGTCTGAGTAATCCAAAAATGGCTGACTCATTCTGGAGAGTTGAGAATTTGGGACTTTCTCAATCCATGAGGCCAGATGTCTCATTAGCCCTAATCTGGTGCTTAAATTCTGAAGGTTTCCTGGAGAGCTGCTGGTCTTTAGTTTGTGTTGGAGTCCTGAAGAAGTAGATTCTACCATCAGTGAAGGAATGCAGCAGCAACAGGGTAGATGGACTTAGCAGGGAGAGTCAAGGCAAGCAAGCAAAAAACAAAGTTTCCCTTTCATTTCCCTTTTATCTGGATTGCTCCTGGAATACACTGCCCACATCTAGAGTTAGTCTTCCCCAAATAATCTGATAAAGGAAATCCCTTCTAGTTGATCCTAGAACCCGTCAAGTTGACAGTCAAGGTTAAGCCTCACAGTGTATTTCACTCTCATCTTTACAATGACTGTTGGAGAGGTGGCTGTCATGATCTGTATATGGCAGTTGACAGATCTGAGTGTTAATGAGCTTGCCCAGGGTCATATGATCAGGAGGGCTTTTCTTCTCATCTTATGCCGAACCTCCTATGAGGAGTCTGCTCATTGCATCATCAGAGATTGTATTATGTTGGTTCTCTCCTCTTCCCTCCAGCCCTTAGAAGATATAACCAGTAAGACTATATTCCTAACACTGTAATTTAGCATGGTAGTCCAGGGGAAACACCTTGTAGAATTCTGTTTCTTATCATTTATGCCCCCTCTAATTTTCATTTAAGTTCTCCTCTGTAAAAAAGCAGTCCCTTCAGCTCTCGTAAAACTTTATGGTCTTTCCTTGTGACCAATGGTGAAATTGGTCCCCTAAAATCAACTTCTGGTCAAGTTATGTAATTGACCAATAAGAGAGTAAGATGTACAAGGTTCTCCCTCAAGAGGTTAGGCGTGTTATCATTGGTCAGATTCTGTATCTTTAAAACACCATCAGCTTGGGAAACACTATCCATTAAGAAGAGATCAGAGCATCGGGAAACCTCAAAAGGTCATGGGCTCCAGTCTGAGGGCTCCACAAAGAACTCAGCATCCCAGAGGGACAATTAGCCTTCCATCACAGGGGCTATCTGAGTGCACAACGCCTCTGGGGCTTTCCCCTTAGTGAATTAACCCATTGGGCTTCAGCCCTAGCTTTTGCTTCCTACTTCCAACCTTCTGCCTCCCACCCAGCCAGAACAGATAGATCAGACCTTGTGATTTCTATAACTGAAGCAATATAAGGGCTAAAACTCTGAACTCGAAGAGATAAGGCTTCTCGCTGCCTCCTCACAAGTTTTCCTGCTGCTGTTCACATGGACAGGCCTTAAGACATCGCTACTGTAACATGAAAGATAAGAGACCCAGAGACAGATATTGGGGTCCAAACTTCAAATTGAAGATCAGAAAAGCAAAGCATCCAGCCACTAGCTGTTATTCTACCTCAGACTGAAAGGTGATCCAGTCTCCTTCAAACCTCAGACTATTGCCTCTCTTCAGTGTGGCTGGAGAATCCTGAAACTTCAATGTCTTCCTATCCTCAATGTTGCTGGAGAATGAATGCCAACTCTGAGACCTTGTTCCTGTCTTATATGCCATCCTAATGCTGGGATTAAAGGCATGTGGTCACAGGTTCTGGGATCAAGGACATGAGCTCTGTTATTCTTCACTCTCGTGTAGGCCATGGTGGCCTTCAACTAACATTGATTCGTCTATCTCTTAATCCTGAGTCCTAGGATTAAAGGTGTGCACCACTGCCTGATCTCTATAGCCCGAGACCTACTTTGCTTTCTGAATCCTGAGGCAAGCTTTAACATATCATAAATAATGTATCACCATACACCACCTTCATTCCTGCCCCTTCCTGGATTACCTTTCCCAACTTCTCCTGTTAGTCATGTCACATGACCAAAGTTCAGGCTAATGAAATGTTGGGTGAGACTGACCTACAAACTCCAGCCCTGTACAGCTCCATCCCCTTCTCCTGCAGGCCAGATGCTGATGAACTTGATACTGGAAGCTGAAGGTTAAAGATGGCAGGGCTACAAGACAAAAAGATATGGGACCACTGCAGAGCCACGGCAGAGCAAAGCCTAGAGTTAATCAGATATACTAGTTCTGGAGTTGGGGAGATGACTGAGTCAGTACATAAAGTACTTACGGTGCATGCATAAACTCAGGTTGTAATAGAAAGACCAGGCATGATGGAGGGATTGGCAAGCTTCAGGATCAGTAAAAGACTCAACAAGCAAGGTAGGGGTCAGTGAGATAGCTCAGCAGTAAAAGCTCTTGCTACACAAGCCTGGCAATCTGAATTCTATCTCTAAGACCCACATAAATGTGGAAGGAGAAAATGGATCCCACAAATTCTGAACTCTGTATGTACACATGGCATGCACACAACACACATGATTATAATAATAATAACAACAGTAATAAGTAAACTAAACTTTAAAAGGAGGATGGAAAGCAACTGAGGAAGAGACCTATGGCTAAACTTTGATTTTCATATGTATGCATGCATTCACACACACACACACACACACACACACACACACACACACACTGAAGAAGGTGGAATACATGAAAATATTGAACCACATCAAAGAAGTTGGTATTCTCTGAGCTGATACCTGTGCTCATACTGATACTATGGACAGGTACTTTATAGCAGTAAATCCAACCACATTGCTGGTCACTAAACTCTGCTAGAGTGAATACAGTGTGATACCATTTTTCTATCATATGAATGTTCCTTCATTGGAATTCACCCTGGTCTTTTTGTCAAAAGCAGCTGCATACATTCCCAATGGCTGTTTTATTTCTGTGCCCACAATTTGTCATTGCCTAATCCTATCCATACATCTGTGGTTCTTTCATTGCCTGCTTCTTGTTTGAGTAATCTGTCCACCATAATCTGCAGGGAAGTAGCAATCTCCCCTGTCTTGTCTTCCCTTGGTTTTCAGCAGTTAGAGTGGTGCCTGATACATAAGAGCTTCCTAAATATTTTTTGATCAGTGAATGAATGTGTGAATGGAGGCATTTTAGTTTGCACATTTTACTTTTCCTCCCTAAATATTTATTTCTATTTTATGTGTGTAATCTTTTTAATACATATGTTTATGTATAATGTGTGAGTGCAGTGCCCATGGAGGTCAGAAGAGTTATAGATAGTTATGAGCCATCGTGTAGATCCTGGGAACCAGAGCTGGATCCTCTGGAAGAATGACATGTGCTCTTAACTGCTGAGCCCCACTTTACTTTTCTAATAGTTCTAACTTCATGTATTTTTCCCTCCTTTCAATGACAGAGATTTCTGAACTGAGTAATGGAATTAGAGTTGCTTATATGTGGTTTAACTGAGCTATACTGAGTACCCAGTATGCCAAGAGCTGTGCTAGGAACCCAGTATGAGAAGTAGAGTCAAATGAAGGTTTTAGGTGGTAAGATTATGGCTCAAACCAGACCCACAGAGAATGAGCCTGTTAACCTGGTCTCCTATGAGGTTTAGAGAGAGGCTCTGGGGATGTCCATCAATTGGATCCAGTGACAGAGGCCCAGTGACAGCGTAGACTTACACTGCAGAGAAAATATTGCTTTCCATTTTCCTCCACCTTTCTTCCATTACCATTTGCTCACATGCTTTGAGTTATACAGAGGGGGAATTTCTAGCACACACAGAACCTCTGTGGTCATCACACAATTTAGTCACATGATGACCATCTTGCCTGGTTAAATCCCAATAGAACAAAGACTTGTGTACTCTCTGAGGTTCCAAAGAGACAATTCTCTATACAAAGAGGGTAATAGTAAGTGGAAATTGGCATACTATGGCTTGTGGTTCCTAATAGCTTTGTTCCTCTGAACATGCCCACCAATGAGCCTACTCTGAACTTTGCAAATGCTACACCCTGTAGAACATGACATCAAATGTTATCAAAGTATTGAGCATCTCAGATTTTAAAATGGTATTTTGATGCTAATGGTTCCTGGGAGAAAGAAGAAATCTGATGATGTCAATGTATTGATGAAAGATAGATAGTTCACTAACCTTTTGAAAGTAGTGTCTGTGTTTCCTCCTGCTACATTATAATCATTATTGTAGTTTATGATTTTGGGGATGAAAGCAAGTGTGCCATACATGCCAGGCAAGCATTCTCCCACACCTCCAGCCCTAGGTGGGCTTCCTGACCACCCTCATCCTTTAACATTTCTTTTCAAGCCTTGTTCAAGCCTTTGCAAATAAGTAATTATGAAAGCAAGTCGGTCTTGTTCACAACTGTTTTTAGCTCTCCCATCTTCTACTTCCTACTTTTAATCTCTGCCACCTGAGCTTTATAACAAGATTAACATTCCAGGAAAAGAAATGGAAGAAGAGTGAATTTTAATTTGCTGTTTTTTTCTCACACACACCAAAAAAAAAAAAAAAAAAAAAAAAAAAAAAAAGCCTAAATTCAGTCCATGCCCAGAAATGAAGGCCAATAGATAATGATAGCAGGGTCTCCTATTTCCCACCTATTGTTTCAAATCCCAATTAGGAAAAGGGAATCTGGGCCCATTGTCTTCTGGACGTGTGCAGACACGATGTTATCATTGTGTTTACAGAGGTGGTTGGATTCCCAGTGCTCTGCACACCCTGCAAAGATAACTGTACCATCTTGATAAAATAGCACGTCAGCCCAATCCTAAACACACTGCACCCTGAAAGCCTTGCAGTGACAGCTGAAAGGAAGCCCCATGTTAACAAACAAGTTTGCAGGCCAGGAAGTGTTAATCAGTTCTTTCTACTCTGGGAGCTATGATGGATGGAGGCCCCACTTCATAGGGGTTTCCTTTCGATAAAACAATAATACCCAGTTCAACCAAAAGCAATGATTAATCCCTCAAAAGTCAAGCATGGGAAGACTGGAAAGAACAGATTATCTGTGGGGTATAATTAGCCATGGTTATCTCTGAGAGGAATTTGGAGAGTAACACTTTTTGTAAAGGGGACCTACCAGGAGAATGACCCAGTGTCATATTATCCCATTCCACCCTGCGTAACTTTGAAAGAGAAAGACAACAGATATGAACTGAACTATCCCAGACTGGCTAGCAGCAAGGGTGACCATGCCTGTTAGAGGGAAGAGAAAGCCAGCCTTAGATCTGAAAATGAATCAAAGTAGTCATGGCTGCTATAGACTCTGAGCAAAATCTCTCATCTATCCTGGGGAATGTTACCCAATTTTAATAGCTCAGGGTCAAGAAAATAGTTTCCTATTTTCCACCATATGCACATGACAGTATCAAATACTTTTGAGTGCAAATGGAAGAAAAGTCTATCCAAAACAGGATTAACTAGAAAATACAAAAATATAAATGTAAATATGATAGTTGTAATGATGACCAGGTAAAGATTGCTCTAGGGGATGAATGATCAGGACCAAGCTTCCCTCTTTTCATCCCTTGGGTGTGCCTCCTTGGCATTGATGTGGTCTTATAACAATCCACTCTACACTGCATCTGAATGTTCAAGTGCATGGGAGAAGACCATTGTCTTTTCCTGGGATTCTATGTGACTTGGTGTGTTTGTCAACTTTCCATGTGTGACAAGATACTGAAACAAGTAGCTTAGAGGAGTAAACATTTCTTTTCTTACCTTTTTTGAAACAGGGTCTCACCATGTAGCTCTGGATGGCCTAGAACTCACTATGTAGACCAGGATGACCTCAAACCCATATAAACTCACTTGCCTCTGCCTTCTGAGTGCTGAAGTTAAAGGTATGCACTGCCATACCAGATGAAAGATTTCTTTTGGCTCACGGTTTCAGAGTTCTCATTCTGCAGTATTTTGCTGTGGGTTTGGTGAGGCAGAGCATCAAGTGGAGGTACTTGGTAGCAGGAGCAAAGCTGTTCACCTAAGGCAGTTTGGAAGGAAGGGAGCAGAGAGAAGGATGAGAGAATAGAGAAAGAATGAGGGAGGAATACAGGGAGAAGAAGAAAGAAAAGGAGGGAAGAGAGACAAAAGCAAGGTTTTCATCCATCTTCCTAGAAGGGACACTTATAATTTCAGCTCCATTTTACTGGCAGAGGGAGATAAATTACTGTATTAATTATTATTATTATTATTTTAGTTTTTTGAGACAGGGTTTCTTGTGTAGCTTTGGAGCCTGTACTGGAACTAGTTCTTGTAGGCCAGGCTGGTCTCAAACTCACAGAGGTCCACCTGCTTCTGACTCTCGAGTGCTGGGATTAAAGGCATGTGCCACCCCTGCCCAGCAATTATTTTTCTATTGCTGTGATAAAGCACCATGACCAAAGCAACTCAAAGAAGGGAGGGTTTATTTGGGCTTGGAGTTCCAGAAGGATCATGATTATGGAATAAAGGCATGGTGGTAGGAACAGGAACTCTCAAATCCCACCTCCAGTGACACACTTCCTCCAATAAGGTCACACCTACTAAACCACCCCAAACAGTGCTATCAACTGGGGACCAAACATTCAAATGCTATTGTCTATGAGGGACATACTCATTCAAACCAGCATCCTAGTCCCCTTCTAGTCAGGGATGTATAATCCTCCCATGGCAACGTAAATGGTCATGTACGATAGTATTACCTACCCAAATAGGAAGCCAGGTTCCTCTTTCTGGCCTTGCTGTCCCTGGCCCCAAGGTCATAGCTGCTAGCTGTGCTTTTGGTTGACTACAGATGCTGGAAGGTGTACTGTCTTTTCTAGCCCTCTTCTTCATGCAACCATCCAGACAGCGATTTCAGTGTCCAGGTCCTTTGCCCCCACAAAATGTCAGCCCCAAGCAGTAAAACTGCTCCTGGTTTTATTCAGAGTACAGAGAGTGCCCAGTCGGGTGCCTAGCCTGCTTGCTTTAAGTCTTCCAAACTCTCCTTTGTCTTTTAGAGAAAGTTAAAGAGATGGAGACACAGAGAAAGCATGACCTACTTTTCATTATCAGCCCCATTTCATCTGCAAAACACGACTTTTCTCTTCTTGTTACTCTGAGCATGAAAATAAAATGTTTTCCAAAAGACCTGGCTTCGGCTGTCGTGAGGACGGCCGGGGACTTGTTCAGAACTCCCATGAACTCTGTGAACAAATGATTCGGGTTTTTTTTTTTTTTTTTTTTCTCCCTAAACCACCATAATTGACTTTCAGGCTGTTCTCACTGCCCGAGAATAATACGTGGGGGTACTTTTCCTCCAAATACCAGCAGCTAGGGAGGACAAAAACCCTCTTCCCACCTAGCTGTTTGCATGATCTGAAGCTTTCCCCAGTCCCAATATAGGTGACATTTCCAACCAGATTTTGTGCTTATCTCTACATTACACCTTGTAGCAGAGGGGAGAAAGAGAACTCCTTGACATCTTTTTGAAGAATGGCGCTCTTTAAAAAAACATAAGGGAACTTTTTTTCAAACACTGTAATGAGGGTATTCAAGTCTGCAGGCAAAAACAGAGCTGTTTGAAAAGACATTAGCCTGGAAAGCGCACTGTGCCAGAACAGATCCAGCCCCGTCAAAAGGCCCCGTTTGTTTTACCATTCCTTTCCCCTCACGAAAATCACCTGCTAATGAAAGTTCTCGCTGACACAAGCCTGGCGCCTGCCAATGGAATCAAGATTGGGTTTCTTCAGACCACAGAAGGATGAGAAACGAAGAGTTATGTGTAATTCTAAAAGCATTGGAAGTCTAAAGTAATAGTAACTACTTCAGTATCTAATAATTAGAACTGAAGTGACCGATTCTGAAGAGTTTTCATGGTCATTATCTTATTCGAGTACCGTAGTAACTTTGTACATGGCCCAAGCAGCTTCAATACTCATTTCTCTGATGAGGAAAAGTATGGGAGTTGGTATGAACTGAACCTCTGGATCTGTCAGGGTTGCTCGGGGTGGGTATGAGGGTGTAATGGTTATCTTTTTTCTTGCTGGGACCCAGTACCCAACCAGAAGTGGCTTCAGGGAGGAGGCTTTATTCTTTATTTGGGCTCCCACTTCAGAGGGATAGGACCCATCACTGGGGAAGGTAGGGTTGTTCGTGCAGCTTGGTCCATAGTGGTGTTGATCTGGGAAGAGAGAAAGGATGTTGGGGCTCAGCTGTATTTTTATTTTTCCTTTCAGTCCAGAACCCTAGCCCATGAAGTGATGCCACCCACATTCAGGGTGGGTCTTCCTTCCTCATTAGATCCCCAGAAAAGCCAAAATTGTGCCTGAGTAATTAACTCCACGAGACTTCTCTGTCTTTCCTCTCCTCCTCTCCTTTCCCCTCTCCTCTCCTTTCCTCCCCTTCCCTTCGCTTCTGTTCTCTCTCCTTTCTTCTGTCTCACCTTTCTTTACTTTTCAAGATAGGGTCTCATCTAACCCAGCCTGGCCTCAAACTCTCCATCTTCCTGTCTCTACTTCCCAAGCGCTAGAATTGCGTATGTGTGCCACCATACCTACTTTAGGCCATGCGGGGGATTGATTCCACGCTCTCCCGCTTGCTAGGCGGGCATTCTGCCTACTGTGCTGCACCACTAGGTGTCTCTTAATCCAATGAGGCAGACAGTAGAATGTTACCATCAGAAGTGGAGTCTGGTGGACACTGACAATCCTAGTATGTGCAGGTCTAGACGTTCAGTAGGATTCTGCGGAGGGAGGGAGCAACCTCATTAGAGGATGCAATCCCTAACACTGTCCTCATTCTGACACCAAAGGCAAATTTGGAGGGGTCCTCAAACTAACCTCATGTTTAATAATTTGCTAGAAAGACTAATAAGGTTAACTGGATACTGCTAAATGCTTGATCATAGTTTACTGCAGGGCAAGAAGGGCACAGATTACAATGATCTAAAGGAGGAGACACAGAAGGCAGAATCCAGGAGAAGAGCAGACACTCAGCTGCCATGAGGCTAGAGAAAGTACCATCCTGGTATTGGTGTGTGGCAGCACTGTGGGGTGCTGCTAGCCATGGAAGACCACCAAAACCCAGGGTCTAGAATCTTTACTAAGGCCTCATCACCTAAGCATGGTTGCCAGGGATTGGTCGCCACAGAGTTGATCTCAGCCTCCAGGACAGGATATCATATGACAAAATGCTCTTCACCCTAAGCCTAATTTTTGGTGTTTCTGCAATGGCCTATTTTACCCTTAAACATTCTGGATGCACTGCTACCACCATCACTGCAAGCACTCCTACAATCATCATCACTGTCACTACTGTCACTACCGAGTAAGCATACAACAGGGTAATTCCATAGGGTTCCCGTTATGTTATCGTACACTTATATGCTTCTTTAGTTGTGTGTGTGTGTGTGTGTGTGTGTGTGTGTGTGTGTGTGTGTGTGTGTGTGTGTGTGTGTGTATAGGGAAGGCACATGAATGCCAGAGCCTTGGGTATCCGACATTTTTGTTTACTTTGAGAGTCTCTTGTTTTTCATGGTGTATGGGGATTCTCCTGTCTTTGCCTCCCATCTCACTGTAAGAAAGCCAGCACATCCAGCTTTCAGTGACAATTTACCATCCAAACTCAGGTCCTCATACTTGTAGTACTCCAAGCTTGCCATCCCACAGCATTTTTTTTTTTTTTTTTTTTTTTTTTTTTGAGATCATTTTACCACAGGATTTGGCAACTCTCATGTGGACACAGGTCTTAATGAACAAATGATCTCTGGTGGCTCTAATGTACATTGGGCTGTCAGTGTTTATTTTTAAAAAGTCAGTATGGTATTCACCTCTGTAAGATGAACCATATGACCAAGGCCTCTTTAGGGCTCACCATCAAGGCATAACCCTTTTGCCACTAGATGGCAGCAACCAGGATTGAGACAACAACCCCTCAACTGTTCAGGCCATACAAGGGGAACTCTTCTCTGATGCCAATTTGGGTGGCAGGTTCCTGTTTTCTACAGGAGGCAAGGCTGAGACACCGAGCAACAGGTGTCTGCATGGCCAGTGCCTGTCACACGCTGCTGTCCAACTTGTTTTGGCTTTTGGAAGACATGGTGGAGGCAGCCTGAGTTGCTGGAAAGAGCATCTAAGTACCGTTCCCCCCACCTCCCAGTACTAATACTTACATTGTCTCCACTTAGCTGGCAGAGTATGAAGATGCCACAAAGACCAACACCAATGCTATGTTTCCCTCCTTCATGAAATGAGCCTTGTTTTGAGGAAGGAATATGGGTTTAACTCTGAGCAGGATTATCTGTGCTTGGATGGTTGTTATTGTGGCCTACACATCACTAGAGTTTGAGCCTTGACAGCTGCTTTTAGCAGATCATTTCTAGGTGTCTTGTGTGTGGGTGGCCTTGGCCAAGGCTTTAATTTCCCATAGCTCTTTTTCCTTTGCATGTGAATAAGGAGAAATAACCCCAAGGACACAGTTGGTAGGTAGCTACCAGAATTACCTGTGATGTGACATGCCAGGGCTCAGCAACGTATTGGCCACATAACAGGCTATCAACCAATTTTTTTCTGTTGTCTTGATGTGTATCTGTCCCCAGATTTCCTCACTAGTTCCTGGGGCAGATTAAGAAGTCTTTCATTAGAAGGCAGATTAAATAGGGATTTCTCTTGCTATTTGTTTTCTTCCTAACTCTGATGTGTAGTGACTAGATTCCTTATTATTATTATTACTATTATTATTATTATTATTATTATTATTATTATATTCTCTAATATATTACATCCAGCTGAAGATCCCCCCCTTCCTCCCCTCTCCCACAGATCCACCCTTCCTCAGTCTCCCCTCAGAGTAGAACAGGAATCCCAGGACATCATCCAAACAGGGCATAAATGCTACCATAAGACTAGGCACAAACATCAAATCAAGGCTGGATAAGGCAACATGGTAGGAGGAAAAGAGCTCCATAAGTAGGCAAAAGAATCAGCAACCACACCTACTCCGACTGTTGGGTGTCTCACAAACACGTCAAGCTGCTCATACATGTAGCTCATACATCAAGCTGTAACATACATGTAGAGGATCTAGGTCAGACTCCTACAGGTTCCCTGATCTTTACAAGCCTTTAGTGTCCTTGTCAATTGATTCTGTGGGCCATCTTCTGGAGGTGTCTCTGCCCCCCCCTCCTTCTCAGGACTCCCAGATCAACCCCTCCTGTTTGTCTGTGGGACTCTGCATTTATTCCCATCAGTTGCTGGATGAAAGTCTCTCTGGTCCCTTTGATGAGGATTCTGCTAGGCTCTGGTCCAAAAACACTGCAGGCAGGACAGGCTATAGATCAAAGGTTTTGAGGCCTTGCCTGGTTACAGAAGATGGCCAGTTCAGTCTCCATGCCCTCCATTACTAGGAGTCTTTGCTAGAGTTGCTTTCATAGGCTCCATGGAGTTTCCATTGCATTAGGTTTCCACCCCACCCCTGGAAAGGGCCCCAATCCCAGTCATTTCTCCCAGTATTTCCCCCTGACACTAGATCCCTGCTGTTCCTATCCCCACCCGCTCAGTCCCCCACCCCCTCCCGTGAAATCTATTCTATTTCCCTTTCCTAGGTTTGTCCCTGCTCAAGCCCTTCTTGATATTTAGTCTCTCTAGATCTGTGGACCATAGCATGACTATCTTTTACTTTACAGCTAATATCCACTTATAAATGAGTACATACCATGTTTGTCATTCTGGGTCTGGATTACCTCATGAGTGGACTCTGCCCAGACCCTCAGCTACTCCACTGCTAAGATTGAGTTGCTAAAATTTGTGCTTCAGACTAAATCAAGGGTCTGGTGTGTGTTGAGATCGTGTCGAAATTCAGAAATAAAAACAAGCAAGAGATCACAGTCGCAGACCCTGGATACTATGCTTTCCTGGCCTTCTAACATTCTTCTCTCTTTGTCCCCATGTATTTATGTGTTATCCATATTTGTGTTTTGTTAACCCCTTGAGTTTAAAAACAAGTGTTAGGCACCGTGCTTTCTCTATTCTCGTCATGAAGACTAACTTCTTAGATATTTGATGCTTTGGTGGGAGGGACTATTGAGATTTTTGTCAATACACTTCCTAAATAGGTGGCATGAAAGGAAGTCTGAGCAGAAGAGCCTGTGACCTACTGGGAAAACTAAATGACAGAATAGGCCAAATAAAAGTGCTCGGTGAACGCAGCTCTGTCTCATCAACACTTTTATGGGTCATGCTTCTGTGTTACTGTAATGCCAGGGATAAAACATGCTTTAAGCCATCTTGCAAAACTCAGTCTTAGAAAATGAGAAGATATGAATTTGAACCAGAGTTTCCCAGTCAAGAGAATTATGGTATATTTCAGGCCACTGCTTCATTTGAGTTAAATTTACTATTATTTTTCCTAACAATAATAATAAGAGCACAAAGTACTCTTTTAAGTAAAGATGTCTGTTATAAACCCCAAGTACTTATAAATGTACTTCACGTTGTATATATAAAATGTACATCCTCGTAGAGTTACATTAGATTTTTAAGGAATTTCCTTTTGGCTTTCAAATCATTGCTCAGAATATCCGAGTAGGCACTGTGTCAAAATAATCAAAATGTATTTAACACTTTCTCGAAAAATCCATTGAAAAATAAGAACGTGGTCCAAGGGTGGTTTTCAGACCATAAATTGAAGTATAAATATTCAAATTATTTTCATAAACTATTCAGTTCTGTTGGGCTTTTATGCTATCATACAGTGATTTTTTTTTTTGTATTTAAGTTTTCTAGCACTTCTCCTTTTTAAGAGCCTCAAGTGTCCCATAAAAAGCAAATACTTGAATTTTCAGTTTCTAGGTACTGCATATTTTTCCTTCTGCTTGCCTTATTTTTATAACGGTGATTTATAAGGACATTACTAAAGAAAAGGAAAGGAGGATCTGGAAGAGGAACTGCTATATAACACTGCTTTAAAAAAAAAATCTATCTCCAATGCTAAGGAGTGGCTGGGGGAGGGGTGCTGGCATCATATCAGAGCACGATCCGGTTTCTGAGATCGCCATTCCTGAGTCACTATCTCCCAAAAATATTTATTGAGCCTAGCAGAGGAGGGAAGGATACAAGTGCCAGATGTCATTTCCATTTCCAGGACTGGGAGGAGATTGGAGGGTGCAGAAAGGCCAGCATGGACTGCTTGTTGGGGTTCCTGGAAGAGCCACCATGGAGAAAACAGCTAGAAAACCAGGCTTGGTGCAGGCCTGTACTCACAGCAACCAGGGGAGATGCATGTGTGCAGATCACAAGTTCAAGAGCAGCCTGGCCTACCTACTGAGTGAGTTCAAGGCCAGCCCTAGAAACTTCCTAAAACCCCATCTTTAAAATAAAGAAGAAAAAAGAAGGCCAAGGTTCAATGATTGAGTAGTTGCCTAAGATGTAAGATCCTCGGCTCAGTCCCAACTACTGCAAAAGGGAAGGAAAACCAAAGTAAATACTTGAAAAGGAAAAAAGAAAAAGAAAGAAAAACAGCAACAGCAAATGTTCATGGAAAGAAAATAGCAGGAGAAGATAACAGAGTTGATGGGACCCTGACTTCAATTGATAAAACCCACAAAGGGCTAGTATTGGGAAGTATCATCTCCTCCTGTCTCCTCCTAAGACAAATCAACTTTCACTGTGAGGGGACTGATGACTTCACTGATCCTGCTTACATCAGAGCATGGGTGAGGGAGTCTCACAGGTGTGTGGATGATCCCAAAGCACTTTATGGAAAGCTTTCACCCAGCATGAATGATGGCTTCCCTGTGTAGATGAAGCCCCCTCTCCCTAGACTTTCTTAGCCTATGTACTCTTCTCTGGGAGATGAGACGCACAGGCTACCTCTATGCTCAACATAGGCAGAACTGCAGGCAGGCAGTTCCTAGATAGTGCTGATAAGCAGCTTTCTTCATGGCTCTTGACTCTGCTCCTCCTTGAATTCCTGTCCTGATTCCCCTCAGTGACAGACTATGATTAGGACATGTAAGCCAGATAAACTCTTTCCCCATTGGGTTGGTTTTGGTTAGTATTTTATCACGGAGACAGAAAGCAAATTAAGATACTTACTGAGTAGGTTTATCTGGACAAACAACAAGATGGAAAAAAATGAGGAAAAAGCAACGGGAAAGCACTCACTTGTAAAGCTCTAGAAAGTTCTGTTGTACCACTGAAGCAACTACCCCAAACATCTTTGTTGAACAAGATGCTGCTGTGTTAGTTAGGCATTGAGACAGAGGCAAGCAGTTAAATGCAGTGCAGGCCTTGCATTCAATTAGCGCTGGGCCCATACTAATTGGTAGCATTGCAAATATGGACAAGCCCAGAAACCTCTGTTTTCTTGTCTATAAAGCAGGGATAGTAATATAAACCTTCCACAGTTCATGTGGATCTCATATATGGAAGCCATCATGAATTCTTTCACATAGTGAGTGTATGTGGTATGTGGTAACTACAAATCTAATAGACTTTAATGGGAGGGGAAAAAAAAGATTCTGTCATTGCCCATAAGGATGTCAAATTCTCAGAAGGATGATGGTGCACATGACAAGTTGTCTACTTAAAAAGGGAAATGGCAAGACCATGTAGCTAGGGACCCAACCCTGCATGCTAGGAACTAGGGAAGTTGCCTTCTCTTCTGAGTGGAGATAAGTAGACACTGATCATACTGGGAAATGCTAGGGGGAGATGAATGACACACCTAGAACTCTGAGCCAGAAATGGAAACCCAGCTACACACAGAACGCTTTGCTGACTTGGATCCATTCTGCTCAACAGCTATGTGTGACAGGCCTTGTGCTTTAAGAACAAATGGAAGAAGCCAAAGGCTATTATCCTAAAATCTTTAAGTCTGGGAGACCTGTGGTCATGTAGAAGCTAGTGTTAAGGTAATTAGATAGAATCTAATGTGGAATCTGCAGATGTGGCATTATTTGTGGGTCTGGCTGGAATACAGAAGGACAAGGGTTTGAGTTTGCCCAGTTGAACAGTATAGAGGTCCATAGATAAGCATGCACTCAGACTAAGAATACTTCCAGCTAGTATTGGTCCTAGGCCTGGGGGCTTGCACTACAGCCTTTCAAACACAAAGGGGGAGCCATCCCTCTGACCTGCTCAGAAAGCACCAGCATGGAGATTTATCAGAAGGTTTCTGGGTGTACCCTCCCAGCTGTTTCTTAACTGACCACTCAATGACCCATCCCAGGTGCCTTTGTGGGTTATTTTTCTAGCCTGGTGTTTTTCTTCATATAGACTCTGCCTATGCCTGGGTAAGAACACGCTGTGTAAAGCAGTTCTTCCATTCCTCGCCCTCCAAATGTGCAAGCCAACAACCACAGATAGATCCCAGATGCCGTTTCCCTTCTCCTGACATCCTTGAAGTGGGTGCTGCCTGCAGGCACACCTGCCAAAGAAAATGCTGTCCTCGAAATGCTCCTGGCGTGGTTCTCAGGAGGTGCCAACCAAGGAGGCTGGAATTGCTGACTTCCATGAAAGAGAAGCCAGCAGCTGTGGTCACCAGGGTGAAGTCCTCGGCAGGAAGACTCAACGCAATTAAACACATTTTGTCCACATCACAGAGAGCCCACCCCACCTGTCATTCATAGCCCAGGAAGTACTGGCTTCTAGGAGGGAATCTTCCCAGAAGGGAAGTGACTCAGTCTGCCCCCAAGCCCCTCCCAGAGCTTAAGCATACAAGGTGAGATGCAAAGAGGCATTTGGAGGTCACCCAGTCCAGCCTTCTGAAGGACAAAGTGAGTTACCTAAAGTCATCCAGTAGAAGGACATGGTGGACCTGAGCCCTGTTCCTGACCCTCTGGTGAGACATCATGTCCACACACAAGACTTTCTGCTAACACTTTCCACAATACAGAAAATGAGTTTGGAGGATTGGAACCTGGGAGCTGAAGGCATGAGTTCTTCCCTGGGAGCATTTACTCCCCTGGGAAATATGTTTAGGGACTAGGGATAGAGTTCATTTGGGAGAGTGTAGCACATTTGGGAAGCACCACCTAAACGAGGGGTGGAGGTAAACATCTGTATTACCAGCAAGTACAGGCAGGAGGAAGTTCAAAGTCATTGTCTGTTTTATAGCCAGTGGGAGGTGAGCTTGGGGTAGAGATCTTGTTTCAAAACAAACAGAGGCACACCCGCCCACACACCCACACACCACCACTACCACCACCACCACCACCACCAAAACCAATCTAAAAAGCAAGTTTTCCCAGAGCCACTCCTGAAAGATTCCAAACATTTTGAAGACTGTCTTCTCAGCATAAATCAGTTTTTGTTTGTTTGTTTGTTTTTGTTTACTTTGGTTTGGTTGTTTGAGACAGGGTTTCTCTGTGTAACAGTCTTGGATGTTCTGGAACTTGCTTTGTAGACCATGCTTACCTTGAACACACTGAGAATGACCTGCCTCTGCCTCCCAGATGCTGGAATTAAAGGCGTGCCCCACCACCACCCAGTTAGAGTTCTTTTTTTTTTTTTGTTGGTGTTTTGAATACATATATACCTGTGTGAGGATGCCAGATTCCCTGGAACTGGAGTTGCAGACATTTGTGAGCTGCCATGTGGGTGCTGTGAATTGAACCCGGGTCCTTTAGAGGAACAGCCAGTGCTCTTAACTGATGAGCCATCTCTAAAGCCCCTAATTAGAAGTTCTTAATATTAAAAATGGCTATCATTGGGCTTTAGTGCACAGTGAACAGATAAAGACATGAGCAGGAGTCAGCAGCAGGAACAGCCTGTAAAAAGCACATGCTTTTTAGTAGGACCTTCTGAATTCCTAGCTGGTGTACTCTGGGCAAGGTCCATAGACCACATCAGTTTTAGAGGGAGTCTGGGGGGCTCTTTTTCCTCCTGGTTTGGAATTCCACTCACTCTAGCCAAGGAGAGAATTCTGACAACAGCTCAGCAATTATAGTCTGCAGTAGATTAACCATGAGTTAAGAAAAAGTCAGGGCTACTGTTTGAGGTATGTCTGGGGTATGTTTCTCATCCATCACTGTCAGAATCATATACAATTTCAAATTTCTGTAACTCTTTAGCATAAAATATTACAGGTTGTCACGTGCTAAATGGAAGCTGAGAGGAAATTTTTTTCTGCTTGTTACTCAATCTTGTAAGGATTTTTTTAAAAAGCAAATTGATCAATTAGTAATCCACTTAGATTTTTAAAGCAATGCTCATATATGTTTGGTACACTCAACCTGGTCCTGGAAAATGATATGGAAATATAAGTTCAAACTATAGGAACTCCACAGCAGGCTTGTTATAATCCCCTCTACTACTATTTTTTCTTAAAAAATAATTGCTGTATCAAGTATCCATCAAGAGGGAATATGTGAGTCAGGTATGGCACACACCAGTAATCCCAGCACTCAGGAGGTGGAGGCAGGGGGATCATGAGTTCCAGGCTAGTCTGGGCTTCCCTTCAAGATCCCGTGTTTAAAAGAAAACTTAAAGAAAAGAGAAGTAGAGGAGGTACATGGGGTATTTGGGGGCAGGGAGGCAGGGTGAAGAACGAACTTCCCATGTAATGGCATTTCAAATTTACCATACAGCTACCAGAATAATACTCTGAATTATTAACATGCCAATGTTCTCAATTGCACTGATTTGATGCTTATATAAAGATATATTATCAGTAAGATTCTTTTATTTGAGGATGTGTTTTCTGTCATTGTGCAAATTAAATGGAGGTGCTAAACATACATCTTTATTTTGGACTTTCTCATATACCCAGTATGTTAAGCATTTAGTCTATGGTTTAAATCTCAGAGCTCTCTCCTGGTCTTTGCAGATGGCTCAATAGTTAAAGTGCTTTCAAGTTTGAGGACCTGATTTCAAATCTCAAGAATGCCCACAAATTCTGGACACAGGTTGGATGTGGGATGAGATGGCTCAGAGGATAAAAGCACCTGTCTGAAAGCCTAATAGCCCCAGTTCCATCTCCAGAACTTATATTTGAGAGAACCAATTCCAGAAAATTACCCTCTGACCTTTACAAGCACACTGTAGGACACATATCCATACACACACACACACACACACACACACACACACACATATATATATATATATATATATATATATATATATATATATATATATATATGAGTTTAAAGGTCCAGTCACAGTAATGCATGTCTATAATCCCATTGCTCCTGTGGTGACATGAGAGGCAGAAACTGAAAAATGGCTGGAAGCTCATGGGACAGAGACTCTGGTATGTGCAATAGTGGACATCAGTTGAGCCTGCTTCCAACAAGAGAGGAGGGGAAGACACACTCCTGAAATTGTCTGTGACCTACATATATGCCATAGCACCCATGCACCTTTAGTCACGCACACGGTGTATGCACATGCATGGGCATACACACACAACAGAGAGACATATACACAAACACACATACACATACAAAAATACACAGACACATATATATATATACAAACACACAAACACAGACATACAGAGACACAAATACAAACACATAGACACACAGATATACATATACACAAACACACAGATACATACACAAATACACAGATATATACACAAACACAGACATGCACAGAGATTGACACAAATACAAACATAGACACACGTGTGTACGCACACACACACACACACACACACACACACACTTTTAAAAAGCTCCTTCCTGAGGTCCTGTTGTCTCATAGTTGCTGTGGATGGGTAAGTGGCCTTATCAAGGCTGGGCAGCAGCTCCTAGACTGGGATTCCCACTCAGACCCAGGGAATTAGAGTCTTATCTCCTGCAATGTCATCATCTTATGAGGTATGCCAGAAATAAGAACGCTCAAAGGCTTCATTCTGTGACCTGTCCTTGGCAGTTGTCTTGGTGGACCCAGGCCACTAGATATGCAAAATCTGAATGTTTAGGTTGGTCGATAGCAGGAGTCTGAAATACTATAATTATTAAGTCATTTCTGGGCATAGTGGTCCATTCATTCATAAGTAACACCCATGTCTACTGGGAAAATATCTGTTTCCAGGAGATACAGCCCCTTTGAAGGGTGAGCTTCAAATTTCCAAATTTCATTTCAGCCCATTCTAAATTCCTATTTCCCCATCAGGTGACACGGACCCAATGACCTGTTTGACACTGAAGTGTAGTTGTTGATTTTGAGATCTGGGCACACTTTTGTTAAAACGTCCTTGTCTTGTTAGAAAGGGCCAGTGTTATCCAATTTAACAGCCTCCATCTGCTTAGGAAATTCATGGTTAGACCATGGGATCTACATAACTGGGAGGAAATTATATGTATGTCTGCCTGTCTGTCTCTGTATGTATATTCTCCCAGGTGTGTGTGTGTGTGTGTGTGTGTGTGTGTGTGTGTGTGTGTATGCACGCGCGCACACGCACATGTACTCACAGGCTTGAAGTTTTTAAAAGTAAAATTATTTCCATCCCACTATACAAAAATGCTTTTGAGGTGGTCATCATTTTATTTAGGCCATGGTCTTCGGAGACTTGGGACAATAATATACTTCTTTCTATCTAGCCTATGCAAATATATGCAGATTTAAAGCATTCATGCATGTATTACACACTTTATAAATCCGAGTAATAGAAATGTTTGTGTGTATAAATAGGTAGAATAGGAGTATACATTCTGTATAAAATAACCTCTATGGTATTTGTTTACCCCGATTTTTTTGATTTATGAGTCGTCATTGCTCACTATAGAAGAAAGGAAATAAATATGCAAAACACTACTGGACTTTTAATGGGACGCCTTCCCACCTTAGCTCAGTGTTTCTCTACTAAAGCTGACCTTGAAACTGCCTTTTAAATACAAGTCAAAATATGCAAATTCCAGAATATCTGGATGAGAATCCGAGCTGGGAGTTGTTCATATTCATACTTTTGCATCATTTTTATCCCATCTCCCATCTTTTGCCTGCTCTCTAACCCAGCTGTTTCTGACTGGTAGGAATATGGGGGTTCTCCCAGAGTGCCAATCCTCCCCAGTGAGATTTTCTGTCTTTGTTCAATAACCCATGACTTCTAGAGTCATCAGTATCCCCCCATGTAGGGTACCTCCATTCCAACTCTTTTAAAGTTACAGATTCCAGTCTACTTGTAAGATCTGTAGGTTTCAATGTGGCTTCTTCATAAATCCTTAATTTTGGACTACCTCTGACCTCATTCTCTTTTTCTGCATTTCCCACTCCCATCTCTGTAAAAACTGTTTCACACCTGGGTATCAACACCCTCCCTGTTTTCAGATCACATATATTCTACCCCCCCTCCTGCACTTAAGAGCCTCTTCTCCCCACCTTCTATGGTCCCTTTCCCCCTTCCCAGTTTGTACACACATTCCAAGTTCAATAGACAAATCTAAAATGATTCAATGGGAGTCAGGGGGATCGTGCAATGTTTGCATTTTTAGGCCTAGGTCACATCACTCAGTGTAATATATTTTGGTTCCATCTATTTTCCTGCAAGTTCCATAACTTTATTTTTCCTTGCATCGGAATAAAATTCTATTGTGTAAATGTACCACATATTTAGTATCTATTCATCAGGTGGTGGGCATCTAGGCCAATTCTTTAAAAAAAAAAAAACAAAACAAAACAACAACTTCTTATCGATCATAAAACATTTCTTGCCCAGGCTTTAATTTCTTTCCTTTCACTATTCATGCCACCCAGGGGCTGTGTGTCATTGTACTATGACTTTGTCTTGTTCCTCAGTCTTTGGTGAGGAGCTGATGCCCATGTCACATGTGGGTCTCTTCTAGTAAGTCACATGACACACACATTTGTAGTCTGTCTTCATGTTGGTGCTGTCCATTTCATTGGACCCCAAAGAAGCCACTTCTGTCCCCTGATTGTATTTCATAAGGGCCTCCTGGAGCCTGCACAGCGTGGATGCATATATATCACCTGCCTTCTTATGACCACAAAGACTCACAGCCATGAATTTCACTGGTTTATGATTGGTCCCTGACTGCCTCTCCCATCACATTTGGCAGAGAATCCTCTTTTTTGCAGTTACATGAACAAGCAAATATTCTGAACTGATGCATGAATGAATAGGAAATATGCCAGTTCCAAAGGATAAATCTCTCATGTGCTGGAGAGCGACTTCAGGCATAACAAGGGGTTGTGCTGTTGCTGGAGGATTGAGCCCATACAGTAATTAATGCTCCTAGCAGCAAAAGAACATCAGGGGTGTTGCATGTGTTGATTATTTCTTCATTTTGTTTATTCAAGTTTCTCCACTTTGGAAGCTCTGTGACCATTGCCACACAGAGCCCTGGAGATGGCGCGGAACATTAGCTGCTGCTCCATGTAAGGGCATGGTAACTCCTCCAAACACAGTCTCTCTCGCCCCTGTCCTCTCTCTGTCTCTCTCTCTCATCAATAGAGTATGAAAACATTATTGGATTCAGGAGTTCACAGGATTCCTGGATGTAGCTGGGGACTGGGGGATAGATTTATGAAATGGACCATTTCAAATGGCATTATCTTCCCACAGTGAGGTACACCTTTCATAAATCACAGGCGAGTGCTCAGAAACCAACATTTGTTATTCCTGCCATAGCATGTATTTGCAACCCCCAGCATTGCAGAGGAGAGGAGAAGGGCTCAGGTTGCTTTCCCTAGGCTTGAAAAGGCAATTAATCCCCTTATGGTGAAATAGCAGAAGAAAAATTATAACCAAATAAAAGAGTACTTCATAGAAGCCAAGGACTGGGCTTTTACTGATGGGTTTTTGTTTTTTAATCTTGGTTTTCTTATTGCTTATTTAGGCCTTAATTAGTTATGGCACAAATTTAATTTTTTTTCTTTTTCTTTTGTTTTTGGCTAATGTTCACCTTTGTGTTAAGATAAAGTAGATGAGTGATGAAGAGCTGAAAAGCAAGTGGTAGGAGTACTAGCTGAGCTAGCCTTTCCTCTGTCACCCAGTGGCCCATGGACAACTGTCATGTAACTTGCCTGCAGCCAGCTGTATCTTTCATGATTTTGCTTGCTTCCTTTCTTTCCAGGATCGGGATCTGATTTGCATGAAGAAGCAAAGTCGATCCTCCTTTGTGTGCCCTTGACATCATTAAAGTACCGGGATGCTAGTCAGTTTCCCTGAAGCACTCAGTTCCTTAAGTCACCCCAGTTGTTCCCAGCCCTGCCAGCCCAGGATGAAGAATTTCCTTTCAGTAGGAAAGAATGCAGGGCCTCAGACCAGTCTGATTAAGAATGTGGTCCATTCTCTAGGCTTCTTTTATACTCTGGAGAACAGCAGGAGGGCAGTTGTCAACTTTTCCAAATAACAATAGCAATAAAGAAGAAACATTGTTGTATTTCTTCCTCTCTTTCCCTAGACTTTCTATCTTTGAATTAAGAAAGAATTAGTAAGCATACCTATATAATCAGACACCTGAGGAAAATACTTCACTATTTATTTTGAGACAGGAACTCACTCTATATCCAAATCTAGCCTCAAACAGAGCAATCCCCCTGCCTCAGCTTCATAGCTTTGGGATTTCAGGCATGAGTACCATGCCCAGCTACAAAGGTACATTTTAAAGATAGCTCCATCTCAGAAAGTTGGAGACACATTTTTTTTCTTGCATATGTGGCAGGAGAAGATTTTAAAAAGTGAATGCCTGTAATGACCTCAAATTTGATTGATTAATTGAACTTAATAGTCATTTTAAGGCATAAATGGAAAACCTCTCACTGAGAGTTTTGGAGGTATCACTGAGATCTAGAAAGTGAGAGATCTGTTCATACACTTCAGTTCTCTCTGCTTGCCTGGAAAGCAGGTGGCTAAGGTTCCAGGTCAAGAACGGCTCTTAGAAGATGTTCTTTGCTGTCCTTTTTTTTTTTTTTTTTTTTTTTTTCCTGTCTGTCCATTCACTCCTCTCACCCAGGGAAATGAGATGCTCATTTGCAGTTATATATTAGCATAGTCTTTTGGGTTCATTTCAGACCAACTTCAATGTGAAGCAGTGTGAACCCTATGCTTGCATTTCCTTACTCTTTTTAATTCTCTTTCCAACTTGGTAATGAAGACAGTGAGAGCAGCTCTTTAAAATTGCTACAAAATTTAGCTAGGCTACAAAATTTAGTAGATGGCTCCATGGGTAATATCATTTACTGAGGAAGTAAGAGGACTTGAGTTCAAATCCCCAGCTCCCACATAAATAGCCAGTTGAGGCACATGTGCCTGTAACCCCAGCACTGTGTGGGGCATCGCTGGGGCTCCTGTCATCCCTGTTCCAGATTCATCGACAGTCTGTTTCAAAGAGGATGAAAGCCTCCTCTGTCTGGTCTTTGTAGATTCTCTCTCTCTCTCTCTCTCTCTCTCTCTCTCTCTCTCTCTCTTTCTCTCTCTCTCTCTCACACACACACACAGACACACACACATACACAACTAAAAAATACAAAAGATCTAGATAATGAATCAAGGGAAACCACATACCTGGAGTTTAAAACAAAGACCAATTACCGTTTATAGAGTGTTTTCTGAGTGGCATGCACTTAGTTAAGGCTTTTTATTTGTTTCAATTTTAAGACAGGGTCTTGATGTATTAGCCCAGACTGTCCTTGAAATTGAAGTCCCCCTGTTCATTCTCCTTAATTTCTAGGAATACACTGAGTTTTAAGCTCTATAAAATCACTTCCCTTTTTTCTTCCTGTTTATTTTTCAAAACATCCTCTGAGTTAGGCATCACTATCACCACTTTCTGGATGAGGATAATAGTGCCATTAAAGCAGAAAAAAGCAACCCAACATCGATGCGCTGGTCTCTTTGGTTTTAAGATTATGTTGTCATTCACAACCCGTTTATCAGTGTGTCTGTGAGTACTCTATCTGAGTCTGCACACA
Source organism: Phodopus roborovskii (assembly GCF_943737965.1). Lineage (NCBI taxonomy): Eukaryota > Metazoa > Chordata > Mammalia > Rodentia > Cricetidae > Phodopus > Phodopus roborovskii. Next base: position 13,767,149 of record NW_026126558.1, on the reverse strand, counting down.
CAGGGAGAAGCCATTGTGAGGTGAGTCGCTAGGACTTCTGGATCACATGCTCACAGACGTCATCAGAACAGCTTAGCTCTGCTATTCTCACCCCATCAAACTGACCCTGATACAGTGACAGAATGGGGGGACATGGCTCCCTGCCAGTGCCTTAGGCACATGTGGACAAATCACGAGCAATGAAGAGTCTCTGAACACAGGGGAGCAGTGTTAGCATGGGCAAGGCACTCCCACTTAGGCTATCTGATAGCCTGCTGCTCTTTATAGACTTCACTATTTGAAGGCAAATTCTTTCCCACCAGAGATCATTACCTAGTGCCTGACATGGCTCCCTGATGGTCCAGTATAGTGAATGTGACACTTCTGAACATGCGACACAGGCTTCTGGAGATGATGTTCCCTCCATGGGAATCCAGCATCTCTTGAGACCTAATACTTTGGGGATGATGTCCATAGTAACTTCAGAGTGCTGGGTTTTCTATTGAAGAGTCTCTTCCTATAGGCCCAGGCTGATATTTTTAAAGATCAACAAGAAAACTTTTTTGTTGTTGTTACAAGGGTTGGGATGGGGGCAAATAAACCAAACAGGACCAAACAGGACCCTATTGATTTCTGAGCATCCCTTCTGCTTTTTTTTTTTTTTTTTTTTTTTTTTTTTTTGTGGTGTTACTTCAGCCTGGGATTACATTGTTGTTACATTTGAGTTGGTTTTTGTCTCTTATGGTGTAATGTAAAGAAACTATCCTTCCAGCCATCTTCTCTACCCTCTCTGCCCAGAAAGACATGACCCCCTCTCCCCCTGCCGTCACTGAGACTGTACTCTATGCAACTGCAACATCTGCATCTGTATCCTGTCATGGTGAATTGAAGCCATTCCATGTCTCTTCCACCTGCTTGACTATTAACCCCTTAAAGAAAGATACTATGTTCACTTCGGGATGCTCAAGATGTGTGTCGCATCAATGAACAAGGTCAGTTTATAATCAGGTGATGGGACAGAGGCTGCAAATAGCTTACACTTGTCATGTTGCCGACAAAAGCTACTGGTGGAGACATTTTACCCTTTGCCTCCGATTTATTTTGTTGCAGCCAAAGCAAGTTTGGTAACCACCTATATAACCTTGAACTTGATTAACTGAGCTTGATGGTCACCCCAAGACACAAAGGGAAAATTTCTCCGTGTTGAGATTTTTTTTTTCAAGCATCTTTGGGCAAGCGAACGTGAGCTAGAAATTGAGAAATGTACCCAAGCACTCCTGTCCATTTGCCCAGAAGGGATTAATTTTAAATCCCACGGTTGAGGTCCCAGGTCAAGAAAAGCTCGCAAAAGATGTAACCTGAATTCAGTGACTTTTTCCTAATTTAGACATGTGGCAGACCTCTGATCCGATGGCTTGATGGAGAAAGTGTCAGTCATGAGGGCTTGCAAGTCACATTATCCAGGGAAGGTCATCTTAGGGATACTGTGGGATGCCTCTGATGCTGATAGAACCGGCCCTTAAACTCACCTTTATCAATAAATGATCATGGACCCAAAGATGGAAGTGGGAATCCTGACTCCAATAATTCAACTGGATTCACAGTACAGTGAGGGAATTTCTGTCCACTTGGAATGGTCCCTGTTTGGCCTAACAGTTGGTTTTCATTTATAAGAATTCTTCTTTTAAAGTTGAAGTGTTTTGACCCTTCTTGGAAGCCTTTCTCTTTCACTGTCCTACACTCTCTTTGGTTGATTTTATTTATTGCTTTTCAATATCTGGAGTGTTCCAATTCTTTGGGCCTGTTCTCCCTGTGTTATGTTGTCAGTACACAGAAGCTGCCTTTGGCTGGGACAGGGCTTCAACTCAGAGCCCTGGGATTCAGTCAATCCAGCTTTTAATTTAATATCTCCCATGACCTTGAACATATTATCTTGTCTCACTTGGTATTAATTTTCTCATCCACTCCTCTGGGCTACTTAATATCTATCCTACCTTTCTCAAGAGCTTCTTGGGCAACTGAAAAGAGCAACAGAACAGAAATAAATTAAGATGTGCCCTAGGAATGTACAGTGATAGAATGGATTTACTCAAGTACAACGATTCAATAAATTCTTCCAATGAATTGTACTTTTCAATTCCTCCACTAAGAATGGAGAGACAACTGGGCATGTTTTCCTTTCTGATTTTGAAGAGTCTAGAACTTTCTTGCTGGATAGAATCTCACTTTTCTTTTAATTATATTTATGTGTGAGCGTGCAAATGCACGCACTGGTGTACATGTGTGGGGGTTAGGGACAGCTGGATGTCTGCTCTCTCAATCTATAATGTGACTCCTGAGGATCAAACTCAGGTCCTCAGCCTTGTGACAAGTGCCTTTAACCACTGAGCTATCTTGCCTGTCCCCAGTACATTCTCTCTCTCTCTCTCTCTCTCTCTCTCTCTCTCTCTCTCTCTCTCTCTTTTTAGAGGTTTGTTTTCACACACACACACACACACACACACACACACACACACACACACACACATTAATCCATTAAGTTTGAGGACACAGTATGAAAAATAAAACATTTTGACTAAATCATATGACAATGCTGTTCATATTTATAATGCCATTTTTTTGTGTGCTGTTTGTTTTTCCTAATAATAAAGGAGGAGACTTGGGGCTATTGGGCTGATATATATTTGGGGGGTGGGGTTCACCTCCCCACCTCACCCATACACCACCAGGGTTGTAGTGCCCGCACTATGATCTGTTCCACGAATCCGGCGAAGGCCTAGAGATTGAAATAAGAGACAAGACAGCCGGTCATTCGTTCAATGGCACTGTCGTTAATGCCAATTGCCGTTTATTGAGGATGGTGTGGGCTTATATACTGACTCACAGCTCAGTGGAAAACAATAAAGGGTCAAGAGTGAAAGCTCTCAAGCTTAGTTCCTCCCCAGCAGATGTGTGTTAGCAAATCAGGCAGAGTACAAGTAACAACTCTGGTGAAGATGTTGCAGCCAACAGCGTCAGGCTTGCTCAAGGTGCCTCAGGGGTCCGTCCATGCAGGGCTCAATACAGGGTGAACAGGAAGAAGTGAAGGAAAGGCAGGGTCCACAGCAAAGTTTCATAACCCCCAGCACATTCTTAACACTTATCCATGCCAAGGGAGAAAGGCCTTCCACAGGCAAGTGGGTGTCATATTCTCTTCCTGTCCCTCTACCTCCCTCCTTCCTTTCCTCTCCATCCCTTTTTATCTGCCTTCTCCTCCTGAGGAGAAAGAGGGCAGGGCAATAGTGTCTTAGAGGATGCAAACACGAGGCAAGCCTGAAGCTGCTTGGTGTGTTCATCAGGAAAGCCACACGCATCGAGAGCTTCATGGGACATAATCATGTATCCCAGAGTAACTGGATCCAAAGCCAGACCCAATAGCTTCAGTGGCAGGGGACCTCAGGGAAGCCAGCCACATGCTTCTCCTTCCTGGAAAACTCAGAGGGAAGAAAACATCAGGTGGCTTTGTTGTCTGCAGTAGCACATGCCTTAGCCTGGGATAGGAAGCAACATCTTCCTCTTGTCCTGTGTTCACCCCCGTGATGAAGTAAATTAACAACAAAGAAGGGAGATTCTTTAAAAAACATGGATTTTTATAAAGTCCCCAAAGAAAAAGAAAAAACAAACAACACAGCAGCGAAATAAATTAGGATAATACTAGAGGCTTGTAAATGATCTTGCTAAATGTTATATTTTCTTAAGCCACTTAGATTTGTAACTTTGTGTTACTGCCTGAAGCAATAAAGGCAGGGACACTGTCATTCGCTTCTCCCCCCCATCCCCTTTTTAATGCCCCTACATACATACAGAGCAGGTACTTCTAGCTTTGGAAATTCAAGGAGGCTGGGCTGGGAGCTCTCTTCCTGCTTGCAGGGGCTCAGTGACAAAGCCTGGGTGTAATGTGAGCTTGGATTGGCCTTCCCAGTTTCCTTTCAGTGCCCAGTGGTGCCTGCTCACCTCACACTGCACAATCCAATGACCCCAGCTAACCATAAACCAAAGGAGAGTCCTTGCATTGTTCAACACAGTGATTGCATGTCCTTAGCTCCTAAGGAAACACCCAAAGACAGTGTGCCACCTCCATGCTATTTATAGCCATTTGTACCTCTTGCCTCTGGGACCTAAATTGGAAACCTAATTTTAGATCCATAACAGCCAAAAGCTGAATTAAAAAAAAAAAAAAAAAAGCTTCCAAGGTGGTAGTGCATAAGCGTCCTCGGAACGAGTTCAGGTTCATTTACCTCACTGTGGATATTTAATTATGTCATTGAGAAAACACCAATAATTAAATCATTATTTCTGAGGTTGTTGGTCCAAGGACATTTTGTGAACAGAGGCAGAAGTGGGGGGAGGGGTTGATGTAAAGCAGAGTTGAGTTCTGCCTTTCCAGCAGAGGTACTGGCCACGCCTGTAGCCCTGACACCTGGCGTCCCTCCCTCTCTCTGAGCTTTGATTCCTGCAAAGTTCAGAGAGCCTTGACTGCTTACCTGGCCCACAGTGGAACTGAGGCACGAAGGCTTCCTCCTCCTTTGCATCCCACCAGAGAGCAGTCCAGCTCCTTTTAGAAGTTTCTAGAGACTTGCTCATAGCACTTACACCTAACAGTTCTTAGGAGCATTGTCTTCTTTACTGGATGGCCAGATGGAAGAAAAGGAAACTCTTATGAGTGAAGAAGTTAGACTCTGATGGTATTTGCCTCCTGGAATATCCTAGCTCCCCAAAGATCCCAGTCTGCTCTGACATTTCTGTTACTTGCTGTATTAAAGTCCATGAAGGCCTTTCCTGAGCTACTCTTTCTTGCCATCTTTCCCAGGGTGCATTGCAGCCTATTCAATGGGGGCATTCTGAATTTTAGGGGTTCCCACTCTAGAAGAGATACCAACACCTTGTATCTGGACAGCCATTTGGAGACCTGTGCTTGATGACCTTTTGCCCTGTGATATTCTCCCCTGGTGTTTCTTATATTATATAGCATGGAAAAAAGAATTTTGCACATGTAACTAAGTTAACTGCTCAGCTGAACTTAAGACAGTGGGGCAAGCAGGTTTTCAGAGGAAGCCAGAGCTATGACAGGGTGAGAGAAGTTATGCACAAGAAGATTCACTATACTGCTGCTGGCTTTGGGGGGCACTTGGACCAAGAGATGCATGCATGGGCTAGGGCGTAAGTCCTCACTCTGGTGGACAGCCAGAGGGAAACAAGCGCCCTCATCCTACAGCTGTGGAGAAGATGGGGCCTCAGCAGTACAACCATGAAGAGCCAAGTCCTTCTGATAACCTGGAAGAGCTGGAAAGTGGATTATTTCCTCTTTCCAAGAAGCCCCTTCCCCAGATAAAAGACATCTATCTGGGGCTTTGTCCCTCAGCAGAAAAATCTACCCAAGGTGGCACAGCTCTGTCATCTCATCCACTCAAGAGGGTGAGGAAAGAAGATTTCAAATTCAAGCCCAGCTTTGGAACTCAGTGAGATAATGTCTCAAAAAAAAAAAAAAAAAAAAAAAGGATCTTTTTTTTTTAAGTGCTGAGGATGAGGATGTAGCCCAGTGGTAAGAGCACTTGGCTAGCAGGCACAAGGCTCCAAGTTCAGTGGTCTTCAGTACCACAATAAACAAAGCAACAACAAAAGAAAACCCACCCTAGCCTCACCACTGTGCCCTACTGTGAGGGTCCAATCATGATGGGATAGGTGTTCTAAGTGGAAGGTAAATGTAGTAACAGCTGAGCATACTGATATGCAAGTTGGGACAGGGCTCTCTGTGGGGTGAGCCCAGCCATCAGTCCTCTGCCTGCCTTGCCTGTCTCCCCATATATCTCATTCTTTGTCATCCTCCCCCTCCATCCCCTCCCCAAAGGAACAGCCCTGCTCTGCTCACTCACTGGAATTGCTTATTTGATTATGAGCATGTTCACAGTCATACTCAGCCTAATTATTGCTTTTGACTAAGCCCGGCACACAGTGCTGCATGTCATGAAGAACTACGTTTAATTTCACAGATGAACACCTTCTATTCTCTGAATATTCCATTCCAAGCCTCACTTTAACTCCATCTGTACAAAGCACCGAGGTTTAGGTGTGGTCTCTTGCCAAAATACTTGCCCCCTCTGCCCCAGATCACCCTGTAAGGCAAGAAGACAAGTTCAAGGCTTTCCTGGGGTGGGATGGGGTGGGGTGGGGCGGGGTGGGGCAGGGAAAGCCTTGTGAGTGAATGTCTTCATGTGTAGCATGAGAGAGATCTCAGCTGTCGATTGTAACATGTCCCACCCATCATCATCCCAAATTTTCTGTGTGCCATGACTCAGGGGAGCCAGCTCCCATTGGGTTTTTAAGCTATGGTCTCAGTGCTCTTCAGATTCATGTCTCAGTGGGTGATCCTCACTCCCCCCCCCATTTAAACGATGCTGATGCTTCTGTTCTTCAGATAGACAGACTCTAGAGCCCCACCTAGAACCTCCCCACTTGGTGAGCTCACCCACCTGCCTCCCCAGTCTCAGTTCTGGTGCCCTCTCACTTTGACTCCCTGCCCTCCTCCCACACTGGCTTGCTTTTAGCAATTGAACTTTTCCTTTCACCTCCTGCCTGTCCCCCCCCCACCGGAACTGTGAACGTGCCACTGTCCCACTCACTTCACCTCTATTCATCTTCTATATTCTCTTACAAGCTCACACAGTAGAGAGCAGCCATGCAAAAGCTTCAGTTATGCATTTACTTTTATGTTTATATCAGTGATCTGCCTCACTAGATAGCTATCTCCATAGGACATGTGTTTACCGGTGGATCCTTAGAGCTGACAGAGGGCTTGGCAGTCAACAGATCTGTATAAGTGTGTAACTGAAGGGGTAAGGCCACGCTTCCAAGGCACTGGCTCAGGCTCCTGGGATAATTCTGCAGAGGGAAGCAGGTAGCAAAGGTGACCGTGAGCCTGCACCATGGGATCCCTGGACCACACAGCACCTTACAAAAGTGATGTAATGCTAGTGGCCATCACCCCATGCCCTGATTTGTTTTGTGTTTTCGGATTTCCCAGTCCCCCACAGAAGTTGTCAGTAGTAGTTGTGAATTTCACCTGTAAACAGTTAGCTGATGCTAGAACCTCTTTCTCTATGGTCTCTGGAAAGTCCAGCCTTGGTTCCACCTATGCAGGACAAGTGCCAGATAAATGCCACTCTTGGCACTTGGCCCGCCTGAGGACTGTCTTTGGCCTATGGAGCAGAGGCGATGTCTGAACCAAATCAATAGTGCAGGCTCCATGACAGTGGAGGAGGTGGGGATATGTTTAACCTACTTTAGAGAACAAACTCTTTTTAAGGGCTTTGCACACTAATTGTATGCAAATGGGTGCTGCTAATTGCAAACACACATTCAAACCTAGTCAAATTAGAAAGCTATTCATCAATGGTCCCTTTAGGACCTCTGCCTCATTCTCTGCAGTTTAAATTGCTATTTTATGGCAACACATGAACATATCATCTTTCTCACCCTACGCTTTGCCATCAGCTTCCTCCAGAGAAGTTGCCCCAGGAGACTCAATGAGGCCAGAGACTGTGTTCCATTCTCTGTTGCCTTAATGCCCAGTTCAGCCCAGCGGGTACCACACTTCAAAACAAACACTTAGAGAGGGGCTCCCTGCTCTGTGCCTAGCATCTCCATGGGCAGAGACTGCACGCATGGATGCATGCACACTTTCTGGGGAAGCCTGCTATCATCTCCTTGCTTCTCATCTGAGCCAGCCCTCTTCTTCCAGCTCAGCTTAGATTTCACCTGCCCTGCAGTAAACAGCTGGACATGATCAATCCAACCTCCTCTCTTCTGTAGCCTCTCATCTGTTGTATTTACTTGACACTTTTCTTTCACTTCCTTGTATAATATTTGTTCTTAGGCATTAATTCAGCAGTCATGTACTGATTGCTTGTGAATGGGAGTCTCTGTGCAAGATGCTGTGGGGGACAAAAAGATGGACAGCGTATGGTTCTTGCTTTCATACATTATTTATCCTATTAAACAGTGACATAAGGCATGGCAAGGGCCATGTTTTCATGTTTTACTCATTTCTAGTCTTACTCTCCCCTACCCCCCGCCAAAATCCCATTAGACTCCTACCAGGGTAGATAGGACTGTGTAATTTTGGGATATATGCATGGGTGAAAAGATGGTTAAATGAATAGATTCATGGATGGATAAGTTGGTGGATGGTTAGATAGATAGTTGAATGGCTGGCTGGCTGGCCAGATGAATTGATACATGGATGGATAGATGTGTAGATGGATGGTTAGATGAGTGAGTACATGAAAGGATGGATAGCTTAATAGATGGATAATTACATAGTTGAATGGGTAGTTAGTCAGATGGGATAGATGTATGTATGGGTGGATGGATAGATGGATGGATGGATGGATGGATGGGTGGATGGATGGTTAGATGAATAAATACATGGATGGCTGGGTGGATGAGTAGTTCGAGAGTTGAATGGATGGTCAGATGAAGGGATACATGGATGGATAGATTTATGGATAATGGGATGGATGGATGGATGGATGGATGGATGGATGGATGGATGGATGGCCAGATAAGTGGATTCAAGATTTAATGAGTGGCTGCCTGTCTGGATAAATGATGTATAGGTAGGTAAGTGGTTAATTTCATACTTGACTATCTGCAGTAATATTCTAATGGTTTGCCAAAAAATAGTGTAGTCACATAAATGTCCAAGTTCCCCATATGTACTTTTGAGGCACAAGCAAGCTGCCAAGGCCATGACTGCAACTGGAAACAAGGGCAGACAAGATACAGATCAGACTTGACTGAATTCTGTGTCTAGAGGCAAAGGCACATGACCCTGCAAGGAGAGACATGGGTTGTGGTGGTACCATAATAAGACACACACAAATAGTTGCAGAAAGTCTCAGTACTTGATCACTTTGTCTTTTCTTGAATAAAAAACTCTATTGAGAAATGAGACTCAAAGGTTATATTGGCCTTTCCTGAATGTGAAGGGGGACAATGCATTTGGGATCAATCAGAGGAAAGACTTCATGTGTCAAAGACAGATGTGATAGAGTCCTGGGGCTGAAACAACTTTCAGTGTGGCTCCTCAGCTGAGCCACCTGTCCCTCACGGTCTAAGATAAAGGCTCTTCGTAATTGGGCATCCTGTGTGAGTAAAATCTGCCCAAAGGATCATGGGTGTGCAAATGATACCCATATCACATGTCACAGGTCACATGAGGCAAATGAGGGGTACAGGGCTAGAGTTCCAAAAGACATTCTGTTCTTACTGCAATGTGTGAGTGTTAATCATAGCCAAGATTGTGAAATGGGGACATTTTAAATGGGGACAATGGGCTTCTTGTCAAACTGGACATTTTTGTCTTGACTTTTGATATTTTCTTTTTAATTAAATTTGTTGTTTTTTTAAGTGTCAATTTGGGGACTGGAGAGATGGCTTCATGTTTAAAAGCTTTGTGTGTTCTTCTAAAGGATATACCCATGTTGGGTGGCTCACAACTGCTTGTAATTCTAGCTTCATGGGATGAGACATCATCTTGGTTTGTGCAGGTACCTGCCCACACATGCCATACACATATATTAGTTAATTAAATCAGAGTAAGGTTATTTTTTGTTTTGTTTTATTTTTTTAGGAGTAGTTTTAGGTTCAGAGTGAAACTGGAAAGTCTAAAGTATTCCAAATATGATTTTCTTGTCTGCTCTTTGAACTCCTCATTCAGAGTGGTGCATTTCTGTCCACCTACATCCTTACCACCCAAAGCCTGTTGCTTATCTCTAAGTAATCCTCAGTGTTATATACCCTATGGGCTCCACACATGTGCAGTGACATGTTATCTTCTCTGTTGTATGATGTCACCAATCATATTATGTATCATTATTATACAATATAACTTCACTGTTGTAAATTTGGTTATCAGGTAAGGTGATAGAACACTTACCTAGTGTAAACAAAGCTTAATTTTGTTTTGTTTTCTTGAGAAAGGGCTTGATACCTCCTATGTAGTTGATGATGACCTTGAGTTTCTGACCTTCTTGCCTCCACCTCCCATGCCTGATATATGTCATGTATGGGTTGAATCTATTAGGCAAGCACTCTACTGGAAGAGCTACATCCCTGGCTTACAACTCTTCATTTCTTAGCACATATATCCAAAGTTCCTCTCTGGTATCTGTCAATTATTGCCTCTGGTTTGTAAGGAGGAAAAGAAGAAGCAAAGAGAGGGGTTGTTTTCTGGGTTGCAGAATATTAAGTCTATAGGTTCAAGCCACTCAAAATTCTGGAAACCGAGTTGTCTCCTGAAAACAGCCAGCTGTTTCATCTGAATAGTTGTGATGTCCCAGGTACCTGCCCATTGACTTTGCTTGTGGCTGAAGGGTTCTGTGCAGGCTTGAGGATCCCAGGTCCACATGTCTGTTCTCCACACACTTATGTAATAGACTTGCATTTTATATCGTGTGTTGTCTCTACATGATTTACTGTGGGGAAGATAATAAATACTGCATGCTTATGCTCAGAGTTCAACACACCATGGAAGTTGCACTGTGAGGGACACACACTCTAAGACACAATGTTTACAGAGATGGAGGTGAAACATGTGGCTTTCCTCCAAGCCACAGCACTGCCCCCTCTGTGAGGAAATAATTATGTGGGGCTTGCAATATGCACAACACCAAGGGATGTTCTTTTGAGATCACAGGAAAATTTCATCATCATGAGCTGCTCTCTTTCTCTCCTTCTTTCTACCTCCTGTCTCCAAATATGAGTGTATTGGGTTCAAGCATGTCTGCAGCCAGTAGCCCACCCATAGAGATATCAACTGCCATTGAGGCTGAGACACCAGAGCAGGTGTTTTGTTAGGAGCTAGGGTCTTCTTCCACTCCACAGCTTTCATCTTGAATATTCCCATGGCTAAAATACCCATGAGTCAAAGCTCAGTCACGTTGCTCAGGAACATCACCGTGCAGATAGATCCCATTTCTCAGAGCTTAAGACAAGGGATCTCCAAACAGTCACTTCTCACTCCGGGAAAGCATTTTTATTTGGCAAGTATCATATGAACGAAGACCTCAAGAGGAGCATCATTAGGACTTTCATTTCAGAACTTCTCCCCACATGGGGTTGTCAGTGCATTCTCCTATTTGAGAATCTGCAAAAAAGGAGGTGGTGGCGATGGTGGTGATGGTGGCGGTGGCGGTGGGTGGGCGGGCTGTAGGGACATGACTAATCCAACTGCTTTGCATAATGTCACCACATCAGCACATTCCACTGCCAATCTTGGTGCCCTCTCCTCTTGCTTTCATTCTCCCTGATGTGCTTGCTGCTACATTTTCCTCTGGCCACAGAAGCTGCTTGTTTTTCCAAGTGGCGTGCCCCTCTCAACTATCTAGAGCTGCCTGCATCGTGGACTCCAAGCCTTTCACACCCTCCCATATATTATCTAGCTCCATTGTTCCTTAACTTGCCTCATGGTGGAAGACATTCTGCGTGGTCCTTTTCAGACTGCCAGACTAGCTGACTGAAAACATTTAGCCCCAGTTACTTCTAGAGAATTCAGTTCTTTATTGAAATGGTCTTTTTAATGTCATCTTTAATTTAATCAGATAGTGTCATCAAAATAACATTTACTCTATTACTGCAAATTCCCTGCATTATTAACTAGTGTAACTAGACAAAAAAAAAAAAAAAAAAAAAAAAAAAAAATGGCACAAACCCCCATGGAAATATAGACTAACTGTAAAAATGGCTACAGCTCATAGACATTCTATATTTAATTTGCAGTTTCAAAGCACTCTCTATGGAGAGGTTTTATGGTTCTGAAATAATTTAAAAACATACTTTACTACAATTCATAGCAGGTAGATATTTTATTTTGTTTTTTGCCAGTTTGGGAAGTCATGGCATCTTCTAGTTCCCTGAGTAACTGGAATGGTGGTCTATTTTTACAGTAGTAACACACTTGTCTCTTCACACATGGCGGCCCATTGCCACACCAAGACTGGCACAGCCAAGGATTTCCTTTGGCACCCTCAAAAAAACCCAAATAAAAAGTACATGATGTCTGCACCAAGATCATCAGGATCTAGTTATTTAGATGAAAAATACAAGTTCATCCATGTCACTTGGAAGAGTTTTATTATTAGAACATTCTGGTCATGGTTGGGGTAGGTTCTACAAGCTGGAAAGACCTATATAATTACAAAGATCTTCTTCCAGTGGGAGAGAGGGATCTGTGAGTAAGAGCATTGGCTGTACAAGCTTGAGGACCTGAGTTCAAGTCCCCAGAGCCCACATAAAAAGTCACATTTAGTCATTCTTGTGCTTCTAACACCTTCCAGTGCTGGGGTAGGGATGTAGAGACAGGTGGGTAGCTGGGGTTTGCTGTTTACCAGCCTTGCTTTAGATTCCCCGAGAGATCCTGTCTCAGATGAATAAGTCTGAAGGGATAGAGCAGGACACCCAAGATCCTCCTCTGAATTCTACACGTGCTCATGAGCCTGTGCACAAAGCTCACACGGCTGTGTACAGACACACACATGCACAAACACATCACACACACACACACATATACACACACATGCACACAGTCATTTTTTAAAATGTCGTTGATTCAAAAGAAAGTGTATTCATTGCATTCAGTTCTACAAGTTCCACATACCACAGTGGAAAGAACTGGGTGGTAAGAGCGGTGGGTTCAGCACCCTCAGGTGTCTGTTACTTATTGATAGTCTCATTTGTGGAAAGAGAAAGTTCCAGGTAGCTATGGAAATAGTCCAGTATTTTAAAGATGCTCATCTTCTGACCTTTCCTTGAGGTCAGTAAAGCTATCTTCCAAGCAGAAGTTTTATCAGAACTTGCCACCAAACTATTTCTTTGTACATTGTGGAGGTAGCATAACAACAGAGCCCCTCTGCTTCAAGGTTCTCAGTCCTCTTGTTACTGGGAAACCCATTCCTAGAATGATGTTGGGCAAACTTTTAAAAGTGAGTATTGAAGTAAATTCATTTTGTTTCCCTCAAAGTATGTAGTTTATCTATTTCTTGCCATCTGGTGCTGCCAACTGCTGTAGAGGGCCCTCAGAAGCAAAGGTAGACAAGGGCAAGATCTCTGTCTGATGGAACTTGAAGTCTACTAAGGGAGACAAACATTTGACAAGCTGTGAATAGTGAAGCACTTGAGGTGTTATGTTGGAAATTGCAAGAGAATTAGCCATACATACATTTTTTTTTTTCTGAGACAGGATTTCTCTGTGTAACAGTCCTAGCTGTCGTGGAACTCCCTCTGTAGATCAGATGCACAGAGATCCACCAGTCTCTGCATCCCATGTGCTGAGATTAAAGGTGTACACCATTACTGGCTATATATATATCTTTTCAGTGACCTAGCCATCCACCCATCATCTATCCATCCATATATTTATTCATCCACCTGTCCATTAATCCATTTATTCATCTATCTTTTCAACTATTTATCCACTCATCCCATCCATCCATCTTTTCACTCACCCATCCACCCATTTTTCATCTGCTCATCTATCCAACTGTCCGTCTGCCCATATATTCTTCTGTCTGTCCATCCATCTATTTATCTATCCACATATATATCTATTTACTTCCAGCATGTCAGAAATAGTGTTGATAAATCTCCGAGAGATATAAAAGCAGATTTCTAGGGTGAAGATAAAAAAGCTGATTAAGATTTGCAGAGCAACACAGTAGATGCCATGAAACTGATGAGACCCTGTACAAATATCATATAACACAGAATAATGAATCTGAGACAAGTGGGAAAAGTAAGGGCTATCAGTATATGGGTGTGCTACATGGTGGGTCAGACATTGTGTATGTAGGTGGGTGGGTGCATATGTGTAGAGGTGCACATATGTACATATTTAATGAAAGGCAGAGGTGTCATTCAGTTCACCTTTTTTTTGAGACAGTGCCTCATCGGACTGGAGCTCACACAGTTAGGGTAGGCTTGCTGTACTGCAAATCCCTGGGATCCTCTTGTCTCCACCTCCCCAGTGCTGGGATTACAAGAATTCATCATCATTCCCAGACATTAAAAATTAATTTTTGACAATAACATAATGCATATACTACATTCTGGTCATGCTCATCTTTATCACCATCTTTTACATCACTTCCATCCCCACCAACCTTTCTTATGAAATAATCCCCATCCCACTTTTATGTATTTGTTTGGTTTCCATCTTTACTTTGTGGTCCACTTGTTTTAACCAGAGTCTTCCTAATGGGCATAGGTGTAGAGCTTCCCACTGAAGTAACTTGAGTGTGTTGACTTTTTTCTGTGGGCTTTAGGGATTGAATTTAGGGGCTCATGCTTGCTAGGCAAGCACAGCATCAGCGGAGCCATTTCCCTAGCTCTAGACTGGCTTAAAGGCTAACAAGTTGGGATAGCTGTCACAGGGTGGGTGATAAGGTGTGAAGGTGTAAATCATGGAGTAAGGGCTCAACAGAGGCAGTGAACTTCATGACCCCCATGTTCAAGGCGGAAAAATCTCTGGTGCTTGAGTTCTCATGTATGACCCCAAACTGGCTATCATTTGAACCATAGATCAGAGATGCCTTGCCTCCAGCTAGGGTAAAGAGAAGATTATAGGACCAGGGCTATTTCTCTTGAGTGTGTGGCTTACACTATACATAAAATTAATGTCTAACTTGTTGCTGAATGTCTTGCTGCATTACCCTTTCTTTAGCTAGAAAAACTTGTTATTAAACAGTTGTAATACATAAATGAAAGAAGACTGTTCCACATGGAGAGCAATCACCGCCTTTGGGTTAATGTCCCTGGAGATTGCAGCAAATGTTTCATGTTGTTGCATTTATCACAATGGAGGAAGCAAAACCATAATCTAGCAGATACTTCTTGATTCACATCTGGATCAAATCCAGTGGTAAGCAAGAAAGAAATGCTTTTTTCTTTGCAGATCTTATGGTCTGGAGAGACACAGAACTAAACAAGGAAATTCTATAGGGCACAATAGTCATAAGCTTTTCCCAATTCACCAGTTACTGGGTTGAGTGTCTCTGTGGTAGAATTCTACAGAGGTCAGTCCCAAAAGAATGTGTTTGGTGTTGAGTTCTTTTTTCTCAGGCTGCCTCATTTGTTTCATTTGTTCATGTTAATCCACCACTGTCTTTCATCGAATCCTTGCCTTTGTGGTTATTGTTCTATACAAGCAGAGCTCTTTGGAAGGCTTTATGTTCAAGGAACTTCACAATGGATGGGGTTTGCTTTGGTACCCAAATCCTCCAGCTTCCTGGAAACCAAAGAATCTATAGTGCATTCTCCAGGGAGTATGCTAGGGGAAAGAAATTACTCACTTGTAATTGGCCGTCTCAGAAAGTAATCAGCTCCATAGATCTACGCTGGCTGACCTGTAGACTCTCGGGACTCAGGTATTTCCTATTAAAGGTACACATTCCCTGAAAAAGAGTCTCAAATCAAGCATTCTGAGGTATCATGGAAGCGTTCTCTCCTAAGGTCCAAATGGTCCTTTGTAGAGGGATGCTGATAGCAGGCAACAGGCTTGTATAAGTTATTGAAAACAATGGAAGAAATGACTATTATAAGTGTTCTGGATTTTATTTTAGAACAACAGTAATAAAACTGGATTGACAATTGTATAGGGGAATGTGAATAATTTGGTGTGGTTGCCTCAAAACTAGTTGAGATAGAAGGACTTTTTTAACAACAAAGAAAATACAGTCTCTGGGATGGTGGACCAATAATATTAAGTAGCTACATGGTTATTGATTGATGAATGCACAGATGGTTGGATAAGTAGATGGATATATGGATAGATGCAAGAATATATGGATGGTCAGATGGATTTATATACAGACACGTGGAGAAATGGCTGTGTGAATGGGCATAGGTGAAACCATGGCTAGATGGATGAATGCATGTATAGATGGATACTTGACTGGATAGATAGATATGAAGATGAATGGTTGTATTTACAGATAGATAGACAGATGTATACATGGTGGGTACATGTATGGGTACATGGAGGATGGATACATGGGTAGGTGCATGGGTGCATAGATAGTATGTCATATCTGGATATGTGTTAGGTGGGTGTATGGACAAGTAGTTAGAGAAGTAGATGGTGGAAGAGTGGACTAATGGAGAGGATGGATGAAGAAATGAATGACAGACCTATTTTCCTAAAGGGGTTCTTTACAAAAAGTTTTTAATCCTGAAACTAAAAAATTAAAAAGATACATTTTAGTTTAATTAGTGTGTGTGTGTGTGTGTGTGTGTGTGTGTATGTGTACTTATATATGCATATGTGTATGTGGGTGCCCACAGAGGAAAAAAGGTGTCGGATCTCCTGGAGCTTGAGTTACAGGTGGTGGTGAATAGCCTGACTTAGATGCTAGGAACCAAACTCTGGTCCTCTAAAAAAGCACTAGTACTCTGAGCCACCTCTCCAAATCCAGTCCTGCAGCTTTTCATGTACAAGACAATTCCCAGCATAATCTTTCTTAAAATAACCATGTTCTGGAGCTTGCTCTCAGATATTTGGATTCACTGAGCCTGGAGAGGAAAAAGGAGGCTCTGTGTTTTGAATAAGTGCCCCAAGCCCTCCTAGTGCCAGCAGTCTTCTGCCTTCCATCTCTTCTCTTACCTTATGCCTATCTCTCCTCCCCCTGCCGATGTAGCAGATATCATCATGTGATTCTACACTGCCTGTATTTAGAAGGTTCTGTTTTCAAATATGTACCAAAGCAAGTCAGGAAGGATTAGGGTAGACCCAGCAACCAGGTCTCTGTGGCCAGAGACAACTCTTATATCCACCAGCATGACCATCTCCCAGGATGCTACTGGGACGATTGCTGATATGCCTTCTGTCTGTGACCCACTGGTCAGGTCAAGGAGAAACTGTGGAATTGGAACAAGAAAGATTTGCCCTCTAAATTAAGCTGTCTTCTGCAATGGGAGGTGGGGGAGGTTGGGGGTGGGGCACAAGCATCTGATACGGGTGTCTACCCCACAAGTGAGTCTCTGTGTGCAGCATGTTAGAGTTGGCCTCTTTGCATCCTGACCACACATGTCACACCAGAATCTGGGGGCCTGGGATTAGAGAGACTTATTTTTTCTTTGTTCGGAGGACACCTGACTGTACAGAAAGGATGAAAAGGCTCTAGGGCCACTGGACAAGGCCAGGGGACTGAGTAGTGTCACACGTTCACAATTTCCTTTCAGGCCAAGCCTACCCTCAAAAGACAGCCCTTTTCTAAGAAAGTAAGATTGCTGCTCATTGCATTTAAAAGTTTAAATAATGTATTCTGTCAGACAGTTCTCTAAAATGGTTTTCCAAGTCAGTGCATCAGAAAGTGCCTAGAAAGAATGCCTGGTACAGAAGAGAAGGGCATTCAGAAAATGTGAACTATTTGAGTCAGAATTTACGTGGAGATATAGCTTACCTATGGTGAGGTGCTCACATTAGATGCATAGTTCGGTGAGGTGTTGACTTACTAATGTGCCCATGTAAACACATCCCTAGATCTGGGCACCGGGCACTGCTAGTACTTCAGGAGGCTCACTCACATCCCTTTCTCAGCATTAAGGCCCGTCACCATGAAGAGCTAGTAACTATTCTGATTTGTGGACTATCTTTTGTTGAATTACTATTATTTTAAAGAATTGTTTGTTTGTTTGTTTGTTTTTAATCTATGTGTGCTTGTGTGTGCATGCATATGATTGCAGGTGTCTATGGAGTTCAGAGTAAGGTGTCAGATCCCCTACAGCTAGAGTTACAGTCTGTTGTGAGCTGCCCAGCATGGGTGCTGGTAACCAAACTTAGATCCTCCCTAAGAATAGCAAGAGCTCTTAACTGCTGAGCTATCTCCCCAGACATAGATCATCACATTCTGACCTTGAGTGTCAGATAAATGGAATCCAATGGCGCAACTTATTTAGTCACTTACTGCTTCTGCTTATCACCATCCTGTTGCAGGACTCTACTACAGTATTTCATTCTTTATTACCATGTAGTATGCCATTCTTCCAACAGTCTGTTACTGTGAGATACTTTACTCATACACACAAGTTGAAAGCACTATATATTACATATGCACCACCTCCATTCTGTAAATAATGTTTCTCTCTACCTGCATCTCTGCCCACTTATCCTTCTCTCTATCCACCCATCAATATACCTCCCTTTCAAAGTCCATACTCTTCTAAACACTAAAGCAGGCCGATTCTGATTGTACTATCGATCCAGAGTCAGATCTTTGCCTATGATTGTTGTGCTAGGATGTGGTCTTTCCCCCAATAATCACAGTGACATAATGTTAAATCTATTAAGAGCCAACATTTACTGAGTATGGATGTTGTATCAGATATTGCATGAAGTATCAAACTCATAAGTATGTGTTATCATTAATGTTTTAAGATTCAGGAGTTTAGCCCCAAAGAAGTTAATTTGCATAAGTTCATAGGGAACTTTGCCCTGGGTGATGGACGTTTTCCCAAAGCCAACCACCCTTATGAGATTCCCCTGAAATGGGTTTCATTTGGCTCTTAGTTTCCAGTTCCATTTTTGCCTCTTAGTAGTTGGAGCCTTTAGGCACCTAAATATTATCCATCAGTAACACAATGACAATCCTAACAATGTTTAAAAAAAAAATCACTGTTGATGGGCCCTTAAAATGGCTCAATGGGTATAACCACTTACTGAAACAGCCTGACAACCTGAGTTTGAGTCCCAGATTCCAAGGAGAGAACAGACTATTGAACGTTGTTCCTTGACCTCCAAACTTACACCATGACATACATGTGCCTGTATCACACCCCACCACACACACATAGTAATAATAAATGAAAAATGGTTAAATTATGTTTGATCATTGAATTTATTTTTAAAATGCTTAATAAAATACCTGCCCATTCAGATTTGCAGTCTGTGCTCTTAAAATGTTGACATTCCTAGAACAAGCCACACTGCTTATTCCAATGCTGCTGTTTGTTTCTCTGACAAGGCTCGTGCTCTGTGCTCTGACTCAAGCTAAGTTGTTCCTTCTACACATAGGGACCCTGTTCCTGTTTCCTCCATCACTGATGTTATATCTGGAAGCTTATTGATTATTTGTTTGATCCTGTTGCAGGAATAAGAGCGGTCCCCAGGTGAACACCATTGGGTTTTCTCAGGCAGCATGGCCATGGTTCATACAGTTGGATGAAGTGGGTGATCTGATTTGGAATCAGATTGCTATAAAATAGAGTTAGAGGAGGGAGAAGCTGTGATTCAGTTCTGAGCCTGAGACCAGGTATGGAAAAGTTATCTTCAGAGATCTGCCTGCCTCATCAACTCTGGATAGATACAGTGTGTGGTTATGTCAGCGAATAGACTGCTTTTTTCACTTGGTTTCTTTTCTTTTCCATGAACTGAAATACCCAGCATTTTCTGCTCAAGTGAGAGAGAGTTTTTCCACCTGTAATATCTCAGAAGGATCAGAAGAAAAAACAGCCAGCTGAGTTTTCTTGAGGCACTGCATTAAGAGACTGTGGGCTAGGAGAAAATACAGGCACACCGAAAGCAAATTGCTCATGGTTACATGGTTACAATAGAACCAAATAAGAAATGTCAAATGTTACTTCTTTTTTTTTTTTTTTTTTTTTTTTTCATAGTGCACCCTGAACCTGGGCATCTAATCATACTTAAAGTTTACTCTATAGCAATTTCTGTTTTGTTTTTTACCTTTACATGGTAATAATCTCATGATATTATTGACACTTCATGAGTTACCTTGTTTTGTTTGTTTTTATTATTTATTTATTTATTTTCTTTATTTATTGGGAGGGGGCGTGACACATTTTTTTTTCATGATGTAGATCCCAGGAAATCGAACTTGGGTCCTTAGACTTGGAAGCAAGTGCTTTTACCTGCCGAGTCATGTCTCTAACCCTTGTTTGTATTTAAGGCAGAGTCAGACTCTGAGCTCAAACTGAGCTGAAACTTACTATGTAAACCAGGCTGCCCTCAAACTCATAGCAGTCCTCCTGCCTCAGCCATCCATGTGCTGGGATCACAGGCATAAGCCACCACACCTGGCATGAGGTTAATTTTTAGTGAAGGCTATGCCTTATTCTTTTCTTTCAGGTATATTATTGTTCCTTATTTCTTGAAGTACTGAATAGGACTCAAGGCCTTTGCACACACTAAGCCAGTGACCTACCACTGAGCTGCATCTCCAACTATGGAGATCAAGTTGGCCTAGAATTTCAAATCCTTCTGTCTCAGACTCCGAAATAGCCGAGGCTACAGCTACACCTCAGCATCATGTTCTGTGCCTAATATTTTTTGGTTTTGATTTCTTTGTTTGCTTTTAAGATTGATATATTTTTACTCTGTATGTATGGGTGTTTTGCCTGAATGTATGTTAGTATACCACATGCCTGAAGTTCCCACAGATGCCAGAAGAGAGTCATATCCTCCAGAACCAGAGTTACAGATGATTGTGAGCTGCCATATGGGTGCTGGGGATTGAACCTGGGTCCTCTGCAAGAGCAGTCAGTGCTTTTAACTCCTGAACCATCTCTACAGATTTCTCTATGTCTAGCGTTTTGTTTTAACTATTCCATTTTTTTATTGTAAATTTTATTTGTTTCTGTCTTTTTGCTAAAATAAGCCTAAATAATCATGCCAATTCTTAGATTGGTAAATATATATTCTTTAATTATTTCCCAAGGTCAGGTTTTCAAGAGCTACAATACTAAGTAAAAGAGGTTAGACTTGTTAAAGGACCTTAAGATATTACCATTTTCCTGGAAAATGGTAGTTCAGATTCTGTGATCTACTTACCTGACCTTGTAGACATTAACTGTTCTATGCAATTTCCAAGCCTGTCACATGGAGAAAACGAGGGTGCCCCCATCATGGAGTGGTTTTGCGGACTTCTCAGCTGTCTGATTAGCAGAGTGGGTGGAGTGGACTAAAGACTCAGCAACATAGTACATACATTGAAAAAAATATCAACTGTCATTTTCATATTCACCAGACGGTCTGTGGAATACACCAGTCAGTTACTCAAACCCTTCCCTCCAATTCCACTGTCTTCATCCTTCCCTTCTAGAACTTTCACCATTAGTGATTCAGCAGACCTTGAGATACGCGGCATGCGGCATGTGTTTCAGCTTGCTTCCTCATGATCACCTGCCTCTCCATGAATGCCTAGAGGTGTTTGGAAGGAAGAGTTAAACCCATGTCCCCAGTTCTGCAGCAGCACATGAATGCATGCGCCTCTGAGCAGAGGATGGGTGCTACCTGTCCTCCCCCATCCCTTACCTAGCCAGGCTTTCAAGGGCAACTGATAGGCAATGTCTGTTGTCCCTCCCACAAGCCATCCAGGCTTTCAAAATCACTGAACAGAGGGAAAAAGCCAGGACCAGAGTTACACTGAAGACAGGTTTCAATCTAATGAAGAGGTTTGCAAAAGATGGGACAGGGCAGCATGATAGTTCTGTGAGAAGCAATGTTGCAGTGCCCTGGAGCATAACCAGCTAGCTCGAGAGGAGGAAGAAGTCTGGTGATCTTGAACCTTCTTTCCCCAGCCTGCTTCAGTTCTCTGACCTCACTTTTACTTAGTACCAAGTCTAAGACATTAAACGTAAGTTTGTAACTATGGACCCTTCTACTCTTCTGAGTTCTCTAAGATCAAGGTGTGGGGCTTACTCATGTTTTTGTTTCTATTCTTATCCCTAGTACATGACCTGTAGGGTAGGATCAGTGTGCAGGAATGAATAGATGAAGAAATGAATGGACAAGTAGGCGATTTCCAGACTAGCTCAACATCATTCTCCTAGCCCTCTCCTAACGTAGGAGACAATGACCTCCAAACCCAGGCAGGAGTCATATGTTCTGAACTCTGCAAACAATGAGCAGATGGACAGAAGTCCTTATATCTAAACCCAGGGAAGTTAGGTCCTGGATGTGACCAAACAATTCCCCAGCAAGCACTCACCAATGTCACAGCCCAGTCTTCTGGGATTCCACTCTGGGTCAGAGTTAAGCTGCAATTGGGCATCATCAGACTGTCTTGATTTCTTGTGCAAAGTCTAGGACCAAGGCCACAGGGCCACCCTTTCTTAAGGCCCCATGGAAAAGTTCAGGATGCCAACAGCAGGCACATACCCCAGCTGCAGAGGCTGGTGACCAGCCAGGCAGAGAGTGCTGTGTCTTCCTTCCTTTCATCCTCCTTTTCCAGCTCTGCTCATTGGTTTTGAAATCATTAGTATGGTGAAGATGAAAGCTATTGGAGATAGCTCCCAGATTGTTTCATTTTATTATGTTCAATTGGATTGGATCCGAGCCATTTGCAGAGCACAGTATTACCATAAGAAGGGACTTGGAATGTTTGTCACATAACCCCTTTGTGGGTGGAAGCAATGAACACTTGCAAGTAAAGATGACCAGACTAAAGGGTAAACTGTGTGTGTCTCAACAGACCATACGACAGCTTCCACGACAGGATTCTTCTTTGTTTGTTTGGTTGGTTTGTTTTTGTCTCTTTGTTTTGTTTGGTTTTTCGTTGTTTTGGAAGAATTGCAAGGACAGAAGACAGATTTGAGGGGGACAGGGAGATAAGTGGGATCAAAATGCATAATGTAAAATCCACAAAGAATCAATACAAGTTAAAAAGAAAGAAAAGAATTGAACTACTCAGTCCTTTCTCCTATTTGAAACTCTTCATTTTATTTATTTACTTACTTGTTTATTTGGTGTGCATGTGTGTATATGCATGTGCACATGTGTGTACATGGAGCACATACATGAATGCCACGACAAACATTCAGGGAGGTTAGAAGACCACCTATGGGGTGTCAGCTCTCTCCTTCTGCCACATAGGAGCAGCAGGCATCTTTACCCACCCAGCCATATTTCTCAGCTCAGTTTTCTTTCACCCTTAGATTTCAGGCAAGGAAAAAACATTCTCTGATCAGATGGACTCCTGGGAACCTGGTGAGGGGCTCAACTGTTAGATCCCCTCTTCTCCTCTTCACTTGGAGCCTTTGTTTCCCAGTGTTGCTCAGAGACCCTGTTTATCACTGTATGTGTGTAGTGGGAGTGGAGTGAGGAGTCCACAGCCCCCATGCAGCTGGTCCTAGATGTTTGGGTATGAGTTCCAATGGTAAGTTCTAGAATGTTCCTTAAGTACTTCATTAGTCACGATCAAAGTTGACTTCCTGCCCAGTAGGAGTCCCATACTTTATTCAGAAGCCAATTGGTGTGACCAAGAGGAAGGCTGTTTAAGGTTGTGGTCAGGTAATGAATCTGTGAACATGAGAAGGGAAGAGTGCCCTGTGATCAAGTCATACATGGCTCACATGTATTAGTTTGCTGTGGCAAACTAATTGACAGGAGCAACTTAAGGGAAGAAGGGTTTCTTGTTTGAGGATATAGACATGTCTTCTTGGCAGGGACGGCATGGGGTGAAGAAACGTGAGGTTTAGGTTCCCTTCTGTGTCACAGTAAGTAAAGGATAAATGCTGACACTCGGTGTGCTGGCCTTCTCATTCAGTCTTGGATCCCAGGCCATCGGATGATGTTGCTGACGCCCAGGGTGGGTTTTCCTTTAAACCTCTCTGGAAGCAACCTTCATAGACACATTTCTGGATGATTCCAGCTGACTGTTGATTCTGTCAAGTTGGGCATGAATTTAACCATTGCAATGGACCAAATGATTCCTTGAAGGACAGAAAAATAGATATTGAGTGAGCCAAGACTTTCCATAGAATGTTCCCTGGGAATCTTTGTGTCATGTTCAGTCATCTCACACTAACCTTCCTTTGTGAGTTTGGATTAAGCGTAGCCAAGGACTAAGGCATATCTACCTGTTTGCATTTAAATAGAACACTGACAAGGGACAGCCAGCCCATTTCTTCTCCTTGGACCTCAGTTTTTCCATCAGTGCAATGGGGATGATAGCACAAGTATAGCAGATGCTTTAAGAAGCTCCACCAGGGCTCACCTGCTTTTGGCTGGGGACCTTCTCTTGTCACCTGTCAGTTTAACTGAGCTGGTAAAGGTCTCTTCCCACTCTCCACAAGCCCAGCAGCCTCAAGACCTCTCTGGAGGGAACAGGTCAGGTGGCAAAGCCATGCCACTTTCAGATGAAACGAAGCCCCCCCCCCAGGGGTCATCAGCTGCTGCACTAGGGAGAGGGACATTCAGACAAAGAGCCAAATTTAAATAATGCATGTATTGTTGCTGTTTGTACCGTTGGATGCTTAAGACATCTGCTGGGAGTCTCACATTATAAATGAATGGAGAGGATCCAGGAGCACTTTATTATCTGGGAGCCGCTAAGTGAGTGCCACATATTTCAAAGCTGGGTCTTAATCAGACATATTTATATCTATAATATTTTACAAATTAAAAGCAATAGAGATACTCACCAGAAGGATGTCAGCAAACTGGGGGGGGGCAAGAGAACTTGGACCTCAAAGAGGGGCTGGCTACCCATCACTGGAGGAGCCAAGTAACAGACTGACTGTTGTCGGCAGGTGTCTACATGGTTCGTCTAAATTAAATGGCACGTGTCATAAAGGAACACACTGCCTCCAGTCCCACCATGTGTTTCCGTTTCTGCTACAGAACCTGTTTATTCTTTCCCTTCCGGCTCAGCTCTCCTCCCTGCCAGCAAGTCGCCAACATCTCTCACTTTGTCATTTTCCTTTTCCTTTAGTTCATTATGCCCTGTGATTCAGGAGAAACCTAGAGGAAAAAAAAAAAAAAAATGGTTCTTTAGTTTAATTAATGGCGAACTTCGAACAGGCCCATTTAATAAATCTGTTCTCTGGACTTAACAAGTCCCTTTGCCTTCAAGGGCCCCCTGTCATTTTATTAGCCTCGTAGCCTCCCCGACCAAATGGCTGAATAATTGACAAAAACCACAGGTAAGGATGGGACCCCATAATTGATTCGTAAGATCTCGTCCTCCGTACCCACTGAAGAGTTAATTATTTTTCCTGCAGTTGGGACTCAGCTGTTATTTCTACTGGGATTAAACAGCTGTCAGCATTGTTAATGGCATCAGATTCACGCATTAAATTCCTTTTGCTCCCTTCCTGTGGAAAGTGGGCTGGCGACATCTCTGCCACAGTCCCTTAGTGAAGGAGTTGAAAGTCTTAGGAAAGATAACAGCCCTTATTACAAAACCACAGCTCGGAGCTCCTGTTGGTGGGATCTCATAATGAGTAATTAAGCCGCTGTGCAGAAAGCCTGGCTGTCAGGGTGGCGTTTGGTGTTGCCTTTCCCAGGTGGAAGCAGCTGGATAGACAGACCAGGAAGGCAATAAAGGGAAGAAAAACAGAACTCTCCTAGAAGTAGCCTTACTTTTGAAGAAAACAAAACAAGACCAAAAAAAAAAAAAAAAAAAAAAAAGGCAGAACCAGAAAATAATGAACAAGCTCAAAAGGAACTCCAAAAGGAACTCTGAAATATCCTTGGAGTGTCTGCCACTTTCTTCAAACAACTGCAATAGTATGTTGATACATGGGAAAATAGGAAGTGCTTTGTCTCCTCCACTCTCCCCTTTCTGTGACAGCATCCTGCAGCCCACGCAGCCCCCATGTC
This sequence comes from Phodopus roborovskii, assembly GCF_943737965.1. Classification (NCBI taxonomy): domain Eukaryota; kingdom Metazoa; phylum Chordata; class Mammalia; order Rodentia; family Cricetidae; genus Phodopus; species Phodopus roborovskii. The sequence goes on along the minus strand of NW_026126558.1, from coordinate 13,741,522 downwards.
CAGAACTCCTTGTGTATCTCCAGTTCCGGAGTGCTGGGATTACAGAAATGTGCAACGCCAGGGCTCTGTACCCTAGACAATCACTCTGACAATGGAGCAAAGTCTAGCACTTTTTGTCCCATTCCTTCACGTTTCTCCCTTTCCCTTCCCTTCCCTTCCCTTCCCTTCCCTTCCCTTCCCTTCCCTTCCCTTCCCTCCCCTCCCCTCCCCTCCCCTCCCCTCCCCTTCCCTTCCCTTCCCCTTCTTTCCCTCACAGGCAGCAGCTTCCACAGCTCCTCAGAAGCTGGCTCCACCAGGATGTGCAGCCTCTTTTTTCCAGAACTCCATATGTGTATAAATAAAACCACGTGATACACACGTGATTCACTAACAGTTTGTAGGTTTTATTTGTTTATTTGTTTGTTTTTATTTAGAGCAAAGTTTAGATATTACTGAAATCTATGGATGGTGTTGGGATGGTGATGGTCCAGCCCGAAGAGTAGAGCCGAGTGTTCTGTGGGTAGATAAGACCATGTGTGTAAGCTAGCACATGGTCAGACCCCCAGACCTGCACTTGGGCTAGGACACAGTATCCCAAGCTCTTCCCTCTTCAGGATGGAGTGTTTAGGTTGTAAGGTTCTGAGGCTGGAAGCACAGACAATTTACTACCGTGGTATCTTCTCCATTCAAGGTCTTGGGAAACTTTGAAACACTCAAGTTAGATTCTACCAGTGACTCACTGAAATCCATGAGGCCCCTCTGGACACACAGAGATGGGCAGGTTTGTGGAATGGGTACTCGAAGCCCTTCCATTTTGTGGACAGACCTTTACTAAGTGTGATCAGACCTCTAACAGTGGCATCATTAGAGCTCTACTTGTGTGGTTCCATGTTCCTACTCCAGATTAAATCTGATGGGCTTGGGAAGTGGTTCAGTGGGTAAGAGTGCTTGCTTTGCAAGCATGAGGTCATGAGTTGGCATTCCCATCACCTAATTCAAAGCCAGATGAGACCAGTGAGCTGGGAGGGCAGAGGCAGGAGGATCACTGGGATCTACTGGCCTTCTAGTCCAGCTGAAAAGGTGAGGAACCATTTGCATGTTTCATATTCAATGAGAGAACTAGTTTCAAGGGGATAAAACAGAGTGACAGAGAGGACACCTGATTTCCCACTCTGACCTCTTACATGCCTGTTCATGGGCATTTACTACCTCACACACATGTGCACAAGCATCATACACACACACACACACACACACACACACACACACACACACACTCCTGAATGGTATGGCTGCACCCACTAAAAAGCCAATGATATTAAAGTTCCTAACAGTGAATGCTCTGGAAACATTTATAGCCCTGACCATGAGTGCTCAAATGGAGCCCATTTTGTTCCCTTCCACCCACCCTCAGAGGACATTTAGCAATGCCTAGAGACATTTTGGATCATCACAACTCTGGAATGGAGCAAGGGGGCTGGAGTGCTCCAGGCATGTAGGGCACATCCTATATTACACAGAACAATTTCTCTCAACAAAGAATCAAGGGGTGCTCAGGTGAAGCGCCTCTGACATGGAATGTTCCTCAAACTCTGACTTTATGTTGCCTCCTGCTCCGAGGAGCCTTCCACACATGATTTCTTTACCTGCTGCCACTCAGGAAATAGTAATGCTGCAGGGATGTCTGGGATCTCTTCTCTTCATGCACCAGCTTCATGTCTGTGCTTTATAAATTATAGGAGTACAATTGTTTGTCCATGGATCTAGAAGTGGAATGTGTATTCCCAAACAAGGGTTCTGTATGCAGGCAGCAGGGAGCCAACTGAGTTTGTGAGCAAGGGGATACAGTGCTGGGCTTCTGCCATAAAGCTATCTGGCAGCCATGGCAGAGAATAGACAAGACTCATGGCCCCTCAGGTCCAGTAGGACCCTTGGTCTAAGGACCCACTCTTCTCTTCCAACTTTGACAGCTGCTGTATATGCCCCTGTCCCCCACTCCTCTGCCTGAGCATCCTCCCCATCACTGGCACCCTCCCAGCCCTTACTCCGCAGTGCTTGGAAATTTTATGAAGCCCCTTTGTGAGGATGCCACAGACTTTCCACGGTAGATTTGGTTAGTGCCCCTCCTCAGGTCCTGGAACATTGAAAACTGCATTATTCCATTTGTATGAACTTAACATCACCTCCTCATTGGACACCTTTGCATACCCCACACACTTTTTGGCACAGTATAGACACTCAATGTTTTTCCCCCCTCAGGTAAAGGAATGGACCCATGAGCAAATGACTGAACGGATGAGTGAATATAGGCTTTTGTCCTTGCAAAACTCTGTGTACCCTTTAATCTCAGCAGCATCTGTGAAACACACCTACCTCTTTCTGTTCTTCATTTTCAAGTAGTTTTGAAATGAGAACCAAAGCGGCAACTCTTGCTCTTGGTACCCCGGGTCCTCACCCACTCCTAGCACACGGGTTGTACGGTCAGAACTTCAGATCTGAAGCATGTGATGTGTGTGGGTCTGTGACTTGTGGAGCCACCCAGCACACTATGGTGGCGCCTAAGAGGACAACTGAGTTAAGTAATTACTCAGGAAGCAGGGCAGGAGAGGCATGGTGTGGAAAAGATATATGAACTTGACTATGGCAGTTCCAGCTGGCTCTCCTTCATGGGTTTTCTTCATCCTAGAAGCAGCCTGGCTACCCATTTCCAACTTTTAACCTCTGGGCCCTTGGTTTAATGTGACACCAAAACCAAATAACAGAAAAAAAAAAAAATACCCGAGCTTAATAGACACTAGGTCTGTCTCCCAGAACTTCTATTTCAAATACCTCCCACACCTGCCGTGGGACCAGTCTTATTGGGTCTCCATCATACATGGTTCAAATGGAAAGTGAAGGGCAACAAGTTGGCTGAATTGTCTATGATGTGTGGTCACTTCCACCCTGCCTAGACCTCTGCTCGACCAAAAATGTAGTGCTTGGCTGACAGCTGTCCCCCTTTTCTGATTGCTTTATTGTTTTGTATCTAGCATGTCAGCTCACTGGAGATATGTCATCTGACCAGAGATAGTCAGGTGTCACCGAAGACTCACGTTCTTGTCAAGGGCATTATCTCTGTTGCCTCTGTACAGTTCTAGGAAGCTGCTCTGTGTCCTTTAGTGTGAAAGTGTTGACTCTATCCCCTTTGCAGTTCTCTGCATCTAGTATTTGTTTAAAATTCCCCTCTAACCCAGGAGCTCAAGAAGTAGAGATCTGGGGGAAGAGGAGGGCACAGGAGAGAGAAGATGGTGCTTGTTTGTAGGTGCAGGCTCTGAAATCTCTGTGGCTTCTTTGCAGAAATAGACATCCTTTCAGGGACCTCTGAAGACCCCCGATCCCTCCAGATGGCATTGATTTGCCCAGTTAGTTATGACCTCAGCACTTCTTGGTGCTCTCTCATTTCTGCCCCAGTCCCCAAGCAAAGCAAAAGGCAGAATGTGGGTGGAGTTCAGTTCAAGTGGCTGCCCCTTGCTGTGGGTCTCTGGTGTGTTCTCACTAGAGCCTAGCTTTGTTCACCTTTCTTAGAGCAGCTTCCCTTCCCTCTTCTAAAGCTGATACCAGATCCCCTGCTTTTTTCTCTACGTGTGGTGTCTCCTTGTTACCAAAAGAAAAGAATTCTTGCCATTGTGGATCATTTGAAAAACAAAAGAGAAAACAATTAGAAGTGAAACAAACCATTCCCATTCCTGGCAATGCCCTCTGTATGGAATTCATTTGTTCATTTATTTGTAGTCTTTTTCTTTTCCTGTCGTATTAGTTGGGCATTGGCTTGCTTCTAAGCAAAAACTACTGTTACTAGCATACCACCACCAGTGACAAGATCAGAACGTATGTCTCTTCCAGGGCTGGTGACTGGAGACACTATTTTGAGTTGCTTGGATGCTAAGGCCCTATATTAGACAAGCGTTCTCTGGCGGTTTTTTGCATAGAACTGTATTAGCAGCAGGCAGAGGATTCTTTTCCTCCTTAAATCAGGTGGAATTGGCCGAGCTTCCTGTGGGGTTTTACACAGGATCTTCCCAGTTTGGAAGAAGGAAACTGACAGGAAAAACTGACAAAAAACAAACAAACAAACAAAAACAAAAAACAACCCTCAAAGACTTTGGACAGTACCCCTTCTAAGAGTGTGTGCCATCACACCTGAAACACAAGATATCCAAGAACCTATGGGGATCTCTAGTGGTCTGGGATTTTCTTTATCTTGGGAAGCTGCACTGACTGTCCCAACTAGAAAATAGAATTGCATTCCACATAGAGTTGGTAACTAGAGGAGGTACTGTGGGGTAATTCCTTGTTTCCTAATACTCATCCTAAATCTACACAGGACCACAGCATCCCCCAACCTTCCAACCCTCCAGTTTAAACCTGTATTGTGTGCTAGGTCACATTAGCTCCATTTTAGATGGAGACCCTGAGGCCGTGTGTCAAATGTGGCTCTTATCCTTCACAATTTTTATTTCTTTATTCCAGATAAACTCTTGCACTACTGAGTTTTACTCCAGCAATGGCCCTAGAATGGTTTCAGTTCTCATAGCTCTAAGAAAATCTGTAAAATATCACTTGTATTGGCAACACACAGTCAGACCTCAGTTTTCACAACTGCTTCATTTAGTTAAATTGACTGTCTGGCAATACGATAATTAAAATACTAATTGTTTATCCATTTAGTCATTACAATGTAAAAATAAAACAAACAAACAAACAAACAAATAAAATAACAACTGAAACCCTTCTATCTCAAGCTTTTGTTGGTGAGACTGATGCCATGACCAGATGTCCCATTGTAGGCACCACTCTTAGCATTTTATACAAGGGTCAAAAAATGTTGAAAAGAGGCTAGAGGTACGTATTTTTACCTTTCATAATTACTAAAACTATAGCTGTTTGAAAAAGTATTTTTCCCAGAACTGAATTTCCGTACTTGAAAAGAAGGAGTAGATTGGGGTAGTCTTGAAATTTCTTTAGTGTTTGTAAAGGATTATGCAATTCTTTAATTTTCTAGGATTGGACTCTGAACAATATACAAGGGCCACTCCATATCTAGACTTTTATATTTCCTTCATTAACAAAACAGAATCCTATGAGAATCCTAGTATTGGCTCTGCATTTTGTTTCTTGTATGTACAGGTCTTTGCCAAGCAGTTCTTTGTCATGGGCCTACTTTTTGATATTAGACTACAGTATTTACTAGACCATGGAATCCTCATTAAACCTCTTCCAGTGTCTTGGTGTTGAGAGGAACCCTAACTGTGAGATCCCTATGCTACAGAACTTTGCTGACATCTAAAGTATATGTGGATCATTGTGGTAATCTTGTTGTTTTAGCCAACTTCAATGGCTTCTGTCTTATCTCAGAATTCTCTTATTAGGATGCTTGTGTGCTTGCTAATGTCAGCATCAACCATCTTAGGATCTCTACATGGATATTTGAAAATACAGAGAGAAAACAAGATGCTAACAGAGGTCTTGAGAGATTGTCAAGGGAATCAGGGACAAAGCAGACTCCTGTCCATGCAGCACCTACCATGGTCCAGATGATTTCCATGCCAAGTGTCATGTAAAGAGGTAACAATGTCCTTTTCATAAATAAAAAGTGGCTGCTACCCTCATGGGGGAGAGATCATGTTTTAAGGGAAACATGAAGATGGGCTGACTTCAAAGCCCCTTCTCCATCCACTCTGCGGGGTGTCATCCAAAGGGAAAAAAGAGAGACACCCCCGCTTAACCATTCTGAGGATTTGGATACTACAGGGCCTGTTCTGCTGGGAGACCCCCCCCGAAATGTTACCAAAGACAAAGGAACATGTGACTAGTGTGCTACTGAAAGAAAGGGTAGAAAGAATGTAAGTGTCAGATGATGGGGGAACGTGCTATGAAATGCTGTCTTTTGGGCACATCCTGGCTGTTGTACTCACTCACAGCACCTATGGTTACCTGAACAGGATCAAGCCAACAAGGTCAGTCAACATTACAACAGGCAGCATTAACTGAACTCAATAAATGGGGATAAAGGGGTCGGACACAGAAAGGTGGTAGAAGGGTATGTTGAGGTGCCTTGATATTCTATTTAAAAATGTGGTGTGTGTTGCCAGAGACATGGGAGCAGGGGTGGGCTCCAACCTCAAGAACCTCCAAGCCTACCAATATCTAACAAGTTATGCAGCAAAAGGATATTTAGGGCCCCAGTGTTTTGTTTGACTGGTAGGGTCTGTTTTAACAGCTTAGTGAGGCTGCTGGGCTTATACTGGGGTTAAAACATTCTCTGAAAGATTTGGTCCATGTAAATCATTCTAGGGATGGGCTGAACTCTGGAGTATTTGAATTCCTTCTCCTTCATTGCTCAAGGAAGAGGAGAAAGAAAGAAGGAAAAAAAAAATACCCAAACTTGTGCATAGAATGAGAAATAAGACATATTTGCATTCCTTCCGAGTGTGTTTGCAAAATACAGACAGGCAAGTTTGAATCACTCTCACTTTGAAAGCGTGATTTTGAGCAATTATCTAGGGGGAAAAACACCTCCTCCTCACTAAATAGGTCTGTCAAGAAAAGTCATCTAATACAGCACACCAGCGCCCAAACACACATGTGCATGGGTAAGCTGGGCTCAGCCAATTAAGTAGCAAAATGTCGGCTTGCATCCCAGCCCCTCCTGATCCACAGACAGATTTGTGTAAGTTCATTTTCATAGTGGCGTGTATGTATCCTTAGACTTTAACTGACAGATTCCCATAGTGAAGAGAGTGGGGAGTTCTCAATTACATGGTTAGCTAGGCACTGTGGTTGTATGCTCCGTGGCTTCCTGACAGAACCAAGGCAGAGAGGGAGGCATGCTCTTCAGATATGTGTATGTTTATTTAGTCACAAGAATGAGTGCTTTTGAGTCCAAACCCTAAAGAAGTTTGCATTCTCAAATAGTGGTTTACAGAATATTCTCTTTTGATAGATATTGTGTCCATCAACTGAATACCAATTCCTGAGCCTCTCTTTCTCCATCCTCTGTTGGCTAAATTTAATCAGATTTCAGGTTCTCTGTGGTGATATTGTAAACAATGCTATTTGTGAACAGCCCAAGCTAATAAAATTAGCCTGAGCAGATTACTTGTAAAACCACTTGTAATTGGAGAAGTAGTGATGGGAGCCATGGCTTCTTTTTTGGAGGCAGCATGAAGTATTTGTTTTTCTTTGTGAAATATTTATTGTTAGTGCCTTCCACCTGCCTATGATGATGTGGACTTACTGTCCGCTGTTATGAGCTGACATCGTCATCCTAGAACCTCTAATTCCATGGAAGTATCAGGCTCTACCATTAAGAATTCCTTCACAACAATCACGGAATCAGAAAGAACTGAGGGTTAGCCCTTGGATAACCAAATCATTTACTTTAATTATTGGGAAATCTTTGGCAGGAGCTTGGTAGTGGATCCAAGTGCAAATAAGAAGCTGGAAAAAAAGGAGAGCCTGGAACCAGGGTTTCTTCATTCTGGCCTCAGCTTCCTTCCGTGGTACCCTTTCCTAAGCGGAATCAATTCTTCTTTGTTAGGATGGCCATCCCAGGAAGTGTATGGTACTGTGTGTTTATCAGTGAGTGTCCTGCATATTCTCTTTCAGCATAGAAGAGGCAGTGAGATTACCAAAGGAGAAGGTCATGGTATAGGGTCAGTCAAGCTGGGGTCCCAGCATGTCTCTGTGACTCAGAGAACAGCTTGCTTTGAGCTTTGCAAGATCACACTACTAAATTGTAGATGGACCTGGGGATCACTGTGACTGTGTAGACCAGAGTTACCTTAGGCCTCAGACTTCCAGATTTTTTTTGTGATGTTTTGGGTGACATTGTCTTATCAAACATGGAGAGGCAAAATAGGTAAAGCATTCCTCCTCCCCTTCCTCTTCTTTCCCCTCCTCCCCTCTTCTTTACCTTCCTCCCCTCATCTTCCTCCATCTCTTGTTCCTTTTTCTCCTTCTCCTCTCTCTGTTCCTCCTCTTCTCTCTTCTTTTCAGATGGGGTTGGCCCCAAACTCCCTGTTCCCCAGCATCAGCCCCCTGAACACTGATTATAGGGATATATCACTATGCCTGGCTCTCATGCTTTACAGAACTATCTGCTGCCTTTTATTTCTAAGTCCAGTGTGATCACATGACACCTGTCCTTAATCCATACTTGCCAAAATCACCATATGGTTTGGACTTCAATGGGACTTCACCAGCAATCAAAAGTCTATCTGAGCCCTACTTTCCCCCATACCTTGGGCCCTCTGCATCAGGAATCTGTCAACATTTTAAAAATAAAAAGCCAGATAGTTAATGCTGGCATATTTCATCACATGATCTCCATTATAATGTTCAACTTGGCTATTTTAGTACAAAAGCTGCTGTAGACAGTATGTAAATGATGTGTTGATAAAACTTTATAAAAACAGACAGCAGACTGAGTACTGCAGCATTGTTTCTTAACATCTGCCCTGTGTGATGGCCTTAGGCAGAGATTCAGAGTGACAGTGCCTATTTCTCCTCAGCCAAATCAGTGTTTCTATCTTGCCTGGTGTTTGTTTGCCTTGTAGTTTTGTTTTGTTTTGAGGCAAGATCTCACTGTGTAGCCATGGTTGGCCTAGAACTCTCTATGCAAGCCAGTTTAGTCTTGAACTTTGGTTGATCTTCCTGTGATTTGCCTTCTGAGCTCTGGTTTTCAGGCTTGTGCCGCTATGCCCATCTTATCTCTTCTAGTTCACTTTACATCACACAAACTAACCCTTAGGGAATCTTTAAACAATGAAGATGTGCAAATTCACATTCTTTCATCTCATTCCTCATGTGGAAGTGATCAGATGTTGCTGGCCCAGAATCTCTGATTTCTGCAGTCACACCTGAGGATCAGTCCCTGGCATTTGGAGTGGTGAGTGTGTGCTGAGAATGGAATAAATAGGAGGAAGATAAGGAAAAGGGGTTGAGGGGAATGGGGAAGGTAAGGATTTCTTTTTGCTCTCGGCTCATTAGGGTTCCAATACTGGAATTTGTTTGACATTATAAGAAGATACTGGCTGACATTTGAGTGAAAAAAGCAGCCCTAGCTCAGGTCCAGGGGTCACTGAACCTGTGCTCCGCATCACCATTTCTGGGGAGCCATGCTCAGGTGTCCAGTTTTCAGACTTTGTGACCATTTTAGCAGCAACTTTAGCTGCAGCGGAGGCTGCCTGACATAGGCATGTGATCCCTCCCAGGGCTAAATTCTGGAGAGATCTCTATTTCCTCAAGGTTTTTTATGGGCACAAATGCAAACACTGTCCTGTCACTCTGTCACAGCTTATTATGTCAGGAAAGAGGGAACAGTTGAGTCCGTAAGTCTGTGTCACCTGCACACAGGGCACTGTGTAGCATCGTTGTCAGATGTGGCTTATCAACAACCACAGGGCTAATAACCGTGTCAAGGGCCCCGTGCCTCTAATCATTTGACATCAGAGCTGGTCCAGATCTCCCCTTGCAAGGGGTAGACTGAAGTCAGTACAGGAGCCTCCAATTTTCCAGAAACCCGCCCCAACCCCCCGAATGCTGACCATTCTCCCCAGCTGGAATGCAGAAGTTACAGCCACTGCCGGAGTTCCAACTGACTGCCTCGTCCTGTTCAGTCAACCAGGATCTCTTAGAGGAGACAAAGACCTTGACTGGATCAGGAACATGATGCTGTGGCAAAGGGTCATGGCTCAAAGCCCACAATGCATCACACTGACCTCCAATTCTCCTTGCCGAGTGAATTTGCAAGACATCTCAGGGTCACAAGGATATGTAATATGTAATGCAGGCTTGTTCTACATCACATGGGATCATGGGGGGTGGTGAATATCAAGATCAGCTGGAGCAGGCTTAGGGACAGGAGCCCCACCTCCCCCTCCTCCTAGCCCTCTCAGCATTTCCCTAAGTGAGATGAGTCAAGTGTTGATATTCTTACATATGTGAGACACTTGCAGTTTTCAACATGGGATGATGGAGAAACACTGAAACAAATTAATCAGTTTTACAAGACACCATAGGCAGAAGGGTTTGGAGACCTGTAGTTTTGAAAGTCACCTGGAGTATACCTCCCTGACTCCTAATCCCAGAAAGGCGCATCTCTGATATTCTGTCTGTGTCACACAAGAAAAATGAGCAGACACGAGCTGGTTGCTCTCGTTAGACTCTAGGCCCACCATCCCCTTACTAAGTTGGGGCTGTACTGATTTTTTACCATTTCAGGGTTGTTTTTTATGGTTTGGGGTAAGTGACTTTTCGACTGTGAGAGTAAAAAGTAGAATGTCACATGCACCAGTTACTCGGTGTCATTGTCTAGCACCACGGCCAACATCAGTAAGTCATCAGGCAATTTCCCTCACTTTCAAATATGTGTGTGACTCCAGAAGTCTCATTAGTATGGGGCACTGAGAGGCCAAGGTTGGGGTACATGCTGAAAGCCACACCCTATCTTCTTCTGTCATTACAAGAGGTTGTAAAGCACTATTCTGCTATGTGTGTTTATGTGTGGGTGGGTGCATATGTACATGTATACATGTTCGTGTGGAGGCCAGAGGTCAATGTTCCGTGTCTTCTTCCATTGCTTTTCACCTTATGTTTTGAGGTAGAGTGATCCTCCTGTTGCTGCCTCCCAACACTGAGGTCACAGACATGTGTGAATACACCTAGCTTTTGTACAGGGGTTGTAGGGATTCAGAGCCAGGTTCTCATGTATACACAGCAAAGGCTCTTACCCACTAACTCATCTCTCCAGCCCCACAGATGCTTTTTAAGAGTTTGGAGAGATGGCTCACTTGGTAAAATGTTTGTTGTGCAAGCATGAGGACCTGAGTTCAGATCTCCAGACCCCATGTAAAAAGCTGGGCTCCCTGGAAGGCATCTTAATCCTAGTGTTGCTGGGCAGGAAGAGGCACAGGGATCCTGGGGGCTTGCTGGGTAGCCAGTGCACCCAAATCAGTGAGCTCCAGGTTCAGTGAGAGACTTTGTCTCACAAACTATGTTGGACAGTAATTGAGGAAGACACCCAGCACCTCTCTCTCTCTCATACACACACACACACACACACACACACACACACACACACACACACACGTACCTTTTGAAAGCAAAGTCACATTATTTTTGTATGGTCACTCTGGAGCCCTTGCCTGCTGCTTTGCTTTCTCAAGCAATTCTGGAAAGAAAGAGCTGAGATAAATGGGTTATAAAATCAAGGGTGCCTCATTTTTAAAATCCCATGTTTCACTGAAAGTTTAGACTGTCCTATAAAATCCATGGGCTGGGAACAATTGTAAAAGACATCTTCAAGGACTTTTTCATGTGATCCCTCGTGTTTCATGATTTTTCCCCCCTTTGACCGTGCATACATCTTATTTCTGTGTAGGATTCTGTGCAACCAGAGGCAAAGTAAAAGCACATTCATTTTGTGTTAGTGAGCGACTTGCTCTGTTGTGTCAGACCCGGCTACTCTTTTCCTCTCGGGCTGTTGGATCATGCAACGTTTTACAAATGTACTTTCCAAAAATTTCCAGCAGGATTTTCCCTTGTTTAAACAGTGAGTGCAGCACCATGGGGGTCTTGTGCTTGGAATAAGGTGACAGTAAGGCCAGAAGCTACATCCTGCCTCTCCTCATCTCCCTCTGGTAGTTCCAGCAGGCAAGAGGCTGCACATGGGGGTTTGAGGACAGTTTAATAATGAAGAGCGTGTTTGTGGAGGTCATGTTAGGGTTTAGAGAAGCCAAGTGAATTTTCCAGGAGAGTGATTGGGTGCCTGTCACCATCCTGAACCAAATCTGTATCAGGTTCTTCAGGAAATTGTGGGCTTTTGGCCAGAGGAGGCCACCAGGGGCTGCAACTTTTGATTGAGGAGTTCAGTTCACTTTCCTTGGTATTCTTTCACCAGGACATTGCAGTGGGGGGGAGGGGGTAGTAAACAACACTCATTACCACCACTGTTGAGAGGTTATCACTGATGCTGTTGTTCCTATGGGTCAGCTTTCTTGGGCACGGAGAGTAGGTAGTTAGGGAGACATTAGATTCCACAGATAACCATTGGGTATGCTTCTTCCCAAAGAGAGAGGCCTGTGACCTACTCCTTGCCTGTCACCATCCTTGTTACCCATCACAGGAGCAGAGTGCTGATAAGAGGGTACCAATTTATCATTGTCTTGAAGGAGTTGGGAAAGGCAGATGCAGCTGTTTCTTTCCAGCTGTGGTGAAATGATTTTTATTATGAATGGGAAACAAGCCCTGAGGTCTCCCCAGTGCTGAGGAGACTTGGATCCTCATGGAGAGAAAGAAGCAGGAAGCGATTGCAGGAACTTCAGTGACTCTAGTACCCACCCAACTTGGAGAACTAAGAATGACCTTAAGGGAACCTGTTAGTGGAATTATCAGTATGCTTGAGCTTTTGTAAATACTGGACCCTCCCCTCTTCAACTTTCATAACAAATGGGGGGTAGTGTTCCATTTGCACAGTGCCTACCATCCTTACTTTTAGTATCTCAAAGAATTCTAGTTAAACCTGAAGGTCTTGTTTAGAGTTGGCTGATTTCAGTCATGAGTCAGATACTTCATGTCCCACATATGTCCACCATGGTCCTCTCCGCTTCCTTGGATCCCTGGAATAGAGTGACCCCTGGCGCCACTGGGAAACCCTGTGCACACAGGCACATCGGTCTCACCGTGGTCACGGGGTCACCGGGCCCTCATCTGTTCTCTGGCTGGGGCTTCTTTCCCACATTATAGCAGTTCCACCCTCAGTCAAGTATCATGAAGAAATCCAAACGAGACAGTAAGAGAAAGATCACTAAATAAGGAATAAACACTGAAACTGAGAAGTCTTACAGAGTTGGGAATTGGGCATTTATTTGGGACTTAATTCAAGGAGGGACAGACACTACCTGCAACCAGGAAGCTGCCCAAAGGGAGAGTAATACATCAGGTTCACAGAGAAGTCGAGATGTTGAGAGGGAAGGTAGCTCAGACCAAGCGCCTCCATCCTCCCGTCTCTTCCCCTCATGAAGCCTCACTGCACTCTGACTCCCATGGCACCCCTCCATGTGCCTCTGGATGACGCAGTTCTGGGCACACAGTCAAGGTCTAGCTTCAGTGGATTTCTAGAATCCTGAGATACTAAAGGTCCACAGCTGTGTTATTGCAGACTCAGTGGATTGCATTTTATCAACACAAAACGGCACATCACACTGACAACAGCTCTTTGTTAACACTGGGGAGCCCCCAAAGCCCCAGGGGAATTCTGTCACCACCCAAGTTGTTTGTAAGGTGGTTTAATGAGCAGGTCAGAATGCAGCAAAATGAAATGAAAGAAAAAAAATATACAAAGAAGAAAAAGAGAGTGGGGGAAGGGAAAAAGGAAGGGGATGGAAAGGGAAGAGATAGGAAAGAAGGAAGAGAGGAAGAGAAAATGAAGGAGCACTTGGTGGTACATTCTCAGGTCTCCTCTGTGGTCTCAATGCACCTCTGCTGCAGTCTCTCTGGGCTTTTCTCTCCATGGTCATTTGGCATCTCTTAAATAAGCAGATAGATAACAGGCAGTTAACACTATGTGACCATTTTCCCATAAGAGAAGGAGGCGCCATATGGAGAAAGAGGAACACACCTCCAGAGTGAACTTGTCTCTAGACCAACAACTTGGGAAGGGCAGCATGTCCAGATCTTGATTATTTCATTAGATTCTTAAAGTGCCTTTGAAACAAGGAGGGTACACTGGGGATAGGTGAAAACATCGCACGCAACCTTCAGCTGGGTCTCTAAAGAGGAGACAGGATGGAAAGGACTGGGCTGAGGCAGTGATGGTGACTCAAACATTGAAGTCAAACTCAGACAGAAAGTTGAAAGACTCATAGTCACTGGCTATGCAGTGTCTCAGGTTGATTTCCTATCTTTCTATCCTCCTACTTGGTGGAGTGGATAGATGTGGTCTGTGTCAAATCTGGGGATCCTCCAACTACTTCTCAGAACCTCAGTCTCCTTTGTGAAATGTAAAGTGAGTTCAACACCAGAGTGGTGATGAGAAAGTACAACAAGATGGAGATGGAAAGCTTGGCCCCCTCCAAAGGGCTGGACTCATGACCTCGTCCATGTGAGCATTTGGTAGACCTCAGCTGGAAAGTCATATTTGTCTTCCTGTCATTTCATGTTCATGGTCATAGGAGACCCAACAGACTTTCACTTGTTCTCACCTAATAACATTCCTGTTAGTACTTCTCATTGGGTGCTTGAGTGTTAATTTGTGTGTGTGTGTGTGTGTGTGTGTGTGTGTGTAGTGTAGTGTATTACTTCTCATTGCAGTGACAGAACCTGACAAAAGCAACTTCAGGGACAATTTATTTTGTCTCACAGATTAAGTGTTCACTCCATTTATGGCGAGAAAGCCATGGTGGCAGAAACAGAAACCAGAAGGCTGATTCTTAGCTTGCTTTCTCCTTTTAGTTTGGAGCAAAGATCCCCAGCCCATGGAATGGTGTTACCCTCGGCTGTTAGGTGATTCTAGACCTGGGATGATAATATTAACATCAAACTTACCTTGAGGGATTTTCTTTCCCTTCTGATTTCCTAGAGCATTGCTTTTGAATGCAGGTGTGAATTCATCACTGAAACTCAAGTGCTTTGTGCATGGTAGGCATCAAAGATTCAGCAGGACCACATATTGTTGAGATCTCTACAGCAAGCACACAGCCTGTGTGGGTGCTGGCCCTAAACTTGGAAGATTCTGCTGTGCTTGTCTGTGCATACCTTTGCTCTCTCCTTTTTCTACAAGGCCAGCTTCCCCATCTATATAGTGTTCTTTGAGGTGACAGCAGCCTACCACAGCCCCCATGGTTTCCAGTTTTAGGGTCTTTGTGCAAGGCTGAAGCTTTTCTTTGCACCTTGCTGGCAAATTATCATCTCCTTGTTATTCTTGTCCTTGCCCTACTTCTCAAAAGACCTCCTCTCTAAAAGTGAAGGGAGAGCTTCCCACCCCTACTGCAGACAAGCTAGCGTTCAAGAGGAGTGGACTCCACAGTTTATACTTGTGTTCGCTGCTGTATGCCTTTGTGAGTCTTGCTACTCTTCATCTTCTGTGCTTCAACATCCCATGGACCTTTGAGCAAAGGCTTTCCTCCATCCAGGAGAGAATGCTCTTGAACTTCAGAGCATCTGGAAGATCATCAGATGAAGGAAGGGAGCTGGAAGCAAGATGTGCATGGAACAGCTGACTTGAGCAAAGAGACTAATGCTAATGATTTATGGAACAGAGAGAGAGAGAGAGAGAGAGAGAGAGAGAGAGAGAGAGAGAGAGAGAGAGAGAGAGAGCATTCTATGTGCTCATACTTCACTACAGCTTCCTGGATACTAAACCTAAAGATTGCATGCTCTAGAAGCTTTCTGTCATTGTCCATACAGTTCATCAGCAAAAGCACCACAGTCATCTTATACACGTAAACAGCACACTTGAACATCCATCCCTACATCGCCATCCATGTAGTCAGCCTAAAGCAATGTACACTTGGGAATTGTGTGTGTGTGTGTGTGTGTGTGTGTGTGTGTGTGTGTGTGTATTGGAGAGTGGGCAGTTAGAGCAGGTTTAACTCCAGTGAGCTCGTGTGTGTGTGTGTGTGTGTGTGTGTGTGTGTGTGTGTGTGTGTGATATGTGTGTGAGTGGGTATGTGCATTTAATTTCCCTCTATCAGAAGGAAAGATTTAATTACCTCTGGCTCACTACCCCTTCCCATCCTTCCGTCCTAATCCCCAGATGGAAGTGGGTCCATGGTAGCCTGAAAGCTAACTGAAGATTGGCTCAGCAGAAAGATGGTCTCATAAATACTAGCAGGAAGGTGGCAAGATGGAGCAGCCTGCCAGGGCTCTCTCTCCCTGAGGGAAGTAACTGCTGCACCCTCCTTGAGCTACAGAAATAGCCCTGGGCATGGCTGGATGCTACATTGGCTTTCTCCCCAAACCTTATAAGTAGGCAATCAGGATTTAACGACCCACAAATTTCCAATTTTTTAGTTTATAAAAAATATATGCATATAATTTTTACTTCAGTTAGAGGCTCATCTTTAAAAAAAAAAAAATGATGCCATGACTCTCCCACCCCTCCACTTTCTGACGAGGCAAACCAGGCTATTTATGCTGCATTTTAGGCTTTTTTTTCATATATAATTTTTCATATAAATGCACATTTTCCCCTTCTTTCGGGACGGAAATTTAACTTTTGTGGAAATGTGATGTGTGTTTAAATTACCAATTTCATAGGCAATATGTCTGATAATTGCGTAGAGATACCGAGTTAACTTGTAGCAATGAGTTTACGTGACAAAGGGACATCGGTTTGTTTGCAGTAAGCAGAGGATAAGGGAGGCGGAAACTTTACTATTTGGGGAGGTGTGTGTTGGGGGGGGCAGGTTGGGGAAGGGAGGCCATGAAATTGCTTTTTATAATTAAAAAGGAAATCTCGGATGTTTTATATCTTGAATATTTACAATAAAACCTTTAAGTGCTTGTCAAGAGGGTAATGTGTCATTAACTGGGGACTCTGCTGCACCTCTCCTCTCGGACATGACAGTGCTGTAGGATAAGAGAAGAGTAATTATAGTTCGGCCATGCTGCCAGGTGTGATAAATGACTAATCAGCAGGCGGGAACCGTGGCTCTCAAAGGAGAGCTATTACAGTGTTATCAGCTGCAGGCCTGGGTGTATGGGCCCTCGAACAGGGATGGGGACAGGACCTTGCTCCTTGCTCTCCTTGGCACTCGGCTCCTGAGCGAGCCTGCGCCGCTTAGTTTTGTCACTGGTGGCTTTGTGTGGCTGCCAGCAGTCGGGTAGGAAACACACAGGGGCTCCAGCAACCTGCCTCCCGTTAATATTTATGTAACAAGCTTGCCAGAATGGCTCGAGGTGGCTTTTCCCATGGGTGGGGATGGTTTCAATGGCATAAGAACCTTAGGGTATCCCAAAATCCATTGTGGAGCCATCTGGCCTCTTGTGTTCCTCTCATGTCCGAGGGAGACACACATTTTTCAAGTTGTAGTTGACTGCTTCTCGTGTGGGAACAGTAAGGCATTGTTCCCCAAGCAAGTTGGCAGCCTGGCCCTGTCTCTATCCCTATGAACATAGGGGTGCCATTATGGTGCCCCTTAGAAATTTGTCTTAAAATTCTTTGACTCTGCTTCTAACCCGACCCCCACTTTGGATTTGATTTATTTACTTGTTATGATCAGGAATATTTCCTAATAATGTAGGATAAATCACGGGGTGGGAATTCCTCTGGGTCCTTTCAGACAAGCTGTGCCACATCCATCTCTCCCCATCAGTCTCCTGTTTTTCCCTCCCAGAGAACTGAAAGGTGGCCCTGGAGTGGCAATTCCTCTCAAAAAGAACTGTTAGGAAATACACATCAGGAAACAGACATCTGAATTTGGGGAGGTGCCTCCCCCAGGAAGGGGGGGCATAATGTTCTTTTTTTTTTTTAAGGCCATAGGACAACACTTTTTATACAAAGGTTATTTATTTTCTTAAATAAAGCTTACATTTTTATCAGTTGACATATTTTAACAGGGAGCCCTGACTGAAGTCACAAAAATTATGACTCTTGCACCTAGCTACTTATCTGACAAACTCAGTGCCAATGCTCTTGCTCCTATCACTGAGATCAGATTTCAGAAAGAAAAAAAAAAAATGCCCGGAGTGAGGCGTTGCTTTGTGTGCAGATAACCTTGCAGGCGCGAACTCCCAAACCAGAATAAAAAGAACCCTCCATGAAATAATGGGCCGGGAAGCCCAATCGTGTCACACTGTAATAGGCAGTGGGGGGCGGAATCAAAAGGGGGAAAACTCATTTCATCTCAGTTAATGGCAGGGAGACGCAGGCAGAGAAGGACTTTCACTGGTGCGACAAAGACCGGGGTTTCTCCGTGGTCATGCAACATTTGCGCTTATACTGGGACTCCTTTCAGAAGCCGCAAAGCCATTATTATAATATGAAAAAGATGGAAAGAAATCCTCCCTTCTGGACACTGGAAGGGCAGATGAGGTGCAGAGCCTTTTCTTTTTTTCCCTTTCTTTCCCTCAGCCCCTCTCCTTTCCTTTCTGCACAATGTGCTCAGAAAGGTTCTCGGTGCGCCCCCCCCCCCAGCAGCCGTGAAAAGGGTGAAGGATGCCAAGGCGTCCGCTGTGCCCTTAGATAAACAGCGTGTCTTGGCTCTGCACCTCCGTTTGTGACTTAGCTGGCTGGGAAGTAGAACAAATGCTTTCTGACCCCAGATCCACTTTGCTAGCATTATTACGGTATCACAGGTTTTACTGCAGGTGCCTAGCTAGTCCTTGCTCTGAGGGTTTAGCAGAGGAGTCCCGAAGTCCCTGGTTGCTCCTGCCTGTAGCCTACCACTGTGGTAGAAGTGTAGCAACCCTTTCTAGTGAGCAGGGCGCATACTGGAAGGAGGAAAAGAAAGTCTTCTGGTTTGTATTTTGCCCTCCCTCCCTCCCTCCCTCCCTCCCTCCCTCCCTCCCTCCCTCCCTCCATTTCTTTCCTCTTTTTCTTCAGCTGTGATGAAGAATGCCATGTCCACCGTGCTGGTTGGTAAAAACCGAGTTTTTTGAAAAGTCCTGAGCTGAAAGTTGGGGCTTGGCGACTAAAAATGTGCTTCCTTGTAACTGCAAGATAAATATGGCATTTAGTTCCACAAAAAAGAAGGCAAGTGGAAGGAAAGGAGGGAGAAAGGGAAAGGATAAAAAGAAGATATCTTGCAGACCGGCTTGTCCTCACAGGGATGATGGGGACAGAGAGCTGGCATATATAGCCAGCATTTGATTCTCAGGCCTGGTTAAGTGTGAAGAACACCAGTGACATTCTAGCCTTCAATAAATCACTACAAAAATGTTTATGGAGCCTGCAATTTACTGTCTTTTAAATGCAAATTGAAAGGGGGCACCATTGCGAGTGTAAAGGAGACCCACCCATGGTAGCCTGAAGGAATTAGAAAATACCAGCCATAGACTTTTTTTTTTTTTTTTTTTTTTTTGGTGGATGGTATGACCTCAAATGGGACCATTTCAGAATGAATTTGCATTTGTGTGCCCATGACAGCCCCATTAATGTATTAAAGGATATTTCTGTGACTGGAAGGGAGGTAGAGAACAGCACAGAGTTAACTTGGCTGGAAAAGGGATGATATTTTCACTTCTCAGGAGGAAGAGAAGACAGTGACTCAAAAGCCAGAGCTTGAAAGTTATTTTGGCAAAATGCAAATCTTTCTATGGGAGTCAGCTCAGACATAGATTTTATTTGTTTTGATTTTTTTTTCCTTTGCTGAGACTCATCTTCCTTACATAGAATCTCCATTTCGAAACATTGAAGATGAAGTAACCTTGAAAACAGAAGTGAGCCAGGCTCCCATGCAGCCAAATACTCCACAAAAGGTTATTCTTTCTTTATGGACTGTATTTGTACTGTGTCATGGTAGCCAGCAGAAAAGAGAGCCATCAGCTATAGGGCACAGTTCTGTCCCCACCCAGGCTTATCTAATTTGGCTCAGGTTTTCTTTATATTTAACCCCCAACTTTACTTTGTGCAAAACTGTTTCAGTGTATTGCAACGGGCAGGTGCATCAGTGTTTAACCTAGAGCCAGACCTGTGGGCAAGCATTCTGAATCACTCATTGATTTTTCTCTCTCCCTATACTTTTATAGGACAAGGGATAGTATTCGATGATGGCCCCCAAATGTGTAGGGACAGCTTGGGAAACACAGACTGAAGAAAATGAAGGAAGCCCACAGCCTACAGAAACAGGCTACTCTGCAGTTCTCCCAACTGCTTCCTCTCTGACTTCCCACCTGCCTCTGATGGAAAACACCCCAATTCTGTACTGTTTATAGAACCATGGCTTGCAAAATATTTCCCCAGCCTACAACACATGTGCCATAATGCTGCCGAGCCGCATCCTCATTTACTGTTGAGAGAGAGAGAGAGAGAGAGAGAGAGAGAGAGAGAGAGAGAGAGAGAGAGAGAGACTGAACACTTTGTTTTCAAACATAAGCTCCTCTCTGCACCTTGGAGGGTGAAGCAAAGATCTGTTCTCTCTGGCAGCTTTTCCCTGAAATGCGCGTCCCTGGCAAGCCTTGTCTGCTGATAGTGTCGTCAGAGTAGGCTGTCAGATTCCGAAGCATTCTACCATCTGCTTTAACAATCTAATGCTCTTCCATGTAGACATATGTTCAAGTGGCGTGTGAGCTTGTGGGGAGGAGCTCCTGCTTTCGGGGAGAAAGTAGAGAAGGATACCTCTGCAGCAGGCCATCAAAACCAACTGATAAATAAAATTTTAAATGATTCTGAAACAAGTGTTCCTGAAGAACTTTCATAGGTAAAATTATCTCTTAAAAACCTATCCTGGTATCAGCTTTGTGACTATGTACCTGCTATGTGTAGCTAAACAGAGAGATCTATAGTGTAGATTTTTATCCTCATCTTGGTGATAGCCTACAGATTAAAAAAAAAATCAGAATAACCATTATCTCCATATAGCCTTGTGGTTCCAGATACCCTGGGATTTCAACTCTTTATTTCTGTTTTTATTTTATTTTAATTTTATTTATTTTGGTTCTGGGAATGGAATCCAAGATCTTAAGCATGGCAGGCAAGTCTGTCCCTAACACGTGCACACTTGTGTGTGTGTGTGTGTGTGTGTGTGTGTGTGCCCACAAACACACACACACACACACACACACACAGAGCCTAATTTTATCTTCTTTGAACTCTTTTATTTTGTCCCTTCTTAATTTAACCTAAAGATGTGTGTATGCTGTGGTGCTTACTAATAAACCTATATTACTAATCACAACAAAAAGCCAAATGCATGTTGGATATGTACTTATTCCCCTCCTTTTTCTCTCCTCTCCTAGAAGATGATGCTCAGGCAGGCTTGAGGGAGGATAGCAACTATAAAGGCCAACTGAAAATGGGCTGGGGACCAAAATAGATTTTCTATGCAGATTTCATGCTCCCTTCCTGGGAATGTCTGAATGTTTTGCAGGCTAATGTTGAGCCTGCAAGATTCTTGAAGGAGAACATTGCACAATAGGAGTAAAATGGGTTTTCTTTTCCCCTCAGCTTGTATTCCCAAACATGCTTAGCGTATGTATTTACCCTCTTTGGTCCTACAGGCTAGCCTCTGTCTTCTTTTTTTAGAATCAGGATTTTCAGTGAAAATTTCAGGGCTTTTTTTTTTTTTTTTTTTTTTTTTTTTTTTTTTTGTTATTTGCTTGCTTGTTTTTGTTTTTTCATATTTCTGTCCTGGGGGCCAGAGCAGAGCCTGCTGTTTACATAGCTGATTCTACATACACATTTATGGAAGGAACTTGGTACTCTAACAGTTTTAAATAATTCTTCTGCAATGAAGAACTAAGACAGACAGACAGACAGACAGAAGGAAAGAAAGGAAGGAAGGAAGGAAGGAAGGAAGGAAGGAAGGAAGGAAGACTGCTTGAACATATCAGTACTCATTCTGAATTCACATCTGGTTCTCCCACCTGGTGATCTAATGTTAGACAAGTTTAGAGTTCCAGGCAAGCCTCAGTTTCTCAGTATGTACAATAAGTATGTGATAATGATAATAATAGTCATACCCCAATCATTTTGGCAAGAACTAGCTGACTCTGAAGCATGCAACAATGTGGCCATCACAGTCCTCAGGAAGAATAAGTTGCTATTTGCAACTTCCAATATGTGAATGAGTCTAGCTTGAATGGATGATCTTTAACCTTCAGGCATATTTTCAAAACCCTTCCCTGTTGGCATCTCTGAAATGTGCGCATTTCTGGAAGTCATCCTTAGATGGGCAGGTGTGATGCCAAGCTTTGTCCCTGTCTGTGCCTTGTGAAAACATGCAAAGAGCCTGCTGGGAAACCTGCAGAGTAAGTGTCAGCAGCTCCCAAGAATGCCTCAGGGAGAATACCAGAGTCTTCAGCCTTCTAGGAGCTAAGTGGTCTTTGGAAGAGAGGGCGACCTAGAGCTTTTATTCTGGAAAGTTCCTTGGACTAGAAATGTTTGATTCTAGAAGTGTTAATCAAAATTAGCTTGCTTCACATATTTGCAGAATTCTTCTAGGAAAGACCACACCCCCGTGGCTCCCAATGCTACAAAGAAAAAAAAAATTAAAATTAAAATTAAGTAAGTAAAATAAAACCATGCCTGCAGACACTTGGGCTTTGATGACTCAGAGTTACAGTTATTCTGAGGATAGAGGACTTTGAAGGTGGAGAAATTTTAGTAATGCCGTAATCACTTTTTCCACACTTATATTTTTACTGTATGCATAAGAGCTATCTATAGCCAAACCCAAACTCTCAGTCTAAAAGAGATCTTGAAATAAGTATAAACTACAAATTCAAAGTGATTTAGAAGCATCTTGCCTTGCCCCCCTTCCTCCCAGTGCAGGGAATAATACTCAGAGCCTTGCTGCCTTGGGCAAGCATCCTACCACTGAACTACATCCCTGGCTATGTGATTAATATAGACTGTCAATTTGACATGTTCTAGAGTCATCTAGCAGACAAACTTCTGAGCATGCCCATGAGGGAGTAGGTAGACTAGGTTAGCTAAAGGGTGGAGACCCCACCCTAAAAATGGGTGGCATCATTTCATGGGCTGGGGCCCCAGGTTGTCCCAAATGGAGAAAGTACACTCCCCCACAACCTCCTTAATTTGCTTTTTTGGTAGATATTTGCTCACAGCACTGGGATGGCCATTACTTTTTAAGAGAGAATGTCATTTTTTAACCCAGGCTAACCTCCAATTTAAGATCCTCCTTCCTCTGCCTCCACTCCTGAGTGCTGGGGTTACTTTTATGCTTCCACCAATGCCATATACCATATTTTAACTGGCAGCATGTTTCCTTCCTTTAGTGAACAATAAAGCAATTACATCTATAGTCTTGTGCCTTAGTAGATCTGAGCGTCTCATCCCTCAAGTGAAATATTTAAACAGTTCATTTTGTCAGCCTTTTGGAGCAAGGAGCAGACCTTTCATATGCCTGACCCAACTCTCCAGGGTTAGACCGTTCTTTACTTCTTCAGCTCTGTTAGCTTGGTTTCCCAGGCATGTCTCAGCAATTCATTGTCAACACCATACCCCATAAGGTTCCAATTCTGCCTGTGATAATCCTAATCTTCCTTCTCACTCTTTAGGTCCTGTGTGTCTATGGTGGGTAGAATAATGGCTCCCAAAAAATGTTCATGTCATATCTTATGTGAATATCTTAAGTTGCTTAAAAAATGGAATTGAAGTTATAGGGGAGACTAAGGTTGCTCACCAGCTGACCTTCAACTTGGGAAATTATTCTTGGTGATCTAGTAGGTCCAGTTTTATCACCAGTTTCCTACAATAGTGAACTGAGATGCTGAAGAATCACGGGAAATTGCACAGGCAAAGGATCTGGCTGGACCTATCAGCTTTGCAGATGGAAGAAGGGGCATGTGCTGAGAAAGGCCAGTAACTTCTAAAGACAAGAAAGGCCATGAAGCTGGGCAATGGTGGCATACACTTTTAATCCTTGCTCTTGGGAGGTGGAGGCAGGCTGATCTTGGGGAGTTCAAAGCCAGCCTGGTCTACAAGGCAATTCCAGGACAGCCAGGGCTATTACTCAGAGAAATCCTGCCTCAAAACATCAAATGAATGAATGAACGAACAAGTAAATATATGAATAACTAACTAACTAACTAACTAAATAAATAAATAAATAAATAAATAAATGAATAAAATTCTCCCCTATACCTCCTGCAAGGAACTAGCTTCCCTGACACATGGACTTTAGGATATATTTGAACTTCTCAAATTACTTTAAGTGTCTAAGTTTGGTTTTATTTGTTATAGCAGCAGTGGCTAACTAATATAACCAGTAAAAGTCACTTCTTTGGAGTGCTTCTTTGTCCTCTACAGGCTCTCAGAGTACCATATACCTACTCCTCTTGGCACTGTCACTGTCTGTCATGTCACACTTATGGTGTGTGGTAGGACAGCTGAATTATTGCCTGTCTCTCTATTAGGTGTGGCTATGAACAGTGTGTGGCTCACTCTGATATTTCCAGGGCCCACCACAACCCAAGGGCTCAAGAGCAGCTCAGAGAGTACTTGTAGAATGAATAAATGCATGAAAGAGTCAATGAATACATTAATTAATTAATCTGTAGGAGAAAGAAGGGCAAGCCACCATCAACTTTAATTAAGTGTATATCCCATGCCCAGGGCCAGTGAGGGAGCCATGGAATCTCAGAAAACAGATCTGCCTAGAGTTAAGTTGGCAGCCTTGCCAACTTTTGAAGACAAAGGCTCCTCTGCCCCCTCCATCCAGGCTACTATGGGCTGCCCTGCTACCCCCCAATCTCAGCAGGAGAGGCAGGCTGAATATTTCTTTAAGGGAGGCTGTTGAGTTTCTTCCGGGGGAGCAAAGGATTTGTAGCAAAACCCAGCATGTAACTTGAGTGTTCTGTGTAGCCAGATATCGGTGCCAAGCTAAATTTGTGTGTGCAGCTTCTGTTTAAGGCAATTATATAGTGTATAATACCCAGTAGAGAAATTAAGTCCAAGTACATTTTGCCCACAGAGATTATCCTCTCAGTTGGATTTATTTTAAACAACTTTTGCCCCTTATACATTAAGACGCATGCAATAAATCACTTATGTAATAAACTGCAGTATATTACGTGGGGGAAAAAATGAGCGAGTGGTGTGTGGGGGGGTGGCTTCCAGTGGAGCCAGACCTCAGGCATGAAGAGAGAGAAGGGGAGGGGATGTGGGAGGAGGGGGCCTCTGCACCGGAGGAAGCTGGAGAGGGTACAAATGGAGGCTTCTCCACTGCGAGCCTCATGATGCTGCTGGAGGGAGCTGGTTATGTAATAACTGCAGCAGTGGGGCTCCAGAGAAACTTCCCCAGCTTGTCCTCTCCAGAGCATCCTCCAGGCTAATGTTCATTACAGGGATTCAGAATTAGACTGGAGGCTGGAGGAGGGAAGATGGAAGATGGGGTTTTGTATTAAAGATGAGAAAACAGAGATGTGAGCTTGTGTTTACCAGATCGTGAGTGACCTACACATCCAGACGGTGAAAACATTGTTCTTCGTCGTGAATGCCATTGATGATAATCTGGCAGAGGCAGGTGTAGGAAAACGGAATATTTTGCTTTATGAAAAGTAACGAACATGTTCAGGATCAACTCACCATCCTTCCAGAGTGTCTAGCACATACTGTCATGCTGTTTGTTGTGTATCTGAAATTCTAATTTCACCAGGCATCTTGTGTTTTCCTGTGCCAATTCCAACAACATTCACCTGGGCAGACTTCAGTGATGAGAATAGGGTTAGTGGAGAAATTATTGTTAGCTCTGACTTCAAGTGGGGCCTCACGTATTTACCTCATTTAATCTTCACCAATGCACTACTGGAAGGCACTATGACTATTCCCATTTCTCAGGGGTGTAAACTGAGGGTTTTTAGCAATACAAAAGTCTGCCTAAACTCTCCCCATCTGGAAGAAAAAAAGCCAGGGTTCATGCCAAGGCCCATCTGGCTCCCAAATGCTTCCTGTCAATCACCAAGTTATACAACCAATTCTAGATGCGGATCCGAGAAATAACTTCATGGTGAGATTTGCCAAGGGAGGCTGCTTGCCTCCTTCATGCAGGAACACATTGCAGCCCACAATGTGTGCTGCTTAGGAAAGAAAACCGATACTGCTCAAAAAAAAAAAAAAAAAAAAAAAAAATCGCTTACAAACTTTCTGGCAGAAAGCTTCCAGTTCACCATGGCATACCTGCTGCAGAGCCCCAAAGCACATTCCTGTCGAAGAATCTCCTTCCAGAGCCCTTGGAGAGGAGAGCTGCTCCCATTTACATGTGTGTCTTTCTCTAACTTTGAGAGACCAATAAAAACCGGAGTGCTTGGTAAGAAGCAGAGGCTGCTAAGCTGCTTGTAATTTATGATTTAGAGTCGCACAGTATAAAAATAGGCAGTGAAACTGAAAGGCAATCAAAGTCTATTGTCACAGGGAACGGGACGTGATCTGACATCCGCTGAGAGCCGGCTCTGTGCTGCGAATGTAGTGTATATGGTTTCATTTTATCCCATCATCACTCAGGTCTGGCCCCTATCATTTATCTGTTCCCAAGTTTCAAAGTACCCCATGTATGTGCTGCTGGCAGAAAACAACCACTGTTTGATTAAACCCCACGCCATTTTCTGGGGCAAATCTTTTTGGATAGGGCTTGCTTTGTCTCATCTCTCAATCTGTTGGCCATGGGTGGGTCACTGAGTGACTATTGGGTGGGCTGGCCTACCATCACTTTTCTCGTTCCTCCAGTGTGTTATGTGGAATGGCAAAGTGAGTGGCTCAGCGGGGCTCAGTCTGTTGCCTCTCTAGCCTGGTGGTCTTTGAGAGGTTGGATCTTATGGGACATTTACCACAAGCTGACTTGGCCATCACAGAAAGTCAGTTCCACTTGCCTTAAGAGGACATATATGTGACCTTATTTTATTCTATTAATCGTCCCAGGCACACTAGGATTAACGACCGGGGCATAGACTCTACCCCATGATGAGAAGTATACTGACCAACCTGTAGCTGCATTTTGTAGTATGCAGTAGTATGTAGTATGTAGTAGCTATGCTCTTCATCATCCATCTCTCCATAACAGATAACTCTAGTAGACAAGGCTCCCGATTTTGTTTGATTTGTCCCCTGTGCTATCGCTGAATGTGCCCATTAGTTTTTACCTGCTGTTTCAGGATCTGGACATGGAGGAGCCAGGTTGCTCTCTTCAGGGAGGTCAGATAGGGTTGGAGACTATCCCCGCTCCCTAGTATCTGCTTCCCCAGGCAGGTCTAACCTAGCCTCCATTCCTTCCCCACAGTGTTGTCAAAACATGGATCTATCAAAGGATTAAACCAGTGTTTAGGCCAGAGCCTTTATGGTCCAATCATTTTCCAAAAACTCCACCTCTGAGCATTGTATTGGGACCACGCCCTTCAATACAAGAGCCTTTTGGACAACACTTAATATCTCAATTATAACATAGCATTCCCTAAAACCGCCTTTTGCAAACAGAAGTCTGAGACTTCAAGGCTCATTAACAAATCAATGAAAGTGTCTGGCAATACAAAACCATAAACCAGTACCCTGGATTCTTCAAGAAGAATTCTCTGGGTAACAGAGAATCCATTCATGTCTGCCAGTCCAACTTCACTCTTTCTCATTTTCCATTGGCCCAGGAGTGTAGGAACAGCGCTGAAAAGCACATAGGGGTAGACAAAGCTGTGGTTAAAGGCAGCCCTCCTTGGCACTCTCTCCACCCCATCTCCCCCCTTCTACCAAGTTCTACTGGTTTCTATTATCGCCCACAAGGCAAAGGACACCATGTGCCGGTGAGCATGGGTCAGCACTCTGATGGCTGCAGGCCCTCAGTCTGTGTGTTCCCCACCCCTCTTAAATATCCTTTTGAATCCCATACATTAGGTTAGGTCCACCCGACTTGTGTTTACACTGCTGCAAAGCGAGGGCTGCTCAGGTTCTGGAAGTTTCGCGGGAAGGTATTAAATGTGCTTTGAAACTACTTGAAAGTCCAGCTGTGTGTGCTTTAGTTTTATATTTAGCCCTAAATTAGAGGCTCCATATACCTCAAGTAATAAAAAGGCTCAGCAGGGACTCAGGTTTTCCTTATGTTGGCTGGGGCTGGACACCAATGAGAGAATTTATTATTTATATTTTGGGGGTTTAATTTCATAACTTAATTCTGCCCTTTGTGATGTTAAGCCTTCTCCCACTCCCCCACCCCCCACTCCGGATTTCAGAAAGGAGTTGCAGTTTCACTAGCACTTACAATTCATAAAAGTTAAGGGAAGATGGAGGGAAGAAACACACTGGCCTTCCTTTCCGCATCTGACCCTGGATGAGACAGAGGGCTCTGCAAGGCTCACAGCCTGCCCTGCCTTCCCCACTGCTAACCTTGGCTTTGAACACAGTCTTTCACCTTGCTCTCTGTTTTCCTAAGCCATCTCCAGCTAAGGTTCCCAAGAGCCAATCCCAGACAAAAGTCCACAGCTCCTTGCTGTTCCCTGGGTAGAGCTGGAACACACCTTTCCTCAGATTCACTTACTGCCTACACTACAGGCCATGTCATAGGAACCAGGTGCTGGAAGCCAAGGGTGGTGGCAGATACAGTGCCCTATGGTTTCCATGACAATGTGGTCGTGAACTAGGTGACTCCACACAGCAGGCTATATTCTCTCATAGTCTTAGCAGCTACTTGTTGCAGTTGAAAGCATTAGCCTGGCCACGCTTTCTTGGAAAGTTCTGAGGCAAATTGCACTCCTGTTTGCACAAGGACCCTTTGGCATTTCCTGTCCACTCGGGATTCAGGCCTGAAACAGCACTCCAACTTCTGCACACATCCATCTTCCCTTCCATCACTCCCATGTCTCTATTGGATATTCTTAAAAGGACACTAGTTATTGGAATTAGGAACCATAACAATTTGGTATAATAACCTTATCTCACCTCAGCTGATTAGATCATGAAGACCCCATTGCCCAATGAGGTTACATTCTGAAGTTCTATCTAGGCAGAGATTATGTGTGTGTGTGTGTGTGTGTGTGTGTGTGTGTGTGTGTGTGAGAGAGAGAGAGAGAGAGAGAGAGAGAGAGAGAGACTCTATCCAGCCCATATCACTCATGAGTTCTAAGAATCCAGATAGAATTCAGCTCAGGGTAAGAGAAAAATGAACATATGACAAACCTGGGTAAGCTAAGAAGGTACTGTACACACAGAAGATACCCATTCACTCTGTCTACCCCATGGGCACTCCAGGGGAAGGGGACAGATGTCCAGTATCCTCTTTTTGTGGGTTGTTATATTATGAGGTAGGCTCAGTCCTAGTTTGTGATAGTATTATTTGTCAAGTTGACAGGACAAGAACAAAGGATGCCCCAAGGGATGGGCCTATGGGCATACCTGTGGGAGATAACCTTGTGTTGAGATGGGAAGACCTGCCCAATGTAGCCATCACCATTCTCTGACTGGAATCCTAGACTGTTGTATAGAGAAGGAAACTGAGTAGATGCTTGCATTTGTCACCATTCTCTTCTCGCTGGCGATGTCATGTGACTTCCCTGACATGGTAGGGTGTAATCTGAAATTGTGAACTAAAGAAAACCCTTCTCCCTTGAGTTGCTTTTGCCAGAATTTCATCATAGCAACAAGAAAAAGAAGCTAAGGCATGAGTCCAGCTGGGTGGGGATGGAAGGAGCCGGGTACAATGGGAAAGGTGATTGAAACTGGATTTCACTCAGTGCTCAACGGGCTGCATGAGGGCTGCCAGGGTGGACTTGGGACAAGGGAGACTAGGCTGAAAGGTGGTCATGATTAGTCAAGAGTGCTTCAGGCAGGAGGAATGGCATCTGCAGAAAACTTCAGGGTCTACTGAGATGGCTCTCCAGCCTTTCCCAGAGGCAAGCTAGTACCAAGGAACACAGCAGGAGCTCAACTCAGGCTGCCCTTTCCTTTAGATCCCTTCATGTCTCTTCCCTAGTCAGTGCAGACTCAGCCATTCCATAAGCCCAGCTGAAGGTAAACATGGGAACCAGCAGCCCTCCATAAAACACTCTTTGCACTGACTCTTGTTTCAGACCCTCTCTTCTCTTGAATCCCCAGGTTCAAGTTCAATGTGGGCTGTGTGCCTGAAGGGAACAGAGGGGACTGCCACTTCAGCTGAGGCCTAGAGAAAGGACTTTTCCCAACATCCTTGAAAGGGAGTGAGAGTGAGAAGCTCTCATTTCAAATGAAAGCCAGATGCCTTTCCTTGTAGGCTCTGATCTACAGTCAGGCTCAGCTGGGGCAAGGGGCATCCCACATCAGTGTATCTCTCTACCAGAGAACAGCATCCCGGTCTCTCTTCACTTCTGATAACTCTTTATCTGGAGTTTTCTCTGTGTTTCCTTTGTCTTTTTCAGTGATTGCTTCTGGAAGTACAGCCCATCAACACATTCAAGGCTCAAACATCTGTGACAGGGGCCTTGCATGCCAAACTGTCTGCAAACTAGGACACTGTTTACTATTCTGTACCCTGTCAGGATTTGGCACTGTCACCCCAATCACCAAGGGCTAAGTCTTGTACCAACACTTGAAGTCTTGCTGGAGCTGGGCTTGCACCTCAGGGATGTATTAATGTACCCAGCAACTTGAAGAACCAATCTGAAGTCAGCTGGGAGCTTCCAGAAGCAAAGCAATTGCGAGTTCATTTGTTAAGTTTATTATCTCATTGCTTCTTATTTATTTGTTTGTTTGTCTGTTTGTTTATAGTCAAATTGCCTCCTACATGGGGAAGGCTGGCCCTACCCCTACCCAACTCTTCTTTTTATTTGTGTAGTCTCTCTCTCCTTCTCTTTTTCTCTCTCTCTCCTCTCTCTCTCTCTCTCTCTCTGTCTGTCTGTCTGTCTCTCTGTCTCATGTTTGCAGTCACAGGTTTTTATTTTGTTTCTGGGTCTAGTAACTAACAAGATCACTCACTAGAAGCACCCCTCCTCAGAAAGGATCAGAGGAGGCTCAAATGGCTCCAAGATTTTTTGTTTTGTTTTTTTCTTCCTCTTGTCCTTTTGTCAGCTGGCATGTGACATGTGTCTTGGGCAGTAACTTAGAGACTGAGCATTCCTCAGACCTGCTAGGGAGCGGCGCCACCTTCCAGTTTCCTCCTTTCCTCCCTTGAGCCGGACTTGGGTGTGTGAGCTGGCAAGGAGCAAGATCCCTCTCTGGGAAGGAATAGTACTATTTAAGGAAGGGCCTGGGTTTTGTCAAGTTTGAAAGCTTTTCAACATCTTGCCGAGATGGGATTGTAGGAGGGGTGGTTACAACACATTGGGCTAGAGCACGCTGTGCCCAGCTTCTGATTTATATCAAAATATACTTTCCCGGGGAGTGTTCTGCCAGCAGCCAGGCACGGACACGTTATTAATGTTTTCCTGTTTTCTATTGTCCCTGAATGGAAAAACACTTTGGAGCCTTTAAATTTTCTCAAGATGTCTGTGTTTTCCTGTGTCGTCCCCTCAATTTTCCATGGTATGAAAATGTAAATGTGCCTGCATTTGGTTCATGCATCTCCAGTGGTTTTTGCAGACCTTTCTATGATTTTTTTTTTTCAAGTTTTGGATAATGTTTTTACTAGGGGCATCACCAGACTTGACAAAAACAACTTAATCATGATTGTAGGTATTATCGATGGTGATTTAGAGCAGCTCTTCTTCAAGGTGTGTATAGGATGCCCAGTACTATGGATGGTCAGAACAGAATGCAAAATAGAGCCCTTTCTACAGTGTGCAGGGTTGGTGAGTGCTTGATGCCAGGTTTTGTCAAGTCTAGACTCTTACTCCTTCCTGTCTTTTGCCCACTTTTGTCCAGGCACTTAGTGGATATCACCTTCTTCAGTAAGCATTCATTTAATGAATACTAATGGTTGAAGTATGGTTTTATTCCTCCCAGTCTAACATAACAATCCATAGCCATTTTGAAGTAGAGATTATCTTGGCCTACTAACCATAGCAACTAATTGAGGTTAACAATACAGTGATAGTTAGGCCTGTGGTAATAAAAATTGAGTTTTGACATTGTACTAGGAGGAGAGAGAGTAAGTCATAGGACTGTTGCCTAGACTTCTAGCCATTACTTCCTCTTGGCCCTTCCTACTAAAAATGATCATGGGAGATGCTAGAGGGTCATGGAAGCCAAAGGTTAATTGAAAGTAGAATTCCATGATCCAGCTTCCATGAAGTCATTATCTATAATGGAATGAGACTTTGGGGTGACACAACTGTTTTTGGGTCACCCATGTTTCTGTAAGAAAGCCCAGTGAGATTGTTTCAGTAAGTGGGACTTCAGTTGCATCCTTTCTTATGTCTGTTGTCAGTGGTCAATCTGGTGAGTAGACATTTGTTCATATGTCCTCAGGAAAAGTTCCCTTAACAAGTGTGGTTGCTCCCAGATAGGAATGTTCCATGAGGTGCTGATTGAGGACAAGCTGAAAATGAATGGTCAATTGTGACTTATGAAGGTCTGTTTACTGGCTGGTTTTGTGTATCAACTAGATACAAGCTAGAGTCATCAGAGAGGAAGGAGCCTCAGTTGAGTGAATGCCTCCATGAGATCCAGCTGTGAGGCATTTTTTTCATTTAGTGATCATTGAGGGAGGGCCCAGCCCATGGTGGGTGGTGCCATCCCTGGGCAGGTGGTCCTAGGTTCTATAAGAAGGTGGGCTTGGCAAGCCAATAAGCAGCTCCCATCATGGCCTCTGATTCAGCTTCTGCTTCCGGGACGCTGGCCTGTTTGAGCTCCAGTCCTGACTTCCTTCAGAGATGAACAGCAATGCTGAGGTGTAAACTGAATAAACCCTTTCCTCCCCAACTTGCTTTTTGACCATGGTGTTTGGTTTCAGCAATAGAAACCCTAAGACAGGCTGCTTTCTTCCTGAATGTCTGTCCCTTAAATTTGGGAGTCACAGAGGTCAGTGGAACTTCTGTCCATTAGTTCATGACTTGCTATTTGATTGTTGAATTCTCACCATGTTCTAGGTACAGTCCTAGGTACTAGAGAGTGAACAGCAAACAGAGCATGTGAGGCTCCAACTCCACAAGGCCTTTTGGTCTTGTGTGAAGACTCTAGAATCACAGGAATTGAGCTACAAAATATTTCCCCAGTCATGTGACTTTCCTCTAGCCATCTGCCTTATCTTATCCTGCCCTGTTTTGCAGATTAGTAGCAATCTTCTCTTTCTCAGTTGTCATAGAGTTGAGAACCCGAGGGTGTACCTACCATGTAGGAGATGCCTATATTTTTCCCTTGCAATGAGCAGTTGCTCTCTGCCAGTGAATGACTGCTTCCAGGAGGGCACTGCCCAGAATCATTCATGGATTCAGATAGTCACATCTGTAGCCCAAGTTGGAAACACACCTCTGTTTCTTATCTGCCCCCCCATGTAAGTTTCTCAATTCCACAATGTCTTTTTCATCTTCTGATGAAGCTATTGATTGCATCTCAAAGGCCCTGCATATTTGGAAAGAAAAGTTTTTCTGGATAGTTTGGAAGGTTTCTGAAATTCCTCTCTCCACATCAATGAAAACTACAGTTCAGCTCTCCTCTCACAGGGGGAAACAGAGGTGCTGTCACAGCTGGGTGTTCTTTGCTGCTGTCAGGCATCTGTCCACCTTGTGTTCACCGGTGAGTAGGAACTTGTGTATGTAGTTCATTTATTTAATCCCATTGTCTTTCTCCACACCCCTCCTGTTATTCATAGATAATGGTGTTACCTCTCACTTTTTTAAGGAACTTTAGGTTAAGAACACAGGCTTCAGGAATGTCTCTAATCCTAGTCTCTTCAATTTTATTTGTTCCCAAATTGGCTCTCCCACCTTTGATCTTGATGTATCTGCCATGTTCCATCTTCATATCTGAGCTCAGTGGATGCTTATTTTTCTACCGTTTTGTTGTTACCATTTACCCGTTTCTTTGTTACCATGACATCCTGCCCCATTGCTTCTGTTTCAAGACTTGAGCTATGCCCTTCTGGAGCAATAGGTTCAATCCTTTCCCTTGGAGGTTCAGGGGGAGAGCAAAGCAGGTATGCACAGTCTCTTGAAAGTGGACACATTAGGCTGTATATTTTTTCTAAAGCAGCACCTTTCTTAAAAAAAAAAGAGAGAGAGAGAGTTTGAATCCCTTGGATAATATTACCACCAGAGCTTAATCAGAAAGAATAAGGCATACACCAACTTTAACCACTGGCTGGGTAGATACATGTTTCTGTGTTATCTCGCTGGTTATCTGACCATCCCATACCAGGGCCTATAAACACTG
Source organism: Phodopus roborovskii (assembly GCF_943737965.1). Lineage (NCBI taxonomy): Eukaryota > Metazoa > Chordata > Mammalia > Rodentia > Cricetidae > Phodopus > Phodopus roborovskii. The sequence continues at coordinate 13,707,621 of NW_026126558.1, read as the reverse complement.
GAGAGAGCCTAATATAAGTTAGCTGTTTTTCTAAAGGGCCACAAGGTAAATACTTCAGATTTTACTGTCTTTTTCTTTTTTCTTTCTTTCTTTCTTTCTTTTTTTTTTTTTTTTTTTTTTTTTTTTTTTGTAGTTGTAGTCATTGCAACTAGCCAACTCTGCCCTTGCCCTTGTATTTTAAAAACAGTTGTGGACAACACACTAGTGAATGGTCATAGCTGTGTTCTACTGAAACTATTTATGGAAAACCATTTTGTATGTCTTAAAATTAAATTCTTAGTTTGCTTTTTGATAAAAATTATTGCTTTGGTAAAATAAAAACCATTAAAGCCATTAAATTCTTTGCCAATGCAAGTTTCTATATAAATATTCCCACCTTTCCATGTTTGCATAGTAAAGCATGGAGAGTTGTGCTAAACCCATGCCCTATACAAAGACAAACTGCAGGGTTGGATTTGTCTGCAGGCTCTAGTTTGTTTGACATCTAGCCTTTAGGGTCAATGTATAACAAAACAGTAATACTACATGCAAAAACTAAAAACAGGTAAAATGCATATTTTTGCAAGCCTTGGCATTCAGTAAGTTAGTATTTTTATACTAAAGATATGCCTGAGTTTCCTGGTAGTCAAAGGAAAAGTAAAAAGGGAAACAAATTCTGCAGGAGTCAGAATTGTCATGGCTTCCAAGAATGTTCCAGGTTAAATATGACAATGACATTTTATGGTCTATGATGATGTCCCCAAAGATTCTATCCCCACTGATGCTAGTTACAAAATATTTGTTCTATCGCATAAAATCAGCAGGCAATTGTTTTCTGGTCATTATAATGGTGTATATTATATCTGACAGTCATTAATTAAATACTAGCCATCCTCCACAACCAAAGCCAAATAGTGCTCCATAAACATTGTGATCTGTCAGCAATCGATGTGATTTGTGTAATTTGTGAGCAATCAGATACTTCATCCAAAAGGGGACTATTGACTGCAGTGCCTATCTTGGGAGAAATTGCCACTTGGTCTGTGTCTATGCAGACCCCAAGAGGAGTAGAGATTTGACAATGGTCTGATTAATTGAATCAGTGGTTTGGGGGAGTAGGCTGTCTGTATTGATCCAATTAAATAGATAATTGTCAGAATTGAGGTCATGACTATCAACGCCAGAGAGATTGTTTCAAATGTATAATGATCAAAGTGAGGCATCTCTTCCTCATGAAATTAAGCAGAACTGCCTGAGTCCCAGGCACCTTACACCAAGGTCGCCCCTTGCTCTCAGTGTGTGGTTGTGAGCTAAATCTAGTGCTTCAGCTTTTGGCTCCCCATAGATGCAAGGGCAATGATGAAAATATGAGGAGTGGAGATATCAAAGACTGGAATATGTCTTGATGGAAATGGCCCCATGGCAAGATTACTTGTTCCCAGTACTCACATTAGGGGGCTTACAGCTGACTGTCCAAGAGATCCAACACCCTCTTCTGTTCTCCATGGGCACCTAAACTCACATGCACAAATCCATAGTCAGATACAAACATAGTTAAAAAGTTAAAAAAAAAAAAAAAAGCTGGGACCAGCCCATTTTAGGAGACAAAACAAAAGCAGAGGCATTGATGTCCTCCATATTTGCAAAACTGATTCTTGTGTGTCTTGAATAAGTAAGGAAACTCTGATTCCAAGCTCTTTTGGTGCTCCACGAAGGACCCATCTCTAGCTCTAGTGGGAAAATGGAAAGGAAAAAGCCGTGCTAGAAAATCCAGGTTTAATTTTCATATCAGATTCAAAACCCAGTTCCTCACTTAGGATTCCAGGCCTGCTAAGCTGCTGCTCTAAACCTCAGTCTTACCCCTATTTCTCATGCATGTGCTCAAGCACACAACACACAGGATTGGGGAACCTTCTACTTTGAACTGCTCCAGTAACTCCCGCAAGCATGCTTCATCTGCCAGGTGGTACTGTCTCCCACCTTTGTTCCCTCATTGAGCTGCAGCTCACTGGACAGGTCCTGAGCATCTACCACCTGCCAGCTCAGTCTCTGGGGACAATGCTTTACAGTAGCTGGATGGTGAAGGAAGAAAAGATAGACAGAAAGCTTGTGATTAGTGTAGCATCATCAGCCAGGGAGAGAAGAGCAGCACCCGGCCCAGGGCTGGGGAGACAGAGAAGGCTGTCAGAGCAATAAGGAAGATATCTTGAGATGTGGCTTTCAAAGTGTCCTTACAGTTGTGTGTGTAGTATCATGTCTTAACCAGTGAGTGTGAATCCAGGCTCTATCACTGTCTGGTTGTGTCTCCTTAAGCCACCTCTTCGTGCCTCAGTTTCTTTATCTTTAAAGTAGGGGTGATGGTAAGCCCTCACACTATGGTAGTTAAACTGATTATTCATACTAATTATAAGTATATCCACCAATTTAAAAGACAATACAGAAGAAGGGCCAGTCAGTGTTAACAGCCATTCTCATTATGTGTATTATGTGTCATTGTTCAACTTTTGCTGGGTAGGAGAGGAAGATAGACAAGGGACATCCTAGGCAAATAGGTGTAAAATAGGGCAGCTACAAAACAGATAAAGAAGAACAAATTAAATCCCGTGTGTAGCACAGTGCTCTGTGCAGGTATGAGGGGAAGGCACTGCTTCAAGCACTTCTTACACACAAGGGTGCCCTCCCGTGTGTCCACCATGATGGAATGTCACCAGGCATAAGCGGCCACTTTGGAACTACAGTGCTTAGTCTTGTCACAAAAATATGAAAAGGCAAAAACACACTTTATAAAAGTGAAGGGCTATGTTAATGAGCTTAGCTTGGCAGGGCTCTAAGGGGATTCTTGACACTGAATTGTGGATAACTAAATAGGTCACCCCAAGTTACGAAGCGTGAATAGAAGATGGGGGAGTGGAAGCTGCAGAAGGCCTTTTGCAGGGAGGGTAGCTTATAAGTACTCGCTCTGTCATTCAGAGCATCATTTGAAGTGCTGGCCCAGTGCTTTGTGAGTATGAGACCCTAATGAATCAGTTGAATGGATGAATAAATGAATGAATTAATGAGTGAATGAGTGAGTGAGTGGGTAAATGAGTGGGTAAAGGTGATATGCCTTTAAAGACAGTGCAGAGCTAGCTTCAGTTATCTGTGCAATCTGAGCTTTTCTGATGTTTAGCTTGGCCTGTCTGACATTCTTGGAATAACCGAGTTCCAACAGATGACAGGCATAGGGTCCCTGCTCTGCCCTGGGGAGACTCATTGTATTCTGAGGATCTCCACCATTTTTGTATCTAATTCATTCTTCAGAATAGTGCTTTAACTGCATAAAAGAAAATATGCACGCTCACATAGGATGCTAGTTGTATCATAATTTCATCATCAACATTTGAAAATCTGTGATTTTAAGTTCCAGTCCTGAGACCTGTAAGGTAGAAGGAGCGAACCAGCTCTAGCAAGCTGTCTTATCTCTACACATGTGCTATCACGCACGCACACACTCACACACACACGGGGGGGGGGCTAGTGGTGGATCTATTATCAAAGAAATAGATAATGATATTTTGAGATTACCAGTCCTAAGAGGAAGTTATACAGGATTTCATGATGAAAAACTCACTGTCTTACTTAATATTAATTGTCAACTTGACACAGCATAAAATCACCTGAAGAAAATAAGGGAGTCTCACTTGAGGAATTGTTTTTCATCAGGTTGACTGTAGACATGTCTTGGAGGGACTGTCTAGACTGCTAATTGATATAGTAGGAACCAGTTGACTGTGGGTGGCACCATTCACTGGGCAGATGGTTCTGGATTATGTTAAGGAATTAGCTGGGTATGAGCCTAAGTGAGCTAGCAAACAGCATTCTTCCATGGTGCCTGTATCGAGTTCCTGCTTGAGCCCCTGCTCTGATTCCTTCAGTGAAGGATGGTGACCAGGAAGTATAAGCTAAATCAACCCTTTCCTCCCCTTAGTTACTTTTGGTCAGAGTGTGTCCCACAGCAACAAACATAAAAGGAGTACACTGTCAGATGCCCCTAATGCTTTGTCATCTTGTGTTCTAAAGAAGAAAAAGGCAAATTTTAATTTAGAGGGTTGGTAGAAAAGAAGCATTTAGCATCTTAGCTGCCTGAGCTACCCAGAGTCCCACCCACAGATGCTCAGATGAGGGACCTGCTCTAGGTCTAGCAATAAGAAGGCTGATGAGTTTCTGACACTAGATCACCTGGATCCAACTCTAGCACTTGCATTCCTCATGCTCTGAGGGTGATGGCCCGGGTAGATCCCTCTGCATCCGCAGTAAATGCTGAACAAATGATGGCCATTATGATCACCCTACTTTGAGGATGACTATGAGAGTGGCAGGCAAGGGACAAAGAAGGCTAGAGTGGCAGACATGCTCCCAGCAGAGAGAAGGCCCAAAGCAGAGGCCAGGGAATACCAAGCCATCACTTTTGCTGGCGAGTGGAAGGTGAGAGGTGTGGTTCTCAGGGCTGGGGACAGAGATGCCAGCCAAGAGCAACTTCAAGTGCACTTGGGTGAGTCTGTGGTAGCAGATACTGGGGCAGAAGGACCTTAATCTTCTATAGCATGCAAGTCAAGTCTCTGTCATGACTGAGAACTTTGACTTCCCTGTTACTTCCTGTCATGCTCCAGTCATGAGTAAATGAAGCTTTCTTCTTTAAGTTTTTCCCTGTGCCCTCTTACAGCCTGCTCTCTGAGGAGCTGAGCCCCATTATAGTCTGTAAGCATCTGTTTCCATGAGCGCTCATTCTCTCTCCAATAATACCACAGCAGGACAAAGAAGAGTGGGGAAGGGGGCAGACATGCAGGATATCCGTCCCAGTTTTAATTACAAGTGTTCATGGCAGTGGCATTCATGTAATTGGGGGGATGATTTATGCCAAATAATAAGCCCTAATGTAGGGGGCTGGAGCCCAAGAAGGAGGGGAGGCCACAAGAGGCAGCATTTCCCAACTAGCCTAGATCTGGGACAACACATGTCAGTGGCTTTTTTCAGAAGTATCCTGGGGTGCTGGGACAGGCCACCATAGGACCAGCTTCTGTGTTTGGCAACTCTGTTTGTGACGTCCCTTCTCGGAGCATCACTCTACTCATCCAACAAATGCGTCTGATGCCAGAGTGGACGATGGGCTTTGGAGAAAAGGATTAAATGAGAGTGTCTGGAAAGCATTTAGCCCGGGACTAGGTATACAGCAAGCACACGGTGCTGCTGGCTATGTGGCCCCAGGGCTTTGTTATTAGATATATGTGCACACTTGACCTAGTAGAGAGCTTGAAAGCAATAGATGTTAACACAGTCCATCTTCCTAAAGTCTCTGGAGCAGTGTAACGCAAGAATTACCGCTCTGTCTTTGCATTTATGCATTACATTTCTTTGTTGAATTCTGAATGTTTTATAGACCCCCGATCAGCATCTAGCATCCTTGTCATTGACACCATGGGGCAGATGAAAGATGGGCATGATTTCCTGGAGTTGTTTACTCAATGGTGCCTTGGTGTAAAGCAGACAGAGGGAGGGGCAAGACAAAGAGCATCTTAGCTGCACAAAGTGTGTGTGATTGGGGGTGCTGGGTCAGGGCCTTCTGTGCTATCTAAATATGTAGGGGCCACTTGGCACAGATCCTTAGCATATATTTAAAAAGAGTGGGATTATGATCATGCTACCCTATGGATGGACCTCAGAAGCAGCATACCAAGTGAAAGAGGGTAGATGCAAAGCAAAGCATCAGGGATTGTGTCAACCCCTAGGAGGAAATGGATGGAAGAGACAAATCCATTAAAAGAGAAAGAATGGCCAATGGGATGGCTCAAGTAGGCCCTTGACATCAAGCCTCATTGCCCGAGCTGGTCCCATCCCCATGATAGAATGAGAGAACTGACTTACAAAAGTTGTTCTCTGAACCCTGCCTGTACACTGGTACACAGAAACGCCCATAAAAGCAAACTAACAGAAAGAAGGTCAGTGGTTGCCAGCCAGGCAAAGTGGGAAGGAAGGGCAGCGGATATTAAAACCAACCTAATGAGACAGTTTTTGGTATGGCAAACATCCTCAAAATAGATTGTGGTGTCTGTGCAACCTTGTAGATATTCTCAAAGCCACCAAATTGTGCAGTTTAAGAGAATGCATTTTCTCGGGAGGCAGAGGCAGGTGAATCTCTGTGATTTTGTGGCCAGCCTGGTCTACCAAGCTAGGTCTAGGACAGGCTCCAAAGCAATACAGAGAAACCCTGTCTTGAACCCCCCCCCCAAACCAAACCAAACAAACAAAAAGACAAAAAAACAAAAAACAGAGAGAATGAATTTTAAGGTTTTCAGTGTGTGTGCGCGCATGTGTGTTGAGGATAGATTTCAGGAGTCAGGTCTCTTCTTCCGGTGGGTTCCAGGGACAGAATTAAGCTATAAGTGAATACTATAAACAGAACTATCTCATCAACCTAAGGGTGACTTTTAAATATGAACTGTATTTTTTTCTTCTTTCCTTTCTTCCTCCCTCCCTTCCTTTTTTTAAAAGAAGGTGTGTGAGAGTGAGGTTTCAAGTACAAACACTCTTAATTAGAAAGAATGCCCTAAACTGAGACTCTGAAGGTGTTATCAGAAACCTAAGGTTGCTTGTTCAGGGAAAAGTTGAATGCACATGGATGTGCTCATGTGTGTGCTTGAACACATATGGGTTGGTAGGGATTTTCATTGGTTGTTGTTTGTTTGTTTATTGACAGCACCTCACTCAAAGCCAAGGATGGTCTTGAACTCACCATCTTCTACCTTGTCTTAAGATTGCAGATGTGAACCACCATATCTGATGACTGCTATGCTTTTGACAGGCAGCTAGTTGCTTAAGCCCTCCCTTCTCCATGGAGAACACTTTTAGTATAACCATGGAGCTACAGTGGCTGCCCCTATGGAAAACCCTTGAAGGCAGGGCAGGGTGATGGCCCTGGCAACCTCTGTGCTCCTAACCAATACACTTCCTACATTTTAAAGGGGATTATAACTTACCCTTGTCCAGCCTTGAGTCCTCATGAAGAAATGTTACTGGAAATAAATAGAAAGGCATCAAAGCAGGAGAGCAGGGGCAGACGCACTTCTCTCCAGAGGACAGTCAGTCTCTGGGGAGATGGGAGTGACATTCCCTGGGACTTCAGAAGGCAATGTGTCTGGCTCTGGGACAAGGGGATTCACTGTCTAGACACTGTTGCAGTTTGGGGGATATTGTCCTCAGAGAAGCCTGGTAACAAGAAAGTGGCTTTAGGCATTGTGCTGTATGTTGCCTCCTGAAAAAGTAGGCTCTTCTGGAAGTCAGCCAAAGCATTAGAGACAGCCCCTGCTTCCACCACTAGAAGTCCCACAAGTAGATCAAGCTACACAACTGTCATACATATGTAGAGAGAGGGCTTAGGTTGGTCCCCATGCAGGCTCCCTAGTTGTTGGTCCAGAGTCTGTGAGTTTCTAGGAGCCCAAGTTAGTTGTTTCTGTGGGTTCCCTTGTGAATACCTTGACCCTCCTGGCTCTTACAATCCTTCCAGAAACCTGTTCCTCATACCGGATTGCCTTGCCCATACTTAATACAAGTGTGTGTGTGTGGGGGGGCTTAGTCCTAGTCCAACTTGATATGCCATGCTTTGTTGACACCCATGGGAGGCCTGCTCCCTTCTAAACAGAAGCAGAGGAGGTGGGGAAAGGAATGGGAGGAGAAGAAGGAGGGGAAACTGTGGTCAGGTTGTAAAATAAATGAATGATTTAACTTAAAAATTAAAAACAACAACAAAAAGATAGGCTCTGTTAGAATCTGGAATATAAGGAAGGGGCCTTAACAATGGACTATACAAGTAGAACCCAAAACTAATGGCATGTGTATGTTTTGTTTTTTTGGTGTGTGTGTGTGTGTGTGTGTGTGTGTGTGTGTGTGTGTGTGTGTGTGTTCATGTGGAGGTCAGAGGACAACCATGAATTTCATCCTTAAGAATATCACCTACCTCCTTTGAGATGGAGACTGTCATTGGCCTGAAACTTTTCAATCAGACTAGAGTAGGGCTGGCCCAGGGGCACAAAGGATGCTCCTGTCTCTTTCCCTGCAGCGGGACTGCAGGTGCACACTACTGCACCTGACAGTTTTAGTTGAGCTCTAAGAATGGAACTCATGTCCTTAGGCTTTCAAGGCACATGTGTTACTGACTGAACCTTCTCTTAAGCCACCAGGGCATATGCCTTTATAAGAGGCAAAGGCAGAGATAGAAAAGATCAGGGCAAAGTCTGCAGGAAAACAAGGCAGAGCTAGGAAGGTCAACTTAAGTCAAAGGGCACTGGGGATGGCCAGCTACAACTACAAACAGTGAGGGAGACACAAACAGTTGGCTTAAGATTGCAGATGTGAACCACCGTATCTGATGACTGCTATGCTTTTCCTTGGTGTCTTAAGAAGGAACCTACTTTACTAAGAGCATATCTTTAGCCTATTGGTCTCCAGGATGCTGGGACAATACAATGCAATTGCATTAAGTCAATATGGATACTAGAAAGCTAATGTTTTGATGAATTTGAACATAGTAGTCTTTCTATTGACCCCGAAACCCCACATTCAACCTGTTGCCCCTTTCAGGATGCCAAACTGATCCTGGATGTTAACAAAATACTTCTTCCTTTAGATTTTTCACTCCTGTTAGGTTAATTTAATGATCCCAGCCTTTTGCCTACCCTGATATCCCTTCTCTGCTTTTCAGTCACCCTATTCTTTGTCACCCCTGCCTACCATGGCCTGCCTGGCTTGCTCTCCTTCCAGCCCTTTGCCTGGTTATCCTTCAGATCTCAGGCCAGCATCATGATGTCTGAGCTGCCAGTCACTCAGGGCCACAGCCTCTGCTGGCCAGAGCTATTTCCTTTGTTCCAAAGTCTCTCAGAGCCACTCCTCTCTCTTTCATATTACCATTCTGTGCAGCTGTTTACATGATCCTTGGCAAATCTCTCCCTTCTCAATAAGTCCTTTCCTTTGGATAGAGTTATACCTGCTGAGAGACAGGTCATGGTAGCCCCTCAATGAACACTCATGAATACTGAGTGAATAAAGAAGCGTATGTGTCCTAGAGCTGGTGGGGATAGTTTTGGAAGACACTGTGACATCTACTACATAAAATGAAAACCTTCCATAGTATTTAACCTCACTATTCATGTTGAATGAAGGAAGCAAAGTCATTCTCTGACCCCTGACCTGGGCTTCGAGGCCTTATGCCATATACACACTGTCTATCTATCACTAATATAGCCCATCACTAAACAGTAAGAAACAGACTCTACCCATGAGCCTGAGGGAGGGGCATTGCCCCCCGCCCCACACACACTCTGGGGAGAATCCAATTCTCATCTCAGTTTCTCATATGGAACTATGATCTGAATTACGGAGATGTACAAATCTCTTCCTTTTGAGCCACATGTACCTGGTGCTGGACCCAAGGTGGGCTTTCGGAAATAACAGCACTTTGATGACACTTAGCTCCCTGCTGATTCCCCAGGTGGATCAATGACTCATGCTTCAACAGGGGAGAAGCAGTGTTTCTCAGAATGGTTTCTGTGGTTGCCTTGAGTCTTCTGAAGACCCCCGAAAGCAGAGCAGAAAAAGCACCCATTCTAGAGCTGGAAGGAGATAGTATCTTCATAGATTTGCTCTTGTTTTCCTTTGTAGTCCCCATATTTGGTGCAGTGACTAGTAAATAGAGCATCCCCCTAAGGGTGAACATATCTATTAATGACCTCTTTAGACATGTCTGAACTACGACCATAACCAGTCCACAGTGACACAAGGCAGAATCTTAAAAACTTGTCCATGGTGTTTGAAGACTGCTGAAGACTGATGGAAAAATACAAGTTGCAAGCTGCAAACCTATTTTCCCTCTTTCTTGTCTCTCTATTTTCTTCCTTCCCTTTTTAGCTCACCAAAATTTTTGTTTTGATCAACTTAGTATTTTTTTAAAAACAATATGCTGCATTGTATATTTTTCAGCATTACTCATACATCCATAAAACCAGTCTTTTTGGGTTGGAGATGTATCTCAGTTGGTAGAGTGCCTATCTAGCATGCACAAAGCTCTGTCCCATCTTCTATACCATGCAAAACATGAGACATGCCTATAGTCCAAGTACTTTAGAAATAGAGGAAGCAGAGGTAAGAAGTTAAGGCTCATCCTTGACTACACAGCAAGTTTGAGGCCAGCCTGGGCTACAAGACACCCTGTCTCAGAAAAAAAAAAAAGACATTTATGACTTTAATGAAAACTTGCTTTTTCTCTTAGCTTTAGGCACCAATGCACTTAATTATGCTTTTCAACAAGATTTTGCATATTTAATACTTACTTTTGGAGCTTCTAGGTATCTCAATTATTAATTTCACTGCAGATTTATTAGACTTCTGACTCTCTCTTTAGTGGAAAGGTTGTAGATTCATCAAACATTGTTTGCTGTCTTCAAATTTCAACAGTGCTTTAAATCAAATCAAAAACCCAAAAGGAAATCTAGGTACATACATGAATCTTCATGAGGGAGAAGGGTTAAACCCCTTGAAGCAACCCCCCATGAGGGTCAGCAATGGCTGTGAACCATGATAACCAGAACATGGTCTCTGACATCCAGTGACCAGAGAGCAGCATCTGTCCCAAAGACACTATTTATAAAAGTAAATGCTTATAAATGGTGCATAGTGCTAACCAGAACTTTATGAATAAGTAATAAGGTCTAATTTTCTGTTATTATAACCATTGTTTAAAAATGCATGGCTGCCAGGGCATGGTAATGATTCTGTATTACTTAGGAAAACTCCTGTGATTCTGTCCCTTTTATTATTTTTTTTTGTAATAATTATTTTATGACTTCTTCAATGGAGTTTTTCTCTGCCAGTGTCTAGGGTAGATCTTCAGAAAGACAATATGACAAATGTCATCACTGTATTTTCAAAGGAGCTGTCACTTGGCTGAGAGTGGGCAGTGCGCTGAGATCCCGAGGAATGTGCTGCAAGCAGCCATTAAACCAGTGCAGAGAAGAGCTATTGCCACCCCTTCTCCTTCTAGGTTTGGTTTATTCAAAGCCTAGATAGACTTCATATCATGGTTCAACCAATGGATGGCTCAGATGGTTCACTAAGGAGGTCTTTAGGCTTAGATTCATTCATGCTTACACAACAGCTTACACTCATGCACACACACACACACACACACACACACACACGTTAGGGGAGTTGTACCTTCATGTGTATACACATAACTGTGGAGGCCAGAGGTCAACTTCAGTTGTCATTCCTCAGATGCTATCCACCTTGTACTTTGAGACAAGGACTCTTACTGACTTTGAACTCACCAAATAAGATAGAACGTCTGATCCCAACTGATGGGGGATGTCCTTCTGTTCTCTTCTTAATTGATGAATAAATATTGTTTGGCCAATAGCCAATAGAGGTGAGAAGATAGGCAAGGCTAGGAGACAAGGAGAAATCTGGGAAAGGTAGGCCATAGAGGGACCTGGAGGAAAGGACATGCCAGGTGTTCTCTGGTAAGATAAGACCACGTGGAAATACATAGATGAATAGAAATGGGTTAATAATTAAGACAGAGCTAGCTAATAAGAAGCACTAACCATTGGCCAACAGTTTAATAATTAATATAGTGTCTATGTGCTTATTTGGGGTGAGGCTGCTATGGGACCTGGAGGGACAAAGATAACCTCCACAACACTCAACAAGTCCCAGGGACCTGGCTGTCTCCATTTCTTTAGTGCTGGGATTACAAGTATATAACAACATGCCTGTTTCTTTATTATTATTTATACACATTTTTAAGCTTGAGCCCTGGGGGATTGAACTTAGATCCTCATGCTTACAAGGCAAAGGCTTTCCTGAATGTACCATCTCCCAGACTCATGCCAGTGCCTCTTCAACATCCGGGAGATCATAGTCATGATCAAACACTCTGCCAATGAGATTTACAGGCAGTAGTCTGTAGGGAGATTATATACACTAGGGTGGCTTTCAAAGGTCCAGAGCAGCTTCAGAGTTCACCAAAAGCTGGAACTATTTCCTTGGGCACACTGGTGGTGGGCCTCCCTGTCCTGGATGCAAAATGGTAGATAGTAGATGTCCCATTGGGGGATGCTGTGTGGTACTGGCCAGACACCATGCAGCTCACTCTCCACCCTGACTTTGGTGGCACTTCTTCCCCTAACTACACAGCCAGAACACCAGGCCCTTTATCTACCTCCACTATTCTTGCATTGAGAGTGATGTATATCTTCATCTGGACTGAAGGTGGGCACTCTTTAGTCCTGTGGGTCCATGTTAATAACATCTTCAAGAGTGTGAGGTAAATCAGTCACCAAGGGCCAAAGGGAAGTAGACAGCCACAGCCACACTACAGATATCAGTCCTAACCCCAGCACTTTTGGTAGATACCTCATTTTCCCCTATGCCTCCCTTCTTTTCTTTGATACTCCTTTCTTTTCTTTGGTGTTTTCTCTCTCTCTCTCTCTCTCTCTCTCTCTCTCTCTCTCTCTCTCTCTCTCTCTCATTTCCTTCCTTTTAAAACTTATAACACTTGGACTGGAAACACAGCTTAGTGGCTAGAATGCTTGCTGAGTATGCATGAAATACTGGCTTCAGTGTCCACCAATTTATGATCCAAGCTTCATGGTCTATACCTGTAATCCCAGTCTTGAGGAGGTAGATGCAGGAGGAAGAAGAGTTTAAGGTCACCCTCAGATACATAGCAAGTTCAAGGCCTGCCTATACTACATGAGACCCTGTCTCAAAAAAATTAAATATGCATAACTTAAATTTATGAGATTCTCAAAGAATAAATGAAAACATATTAAAAATTTACCATTCAACCTTTATAAAATGATGGAATTAATGATGTGTTTCATTCTAGTTTTTAAAAATAGATGATGTTTTATGGTAGCTTTCAATTCTTAACAAAATTTAGTGGGAAACAGAGAGACTTCCTGTGTTCTTGTCTCTTAAAATGATATTCCTTACTTTAATACTTTTGAGTATCTGGTTCAGTGGCTTTAAATACTTCTCCATTTCAATGGTTTTCATGCAAAAACCAAACTCACTGCCCAACACACACTGGCTCCCAGTTCCCTTCCTAGGCCTGGACACCAGCATCCTCCTTCTAGGGATGCTTGTAGGTGGAATCATGCAGTATATCTTCTTTTGCTTAACATCGGTGTTTGAAGTTCATCTGCCTCACAGATCTTCATTCAACATAAAAGTCTCCCAGATTTGGCCTGTCTGTCCCACTATGACACAGACATGGCAGGGAACATTTCTGAGGAAGGTAACTGACTGTGCCAGTGAGCCAGGCATGGACCTTGGGTTCAGTCTTGGAGAAGCTAAACATGGCCTAGACTCACAGCTGTAGCTGGGGCGATATGATTCCACCTGACTTGTAGGGATGTGGCAGGGACCTGAAGGCAATGCCTTTTACAATGCACTCCTGACATTTTTATATTAATGTTCACTTATTCTCTCTATCTATGACATTCCCACGTTCTATAGGAGAATGATATTTTAAACATTAATTGTCCTAAAAATCTTCATACCCAGTGTTAAAAATCTTTCAGTCTCAGAGATGTACTCTCAGTAAATGAAAAGCACTGTTATTAGGGATGACAATAATTTCCCTGACATCTATTTGGGCATTCAGTATGTTTTGATAAGATTACTCAAATAATGGAATCATATGCATACTGTCTGAATGTAGATAGGAGGGCACTGCCTGGCTGTGTCCTTGATTTAAAAGAGCTGTATGTTCTTTGGGCTCTATCAAGATGTACCTCTAACTTTAGCATTCTGCCCCCCCCCCAATTTCACCCAGTAAGTCCCAGACTGGCATCTTCAGTGCCCTAGATTTTATTCCCAGTGATTTACCCTGTGCAAATTGGTGGCTGTTTTCAAGACTGGCCCAAAGGTAGGCATTGAACTTCAAAATCAAACAAATTAGATCCTCTTCCTCCTTCCGTGTGTGTGTTATGAATGTGTGTGCTGTGCCCCTGTGTGTTCTCCTGTGCATGAGTGCACATTAGTGGATACACATGTATATGCGTATGGAGGACTTGAGTTGACAGCAGACATCTTCTGTCATAGCTCTCCACGGCATAGTCTCTGGGTGAACCTGGAGGTTAGTATAGCCAGCCACCTTGCTTGGCAGTCCCCTGTCTCTCTGCCTCCTGAGTCTGGGATTATGGGTGGCTGCCCTGCTTGCCTGGCTGTCACGTGAGTCCTGGGGATCCCACATTTACAAACAAGTATATTTTCCATTGAGCTATCTCTCTGCCTGTTTTGTGTTAAGAAAGACAATCATTTAAAAATGAAAACACTTCTCTGATGAGAACCACCCTGCAGCTTACAACACTTGTTGACCACAATGCCACATAAAACAGAAGATTATTCAATATAACTCTAAGTATGTGATCATCCATTTTTTCTGAGCAGTCAGACTCATGGTGGTCTTTTAAAGTCTTATTTAAAAAAAATAGAACATAATGGGATCAAAGAACTAAATATGTTTCATGAACAATCTTCAAGTAAGATTCTGGAAAGGTTAAAAAAAAAAGCAAATCCACAGTCATGAGGGTGTTATTCATTCCCCTGTAGCTCTCAGTGAGCCAGTCTACTGTGGGTTATTTGAACTTATGGATGGGCATGCTCTGCCTGAAATATTTCACTCTCATATCCAGGAAAATCAAACAGAGATAGAAGGTCAAGGCCACCAAAATGATTGCGAGGGTAAAGGTAATTTCCAAATAGCCTTAATATCTGCGTTTAATCCCCAGAACCTTCCTAGTAAAAGGAGAGAACAGGTTGCCCTCTGACCTCCACTTATGTTATATGGTACACACACACACAATTTTTATTTTATAAAAAAATTAGAATTATATGTATGTGTGTACATGTGCACATGAGTGAGGCCAGAGATATAGACCCTCTGGAACTAGAGTTACAGGCAACTGTGAACTGCCCAACATGGTTTCTGGGAATTGCATTCAGGCCCTTTTCAAGAGCCGCAAGTGTTCTTCTTAACCACTGAGTCATCTCCTCAGCCCAATAAAAGTAGCTTTATAAAAGAAAACAAACACTTACAGGAAGCACTTATAATCCCACTATCCTGTTTCCATCCCCACTCCCACATGTGCACCATGAGGTTCCCAGGCCATACACCTAGAGGCAGGCTACAATGAACTTTCTAGGTCACTCAAATGGGAAGGTCTGCTTGATGTTGTTAAAGCTGGACAAGACAGGCAAGCTGAAGTGGAGTCAGGAAGGAGCCTTGTAGTCTGTGCCTTAGTCACAAGTGAAGGATATGTGTTGGCTGTTCTTATAATGCCTTGTGATTAAAGTCAAGGAGTATAGGAAGTCACAGCTTCCCAGAAACCCAGTGGCCTTGAAGATTAAGTATCCTCCCTGCTGACCTGCTAGTTCATCCAGTACCGTGTTGGGAGGCCTGTTCTCCAGCCCTGAGGGTTCTGCAGGTTCTTCTCCCCACCCTCTCATTCTCCCCATTTCTCGCCTGCCACATTCTTGGATCTATTGTTGCAGACTCCTGTCTCTCTGTATATGACATGATCATTGCCCTCTTGGACTCAAGGGTATGAGGGAAAGGTATGGCCCATGAACCCCAGTCCATCATTTAAGATTTATAAACAGATAGCTTTTGCTATGAGCAAGGTGCACACAAGTCCACCTCCCTCTCTGAGGATACACAGACAGTTAAGAGTTGCCAGGAAGGAGGGAGGGAGATATTTTCTTCAGTGGTGTAGCCACTTGTAAGTTGCACATGATACTCTACATAACCCTTACCCTGCTCCTATAAATAACCCTGCTGAAACTCTTTGATATGCCCTGCTAGACTTAGGGGAATTTCTTTGGTCTGTTGTTGATACCCTATCTGGGGTGAAAAGATGTTTGTTTGTTCCCCCAGATAGAGATCACAACAGTTATGTGTGCATCTCATTGGCCCATGTTTCTTTCTCTGTGTGTGGTTTCCCCAAACACCACATCCCCTGGCCTCCCCACCATACTCCACCAGCCCACACCCATCACATAGTGACTCTTCTTGCTGAAAAATGTGTAAGTCATCATTCTTTGCCCTTCACATTCACCTTTCCAATTTAATTCTCAGTCTTGCACCATAGAGTTATTGCCAATTGATCTCCGTATAAACGTCTGGGGTTTCTGCATTTTTAATGATGTGCTAGGCTCTTGACAAGCCTTCCTTTGGTACAGCTTTCTCAGAGTAGTGCCTATTGATATGAATTATTGGAGCCCTTGATATTATAAGGATAGGATATGATGGTGTGCCTTGGTCTTTCCCTCTTTGAGAGGCCTCCCAGTGACTCTCTAGTGTTCTGTCCAGGGAAGAACCTGTACCTGATTAAAGAATGGTAAGTTTGATTAGCAATGTCTGCAGTGGATGAAGGATTGGAAAAATAGATTAGCATGCTAAATACCTGCCATGAAGACTCTGAAATTATTCTGTATTGGAATAAATAACCTTGGAATGTGTGGTAAAGATGTGTCGGGGTGATTTTTAGGCACAGGAATGAGGATCGTTTCCAATGGAGGTGCCAAAGGTCCTTCTGAAGGACAAATAGTTTTGCTCTCACCTCATCTCAGCTGTACAAAAAGAACATTAACATAAGTTGTCTGTCCCCCAAGAGTCTTGTCTTAGGTGTGCATTGTGGGGCTGGCCTGGACTACATACTAATAGAAACATACACAGCTTCCTGTCTCAGTCTCCCAAATGATGATATTGCAGATGTAAACATCTGTGTCCAACTTGAACTAGGGGTTCCTTACAGGAAGATTGATCTGGGGACTGCATGTTGGTGGAAGAGACTGGGACACTGAAGGTGTCACCTGCCAAAGGTCACACTGCTAGTAAGAAACTAAATTTAAATCTAGATTTTTACAAGGCCTGAAATCTCCTGCTATGCAACAGTAGCTCAAACAAAACAGACATGTTGCAGAGTCCTCTAAGTCCCTGAAGACCTTACATTTTGCTAAAGGATTATTCAGTAAGTTCTATATTCCCAGGAGAAGCAAACTTTGGTTTGGTAAAGATGGATTTTGTTGACGTTTCTGGCAAGGCTGTATTGTTTTTTCCCCTTCAAGGTCATCAAGACACTTTGTTGTTGTTGTTTTTTCATCCCCAAGGCCAGTTGTTGTCCTTCCAGGAGATGGGAGGCTGAATTCAGGCTGTACTAACAGCCCTTCCAGTTACAGCTAAAGGATGGAGCCCCCACCCAAGGAAAGCTCCACCCCTCCACAATGGGCAAAGCTAATTAACTGCTGATGGCAAGTTATATATGTACATATGTATGTATGCATGTATATGCCACGTTAGTGCAGGTTCCCGCACAGGTCAGAAGAAGGTCTATCCCCTGGAGCTGAAGCTGTAGGCATTTGTGGGCCACCACCCTGACAAGGCAGGTTGGCACAGGTCAGAAGAAGGTCTGTCCCCTGGAGGTGAAGCTGTAGGCATTTGTGGGCCACCACCCTGACAAGGCACTGGAAATGGAACTTGGTCCTCTGCATGAGCAGCAAGTGCTCTTAACTGATGAGCTATCTCTTCAGCCCCCACCTTGAATTCTGGATCCTCCAGTTTCTACGTTCAGAGTGCTTGAGCCCTTCTGCTTTCCTCTCTTGAAAAAAAATCTTGCTTTGGTTTCTGGTGAAATTGAGGCAGATTTTTCTAGAAGCACTAACTACAGTGCTTCCGAGCTCTTCCCCTGTCTCCCTTCCACTTCTTGAGTTCAGAAAACCTGGAAGCCCCACCATTCTCACGACAGCCACAAGGGTCCCAGTAGCTTCCTTTACGGTGATAAATGGACCCCCCCTTCTTCCTGTAGAGTAGGTGTGAAGTGTGTACCCCTTCCATCCCGGCTATTATAGCTACAGACTTTAGGGGAGGAAGTGGTTCCCCACCTTCCTATACCCCCTTGAATAAACCACACCTAGACGTTTTCTACCTGTCTCTTTAAAAATACTTTAAAAAAGTCAAGTATTGGCAGGGTTAGGGGGCTATACCTGTAACACCGTGCACTGTGGAGGTCAGCTCTGTGGAGTCAGTTTTCTCCTTTCACCTTTATGTAGGTTCTGGGGATAAGACATGTGGGGCAAGTGCCTTTACAAACAGAACCATCTTGACAGCCCTTCACCTGCCTCCTGGTGCATCCCAGATGAAGGATCATATGCAGGTAGCAAATGAGAGGCAGGACTAGCTCTAGAGTCTGTGCCTATGACCCCAAAGCCCACTCCCTCTTACACTCTTCCCACGAAGGCGGTTTCTCCACTGTCATTTGTATCACGTCACAGGTGGACACAGGCTCTCCGACTGACCTGGCTGGAGCAGAGCAGTCCATTGACTTTATTGCCTAGCACAGCCTCATGCTGTCTCCTTTCCTGATCGATGCTTATCATTTTGCCAAGAGACAGAGATTGCTGCTGGAAAGATTGATTCCCTGGTTATTTATCTCCCTCTGCCCAATGTAAATTGGTCAATCCTATTCGCATGATAAAAATCATAATGTCTCAAATTACTTACTCAATAAAATGTGGGTTTGTCTATTATTAGTGATCATTAGGGTTATAATGCAGCATGGAAATGTGGAGCAAATTAACTGCTCATGCAAGCTGTGGGCTCGTGTGCAGTTAATCATATGCACACAGATCCAGTGGGCAGAAGGGTTCTCAAGAAATATTTCAGAGAGTTCTGTAGGAAGGAACACCCATAATTTTTTTTTCTTCTTGATCTGAGTTTCTCAAACAACTTTTATCTGATACACAATGGAACCATGAAAGCAACCAAAGTGAAAAGAAAAAACAAATGAAGGAAAAAAGTAGAAATACAACTCAAATCAAATAACTGATTTTAATTGTTCTAATCATGTATCCTTGAATTTCTGAATGGTGCATCGAAAAAAATTCTACTTTGATCAAACTTCCATAGAGCCCCTCATTTCTTGCCTCTTGCCTGTTAGCTAAGAGTTGTTCTTCTTGAAGCTTCTTACTCAGTGACATCATGGGACAGCTTCTATAGTCATGATGAGTTCCCATCGTACCTTGGCCCTGCCATTTCCTCTGTGGCACACACTTCCTGGACACGTGGGCAGGTGAGAGGCTCTGACTGCAACGGCTGGTGTCTGGATATGAGAGAATAGCTTTGAGTGGCAGCATCAGTTTAAAAGAAAATGAAACAAAACAATAGTCTGCATGTAACCTGTTTCCTGTGAGAGTGTCGGGAAACCTCACAGGGAACTTCACAGATTAAAACTATCAGATAAGTAGAAACCATGGCACAGTGCCAGGAATTGGACATTTCTACGGGGTTTTGGTTTATATGAAGCTTTCTTTAGGGAGCATGTTTTTTTTTTTTTTTTTTTTTAATGAAATCTGACAAAAAATTCAAAGTAGAGTTGAGATTTAAATGGATTTAAAGAAATGACCACCACCCAAAAAAAAAAAAAAAAAAAAAAAGACATGAGATTAGGATCTGATGAGTTCTCAAGTGGGCCTGACTTGAGGCATAGCTGGTTCTGCTCATCAATGAGGCCTGAACTATTTGCTCATTCCTAGAATCAAGAGGTAATTTTAGTACCTAACCAACCCCACTGCCAGAAAGTCACAGCCAGGGGTAAGCCCAGGGGGCTTTAGAATATTATAAACAAAATAAGGGGAGTGGGTATGAGGAATCCAAGGATTAGAGATGTATCCTGGATTCATCTTTTAGCATCTCAGCAGCCACTGCTTAAAGATGACAAAGACTTATTTATGACAGTCTCCCGTTGAAACTCTTGAAGATCTGCTGGTGACTGCTTAGACAGAGAGCCCCAAAGGGACTGATGGTGGCAGTAGAATAGTATGTAGACAGAATTCTACTGAAGAGCATGTGTTTGGGAGTCTGGCATTGTCACTCACCAAGTCCGTAATTCTGATAGTTATTTTTTTGTTTTCACGTGTCTTTGTATGTGGTATATATGTGAGCATGTGTATGTACATATGGGCTCACGTGTCTGTACATGACTGTGGAGGCCAGAGTCTGTCATTGGGTGGCCTCATAGGTTGCTTTCTACCTTATATATTGAGGCAATATCTTTCACTTAAACCCAGAGATTGCCAATTCTGCTAGTCTAGCTAGTCAACTTGCTCTGGCAGTCCTCTGCCTCCTAGGTGCTGGGGAACTGAACTCCCAGTTCTTAAACTTGTGTTGTAAACACTCTACCCACTGAGTAGAGTGCTCTGCTCCTGTAACTGGTGAGATGACCAATCAGATATCACGTGTGAGGTTTTGCATTGTTAGTGACTTCTTTGTGGAGAGATTTTCTGATTATTCCCATGGGCTCTGTAAGATGCAAAGCACCTTGGAAACATCATCTCTGTTTCTAATAAGGTGATTTCTCCTCTTCAAATCTTGTAGTTGGCAGGGAGTGGGGGTGGGAGGGAGGGAGTGTGTCTTTTCAAATAGTGCATTAGGATCAAGCAATTAGATAATACATGAACCTCACTTCTGAGAATGGAGAATGAAATAAACAGCCCAAGGCTCATTGATACCCACCAGACATTTGGTCTTATGAGGAGCTGGCCTGAGTTCACAGTCATTGCCAAGGTCCATCTAGTCATGCAGCTTGCAGCCTGAGCTATGGCTGGGCTCTCCCTGCAGAGACACATCCTCTGTCATCTCTGTGACTCTCAGATGCTCCTGGGACCCAAGTGTAACAGTTTCTCTTCTCGGGTAGCATCCTTTGTGTTTGGTCGTTCACACCTCTCCACTCTGGGCCCCGGCTGAGAGCTACCATCTGCATCCATTTCCTAGTACTGTGGCAATAGTGCACCACAAATTTAATGGCATGAAATAATAATTCAAATAATTTGTCTTTACAGTCAGGGACAAAATTTTGTTGTTTACCTCCACATTGTCTTTTTTTTTTTTTTTTTTTTTTTTTTTTGTACCTTGTTTTTTTGAGGCAGGATCTCACTCTGGCTTCAAACTTTCAATCCTCCTGTCTCTGCCTCCTAAATTCTAGATTCTAGGATTGTAGATGTTTTGCATCACCTCTCGCATTACAAGTCCTGAAATCAAGGAGTCATCCAGGCTTAACATTTATGGCAGAATCTATTTCTTATTTTTTCCAAATTCTAGAAGGCCCTGACATTCCTTGGTGTGTGGCCCCTTCTTAGAGCCTCAAAGCACACTACTCCAACCTCTTCATGGTTCCTTATTTCCCATCTCTATGCTTTGACATCACACAGGCTCTAAGTTTGACCTTTCTTTTGTCCTTTTTGTTGTTTTTGTTGTTGTTGTTGTGTGTGTGTGTGTATGTGTGTTTGTATATGTGTGTGTACATGCATGTACACACAGGTAAATGACATTTGTCCACTTGTGCATGTGGAAGCCAGAAAACAATCTTGGCTACCCTTCATTGAGTACCATTTGTCAAAGTCTGTTTGTTTATTTGTTTGTTTGTTTTTGAGACAGGGTCTAATACCAGCCTAAAACTCTCTGATTAGGTTCAGCTAGCTCTGTAGCATGCCTCAGGCATCTGCCTGCCTCTCTTCCAGTGCAGACATTATAAGAAAACTCTTCCCCACCCAGTTTTGTTTGTTTTGCTTTGTTCTGGGCATTAGACTCAGGTACTCATGTCTGCAAAGTCCTTTACCAAGTAAAAAGTCTTCCCAATCCTCTTCTATCCTTTTATAAGGACTCTGTGTTCAGTCCACTCAGATAACCCAGATAACCCCTCTTCTCTCAAAACCTTTAACCTGAACTTTAATGTCTCCCTGGCTATGTCGAGTAATGTCATCCTCATAGTTCCCAAGACAAAGATGTGATGTCCCAGAGAAGAGCATATGATTGATTCTACTATATCAACTTTATATGTGTAATATTGACATACCTCACAAATGTGAATGTTCACCCAAAAGGGCCATTGATGATGTCCACTGTTGGAGTGATGATAATGTGAGGTGTGGTTGGGTCCTCACATCCGACTTCATCTCTTTACAGCATCTAGCCTCATTGTGCATCTCAGCTTCTGCAGCCATCAAATCAAGGAGTAGATGAAGTGCAAGATGCCATCATAGCATCTAAATGGCCTTAGCTAGTTTCTGATGACTGATTTATCAAAGTTTCACAAGGTAGATTTCACAACAGGAAGTTTTCTTCTCACAGACATTGAAGCCCGAAATACAAAATTAAGATGGTGGCATAGCCACTGAACATTCTGGTAGCTTTCCCTTGCTACTTTCTAGGTTTTGGTAGTAGCTGACAGTTTTGGGCATTCCGTAGCTTGTGAGTTCATCATTTGAAGCTCTACCTTTTTTGTCATGCGGCCTGATTTCCCTATGTGTCACTCACTGTCTCTGTATTATTATTATTATTATTATTATTATTATTATTATTATGTTGTTGTTGTTGTTGTTGTTGATGTTTTTGTCATTGTTGGTGTTTATTTTGGGTCAGGGTTTCACTCTGTTAGTCCAGGCTAGCCTTCAGCTTTCAATTCTTCTTCCTCAGCTTCCAAAGTGTTGGGATTATTGTTGTGCAGCAGTACTCCTGCCTCACAGCAAGACAACATTCCTACTGAATTCTGGGTCTAGTCTACCTCAGTATCACTTTAAGTACATCTATGGCGGCCTTAGGTCCTCTTTTGAGGTCCTGAGATGTACATAAATCTCAAGATGGTGAGAATGAAGCGTGTTGGAAAGGAGAGGTGGATCTTAGTGACTTTCTCTTAAGCCTGTCCCTTTGTCACAGCCCAGAGAAGATGCACCTTAGGTATTCAATATCATTTGTTTATACTCTGAGGACTGCCTCACAGGAGGACCATGATGCCACTTGGTTAGCAATCCAGCCTACCAGGGCAAAAACAAAACCCTGGAAACTCATCAATTTGGATTCACAAACTGTTCTATGACTTGAATGACCTCAGCAGTCACTCAAACTCAATGCCTCCTCACTACAGAGGACTCACAGATAAGACAATTAGCCACATTTCATATTTCGTGAGACCTGAATTCCAAAGTCTCCCTCCCTTAAGATCAATTCTGTGGCCTAGGTAGATAAAGACCCACCTCCCTCCATGCTCTAAAATGACACAACTCTTCAAGGGTACCTGGTAAAGACACTAAGTAATGAGTTTCAGACCCCAGACATGGAAGACCATGTTTTACTCTATAGGGCATGGAGAAGCCTCCTTGACAAATGCTTGTTTGCAACTTTCTATTTTTGAACTGGAGGGCAGGCCAGGCAGAAGTTGGCCTGTGGAGAGCTTTGGGGCTATGCTTTCAGCTGAGGAAAGTGCTCATGAACCTTGCAAAACCCAGATGGAAGCCTGAGCCTCCTGGCCACGCTGCCCCACACACATGCTGCGCACCTGGACGTCGCTCTACCTGTTTACAAATTACCCCTGTTTTCTGCTTGGTTCAGCAGCAACTGTTTACCCTCCCCCGTGATGTAATTAGGGCTTCAGAGTTCACGGGTGCCTATTATGAGCTCTCCTGTGTTTTGTCTTGGCGCTTCGTTTCTGTAGCAGTAATCATATATATATATTAAAATTTGGTATCAATTGTTCGGCTAAATTATGCACAGTGGGCCATCCTAACCTGCCATTAACATAACATATGCTAAACAATGTGTTGATTCCCCCCTCCCCACTTTCTTTCTTTCTTTTTTTTTTTCTCCTTCTCCCTGATAATTATACTCCAAAGCATCAATTGCTTATACGGGCAAATTAAACTTGGAGTTTTCCTCATTTCTTCAAACTTTCAAATTGTCTCACTGGAAGCAGATGCCGCCGACCAAGCACTCCTTCAGCTGCCTTCTGAGGTAATGGAGCAGTTTTCTTGCTGAGAAAGGCGAGTGCCACATGGTAGTCACCAGCATCAGGAGGACTGTCCTGATGCTCCAAGCTGAGGCACAGTTTGCCACTGCGATCCCAGGCCTTGGCTTGCCAATGAAAGCTCGCCACAGGTGTCACCATACTCATAGATCCTCTAGGTGACAGGCATTGTATTAGACATGGACATACAAAAAGTCTTAAAGTGACAAGGTTTCTGTCCTCTGACAATTTATAATCTCATATGGGGAATTTATTTTTCTCAGAAAGGTTATTGAATAAATGTTTAAGCTCTGGACAGTACAGACCATCCCAATCTTTAACTCAGTTGCTGTAACTGAGAAGCTGCCTGTGTGCCAGTAAAACAATCTGCAACAAGAATCAGGCTGCATTTGCCAATGGTCATCCTAGCAGAAGAGAATGTATCCAAGTAATTAAGTTTTATTTTTAAATAAATTACTTTTATTTTATGTGCATGAGTGTTTTGCCTCTCTCTCTCTCTCTCTCTCTGTGTGTGTGTGTGTGTGTGATATGCATGCAGTGCCCACAGAGACTAGAAGAGGGTGTCAAATCACCTGAAACTAGAGTTATAGATAGCTGTGAGCCACACATGAGGGCTGGAAACCACACCCAGGTCTTCTGTGAGGGCAGTAAGTGCTCTTAATCACAGGCCCATTTCTCTAGCCATATGGTTTATTTTGTTGTTGTTTCTAAAGTAAAATGATATGTTTATACTGTGCTATGTGAATATTCTAAGGGAGACATGAGCAAATAGCTGTTCAGCCCACAAAAAGGGTACCAATGATTGACCAACGAAATGATTTAACTCAAGTCCAATTGGTGAACCACTGAGTTTATCAGGGTTACTTACAAGAACATGGGTAGTCCAAAAAGAGCACCACTGAAAATCCCACCCCAGCTTGGATGATGATTCCCAAAAGCTGTATCCCTGGAGTCCCCTGCCTCACTTGAAGGCAGATCCACCTAACAGTTTCCTTTCCCTAGAAATCGTTACTGCTTACATACCTTAGGGAGGAATCTGTAAGACTTGTGATTTTCTAAACTCCCTGAGCCTTGTATTTTGCCTTAACTCCTTGAGTCTTTGAGTTCCTCTCATCTCTCCAGGAAAGAAGGTGTCAATTCTGGGGATACAGCAACCCAACACTGTGGTTAGTGAGATGGAGAAGATATGACCTGATGGAGACAGCACTTTCCCAATGCAGCACATCAGGGCACATTGCCCCAAATGAGTTCAGACTGGTTTCATGGATGAGTCTACATGGGCATGGAACCTAGAGGATCAAAAACTGAAGGCATTGACTCTCCCAGACAGTGTGTAACCTCTGTGTGGCCTACCCAGGATAGTCCATAGTGTGTGGCCAGAGGGCCAGCTTCATTGTCTAGTTATAAGGTGTCTGTGGGTTTACATAGAGTAGAGGGTGGTAAGAGTGTGTGGTTGCAGGGAAATACAAATGCAAATATCCCAGGACATGTGTGAGGGTACCTATAACAAGGATGGTGTAACTGGAAAGAGGAGAGAATGAGTTGGCGTTTTGGATTGAGATGGGGTCAGTTAGGTAATTAGCACTTGAAAGGATGTGTCATAGACCAAAGGTTGTTCTACCATCGTGTAACATGGATATCTAGTACTAACTAATTTCTCTCCTTGGGGACTTCTGAAGAGGTAGGCTGGACTGTGCTGGTCTTAACAGGGCTCTGTTTGCATCATCTGTGGATTCTGCTGTAGGCTAGATGTGGATTAGACACTTTACCTAGAGTGATTCTCTGCACATCTCTCATCATCCTGAGACTAGCAAGGTTCAACCATTTCTTCTGGCATCAGCAGAAGCTGAAGGCAGCAAGTAAACACACAGGAGCCTTCTTGGGCTCTAGTGTCAGAAGTTCCTGGTAGGAGTTCCTATTAGAAACCATGGATAGCTGTTCACTAAGCCTGCCCTGACTCCATGCAGAAAACTACATTTCCCAGTCTTCCTTGTGGTTAGGAATGGTCATGTGGTCAAGCCATAAGCCCAGGCCAGTTTAGCTCACAAGTGCATTGAAGGCTATGGCAACCTTGAGAAGTTTCTTTGGTCACTGCAAAGCCATAAAATGAAGGGAGCCTGTGCCCCTGGGTCAGGACTTGAAAGTCAGTGAGTGCATTGCTCACCTGATCATCTCTTCTGGATTATATGTCAGTGGAAAACAAAGTATTATTTTACTTAAGACATTATGCAATTGGGTTTTCCCTACATAGTATAAAAAAGTCAGTGAATCATTTTTTTTTCCAAGAAAATTCTCTCATAAATCACCAGTACTTCCTCAACTGATTTTTCCTCTCAATGGGATCAAATTGCAAACCACACATACATTAACTAATTTTAGGAAATACCCAATGGACAGGGGTGGAATTCATACCTACTTATTTTATTGAGATGATAGCAAATACAATGGCCAGTGCTTCCTTGGTAATAGCCCTGTGGTTAGGGCTAAATGGATGAAAGGCTGTGGTACGTAATTTGAGTGAATGTCCTCAGACAGTGAAGAACACTCACGGATGCTAATCTCAGCTGTAATTTCTCATTTTTCCTCAATTGCTTCACTTTTTATGGGGGTTATATTGATGAACGCAGATGATAACTGTCAGCTCCGCTGGGGAAGCCTGGCATGAGAATTTTAACAACCTACCTTATATTTCCTAAAGGCAGAGGCAAGGCCCTGTTCTATCCACTTTGTCTTCCCTCTTCCTCAACTTATGCTGGCCCACATCACTCCTGCTCTAAAGATGTTCCACTATTTAGTATCCAATCCAATTGCAAACAAAAAGGCCAGTGAGGGTCTCATCCCTCTTTAATGCAGACTGACTCATGCATTGCCCTCTCCCGCTATCACTGAGCACAGGCATGCAACTTACTTTGGACAATAGGGTATGCTTTTTCTCTGGCTTCACCATCATCACAAAGACTGTGTAAGTTTGCTGTAGTCTTCCAGTCCAAAACTACACAGTGAGTCCAATTAATTCAAGGAGATCCTGAAGGTATGTATGTCTGTATACTCAGAGGATAGGGAAATGGCAGGAGCAGGTGGGGACACAGTGGCAGAACAAAGCAACTAGCTGTGGAAAAGAAGGAAAAGAAACCTTTCCATCTTTTGCTTTAAAGGTATGTCTGGGTCTGGTTTCTACTGCCGTGGTAACCACCATGACAAAAAGTAACTTAGGGAGGATAGGGTTTATTTGGCTTACAGTTCATCGGTGACTGTGATGTGAAAGAGTTTCAGCAGGAGCTGGAGACAGCCAGTCACATCACACATACAGTCCAGAGCAGAGAGAACGCTCCCATACCATCTGCTACCTCTTGCTTATATCCAGACAGCTGTCTTCACTCTTAGATAGCTCAGGGGCCAGCTTATGCCGTGGCCCCACCCACATTCAGGATATATCCTACCCCCTCTGTTAACAGTCCAGACAATCTCCCTTAGACCTGTCTGTAGATAATTCCTCAGTTAGGATACTCTTCCTAAGTGACTCTCTCTTGTGTCACGTTGACAGTTAAAGCTAAGGAACAGCCAGGAAGTTAAACTTTAGGAAAAATTAACTGCATTGCTTTTTCTATCTGTCTGGAACAGCTAAATGGGAAGGCCATGTGTTTCTGTTTATCTGTAACAGCTAGATTGGAAGGCCAGGGTGTGTTTCCTTATTGAGTACATATTATTATACTCTTTATTCCCCCCTACATAAAATTTATGTTGAGATTTAATTTCCACCAGTTAGCAGCCAAATGAAGCCATTGTAATGTGTTCCTACATCATAGCAGCACCTCCACACACACAGGAGGGAATAATGCTGAAGTGAATTTTAAGTAGCTAAAGTTGTTCTAGAATGTGAATGCATATCCAATTCAATTTGTAGAAAACTTTAGATTAATTAGGTTTATAATTTGCACAGTAAGGCAATGTAAATGTGTTGCTAGCACTTGAGTTTTTGCTTAATCCTCTGAGTGGATATTTAATCTTTTTAATATTAGAATTAAAGCAACTTGGAAGATATGAATGTTAATCTAATTATACTCCGATCACTTTAATTTCTTTAATGTTTTAAACAACAAAACAACTTTACAAATTGGTTTAGGTTGGGGGAACCCTTTTAGAGGGTCCTGAATCTCGTCAGTAAGTGCAGTCTAGAGGAGTTGGGCTTAGGAAGAAGTTTATAGTTACACAAATGTACACCACTAATCCCGGAGCCTCCTCCATGCTTACAAAGTGTGCTGGAGAAATTCCATAGTGGCTATTCTTTAGTTAGCATGAACCCACCAACAGGAACATCCAAACGAGTAAGCAGCTTTATGGTACCCTAGTCATACAAAGCCAGAGCTTTCAGAGAATCCGTTATGAGTTAGGGCTTGGAAGGTTCTTCTCCCTTTGCTACTGTTATTATTTCAAAGAGAGTGGG
This sequence comes from Phodopus roborovskii, assembly GCF_943737965.1. NCBI lineage: Eukaryota > Metazoa > Chordata > Mammalia > Rodentia > Cricetidae > Phodopus > Phodopus roborovskii. Next base: position 13,679,310 of record NW_026126558.1, on the reverse strand, counting down.
AGGGAAAAAAATCAGAGCAGGACATGAACAGAGCTTGAAAATTTTATTGCCACATTATAATTGATATCTGCTCTCTGAGCCAATAAAAGAAGCCATATTCGGCACTAGTGGTATAAAATCTTTAATGTTTTAGGCTGTCAAGAGTTGGCTGTGGTGAATTTGACATAATTATCAGCTGCATATAATGTCTTTATTCCCCCAAAGCATGCTGAGACAAGGAAGCCTTCCTAGTTGGTAGAAGGATTCGCCAAGCACTTGTAGGTAGCTCCTTAGTTGTGTTGTTTCAGTTAGACCCGTAAATGTATCCTTCAGGCTTTCCAGTGTTGTGGCTCTCTTACAGGGCATTCAGGAACCCAAGGATTCTGGACAGGTTGCTCCCTTGCTTCCTGAAGAAAGGATGAATCTTTGGGGGCTGATTTCAGTTTAGGGCAATGATATGGAAAAGCCCTTCCAAATGATGCTAACTGAATTTTCATATTTGAGAAGCAGAATCTGTCATCCCTGTATATATAAGAGACTTAACAATGTACTACCTGTGGTTCAGGTAGGAAATGGTTTCCAGTCTTTCTCTGACAACTGGCTTCTTTTATATCTTAATCTTTTAAAAATTGCATTTATTTGAGGCTGGAGAGATGACTCAGCAGTCCAGAGAACTTGTTCTTCCAGAGGACCCACATTAGGTTTGTAGCACCCACATGGTTGCTCACAGTTGTAAGTAACTGTAGTTCCAGGGATCCAACACTTTCTTCTGACTATCATGGGCACATGGTGCACATGGTACATGCAAGAAAAACAGGCATACACATAAAAGTAAATAATCTTTGGAATTCCTCTGTGTGTGTGTGTGTGTGTGTGTGTGTGTGTGTGTGTGTGTGAGAGAGAGAGAGAGAGAGAGAGAGAGAGAGAGAGAGAGAGAGAACCTTTGATTGCCTTGCACCACAGCTCTTGGACTCAAGATCACCAATAATTGATAAAGGTCCCTCCACCCTCCAGAACCCTTCATTGTTATGTTCTGTTGTTTGTTAAGGAAGAATAAACAACCAGAGCTCACACATCCCAGTGTAAGCAATCCTGACTAGCCAGTGGAATTTTCCTATGTGTCCTATGTATGGGAGTAGCTACCCAAAGACTTTTTCTTCCTGAAAGTCAGGCTGAGTCCCACCTCTTGCTTGAGGACATTGAGGGCTAAGCTAAGCTGTTAGCCTTCTTTGTTGGTTTCTGGTTGGAAGTGGGGATCAGAAAAATGAGCCCCTTGGATGTGTGCTTCTCATAAGCATTGGAACTCTCTTTCAGCATCTTCCATTCTCTGCTCTCATGATTAATCTGTTTAGCAAGTGTTTTCCATGGAGTGGAAGGCTTTATTGGCAGAACTACTAACTTTAATAGCAGAGCTTAGCACAACTCAGCTTGTAAAAAACTCATTACCCCTATTAAACCCTCCTCTTGTAAAGCCGTCCATCAGCACTCACCAACTTTTTTCCCCCCAAACTATTCTTTTACTTTTTGTTTGCATTGTGTTGCTTTGTTTTGCCTTGTGGAACCGGGTCCTCCTTCCCACTGCCCTCTCTCTTGATTTGTAGCCTAGAGTGGCCTCAAAGGCACAATTTTCCTACCAGGTCTGGAGTGCTAGGATAACTGGGCTGTACCACCAAACCAGGCTTCCCTTCTTTAGTCTTTTGTTTACTTTCTTTTTCTTTTCTTTTTTTTCTTTTTCTTTTTCTTTTTTTTTTTTTTCTTTTTTTTTTTTTTTTGAGACAAAGTCTGCTGTAGCACAGGCTGGTCTTAAACTCTCTGTATAGCCAAAGGTAACCTTGGATTTCTGATCTCCTTCCTTTAACACCCTGGTGCTAAGATATTGTGCACTGCCAGAACTTGTTTAATTTGGTGCTGGGGTCAGACCCAGGGCTTTGCGCACTTTAGACAAGCACTCTCCATGCTGAGCTGCAGCCCCAACCCTGTCTCTGTTCCTAAAGAGTTGAATAATGACATGTTAGATCCCAAGAGTCAGTATTTTTTCCACTTAAGGGTACTCAAGATCTCTTAAACTTGGGAGTGGGATCTAAGGAATAGTGAAGAATGGGGAATTTTCTGGAGTCTTGCAATATTTAGCTCATCCATAGAAGAAAATCTGTATGGCATGAAAGAGCTGCGTAGTAATGGCGTAAATGATTCCCTGTCATACCCTGTAGTTTCAATGTTCAATGTAGGGAAGCTTCCTTTGTGGCGGCAGATGACATGAGACAAAAGTATTATTTATTTACTCAGCTCACTTGAGTCCAAACTCTCAACCTTGGCAATTCTAAAATGTGAGGTTGGACACATCTTTGTAGTCAGGACAGTTCTGTGCATCATTAGGGGTTTCTCAGCATCTCTAGCTTGTGCTCTGCCTGTGCTCTGGAGTTGCCAGCAGCAACCCATCCCCAAAGCCAGATGATAAACAGCATCTCTAAACACAACAAGGTCCCGTCCCCTGAGAAGTATCTCCTCACCCTCCGACTCATCCTGTCTTTCTATGTTTGTATTACCTTAAAAATGGGTGGAAATTTGAACTTGATTCTAGCCAAAGAAAAACAATCCACCTTTTCCAAGTTGCTATATCTAAAAACTTCAAAACTGAAACAGTTTTCACATACACCAAGCCTGTAGAATACAGTGATAAAACTAAGAATACACTTGTGTGCCTCTCGTTGTCAGACACTGATTGATTATCTATTACTTTCCAAAATGTCATTGTCAATAATGTTCCCCATTATAAATATGGAGGGAAAAATATGAAGGAGTTCTAGAAAGCGCCAGAAGTGATTTTGCAGGCTTGGGGCAGAATGGAAGCGCTTAACCCACTAATCCACAATGGCTGCTTGGGGAGTGCTCAGCTGTCTCTCAGAGGCATGAAGAGCACTTCAGAGTGGAGTGTGGAGCGGAGTTACAGTTCTGCTGTTAATGGTGGAGGCAGGAATTGCTTGTACCTCTTTCAAATACATTGCCAAGTCTTCCAACAGCCAACTTGTGTATGCTAGCCGCCTTGCCCCAGCATGGGGGCACGAATTGGAGTGGAAATCAATGGACTAGTATTCTGATGCAATTGCCCCAAATTATTGAACAGAGAAGAAGACCACCGTAATTCCCCATCCACAGCATTTTCACTGTTTTTGCTAAGCACTAGTTTGGTGTGACCAGTTCAGTTCTCAGGTCCTGTCTCATCAGAGCTCTTCCATAAATAGCACTATTACTGTGGCTGTGTTTCCCAGTAGCTGATCCACCTTATCTCCTGTATTGCTACAGTGTACTTGGTGACTCCTTGGTGACACTACAGACAAACCTTTGATTCTTGAAGGACATCTGAATTGTCCCTTATCTCCTACCAAGGCAGAGCTATCAGCCTATGTTACAGGCTAGTTTGTGGTTTGCTTTTGGGGGGATCTTAGAGTCTAGTAGGTAGATCTCAACCATCAAGGTGACTTGGAGGATTGGAAAGATAGGTCAGGAACTAATAGTGGCCTATGACTGTTATAGAGGACTCAAGTTTCTATTGCAGCACTACCCATGTGCTGTAGCTCACCTTTAACCCTAACCCAAGGAGATCTGACACCCTCTTCTGGCATTCACATGCACTAACCCTAACACTGATGCATACAGATAGATATCATTAAAAATTAATAAATTTTAAGAAAAGTCAGCAAGGGCTGATTATGAACCCCAGCTCTGCCATCTTGCTGGCATGAATGGATTCTCCCCCATCATCTTACTTCTAGAGTGTTGTCTGAATTCACTTTGTGACTATAACATGGCATGGACACTTCTCTGTGTTGAATCTGAAAATAACTTCACTATCACAAATGTTGCCTGATGTCCAGAAGGCAAAACATAATTAATCAAATGAATCTTATTTCAGCCAAGCTAAACCCTCATCTCTGGGTTCATTCACCAGTTTTTGCCTGTACATGAACAATGTGTGAGACATAGTTTCACTAAAGATACTCAATTTTCACTCAGTTTTCTGTAGGTTGAATGTGTGTCTGAATTTCAAGTTTTGCTGTGAATCTGTCAGGGTCTTGCTGTTGCTGTTGTTTGGTTTGGCACTGTGCTAGGTAGTAGGACCCAGGGTGGCACACACATACACTTACCTTTTTATTTGCTAACTGGCAATCCTGTTTCTGGATCAACTGGAGAAGACCCTATCTTGTTCACACACACTTCAAGCTTAGGGAACCCTGGAAACATTGAGCAACAAAGGATCGTTGAGCTCCTCAGAGCTGATTGCAAAATTAAAGACAATGACTGTGGATCTGATTCCAGTCACTTGTCGATAACACCCATGTTGATGACACACATTGCCTGAGATAATTATCAATGCCAGGCTTCATAAGTAACTCCTCCCACAGAAAAAAATGACATTTAAAATTAATGTGAAATTATGTTTTAATTTAATTTACAAGGAATCACAAACAGGTGGGAGCATTATGTAACAATAATTGTATTTGTAAGAAATTGATTTCATGCTAAAATTATATGAATATGCTGTTATAGTTTGTTGTCACTTTGAAATGTGCTGTGTTGCCATAAAACACAGCGTAAAGACACTCTCCTGTTGAAGCCTTAATCTAGTGTGTAATTGCTTAAGTGAGAACATTAACTATATTGTCAACTACCTGCTCTTGAACATGGGAACTACCAGGAAAGGTTTGACTTCTGTAGGGTGCAAAGAAGATACTCAGCCTGGCTTGAGGACTTGCTGGGGGGATCAGTCTTTGCAAGAGGAGGTGGGAAAGACATGGAGACCTTGAAGAACAAGTCAGCCTTTGAGGTCCTGGCCTGCTCTTTTCTTACACCACTGTCATTTTTACAGAAGACACTGTCATCATTGGGCTACGTAACAATACCTTGGACCGGTCTCTGTACTTTCCCTTTTTCCTTCCCTCCCTTCTTCTTCTTTTTTTTTTTTTTTTTTCCCTTTTCTTTCTCATACTGAAGTGTTAGTGTTACTTTTGGTCCACAGAGTGAACTAACTTAGAGTCTGTCCTTGGTAGTTCTTCATCAAACAGGCTCTATTTTATTTATTTATTTATTTATTTATTTATTTATTTATTTATTTTACAAAGCTGATAAATAACAGACCCAATTAGGCTGTAGCTGATTGTATTTCTGGATGTGAACCAGATGTGTAGTTAATCCATCACTATTCCTTGTCCTCACTGCACTCAGAAAAATCTATGGAGTCCACTCTTTCTGCTGCTTCATTTCCTTGAACTTGGTGAGGCTTGATTTGCAATCACCCCCCCCCCCCGCCCTCAAATAAAAAACGGGTTTGGAAAAACACAGATTCTAGTGCGCTGATCCTGCCAGGCACCTTAGGAGGACAGACTGGCTTGAGTTTTATAGCACATTCCTCTTTCTGATGAGACACTGGCCACAGGCTGTGGCTTGGTGGAGTGAAGTAAGGAATGTGGATGCCCAAGCATTCCGATGCCCCTGCCAGTGGAGAGGAGACATAGACTGTGGTCTGTGCCCTGGAACTTTTTCAGTGTGTGCTTGGTAGACTCTCATTACGCCTGACCAGCACTTACCGGGAATAACTAGCAAGCTCACACCCTTCCATGTCAGGGCCTGGCATACCAGGAAGAAAGCCGAGAAATGTATTTCACCTCCTCAGAAGTTGTTGAACACTTGCAGAGCAGTTCTTAGTCTCATTTTACAAAGTCAATTACAAGCGGAGCTGCAGTCTCATTTTTATTTAATGTAAACCATGAGACTATTGGTGCTGTGTGGAAAAGCACTTCAGGGGCTGTGGATATAGCAAAGTTGGCCCAGTACTTCGCCTAGTATGCCGGAACCCCAGGTCTGAGCCCCAGCACCACAGAATATCAGGTGTGGTGGTATGTATCTGTAATCTTAGCACTGAGGTGAAGGCAGGAGGACCAGGAGCTCAAGGGCATCCTAGTCCATGGCTAGCCCTGGCTACCTGGCTTTTAAAAATTTTTAAGGCATTCCTTCTGTTCTTGTGCCAGAGTCTCTCCTGAGGACTCTACTCCACCCCAAACACCATGGAACAGATATTGTAATTAGTGTAGCTGTGAGGAAATACACAGAGAGGTTAAGGAACATGCTGACAGCCACACAGGTGATGAATGACAGACCCTTCTGAGCAGATTTCAGACTTGCAAACTCATACTACATCTAAGGCCATTGGATGCTAAAGAAATGCACTGAGTCACCTTGGGACTAAGGACCTCTGATTGCTTGAGGTTAAGGCAGAAATGATAACTGTATTTCCATTTGGGTGCTATACCCAAACCTACCTTATTTGCCTAAAATGTTAAGAGGGACCATATAATGCTCCTTAATGTCCAAAAGACTCGGGCTGTGGCCAATTTGGAATACCATTGGGGAGTGCAGAAATGCACTGGCATTTTTACCAGGCCTTGGCAAGCTTCCCTTTCTTTTTGAGAAGGTTCTCATGTAGCCCAGATTAACTTTGAACTCATGGTGTAGCTGGGAATGACCTTGAATTTCTGATCTTCCTATTTCAACCTCCCTAGTGTTGGGATTATAGAAGTACACCAGGATGCTCTGTTTATAAGAGGTGCTAGGGACAGAACCCAGGTCTCCATACATACTAGGCAGGCACAGAACCAACTGTGCCTCACCTCCAGATCTGTCTTCTCTGCTTGACAATATTCAAATCTGTGACAAAATGCCAATTGTCCCAGAGGTGACGGGATGGTGGCATGATGTACTCGGTGACCAGCAACTGCTGAAGCTGTTGATTCTAATGTTGGGGTGGGTCCATTGACAAAGACTCAGAGCTGGGTCAGTGGACAGATAAAGTCTGAGTTTGCATGAAGGCTAATTGACAAGGACAAGGGCTCCTAGGAGCCAGGCACACTAAATAGGAAGAGATAGAGAAAGTGAAAGTCAGGGTTGCATGGAAACCATCTGCCCTGCTCCTAGTTTTGCTTAGAGCTACTCCCCTTCTGACGATGCTGAACATCTTTCTGCACAGCAACGTTGAGCTGAGCCAGTGTGCATCCTTGACTGACACTTTCCTGGGGTCTTTGCAAACATTTCCTCCTCTTCTGTGAAAATCAGAGCATTCTTACAGGGTGAAAGCCAACACTCCCTTTATTTTAATGGGATGCACAGTAACTGAGGGCCACTGCCCTACTGGCAAAGATCTCAGTGACTGCATCCTATTCCCAGCACCTCTAGGCCTGGGAACCATTTTTTCTCCAAGTGAAGAATGCCTGAGGAAGCCTGTGTATATAACTGGGGCTTGAACTAGAAGGTGTGAAGGTAGAGTGCCCTTTTCTCAGCCCATTCAGTTTCAGAGCCTGGAAATGGGTGGCTGCCCCTAACTCAAGGAGGGGAAGGGTGGGGAGAAGGAACTCAAGCAAGGAGCATCAGTACATCCCATGGTGTGACCATAATGAAAGCCATCGCATCCTTGGTTCTCCATTTATTAATAAAATGCCCAGTACCTTCTGGCGTGTGCTTTGAACTGCTTTTAATTATCTCCAGTTGGATGGAGAAAAGGTAATGGGGGCCTCATAATCACCGTGGAGGGAACGATTGGAATTTTATTTCCACAGGGAAGGCAGACATTGTTTGCCAGGGGAGCCGAGAGGCCTCTTTCAAAGTTGAGGACACTTCCCGGTGCCACACAGCGTAAATCACTGTGCAAACCACGCGATTATCCCCTGCAGAGGAATCAAGTGTGTCTTTATGGGATTCTTCACCAAGCACTTAGGAATAATCTGATATAAAACAGCAGGGGTGGAGAGTAATGACAACTTCAAATTAGTTTAATGAATGTTTACATTTAAGGGGGGGCTTTTCTACAATCCTGAAAATACAAAATGACAGCTCTCCTTCCTATCTCTGTCAGTTCTGGCTACCTCTGCCCCCTTTTCTTTTTTCAGCCCTGGGGAAAGGTGGCTTAACCCTCTCAGTCCTGGGCCTCCTCTCAAAGAAGTCCTGCTTTGTTCACCCTGGCATGGAATAAGTTTCAAGAAGTCTTCATACCATAGTATCTCTGTTAAACATGCCCGGTCGGCTTTGGGAGAACATCTGTTTTAAGTCAACTCTGATTCAGTCCAGGCAAAAATAAATTCCTGGCTCTCCACCTGCTCAGAGGTCAATCACCCACCCACATCAGGCAGAGATGGATGATGGTCTACAGATGCCCAGGGTATTTTTAGCTGCATGTTGGCAGGTACCCTGCTTGTTGAATGCACCATGGAAGCAGGAGTTTGATAAACCATCATGTTATTTAAAACCAGAAGTGGGTGCCAAAGCCCTCCCCAGATCGGCCCTGGGCTGCTGGGCTACTTCCCCACTTCTGATGAAGAAGGATTCCTGTTGGCAGAAGAAGGAGAGTTGGAAATGTTCCCACAGCTCACATCTTGAGAGTGAGTGCACCTCAAGGTACTTTGTCCAAGGAACAACATTCCCTTTCAGATCTGGTTACCCAACCTGAGCTGCCCTATGTTCTTGAAAGCAAGGTTCCAGCATGTTCTTAGCTATGTTTCCAAACTCAAGTATTTCCTGTTGGGCTTGTTCTTGGCCCCTTAACATTCTGACAGACCTATTTCCTTCCTAAGGCTGCTAGCCAGGATATAGAATGGAAGCTGGAAGCTATGCAGTTTGAGCAAGGTCTATGGGAACAGTAAGGATAGCATTAAAGCAAGAAATAAAAACCAAACAACAGCCCCAAGGGGGGGAGTGCTCAGGGATGTCTGGGGTGGCAAGGGGGTAATTCCAGCACTGATTTAGAAGCAAGCCATGAGGCCATGGCTAGAGAAGTCCAACATCCCTATAACATTCTTGCTTTTGCTTCCCTCCCATGCCTGACATGTCAGCACCCCAAAAACCCTAAATGAAAGGCTCACAGCCTCCAGAAGTTCTTCCGTGGAGTAAGGCTACTTTTCTGTGAAATCCAAAGACTTTGCAACCCAATTAACCAGGACAGCTGGTGTTCCATGAGGGCCGAAATCAGTTTTGAAGTGAGATTTGTCAAAGGTAGCAAGACTTCTCCAAAGCAAAGGACTGGCAGTTCTCAGTTAACTAGAATATTGCGTGAATCCAAACCCTCATTTTCCTGGAGGTTTCTCTAGCCAGGCTGTTAGAAGAGAAGTTGCCAAATATTTGTGGATTTTAGAAGCTTTAGAAGTGGGCAGAACTTTCTAGTTTTCCAGCAGGCACTACAATCAACCCCTTGTCTGGTGTTTATGTAAATGATCCTTGCAAATGATCTAGCTCTGTGGAGTTTTCTTTCATCAGAGGCAAATGCATATTGTAAGATACACTTTATACACAGTTGGTGTGTAAGAATGGGGTGCTGGTACAAAGCAAAATGGCATGGCCATGGCTTTTGTCCTTTGGAATGCTCACACAGTTGACTAGAGGAACAAGATCACCATCATGGTAGTTCAAACGCCTGGGTCTAGATGTTGGTGAGCTCCCTCCCCAGACTCTGTTAATCTCCCTGTAAGAGTAGGCATCACTACAAAGGTAGTTTTGTAGATTTATTGGGATAGCACATGAAGAGCATTTGGCAGAGTACCCGAAATAATGAGAGATGGTGACTGCAGAGAGTCAATCCTAAACAAAAGGGCAGGACCCTTTAGGATAGGTGAGGTCTCAGGGAGTGAGAAGAGTAATAAAGATGTATTTACTGGCTCATGAATGGCATGCTAATGTGTAGGTAGGGAGACAAGAATGTGCAGAGAGGAGATACCAAACAGAGGTTTGGATGGCCAAGGCAAAAATGCACCAGGGATTGGTAATTTATAGGCAAAGGAGTTGTACATACTAGTTCACATATATGCACCTGCATAAAGGGTGAAGAGACATTGGCAAAGGCGCAGGGTTTGATGAGATGTTTAGGCAAGTGCCTGAGTCCATACATAGTTGGGATTCGATTTCTCCACCCAGTTAACACCTTACTCTTAGGAGTATTTGTAGGTGATTTTGACCATGAGTGTTTGTGTATGGTGGGTTTGTGAGCACTTGTGCACACATACATATGAAGGCCAGAGGACAACACTGGGTGTAATAGTTCATGCTGTTCCCATTTTTCTTTTTGAAGACTTGTCTGGGGCCCAGCCAGCCACAGGGACCCACCTGAGATTACAGAGATACAAAGCTGTGCTCAGATTTTCTTTATGTGGGTTCTGGGATAAAACCCAGCTCCTCTTGCTAGCAAGGCAAGCATTCTACCTACTGAGCTATACCCCTAGCTCCACTTTGCTTTTAAGTTTTGTTTTCAGTTGTTAAAAGCACATATTATTCTTGCAGAAGACTGGAATTGGTTCCCAGCAACTCAGTCAGGTGGCTCACAATGGCCTGTAATCCAAGGAATCCAATGTCATCCTCTGGACCCCATGGATACCTGCCCTCACATGTGCATATCCACACACAGACAAACACACATACAAAAATTACAATACATACAAAAATTACAATATAACAAAAACACAAATCTTTAAAGCTTTTGCTTTTTCTTATTATGGGAAAATTCAGGACAGATAAAACATGGTGGGATTATGAATAATTCATTAATAATAAATTATGAAGCTTCCAGAATTTTCCTTAGTTCTCATGACCATTGTTCCTAGGCATAGCACTTTAGTGCCTCAGAATACATGATCTGCACCCATCTCTACCCCATGTGCCACCTTCAGACATCCCCTCCTGAACCCAGCATCCAACCCAAGGCCGATCTTTTCATCAGGATTGCTGGAAATTTGATAATTTATCCCAGCTTCTTCTTCAGGCCTGCCTCTTGCCTTCCCTTTCCACGCACCTACCAAGGTCTCTTTCTTTCTGTTTTTCACATTCTAGCCTTTAAACTGGCCCCTCCTCCATATCCAACGCCACTGTAACACTGGGCTGCTTCCCTGGGTTTTCACCATACAGTATACTCTTTCCTCCATCACAGTTGTCACAGTTATCACAGGCAGTGGATTGTTTTAATTGTCACTTGCTTATTATCTGTGTCTTCAACTAGAACATTATGGTCCCCAACAGGGTCAGGGAAAGATCTTCGTGCTCAATACTACAACAGCTTAGGCACTGCTGGAGGGTCTCTGGCCAGCTTGCGCGTGGAAAGCATGGCTCTGGCATGCCTTGTCCTTCTCCCTCTATATTGTTAAAAATCGTTAAATTGCATTCCCAAAGCTAGCCACCAAGATCTATTCCCTCATTTGGACAATCCCTTCTCCTGAGGCTGACTACCAAAGTCCAGCAATCAAGAGTCCCCTTTGGCTCACCTAGTTAACACGCCCAATTAAAATTAAACACCACACCATAACGTGGGGGTTCCTCTTGTACTTTTATAAATGGACATTTTCCTGTTGTCCACATCTGTCTCTCCTCTATCCAGAGTCAGCTCGTTGTTCCTCTGGGATAAATATTCCTGCCCCCTTTCTCTTGTTCCCTTTTCCTCCCCCCTCATCCTCCATCTCCTTTACCACCACATCCTAACCCATCCTAACACAGACCTTCCCTTCTTCTCCTCTTAAAATTACATCTGCCTGAGTCAGAAAGCAGCCACTTTAACTTCCCTTCCCCACTTAATAAAGGATCTCTCTGTGAAAACAGGTGTCTGGGTGTGGTCTGGGCCCAGGAGGGAGCGCCCACTGTGTGTGAGAGTCCCCTACAACTGCTGAGTTCTACCTAGGGTTTTTTGGATTAGCAAGCAAATAAACAAGAGAATAAATGATTTCAGGGAGGCTCCTTGGATCTCCTTGTTGTGAAGGCTCACCTCTCTGTAGCTGTCAAGGCCCTCAGAGCCCAACAGTGGGTTTGCATAAGCAAGTATTACAGTTGGATTCAGTGCCACAAATGCCTGTAGCCTCTAGGTACCTCTTGCCCCCCACCAGATGAGGAACATCCCAAATCAAACAAGGGACCATATATATGTGGCTTGTCATCACTTTCTGCTCTTGCTTCTGGAAGTTTGCATCCTAATTTCCATGGTAGTTGCAGCACCAACTGGTACCCGTTGTAGTCTATCATGGTAATCTCTGGCAGATGGACTATCTGGGTGGCAGAGAAGATGGGTGAGCATTCTTCCCTCTGTCAGGGAACAATCCTAGGCTCCAGCCAGTGATGCCACCCTTACTGTGGAGTCTGTATTCAACACTTTGCTAGAGAGATCTTCCCAGAAACCAACATATAAAACAGTCCTTTTCCTTATCTCCAGGTTCTGATCCTTTCCCTAACTTGCTTTCTTTTTCCCAGTTCCTAAACTGCCTCACATGTTACATTTTTATTTGTGTCTAGGGGTTGGTCTCCCCCTCTACTAGCAGGTAAACCCTTTACTTCTACCTTCTTCATCCCTGCAGCAGGGCCTGGCAAACACAGGGTCATTCAACACCCGGTTGGCTGAATGGAATGAAGCCTTTCTTACTTAATGTTGCAAGCTATGCTCAAATAGCAAATCTTTGCTTGGTATTTTGCAACAAAGCCAGCCTTACCAGATGGCATCTCCTGGGATTACCTATGATCCAGGCAAAAGATCTCAAGCGTACCAATAAAGAATTTGTCTCCAGGCAGAAATCTACACAAAAGCACAATTCTTGTACATCCAAATGGATCTTAGAATTGGCCACAGCCACAGGCCGCCTGGGACTGTCAGCTGTGTAAGCAAGCACCCAGGGCATGGGGCAAGGAAGGTGGAGGATGATTGCAGACATACCATTAGTGTTAGTGGAATGAGATGCAGGTGCCTGAAGAAAGAGCATTGGCGTGTGAACTCAGTGACCCTTGTAAAAATGGCAACAGCCACCAGTGATATTTATGAACTGCCTAAGGCACTAGAGCATCTCAGGTGCCTTCCAGAACTTTGCTTACATGAAACCTTTCACAATACTGGGGGAACAGAACAATTATGTCCCCTCATGGAAATACATGGGGAAACTGAGGCAGGATTTGCTGGAGTCCTTCAGAGTTCAGCAGTAAATCTCTATGTAAATCACTGCCTCTGTCCACCTCCTCCCACCAAAAGTCTGAGTCTTATGATCACGTTCCTCATACCCATTGTTCTCTTCATGGTAGGCAATTTCCATCATCTGCTACACTGGATTAAGAAATGCCAAAGTCTTAGTGAAACACACGGTTGGAGATGTGTATGGTGTTGTTTCTAAAGAAGTTTGGCTGAGGAGGGGGGCCCACCTTGAATCTCAGTAGAACCTTCGGGCCAGGACCCTAGACTGAATAAAAGGGGGAAAGACATGAGAATTCTCCGCTCTCTGTTTCCTCATAGGCTGAGATGTGAGGGCTCTGAGCTGTATAGTTCCCCTGCCATGAACTTCACCAAACCTCCCATGCCAGGATGGCCTAAACCTTCCTAAGCCCTGAGCTAGACTAAGCCCTTCTTTTGTTAGTTTGCTTCTGTCAGGCATTTTGTTATTGCAACAAAGAACGTAGCAGACACACCTTGGAAGCCTCTCCTGCCTAGACAGCTCCCCAGAAGAGCAAAGGAGAGATGTTGAAATGTGAGCCGGGTGTGGCAGCCCAGTTATCACTCCAGTACTTTTGTGAGTTCCAGGCCAGCCTGACAGAGAGTGCAGGATGAGAAGTTGTTGCTCAAACATTTCCCAGTTGTTTTAAGCTCATGCTTAAGATCTGTGTGTGTGTGTGTGTGTGTGTGTGTGTGTGTGTGTGTGTGTGTGTTTAGTACTGCTGGTGGTGGTGACAATCCTAGGAAAACAAGCATGTGCCAATACTGGCTTTATGTGATGCTGGGAACCAAACCTAGCTTTGTGTGTGCTAGACAAGCTTTCTACCACTGAGCTCCAGGCCCAGCCATTTATCTTGAAGTGTACCGGAAAGGCAGTTATTTATAAACGTCACACCTGTACTTGTTAGGTTTCTGAGTCATTTCTTCAGTGAGACTCTAAGCAGATAAGCCACCTGAAAACAAAGTCCAGATGCTGGGTTGTGACATGCTGCTCTAGAGGGAGGTGGGCTCTTGGTACTGCTCTGGGCAAAGGTGAGGACAACCAGGTGACCCCGTGACCTGGAACAGGGAGAATAAATTCAACTTGAGCGTGCGGCACCTGCCTGATCAGGAGTATGATGAATGCCATTTGGAGTTGCCAGTTCTTGTACACGCTCAGCGAAGGCCGCACGCGCTTCGCATTAATCACCACGAGCAAACACAGGCTTCCAGCAAAAGCGCCAGATGAGTGGGAACAAATTCAAAACAGCTTTATTTCATTGACAGACAGGACCTTTTTGTGGAACTCAGCTTTAAAAACCTTTTCCATCTTTGTCTTGTTCACACATTGCTGTGGTCATTCATATTTATGTAAACCTGGGACTGCAGCATGGCCTATTTATCACAACCTATGGAGAGCAGAAGAGTCACAGGGAAAGAATCTTTATGTGAATTTTTAAAAAGCATTAAATACTATCAGTGGAAATTATACCATCATCAACTGTTATAAAGTAAACGGTCTTCAGAGTTTAAAGAAACCTTTTAAATGTCAGTGTACACACAGGAAAACAGCCATGAATTAAATTAGACAGTGTAGCCAGCAACGATGGCAGTCTCTGCTGTTAGGAATCCAGTAGGAGGAAGACTTGTCTGAGGTTAACCCATGTTTTTATTAAGGGGTACTAGTTAGTCTTAAGTGACAGTGACTTATAAATCAGCATTGGCTCAAATTACCCAATTAAAACTCTCTTGATTCAATACCTTTTCCACCCCAGTCCTATAACCAAAGAATTACCCAAACCTTTGTATTACATATTCAAAGGAATTATTAATATTCAAACATCTGGAATTATTGTAAGACACCTATTGAAAAGAACCTTGTTCTTATTCATTAACAAACATAGCATGTTTCTGATTTATTATCGTTCCTGCTGAAGAGTTATTATTCCAAGCTGAGTAAGATGGCTCTAGCCCATTATCCTAGCATGGGGAGGCTGAGGCAGGAGAACTGTTGTGAGTTTGAGTTTAGACTAGGTTACATAATAAATTCTAGGCCAATCACCCTAGGCTTTGGAACGAGAATCCCCACATTTAGTTATGTAACTCCATAGAGAACCACAAATACAGGCTGGAGAGATGGCTCAGCCATTAAAGGCTAGGCTCACAACCAAAAACATAAGAGAACCACAAATACATACATGGATTACATGGATGCATACTTGCAATCTCTCTCTCTCTCTCTCTCTCTCTCTCTCTGTCCTTCATACACACACACACACACACACACACACACACACACACACACACACAAATTAAAAAAAAGTTATTTCTTGCATAGGAGGCTGAGTATCTCAATGGCAACTATAAACATGTTGGAGATCAGAGAACCTGGCAGCTGCTTGGGCAGGAAGTCAGAAACTTCCCAATTCCAAGTGTGATGCCAAAGCCCAGAATCTCCAATTGGTGTTAAATCCACACTTTGCTAAGCAGCAGAAGTCTAAAGTCTATGGGTGCTGTGAACAGCGGACACACTCACTCAGGGAGAGTGATTCACTTCTTGCAAGTGTGTGCATTGACTTACCATTCTTCCCTATCCTGACTCCCCCAGCATTTTAGATGACACCACTCACATTCAGGGTGGGTCTTTCCCCCACAGCTATTACCCCACAATCAATACTCTCTGGAGATACGCACCTTCCCCTCCTCCAAACCCAATGATGCCCTCCATTCATCCCTGACATTTCTCAATTCAATCAGTTGAGAACTGTGACAAGCCATCACACCATACATGCCGAAGAGTGCCAGAGCATCACTTCAACCACAGGAGGGCATAGTGTAGAGAAATGGGTATGTGTTTCTCTCTCACCTGTTATTCACCCTGTTGTTCAAGAGTACCCACTCCTTACCCAAACCAGATTTTGTTTCCTCTCCATGTCCAAGTGACATTATTGCTTCAGCCCACACCTCTACCCCAAACTCTTCTGTGTGGCCTGTGTTTGGTCCCTAAAGTCCTGAGAAGACATCATTCATTGGCCCACTGCCAGCCCAGACTTGGAATCAGTAGCTCTCTGCTGGTTTCCCTAAACCAGCCTCATGTCCTTCTTGGCCTCCAGCCCTAAATTATCATTCAAGTTATAATCATAGCTCTTAAGTTTCTCCCTTGATTGCTTCAACCAATTGATCCTTTCAGGGGAAAAAGAAAGGAAGGAAGGAAGAAAGGAACAAAGGAAGGAAGAAAGTATTAGTGATTCAATTTTTGTATTTGTCACTTTTCTGTTGCTGTGATAAAACACTGTGACTGACAGAAACTTAAGTAAGAAAAAGTGAGTTTATTTTGGTTTATGGCTCCAGAGGGTTAAGACTTCATCTTGGCAGGAAGGCATGGCAGCAAATGGTAGCATGGCAGCCAGAGCGGAAGGCTGAGATATCACATACTTAAATGCAAACTGAAAGTAGAAAGGGTGAAATGGAAATGGCACAGTGAGAGTTTATACCTCTAAAGACTCCCAAAAATGGCATACTTCCTCCAGCAAGGGTGCACCTCCTAAAGCACCCTCAACAACAATGCCAGAAGAGGACTGAGTGTTCGGTACGCAAGCCTGTGGAAGGCATTTCTCCCTCAAGCCACCACATTTCAGAGGTGTGAGTTAAACCAGATTCCACCACCAGACAAATATGCTCTCTGGGCACAGTGGTCACTAGTGTTGCAACCAAATCCATACCCAGTACGATAGATGGTCTCATGGGGTGCTAGTGGAGCCATACATTTTTGGGATCAATTTACTTGATCATTCATACATTCACTCATCTATTATTGTTTTTAGTTTCTTTGTTGAGATACTCTTTGATTAGTCAACTCAGACTGGCCTGATTATTGCTATGTAGCCAAGGCTGGCTTGAATCCCTAGATCTTCCAGCTTCTGCCTCTGAAATATTAGCACGGCCTGGGTCACATTGCCTGCAAACTTGTTCTGTCTCTACACGAACAACAATCAGAGCTATGGTGAGAGTCCTTTCTAGACCAAGCAAGGCTGTGCCATTTCTCTAGCCTTCTTCAACCTGTAATTATTTTAATATGATTTTTCTGAAGATGACCTTTTCCTTCATTAGTGTCCCATAGGTATTGGCCAGGTTTATTATTGCATCAATCATTATTAGTGATGTGAATTAGTAATGCATTTGTCCATCTTATATACCATCTTTGAGGCAATGACACCCTCTTTATCTTTTCCCAGTTCTCTGAGCCCATATGTATATTTATCGTACACAACACTCTTAGTGTTTGGCACATGAGTGCATCTTTGACGGCTTGTTTTCAAATTTATGAGTTTATAATCAATATGCAGGTAGTTGCTTTTGGCATGGATCTTGGCTGAGATGATAGAAAGTATAGATGCCACTTCTAGCTAGCTTTAATTCAGTACACACACAGGAATAGAGGTGTACTCTGGTCCAGCACTAGAAAAGTAGAAATAACAAACTCAACCACTGCCATCTTTGAAATCCATTTAGCTTGAATTTTTTAATGAGAAGCAAAGATAAACACAATCCAGCAAGGTGATTGTGCTTCTCTGGTCATGAGCAGGAAGGACCATGTATGCCTTCCCCTTGAACTTCTGGTAATTGAGGAGTGACATCACTGTTTCCAATTAAAGATGTATCTGTCTAGGAGTTTATTGGGGTATTCACGTTTAGATACATGCTTTTGTCTATGAGGATTATAGGATCTGTATATTTTGTAGCTATATTGAAGTAAGTTCACATCTGTTAAATTTATTATTTTAATTTAAAAATTTCAAAATAAAGACATGGTTGATTTTTTTTCTAGAGGTCTTAAACCATTAAGGAAGACACAAGCCCATGATCCCAGTACTGAGGGACTGAGTCAGGAAGTTCTCAAGCAAGAAACCATTCTGGGCTACTGAGGATTCTCTGTCTCAAAAAAACAAAAACAAAAACAAACAAAACAAAACAAAAACAACAAACAAAGTAAACAAACAAAAATCCAACCGAAAAGAAATCTATGTTTAGATATCCCTTTTAACTTCCCCCTTTCCCTCAATCCCTCAAATATGAAAGGTGTATTTCTGTTTTAGGGGGACCGGTGATCTGAGGAGGAAAATCGCTGTGCATAGACTGAGAAGCACATGTTTGTGAGCCCTGGGGCATATCTCAGTTGCTAAAATGCCTCCTGTGCAGGCATGGCCCCTTTAGTTCAGATCCCTAGTACCCATGTAAAGAGCTGAGTCGGTAGTGAACGGCTATGGCCCCAGTGCTTAGGAGGTAGTGACACGAGGGTCCCTGAAGCTCCCTAGCAGACCAGCCTAATCTCATAGATGGACTTCAGATTCAGCACTGGATCTTTTTCAGAATAAATAAGGAAACTTTACATGTTCCCGGACACACAGACATACAGACTCACATATACATTTATAAAACATGTACAGATATGCTTACTGACATAAATAAATTTAAAAATATGGGGCTGGAGAGATGGCTCAGCCGTTAAAGGCTAGGCTCACAACCAAAAATATAAGTTGTGCCTTGTGCTATGAGACCTCCACCTGTTGTATGTAGGGAAGGCTGTGACTCATTTTTTTTTTTTTTTTTTTTTTTTTGTCATTTCTTCTTGCCTACTGCATAGCAGTAGGCTGACTTGAAAGGAGTCAGACTTTGGAGAGTTTGCCAATGAATGGCCAATGTGGGCACATGGAAAGGCCTGAGACTCAGAATACAAAAAAGTAATCAAAGCTAAACACCCATTCTGCCATTTGCTGGTGAACCAACGCTGGGCTCCATTTACAGAACAAGAGTAATGAGAACATCCAGAGTTTCCATGAGGATTAATAAGGTCACATGTAAAGTATCTGAGCTTTTGTCAGTTGATCAGCAAGGATATCTGTATATCTAAATACCAAAACATGTGTTTGTGCTGGCCCATGAACTTACCCTAGTGTGGCCTCATGATAGGCAGGCACTCTAGCACTGAACTGTACTCTCAGCCCCTAGCAAGGGTTTGTTATTACTGTGACACTGGGGGTTGAACCTAGGACCCTGAGTGCATTAAAAAAGTTTCTTTTCCAGTCTTTTCCCCTTATATTTGTTAAGTGACATAGTGTTAACTGTGGTCTTTGTTCTTTAAATACATTAAATAATTGCATATATTAACAGCCTCAATGACACAGTACTCCTCTTGTAAGAAAATAGGCAAGATATTTATATATGGATGTATACCTTGGCAGTCAGCTTTCTTCAGCTATAACCATATCCAAATATATATGATGTTACTTTAAAGATTATGTCTGTAAACGAAATTTTTAATTATGTGTAGACATGGAGGGGGAGCATTGTACAAGTGAGTGCAAGTGCCTGTGGAGGTCAGAAAAGGGTATTGTATCCCCTAGAGCTAGAGTTACAGGCAGTCGTGAGCTACTGACAGGTCCTCTGCTAGATCAGTATATGCTCTTAACTGCTTAGCCATCTCTCTAATCCCTAATGGTCATGTTTTGGTTCTTGTATAAAACAATAAATGTCAGACTTCACTTAACTTTAACTCTAGCATTAGATATTTCAGAGTTCCCAGTTTTTTGACAGTATAAATAAATGCCTTTTGAGTGTTTTATTTTTCTTTCTGCATGTAACCTATTTACTTGAAGATGTGTTTTATACATTGCATCATTAGTCATAAGATCTGAGCCAATGAAATATTGCTGAGACTTGTACATGTTACATCAACCAAGACTAAGTACGATTTTCTCAAAGTGATATTGTGAGCATGTCCCAACTTCACATTTAGGGAGCAAACCATCTCATTTTAGTGAAATCTGTGGGTTCAGCGTGACCACACATGGTGTCGTATTTGCTCCTATGTAGACATCTGAGTAAAAGCATCACTTTTTCCTAGTAACAAGATGACTTGATTTCTCACCATCGAGCTGGCCCTCTTGGAAACCCCAAAATGTCTCCTTTTCATCTGAATTCATAGAGTGTTATTTCTCACCCTTCTCCTGCATCAGAGTCCCATGATGCTCACATGAGTCTTTGAAGACTTGAGCTAATATGTTGTTAAAAGAGAATTCAAAACATGGTGGCTGTCTGTCTATCTCTGGCTGTCCTGTTCACCCTGTGGACTAGTGTACTTGGTGCCTGAGCTGGCTAGGCTAACCCACCTAATCACTGGGGGTACTGGCCCCAAATCTACCCATTCTCCCCCACTCCTCATACGTGTATGCAAGTGTATGTGAAAGCCAGAGGGCATTTCTGAGGTGCCATTTTCTTTTTTGTTTGTTCTCTTTTTATAGATAGTCTCCCACTGGCCTGGAACTAAGGGGGTGGTCTAGGCTGACAGGCTAGCAAGACTCGGGATCCACTTGGTTCTACCTCTGAGTGTTGGGATTACCAGTGCAAGCCAGCACACCTGACTTTTTCTGATGCCTTTTTCTGGACCCTAGTCAATTGACTCTATCTGAAAGGATGTCTGGTCAGGTCACATTGAAAAAGACACAAAGTTTAAAGTCAGACAAATGAAGCCAAATTCTTAGCTTCTCCACCTGCGTGCTATGTGACTTCTAAAGCTATCTGCAATCTCATCCTGTTTCAACTTCCTGACCAGCCTATTGCCTGGTTGTTATAAAATTTAAATTATTTTATGTTTGTAGATGATGGCAGTGGCTTAAACTGAGCATAGACCTATGTACTAAACTCAGCGTTGGTTCATTTACTAGTATGGTACTATTTCTTCCTCTTTATATCCTAGGAAGTAGTATTTATGTGGATACATGTATGCTTTTGCATGTGCGAGTACATGCAGATGTGTTCATTCCCATGCATGTGGAAGCCATAAGACAACCTTGGGTGTCATTCTTTAGGAGCCATCCACCTTTCTACTTTTCTTGAGACAAGGTTTCTCATTGGCCAGCAACTTGCCAAATAGGCTAGTTGGGCTAGCCAGCAAGCCCCAGGTATCCACTTGCCCCTGCCTTCCCAGCATCTGGATTACAACTACCATGCCCATTCATTTTTTCCTGTAGGTTCTGAGGATCAAACTCATATTCTCACATTCACACAGCAAGCCCTTCCACAACAGAGCACCCCAGCCTGAAATAGTGGCTTTCTTAATATTCTCTCTCATTTTATAGGTGATGTTTCCAGAGGTGAGATAGAATGCTGAACTGTATGCAGCTGCCATTTTGCAGGCGAAACCTGCAGGCTGTCATCAACTGTAGCCAAATAACCGCCTCAGTCTCATAGCAAAACCCAGAAGAATTTTTTTTTTCCAGTGTCTGTTCTCTGGCATCTAAACCCATGCTTTTCAGTATTAAACCGAACTCAGTAATACGTGGACACCCTGCCGGGCCCAGATGAGAGACTTAAAGCCTGTTATCTCTTTTTCTTATATTTTTGGCCACCTTTGCCCACCTCCTAAATGGACCGAAGTCTCAGGCTCTTTGTGTGCTGACAAATATCAGAATTATGATTTTTTTTTTCATCATGGAACAGGGAACCCAGAGCAAACACAATGGAGAAAAATTATCGTGGCCAGGGCTGAAAACATGTGGATGGGGGCGGGGACCACCAAAAAAAAAAAAAAAAATGCAGGCATGCACAGAGACCTGATTTGAATGATATTTCTGAGAGGAAGCTAAGTAGGAGCTGAAAATGGCCTTTTAAAATACAGCACATAAGGATGCAATTCACAACGACGTCTCCTCTGTAAACACGCAGCTGTGGGGTTTGTGAGGCTCAGTGCGCACATACCGACAGCATACAAATTGTCAAACGCTTAAAGTTCCATTATTGCAGAGGGCCTCGCCCAGTGTCCTTAAATGGTCCCAGTCTTTTTTTTCCCTTTAAACCACAAGATCCACATCCCTTCACAATATATTGACAAAAATTGCATACCAGGGGTCATATATAATGATTATTCAGGTTCTTTAGTTTCATAATTGCTTGCTAATAGGATTCTTTTAAAAAAATTCAGATATTGAAGATGGTCTTGCAAACTCCTGTAGGGAGCATCTGGACAAAGATTGTTCACTTACAACACTCTTAGGGGGATGTTGTAGTCATCCACCTGCTTTTCCCCAGCACATGTCTGTCAATCCCTTCTCCTGGACATGTGATTCTTTTGTGTTAGGTATAAATGAGTATGTGTTCCCATGAGTGTGGGAGCACATGTATGTGTGCAGGTACAAAATGTACACATGTGCATATGTGGGTATGGAGGCCCGCCTCAGCTGATATTCCTCAGGTGTCATGTGTCATCCATCCACTTTTTTTTTTTTTTTTTTTTTTTTTTAAGAGGCAGGGTCTCCCTGTCTGGGCCTTGTTAAGCAGTTTAGGCTTTCTGGCCAGCAGAGACCTGCCTTTCTCCACCTTTCCAGATTTTAGGATCCCAAGCTTCTACCACCCATGCCCAGATTTTTTGGATAGGTTCCACTGATGGAACTCATGTCCTTGGGCTTGCAGACAAGTGCTTTATCCTCAAGCTCTCTCCTCAACCTCTGTGCAGTGCTGCTCTTATGACTTCATTGTGGCCCTTCTAAAAGATCACTCTTGCCTGGTGATTTCCTTTAAATACCTGCCTAATGCTGGGTAAGAAAATAAGAACACCCTGGAGCTTTGGATCTAGAAATTTTAGTCTTCAGTCTTTCTCTACTGTGCAAGTTTTGGGATGTAGCACTTGCAAGCTGTCAACCTTCGGGTTCCTCTCAATAAGAAGAGATAGTGATACAGCAGATAGCAGTTAAGCTCCTGGTATTTGCTGGTCATCTGACTTTGTCTCTTTTTGCTATAAGTTTGGTTGAACTTTTGTCCCTTGTAAGCCTGTCAACACAGATCTTGAGGAAGGAGAATAGACCCATGTTTTTTGTGGGGGGGTGGTGATGCCAAGGTCGATGAATTTGGGAGTCCCATGGACAACATACTTTGCACACTTCTCAAAGCTCCAGTTTTACCTTAACTACACAGAACCATGTATTCCCATTCACTATCTCATGTTACAGAGACCAGATTCCCTGGAAGGTAAGATTTGCATCCTTGAGAAGCTATTTTCAGCTCAGTACGGTTGCTCATCTGTAGTAGCCCAGTGCCTGGAAGGTTGGGGGAGACTGTAGCGAGCTTAAGAACAACTTGGGCTATGTCCCAAGTTCCAGGCTAGCCCAAGCAACATAGCAAGTCCCTGCCTCAAAAAACAAAAAAGAAAAGATCCTTGAGAAATAGCTCATGTGTCAAGAGCACTTGTTGCTCTTGCAGAGGACCAGAGTTCAGTTCCTAGTACCCATGTTGGGTGGCTTGCAACCACCTATAACTCTAGTCCCAAAGAGAGAAAAATAAATATATTTCATAATGTGTATATAGTTTCTATCCTCAAGTGAAACCACCAGCAGCATTTATTGGCTTGGAATGAATTGCCTGAACACCCAAAGAAAGAATGAGGACTGCCTTTGATGATTCTTGGTTCATCCCTTAGTATTCATGTTCTCATTTTTTTTTAAATTTAATATGGAAGCCTTACTTTCATTTTTCAACCACACACTTCAAATTTCTGTTCCAGAGTGGTAAGACCTCAAATAAAGTTGCTTGATTTTCTTACTTTCATCTTCCCAAATGGTACTGAGTATTCAGACCCAGTGTCTCCATATAATACGAGGTGCTCAATAAATATTCATCCACTGTTCCCTCTTGGGTTTTTCCCAACCAGAGATCAAAAGTATTGGCTCAAGTATGTTTTTTCCCTCCTCTCTCAATATTTAACAGAGAAATCAGTAGAGATGCCCAAATATAACACATTTCATTTGTATTGATTAAGCTAGGTTAATATAAGAACTTTAAATGTTCTATTGATATCATTTAGTATTCCCTGCTCACACAGTGTCCTATGTATGTATATTCTGTTGAGAGGCTCTCTTCCAAGCAGAGGTTTAGGAAAAGAGATTCCTTTTCTCCCTACCATTTGATGTCATGCTTCACACCTAACAGCAGTAGGATGACTTGTTCACATGTCTGACAAACATATTCCCCGCAAACCTTCTGTCCATAGAAGAGAAATTTTGACCTTAGCAGCTTAGTGATCATCTCTTCCTACTTTTTCTCCACAAAATAACCCCTTTTTTTCAGACAGGAATATGTTTATCCTATAGACATATTAATAATTTCCACAAAAGGGTCTTTGTTCATGCCAGTAATTCTGTGAATAAAGGCTGGTAAGTACAGACAAGTGCTGTAAGATGCATCTGATTTAGTAACCTGTATCCTCTTGTATACATTAAGTGGACTCCAAGTCATAACACTACTTCTAGTAGCATAGCCCAAGCAATTCAACTTGGTAATTATTTCATGCCTACCCAATTACTGCTCTCATCCCTACCTTGGATTGTTCAAGAAAACCCCAAAAGTATCATTCAACACTTATCATTTTATCTGCATTTACCCATTCACTCTTTCCATCCATCCGTTTATCCATCCATCCATCCATCCATCCATCCATCCATCCATTCATCCCAGTCCTTCCCTCTGAGTTGTTTGCCCCTTCCCCAGCTATACTCTTGAACTGTATGGTCCCCATTGTCCCAGTTTCCACTTGTCAGCTGTTGTTTCTGTAACCTTCTGAAATCTTTAAATTGCTTGGCCTTGCCTTTTTATTCACGTATTCTTTCACCATTCATCACTCATCTCACTTTCTTTTGTAACATTTTATCAATGTGACGAGTGTAGTCATTATTAGGATACATTTCTTTATGACTAATCCCGTCTTTGTAACTGGGAACTATATCACTATTTCACGGACATTACAAGTTCTTCAATGATTACAGATCATTGAAATGAGAGAGCGGGGGTTGTTTGCAAATGTTTTTTCAACATATGCCTCTCTGGGCATAGCTTTACCCCTATGTGTGAATATAGAAAATTTGGCAGGATGAAAATAAGCACAAAGAGATCTTCAACCTGTCCCTTACCATCCCCCAGGATGTTGATTGAGTTAAAATACCTGATTTTGTTTCTCCCACAGATATTTGTTGTGTATTTATTCCTGACTGCACCAATCCCTGGGATTATAACAGGTTCAAAATGTGAAAGACATTGCCTTCATGGATTTTAGTTTGGGGGCAACCTAGGCTATATAATCACATCCTATGTAAAAAATCAAAAGAAAACAAACAACAACAAAATCCATAATAATTCTTTTTTCAAGCGAGCTCTTCTTATACAGTGTTGAAAAATATTGTGTTAGCTACAAATATATATACAGACAATACAGACACACTCACAGAAACTCTAGACCCAGAGACACTAACACAAACATACACAAACACATAGATACCCACATGGACATCCCCTCCCAAACACACACACACACACACACACACACACACACACACACACACACACACTCACTCACACACACACTTTTTTTCAGTTCTCCTAGATTTGACAATTTTGTCATAGGATATTTTGGTACAATTTTCAAGGTTTGTGGTTCCTACCTGTTCTGTGAGTTTTACCCAACAGAGTTTTGGGCAGAAACAACTTACTACTTCTAAAGTAATTATGGAGTTCCTGTTTCCTGTGAACATTTCTACGGTGGTGGTGTGGTATATAGCACGGTAGATCTTGTGCTCTGAAATTGTTCCAACTCTGTTATCTGTTATTTGGGGCTGGTCAAAAATTGTGATCACTCTGCACCTTGATTTCCTCATTGATCCAGGCTCTTTGCACCACATTCCATGTGAATGAGATCTGTGTCAATGGATCAAAAAATTCCGGAAGCCAAGGCCAGATGCTGGGAGTGTGACTTAGCTGGTAGTGCTTGCCTAGTATGTACAAATCCCTGAGCTCATCCCAAGCAATGTGTGGATTAGGTATGGATATGCATACCTTCAATCCTAGCACCTGGGAGGTAGAAGCAGGAAGATAAGAAGTTCAAGGTCATCCTTGGCTTCATAGAAAGTTCAAAGCCAGACTAGTTTACTTGAGACCCTTGCTTGAAAAGAGAGAAAAGAGAGAGAGGTAGAGGGAGGCAGGAAAGAGAATGAAGAGGAAAGGAAGAAAAAAGGAAGGAAGGAAGGAAGGTAGGAAGGAAGGAAGGAAGGAAGGAAGGAAGGAAGGAAGGAAGACAAGAACTACCAGGATGCTGAGCCCCCTAATGTAGGCCATGTGGGACACTGGGGCTGCCTTTCTGAGTAGATTCTCATGCAGTCTGTCTGCCTCTGGTCTAAGGCAGACACCTTGCTCTGCTTGAGTGACAAAGCAGATTGCTTCCTCCTACTTCTGTGGGTTAAGACCCCTTTCTCTATCCTAGTTTCACTCTGATTGGCAACTTCACTCAGAGTGAAACCTTAGCAAAAACCTCAAGATTTGGCTGAACAGCAAAGGGATAGTCGATACAAGATTCAAAGCTAAGTGCTAGGAGACCACTCGTGAGAAATTCCATAAGCACAGAGTGTGGTTTATGTCACAATCAGTCTGTTGAAATGAAGCCACCTGGGCAGGTGGAGTGGTATCATTGTCAACTCTAGCCTCAGGCCTCAGAACCTCTTAACTCAGCGTTGGCTGGTGGCTTAAACACTGGGGAGCATATGACACATCTGTTTCCCTGTCAGTCATCTGAAAAAATATTGAGCACAGTTGAAAGCAATACGAAAGTCTGTTTGCTTCAGCCCCATTTCTGCTGCTGACAAGAGAGTAGTCTCGGCTGTAAAACACAGACAATATCAAGTGCATGGATTCGGTATGAGATCTAAATGCACATGGCTGGGGCATGCAGGTGCTCAGAAATGGAAACTTCTTAGGCCATTTTCTAGACCTACAAAATGGTTAAAAACAAACCAAAGAAGGCTGTGTGCCTGGCCCCTGGCCCATCTTCATAGGATTCATGGGTATGGAACAGATGATTTTGTCATGTTTAGCCCAGGCACAGGCCATTTCAGATAGGTAAGTTGGTTGTTAGGAGGTTGTGAACTGTTCATACACATAAATGATAGTAGGATGCATAGTAAATTCAGGAAGAACTCATTTGGGAAGTTCAGGGATACAAGAAGACACCTCTCCAATTCTGATCTCAGTGTCAGAGAGCTTCAAATGACCTCCGTAACCCTCCCCCATCACTTTTCGTTAAGATAGAATGCTGGAATTCTGGGTTTATCCATCTGGCTGTTTTCAGCTTGGTTGTGAGCTTAGATAATAGATTGAATGAAGAGTCCAAATAGTATTAGACCATCCATAATTGAATCTGCTTGGTCACTATGGCTATCATCAGACAACATGGTTCTACTTTAGGATACAAAGTAGAGATACTACCCAATTTTGTTTGATGGCAGGCATTGGTACATGATTTGCTTATCCAGTAGAATTTGAGTGCCAGTGACATATTTCACTTCCAGGAGGAAAGACTGTAAGAGCTAATGTAAGGCCCACCCTGCCCCTTTTTTTGTGGCTCCAGAATTCAGAAATACACTCTCCACATGTGACTTGTCTTTCTCAGTCCCTGTCCATCTGACCATGGTCACCTGAGTTTCCCTGCTGAGTCTTCTTACTGGATGTGGGGAACAAGTCTTTGTTGCCAGTTGCTGAGATTTTATAGGCATTTGCTATTGCAATAGAACCCAGCCTCTCTTGCCATAAAACTTTACACCGCATTGTTTTATTCATCTGCTTATGTGTGATTATGACTCCAACCTCCTTCCAAATGTGTTACAAACTCTAATGCATGATGAGGCAATTAAGTTCAAAGCCAAACAGAGACAACTGTATAGTGCAGAGGGAATATGCTGCTACAATCAGCCCATCCCTAACACCCGGCCCCAAACTCACTCAAAGTTTCAACTCAAGTGCAAAGGGAGCCATGTGGAGTTCAGTAATTCTCACTGAGGTCTTGTCTAACTCCTTGGCAACTTTTATGTTTTCCTAGGGAGGGTCTTTTGCCAGATGGTCGCAATGTTCATCGTCCTGTTTTGTTTTAATGCAAGCTGACATGTCTCCATCTTCCTGCGGTGGGTTTCTTTTATGAGGTCGTGCTTTGCATTTTTCATAGAAAGAATTTCTGCCTCCTCACTGGGGAGCCCACCCTTGCAGTTTCTGTGGGGGCTGCTTGGTTAACCACTTGCCTGGGGTTTAAGGCGCCTCTGGTGAGTCTGATCATTGCAGACTTCTTGATTTACACTCTGGTGGAGAGGGTCTAAGATGCCACAGAGAAACAGGAAGAAGCAGGTTTAAGAGCCCAAACAAGAGCTAGGCCACAGTTCTGGGGTGCACTTGGCATTCGGCAGGTCCTGATAAAGAAGAACACATCTATTTGCAGATGGGTTTTCCAAGTGAAGGGCTTAGGAAGGACACTGACTTTGTGGGGTGCTGAACAGAGAGGGGAAGAAAGCTAAATGTAAGTAATGTGTTAAGGTCAATGCCAAAAATGAATAATAGAACTACCTAGAATAAGCAGTGAAAGTAAATTAAACCATTCCTAGACATGTGTGTTATGTGGCCTGCCACCCCAGCTATTCAGGAGGTCAAGGTAGGAGAATTAAAGCTCAAGGCCAGGCAGCTTATTGGGAAACTATCTCAACATTAAAAGGTAATTAGTTAAAAGTGTCAGGGTGTAGGGCAATTATAGAGTGTTTGTCTAAGATAAGCAAAGTTCTGGGTTCAATTCTCAGTACCACAAAACAAATGAATGAATAAATAAATCCTAAAATTAGCAGGGGTACCAGCTTGCATCAAGCAGCTTATACCTACTATTCTGTCTTTTAATGATCACAATAATCCATGAATAAGAGTTGATTACATTTAATACAAAGAAGTAGGGTAAGTAGGGTTGGGGATGTAGCTCAGTGACTCAGTGCTTGTCTAGTGTGCCTCAAAAGTACCACTAGTTCAACCCCTAGTATGAGAAAGAATAGGAAGAAAGGAAAGGAAGGAAAAAGGAAGGAAGGAAGGAAGGAAGGAGGGAGGGAGGGAAGGAAGGAAGGAAGGAAGGAAGGAAGGAAGGAAGGAAGGAAGGAAGGAAGGAAAGATTTTGCTGAAAACGAGGCTGGTGTTGTAGTGCAGTGGGTGAGTTGGTAGAGTATTTGCCTAGCATGTGGGAAGCTCTGGATTTGCTACCCACAATTTCATAAAGCTGGGTATTGTACTGCACACCTATAACCCCAAGTAGAAGCAGGAGGATCAGAAATTCAGGGTCATCCTCACCTACATAGTAAGTTCAAGCCCAGCCTGGCTTACACTCAGCTGCTGCCTCTCACTCATACAGCACAAGCTGGCCATGATCTGTCTGCATGTAAAGGCTGAGGCACGAACACAGCAATGCCATCTTTCTTTGCTGGTACTTTTGGAAGCTGGGTTGACTGTTTTTATCTTTCCTCTGTAGTCACAGTCTAAAGGACTCTCAGATCCCAGTGGCCAGAACGATGAAGCTGTTCTTTGGACCATTATGATGCTGGCCACCCAAAATGTAATGTGCAGCTGGACCCAATCGTGGTGCTTAGTAGACAAATGTTGCTCTTTGCTGGCCTAGGAGGTCCCTTTGGGGTCTGTGCTGTGATGAGTCTTGAGAATGAGCATCTCCACCTCACAGTTCACTGAGCAGATGGAAGCAGATGGAAGCCTTGGGTCTTATGTTTTTCCCTCTCTGCTGCCTCATCACATGGAAGACCAACTTACTGTCATGAAAATTCTGTTGGAAAAGCAGGGTTTTTTGTTTATTTGTTTGCTTTTCAACAAGTTGCATCTTCACAAAGACCAATATTGCAGAACATTTCTTACCTTGTTTCTGGAGTGCCCTGAATCAAACTCAGGGCCTCACACACACTAGGCAACTGTTCTACCACTGAGCTGCGCCCCCAGCCCAAGAATCAAGTTTTCCGTTTTTATTTCAAAATTAAATCATCATTATAACAATCACTACCTGGAACAACATGTTAGAGTCTACAAGTATATTACGTATTAACCACAGTTCCTCCATAGTCAAAGGGAATTCAGAGGTAGCAGCAGAAATATGGTCAGTAAGAAAGAAACCAAACTCACATTTCACGTTTTGACTGTTTTCAAGATTTTTTTTTTTAATGCTCACATTGTCACTTTTGAGTGTGAACATGAAAATTTCTATTACAGAGCAGAAGTTGAAATAAACTGTCAGTGCCCTCACTTGGGAAGCAAGGGTGCCTCTCTTCACCCTCTTTTGAAACTCGAAGAATTTCAAAAGTGGGTTGCAAACCTGTGAGTTTTAGTTTCCTATTTCAGATTATTATTATTATGATGTGACATGCTCTGCAGATATGGAGTACAACCTCTCTTACTTTGCCTGTTGTAGAACTGACTTATAGAGACTTGTGGCAGAAGCAAGATATGTTGTCACTCTAAACAGGCAAATGCCTTTCTCCTCTGCAGGAAGAGCCCCACTCTTTAACAATAGTTTCATGCCCTACAGAGACCCTTCCAGGCCCTGGGGGCCCAGGGTTGGGAGTGGGTATGATTCAAGAAGCAGAAAGGAAAGGAGACCTGAGGTTGGCCTGCTGACCACAGATTCAGTGTCCTGACTGACAGCTGGGACCTCCGAAAGGCCCTGGGAATGGTCAGTCCTTAGAGGGGAGAAGACAGGGAGTGGGCTTAACAAGCTTTCCTGAACACTCTAGGGAAAATTCTGTAATTCCAGTATCTTTACTTGGGTCTCCAAGAATGGCTTGGGATCAGGTATGGAGGAGACACATGCCTGAAATCTGGCACGATGAAAGTTAAGGTAAGAGGGTCATGAATTCTGGCCTGAAAAAAGTAAGTTAAGAGACATCCTGGGCTGCACAGGGAGACCCTGAGTCTAAATAAATAAATAATAGTGCTACAGACCTGTGTTTTCCTTTAGTAGTGTGTGATGCATGAAGAAAGGAAACTGAGGCAGCTGGAAATAGAGCTCAGATGGTAGGGTCATTGCTCAGCACACACAAGAGACTGGGTTTGATCGCTAGCACTGCAGAGAACCAGTGTGGTAGTATACTCTTGCAATCCCAGCCCTTGGGAAACTGGGCCAGGAGGATCAGCCATATAAAGTCATCCTTGTCTATACAGCAAGTTCAAGGCCAGCCTGAGCTATAGGAGACCCAGTTCTCAAGGAACAAACAAAAAAGAAGAAGGTATTGGTAAATGTTCTGGGCTAGAGGAATGTTCTAGAATGAACTAGAATGAACTTGAATCCAAGGCTCTACCACACCATGCCCCAGCTGAGTTTCTCTCTCCTCCTTGTGAGACTTTTTTCCATATCATCTGTCTTTTCTGCTTCCCTGTTAATCTGGCTTCCACATGCTGAGATTGTCCCTTTTGACCAACTTCACTAGAAGGTGCCACCAACTTCCCCAGATGGTGGAAAGGAAACATTTCTTATGGGATCACTTCATTTTCCCTCACCACACTGTTGGCTCCTGGACTTACTTTCCAAAACCTGTGGGTGGCTTATTATAAGGGGAAGAAAGAGGCAGGGTGTGGCAGTCCTCGGCTGTTTCCTGTAGCTAAAGCACAGAGACCTGTAGCTGAGTTGCTTCCCTTACGCCCTAGAGTTCTAGGTCTGAATGAAACAGGTGAGGTAGCGAATCACTGCCACTGCGGCGTGGCCTAACAGTGAGCATTGTTGATGAGCAGGGACAAGATGCATCAGTAGATGGTAAGAAGGCTGGCCTCGAGGACAACAACACTCTCTGGGACTCTGAAGATATGACAAAACAGCCCAAGGGAACACAGTGTTGCCTTTGGGGGTTTCTTTGTGAAAGGAAGAGGGCTTTTCTAGACCAACCTGTGGAGACCACTTTAGTTTCCATTTTTCTCAGATGGTAACCTCTCTAGAGGGGGTCCTCCAACTGTGGGTATATCACTTCTCAAACACGTGGTCCATGTTGAGAACCACATAATCCTTATTAATTACCACAGTTAGTTATCTCTTGTGGGCTGCTGAGACTACCTCCAGATAGACTTCCAATATGCAAAGAGAATTCACCACCATTCCCCCATGAACAGTGACATCAGTGGAAACCCATGATACTTCCTAACTCTTGCTCTTTAGAGCTGAATGAACACACAAATCACTCCTCCCTCCTCCAAAGGACTTGTTCTGTTATGGAGTTGTTCAGTTTACTTTTTGTCCTGACATTGAATGTAAGGAAGAAATATGATGAACTTTTCATACCCTGGATATTACTGTTATCAGCCAGAGGATCAATTTCAGTTAACTTTTTACTTGCAAACTCTTCTAAAAGTAAATGCACATGGCTTCTGAGATGCCAAGATGCTGCCTAACAAACGTGGAAATGCAGGTTTATCAGGAAGTGATCTGGAAGGTGAAGATGGCCGATAGCTCTGTCATGATCTGACCAGCTGAACAGACAGACCTATTAACTTTTTTTAAAAGATTTATTTTATTTTCAATTATGTGTACTGTGAAAGGGTATATACACTTGTGCACAGGTATTCTCAGAGGCCAGAGACAACTGGAGCTGGAGTTACGGGTGGGTTTGAGCTGCCGGACAAGGCTGCTGGGATGTGAACTCAGGTCCTCCGAAAGAGCTGTATGCACTCTTAACTTCTAAGCCAGTCATCTCCCAGCTTCTAACATCCCACACACCCTTTAAAGGAGTTTTTTAAATTTACATCTTAAAAAGATGATATTTTCCAAGGTGAGAAGATCCCTCTATCTGTAAAGTATTTGCTTATGAGTATAAAGACTCGACTTTGACCCCCAGGCCCATGGTTTTTTTGTTTTGTTTTTAAAGCCAGACACGGCACCAGGTGTTTATAATCCCATGCTGAGGAGGTGGAGACAGATGAAGCCCTGGACCTTACTGGCCAGCCTGAAGTAGAATTGAAGAGCCCCAAAACTAAGTGAGAGACCCTGCCTTAGAACAACTGGCCCCCAGCAAAATAAACCCCAAAACAGCTTGAAAGTCTGAGTGCCTAAAGAATGACATTTGAAGTTGTTCTCTGGCTTCTAACACACACACACACTCAAAGAGAGAGAGAGAGAGAGAGAGAGAGAGAGAGAGAGAGAGAGAGAGAGAGAGAGAGAGAGAGATTCGCATATGCACATGCACAGTCACTGGTCCATAAGACTCCATCTTTCAGTATTCTAGCTAAGGATTTCCTCTGACTGGGTTCTTTGAATTGATGCACTAGAGACTTTTCTGGTCTCTCAAGCTTCCAGGCACAGTGAACATATTACCATTTTAGTCTCAAGGACCCTGTGAAAGTTCACAGAATTTGCTTGTTTTCCCTTGGAAGGGTGTTTTGAGAAGGATACCATTATGCCACACTGGCCCTGTTGACATGCTGGCTCTGGGGGGGGCGGTTTAATGCAGACTTGGGGGCCTGAGAAAAGGAGTGAAAAAAGAAAAAAAAAAAAAAACCAACTGAGAAAACCCAAGAGAAACTGAAAGACTGCACGCTGGAACAAAAGGGAGGGGGGCAGTCAGCCTCGGGACCCGGGCGGTTAAGGAACTGGCTTCTACAGGAAGTGGGCAGGAGGCTGTTTTCAGTACACTCATGGGAACTGAGCTGGAAAGTGCTGTGGTGAGGGTCTGTGGAAAAAAAGGGCTCTAATCAAGCTATAAATATCTGTTGCTTTGAAGTTTTATGACCAACAATTAATGTTACTGGAAGGCACATGAAGAGCTATTTCTTAACTTGGTTGGTCTGAGTGGGCCAGGGTCAGGGCAAGAGTCTGGTGGCATGGGAGCCTGTCCTTACACATTCCCATCTCTGTCTCTGTGTCCTGTGTGTGTGTGTGTGTGTGTGTGTGTGTGTGTGTGTGTGTGTGTGTGTGTGTAATAACATTGTACACAGGTGTCTAGAGGAATCCATCACAGCATATGCTCATTTGGGCATCCATTCATCTGTCCATCACTTTAATCATTAATATCTGTTTATTCCAGATCATATTCAGTCCCTGCTGATATAGAGCAAGGACAACCAGACAAAACCCCTGGTTTTCTTTTCTTGCGGGAGGGGGGGGGGAAGGAGTGCACTTTCTCTTAGTTGGAGAAAGAGCAAAGGCATACTGGGAATAAGAAGTCTCTCAAGATACCCACACTGTTCAGAAGTCTGGCCTAGAGGCTGGATGTAGGAGCCTTTCTGTGGGGAGTTGCTGTGAACAGTGGCAGAGTACAATGAAGCAGACTTGGGTAGGGTAGGAAAGTGCCAAACCCCAAAGTCCTAGGGCAGGTGCATCAGTGACCTCAGGACCGAGGAGTCCTGGCCACTTCTTGCCTTGAAGGTCCTGGAAGGGCTGTGGATTTTTCTTGGTTATAGAAAAAGAAGTCCCCAGGGTCTCATTTGATTGTACCAAATGTCTGCTTGTCTGCTTCTATAATATCCTTTCTCAAACTTTAATTTTCCTCCTCCATAATAAAACAATGACAAAACTCAGCAAACACTGCCTATTCCCTCCCCTGCCCCCATCTCCTGCCATCCAATACACACACCAATCACTACAGGCTCTCTAACCTCAGTGCTAGGCCTCTTTCTGGAATCATATTCCCACTTGAGGCTGGTCCACAGGCTCTGTGAGCACAGATGAACTTGATGACCTGAAGACCAGGAGCACAGTACTCTGCCCACCACAAAAGGTCTGTCTTCATGAGTGAAGGCCTCAGGAACTGTCAGGATCTAGGATCTACAATGCTATTGCTGTTTCCTATGACACAGTCTTCAGAGGACTCCACCATGTTTAGTGTCTTAAAAGTGTTCCTCTACCTCCCTCTCAAAAGTGAAGTCAGCTCCTGTTCTTACCATTGGTTATATGACATCTCTGTGTGTCCCTGTGTGTGTTTATGTTTATGTTGGAGCATGTCAAAGCCAGAGGTTAATCCTTGTTCCTCAGGTGTTGTCCTCCCCCCCCCCCACACACACACACACTTTTTTGAGACACGGTGTCTCACTAGTCTGGGGATCACTAAGTAGGCTGAGATTGGCCGGTGAGCCCCAGACATCCTAGTGTCTCTAGCTTCCCAGTATTAGGATTACAGGTGCACTGTCACACCTGGCTTTTTTTTTTTTTTGTGTGTGTGTGTGTGTGTGTGTGTGTGTGTGTGTGTGTGTGATGCATATACATACATACATACATACATACATACATACATATATATGTATATGATGTGCTGTGGTGAGCACAGATAATGAGAGTGAAAATATATTGACAATAGTTTTGCTTTAAGAATGGGGCTCTGGGTGTGCTTTTCATTGCATTTTCTCATTAAAAACAAAACCAAATACTCCAATTATGAGATCAAAAAGATGTGTTCAGTGGCTTCTTCTGACCCAATATTTTTTTCTGTTTCATTTAAATGAAATTTTTATTTGCATAAAAATTGTTCTTACACTGCACCAGATGGCTGTTTCTCTTAATGGAAGAGTCATTTTACAATCACAGTGGTTCAGCCATCACCCCACACACAGCAGGGACCCAGCTTGTCTTCTGAACTGTTGGCTCTCCAGCCTCCAGGACCCCATTTGTTCAGAGCCAGACACTCACAACTAACATCATTTCATTGGTTTTACCTCAGACTTCCCAGCAGAAGCCAAGGGTGGGTGCTTGGTAAACTCACATGAACATCAAGAGGATAATCAGATATTAATTAATCCTGTTCTTCTCAGACCATTCATAGTTTCTCTCCAGCTGTTTGCACCCCTGGGGTGATCTGTTTGAAGCAGAGAGGGAAAAGAAGAAATTGAGTGACTCAGCCAAGAGTGGGTCTCACTAGAGTTTCCTGGCCACTGGCCTCATTCCTTCCTTCTCAGAGACAAAGGACAGGAAGCTCAGAGTGTGCCAGTGTTTTGTTATGAATAATAATAATGCCAGCAAATGCTGCAGAATAAATGAGTGAGTGAATGAATGCTCAAAGGATCATTCAAAAATGGCTACACAATTTACACAGATAAGTTACACATATCTAACTCTTCTTAATTCTTCATTCCTTATTATGGTGAATGTCTAAATTGTGCCTCTCCAGGTCATCACGTGTTGTAGCAAGGCGCACAGCTGGAAGCCCCATTTGGGGATGCCAACAGATGTTTGAGGCAGGAGGAGTGGCTTGGAGAGGTGGGTTACTGTGAGCAGACTTTGAGGGCTGTAACTCAGCCCTACCTCTGCTTTAGTCGTTGAAGTAGGAAGCCACAGCAGTCTCTGATAACCATGGATCAGCCCCTTTCGGATGCCATGCTTCTTCCCCTTCCATGACGCGCAGTTCTCTCTAAACTGTGCACCTAAACACATGTCGCCTCTCTTACATGGCATCTTTCGGGTATTTTGTAACTTACTCCTTGATGCTGGGAACACAGAAACATTTTCTCATCTGCAAATGGTTGCCTGCTGAATTCACTTCCAGAACATCATAATGGGTTTTTTGATTTTGTGTGTGTGTGTGTGTGTGTGTGTGTGTTGTAGAGAAAAAAAAAGCAAACAAGCAACAACATACCTTCATTCTAGCCTCTCTTTCAAGAATCCATCTGATACTATTTAAAAAAAAAAAAAAAAGTTATGGCTAGTGAGCTGACTCCAAGGGTAAAGGCACTTGCCACCAAGCCTGATGACCTGAACTTGATCCCTGGGATCCCTCTCATTTAAAGAAATTCTACATAGTAAGTAAGACAATAAAAAGGAAAATAGCACTGTTTCCCCTCATTAAAAGAACTGGTATTTATTGACTGGATGATTCTAAGCTGCATCTACTCAGATGGTCATCAGCCCAAGCTGGATGTGTGCATGGGACAATGTCTTCTCATCTTCCAGAGAAGGACTTGCCAGCATTCACTAGCAGTGTTGGCTTCTGCATCCTTTGGGCTCAGGAGAGGGACCACATGGCTCTGATTCATTCTGGATTTCCTCTAAAATGACTTCTGATACCCGTAGCAAGGCTAATTCTCATCCTCTGTTTCTTGCCCGTGCTGTGCCTGCCTCTTCTATTGCAGAGGGACCTCTGGTGTCTCTGATGCTAAGTGCTTTAAGGAGGCCCCTGCCTTTGTCTGCCTTGTATCTATCTTGCTTTGTAAACCGCTAATAGGGTTTTCTTCCTCTGGCAGTTTTTCTTCAGTGAGAGAAGCCAGAAGAGATGGGGAAAAAAAGCTTGTGTCATAGCTGTTTCTCCAAGGAAAGCAAGCTGCTTTCAGACATGTCCTTATTACCTCCACTCCCCATTAATACATGTGCTCCTCCATGTGCTGTGTTAGTCTTCTTTACACACAGGGAAATTGAGGCACAGATAAAATAAACGGCAGGTAGGTCAGACAGCCAGGCAACAGACAGAGCCAAAGACGCTAGAACTTCTGCTGTCTGTCTTGGGTGGTGGAGAGATTGTTCTTCAGATGAGAGGGACAGGAGAGATGGTGAGAGAGAGACAGAGACAGAGACTCACACAGAGAAAGAGAGAGAGAGCATAAATATTGGCACAAAGGGAGGCCAATGTGGTTATCACTTACCAAACAAAAATTTATTTTCTTGGTTAATGAGTGCAGCATCACCAACAGGGGTTTCAAACTGCTGCATATATTCTGCGTGCCCAGGACATACGTGCGTGCACGCGCGCGCGCGCACACACACACACACACACACACACACACACACACACACAGAGCGGAGTCTTTCCTCTATGGACTTTGTAAGTGGGAACAGCACAAGTCCTGTCAACAAAACACTGAGGAAGCCTCACAGCCCACCCCACTGTCTATTCCCTTCCACGCCACTGTCCTGAGGTCACTGAAGGGTCTCCTGACATCCCTACCTCAGCCACCTTTCGCCATTTCTCTGCAGAAAACCAGTAGAAACAAGAAAAGATTCCATCCCATCTCAAGGCTTCCCAGCCACTCATAGTAGAAGTCAGCCTTGACTTGGTTTATGGGCCCTGCAAGCTCTTCCTTCTCACATATTTTGTTCTTGCCTTCTGGGCTTTTCCACTCACACGCACTATTTCTAACTGTTGTCCTCTGTCCTCGCTGTTGAGGGGACCTAGCCTGCTGTCCTTCAGGCCTCTCTTTCTGATTGACTGGCTGGCCTTGGATAACCTCCCTTTTTGGCTCACTGCCCCTCCCTCTCTCTCCCTCATAGGAGGCCTTCTCTGGGTAGTGTATTTAGAGTTGCTATCTACTTTTTCAGCTCCTGTTCCCTCCTCTACCTCATCATCACACTAGGACAGAGTATGCTGACAATCTTTCCTCACCTCTCCCACGGGCCACGAGAAAGCCAGCCCGAGGAAGGCAGGACTTCCATCCATTCTCTTTATTACAGCATCTTCACCACCAGGAACATAGGAGGCACTCAACAAACATTTGGACTTTTCAAGGCAAACTTGACTTACACAGAAAATAAGAAGGAGCTGAAATTCTGTCCCCCATACCTATACTTCTATGTGTCTTAAGTGTGTGTGTGTGTGTGTGTGTGCGTGCGCGCGCGCTTGTGCGCGCACGCACACGCACAAGCACAAGCACCTATGTGAGCGCTCTGGTCTATTTTCACAAAAGACTATTCTATTATTATTATTATTATTATTTGTGTGTATGTACACGTGCATGCATGTGTGCACAGACAATTCTGTAGGCACCCCTAGAAGCCAAAAGAGGATGTCATATTTCTTCGAACTAAAGTTACAGGTAGTTGTGACTGCCTGGGTATTTCGAACCAAACTCCAGTGCTCTGAGAATGGCAAGCCCCCTTAACCTCTGAGCCATCTCTAGCTCCTGGAAGCAGAGATCTCTATCCACCTGATTTAACTGATGGCTCCACCATCTAGGGACAACAAAAGCTGGGGATGAAGGTGGGAAGGGAGCCAGGGAAAAGCAGAGAGTAGCTGCCGGCCTCCAGTTGTGCATTTTGTGCTTTCTGTGAAATAGGAGGAGGGTCCTCATTGAAAGGTTCAGGGTGGGTTGTTTTAACTTTAGAAAATCCCAAGTGCATTTCACCTCCCTCGAGGTCTTTCACAAGAGGTTGTGCTTATCCACAGGGATGGGGGGAGGGGGCTGCAGTGGGTCAGTGGATTCAGAGAAGTCAGAATTGTCTTGCCCAAAGCCCCCGCTTTTCTTCATAATTGCGTAATGATGTCTTTGATGCTCAGGCCCCCATCCCCAGCTGTTTCCTTAGGCATTTATTCAAATTCCGAAGTGCCATTCACAGTCCAGCAGGATGCATATTTCTATTAGTGTCCAATTTTTTTTTTTGGCTCACATTATTATAGCTTATGGCAGAAGATTCTAGCAATTAAGAGGAACCAAAAGTGATAATTTATTGCAACCAACATTGTGATCTAATAGTCATATATTACAAAAGCAAAATTCCCTCTCCCTCTCTCTCTGGCTGGTCACCATCGAGCTATTATATGCTCCTAATGTCTTTTGTTTGTATTAGAAAAAGCTACACATATAACTCTCTCCCTTTGAGCATCAGAAAGAGCTTCTTGAGGTTTCCAGAAGGGTGAATTCAAGGGGGCTAGGTACATGCTCTAGGGGTACACATTGAACAGTTTGATGTTTCAGAGGATCATGTTTCACATCCTGAAGGTTCTATCATTTTAGCAAAGGGTACTGGGCACCAGGGCAGAGGCTTAGACTTCAGGCCTTTCATTCTAAGATCATATTTGGACCAATTGATTTTGACTGCTGCATCTTGCTTCGGACCTGAACTTCAGGGGAATTTCCAAACCACCAAGCCACAGAAATTACGAGTGAAATGATAAGCCAGGTCCTGCCAGGTGACCAAGGCTTCAAGTCTTTAAAAGCATATCCCAGCGGCCCCAAAGCATTATATGTTTGGAACATTGCCTGTTCACTGTCTAGAGAGGCGTCTGCAGAATCTGATGCTAGGTACACAGGAGTTTTTGATCTGGAAAAAAACAAAAACCAAAAAACTAGAGAGAGAGACACTTTCCAGTTCAGCAAATTCTAAGCCTGGCTGCCTATCAGAATCGCTGGAGAACTTGAAAATAATTTGGATTCCTGGGCTTCCCCTTCCAGACAGACTCATGTGCTCGCTGAAAGATTAAACCTTGACTGTTCCAAATGGACGTACATCTGGGTATCCCTCTTCTTTCTGAGAAGAGAAAACTGAACCACAGA
The DNA here is from genome assembly GCF_943737965.1 of Phodopus roborovskii. Classification (NCBI taxonomy): domain Eukaryota; kingdom Metazoa; phylum Chordata; class Mammalia; order Rodentia; family Cricetidae; genus Phodopus; species Phodopus roborovskii. The sequence continues at coordinate 13,639,307 of NW_026126558.1, read as the reverse complement.
ATCCCCTAAATGAAGAATGGGGGTAGAATTCAAAGCCTTGCCCCCACAGTATGCAGCTTTTTGTCCTGGATCATATCTTTGCTTCTTAACTAAGAAACATTAACAGCTAGCCCAGCAAGATCACCAGTGGCAGAACAATATAGTCACAATCTATCTTTTGAATTATCTACCTTTGATAAAACTGTATTTCTCTCTATAGTAAGAGAAACAATATATACAGGTACAGAACAATTAGCTTCTTTACTGGGGAGACACTAGGTGGAGATTGGGCTAAAGCACACAGCCTGTGTCTCTTCAAAGGGAAAGGAAGACATCTGTTGAGTGTTGCCATGTGGGGACACAGATCTAAGACTAGCTATGTCGTCTGAATTTTTGTTTTCTGAGAACTGGAAATGCAGGTGTGTGTGTGTTTGTGTGGTGTGTGTGTGTATATGTGTGTGTTTCAGAGTTTTCAATGTTGGCAACTAATTCATCTTTTTAAAAAAATGTTTAACATATTTCATAAATACATGGGCATGGGCCACGAGGATCTGAGCCATTTGCAGTTCTGAATCTTCCAATTTGAGATCTTCAACTGAGAGAGATGTGAGTGAAGGGTGAGAGAGAAGAGATTACATGGCAGTTGTGAGTCAGCCAGCACCAGTCAGAAAAAAGAAAGCCAGAAGAAGATACCTGTGAGAATATTAATTCAACAAATTTGCTTCAGCATGTGTACGGTGCCTAGGCAGGCCAAAAATGATGCTCTGCAGAAAGCCCAGAACTCCAATCATGCTTTGGGCTGAGGCTGCTGTCTGTGGATGGAGTCTCTCCTTTTGATTCAGGCCCACTGAGATGCCAAGGACGATGACCCTTATTGAAAGGCCAGCGACTGTGGATTCGGGTTACATTTATAGCATAACTTCCCAGCAACACCTTGATTCATATATAATGGGAAAATTGGGAGCTGTGGCCTAGCCCAGATGGCCTGTAAATCTGAGCATCTCTGGGCAGGTGCTAAAACTGGGGGGGAAAAGTCAGAGAGAAATAAAATCAAGAGTGCTATATCATCTTTTCACAGGAGTCTTAATTTTTCTTCATTTTATCTTTTCTAAATAATAATAATAATAATAATAATAAAAAGATTGTTTCAAATAACCTGAGACGTGAGGCTTCGGCGATCTGATTTACAAAGGCACCCTTGGGTCTGAGCCAATACAAGATGGGCTTGTATCTTTAAGTGGTCTTTATTACTGAGGTAATAAACAGCAAACGGGCCCAAATCTTACAGGCTTGTGTTGGCTTTGACCAATGGAGTAGAACAAGACCTCTGAATACCCCATTAGTTCCAGGCTGTGCTTTGATGGCTCTGCGAAGGCGGCTTTTTCTACACAAGTCACCAGCCTCACCCGTGTCTCTTAACAAATGCTGTTGACAGGCCGCGTTGCAATTTTTCTGCACGTTCTGACACTTTAATTCAGTACCTCCAAGCTAAGCACTCAGCCCAAGCGGGTGCTTTAGCACATTGGCACCACAGCGCTGCAATTAAAATAACTCAGGGACTGGGGCTGGGCTTGCAGAAGTAGTCCCCCATTCCCTTTGGAACACTATGCATTTTCCAGTCCCCCATGGAGCAGACAAGATCTCCCTTTTAGAGTCAAGGGCAGTGAAATTTATTGATGAGTTGGCCACTGGCAAGATGTGTTAATGTTTACATCTTAGACTCAACAGGGGCTATCTCCACAGGGGTCTGAAATAATGTCTTCCATAAACATGGCACCTGTGAGAAGGTTGATCAGGAATAGAGGGAAGAAGAGGGAAGGTACCCGGGTGAGAGTTTGGCAAAAACCCTTTCTATAGACCACCTTTCCAAATAGCTACTTGGGGGCACTGTTTGTCATTCTGACTCTTGTTCTGGGTAGAGCAGTAAACTAGAGTTCCTGAAAGCAGGCCTTGTCTCAATCAGCTCTTTATGAAGAGAGATCTTTGAAGATGTTTAAAAGAGGTGTGTGTGTGTGTGTGTGTGTGTGTGTGTGTGTGTGTGTGTGTGTGTGTGCATGTGTGTGTGTGAATTCAAACCCCAGTCAGTGGGCATGACAGACAGTCCAATGTTGAGAAACGGCAGAGATTCTGATATTCATATATTTTAACTCATTCTTCTGGTGTGGCTCCCAAGGCCTAGAGACTCCTTTGGCAGGTAGGGGATTTTCAGAAATGGAAATTTGCTAAATTTTCCCCAACTGCTTTATTTCAAAGGTCATTTGCAAGGGGATCCTTTAAAAATTATGAACTCCAGGCCCCAGCTGGCTGGAGTGGTTGTGTTTAGTCAGGTCCCCGGAACTTGGAACTGGGGAGCTTGTCTTACCAACCCTGCAGGGTGAGTCTTTTCATTCTGGAAAAATGCAGGGAGGACTACACTGAAGAAGGGGTCCACAGAATCCTTCGTGCTTTCTAGAAAAGGGGAAAGGCAGAGCCTTCTGAAGGGAACCGCCTGAGTGTTTCTCACTCATGCTCCCTCTTTCCCCATTTTATTGCACTTAAAAAGCGGGGTTGGGGGGCATATATTTAGCCACTGATTCCGTATCTGCTTTCTAAATATTTCTTTGTAAAAGGATGAACTATATAAGAGTACTGTTTATGATTTTATTTTCAAAAAGAAATGCATTTGGGGGTCTGGGAATATGGCTCAGTTGGTAAAATGCTTGCCATACAAACATGAGGACCTGGATTTGATTCCCCCAACACGCACACACACACACACACACACACACACACACACACACACACACACACACACGCACGCACACATGAATGCATGCGCATACACGCACCCGCATACACACACAATGGGTCTTTAATCAAAGCTCAGTGGAGTCAGATACAGAGAATGACTAGAGCTGCTTGACTAAAGAGTCTTGGGAAATTGGTGAGATCCAGGGTTAATAAAAGATTCTCTTTCAAGATAGAAGTTTCCTCTGAGATTGAAACATTCCATCACACAGGGAAGTTCCTTGAGCAAGAAAGTAGACAACTCAAAATAGCTCTAGGAAGTCCCTGAAAATGACAAGATTCACCAGGTCCCTCCCTGCCAAGCAAGCAATAAAAGCTGAAAGTCTCAGAAGTAAGGAAGCTGAGGGACAAAGAAGACTCAGAAACCACACCAGCTGCCTTAAGAATCAGAATTCAGCCCAGGTACCTGAAGAGGTGTCGACCAACTGAGGCATCTGGAAAGGGCACTTTCCGGCCAGTTGAGCTGCCTCCAGTCTGGGCAGCGTGCCCCAGGTTTCCTAACTCTTGTGAGCTGTCCCCTGTGATGGGGTAAGGTATGCTTTGCTGATGCCACTGCCTTTGAGCCTGTAAGTAGCCCCTCACCCAAATTCCCATAAGTAATCCCAGTAAAACTCATTGGCCCACCAAGCGGGACTTTGGTGGTATCACTGCTTTGGTCTGTTGTGGGCTTCCTAACTGGTTTGAGTAGACCTGTATGTTGCATCTCCCCAGGAAAACACAGATGTACACACATACTTGAACCCACCCAAAAATAAGTTGCACTATGGAGGAAGCAGAAACATCCTCCCAATACTACAAAGAACTTTTAATCTGTACTTTTCTGGAGGAGTTAGCTGGAACTGACACCCCAGCTCAGGACAGCAGTAAACCTCTCTTCCCATCACAGGGGAGACTAAATTAAAAAACAAATAGGTGACCAAGGGGACCCATGGCATGGGTGCTTATATTGCTTGAAAAATTTATAACAAATGGTTCATGTGAGTATCACCTAAATACCTTCTGAAAAAAAATGTCAATAGAAAAATGAAAATGCATGCTAACTGCTATGTTCAATTATTTAGCCAACATCATGTGACTGGGGACAAAAGATACTTTAAGTCTCAGCTAATTTGTCTGTGAAAAAAATGGCCAGCCAAGTGGATGTTTATTGTCATCTGGGGTCTCGTTTTCCTTGGTGCCATTGTAAATCTTGTACCTGTGGCTTGTCACTGATCTGCCTTGATCTGGCTGTTCTTTCTGGAGACCAGACAGGAAGGGCAAGAGCAGGCTGCCATGCAGTCAGCAACCAGCAGTAGGCTAAGTAAGAGTTGCTGGTGCCCCTTTGGAGGAAGTCGCCTCCTGCAGCTCAGACCCTAGGGAATGGGAAAAGAGTTTCTAAAACCTTAAAGAACCAATCTTGTTCAGCAACACATATGTGTAAAATGCCAGTCTAGGAGGGAGCTGGGCATTGTATCTGATCAATAAAGACATCAAACCTTTGGGGTAGGATTCTGGGTCTCAGAGTTTCTAGAGTGAATGGACACATGTTCAAAATGTAATTTCTCTTCAAATGTCTGGGCTCTTTCTAGATCACACCCTATGGGTGACATTCTAGTTTTAATCTTTGATGGAAATAAAGGGAGAATGTTTCCCTTGGACTGCTGGTGACTTTTCCTCATGACTATGACCAAATACCTGGCATACACAACTTGAGAGAGGGTGGGTTTGTTTGGGCTTTTGGTTTGAGAGTGCAGCCCATCATGGCAGGGAAGGCATGGCTCCAGTCGCTACAGGATTGGGAGGCTTCTGTCTTGAGTAAACCAGGAAGCAGAAAGGGAGATCTGGCTGCCATTCAGCTAACTTTCTCCTTCTACACCCTTGATTCTGTCTGGGAAGGACTCCAGCCTATGGGGTGCTGCTGCTCATTTCCAGAATGGTTTCCTTTTCAGTCTATCCTCTCTGGAAACACCCCCACAGGCACCTGGGGTGTGCCTCCTAGGTGCTCTGAATCTAATCAGGTTGACAGCAGAGAAGACTAGCCATTGCAGGCAAGGACATTCAATCCTGGCTAAAGGTTCCTCTTTTCCCTCTATGTTCTTTCTTGCTCCCTTCTGCTTCTTGCCGTTGTCAAAGAGAACATAAGGACAGGGTCAGAATGGGTCCCCCTTTCCTTTGTCTCCTGGCTTTGGTGAGACCCAACATACCACTCTTATGCTTTCCTACACAGAGGCACCCAGTCCCCTAAGTGGTTAAATCTGAGCACGTGTAATTGCTGGGCTCTGCTGAATCTCTCAGGCCATTTTAATCCTTGCCCTGCCTTTCCCTATACATTAAGCAAGGCTTTGACCTATTGACTATAGAGTCCCTGAAGCAGCTGGTCTCCCCATTTGAAAGGCTTTCTGAAGAGGCATCTATTAATTTATGTATTTAATTTCTGTATGAAACCACTGTTCTCCTCCCTGCACAGGTATTAAAATACCTTTAGGACATTGCAGCAAATGAAGGGCAAAAGCATTAGTTGGCAATGTCCAACAGCTCAGTGGAATACCACCAGAACGCTGCCCCTCTTTAGATCCCAAGACATCTCCTGATGTCCCAGTGCCCCCTCCCCATGTCTGTGACCTCTCTTTTGGAGATTGCCTGTTCCATTTTGTTGCAGAAGGGAGGGTAATAGCCAAGTTCCAACTCCTTCTATACTCTATGGTTTGATGGGAAGTTCAACTTTGCTAACAGTTCATTTTAAAGATCTTAACATATATAGTCACATTGAAAATTACCTGTCCATCCCAGCTACAATTAGCTATTCAATCATTATTAATACTAAGTATGTTACTTAGTCAATTAGATCTGTCAAAAGCATCCCATCTTTGTATCACCAGAAGGATCAGGAGGGCTGTGAGTCGAAGTTCCTCATGTAAGCACAGATATGCCTGGGATGCTGTGCTTATGTCTGAATACCTCCCTGTAGGTATACTTTATAGTCACATATCCCTATCTTTGAAGGAAAGAGTTCCTTCATTTATAAAAAATGATATCCAAAATTTCAGAGAGAGAAGAGTAGAGATGGGATGATTCAGGCACCTCAGCTAATAACCTGTTTTGAGACAAGGGAACTCTCTGTTAGCAGCTTCCTTCTAGTAAAGCTTGCTAAGGACCTTGTCTCACTCCTGGGAGATACTAAGGCTAGATTCAAAGGGAAGTCTCAAGCCAGTGAACAGGAGTTCCATTATGGCAGTGGCTTTCAAATCTTGAAACATCGAAACATATTTGAGGATGAAATAACACAGCATGTCTCCATTTTTCTTATGAAACAACATCTCTAATTTTTTTAAACCTTGAGTTTCACAAAAATAACTAAGCATTACTTAATAAGAAAAACCATCCCTTCCAAACAAAAATGATGAAAATTAGCAGATGTCTATCACAATTGGAAAAAAGTTTACAATGACTCATGAACTTTTTACTGGAATTGTTTTATATCCATCCATTATTCATCCACCTTTACTTCCATCCACCCATCCATCTATCCATTCACTCATTCATCCATCCATCATGCTTCGATCAATCCATCCATTCATCCATCCATCCATGTATATATCTATCTGCCTAACCACATATTCATATACCTGTTTATACATCCATTCTTCTGCCCATCATCCATCCATTGTATTATAAAAATAAATTGTATAATTATACCCAAAAAGTTCTCAACAAAAGTCAGTTGATAACTTTATGTCAATTTAAGTATGTATGCAAATATACAATCATTTGTGCATGTATCCTTTATTAAAATGTCATGTCATAGTCCAAGTGTGTGTTTGAGGTATATATGCATGTGTGTTCAGGGGCATCCACATGTGTGTTTACATGTGGAGTCTAGAAGAGGACATTGGGTAGCTTGTTATATCCCCCTTTGCCTTATTTCAAAGATGGGGTCTCTTACTGAATCTGGAGCTAGGCTGTCAGCCAATATGCCCCAGTCTTCCTCCTGTCTCTGCCTCCCAATGCACCAAGGTTACAAGCACACTTGGCCATGATTGACTGCTTACATAGGTGCTAGGAATTTAAACTCAGGTCCTCATGGCTCTGCAGCACTCTTGTCCACTGAGCCATTTCTCCAGCTCTGTAAAATGTGTGTTGTGCTTTCTTATCCTTGTTCCTCTGCTTGCTGGTGGAAATGAATGTCAAGCCTGCTGTGAGTGATCTTCAGAAAGCCCCTCAGGGAACCAACTGAACAAAAGTCAAGAACACAAGCAGCCAGTCCATTATAGGATTTGAGGATGTTGAAATACCATGTGTACTTGCAATCCCACCTCACCAAAGCTATCCAAACTTCAAGAGACAGCATTGGAGGAGCTCCGTGTACCAATGCTGCCTCTTCAGAGCGAGTCTGGTCACTCAAGAGAGGACACTATACTTGGAATGGACCCAGTGTCTTCAACATAGAGGACAACAGCTCAGAGCTGAGTGTAGAGTTTCCTTTTAAGAAAGGGAAGGGTAGTGTAAGAGGTCAGAACACCTACTGATTTCCATGGGACGTGGCCAGGGACTTACTATGGGTTCTTAGGTGAACCTTTAATTTCCTCCAAATCTTTAGGGACAGATTTGAAGAAGCCTGTCCTGAAAGGGATGAGGACACATGATTCCTACATAATGTCTACTTTCATTTGCAACAATGAAAAAGAACTTTCAATTTCTTCTTTAAGACAAGGTCTCTCTCACAGGCCTGGAATTTTCTGATTCAGCAAGCCTGAGCAGCAAGCTCCAGGATTTTTCCATCTCTGAGAATACTGCTATTCTGGTTTAACATCCCTTCTGGAGGATTCTGGTCCTTCTGCTTATATGGCAAACACTTCACTAACTGTTCCATCCACCCGGCCCCTGAAGGAACCCCATCTACCGCACCTGGAGGAACCACTCTCTGCTTTGTACATCATTCATGCCTAAAATGAGCTCACCCTTCTCGCTGTCAACATGGCTAGTATTTTCAAATTTGTTGTAGCCTTACATCAAATACTTTGTCCTCCCATGTAAGTCAGATATGGCTTTGGTGGATGCAAACTATGATCCCATGTGTTGTCTGTGCATGCTGGGACTCAGGGGGCACTTTGCTTCTCAGTTCAGCACCTGGCCCCATTTCCCTTTGTAAAGTACACTATATGGAAATGTAGTCTTTTGTGCTCCTTTCCACCCCCACCTGGATGCCAGGCTTTGTGCACTCTGGCTGGATGTTGACACAGAACCTCATCTCCCTGATCCCCAGCGCCTATCGAGCTACTGTAACTTTAAAAAGGATTTGACAAAGACTGCCTCCACTAGCTGAGCAGAAATAAGAGTGTCTCCGGAGTTTAATGGATCAAGTAGCAGTGATAGGTTTTATGGCCCTTTTTTACTTTAGGGCATAGGGAAGAGAGAACCAGGCAGGTTGGTTTTAAATTCAAGGATTTATGTTGTTAATCCTCCGGGCTAATTATAATTTATGGGATCTGGCAAATTAATATGCGGTTGCTATTCAAAAGTAGAGGGCAATGTGAGGCAGGCATAAACAAGCCTTGTTCATTTTTAATTTATTTCCACCAATGGAGAATATTAAATAAAATGAGCACTAGGGTATTTCCCTCCAAGTTTGGTGTTCATTATTTATCTCTAAATTATGAAATTCATGTAACAACTTCTTGCTTTGCTTTTTTTCCCCCTCCAAGAACCCAGAATTCTGGAATCGTAGCATTGGCTACCTGGGAAGCAAGCCATAGCGCACACTCTCTCTCTGCCGCATCTATGGCAGACTCAGTGATTGGCACAGAGAGAAGCCAGTGTTCTAAGCACTCATGTTGCTAGAATCTAAGATTTATCACTGAGAATGTTGGGATTGTTTGGAAGTGGAACTTCTGAGTGGTACACAATCTTAAAACCCCAGCTTTCAGGGAATTGAAAGTGCTGGCCTGCAAAGGAAGAGCCCCCAGTTTATTCCTAGCCTGGCAGATGTTGAGCTAGGGATGACCCCAAGTTGGACTTCCAGAATTTAATGGAGCAACCACATCATACCCATGACCCCCTCCCCATTTCATCGTAGTTCCCTATGGCTGCTTGGGGGTCCTCTTAAATAATTCAGTTCTCACCCGCGAACATCTGGCAGAGAATGAATGTTCATGGGTTGTCAGCTGTGAGGCAGGTAGCTCTGACTCACTGGGTATAATTGGTTGTACCAGTACAAATGAGGGTGCCTCTCCCTTCCCCCATTTCGCTCTTCTCTTCCACACTCCCCTCCCTCCTTCCAGCTGCCAGAGGCCATCAAATGCAGCTTGGAGAATCCTTGTGCTCTGGGCCCAAGGAGCAGGTTGGAGTTCTCCCCCCAGCTGTGTAGCTCAGATAACAGCTGGAGCAGAGAACAAGCCATTCTCTCTGCTAGAATATCTGACCCAGTTCTGCCTGGGAAAGAAACTGAATAGTTTGCCCCTCAAGTCATTCTTGTTCTGGTGTGAAGGGGGAGGGACACCAGTCCTGGCCAGCCCCACCACACTACACCCAGACTCTGTCTCTTTCCCATGCCTTTTGGCTGTGCTGGGAGTGTCATCTTCTGTGCACTTGTCAGCAGGACAACAGGGGACCCTTGTAATGACTGCAGAGAAATGGGATGTTTTCCTTAGGGAGGGAAGCTGCAGGGCAAATGGTCCTAGAGCCTTTGGTCCATATTTGGCATCTCTGCCCTGCCCTTTGTCACCTAAGTTCTGCACTTAGGTGCAGATAATATCTTGGCTTTTCTGTCAGTATGGTAAGAACAGAGCCCTTCATCCGAGGGCGCTTTTATGAGAAAGAAGACACTGAGGAACAACTGTATTCTTCCCACCTTGTTATTCGTGATCAGAAATTGGAGGTGATGAGCTGGGCCAGGTGCCACACACCTGTCATCCCTGATTCAGGAGGCTGAGACAGGAAGATCATTAGCTGAAGGACTGCTCCAGACACAGAGTGAGTTCAGGGCCAGCCTAGGATATTTGGAGATACCTCGTCTCGATATAAAGTTTATACAATGCCTGGGGACATAGCTCAATGAGAAAGTACTTGCACAAGTGAGGCTCTGGGTCCAACTCCCAGTTTGGGGGGGGGGGATTTCTGAGCTGGTGTTGGCAGCTTGCACCCATAATGACAGAACTTGGAAGGCTGAGGCAGGAACATGGTGAATTCAAGTCCAACCTGAGCAATATAGTGAGATCTTGTCTGAAATGAGCAAACCAATGAATGGAAACCAAGTTCTGCCATCTTCTGCCTTCACTGGTTTATGTCTCAGGTTCTCAGCAAATATCTGCACATGGGGTTTTCCAGACGACGTGGCTCATACCTTCAGCCCACAGTGTCTCAGAGGCTCTGTGAGAGCATCCCCAGGCTTGGCAGCAATGAGGAGTGAGTGGGTCAGTGATATAAAGACTGCCCAGTCCTGGAGTTTGGGGCACATCTTTGAGATACAAACTAGAACTCAGAACCTAAAATCCACATGGGAACTAGGAGATATGGTAGAGCTCATTCTGCCCATGGATTGCTTTCTTGACCACCACTCTTCTCCCCTGTCCTGTTTGTGTTAGCGTGTTTGACTTTGTAGCAGGATGCCGTCTGAGGGTCTTTTGCCTTGTCATTTACTGAAAGATACCTGGAGTCTCAAGCATGTAGGATGGATATTTAATGCTACTCAAAACTGTGTATTTAGTATTTTATATTACTTTAGTGCAGTGAAAAATTATTGTTGTCATTTATTTTAGTTTTTGACTCCAAAGAAGTATGATAGGTAACTAAAAGCCCAAGGTGTTGTCTTTGTTTTTTGTCTTGTGTTTTGTTTAGAACTTCAATTGGCAAGTGTCTGAAGAATCCTAACGGAAGGCAGTGGGTCATTTGGGGGGTTAGGCTCATTATATTAGACTTTCATCCGAAGAACAACAGTTTCTCTCACAGAGACTTATACAGCAAACACAAGGTACGTACAGGTTCAAACCAGACAGTATCCCAACATTGAGAAGGGGAGCACACACAGAGGCCTACCCCAAGCCAAGAAGCTATTTGCAACTGGTATCTGTAGGAAAAGGGAAAGTCATTGTCCTCCAATGGAGTGTCACTGAACATATCAACCACACTCCAGAGTAGGCCCCATGCCCAGGAGTTGTTGGCCAACACAAAATGAACTCCATATTTTTTTGTGTGTGTGCTTTAAAAAAATGTCTGTTTTGATTTTTGTGGGTTTTCTGTTTTGTTTTGAGAGGGGGAGAGAAAGTGAGAGAGAGAGAGAGAGAGAGAGATTGAGCAAATAAGGAGGTAGGGAGAATCTGGGAGGAGTTGGGAAAGGAAAAAGCATATGCTCAAAATTTGAAAAATTTTTAATATAAATTTTAAAAATAATATTTGGTTCTTACTGATGGACCTGGATGCTCCATGGGCACATACAAGTGGCCATCTATGAGATCTGGCAGAGGACAGATCACTGTTACATCCTGAATCTCCAGTTCAAGTTTGAGTACTGTCCATCATGTCAAGTTCTGTAAGTGGGTGAAGCTCAGCCAGTCTGGTTCTTTTTTGGGCATGCATTCTCATGGAAGCTCAGTGGGTGCCCCCCATAAGCATGGGTACCCCACTTAACTCCCAGCCACACTCTCCTGCCCATGCTTGCCTGACTCCCAGCTTCCTCCTCCTAACAGCACAATGTAGGAAGCCCTCTGTCTAAGTATTCAGTCCATCTTTCCTCTTGAGTACGTATATTTACCAAAGGCAAGACTCTTGTCTTAGATCTCCTTCTGAAATTTATTGTTAGATAACAGCTCACCTGGAAAACCTGAGGAAGTTTCTAAGTGTTGGGTCACCATCCCTTTGTGTTGTGTATTATAGGAACTCATGATGTACTGCTGGAGTTAGAGAGATGGATAGATTGTGAGTGTCCTGGTACCACAAGCCGTTTCTTAAGACCTAGAACATAGTTCATTTGTGGGCTTTGAGCCTCTTCAGAAACTCACATTTCTTTTGACTTTGCCCTCTCTAAGGTTAGGTAGGGAATTGCTTTGTACATACCCACCATTCCCAGGCAGGAACAAGGCATGAGGTTTCTCCTGATGGAGACAGTTCCCACCCTTTAGATCTCAGCCTTTCTTTTATTCTCCCACTGCTTAAAAGACTAAGAAAGCACTTGCATGAAATGTTTGCACATCATTTAAATATTCATTTCCATTAATTTATTCATAGCCATAAAGTTTATTACCTAGAATATAGAGTCATAGAAGTTTAGAGCCGGAAGACACCAGAGAAATCATCTCCTTTCAACCCCTCATTTTACAGCTGAGGAAACTGGGGTGAAGCACTCAGGAGACACCCCAAGGTCAAGTCCAAAAGAGAGTCACTATGGACACCTAGAGCCACGTACAGGCAGTATAACCTGTCTTTGTCTTTGCATCCCCAGACACTGTACTTCTCAGCAAGGTTTTTCTGTTCATCACAGAGTCAAATCCCATAGCATGCTAGCACAGGGAAGGCTGCTAGAGAAATGTATAGTACAGACGATGCAACAGAGCTGTGGGGTAGAGAGACTTAACATACAAGCACGTGCATTTGTAATTCCATATTTTGTGCTGAAGGCTCCAGAGCAAACACACAAGCTCAGAATTATGGCGACAGGTCAGAGCTCAGAGAACCCAGTCTCAGTTTCCCAGAAAGTGGAAGAAAGAGAAGAAGCAGAAGCAAGCAACTGCAGGTGCCTCTTCGGGGTACACATGATTTAGAAAAATCCACATGGGAAACTCAGAAAGATGGCACAGGGGATGCCACCATTAGGGGTAAGCCACTGAGGTACTGACCCACTCATTCCCCATCTGTCATTGCTTGAGAACTTATCCCCAAACATCTATTTCTCTGCACTTGTGGGAAGGGGTTAAGATTTTAAGTATGCTTATGTGAAGAAAATTATTCATGATTTTTGAAACTCAAGTTTCACTGGGTGTCCTATATTTGATGAGACAGCCCTAGAGGCATTTGGGTGGGTATAGCAATTGTGTGGCCAGAGAGACCCTCAACCTCTCCTGCCAGAAGAAGGGCTGAGCAGGTATTGGACATGGTGACCAGAAGATCTTTGGGGATAGATGTCAATAAGGGGATAGATGTTGGGGGCTGAGGAGGAGTCAGCGTGTCACATGGGGGGTGTAGGAACACATGGAGGAGGCAGAAGAAAAGCATCCAAGCAAGATACATAGAGTAGCTCATGCCAAGAGTTTCCCTTTGTGCTGTTAACTTGAACCTGGGTCTCTTAGCATTTAAGACTGACTAGAATGGCAGGGTTGCATGACATCCTCAAGGATAAATCACAGTGTGTGCGTTTTTACTAATTTATACATGTCTGGCTATGAGCTCAAATATCATGTGGCCCCATTAGGTTTCCCCTAAATCCCTAGGAGGTAGCTGTAGGGATCTGGCCCATTTTCCTAATGAGATACCGGGGGCTGCAAGAGATTAGGTACCTGCTAGAGACAGCAGAGCCAGGATTTGAACCCACACTACCCAAAAGTTCATGCTCCAACTGCTGTTTAATTTGAAACCCTCAATTTTAAATTTCAGAAGTAATGCATGCTTTTCTTAGCATAAGCATATTGCAGTGAATGCCTCAAGACATGGGCCAAAGTACCTAGACGTGAATGAATGCCCCAGGGCAGTCATTAGTTCCTGTGAATATGATGTGCCCTTCCAAATTCTTTTCTATTAATCAAAGAGGGTGAGCCCCCATATTCAATGATAGGTGTTTTATAGGGGAGAGAAGGAGATTTGGAGAGGCACAGGCCCATGGGTGTGCAGATGAGCATATAGGCACTGACTGGTTTGTGCACATGGAACAGAATGACTTTATTATAAGCCAAGGAATGATACGGACTGCGAGCCAGGAATAATACATCCTTAGAACCTGCCAAGGGAGCACAACCTTGATTCTGAAATCAAGGACCTCTTGACCTCTGAACTGTGGAAGAGTCCACTTCTGTGGACTCAAGCAGCTCACTGGGTGGTGTTTTGCTACTACGTGGCCCAGGAGAATAAGCACAACAGCCCTTCTCAACTTACCCAAGAGTTCCTGAAAATGTGCTCTCCATTTAAATTAATCAGCTACCCAAGCAAGAGTGTGGCAGATCAAACAGCAAGAGGGCATGGACAGAGGTGAGAAATGGCCCACTACCTCCCTTTACCTTTGTTTCTTGGTGACACAGAAGGAGGAGCTTGGATGCAGACACCATCAAGTACATCTTGAGGGAAGGTGGACCATCAGTTCACCCACAGGATTATCGTAATGGCAATGATTCTTGCCTTCCCAGAAAAGCCGTATGCCAATTCCTGCCTACTCTGATGACCCTGTGTGCCCCCCATCAGGGAAGGCACATGTTCCCAGGCAGCTGTGACTCCATCCCTACTCAGCTACATTGGAATTAACAGCTTCTGGTCCTTGTATTCCTTGATACCCAGGGCTGTTGGTGCAATGTGAGGCCCTTCTCTTTGATCAAGCCTATCCTTCCTTGGCATTTTCTCCACTAATATAAAGACAATGCATAGAGGTGCACATAGTATATTTTGCACATTAAAACATTGGGAGGGTTATTTCTTTAAAATTATCCATCAGAGACTTGATCCAGGGTGATCTATGACACAAAGGAGGTCACTCAAGGTCACTCAAGGTCACTGAAGGCCAGAGGGAGGCCAGGGAGTGAACTATATAGCTGTTTTGTGACCAGCAAGACATGAACTGATCTCCCAGCTTCTTAGCAGCCACAACAAACCATCAGTGAGCATCGGTTACTCCATTTTCAGAGTCTGTAGTCTTGATACAAGCTGTTAATTAAGGCAAAGTCCTGCCTTTCACCATGGACCAACCAAGACCCAAGGGTATGTGCCTGGAGACTGTCCCTGGGTAGCTTCCAACTCTGTCTTGGACTTTGAACCAAGAGAACACTCTATGGATTAGAGGACAAGGGTAGAGACCCTGCCAACCTGGGTAGAGAAAGTTTAGGCCCCAGAGGAAAGACTGCAAAGGCTCTGAATTGCCAATGAAAGGCTGAATGTCTGTGTAAATTCATCGGAGAATACTTTAAATATCTTTGAAAGGGAGAGAAAAATTCCCTGTACTGTACTTGCTGTAAGTAACCACAATTAACATGTGTGTGCCTCCCAGTCATTTTTGTTTTTGTTTTTTTCCTGTTTTCATACTACAATCACCACCTTCACACATCTGGCACACTGCTTCGAATTTTTCTTGACATACCTTCCATTGTGTTACAAAGACTTCGGTGCAGTTCTTAGTGGAGGGGATGTATCCATTCATCCTCTTCCGTACCACTGAGCATTTAAATGGGTTTAAATACTTTTGCTGTCAGAAAGCGTGTTCTGATAAACATCTTCATGCATAAAGCAGTTTCCATAGTTCCCATTATGCCCTTAGGATAGATTCCCAGAAATGGAATTACTAGGTCAAAGGTTGAGCACATTTTTTTTTTTAAAGGTTCCAGAGTCATATTGCCAAATTGCTTTCCAAAAGATTAGTCGCAATTTAAATGAGCAAAATCAGCCTTTAAGAGTCCCAGTTTCTTCAAGCTAATATTGAGTGCATAGTCTTTAAAAAAAAAATCATTCCTAATGTGATAAACAAACAAATGGCAAGTTATTGTTGGTTTGGGGGATCTTATTGTTTAATGCCTGAAAGAGAGAAATTTGGAGACTCCAAAGAAAGAGCAGAAATTTAATTTGTGTGTGACATTAATGTGGCCATCTGGGTCAGATGGTGACTAAAGAGATTTCTATATATTTGTGGATGATTAGCAGGTGTGTAAAAATGTAAGCAAAAGCATGCTTTTGAGGGCTTTGCACCAGCACCTGCTGGAGATGGTGCTTCTCTCAGAACTGGGGTCCCACCTGCAAACCATGAGGTTCTGTAGATGCCTTATTTATAGCAAGGTGCACAAGCAAGCAGTCAGCACTCATCAGAAACTCTGATGTGTAAAATGTGTGGCACACCACTGATCTCATCAAGTAACAAGTGGCTGTGGACATGATTGCCAAAGGCACACTTACAGAAAACATCCAGCAAAGATGGGAACTGTTCACAAGAAAGGGCAGCTCACCGTCCACTTCCCCATGGTTCCCTTTTCATGGAGATGTGACCGCTGTGACTGGCTTCTTTAAGACGCTAAACTACTGTGTTATTGAAGGTGGGAACAGGTGGTCACACATTAGTAGCGTGGCACCCTTCTCCATGGACAACCCTATCTGTACTTCCACTGTGCCCAGGGTGTGTAAGGTGACCTCTTGCCAAGAACTTTTATTAATGGCAATATTTATTTCACACTGTGCCCAGAGGAAAAGACCCTATATTCATTTCCTATGGATACTGTAACAAATTGCCAGAAGCTGAGTAGTTGAAAATAAGTATTTGTGGACTCGTGTTTTGGAGCTAAGAGATCTGAATGTAGTACTGTTACTGGAGGTTCTAGTGGAGGGTAGTTCACAACTAACTTGGATTCCAGTAGCTGTCACCATTCCTTGACATGTAACAGCATTAATTCAGTCTCTGCTTCTGTGGTTCCACAGACTCTTTCTCTTTAGCCAGTCTGACATATTCCTCTGCTTTGTGTATTTATGTGTGTGTGTGTGGGGGGGGGTTGCAGCCAGAGCTCAACCTCAGGTGGTATAATTCCTTAGGAGCCATCCTAAGGGGTCTTTCACTGGTCTAGAACTCTCCAAGTAGGTCAGGCTTGCTTGAAGAAAAAATAAATCAGCTGAACCCCAAAAGTATCCTTAGTTTTCTCATGACTCAGGCAGTGGTAATGTCTTGAACATTCTTCCTTAGGACAGTAACATGGACACCCACACCCTTACCATACAAGATTTCCTGAGGTCCTGGGTTCATCCCTGTGAGGGGTTGGATTCATCACATTTCAATGATTCAAGGGGTCTCCCTGTTGAAAGTTGTGTTTGGGGGCTTGCCTAAGGAAGATGGCTTGGTAAACAACTAGGAGGAGTCTCCGCAGTTCTCCACAGTGCTGGAATTCTGAAGGTACTAGATAATGCTGAGAGCTTTTCCATTCATCTCCAATGCAGCCCCTCCTCTCTAACAATAAATAAACCAAACATTGCTATATTAAAACAATTTGTCCTCAGCATCAGGAAAGAGTGGTGTGTGTGTGTGTGTGTGTGTGTGTGTAAAATATCCTACCCAGCAGCACTTTTCCCCAAACCCTCTAGTAACTCCAATACTGAATAAAATCCAACCTATATGCTACAGATTTAATACAGCATTAGGCTCCCCCCAGGTACAATAAAATACCAAGTTAAGAGTATTAATTCCTCACTAGCCGGATGGGTCCCAGCTGTGCACATGCGTGTGGGGCGTGAGGGTGTGCACTCAGCGGGTGCAGGTGCTGACGGCGCTGTTCCACCTCGAAGCACGCGGGCCGGGAACACAGCTGTTTCTCAAACCCTCCACCACTCGCTGCAAACCCTCTATGAAGTTGTACTGCCTCTGGGTGCAATTAAAAGCTGTATATACATTTCATCAGGTAGTGTTAGGAATTTAGGCTGAGCCAAAAAACGAAAAGGAAGAAGGTGGGAGGGAGAAAGAAACGACTCCCTTGTTAAGGCTGGCATTAACCTCCTTACCCTGCCTATTGAAGCAATAAAGCTTCCAAAGGCCTCATGGTCTCCAGTGTTAGGAGCGGGGAGTTGGAGTGTGGGAAACGTGACAGCAGAGCCTTCATCTTCCTGCCTTCCCTCCATTCTTTCCCGCGTTCCTTCTTTTGCTTCTCTGTTTTACCTTCCATCCTTCTTGCTCTTTTTCTTTCCCCTTTCTCTCTCCTCCCTCCCTCCCTCCACCTCTTCCTTCCTTCTTTATCCTTCTTCCTCCCCTGTCCTACTCTTTGTCCCTCCCCCCCTCTTTCCCCTGTTCTATATTCTGTCTCTCTCCTTCCTTTCCCATTACCCATTCCCTCTTTCTCGTATTCCTTGCCTTCTCCCCCTTTCCTTCCCTCCCGCTCTCTTCTTCCCCTTCTTTCCCCATATGCTTAAATGACCCCCTCTCTTTCTTTGCTTCTCTCTGTCTTCAGCCTTCAGATCTGCCTGTGTGGAAACCTCTACACCTAGAATTACAAGAGCCAAGATGACAGGCAAAGGGCTTGGATCTAGCACCTCTTTCCAGGGGTAAGATCAGAATGCCTCACCCACTTTCATTTTCAACCTTGGGGATCTGACTGACTGCACAGCAAGGCGGCCCTGGGCAGCTCCTTTGCCATAACAGCCCAATGTCTCCCAGAGCCCATTCACAGAAATGGCAGCTGAGGCTCCAGGTGGCAGGGACAATGCCTGACTCCTTCCAGTGAGTGGGTATACCACCCAAACAGTTACTGCTTCTATCTAACTCAAGAACCAAGGGGCACCATGTTCTTCCTTTCTCTTAACCAATACACACAAAACCTGAACTTCCCAAAGTGGACTTCCTTCTGGAGGAGAAGGCCAAATACTGTCATTGCATGTTTGTGCCTGACCAGTGGCTCAATCAGAGTCCCACTGGATATGAGAGAAGAAGGTGGGCCAGGAAAGCTGCTGTGTCCCATAAGTGAGAGGAGCTATGCTGGTGAAGCAGGTGAATGAAGCCTGGTGGGAACTCTCTGCCTATGGCCTTGGTGGGGGTCTTGAGAGCTAAGGAGCTGGGTAGGCATGACTGGGGCCATAGGATGCTACAAAGCTTAACATCTTACCCTGCAAAATGTTTCAGTTGCATCTTCCTTCCCATGGAGGAGAAAACTGGCAGGGAAAGAAACACTGGTTCAGATTCTTCTGTGTGTGTGTGTGTGTGTGTGTGTGTGTGTGTGTGTACATCTGTACATGGGTGTGTGCATATATGTGCACATGTATGTGGAAGTCAGAAGTAGGGCTCAGTTGTCTCCTTATTTTTGGAGATAGGGTCCCTCACTGAACCTAGAGCACACTGACTCATCTGGAATAGCTGGCCAATGAGACCCAGTGATCCACATATCTCTGTCCACTTAGCACTGGGGTTACAGGAATACATGGCTACACCTAGCTCTTCAGTGGAAATCTGAACTCTGGTGCTCACATTTGCCCCCTTTCCAGGCACCATGGTCAACTCATTCTTGTATTAACTCATCATAGTTTTATTATAGTACCCTTTTTACCTCAAAGTAATGATTGAGGACATTGAGACTCAGTAGGGACCAGCAACCTTTTGGTAGCTCTGTTCAGTAGGAATCAGAGCCAGCAATAAAAATAGCTTGACCCTGAGTCTTTAGGGTTTTTCCTACCATGTACCTTTCTCAGCTACCATTGTCTAGTATCTAAACCCTCACCTGTCAGCTGCAGGAACATGAAATAAGGGGCCTGAGGTGAATTAACTCTGGTTAAAAACAGAGATATTATAAAGAGTTCTGTCAGACAGCATTCTTGATCCTGGGAAAAATGCATATCTCCTCAACATCCAATTAATGAATCAAGTGAAATTGATTGATGTATGCCAATAGCCCCATGGAGACAGGCAGCATTGGTGGTCTGATTAAACTGATACCCTGGATCTCCTGCCGCACTGATTCACAAGCGAATCGGTGCCATTAGGAGAAATTACTACAAGAGGTCCAGCAAAGCACAGCTAAATAAACCCTGCCTTCTCAGGCCCTGCGATTGTCTTATTAAATAATCTCGATGCCTCTTAAGTGTGGACCAGGAGCTCCCGCCTCTGAAAGCCCGCCTGATTAACTATAGCCTTGGCCTCCAGTTGATTTTATAAACTTTGGATGGTGCCCTAGAGGGCAAAGCTTCCTGTTGTCAATTCTGCCTGTTGCTATAGATACCAAACTCCACAATCAGTAATTAGAGCATGCCCCCTGCCCCAGAACTGGTCAAATGGTGCAGTGTGCTTGGCAAATGGTCTTAAAAGCATCCGCACTGGAGTGGAAGTATATCTCCAATAGTGACAGGGCTTGTTTTATTCATGGACTTGAAAAGAAGAGATTAGTTTATTGGAAATCATAGTGAAAGATAAGTAATTATTATGACATTTATTTTCAAACAAGTCTTACATAGCCTAGTTTGGCATTCAACTCACAGTGTAGCATAGAATGACCTCGAATTTCTGATCTTGATTCTACCTCTTGGGTGTGCTTGGATTCTCCAGCCACTCTACTGTGCTCAATGCATGTGGTGCTAGAGACCAAGTTCAGAGCTTCATGTGTGTTCAGCAAGCATCCTTCCAGTGGAGCGACATCCCTGCTTCACTGTGCCTTTAGCAATGCCTCCGAGCTGAGTTTCCTCATCCTGGAATGTTAAGGTCAAGAGACAGAGATCAGGAGTGAGGTGCCATTCAAAGCACCCTGCAGATTTGCCCTGTGCAGGATGGAGTCCATCTTTGCTTACCTTTCATATATTTCATATGGAGCTCTGAGCGTGGTCCTCAGTACTCCTCTATCTTTGTGGCTGTTGGTGGCAGAAAGGAAAGTGACAGATAGATTTATGCTATTTAGTGTAGCAAAGTCAACCTCAACATTTGTGTCTTAATGTGTTTTGGTCAAGGAGGACTAAAGAGCTTATGAAGTGTGAGACCTTGGAAGTTTTTATTAAAATCGAAACCAGTGCTGCTCCCTAAAGAGAAAAAGAATGGGAAGGAATGTCCATGAGAGCATGTTCCTGGACACTCGAAGATGTTAATTAAAGATGGCGTCACTGACCTCATTTCTAAACGGGACAAAACAAACTCTTGGAGAAGAAATGGCTTTCCCAAAATTGCTCTTTTTTTTTTTTTTTTTTTTTTTTTTTTTTGTCACACATCTGGGATTAAAATCTCTTTCTGACTCCAAATATACACATTTTTTTTTTTCCCCAGGGCAGTATTACTCGCTAGTATTTGGGGCTCTCTGTTCTGCCCATTTTTCAGTTTGAAAATCAATTCTGAAATTCCAAATGGTGCATATTTAAAATCATGTTAAAATTTCCTCACAAGTGCTGTATTGCCAGCATGGTCAGCCAGGCTGAAAATCTCATTGATGTTTTCAAAGTGCCATCAATTGTATTTTTGATTCCTTTAAAACCTGCCTAATTGCCTTGTTGATTTCCAACACCCTGAGAATGGTTCTCAAATGCATACAGCATCCAACAGTGTGAAGAGATAAATGGTTTACAAGGATGACTTGGGACATGCAAATGAAGCTTCCAGAAGAGAGTGTGTTACCTAAAGCCTGACCTGATGGCAGCTAGGGAATCTGGCCATGTTTCAGGGGACACTTCCTAATGAGAGTAATAAGAGCAAGCCTGAGATGATGTAGATTTCAGCCTGCATCCAACTGCTAAGAGTCTAGCTTTGACTGGAGTTCAGTCTATCATGTCTCCAAAGAAGATATATTCTGGGTAAGACTCTACTGCATCTCCCTTGGATGGGGGGAACATCACAGCTTTAGCAATAAAAAGTCCTGAGTGACCATCATGCCCATTGTTCTAAGAGTAGAAAGGAAATCTGCCAAATGCATGCAATTATTGTTACTGATAATAGTACCAATACACATTCCAAGTATATTTCTTCTCATGTGTAATTCCTACCATAATCACCTCAGGGACATGCCATTATCTCTTTGTTATCTAAGTTTCTCTTATACTTGTCAAATATTTACTGAATTGTCCTATAAAAACCACACACACACACACACACACACACACACAGAGAGAGAGAGAGAGAGAGAGAGAGAGAGAGAGAGAGAGAGAGAGAGAGAGATTAAGTTTTTTCCCAGGGTAGTAATTCTTAAAAGAAGGTGATTTTGCCTCCCCTCTATGGGGAGTGTGGTGCTCTGGGATGGGCAAAAGGAACTGCTGACATTTGGTGGGTGGAGGCTAGAGATAATGCTCCCAACCTCAAGCTCTTGGAATGAGAACCTCTTCCATCATAAACAAAAGCAGCTTGAAGACACCAAGATGGCTGAGGTTGAGGAGCTGACCTGGAGTCTCACAGCTTTGGAATGGAGCTGAGAGGCAGACATGAGTCTGCTATCCTTTACAGCCCGCCTTCCTTATGGTGTTGATGTGGATATATATATCATTAGAATGAGCTGTATACTTGTCTACATATAAATTATGAACAATTATCACCAAAGGTTTGGCCTCTTGTTTAGTGTGATACTTGTCCCTGTGCGAGGACATGGGCCCTCCTTAGTCTTGCTTTTTTACTTCATCTCTAACATCACTTTTGGTCCATGAACAGGCTTGTTTGTTTGTTTTGAGCGAATGAATAAATTTTGTGTGGAATCAAACATGGTTCCACTGAATGTGCTAGAGGCTGTGACAAGGTCACACAAATGAGCCATAACATTTTAAAGAACAGGGTTCTCCCAGCCATGTTTGGAGGTGCGTGGTGGTTCTGCATGATGTGATTCAGGAAGATGGGGGCTGAACTTTGGAGTCAGATAGAACTTAGCTTTTGAAAAGCAGGAGAACCATGTAAATAGAAGGAGAGAAGACTGGCTGCTAAGGTGAGGACAGACAGGTATTCAGGATAGGTAACTCCACTCCAGGAAGTAGGCATAGAAAGTCCTGTTAATGCAGGAGGCAGGAAAGCTAAGCTGAGAGGTCAGAGGTGGATCCTCAGCTCCAGACAATGGAGCTTGAACTCTGTGCAACAGGACATGAAGATCACAGGAGTGTGCTGTGGAAATTCTGTATAAGAGTATAAGGTAGAGGGAACTGGCTGGGCACGCCTTTAATCCCAGCACTTGGGAAGCAGAGGCAGGTGGATCTCTGTGAGTTCAAGGCCAGCCTGGTCTACAGAATAAGTTGTAGGATAGCCAAAGCTAACAAGGAAACTGTCTCAAAAAAATAAACAAACAAATGAAAAACAAAAACAAAAACCTTAAAAGATAAAGGAAATGGGAGATACAAAAGTATGCACCTACTGTTTAGGGAAGCTACAATGTAGGAAACACATTTTTACACTTAGATATTTTTCTTTTAAAATTTAAGATTAAGAAATATCTGTAGGGTTTGGAGAGATGGTCCAGTGGTAAGATTCCCAGCAACCACATTTGGCAGCTCCTAATCACTTATAACTGCAGCTCCAGGGGATGTGACACTCTCTTCCGTCTCCCCCCCCCAGTACCTGCACACATGTGCATTCATTCATAGATGCACACACACAATAAAAAATAAAATAATTTTGAATATAGAAACATGTGTGATTAATATATTTACTTTTGAATAGCAATGCCCTTTCATGGTTAAATATCAAAAAGTGGATGGCAGGAATGTGTGGCTGTGTCTATGTATATATGTTTTATACATCATTCTTATACATATACAGATGCTTTGCCTTACAGATTCTCCAGATTTCTTCTCACCTATTCATCTCCTGAACCACTATCATCATTTCTCTGTGCATCTTCATAGATACCTTTATGCATTGATGTGATGATTTGTTATTCTCTTATGTCCTTCCTGTGCTATACATACTTCATTCCTTCCACTTGACAATATATCTTAGCAATGGCCCCAAATCAGCATATAAATGATGTCTTCATTTTTTTAACAACTGGCGAGCACACCACCACACGGTTATTTCATAATTCATTGAACTAGTTCTCTATTGATAGACATTTGGGTTGTTCCCAATCTCCTGCTGCTGCAAATTGTGCTGCCATAGGTAACCTCTTGCAGACAGCATTTCCCAGGCTCCTGAGCATATTTGCAAGTGGAGCCCTAGAGATGCATTTGTTGGTCATTTTCGTAGATGGGGACAAATTGCCCTACACAGAGAATGCTCTGATTGCCATTGTCATTGTGCAGAGCAGGACAAGGAAGGTAGTACTTTCTGGCTTTCTCCATTGGACAGGGAAGAGGAGAGTGTACTGGCAGAAAGCTAGTGCATGGAACTCTAATAATAAACTTCCTTAAGGAGAAACGTTGGGGCCAGAGAAGATGAAACAGGGCCACACACATATCTAATGTACCTTTGGCCATGGACGGTGTGTTGGTTCCTGGGCTGATGTGAAGCAAGAGAAGAAAAAAAAAAAAAAAAAAAAAAAAACACCAGAGAGGCTTGTGCTGCAGAGGAATTGGGTGTGACATATCTCCATATGAGGGAATGCGGGCAGTTATTATAGCACTGCCCAGTGCTGTTATCCAGTAAGAAGAAGGGCAGAGAGATGCAGAAAAACATTGGTCTTGGCTTCCTGAACATGCTGCCACTGTGAGAACACTTGGAGCAAGAACCTACTGTTCTTTCCAGAAATGCCCCTTTCCTTGATTCTATTCAGAGCTCTTTCCCACCTTACCCCTCCATATTAGGTTATACAAGCACCTAAGCTTGTGAGTCTCAAATCTCCAAAAAGCAAAAGTGATTTTACCAATAGGTTTATTGGTTGAAATATATTTTCTGAGTGCCTCCCAAAACTGCACAGAGCCATTATTGTTCTTGTCACAAGTAAGAAATCTGAGGGTCAATGGAAGTTAAATAGCTTGGCCAGGTTCACATAGCTGCTTGTGCAATGGCCCCAGTTTCCTCTTAGTCCTGGGCTTTCTGACTCAGTGACTCTAGGAGTAGATAGAGTGAGATAGAAGAGACTAGGAGTTTCTTTCTCAAAGTGGGTTTCAGTTAACTGGTGAATTCTTGTCTTTCTACAGCATCCTGATTGTTTCCCACGTGTGGAGTTGAGTGCATGAGATTTTGAAAAGTGCATTTGTAAGCTAGGGTTAAAGTCAGCGGGGAGAGAACTGCTCAGACATCATTTAGTTCACAATTTGACCTGGGAAAAAGGACCCCAACAAAGGTTTTGATTCCATTGCCAGCCAGGAAATCCCAGCTGGTGGCACCATCCCATATCCCACACAAAGGCACAATTGTCAGACAGTGTACATCTCTGGGCTAGAGATGTAATTGTCTGTATGCTGACAGAGAAATCCAGCCCTTGGTCTCTGCAGAAAGATTTGGTCGGTCAAGATCAGAGTGGCTTTGCAGATGGGGCTCCACATTGTGCCTAGTCCACCTCAGTGTCACCCACCACTGAGGCATCCAGATGAGGTCAAGAAAAAAATGGTGGAGAATGAGCTGGTCCTGGGTTTGCAAACTCTAAGGTCCAAAGTTCATATGTAATTTTAGGGCACTCCTTGTTGTTACAGGGTTGTAAAAGGAGTGCTCACTCCTAACTGCCTGATTTTTAAAATAATCATAAAATGAGGACATGAGTGCATTTTAAAGCTGCATACATTAATTGTAGACTGTAGACAACAATGTTTTGTATTTAATAAGATGGATACTTACAACACTGTGATAGCTTAACATTCAAGAGAATGTAAGGAACACCTCAGAGTTTTCCTTGATGATAAGTTTCTTAAAGCAAAAATTTTAAATGTTTAATTAAAAATTATATGTATAAATGGTTTCCCTGCTTTTAGGTCTGTACCATATGCATGCCAAATGTCAGTGGAGGCCAGAAGAGGGACTCAGATTCCCCAGAGAAGGAGGTACAGATAGTTGTGAGCTAGGAATCGAACCTGGGTCCACTGAAAGACTGCCAGTGCTCTTAGCTGCTGAGGCACCTTCCCAGACCCCTTTAGATGTTTTTATTGCCATATATTATTAATTATAATTAGTGATGGGTTTCATTATGATTCTCACATTTGTCTATAATGTATTTGGATTATATTCACCCCCTCATTACTCTCTTTTGTTTCCCTTTTGCCCCTGTTTAATTTCTGTTGCTGAGATAAACTTCCCTGAAGAAGAGCAGCTTAGAGAGGCAAGGATTTATTTTAGGTCACTGTTTCAGGTCACGGTCTGTTATTGCAGGGAAGTCATACTGGCAGAAGCTTGCAACAATTAATTATATCACATCCATAGAGCAGAGACAAACAATGCTCACATGATCAATTTCTTGTACGAAACTCTGTCTTTATATATAGTTTGTAAATTCCTACATAGGGAATGGTGCCACCCATACTGGGCTGCCTCCACCCACATACAAAATAAATGAGCAAATTAAAAAAAAATCTCCTGTGAAATTCGTTTCACATCAGTGTTGTCCCCACATTCCTTCTTTGCTGCTTCTGTATCTGTCACTAGGCCTACTGTTAAGATCTAAAACCCATCCAGAAACATTATCACTCAGTCAGTCAAGTAATTCAATCGTGTGGCTTTTTCAGTATGTTGGGTACCATAGTTCAGAATCCTCAAAGTGCTCAGGGCTCAGTTGAAGAGTGAGGGTGGCATAGGGTCAGATTGGTGCAGACATAGGATAGAATCAGGCCCCTGGGTTGAGAGGGAAGATTCCTTTCCTACCAACTGCACCTTCTAAGGTCACCTCACTTCTTAAATTGTTGCCTTATTGGCAAGATAGAGGAAACAAACACATCTCATATGGATAGAGCATTTACTCCATATTAGGACTTTCCATGAACTGATTAGCATATGTCCCATCACCACCCACTGATATTGCCATTTTGACACAACAGCTATAGAAAGAGAATTTATCTCAATCATAGCCCAAAGCTGAAGGACCTAGAATTCCAAAACAGACCATGCAATCACCTACATCCTCAGTAACATTCATGGTAGAAGTGAATGAAATAAGTCACAGAAGGTATTTGGGGGCTGTATGGATGATTCAGTCAGTAAAGGACTTGCCTTGCAAGAATGAAGACCTGAGTTTGGTCCTGACAACATGTAAAAAATAAAGGAGCATGTTATTTATGATGTATACCTGTAATGCCAGCATTAAGGTGACAGAAACAGAGACAGGATGATTTCTGGGCTCCAAGGTTTGCTGGTCTAATCTAATTGGCAAGCTCCAAGCCAATGAGAGACCCAGTATCAAAGAAAAGTATAGGTTATTCCTGAGGAATAACACCTGAGGTTTCCCTCTGGCCTCCATACATGCACAGCTACATGTGTGCATGTACATGCACACACACACACACACACACACACACACACTTTAAAAGTACTTACTATAGTGAATGCCACTCAACCCTGAAAATATACTATTTCACTAAACAAGGAAATATTAAGTAATACATAATGTTATGGCTTATACATCAGTACATTTGTGGTGTAGATACTGAATGCTCAGTTCCGAAGAGGGTAGGGCAATACTATCTCATAGATAAGGTCACAGAATGCTTCCTAGAGGTCCTTTCAGCAGACTTATAAAAACCAAGAGATGGGTCAGACATGTAGAGCACTTGCCTATCCTATTAGATGTTCTGTTCCCATTTAGGAGAACACAGACACTCTGGTCAGATGGTTTATATTTTAATGGCTGGTCAGTTAGGCAGCACCAAAACAAAATGAACTTAGAGCCATCTGGAACAACAACCTATTAGAATCCAAAAAATTGCTCCTAGTCTGGGGTTCTTCCAAATGTGAATTCTCACGGTGTGGAGATGGGTTCTCCTGTGTGTATCACTGAGTACACCTGCTCCTAGGCTGTTCTGATGGAGTCCCAAGTTCTAGGGTGGTGAGTTAGTGCTGTGAGCTTGCCAGGAGGACCTGTGGCCCTTGCAGCAGGAAGGGCCACATTCCGTCTCAGAGACCAATGAAACTACTGAGATGACTGGCTTCAGATGAGTGTGGGACCAGCACTGTTCCTTCCAGGTCCCCCTACCTCCTAGGTCTTCCTACCACACAGGATTCTATCTCCTTGAAGAGATGGAAGTTCTAGCAGCCTTCTGATGGTCTCTCATGTCCTAGAGGTCTATTTATATAAGGGAGATACAGAGTACCAAAATCAAAGGAAGAAGTTGTCTCAAAGGAGGTATGTATCCTTGAGTGAGACAGGTCCTTGGGAATAAAACTATGCTTGTAAATGATCCTAAAAATATCAGGGAGCTTTGACATGTTTTGCAGCTCATCTCCGAACTCAGGAAAGTTTAATTTTAACTGCTGCTTGTGGTATTTTTCCCCATTAGAAATAAGATCTCCAAAGAACTTTCAGGCAACTTAGGTAATTTTAAGGAACAATCCTGAATGCCCTGAATGCCTGAATGGCATTACCACAGGAATGTCTAGAGTTGAGTACAAGGTTGACCACCCAGAAGCCCATAAATCAACCCTTGAACCACAGTGTACTCAGTTACAATCTTGTCATGTTCAGAGTCATGCTTGAAGGATGGATGCTTTGTCCCTTCTACAGTCTCTTTGTCCAGGAACTGCCTTCAAATACTAACTGTAGCAGGCAGAGATGATTGCGCTATAGTGAAGCCTTCTGTGCCATTACCCAACACATGCAGAAACACACACAAATTTGTGCACACACATTAACGTGTTCACACACAGACACATGCAACCCAGTCATGTGACCAAAGCAAACCACTCTAACTCTTTATCTCCAGAATTGGAAAGCAGTCATATTGGTATGTATGGGTACACATGCATGTGCCTACATGCATAAGGTGTGGAGGTCAGAGGTCAATGCTTTGTCTTCCTCAATGGCTCTGCACTTTAATCTTTGAGATGGGGTCTCTCACTAAGTTTGAAGCTTGCTGATTAGGTTGTACTGGCTGGCTGCTAGGTCTCAGGAACCTTCCTGTCTCCATCTACCTTGCCAGCATTGGGAGCAGAGGTGTGTGTTCTCTCCCACTCTTTCATATAGGATCTGGGGATCTAATTTAGATATTGATGCTTGCCCAGCAAGCATTTTACCTACTAGTGCCCACTGAGCCATTCTCCAGGCCCCTGAACTGCTCTCCTACTGCTCTTGGCTTTGTAAGGTTGTTTTTGACTGTGTTGAGACAGTGTCTTACTGTGGAGCCTTGGCTGGCCTAGAACATCTATAGGGACATGATTGACTTTAAACTTGAGTCTGTCCTCCTTTCTCTGCATCCTGAGTGCTGAAGTCAGTCACAGGCATGAGCCACCACACTCAGCTATGTAAGTTGTATTGTAGTTTGCAGATGACAAAGCAGCATGGGAAATTTGAGAGAGCATGTATCAGCTTTTTCCCACTTGTAGGTGATGAATCTTGTTCAGAATAATTCTTCCTTTACTGAATCATTCAGGACAGACAACTTCAAACAGTCATTGTAGGTGTTCAATGAACTCTGTTCTGTCATCCAAAAACCAAATACCAGCATATAAAAAGAGATTGACCAAATCTTCCATGATCTAGAGATAGGATGGGGCTCTTGCAGGCATGGTCTGAACTCTGGCTCATCCTCAGCAGAGGGCCCCTTTTCTCTGTGTGGCCTCTCTGACTATTTGTCCCTCAAACATTTACTCCCTCCCCCCCAAAAAAAAAACCCAATCCCATAAATAATTCCCGTATAGCCTTGCAAAGTTATTCCTAATGTTGTCATTTAAAAAGATCTTTGGAAGGAGGTGCTGGCATGCTTTTCAAATGTGAAGTGCCTTCAGCCTCTTGAATTAAAAGTTCAGGTGTGGATATGCAGCTTGTCCTACAACAGGGACTGTTAAAGCAGCCAAAAGAAACAGGTCTAACTCTTTATCACATCAATGTGTTTTACATGGGGATTTGAAGCAGATGGAGGAGGACCTGGTTTGTGGTGGGCCTGCTGGCTGGACCTTTGCCTCAGCTTCCTTGGGGATGCCTGGGGTTTGTTCCTTTCCTTGGATTTCAGAATCCTGGCAGGCAGAAAGAAGCCTCAGTGAGGTTTTTCCTTCTGCCTCCCATGAACTTCTACAAAGAAATCACACACATGCAAGTAACCTTTCTAGTTTGCTTCTGGCTTCTGACTCTTACAGAAAGTCCCCTCCTCCCCTCCATCCACCCCAGTTAACATGCTGCACAATCGAGTTTATTTTATGTTGTTATAACAACTTGATTCATGTAATCAAGTGAGTGAAGCCATACATTTTACTGAACTAATGAAATGCATGTTGTGGTTTCTACCACCAGCCATCCCTAGACTTTGCCCTTCACCTTGTCAACCTGAAATGTCATTCATTCATTTATTTATTTTATGTGTATAAATATTTTGTCTGCATTTTTATATGTGCACCATGTATATGCCTGGTGCCCACAGAAGTCAAAAAAGAGTGTTGCATTTTCTGGCACCAGAATTACAGTTGTGAGCTGTCATGTGGGTTCTGGGAACCAAATTTGGATCCTCTGCAAAAGCAGCAAGTGTTCTTGACTGCTAAGCCACCTCTCCATGCCCTGATAGATCATTTAACAACTTGGGAACTTTCTGATTTGTGACTGTGCTCACGGACTTTACCGGGAACCCCATTATTTTCCTCTTCAGTGGGCTCATAGATTGCTGTCGCTCCCTAACTCTGATCCCAGCTCACATTGCAAGAGGAAGAAAAAGTCCTTGCAAAGAAGGGGTACAGTTTTCAGAGACAAGGCAGGAAAGGAGTGGTCTTCATTGTCATGTATTTAAATTAAAGCTCCTTACATTTACTTTTCTCTACAGTATTTTTTTTTTAACTTTAATGATGTGTGAAGTATGGTCTTTTGATGATATGGAATGGGGGGTTGTAAACATAAACTCTACCGTGTGTTTCTGCTATCCTTGCTCATGGCTGGCGCTGGGAATCTCTATGCTGTTTCAGTCCATGTTCCACTTGCTGATGTCATGGGCAGTAATGGACTGACACTGGTCAGTCCTCAACAAATGTTTCTTTCCAAAAGCCCTCAGACCAAAAATGTTTGCAAAATCAGAATTGGCTTCTTTTAGTATTTCCCAAGAGAGATTACTGTAAAATTTGATGAATTCATGCAAATATATCAGGAAAACAAAACAAAACAAACAAAACAAAAAACAGAGAACAAAAAGTTAACAGAGGAGCAGCTGTAGAAGGCCAGGGCTTATGCTGTCAATCTAAACAAAGTTCAAGAAGGAGAGTGTTCCATCCTGATTGTGCCTGACATAGATAGCTACAGTGATGTGGGAAGACCAACCTGTAAAAAAATTGTGTAAAGGCCCAGGATGGGGCTGAGGAAGTAGCTCAGAGCTAGAGCAATGCCTAATATGCTTGAAGTTCTAAGTTTAATTGTCCAGCACCAAAAAAAAAAAAAAAAAAAAAAAAAAAAAAATAGGTGGAGGGATCCTACACTGGCTGTGGGTGTAGCTCAGTGGTAGAGTACTGCTTAGCATATGGGTGTGAAGCCCTAGGTTCAATAATCAGTCTTGCAAAAGCTGGGGTGGGGCAGGGCACAGAACTAAAGAGATAACTCAGGAGCCAAAAAGCACAGGCTGCTTTTGCATAGGACCTGGGTTCAATTCTTAGCACCTACATAGATAGTGCTCACAACCATTTATAACTCTAGTTCTAAGGGATTCAGTGTCCTCTTCCAGCCTTCAAGGGCACCAGAATGTATGTGGTACAATACATGCATGAAGGTATTCATACTTACACATAAAATTAAAATTAAAAAAAATCTTAAAAAGCAGCAGTTGTTTACATTTTAAAAGTCCACAAACACTTTTTCAATGTGTTTTTAATTGGAATATCACCATTCTTAATTTCATTTTGCAATTATGAACGGGGAGTGCTAGATTTAAATATTTTTATGGGCTTTTTAAAAATACTCTACACTGCCTTCCTATATTCTTGGCCAAGTTTTCTATTAGGTTCTTTTCGTTTATTGTTGAGAACTTTGTGTAAATCAAGGAAACAAGTTCATGGTCATATGATATTAAGTACATTTTCATCCATCATTTGTTTTCCACTGTGTAATTTTTCCCATGTAGCAATTGAAAGTTTACATATTCAAATACAGTTTGACTATGAGCAATGAGTTTGAGAAAACACTAGTTAAAAGCTAGATTTTCAAAAGCAAGTGGATATACAGTTGCCAGGAGTATTCATACCTAGGTGTGTCCATGTGGAGGTCAGGAAATCATTAAGCATGTAGTGTCACATTTGGTCCCGTTCTCATATCCTGTCAAACTGTCATGGAAAGGATGGGTAGTATGAACATAGGACTGGCTGTGGAAAGCTGACCTTCTGTCCCAGGCTGGTGTCAGGGCATGGATTCCGGAGGCAGGAGGGGAGGGACTGACTTCTCATTTCATGGTGTGACTTGAGGCTTGTGACTCAACATGCCTTCCCTCGGCTTCCAGAAGTATGATGGAGGCACCACTCTCCCAAAAAGCAAATAGTTCCATGGGTAGATGCCAGCAACCTCTTGGCCTTTCTAGAAAGAATGCAATTATATTTGTCAGATTCTAAAATTATGTGTGTAAACTGTCCAAACTTGAAGATATAGCTAACAAATCAATTGAATTAAATTAATCCTTCTTCCATCTTAAAGAAACTATGAAGGAAAATAGAACCCCAAGGAAAATAGGAGAGGGAACTGAGTGGAGACTGTTACGATATTTTATTACCATAAACGGACAAGGATCACTTGCAACTCCCTTCTAATATCTAATTCCAGTTTTGTTAATATGAATACCATCAAGCTTCAGGAAGGAAATCCTTTGGATTTTATGGGTCTCCCTGGCAGGAGCATTCAACTCTAATGCTTCCCTTTGTGTGACGTGTCACTTTTATACTGTGCCCCACCCATTAATACCTACAGTCTGGATTTCCTCAATGGGTCTCATAAAAACCACCACACTTCCTTTCAGAGAGAAAGTAGGAGATCACATTGAGCAGGTGCAAACAAACTGGATAATCTTAGCAGGGGCTATCAACAAGAAATCAGTGACATCAGCCTTAGTCACAATGGTTATCCAAATTCATTTTTTAATTGTGATAGCCAATCACAGTTGTCAGCTTGCTTGGATTAAGGAACACCACT
Organism: Phodopus roborovskii; assembly: GCF_943737965.1. Classification (NCBI taxonomy): domain Eukaryota; kingdom Metazoa; phylum Chordata; class Mammalia; order Rodentia; family Cricetidae; genus Phodopus; species Phodopus roborovskii. Next base: position 13,606,818 of record NW_026126558.1, on the reverse strand, counting down.
GGGGCATCCATGATACACACCTTTGGCTATGTCTTTGAGAGGGATTCCAGGGAGGGTTACCTGAACAGAGAAGACCCTCTCTGAATTTGTGTGGGGGGGCACCATCCCATGGTGGAACCCCAAACTATACAAGAGAGACTGAGCTGAGTATCAGCATCCATCTCTTCCTTGTGGATGCCCTGTGTTCTTCTGTCTTACCTTCCTGCCATGATAGTCTGTACCTTCAAGCTGTGAGCCAAATTAAACACTTCCTTCCTTAACTAGTTTCTTGTCAGATGTGTGGTCAGAGCAACAGCAACAACAACAAAAAAGTAATTAATAACATAGTCATCTTTGATAATTTGGAGACATTGAGCTAATTTAGCTTTTACCAATATAATCCCTGCATAAGCAAAGTGCAAGATTATATATGTGTGAAAATGACAAAATGAAACCCATTTTTTTGTGTGCTAATTAAAATGAATTCGAAACAGAATGTGTGAGAATGGCAGGAATTTTAGGATGAATGCTATTTGGCTTTAGGTTGCCTTCTTTCTGTCAATCAGCACAACTCGTTGGATGCCTCACATACACCTAAGCAGCACTGCATTTGTAGATGGCATTCTGTTGGTTCGCTGTTGATTTTGAACATTTTTTGCCTTTGGCTCAGAACTTGTCATAAAGGAAAAGGGTCATCCATGCATTGGGAAAGATATGGGGCTGCTCTCTGTCCCCTCCTCATCCCCAGCTTCCTTCTCTTTCTTCTTTGCCCTTCCCTCTCACCTCCTCCTGTCCCTCTCCCTTCTCACTCCTTAGATTGCTAATGACTTCCAGGTGTGACTGCTGGCCCTGGCTCCCAAGACCCCATCCTGAGGATGCTGGGTCCTTGCCTCCACAAACACAAAACCAGAGATTGGGGTGGGGGTGATGTGGGGGATGCAACCCAAGCACAACACTGGGAGATGAGGAAAAAAAAAACTTTGAAGTTTTGTGGATAAAACCAGTAAATAATAATTCTAGATGAAGCCTGACTAGTTCACGTTCCAAGAAAGGAAAATGGCTTTTCACAAACTGTTTCTCTGGACCCAGTGGGTTCTTATGAATACCTTTCAACCTCGTGATTGAAAGCCCAAGGCCTGTGATCCACGACAGGGTCCCCAGCCAGAAATAATTCCCCTAGAATACTGCCTGGGTTTTCAAATGGCCCTGATTGTTTTTCTTGGATGTTCCACTTTCCAAAGCCCAGAAATTGTTTCAGGGAGCCATTAAAGTTTGGGAAGGTTTTATGTTCTAAGAGCAAGGTATTGCCCTCATAGGAAAATCAGCAATTAGTCACGATCATTGCCTCTGGAGAGACTGACAACCATGGGTCTTTTTTGTGGCCTTGGGGTTGGGCTTGCAGTGAGTCAACAAGAAGACCCTTCCATACTGTGTCCAGAACCTTCCTTTTTCCTTGAGTTCCAGTCCCCATCTGACTTGATTTTCCTTGCTCAGGCCAGGTACCACCCTGTCCCCCCAACACCTTCTTGCCTGACATGTTTAGCACCTTTTTTCTGTTGTATGGGTTACCAACTCACCTGCCTTCGGCCCTTTTTGATGCACAGAGACTATAAAATCTGGACCCCAGAGTAGTCAAACATGTCTGAGATCAACGAGGTTACCCTGTTTGTCTGTCTGACAAATACCACCCATCACCTGACACTTCAAGGGGTCCACTCCACATATAATCACCCTTGCAGTCTTCTGTCTGGGTAACTTCTTGCTCACGCACATCTGTTTAGATGTGTCCTGATGACTGTCATTTACCAAAGATGCTACATCACCTCTCAGTAAGTATCCAGAAAAATGCAATAGGGAGAGAATGTTTCACGGGTGCTATGACTGTATTACACTTACAGGAGACCAGAACAAAACAGGCTGGATGCCAAAGATAATTCAAGCAGGACAAGGCTCCCAGGCAATCCATTCACAGCAGTCTCTGCCCACCTACATGCTTAACTCCCTCTAGTATTGATGACTGTGCTCTCCTGAAATACTGCAGAAACTGCCCCGAGTGAAGATTGGTGGGCCCTCCCCTCAGCATTCACACCTTGGTTCTGTCTCATCCACCAGCTTCCATGCCCCATTCCCTCTGTCTCCGAAAAGTAATGATAGTTATTCATAATGATAGTTCAAAATAATAATAATTGTATCTGGGATTTATGTATCAGCGTGCCTCCTAAGAGGGCAAATAAACCATTTTGCACAATGCAAAGAGAAGGACAGATCTTGGTCCCACTGCAGCACAGGCTAAGGCCGGAGAGATTTACAGTCAAAAGTCTATCCAAGGAAGAGAGATTTCAGTATCTCATTTGCATGTGGGATTCTGGTTTAATGTTCAGTTAATGTGGCATCTAGTGCCAGAGAAACTCTTAATATTTTTCAAGGGATCCCATTACATTGAAGCTTTTGCAGAAACTTCTGTCCATCATTTTTGCTGATGTCCACGCGTGCTCTCTGTTGTGTCTGTGTAAAGAAGCTGTGGACATTACATGGGCTTTTCTTTCTCTTTTAAATTTTTCTTTAAAGGATCACAAATGAGAGGGGGCATTTTGATGACATTGTTGGACTCCTTTTATTTCTCTGAGCATGAGTCAGTAGATTCTGTCATTCTGTAAATATGTTTCTCATATTGGTTAATGAATAAAACACTGTTGGCCAATAGGAAAACAAGATAGGTGGGACTAGAAGACAAGGAGGAAAGAGGAAATAGGAAGGAAGAGTAAAGGTGGAGAGTCTGGAGAGAGCAGAACCACCAGCCGCCTCTCCCCGGTAAGATAAGACCACGTGGAAATACATAAAAATGGGTTAATTAAGACAGAGCTAGCCAATAAGAAACTAGTACCTGGCCAACAGCATTATATCAAATACAGAGTCTCGGTGTGTTAATTGGGGCTGGCACGGCGGCGGGACAAGACCAGCGGTGGGCAAAAAAAATCCTACTCCTTACAGGTGTTTGCCTTTGAGAACTGGCTTTTCACAAGGAAAGTTGGGGTTCCTATGAGGAAGGGACAATAAGATAAGAAAAGGTAGAACTGCCTTAGAAAATGTCCCTAGATAGAATGCCTGAAGAGATGGTTAGGTTTTATTGTCAACATGACAATTCCTAGTGTCACTTGGGAAGAGGGACCCTCAACTGAATAATTGTCCATATCAGAATGGCCTGTGACCATCTCTGTAAAATAATGTCTTGACCCATCATTGATGTGGAGAGCCAAGACCATAGTGGGCAGCACCATCCCTATGCAAGTGTGTCCAGGTTGTAAAAGAAAGCAAGCTGAGAGAGCCAGACAACTAGCCAGTCTGTGAGTCACATTTCTCCACAGTTTCTGCTTAGTTCCTTCCTGGGCTTCCCTCAGTAACGGAATGGGATCTGGAAGTGTGTGCTTCAATAACCCCCTTTCTCTCCCAACTTGCTTTTAGTCGTGCTCATTACTACAGTAACAAAATGAAGCTAGGAAAGTATCTAAAACTGATATTATTATTATTATTAGTAGTAGTAGTAGTATTATTAGTATTATTAGTATTATTAGTATTATTAGTATTATTTGTGCTTGACATGGCCCATACCTAAGAGCCTCTTCATAAACTATTTGAAAGCAAGTTGTAATTTCTCAAATAAAGACTTTTGCACTGCTGATCTGTTTAGCACCAGCATTAATTCCGACCCTGGCAGCTGACCACAGTTCCAGCCAAGCCTAGCATGTTCGTAGCACCATGGGGCCTGATAAAGAAGTTTTGGATTTGTGTGTGTTCTTAAAGCATCCTAACATCTTAGCACTGATGGAACTTAATGCTTCTCACCTGTTTTTTTTTTTTTTTTTTCTTTCTTTCAAAAAGATTTTATCTGTAGTCCTAAGAAACTGACAAAGTGTGTCATAGAACTCAGAAGTTACACCAAAGAGTAAGTTTGGGGACATGGCCCTGAAATGAGCAGTCCAAGCAATCTGGCAGATGGAGTCAGGTGACCAATACATTTTTGAACCTTCTGTGTTCTTTGATCAGAGACATGCAAGATGATGTTGTTCTTAGAACTGGATCCAATTCTACAGAGGGTTACTAAGGCAGTCCCACCCAGAGTCCCCTAGCCCAGTTTTCCCTAGCCCAGCATCCTCAGCCTAGCTGGCCTCATATATGCACTTTCCTTTGGTCATGATAGATGGTTAGGCATAGTCTTCGTGTCCTGCAGTGTGGGACCTTTTGGAGTTCAGCAGACTCTTGCTCTCCAGGAAATCAGCAGAAATTATGCCAATTCTTGATTTCTTGTGAACTTCACTCAGATCTCTTTCTCTGTGTCTGTAGGAAGACAGTGAGTAGTCTGCAGCCTGCTAACTGCCACATTCGTGATTGAGACACACCACACAAATCTTCAGATCTAGATTTAGAGGCCAGACAGCCGCTTCGGAGAACGCCCCGCACACAAGAAGCACGATTGCTTGTCTAGGAAACTTAAGCTTTCATGATGAGTGGTATGGAGAAGATGACATCTGCTTGTGTCATTAGACAGTTGTCAATACTTCTGACCAAGTGGACAGGCTTCAGTACACCAACCTGAAAATGAGCGGACTCACAGTTAGCAAGACACACTTCTTGTACTTGAATGTCTTCCACATGTCAGCTCTATGAGGCTTTTGTCTCACATCCCTTCTAGGAGGGTGCTCGGGGCCTGGGTTTGGGATGAAGCTGAGTGTGTCCCACTTTCTACCATGGAAAACATCAAAAGTAAAAGAATTTCACAAAGCATACACAGGTCTTTGGCCTGCTTGCCCAAGCAGGAAACAAGCTTAGTTCAGGGAACAAGTACTTTCAATAATCTCACTTTTATCAGAAAGAGGTTTAACCCTATCTTTTGAAAATTAGGAGAAAATATCTGCCATAAAGTTAGGGGTTAAGTTTTACTCCTGAACTTCTGGCTACTGATGGGTTTGGGGAGGGATGGTCAGTTGTGTACCTCTTTGTTGAGCCCACCAGGCTCCAGTGGATAACTCCAAACCCGTGTTCAGGGAGAAGGCACTGGTTAAAAATCAGTGGGGTCACAAAGCAGTACAAGAAGTCATGGATGTGGGAAACAGGTCTGTAGGGAAGAGAGGAATTAGCAGAGGTGGGAGAGAGATAAGAGATGGTGGGGAGATCAATATTCCAGATGCATTTATATACATGTATGAAATTACCCAAACAAAACCAACTGATAATAAAAAGTTCTTAGAGGCTAGGCTAACACACACACACACACACACACACACACACACACACACACACACACACACACACACACACACACACGGCAGTTTCTTGTGCCTGTCTAGATGGAGGGACGCAAGGTTCTCAGTGCACTTGGGTTGTTTTGACTAATGTGGGAGAGGTGGCCACTGTGACACTGTCCCTCTTCCTGAAGAATGTGGAGGGAGGGATGCTGCTGAGCTGTCAGGCACATTCCCATCTTTTCTTCCTTTCCTCTTCCAATTCTCTTTCTTGTTTTTTCTTCATGCCTATCACTCATTCCACAAATAAATAGTGAGTCCCAGCGAGGTCAGGATCTAGACAAACTCTCCAAATCCTGTTTGGTGGAGGCAGAGGTGAGAGGCAAGGAAATGGCAGGCATATGAAATGGTTTCTAGAAGGTGGGGCAGTGCCTCTGGGCATGGAAGATAGGCTAGTGAGATTAAAAAGAAAAATGGGTGGAAACACTTTCAGTGGTGTTTTAGAGCTAGCTAGTGGTACCAGCAAAAGCCCACAGTGCCATCCCCTGTGGTCAGTGACATCATGGGTGTTAGCCTGAGTTTAGCCACATGGGTAATATCGTTTCTAGGGAAACTGGCCCCCTCCCTGCTGCTGCTGACTTCTTAACACTGTTCAGAAAACTCAGAAGAAAGTTGTTTACTGGAGAGAATTTCCATTTTAAATTACAATATAAAATCAGAGGCTCATTGGTTTTTGTATTTTCTTTCAATCAACTTATGCCAAAAGCTTTCCATATTTTTATTTCATCTGTTAAAGATTTATTTTATATTGTATTTATGTTTGCATGTGTATGCCTCTCTATGTGCGCACATGTGTGTGTGTGAGTGGTCCTGGGGGCCAGAAGAGGGCATTGGATCCTTTGGAGCTGGACTCACAGATGGTTGTGATTGAGCCACCCACCATGGGTGCTGTGGACCAAACCCAGGTCTTTGAGAAGAGCAGCAAGTTCTCTTCATACTGCGCCATCACTCCGGCTCTATATATTATTTTTGTTTGTTTTGTTTTGTTTTGTTTGTTTGTTTTTACAAAGCAAGCTATATCTTAAATTCTGTTTTGTTGTTTGTTGTTATTGTTTCGATGCAGTTAATACAGGATTTGTCCTCTGTGTAGCCCAAGGTAGCTATGAACTTACTTTGTAGCCCAGGCTATCCTTAAGATAATACTGCTATCCTCCTCCTTCTCTTCTTCTTCCTCCCTCTCTCTCTCTCTCTCTCTCTCTCTCTCTCTCTCTCTCTCTGCATTGCATGTATATATGTGTCTGTGTGTCACTATGTAGCTTAGGCTACCTCAAATTTATCATCCTCCTGCTTCAGCTTTCTGAGTACTGGCATCAGAAAGATATACCTCCACTCCCGGTTCTTGACTGATTGTTTTCTAACAATGTTTTGGAAAAACACAAAGGGGAGATCATGTAGATGAAAGGGAATTGTTTTATCTGACACACTCTTCAGAGTGAAGTGTGATGGTTCAAGTGGCTGCAGATTTTATGGCTTCTCACTAGAACAGAACTCCACTCTCCTCATCCTCACCCATGAAACTCTTCTCTTTTTTTTGGAGGGGGGAGGGTGCAGTGGGGAGGGGAGAACTCCCCAAATCTGTCGGTATATATTACAAAGACAATTACCACCTAGCACATTAGATGTATTTAAATTATTTGTTCTATTAAAATGTCAGCACACCTCCTGAATTTTAACCATGCCTGAGGATCAATCACTGTAACAGCCGCAGGAAACGCTTTATGACTTACCTGAACAGTAGAGCTCTATGCGGCTTGGCTAAATGGATGCTTCCAGTTTAATACGTTTTATTAGCTGGTGAGAACCATCCAAGTGGCTTCTTTTGGAAGTTTTATTCTTGATCCATACGATGATTTACACAGAGACATTAGGGGGAAAAAGTGATTTCAATGATGATGAAAATTATGACAATAATGATAGTAAATAGGACTTTAGCCAATATGGATTGAGTGTCGTTCTGTGTCTCGTACCCAGGCTTCCTGTAGGGAGTCCCTTTGACCCTCATAGCAGCCCTATGACATTGATACTAGACTATATTAATAGTACTCATGAGAAATTTGTGGGGGTGCAGAGTCTGAAAGTGACTGCAGTGACTAGGACCATGCAACTAGTATAGTCAGCTCCCTATCCACTGGAATGAAGCCCTGCAGCCAGTGTACCATGAAATACCAACCTATGTCAATCAGAATATTATTTTTATTTTAACATGACAGAATTTACTTCCTGTTTTTTGTTTAGTTTAGTTTTTTATTTGTTTGTTTGCTTGCTTGTTTTGCCATTTATCAGTCATGTGAGCTCAGGCAGTATGTTGGCCCTCTTTAAAGTTCAATTCTTCCAGAGGGCACATGGGGGTTTATTATTAGCACCTGCATGGAAAGGCCCTTGGGGGAACCCAGGCATGTGTTAGCTGCCATTCCTCAGCTGCCAGCTGCTGTTCATCTCCACAAGAGACACTGAAAACTCCGAAGAGCAAAGGAGAGAATGTGCATGCAAAGACTCTGCTGGCCACTAGGAGCCCATGAGTGCTAAATCTTTTTCTATTCTGTTTCCACTTCTTGTTTGTAGCATGACTAAACAGGTTGCTGGATCTCCATGTGCATGTGAATAGAGAGGGGGTGCTTTGTGGAGAGAAATGTGCTTTATTATTCCATGCCTGTCCTAGATTCCTGTGCATGAGGAGGTATGTGCATGTGGGCATTTGGGTACATGAGCCTATGTTCATACACTGGTTCTATCCTTCTGCCTTATCCCCTTGAGACAGAGTCTCTCACTGAACCTGGAGCTGGTCTGACAGCCAGCAAGCCCCTCAGTGATCCTCCTGTTTCCACAATCCTGGCATTACAAGTGCATGCAACCTTGCCAAACTTTTTATTTGGATTCTGGGAATTTGAACTCAGGTCTTTATGCTTAGATGGTCATTCTCTAAGCCATCTCCCCAGCTCCCATTTCAAATTTTAATTGAATTTATTATTTTCGTATAGATGGTGTGTGTGTGTGTGTGTGTGTGTGTGTACAGGGCATGGACACATGCCATGGCACACATGTGGAAGTCAAAAGATACTTGATCCAGGGGTTGTTGTTCTTTTGATACAACTATTGCCTAAGAAACACAAACAGGAGACCAGGAGATGCAGCGCCCTTGTGGAGTTTATTGAGGGAAGGGAGAGAAAGGAGGGTAGCTAGTGGCCAACCGAAAGCAGGGGAGAGCGGGGGAGGAGGGGAGGAGAGGGGGAGGGAGAGAGAGGGAGAGGGAGAGAAGAGAGAGAAAGAGAGAGCAGAGAGAGAAAGCCAGAGAGAAAAGAGAGCCCTGCTTGGTGTGCTTGCTTTAAAAGGGAAACTTGCCCATGCATAATTGAGTCCTCTGGCTGCCAGGTAAAGCTTGAGCAGCCAGGTAAAGCCTGACAAAGTGATGACATGGCCATGAGTGTCCCGCCCGTCCTCGTCGGGGTTGGGGTGAGCAGACTGCTGGTTCCCAACAGGGGTGAAACTCAAGTCATCAGAATTTTGGAAAACACTTTTACCTACTGAGCCACTGAGCCATTCTCCCTAGTTGTCTTTTTTTTTTATTTTTAATTTTAATCTGGTTATTTGTCTATAACTGAGTGTTATTCCCAAACATCTTGCCCCATTATCTCTGCGATATCACACAGCTTTTTTTTCCTGGCCTACTTTGCTCTTCATTGTTATCTCTGCTGGCTCCCTTTGAGATCTCTCCCTCTCCCCCTTTTTGGGGGGGGGCAGTGTCTCATAGCCCAGCCTAACCTCTGGTTTGCTATGTAGTTAAGGATGGCCTTAGATTTCCAGTCTTCTTTCCTTCATCTCCTGAGTGTTGGGATTATAGGTGTGTACTGCCAAACCCTGTTCATGCATCATGGGGGAACCCGGAACTTCATGCATGTGAGGGCAAGCACTCCACCAACCGAGCCCCAGCCCCAATCCTCCTAGATTCTTATAAAGATTTAATGTATTTATGCAATTGGATTGCCCATATGTCTTTGTCTATAAATGAGACTTTTCTAGATTTTGTTGGAAATTGCCCTTTACTGTGGATTGGAACTTGTTGAAAGGATATTAATACATTATTTGCTAGAATGAATTAAAACTTCCTGTCATTTCTTTATTTACTTTTTTTTTAAATTCTCCAACAATGTAATTTATGATGGTGACAAATTAAAGGAAAACTTTATGGCTCTATCAATGAACTGAAAAAGTGTTTACCCCACTTTAGTAGTCACTGTGCAAGTTAATGGAAAGCATAGAAAGATCTTCCAGTACTATCAACAGCCAGAGTGCTGACCAATATCACCAAGAATGTTATTTAAAGGGCCCGCTCCAGTGTTTTTCAAACAGCAAAATGGTGAAATGATTTTCATTTAAATCAGAAACCAGACATGAGTATTTACTATAATCATCAGTATTTACACAGGTTACAAATTTTAACAGATACACTCCAGAGCAAAAAATGAAAATGACAGCCAGACAGCATTGGCGCATGCCTTTGCGTTGGCTGGGTATAAAGTGAATACACACAAATCAAAGAATTTTTCCATATTCTTTGTCATAGCTAATGAGTTAATGAAAGACAGGAACAAAAAAAATCCAAATTATGAGTAAGTCCATAAATTCTTTAAGTATAATTATGTAAAGGTAACTGAATAATTGAACCAAGTCATGTAGTTTACTTAAAGGCACTGATACTATAACACACATCTACAATGGTTTGATAAAATGCTATCATACACAATTTGCTTCAGCAAGGGTTACTCAGCAAATGCTAAACTTGGAAGAATATTTTTCAGTTTCTAATTTTGTTTTCAAAATAAATATTGATTGAACTTGGAATTAGAGGGCTGATATAAAAACATACTTTATTTTTGTATGATATATTCCTGGTAATTTATATTTTTACTGAGGTCTTTAATGGGAAGCAGGTCCACGGTTTAATTGGAAGGCTCTTGGGGTATACAGAGGTATGGGGAGAAATCTAGGCATTTTCATCTACCGGTGAAGAGCTGCTTCTGCATGGCACACCAGCCTTGTTCCTGAAGATGTTCTTTAACTAAACACAGCCTCACAAAACATCCTACCTTCACCGCACAGTCTTCCTTCTCTGAGGCCTTGGTATAGGTACCATCCCACGCAACCCAGCCTTGCAGAGACCAGGAACCATGGTGGAGAGAAGGAACCAAGTTTCATATATTGTTCTATGACCTCTGGGATTGGGGAGGGGAAGGAACTGGGGTGTGTGTGTGCCACAACACAGGGGCTGGAGGACGACCTATGGGAGTAAGCTCTTTCCCTCCATCACTGGGTCCCAGGAATCAAACTCAGGTTGTTGATCTTGGAAGCAAGTTCCTCTCTGCATTGAGACCTTGAATGCCCACTTCTTGACAGGTTCTGGAATAATCCACTAGTCTGAATGCAAAGAAGTTGATATTTTGAGGCACAACAGGCTTTAAGAACTCAATCATGTCATAAATTTAACCTCTCCAAACTTTTTTCTCTTTTTTTCCCATGACATGAAACAGGCTTCATGGCAATTTAGAGTTTGTGTAATACCTAAATAAGATACTATAGAAAAACCCACAATGGAAGGTTTATGTATTCGTCAAGTTCCTACTAAGTATTTGGTTTGCTGTATGGGAAGTTCTCAGAATTAGATGCTCAGGTAGATAGGTGCGGTCCCTTTCTTCCCCATGAAGCATATATATATATATATTTTAATGTGAAGACACTTAACAAGCATACTTAGCAACCTCTAATAGAAGCATCAAACATTTATAAAACATTTAAGTATGTAGCAAAGACCACACCTTACAATTCATGTCTCCTCCATGTCTGATGATATATTTACTTGTTTTTTAAATTATTTTTGAGATAATAAATAGTTACATCGTTTCCCCTTCCCCTTTCCTCCCTTCAAGTCCTCCCTTTTGCTTCCCCCTTTCTCTCATTCAAATTTATGACTTCTTTTTTCTTTGTTGTCACATACATGCATACATACATACATTCCTAAATGAATAATACAACCTTGTTCTATATAATGTTAGTTGTACATATATATTTCCTTTCTAGGCTTGTCTTTAATTGAAACAGTTGAAAATGCCCATACTGTTGTAATAACAAATGAAGAAAGAGTCTCTTGGATCCTTTACCCAGTTCCCTATGAGGACAACATAGTCAGGGTATTGATGTAAATAGAATGTACAAATCTTTTTCTGAGTTTCCATGTTATCTGCACATTTTCTTGTGTCTGTCTGTCTGCATGTATACATGTAATATGTCTGATTTAATTCAGTTCAACTCATGCAGCCTTATCTAGCCACAACACTGCCAGACACCACTGATCCCTTATGTGTTGGCTGATTTGCTCATTGCCATGATAACACTTAGCAGAAGCAACCTAGCAGAAGAAGGATTTATTTGGTCATAGTTTGAGAGGATGCAATCCCTCACAGTGGAAAAGGCATGGTAGAACTTGTATCTTGACAGACAAAGAAATGCTGGAATATTGCTCCTAAGGCCTGACTCCACTTACCTATTCCTTCAGCTAGGCCCTGTCCAAAGGGGCCACCCCCAAACAGCACCACCTGCTGGAGACCAAGTATTCAAGCACATGAGCCTGTGAGGGACATGCTTCTTTCAAACTGCCGTACCTTGTGTTGCCTTTCAAATGTCTACCTCTCTTTATGTCTCTGCTTTATCCATAGCCCTTGCCAACTCCTAAACTATTCTCCATGTCTAAAATGTGATCATTTTAGAGGTTTTATACAGAAGTAATCAAACAATAGCTCACCTTTGAGACTGGATTCATCTTTTCAGTCTAACTTTTCAGTCTGACTCTTTGGAAATGTATTCAAATTGTTGCTGTGTGTCTTTGTCCCGCCAGGTCCTACTGCCCTCGTTGCAGCCCCAAGTAAACACACACACTCTGTATTATTCATAAAACTGTTGGACGATGAGTAGGGCTTCTTTTTGGCTAGCTCTTCTGTCTTAATTATTAACCCATAACTACTAATCTATGTATTTCTACATGGCCTTATCTTACCAGAGAATGCCTGGGGTGTTCTATCCTGCTGGTCTCCACGTGGCCTCTGTTTTGCAGTCTTCCTCCAGCTACCTCTCCCAGAACTCTCCTTGTCTCCTAGTCCCACCTATCTTCCTGCCTCCATTGGCTATAGGCCAAACAGTTTTATTCATCAGCCAATAAGAGAAAAATATATACAGAAGGACATTGCCCATCAAATTGCTCTATGTACTGGTACCTTTTCTTACTCAGCAATACCCCTGGTATGTTTTGTATAGGTCCATAGCTTGTATAAATCCACCTTCCATTAAGGGACTTTCAGATGATTTTCAGGGAGGCTGTTGGGAAGAAAGGTGTTTTAAATACCTGTGTACAAGTTTTTTTTTTCATGAATACCCTGGTGTATGTGTGCTTCCCCTTTGTATGGATGTATGCATCCCCTTTGCTACTGTCTTGTGGACAGATCACTGACATTTATCCCATAGTTTTTCATCTCAGGACAATACCTAACAAGAAGACAATAATTTGTAAATATTTGTTGGGTGAGTTCTAGTCTTGTGGCAGGAAGGATGCCTTTCTCAACTGAGTTCTCATTAGCCATCATGTAACTCAGCTTGAGTTACATAAAAAACAATGAGCATTCCGTTTCATGCCTCATAAATAATCCGCCTGCCTATGTTTTGGTTTGTACTTCTGTCTCTGCTGGCATTAAGCCACAGATTGCATTTGGGCCCACAGCCAGTGGGTTAGAGTGGAAGGCCGACTCTGGGGCCAAGGCTTACTTGGTTTAGTAAGGGACACTGTTGACATGGGCAGTTCATCTCCACTCAGCCAGTAATCTTGCAGCATGGGTGTTATGGATTACACGGGGACTCAGGTGTGAGGGTTTAGACATCTATTCATCTGTATATCTACCTTTTCAAACTATTGGAAAAGGGGACTTGGCAACGACAAGTAACAGTATTATCTGTGAATAGACAAAGGGTTTAATTTTGTTTGTTATGAGAATAAGGACGTATTCCTTGGTTGGTGACTCCTTCGATCTAGCATGTGCACATATATGTGTGAGTGTATGCGTGCATGCATGCGTACATATGTGTGTGTGTGTGCGTACATGTGTGTGTGTGTGTGTGTGTGGTGTGTGTGTGTGTGTGTGTGTGTGTGTGTGTGTGTGCTCAAGTGGAGATCAGAAGATAACATCAGGTGTTGCCCTTCAGGAGCTTTCAGTTTGTTCTTTAGTTTTGTAGCCAAAAATTCACACCCAAACTGTCATTAATAGTTTCTGCAACTGTCAAAGAACAAGCTCAGCTGTCCAGTGAACTGTTCATTCTTCAAGTTGAGAAAATTCATATATGGCATGCTACTTTCTCTCAGGTTCAGGCATCAGTAGCTTAGAAATGAAAGCCTGTGAATAACTGATAATTATTTAGTACAGAATAGGAAAACTTATGATGTGATAGATACTAGACAGATAGAACAAATGATGGTATCCATGTGGAAAGTGCCTCATGGTTCTGGGCCTGCCTGTCTCTGCCTCCCCAGTGCAGAGGGTTCCATGTACATGCCACCCTGCCCGTGTTTTGTTTGTTTGTTATCTATGCGGATGCTAAGCATTGAAATCAGGGGTCATGCTTGGGTAGGAAGCACTTTACTGACAGCAATTGTGCTGTCTCTACAGCCCAGGCCTCTACTTTATAACAACTAAGAATACTCATAGATGGCATCCACTAGTGATACACTGGGGAGGCAGAGACAGGCAGGTCACTGGCCTAATCAGCAAGCCCCAAGCCAATCAGTGAGAGAATCTGTCTTTAAAACAAAAGAAACACAAAACTGAAGAACAAGCTGAAAGCTCCTGAAGGGCAGCACTTGATGTTGTCTTCTGGTCTCCACTTGAGCACACACACACACACACACACACACACACACACACACACGCATGCACGCATGCACGCACACACATATGTGCACATGCTTGATTGAAGAAGTCCTCAACCAAGGAAGTATGTCCTTATTCTCATAACAAACAAAATTAAACCTTTTGTCTATTCACAGGTAATACTGTTACTTGTTTTTGCCAAGTGCAGTCCCCTTTTCCAATAGTATGGAAAGGTAGATGTACAGATGAGTAGATTTCCAAACCCTCACACCTGAGTCCCTGTGTAATCCATAACACCCACGCTGCTGAAGATGGACTGCCCATGTCAACAGAACTTGGTGCCCCATACTAAACCAAGTAAGCCTTGGCCCCAGAGTTGGACCCCTCTCCTTCTGTATGCTGCAGAATTAACTATAGAAGTCTTGATGCTTCCTACATACCCATAATTGCTCCAGTCATTTAAAATCTGGAATAATTTGTTCTTCAGTTGTTAATGTGGTTTTGACATTTCTTCCAAGTGAAGGCTGTCGTTCACCACTAGTTCCCAGCAGTGGCTGACATCATAACTCAAGAAGCTATGTTGTGATCTCCCTGACCTGAGATGGGCACATCCACCCTCTCTTTGGTGACAGTGAGACAGACCTTCCATAGCGCTGATAGAAGGAAGGGGCAGTTGTGAATGGGGAGGGGGTAGCAGTTGGTATCACTCCTGGATGCTGGAAACGGGAAACTACTTGTTTTCATGGTTGGCATGTGGTCAGACTTGTTTGAGGACCACACTATCATTGTATTCAGGGTTAAAGTGAACACCTGGCTGCTCTGTCTCTGCTCATGAGCTACAAGCCTTTCTCCTTGAACCAACACAGAACCTGGGAGCCAAGGCACTGGGTCACAGGAAGGAAATGATCACAGTACTTGTGGCTGAGGGTCTACTGGTCTTGCAATGCCCTAGCTCCCAGTGTCTTTGAAAGTCAGAGTCACCTAATAGGAATTTCTGATTCTGCAGCAGGTCTTATAACTGGAAGGTCTCTGCCTTGATGCTGATCTTCAATGTGATCTCTATTCTCTTCTCTCTGGTGGGGAGGACAGATTTGTCTTCTCATGTTGTTTTAGCCATGAACTCTCTTATTCATAGAGCTGAGGGTTCCTAGGTTCTGCTTCTTATAAAGCTGACCAAAAAAGCCTTGTTATGAGGCTAAGAATAGATTTTGTTGTTACTATATTAATCATAATTGGGGAACATGTAAACATTCATTTTTAAACTACCTCTTCTTTGGTTTCCTCCAACATCATTATGGACTTTATCTCCCATTTCTTCCCATGGAGAAAAATAGTTTGTTCACAATACCATTTTTTCTCAGCGCCACCTTGGAAGTTCTGTTCCATCCCTGCAGTGTGTACAGCCAGAGGCCCAGAGGAGCAGCATTCACTGACCTTTGCTAACAGACAGGGTGATGGATGGGATGGAGCAGGGCATAGGCCAGCTGGGATGAAAGTGAGTATAGACTAAGCATCCTTTCTCTACCAAATCAAGAGTAAAAGAGGAGTCTAAGGCAGAGCAAAGAGGCAGGGAGTCCAGCTTTTATAAAACAAGCACCCAGCTGTGCTGAAAGAGAGCTAAGGACAGCCAGCTTATGATGTGTGAAGTACAGGAAGCCAAAACACAGGTCAGCTTACATCTAGTACTTTGTATATATCAGGTGGGCCAACACAGGGTGGAGACTGAACAATCTGAACGGGCCCACTCTAAGAGAGATATGATTCTGAGCCCTACAGGAAAGAGCTGGGGCAGGATTGGGCCCTGGGCTCAGAACACAGAGAGGGATGACTTCTGTGGTGTGAAGTGTCCCATGGAGCTTCCTAGAGTAAGAGACACTGAACAGGAGAGGTGTGTGTCTGTGTCCCAGAGAGGGGGCTAGAGGGCAGAATGAATAACTGTGTAACATGTGAATGCCACAAGAGAACACCTAGATTCCACTGAGTATGGTTTCTGCTGTTTTCCTTTCATCTTCTACAAGTTCTGGTAGGTACATCTGCGGTACCCACTGTTAAAGGAAGCAACAGAACCACAGAGTTACCCAAAGACTGAGACCTGCCAGCACTTGGACATGAACTTAGCCTCATCAGGCTTCCTGTTTGAGGCTTAAGAAGCCCTGACCAAATTTTCTGGAGTGTCTACAAACTAGAGACATATGTCAGCCATCCCAAGAAGCCTTATTGATGAGAAGGAAACTGAGAAGAGCCCTCCTGTGTATGGGATATTTTTACTCTGCAGCATTCAGGGATGTCCATAAGCCACTATTGGTATTAAAGGATGCCTCATTCAGAAGGGCATGAACCATTATATAGATAGTCAGGGCGTAGTTCACCCCACTGCATTTCTGTAAATTCATGGTAGCCATATAACATCTCTATCTGGTCACCCAAGTCTTAACGCTAACGTATTAATCATCATCTAGGGGTTGCAGAAGGCTTTCATTCTCTCACACACAGTATGTGTGAGTGTGCTTGTGCAAATGTGTGTGCAGGAGCATGTGTGTGCATGGATATGTGAAGGGCAGAAGTTGTGGTTGTCATTTTTCAGGAGTCATCCACCTTGTAGTCTTGAGACAGGATCTCTCACTGATCAGTTTAACTAGACTGGTCAGCCAGTGGCCCTCAGGGAGCCTCCAGTCTCACCCTCACCATTGTTAGGATTACAAGTCTGTGCAACCACATCTGGCTTTCTAGATATGCACTGGGGATGGAATTGAGGTCCTCCTGCCAATGTTCCATAGAGAGCAGAGCTCCTGACCTAGATCAGCACCTACTAAGATACACTATACATGCAAACTACTTTGAGAGACTTCCAAAGTGTGGATCTGGATTCAGCATGGTTGGGAGGTGACTTCATTTCTGTATTCCTAACTAGCCCCCAAGAGATACAAATGTGAACTGTTTGAGTGCAAAGGATTATATAGAACAACAGAACTTCCTTTTCTTATCTCATAGCATTGGCACCTAGTACAATATCAGGTTCACTGTGGACAGGTGAAGAATTCTTGGTTTAAAAGTAGGATAGGCAAAAGTCTGTGGTTATGTCTGAGCATCTCTTAAAAACAGTGGGCGTTTTTGAAACTCCCAAATACTAGCAGCTGACACAATAATCTCCATTCTAAATTAGTAAAGTACCAACTTTACAATTTCTAGGAACTCAGGTTGGTATTTCTTCAACAACTGGAATTTGCATATTCTTTCTGCTCCTAAACTATCTGTTACTCCTAACAGGAACTAATGTGACTGTCTCTGTGTCTAAAAACATTTCTTTTCAAGAGAAGGAAACATTTTAATTACAAAGGTGGGTTTGAATTTTACACATTGAGTGGAATGTGTTTGAAGGAAAAATGACAATTTTTAAGCATCAGGGGATCCTCACAGTCAGAGTTAACAACCCAACAATTAACAAGCTATGAAAAAGAAGTGTAAATCCCACAGACCTTATTTTCTGGAAACTCTGCTTACAAAGAAAATTGCCCACAGACTTTGGGGCTTATGGCAAATATAGGATTTCAGAATCTGGGAGCATTATGTGCAATCTGAAGACTATCCATGGGGTGTGTACATATTACCTGACATTGGGGCTTCTGCGGTTTAAATACTTGATGAAAGGGAAGCTAGTTATTTAATCTCCCCCCACCCCTACCTCAGGGTTGGTAGTTGTGAGGAGAGGGGAGAAATATGGAAATTTGCACAAGACAAATTATCATCAGAAGATGGAAGCCCTTGGTTGATATTGCCCACACCCTAAGGGACAGGCCCTCAGTCTGAAAGAGTGACACATGAGGCACCTGATAAAATGACCCCAGACATTCTTACAGGTATTTGGTTGGTATTTGTTCTAGTTTCGTTCCCGTCATGTTAGATGGAATCACCTGACATATGGTATCGCTGCCATGACAGCCTTTAAAGACTCCAACTTGATCCTGACCAGCAGGAGAGACTGATCTGTCTTGTATTAACTCCAACACACCTTACTTCCCTGACCTACCATGTAACCTGTCTCCTAGCTCTTGCAAGGTCTTGCCATACTTGCTTATCCCTTGCTGGGGACCTTTATTATCAGCTTCCTCTATTTCTTTGTTCTTTCTGGATATTGCACACCTGACTGCTCAGGGTAATATAGATCTCGGTTAAATCATCTTCAAAGAGATTTACCTTGGGCTGGTGAGTTAGCTCTGTGGGTAATGTGCTTGCCATGCAACCCTGAGAACCTAAGTTTGGTCCCATGCACCCATGGATAAAATTGGCATGGTGACATGTGTTTATAATCTCAGAACAGGGGAGGTGGAGACAGGAGGGTCTCTGGGGCTTGTTGGGCAGTCAGCCTAGCTGAATTAATCAGCTGCAGGTTCAATGAGAGATGCTGTCTTAAAAACAAGGTTCATGGCATCCGAGGAATCATAGCAAAGGTTGGCTTCTGGCCCCCTTGCATTTGTGCACCCAAATACACATGATCACATACACACACATATAAAACAAATAAATAAAATACAGGTTTTCCTTAACCTCCTCAGTCTAGACAAGTCAGCTATTCTGAGTTTCTGCACTGTGCTCATTTCTCTGTGTTATTTTGTTTATTCGTTTGCTTCTCATCTGTATTTTCCTATTACAATTATGTAGTAGAAAAACAGGATCTGGGTCATGGTCAAATGGTCCAAAATCAGTCCCAGGTCACAGGGGGAACTCAGCATTTCATGAATGAGCAAAGGAATGAATGAATGAAGTCTGAAAGCACACTGTTCATTACTCTGTCTCTAGCTAACTCAAGAATAATTTTCTAAAGAGACTCTGAGAATTACTAAAGAAATACTGCATGGAGTCTGCCCCAGTAGGCTTTGGGCTCAGTGTTTCTTTAATTTCATGTAAATTTCTCTAAGTAAATATTCCTTAAAAGTGAATAAAATTTTATTTCGCTTTAACAAGAGAATATAAAAGTTAAAAAGGTCACTGTAGTAATAGGCTAATCTCAATTACCAGGGCAGCCTCTGAAACCCTCCCTCCCACCTAATCTCATTCGGTGCCTACGCAGCTCACCGTGTGATTTCCAACACAGCTAAATGAAATTACAAAGCAGTGTTAAATTTATTAATCATTTAATTAGCTAAATGTCCCTGCAAGTACTCGAGAGATGAATGGCATGTCATTTTCTAATGCAATTTGCCTCTCAGGCAGCCAGGGTCAGAGGGAAGCGCCTGGCATCTCGAATGAGTTTTTTTTTTTTTTTTTTTCCCTTATACCACACCTTCTATTAAGAGACCATCACAATACCAGGGTGCTGTTTGAGACTTGTCTACAGGACTTGGGTGCTTAGATATTGATATAAAAATAGGCTCCTGTCCTCACCTGGGTCTTGAAGAAGGGCAGGAGGGTAGCTGATGAGCCCCCCTCCTAGAGAGTGTCTCTCCCCACGTCTCCTTCTAGGGCAAATCTTTTCATATTTAACAAGCCACTGAGCAGAGCAGAGCAAAAGATAGCAGCCAGTGTTAAACGCATGCTCAATCTAGTTTTATTTCTTTAAATTTACTCAGTCGAGAAAAATTTGTGGAGTGCGAATTCCCCTCATGCTAGGTGACTTTTTAATCCTCGTTGAGCCAGGATTTATTTCCTCCTGCCAGCCAGCTAGCTTTTGCTTGACATCTTGGGGTATTTGCCATGCTTGGAGTTTCAAGGAGGGGGTGTCTTCTGGCAGAGAGGTGTGACTCCTGGACTTCCCCCACACTGTGAGGAGGGTGTATACTTTGAGAATTTGGAGATTTGGAGCTGATCTTAACCCGTGATTATTTCTGATCATAAACCTTGTGTCCAGTAGCTAGCTTATGCTAATGTTTTGTGGCTGTTACCATTGGCACAGAGAGGGCTGGCATCAGGCATGATGTCTGAGTTCACCTGGAAGGCAGTCCCCAGTTGGTCCTTGTGAGGCTGTGAACATCCCACAGACACTTGTCTGTTTGTTCAAGAATGAAACTGTCAGCTTTGAGGACTTTGACAGAAAGAGGGTTTGTGTATGTGTAGGTATGTGAATATGCATGTATGTGTGTGTGTGTGTGTGAGTGTAGGCCTGAGTTCAACATTAAATACCGTCTTCAATTGTTATACACCTTATTTTAAAAAAATTAAGTATGCTATTTTGTATGTACACGCACCCCTCACACCCATACACATGCACATGCCATGGTGTCTATGTGATGCTCAGAGGACAACCTTTGAGAGTTAGTTCGATCCCTTACACTCCTATGTGTCCAGGGAGCTAACTCATGTCATCAGGTTTGCATTACAAGTGCTGACTTGCGGAGACACCTTCCCAGCCCTTTACCTTATTTTTTTGAGACAAAGTTTTTCGCTGAACCTGGGTCTTAGCAATTTGGCTAGACTAGTTGTCCAGCAAGGACCTGGGACCTCCTGTCTCTGCCTTCCCAGCTAGACGCTTACAACCGTGTGCTGCACCCCCTGTGTTCTTACTTGGGTGTTGGAGACCTGAACTCAGATCCTCGTGTTTCCCTGGCAAACACTTTACTGATCCATTCCTCCAACCCCGTGAAGGAGAGTTTTGACACATGAATGCTCCAGCTTCACAGAGCCACCATGCAGAGGCAAGATGTTCTGAATTGAGGAAGGTAAATGGCAATGAGTCTGAATGTAAGTTCAACTTGGTGCTTATTATAAGCATATAGACAAGACCCAGATGTTCTGGGCCCTTGATTTCACTATCCTTAATGTGGGCATCACACATTCACACCCGTGATAGCTTGACAGAAGATTGCAGCACCAGTGAAGGGGTGTTTGGGGAAGAGACACACACATCTGAAGTAGAGTAGAGGTATGATGGACACATTTCCTATATTTGGCTTTTCAAAAGCAATAGCTTTAAGCCAACTCACCAGCTACTTCTGACTGACCCTCAGCGTGACATTTAGTTAAGTTTTGATTTATTAGTGATGGAGTAGAAATAATAACTAGATGAAAAAGATGTGTATTTTCCCCCTGCATGTTCTTAGAAATATATCTAAACATACTTACCTGTAAAATACAAATGTGCATTTATCTATTTTGCATATGTATGTGGTACATGTGTGGGTATGCTGTGTGTATATGCGTGTTCACACGTGTGTGGGCCCAGATGTGTGTGTATGCATGCTGTGGAGCCCAGAGGCAGGGTCTCTCACTTGAACTCAGAGTTCACCAGTTCAGCTACTCTAGCCAGGCAGTTTCTCCAGGAATCCTGTTTCATGTCCTGAGGACTAAGATTTCAGGTAGGCCACTCCATCTGCACAGCCTTATTGTAGATACTAGGGATTTGGACTCTAGTCCTCATCCTCACATAACAAGCACTTTACATATCCACCCATTTCCCCAGATATACATACACACAATGCACTTACACACACACACACACACACACACACACACACACACACACAGAGAGAGAGAGAGAGAGAGAGAGAGAGAGAGAGAGAGAGAGAGAGAGAGAGATTCACAGTCCCAGCATCTAGCCTAACTCTTTTAAGGTGACAACTGCTATTGCTACTATTTCATTTCTATGCTGGTCCATCATTGCAAAGAAAGAAGAGAGACCATGCAATTTTTTGATGTGTTGACCATCACAAGCCTTGTTAAACAGGTTTCACATGGGTTCGCTGAAGGCAGTTCTAGGTGTACTTCCAGGAAAGAGGAAGAGGTGTCCTCATGGCCTTGCTGACAACATGGCATGGAATTCCACAGTGCTACCTCTGTGGACAAAGCAGGGCAGGATCCTAGTCTTCTCCAGTCTGTGGAGATTAAATGAAAAGCCCATGGCACAGGCTTGGCCCATAAAATAACCACTCCTTGAAAGCTGCTAAAGGGGGAAGATGGGCAGCAGGAAAGAGAGAGAGAGTGACCAAGAAAGGGATGGAGGTGGAAATGCTCCTTGATATGGTACTGCTAGATTTTCCACTTAAATACTCCTACAACGTCTCTTCTAGTTTGTCCTGTTATTGCCTCTGCAAATGGTAAGTCTCAATCTCCCTGTACCCAGGCTCTAGAATGATCAATAAAATCCTGGAAATACAGGCTCCACTTTGTAAGTTATCACGGGAAGCGGACAGTGGCAGGGGCCAGAATCAGCACACCTGTCCCTTGTGCCTGCCTTTTCTTGGGCTGCTGTAAGCCACCAATGGTTAAGGAGTTGATCTCTGTTTGAGCACCCATCTGTCCTCTGATCTCTTGTTAAATGTCCTTGCCTGGGCACAAAGGTGCCCGGTTTGTTACAATTGCTTTCACAGGCCAGGACACTTTGTGTTAGTCTTTGGATTGAGGAAGTGGTGCTATTTCTTATTTTTTTTTCCCCATTCCTCCAGCAAGCCATCACTGAAGGCTTCCTACAGGTTCGCCCCCTAGGGCTCTCAGGAGGAATTCACGTCCTTGAAGTCCAACTTGCTGCCTTGCCAGTTTGAGACCAGAGCCATGCAGACCAGAGTAACACGCACAGCTCTCACTCTTCTCTCCCTGCAGTAGGCTGCACGTTTGAATGCCTCCTTCAGGTCCTATAGATAGTGCCAGGGGTGGAGCGCAGTGGGTGAGGTGTTTGCCTAGCCTGTGAAAGCCCTGGGTTTGATACCTAACACTGAATAAAAGCAGGCACGGTGGCACACTCCTGTAATCCCAGCACAGAGCAGAGAGAGGCAGGAGAATCAAACTTCAAGGTTATACTTAGCTACATGTGAAAATTGAGGTGAGTCTAGAGTATAAGAGACTTTGTCTTTAAAAAAAAAACAATCAACAAAACATTATCCAGTAAGTAGTACATTAAGCCCTCAGCTACCTTAATGGTACTGGTTTGTGTGATGACTACAGACAGCAGTGACAACAGACTTGGAGAGACATGGGTGGTCTCAATTATCATGGACCCCTGAGAAGCATCTCCTTGGCACTGAGACCCTAGGACACACAGGACACAATGAAGGGCAAGACCAGGGAAGAGGGACCAATCCTCCCTTGGACCATGACTTCCATTTTCTTTCGAGTACTCACTACAGGCCTAGCTGCATCCTCATCTATCACGAATGACTTCCCACCATGAAACTCAAGGACTAAGATCAAGGACGACTTGAAAATTTGCTGCTCTCTTGAGTACGCTAGGGGAGCTATGAGAAGCCTGGGAGGGTCTGGCTGTCCTGCCTTGTTCTGTAGGGCTCCTCTCACAGGACAACAGCAGAGTGAAGCACTTTCTGCCTCCTGTTTCTCTCTTGGGGGTCTTACAGGAAAGTATTGTCCTATAGCAAGAATGTTTATGGACCAAAGGATTACATATTGATATATCCCAGTGTTCTAGGGTCTCAGAGCCAAGGAGATGCTTCTCAGGGGTCCATGATAATTAAGACCACCCATGTCTCTCCAAGTCTGTTGTCACTGCTGCCTGTAGTCTTCACACAAACCAGTACCATTAAGGTAGCTAAGGGCTTAATGTACTACTTACGGGATAATGTTTTGTTGATTTTTTTTTTTAAAAAAATATATCCATGTTTGCTGTGGGTCCTTCACAATAGCAGTTATGGAACCAACCTTGGACACAGAGGAATGGGTAGAGAAAACAGTGTGTGTACACAGTGGAAACTTTTTTGGACATAAAAAAGGAATTGTTTTTCAGGGAAATGGATATAACTGGAGACAATCGTATTGAACGAATTTAGTTAATTTTAGGAAGACAAATACTATATTTTTTTCTCACTCAGAACTCTTAGGATTTATATATATATATATATATATATATATATATATACATAAAGTAATGAATGTATATATGATGTGACAGCAGAAGTGAAATTGTCTAGGTGGCAAAAGGACTAAGAGGAGTGGGGAGATGAGAGGTAGGGGGAACGGTAGAGGGACATAGTCCACACACAATATGCTTATTCAACCCCCAAAAATTAAAACCAAACATTCATAAATGCAATGGTTCTCTCAACCTTCCTAATGCTGTGACCCTTTAATACAGTTCCTCATGTTGTGATGACCCCCACCCATAAAACTATTTAGTTTCTACTGTAATTTTGCTGCTGTTATGAATCATAATGTAAATAGCTGATACGTATCTTCCAAGGGGATCGTGACCCACAGGCTGAGAAACACTGGCTTATGGGACTAGTAAGTTATTATTCGTAGCTTAGAAATAGCACCTTTTGATAGATACACAGACGTTCTCCCTTCAGAATTCATCCTAACACATAGAAAGAGGCCTCTCCCCCAAAACCAGTGTTTGGTTTTTGGGGAGAGTGTTCATTCCATGACACCTGATGTATATTCCAGTGAAACACGAGATGTGCAAGCCTGGGAAAGGAAGAAGCCATAGAGGGAGGGAGACAGAGAGGAGGGAAGAAAGTCAGCATAAGGGCTGGTGAAGAAGAGATCAGAGAAAGAGAAAACAGGCCAGCAGAGTAATGACAATGTAAGCATTGGATGACATGGAGGCAGAGGCGGCAGTGCGTAGCCAGCCAGTGCAGAGCAGGAGCCTCAGCATCTCTGAGCCCCAGCTTCCTTGTTTGTAAAGACTGGAGACCATTGTTAAAGTGTCTTATTAATAGAATTGCTCTGACCCCTAAGAGGGACTTGCATACAGACTGACTTTGGACAGTACACAATCACCAACCAAAGCAAGTTTACCATGTCACTGGAGGAGGAGAGGGACAGAGAAGACAGGCAATGAAATAGAATCGAACAAGAGGATGTGGGAAACGGCAAAGAGTCTGTAGAGCAGACAGGAGCCAGCTTAGAAGCATCTGCCCACCCCTTCTGCCTTCTCTAGCCTGCCTGTGTTTCCCTGCTGTCTGTAGCCGTGGCTTACATACAAACAGTGGGAAGTGTCAGCTAAACATGGACTTTAGCCACATGTTCAATAGGCAGGCAGGAGAGCCCTCACACATTCAGTTTGCTACATAAAAAGCTTTTCCTCCACGTAACTTTGTAGCTCAGAAACTAGACTACAAAAACTATGGTACCATGTTTTTATTTTATAGAAAAATATGAATCCATAGTTTTGTGTCTTTTTTATCAGTTTGGGAGCCATGACTGCAGAGGCAAACCAGATTCTTGGTACCTCCTTTTTTAAACCCAGGAGCTTTGGGTCCCCCATCCCCCATTTTTCTCTTTTTTCTTTCACCATGTGAAATATCAACTAACTAGTTAAACCACGGAGATGGACAAGATCCCCACTTCCACACTGAGTGGATTTTATAATAAGGAGCCGCTTTTCCCCCGACAGACTGCCCTTGTGCCCGCCTCTGTGACTTTGAGGTCCTCATTATTGTGGGTTTAAATGAAGGGTGTTCATTCAGGCAGGGATGGGGGATGCCACCAGGCATCAGAGCTGTTATCGGGTCCTTCTATCAGGCCAAGTGACAGGCGTCCAGAGTGGGAATGCAGAGCTCATGGCAGAGACCTCTGGCTGACACCAAAGGTGACCCCCTCACTCTCAACCTTGAAAGGGATAGTTCCCACTTTATTAAAATGAATTTCGAAAGGGCCGCTCTGACAGCTGCATAATTAAATATTGGAGTGTCAGCGATAATTTATTCCACTCGCACGCGGTGGTCAGGTCCCTTTCACTAGAGGGTCAGCAGGCGCAGTGACAGAGGCAAGGAGACAAGGGACTCTGGCCCTTTGTCATTTGTGTGGCTTCAGCCCTGAAACTGGAAACTCAAAAAAAAATTTTTTTTTAATCCAAACCCTCACTCAAATGTGCACACATGCACACACAGACACACACACACACACACACACACACACACACAGACACACAGACTCACAGACACACACATACACACACACCACACCAGGAAGGAATGCAGATAGCCTGTTATTATCCAGCAGGTACAACTCTCTAATTCAAGTATAGGGTGTATTGTTTAAGAATAATAAGTAATAAAATGTTGACCATGAATTTTTCACCTATATTTCAGAGTAGACTGGTACCTGTCATAGATTTTTTTCCCCAAGTCTCAGACATTCCTCACACATTGCCCTCTAACGTGGTAGGGATGACCAAGGCCATCCTGGATGAGAAAAGGGCAGGACATCTCTAGGTGTGAACTTCACACAGTTGTTCCAAAGCTAATGACTTCACTCTAGGTAGACCCTGGTCCTGCTTCATGGGCAATCATTCTAGGGTCAAGTTTACATGTGGGTGCCTGTGTGTACGGGAGACACGATTGCCTGTTTAAGCGGGTGTCCTATTAACAGCATGGTCTTAGGAGCCATACTTTGGATCCTTTCTTATGATTAATGCAACTAAATTTCCCACTGCAGCCAGAAGCATATTGCTTCATAAATGTCTGTAAATACTATCAAAACAGAGCCAGGGCAAATTCAGCATAGACCTTCCTGGATGTTTATTCTTTGCATTGTTGGTGGTTTGCTTTGTTTTATTCTGGTTGGGGAGCAGTTGTTGAGTTTGGTTCCTTCCTCAGCAGTTCCGAAGCAATGAGTTAGTGCTTCCTGGGGTTCATTGCCCATAAGGCTGCGCCCACAGCAGATCCACAGTGAAGCACTGTGTTGGAGCACAGTCCATCATTTCTTATTTGACCCTGCCCTGTTTACTCCGGCAGGGTAAAAATGCCAGCCAAGCTCTGCTAGTCAGTGTATTACTTTGTCATAGGCAAGCTTGGCCACTCCGAGGCAGGCTGAACAAATTACATCCCTCAGTCGGTCGACGAACCGGGAACAGAGTTATAACTCAGTCTAAACACCAGTCCCTCTTCCATTACCTTCATAACCAAGGTCATACTAATCAACTCAATTACCAGCCCTCTTGGACATTTCCATAATGTTTTCTGCTAGTTGCTCTCCTGTGAAAATTTCTGGGTCTAAGCAAATTAATGCCATTTTTATAACTATCTACATTTCAGGGACAGCGATCTCCTTTGGAAAGATGGCCTCTCCAGACACATAAAGGAGCTTTGCTTCCCAGGGTAATATGGAGATGCATGGGGGATTTCCACAGGCCACTCTCTACCTTGTTTATTTTGCAAACAAATCAACGTACTTTCAGGAAAATAAAAACATTATTACAAGAAAATTGGTATTAGTCCCTCCTGGAAGTTGGATATTAAGTCCCTTCCCTACCTCATTCCTCCAACCTGCTCTTGTATTTAGCAAGCTAGACATTTCATCTTGCATTGTCCCAGACCTGCACTTCTGAGAGGAGGAGGATTGGATTTCTTGATCCCTCACTGTGTTTGTATCCATGTTAGTTCATAAGTCTGTGTATTTTGTTTCCGTTCTGTCCCCTCTCCCTTTGAGTCCTCTTTCCATTGTTATAAATTCCAGGTGATGCATATTCCATTCTAGTTTACACTTCAGGTCCAGAACTGCAATGTGTGGGCAGTAACCCCTATCTTCAGAACTTTCTGATTCAAACTACAGGGTAAGCAGTACCTTGATGATGCCTGATTCAAGTGCCAGTTGTCTGAATTCTGCAATTAAAAGAAATGTACCTATATTAAATCAGTGAGCTGCCAAGGTACATGGAATCTGCTGACCTTTGGTGTCTCTGAACTGTCACTCCCAATGTATGGTCACACTATTAAGTAGGAGGAAAAATCTGGTGTAGTACCACATGCCTGGAATCCCATAAATCAAGAGGTGGAGGCAGGAGGGTCAGAATTTCAAAGTTATCCTTGGCTATACAATGAGTTTGAGGCCATCTTGGGCAACATGAAACTCCTTGACACCATGGGACACACATACATGTAGTTTACCAGTTCAGTGAATAAATTATTTTGCTATATTCATTCTTTTTTAAAAAGATTTTTTGTTTATGTGCATAAGTGTATCTCTGTGTGAGTATGTGCACCTGCATGCAGGTAGTTGTGGAAGCCAGATGAGGGCATTGATACCTTGGAGCTGGAGTTATAGGCAGTTGTGAGATGCCTGTTGGAGGAGACCTGTGTCTTCTGAAAGATCAGCAAGGGCTCTGAACCATTGAACCATCCATCTCTCCAGCATTGTATTTACTCTTTAAGAAACTTGGGTGGTTTTTTTTCCTCCAAAGAGCTCTTGAGCTAAGTACAGAATATACAATGAATTCCACTTCATAGAAATATTTTATTTAAAAAGGAAGCAATGCCTGGACATGACCAGGTGCTGACAATTCTACTTCCAGGTGTCTGGTAGCAATGCAGTAATCCCACCATCCCTGCTATCTCTTTGATAATCAGTAGCTTCTCCTAAGAGCATTGACTTTGACATGGTAGTGGCAGCCATGGGAGGTGGCAGTCTGTGTACATGTGCACTGGGCATGAGCTAACCACCTTGCTTCTGATGCCAAACTTGCCATGGGATCTGCATGGGAACTAAGATGCCATATTAAACTAAGATGATATAAAAGACTGGATGCCTGTGTCATTGTCCCAAATGTACTGAAGCCCAGTGAGTCAGCGATGGGATTCTAACTCAAGCTAGAGTGACATCAAATCCCCTGCGTTTGTGATCATTGCTGTGCACAAATGAAATCCCAGAACTAGGGAGTCCAAGGAAGGAAGACCATGCATTTGAGACCAGTCTGGACTACATAGATAGACCCTGTCTTACTTCTGCTTGTATCAAACAGACAAAGAAAACACTTCTGGGTATTATTTTTCTTTTTCTTTCTTTCTTTCTTTTTTTTTTTTAGATAAAAAGTTAATTGATTCAGAATTTATACAACACAATTATTTTAAAGCACACAATTCAATGGCATTTAGTGAATTCAACATGTTTGGGGCTTCTTTCTCTAGTTTCACAATCCTACTATCATTCCAGAGAGAAACGCTCATGCCCATTAAATAATTACTCCCCATTCCCTTCTCCCTATTCCTTTACGGATTTACCTGTTCTTGGCATGAGGAAAAATATAAAATATGTGGCTGTGTCTGGCTTCATTGATTAGGATTATGCTTTGCAGAGCCATTTGAGAAGTGTGTATCAGCATTTCATTCTTCTTATGGCTGACTAATATTCCATCGATTGAGTGGTTCACATTTGAGAATCTCTGTATCCATTGATGGTTAAGTCTTTTTCTCTTTTCCTTCCTTCCTTCCTTCCTTCCTTCCTTCCTTCCATCCTTCCTTCCTCCTTCCTTCCTTCCTTCCACCTTCCCTCCTTCCCTCTCTCTCTCCCTCCCTCTCTCCCTTCCTCCATTCCTTTTTCCTTCTGTTTTTGCACTACTCTGAATGACACCACTCTAAACTCCTGGTGACAAGTCTCTGTGTGGACCTGTATTTCCATCTCTCTGGAGCATATACCTGTTGTAGGATTGCTGAGACTTGGCTCTACACTCCACTTACAGAGAAGCTGCCAAACTGCTTTCCAGAGTGGCTGCACAGATTTACAAGAAGCCCCAATGCTCAATATTTCTCTCTATTTTGGAAGCACTAGACTTGCTATGCTCACTTCTGCAGGGTGGGTTAAGGAGTCACATAGGTAGCTGAAATCAAGCTTCAGGGACTGCTCACTGTTCATGCACTTGTGCAATTAAAATAGCCACAGATAGCTCTAGTCCACGTTACTTCAGTCTCTCTCCAACTCTGCCTACTCCACTCAAACTCCACGTTACTGGGCAATGGAGGATCTCTGGCCTAGAAAAATGGAAGGAAGGCAGCAAATAATAATTAGCATTACCTGGTGCTGGATGGATTTTCCAGGTATTCTAAACTTAGGGTACTTGGGCACATAGGAAGGTCTTTCCACTGTGTGGCAGGTGGGGCAGGGGTGAGTCCGATCATTCATTCAGTTTTCCCACCATCCCAGAATTTGTTTCCCTGGCTATAAAATATGGGAAGGACCTACATGTCCCTGCTGTCTTCCTGGGAAGGTCTTAGAGCTCGCCTGGTGAGCTCTTGGAACTAGGAATAAAGATGGAGGAAATTCTTCTGTTGCTTGCACATTAGCCCAAGCCAGCTTGGTGCTCACCTCTAGGGCCATGCATTCTCAGAGTAACTGAAATCTTCTGTGATCCACCACCCCCTCTTCTAGAGCAGTTTTAGCCCTTTGCTCTTCAATAACCTAATCCAACCCTGCTTTCTCAGTGGGGGCGCTTCCATGCTGAATGGCATGTTTCACGCATTTCTCCCAACCCATGTTATCTCACAGCATCCTGACACTTTTATTTCCATTTTTATCCACAGTGGAGGACACAGGGAACCAAAGAGGTCATGTAGTTTGCCTAAAGTCATCCAGCTAACAAATGATAAAGATGGAAGTAGATCCAGAACTGATTACAGGAGTGTTGGCCTCCTCTGCTTTCCCGATATATTTCTTTGGGAGGGAGATTGTATTGTACAACCAAACTGACATGAGCACTTAACTTTATCTCTGGATGAGAACAGTACCAGCCTCATAAGTCAGTGAATCTTATTCATTCTCTAAATAATGTCAGATTGAGAAAATGCAATCTGACCATGAATCATTCCCCCAAGGATTACATGATTCCATTGTAGAAGATAACTTTTTCTTAGAAAAATCAAACAAAAAGCAGAAGTCAGTTTTCACACTCAAGTTTCTTCTTCCTCTGCAGGAAAAGGTCTCCTTAAGCTTTGCAAGCCCATGTCAGGATCTTTTTCTCTCTTTCAGTTTCTTTCCAAATTTAGAAGTACAATTTCTAAGGCTGTAATTTGCAAGGTCATCCTTTTTGTTCTTCCTTTTCTTCCTCCTCTTCCTCTTCTTCTCCCATCCTAAGCCTTTCCAGGTGTAGGAGAGTTCTGATGGATGTAATTCTTCATTGGCCTGGGCCAAGTTTTCGTGAATTCCTGTGGGTTGGCAGTTATTCCATCCTTACCTACAGATTGTAAATACATTGACTTATTTAAATATTTCCCCATGTACACTCCCCATTTTTTTTTAAAATGTGAGATGTTGGGAAATATTTCTGAGAATAGACAAAAGCATTAGTCAGCCTGGAGACATCAAATGGAAGAGGAAGTAGGTTGTGCTCAACTCAAGGATAGTGTATTTGCTGACTAAGTGCCCAGCACCCGGGGAGAAAGAAGAGAAGAGCAGTTATGGAGGTCACAGACTAACATGGAAGACACTGGGAGTAACAACCCTGGGTGTGTGCACCTGGGGACGATGCGGGTCCCAAGCTCTCTTCAGAGGGAGGGGCTTCGCATTTCAGTAAGGACTTTCAATTCTAGGACACATCTAATAATAAGAGCATCCATTCTTTAAATAGTGTATCACTTTGGTTGTTATTTATACCCCCATTCTAAACAAGTGTGATGATTACACTCACCCTTGCTGTTGTCGCCCGTTTCCTAGGAAAAGAGGGGTTACCATTTTTTTTATTCACAATTCTAATTTGTTTGGCCTTTAACAATGATCATTTTATTTTTAAATTATGTGTGTGGGGATAGTGTGCATTTGAGTATAGGTGCTTTCAGTGACCGGAAGTGATGAACCCCCACCTCTCAGCCAGGATCTGGAATTACAAATGCTTCAGAGCAGCACCTGCTTTTTTACCACTGAGCGTCTGTCTAGTCACTAAAGTCTTGCTTTTGGTCTGTTTGATTGATTTTCTTTTTACACATCTACTATTTTTTTCTCTTAGTTTAAATTGAATTTTAACTTTTAATCAGCTTACAGAGTAAGTACACTGAATAATACACATTATACATTACACTTGTTTAGCTTTGTGTTGTGTTTTCCCTAGTCTCTTATCAAAATGGCCGCTGCCCTGACCCCAGATGCTCTGACCATGAGTGCTGATACATACTCAATAGGTGTCATCCTCAGGAAGCTGATCCCTCAGGGTGAGTGACAGCCTTCTAGAGCCATGTTGCCCTTCACCAGCCAACTCTATCCCCATTAAAAGCACTCTGATGTAGAAACCAATAAGTTTGTTCTCTCTCTCTCTCTCTCTCTCTCTCTCTCTCTCTCTCTCTCTCTCTCTCTCTCTCTCTCACCCTGTTGTTTTCCTTTCTGATGTCTGGACAGCAAAACCAGTCTTCAAAATCCTTTATTTAAAAAAAATAACACCGAAGCAAATTCGATCACAGAAGCTTTTAAAATCTAAAGACCTTGGAAGCTAATTTGTGTGCCCTTTTAAGAGGGCTTCCTGCATTGTGATAAACACACAGGCTTGGGTTAAATGCTGCTGGCAGCCTGCCACACATCAGCCAGGTCATCCTGGCTCTTAGGTACCTGGAGTTCCTGCAGAAGCCTGTGGAGGCAGGGCAAGCCCGGATCCTCCTCAGTTCCAGCAAGTGACTTTGCTTGTCACCAAGTAGCAGGTAGAAGCCGACACTGCTCTTGGTGGTTCTGTACATGTCCTGCTAACTTCTCTCATTGCCTTAATGATGTCCTCATCTTGCTCCTTCCTCACCTGACTGTGTGTCTCTCAGTCCTTGGCACTTGGAGGTCCCTGATATCTGTAGCTGCTGTGGTGCAGAAAGCACCGGCTTCAGAGCCAGACCAAGACATGTGCCTTGGGAGGAATTCATATACACACCCAGTACTCTATCCTTCAAGGTTTTGTATTTCCAAAGCCAGGCATGACGGCATAAACCTGTGATTCCTGCACTCTGGAGGCTGAGGCAGGAGGATTACCTCTAGCCAGCCTGGGGCTACATAGTGAAAGCCTGTGTCTGAAACACACACACACACACACACACACACACACACTTTGTATTTCTGCTCTGGACTGCAGACATCACCCATCCAAAATTAGTCTGCACAGTAAGGAGTAGTGTTCTTCTGTAGCATCTGCTCCTCACTAGTGACTGTTTGGCTGAGACTAGGCTATCTGCTCTGATCTGAATAGTTCTACGGAACTTCCTCCTTCTCTTCTTCTTTTTAAAATCTGTTACTGTTAGTTTGTGGGAGGGGGGCTTACACATGCCACAACATACATGTATCTGCTGGTCCATCTCCTCCACTCACGTGGGACCTCTTTAGGAACCACGGCTTCCCTCTGGGAATTGCAGAGTCTCACTCCCAATAGCAAAGATGCACTGTGAAAGGTGCTTCTTCCCTACACTCTGTGTGTGTGTGTGTGTGTGTGTGTGTGTGTGTGTGTGTGTGTGTGTTGCACACATGCCATAGAAACATAAAATTGTAACAAATGCTTTGCTGAATTCATCTCTTTACATTGGAAAGACAGCCAGGATTCTTTCCAGAAAAGTCTTTCCTGGCATACAATACCATGTTAATCATATTTGAAACACATGCCTGTTGATGTCGCCAGGGCCCTGTCCTTATGTCTAAGTCAATGTAGAACAAACCTTTTGTCAGTACATCCTGTACCATCTGCTCCCCTCCTGGGCCTGCTGGGGCCATGGGAGTGGTACATTCCAGATGTGAAGACTGCTCACTAACCGCCTTAGAAGCATGAAGTGCTTGGCATACTTTGGGCACCATGGCAGAACTCAGAGATGTCTGACTGTTGGGATGGCCCACACTCCCCCTTCATCCTCACACTGAAAGCAAAGGAACAAATGGAGTGGGTCTGGAGTGAGAGAGGAAAAGAGAGCTGCTGAGCAGAGAATGGAATGTTGAATGGCAATGCCTGGAGATCTTTAGGGAGGCTCCTTCATTAAGTCTTCATGACATGGGAGACTGTAGCTCATGGGCATCCATAATCAAAGCCTCAGCTGGGGAAAGTGTCCTAGCTACAAAATAGAGCCCTTCTCTATAATTCTAAAAACAGTTCAATGGAAGTGAAACTCAATCTGAAGGGTCAATGGCAGGGATTCAAAAATTATGGTTTATTTGTGGAATAATATGCGTCCACTAACACAAAATGCTCAATGGGAAAAATACTCACAATGAAAGGTTGGGTGTGAAAAATAGGGTTCAAAACGGAGTATATTGTCTGACTGGAAATAGATGAAAGGGACAGTTGGTTCTATCTAGTGAGTTCCAGGGCAGCATGGGCCACAAACAATGACAATAAAATAATACAAACAAGTAAAAGTCAAATGAAAGTGAAAGAGATTAATGGAAAGATGAACAAGAAGAGAGTAAGTGTGATGTCTCTATGCTCACAGGTTTTTTGTTTGTCTTTACTTCTCAAAGTATTTAATGTATCTCATTGGCTTTAGAGTCTTACAAGTCCTGATTTTAAGTGCTTTACTGGGAAAATCTTATGAAAACTGGCAGGATACAGTATTTTCAGGCTACATAATGGTTAGTAATACTCAAATATAGCCAGAATGTTTTTCTGAACTTGGTCTTTAGAGTTTTCAAATCTCATGGGTTTGTAGCAGGAAGGGTCATGTGGGGTACATTAGATGAGATGCCCATATAGGGGTATGGTGTGTAGGCAAAGCAAACCTCTTCAGCACAGCCTCCTCCCAGATGCCTCTGGCTTGTCAAGGCTGTGTGCATTTCTCTGTTGCCTCAGCTGCCAAGCAGTAACTGAGAAATTGTGTGTTCCACCCAGAAACACAATTAATACCTGGCCCAGAGAAGCAAGACAAATTCTTCGAGATTAAGTATAGACTGTGGAGATGTCTCAGCAGAGAAAATGCTTACTGTGCAAGTGTGAGGACTTGAGTTCAATCCCAAGACCCTACATAAAAAAGCTGTATGCAACTGCACCTGTAATCCCAACACTAGGGAGATGGAGACAGAATTCCCAGGGCTCGCTGGTCAACCAATCTAACTAAACTGGTGAGCTCCAGGTCCAGTGAGAGACCTTGTTTCAAGACAAGGTGGAGTGATGTTGAGGAAAACACCCAGCATTGACCTTTGACACCTACAGTATGTGTGTACTAATGTACACACATACACACACATACATAAACAAACATCAGACTGATGTCTGTTGAGTTTCTTCTTTCAGACAAAGATGCAAGCACAACAAAGCATGGACATGATATTTTACAAAATTAGAGATCATTATTGGGTTAATTTTATAAGCTAATAAATATATTTGATAACCTAACCCTAAAACATCATGCTTATTAAGAAGAAATAAAGAAGATCAGTGAAGTAGCTTTTAGTGAGCCTTTACTAGATGCCATTTTACGTAAATGATTCTGCTTTGCATAATTTGTCCTATTTAATATTAGTATTAATCACCAATAACTTGGAGAACTGTTTTACCTGCATCTATCATGCATCATCACACATATTCTCTCTCTCCATCCTGCTTCTTGTTTAGCCACCTGCAGCTGTCTCTTGCAACACCTACTCCCCTATATTCACTTCCAAAATTTGGGAGACCCAGAGAGTCCAAGGTTGATCCACTCTGACTTAATGGCTCCCATATTTACTATGTCTCCTGCCTCCTAACGAAATAAACCAACGGTGTTAGAGACAGGCTAACATGCTCAGTGAATAAGAAATTGCTTCCTTTCTGTAACATTGCATTATGAAGCTCAGCTCCTTCTCTACAAACTGAACATACACATTTCCCTCTTGCACAAGATGCACAAGTTCTTTCTGTGTGGGTTTACTTTTATTTTGGATGGGCTTTGCCTGTGTTTCTGTGTGGCCACCAGGTCAACCACAAAGCTGTGGTTCTGGGCAGACTGACCCTCTTCTACATGAATCACATGACAAACCAATTCTATTATTAGCTCTGTGGGTTTGACCCCATAGATAGCTCACCAGTCATGAATTTGGTTGTCAGACCTGGAAGAAAGTATCTCATGGGGGTGGAAACCCCTAGACTCAGGATCTGTGACCTTCTGTGGACAACATCTGACCCAGCTGACCTGCAGGGGACATACTTTGATCTTGGCCAGAGATTACTGGTACCTGCTCTGCCTCCTAGTACCCTTTCACAGTGCCTCCATGGTGGCTTCCAGTAACTCTTTAGAGTTACCCCTCCCTCCCACACATCCTGCTCCTGGTCCACATTCTTCCACAACTCTGAGCCTCTGGCAATGCTGTGACTTCCACTTTGTCATTCCCTTTGCTAATGCCTTTGAAATGGAGGCGAATGTTACTTTCTCAATGAAATTGTCCTAAAGCAGCATAGTACAGTGGTTGGTGTCCATATTCTCCATATTCTCAACAAGAGCTCCCAGTTTTAGCCATGAATGAGACTTTAAAAACAAAGATTTATTTAATTTTTATTTATGTGTACATGTATGTACACATGGGCATGCCTGTATGTGTGTGTGTTTATGTATGTATGTATATATGTATATGTGTGGTTTGTTCACATGTGTGTGCCCAAAAAAGGGTGTCAGATCCCCTGGAGTTGAATTATAGGTGAGTATAAGCCTTCCCATGTGGATTCTGGGAACTCAGATCCTTGAGAAATGCAGCAAGTTCTCTTAACTATTGAGCCACCTTTCTAGCCCTTAACATGACTCTCACAGGAATTGTTTGCTCATCTGCATGGTGATTGTATCAGGGTAGGTGAGGCTGCAATAACAAGTAGCCTCCAGAAAGCTGGATAGCTCAACCACCAAGTGCTCAACCACTGAGACACAACAGGTTTGAGTTGGTGCTCCAGAAGGTGGGAGCTATCTATGTTCCACAAACATAGTGATGCCAGAACCCAGGCTCCACTCAGGAAGTGACTCTCTTCTTCCTGATGGGCTCTGCATTCCAGCTGGTTGACTCTCACTAGTCTTTCAAGTTTTTCCTTCATTTTATGTGTATGGGTGTTTTGCCCTCATGCATGAGTATGTACCATGTATGTGTACTGTGTCTAAGGCAACCAGAGAAGAGTGTCAGATCACCTGGCACTGGAGATATCAGAGATCGTGAGTTGCCATGGGATTCTGGGAATCAAACCTAGCTTCTCTGGGTGAGCAGCCAGTATGCTTAGCCTCCAAGGCACATCTCTAGCCCTCTCTCTCCAGTCCTAACCACTCTCTATTAGTGAGAATTGGTCAACTCCCTGTGTGAGGCAAGCTGAGTTCAGTCTGGCTCTCTGTCCAGTAAGAAACGCAAAAGACTATTTTTCTTTTAATGGAAGGGGCTAAGAGTGCCACTGTAGACTCCTGGAGAACACTGACTGCCCTTCTTCCATAGGCTCCCTGTTCTCTGCCAGAACTGTGAGTTCACTATCTGGTCCTCAGGATGTGTCTGTGGAATGATTGGAAACCAGAATGCTAGTTTGATTCCCACTTACCACCCTGTCATTAAACTTCAAATCAATCTACAGACCTCCTTTTACCTCCCTTGCCTTGTAGGAAGACCTTCATTTAATGGTAGCACACCAAGACACCAAGGGCTTTTATGAAGGTAGTATGATCCCTTCAGTGATATTTTCTCGTCATACAGTCATGAAGCCAGAGCCTTGGTGTTTTGCAAGGTGAAAACATCCTGGTGAAGAGTCAGTCTGTAATTCATCTTTATGTTAGAATTGTATCATCTCCCATCCATTTCCCCGCCAGCATGGTCCAGGCCTCGGACTTTGGCTCTCCTTCCTGCCAGATACATCCTGTCTCTCTCATCAGTTTCCGTTCCTCCCACCTAACCCGGACTACAATGAAGAGACGTATAATAAAATCTTTTAATTGTCTTAGCATATGTTGCTTTTATTAGGTAGGCATAATTGCATTCACGGGATCACCTACAGAGTCCTTTCGAATATAAAATTGAAATGGCTTCACACCCTGTGCACAAGTCCTTCGCAGCTACTGTTTTCCCCTTCGCTGCCTCCTGTCCCCCTTTCCCTGTAAAGTTCACATTGAAGTATGAACAGGGAGAGGTGGGCTGACACATGGTGGGTCTTATCAGCCCTGGAGTGCAGCTGTGGCTCGACCAGAAGAGCGACTGTCATTTCTACACCATTTATTCCTTGCCTGGCCTCATTGCTTGCTTTCTCTAGGAAGAAATTCTTTCCAAGTACTCTCTTTGTCATTTATTTCCTCTCCCCCCCACCCCGTTCTTCCTCCCTGAGCAGGTTTTGATGTGCATTTATCCCAAAGGCAAGCCTTTTACACACTTCTGTTGACCTCTGGGGCCAGGCTCCTCCAGTCAGAGGCTGCCTGGTAAAAGCTAAGTTGCAAAGCTTTTATGGTGTCATTTCAGCTCCTTGAAAACCATCTCCCTCTGCCTTGCAACTATTCCATTGCTTCTGATCGCTAGCTGTTATTCAAAAGTGGGCAATGATGGAATGCGGGGTGGGGGCATCAACCTGGCCAGACCCTTTCTCTGGTACCAAGCTTCCTCCACCAGGGACAGGCTGTTCGAACTCCCTCTTTTCTAAGTTTGGGGTCATGCTGAGCATATTCAACCTGAGTTGCTATTGTACTGAGGCCTTGGCTCTTCTTCTTCTTCTTCTTCTTCTTCTTCTTCTTCTTCTTCTTCTTCTTCTTCTTCTTCTTCTTCTTCTTCTTCTTCTTTTCTCAGTAAAGTCACAGGTGGTAACTATTTTAGTTCACAGGTCATATGTCAAAAATACTTAACTGACTCCAGGGCTGGAGAAATGACTCTCCGTGACTAAGAGCATTCGTCTGTGTTCTTTCTTAGAACTAGAGTTTGGTTCCCAGCACCCAAGTTGAACAGCTCACACAAGTCTGCATCTCCAGCTCCAGGGGTCTGACTCCCTCTTCCAGCCTGCACAGGTTCTCCACTCATGTGCAAAATAAAATAAATCTTCAAAACTATACTCAATTCCCTAGGGCCATTTGAGTTGCTATTGCAACATATTATAAGCTATGTGTCTAATGTACAGTAGACATTCCAAAGTTCTGAACCTTAAATGCCCAAGGTGAAAGACTGAGTAAATTCACAGGTAAAGGCACATCTGTTCACAGATGGCACCATCTCACTTTGTCCTCATATGGTGGCAGAGGATAATGAAGCCACCATTTATAGGAACGCTAATCTCATAGAAGAGGGCCTCACCCTCATGGTCTACACTGCCTTCCTAACAGCCCCACCTTCTAACATTACCAATTCAAGGGAAACATTTTCACTACATGAAGTTTGGAGAGACGTTGACATTCAGACCAAGCACCATTAAAGCACAAAGCAATCATGGATGATATAAAAATGAACAACTGAATGTATCTCTTAAAAAAACTGCATTTATTAAAACAAGAAGTAGGTAATATTTGGCTTCTGAACCTTATTTAGCTGACAATTTTAAATCTTAAAACTTCAATTTATCTTCCAAGAATTCCTAGTCTAATTTTAAGTAACTCTAGCTCTTTAAGGACACATGTGGCACATGTGGCAAATGTTCCATTTGGAAGGTAGAATGCTATTACCAAATAAAAACTCAGGTGACTGACTTCCCAAGTGCATTCCCCCTCTTTGCTTACTTCCCTTTGGATAATAGAAATGTGTTTTTTAAATACATCACTCAAAACAAAATTTCATGATATCTCACGGAGCTATTTAGAGATGTGAATATTGTTATCTTCCATTTGCTGTGCAGAATTCCCTAGGAAAATGTGAATCTTTGTATCCCGGAGAGGTGCAACCATTGGGGAGAGGAATGAATTTATTGTCTTAATCCTACAGCTCTGTCACCAGGACCTCCGAGTCTGGCTGAGGGCTAGGGGACCAATGAACTTCTGGGGACATGTATGGGAAGCCTCCAAAATTAACAATCTCACTAAGAAACACAATAAAAGTGTCATATTCCCAAAGTACAAGAATTAAACTCAAGAGATGTAAAAATAATTTGTCTAAAGGCCAAGGAAGCATGCTTACCTGGGTTGAATCTGAGTATGATTAATGTTGCAAATGCAAAACCATGATGGCATTCCTCTATCTGTGTGGTTTAATTAAAGCCGAGTGAGACAGATAATATTAGCCCATTACCTTTGATCCTGAGTACACTTCTCAGATACCCTTCCCAGCCCCCTCTACCAGTCAGCTGTAACATTTGCCAAGGATGGCATGCGAGCTTGCAGGGTGTGAAATGAGATCCAGCAGTTAAAATCTGGACCAATGAGAACCCTGGACATGTGATCCTGTATGTTCATCCTGTACCCTTCTGCCTGGAGAGAAGGAAGACAGACAGCCCTCAGGGTCACCTTCAAATAAGGGTGTTGGAACACCCCATCTCTGGTGCTTTCAGTGGTAGGATCTGCTGAGATTTTTTTCTTACTGAATCTGAGCTATGCTAAATCTATGACCTGGTTCTTCTTTAGCATTCAGAGGCATTGGTGTGGCCAGGCTCAGGGACCCAGGAAAACTTGAGAGTGGGAAAGGAACAGAAGCTCCTAATCCTGGGAATTTGGGCACTTAGAGTTCTGTTTTGGGCATGTGGAACAGGATGACAAGATGTCTAAACACTGTAGTCAAATCGTGTTACCTCATAAACTTGATTTGGCTCAGTGGTACCGAGGGCACACAGATGAAGAAGTAGCCCCAAATTGAGAGTTCATGTTTTGGGAATGACCTCTGCTGGGCTAAAAGAGAGCTAGCTGGGGGATCTGAACACTTGGGCAAAAAAGATACAAAAGTAGGTGTTAGAGACTAACCACATTTCTATCATGAGAGAAGGAGATCTGAGAGAGAGAGAGAGAGAGAGAGAGAGAGAGAGAGAGAGAGAGAGAGAGAGAGCATGCAGTAATTTATAGATTGGCATTTTTCCTTGGGTCCTTGTAATACTTGTTTATTAGAGATAATTTGCTTAGGTGAACACGATGCAGTCATATGAGGAAGGCTTTTATTAGTTGTGTACGGCATGGATCAATAGTAATCTGAATACTGTAAATCTGCCCCGTTAACAGCTTTATTCCTTCGTCAGATATTAATTTCAGAGTGTTCCACCCATTACAGAATGCACATAAACGAACGGTGTGGTATAGTCGCTGCTGCTGCTGCTGCTGCTGCCGTCTCTGCAAGCAGGTTAGCTGTGTGTCTTCCTAAGCCTCCATGTACGTTCTCAGCCAAGGAGAGCAGATAGGGCTAGGTGGCATTGGGTCAACAGGAATCTAGAGCTGTTGGAGGTGTGGAGACAAAACAGAAACCATGGATTTCATTTACTTGCTTAATATGCATACATACTTGCCCCCTTCACTCACTCTGCACTCTCTTACTTGCCCCTTTACCCCTTCCCTCTTTCCCTCTTCCCCCTTTCTGCCTTCTTTTCCTCCCTCCCTCTATCCATTCATCCCTTTGTTCCTCCTTTCTTCCTTCTGTGTCTCTGTCTTTCTCTCTGTGTAAAATAAACTACCCACATACTCATATACTATGATTGAAATACCAATACAAACACCCCAGATAGGAAATTTAGAAAATAAAGAGAAAAACAACAGGAAGCTCACTTTAATAAATTAGCCACCACTTCTATTTATAACACTAAATAATAAGCAACAGGGGTGCCTAAGGACAGCCCACTTATCTCCCCCCTCCCAAATTTCAATACAGTTGAGATTATATTGTGTACCTGGTTTCTAAACTGTTATGATTTTTATACTGCCGTGTTAATTACTAAGCTTTTAAAAGAGATTTAACAAAATGAAGTCATAGGAAGAAACATTATGTTAGCCTCTTTTGCTAAATGGCAATCGTAGACATTTTGTGACCCTGGAAATACACAGGGTATATATGCATTTGTGAGTGTGTATGTATGTGTTTAAAACATGATCATATTGCTTAGCAATACGTACAGTACACATATGGATGAGGTTTTTATTTAATGGTTATACACTAGTCTGAGGTACAGAGTAACCCCAATTGAATCAAGTATTCCCCTATCAGTGCATTTGCCTTAGTTTTGCTATTACTGTTGCTTAAGCTCTTACAAATACAACAACAGTACATGTTATTTTGTGTGTGTGTTTGTCCTAACACACAGCTGTTTTCAATTTTGCAGGATAGATTCTCAAAGTACAATTTGATTTCTGGGTCAAAGATCAGGTAGACCTAATTTGCTATCTTATGCTTTTACTCAACATACACACAAGTAAGCAAAACCCTTTGCAAAGGATCTCGGTGTTTTTTTTTTTTTTTTTTTTTTTTTTTTGTAATCGACTGCCAAGTTCTCCATCATGTAGCTGTTCCAAAGTTGACTCGATGTTTCCCTTATCAGGGTGCCTTTGGGCGCCTTCCAGTTCTTTGCTTTTTAAACACTGCTAGGATGAACCCCTTTTCCTTTGTCCTTCTTTAGACTTAGGTAGGATTGCTAGCCAGAAGCCACAGAGGGATTGAGAATTTTCTTTCAAATCTCAAGACACTGACAATCCCAGGATAGATTTGACAGATTTGGTCTGTAGGTTGTATCCACAGGTAGTTACAACACTTGAAGTTACTCCGTTTCCTGCTTGTTATCAATATGACTTCACTGACACTGAACCTGAGCACAGCTCAGTAGCTGTGACAGTTCGTGTTGACTGTCAGCTGGACCCTGAATGACATAGGAGACAAGTCCCTGGACAACTGGGAGGGGTTTCCAGGTTAGGTGGAAGACTCATCTAAGCTGTGGGCAGCACCATTTCTATGGGCTGCAATCCTTGACAGAATACAAAGGAGAAAGGGAGCTGAGCACTTGTTATCTCTCTCTGCTTCGGCTTCCTGACTGTGGATGTGATGTGACCAGCTGCCGAAAGTTTTGCTTCTTTCCACCCTGATGAACTCTGAACCAAGTGATCTGAACTTGCTTTCACTGACTGTGTGCCTGTGTGTGTGTGTGTGTGTGTGTGTGTTTAATCACAGCAAGTAGAGAAATAGCTACC
Organism: Phodopus roborovskii; assembly: GCF_943737965.1. NCBI lineage: Eukaryota > Metazoa > Chordata > Mammalia > Rodentia > Cricetidae > Phodopus > Phodopus roborovskii. The sequence goes on along the minus strand of NW_026126558.1, from coordinate 13,564,047 downwards.
ATATCAATTATCCTTCCCATCACCCAAAAACATCCAGTAGATTCTGCAGGAGACAAGTTATGTTGAACTGAAGGCATCATTGAAGACATCTTCCCATGCCAGCCAGCTGGGAAGGATGAGACCTTTTGCTGGGAGCTCATGGAAGGCTTCTTAGCTCCCTTCCTATGTTTCACTTTTATCTGCTCATAACCATTGTTCCCCAATAGGAGCAGGCTTTCTTATTGGGATGGTACAGTCCTGGAGTATAAAGGGACATCTGCTAACCCTGTGGGGAATGTGGGTGCCGTTGTCATGCTGGTTGTCTGACAACAAAGACTACCATGTCTGTGACACATACCCATCTGCCTTTGTCACACACAAATCTCCATCTCAGTATTTGATTTTTTTTTTTTTTTTTTGTCTCTAATTCCACGTGTGTCTTAAACACATTGCATCTTTGTATTTGGACTTCTCCTGCAAGACCTCAGTGATAATGTAGTGGTTTTCAGCTGGGATGGGAGAGGGGGGGAAGTAATTAGCAGGGCCTATTATAATGGGGTTAGTGGGGTTATTTGTGGTTTTAAAGTAGAATAACAGAGTGTTTAAAAGCCAGGATTCTGGAGCCAGGAGGACTGGGTTCAAACCCTGACCCTTCCTCTTGCGAGCTTGTGACCTTGGTCATGTTATTAACCTCTTTATGTCTTTATTTTACTATAACTATGGGGTAATTGCAATGCCTGATGCATCATTTTGTTATGAGGAGTAAATGAGTCGCTGTTTCTGAGTTAATGTTTGGCAAAGAACAAGCACTGTGTGTGTGTGTGTGTGTGTGTGTGTGTGTGTACAAAATACCCATAAATGGATGTGGTTATGTTTTCTATAATTCCAGCTGGGCAAAAGAACCTTTAACAAAAACTTCCAGGCTAGCACAGATCACAGGAAAACAGGCTTGTGGGTTGGGGTTGGGGGGCTTTGAGGGCAGAAGAACAGAGTTGGTTAGGTATATGTGGTGTGCAGTTCAACACACCCAGGCCCTAATTGATGTGCATACTTCAGGAGGAAGGGTGGTTCTTTCTAGCAGTCATTGAGAACACTCAACTGCTGGCCAAGGTACAGGTACAACCAAAGCTAGAAGCCCACAGCCTGAAGAAGAGCATCTGGAAGGCTCCCAAAGGAGAGGACGCTGGTGGTTCTAGGCTGGCCCTGCCCATTGCCTGTAGGCATCTAAGCAATTGGATTATCTTTGAAATCACAAAGCCAGGTCAACCATGCAACACAGGTAGCACCTACAACATCCTGGTCTTTGTTCTTATAGAAAGACAAATTAGAAGAAACAAGAGAGAGGAAGATGTGTTTTGCTGAACACTGAGCTAACAAATGGCTATCTGATGTGATATATAGAGCATACTGGTGAGCAGACAGAAGATGGGTCTCAAGAAGACTAAACACATTATTTTTCTCCATTAGAAGGCATTTCTTCATCTCTTACATTTCTGAAATTGGCATGCTCCCTGTAATCTCTGGGGCCATTTTCTGCTCTGTCAATCTTCTTCTGCAGTGCTCTGAGCATATCAGCCATGAATCCTAGCTGAATGGCCATGTTAAGTTGTAAATATTAAGTGGCGCTCATGCTAACTACATAATAAGTATAATCAATAACTATGTGGGCTTTGCCATATTTTAGCTCATTTCACAGTCATAACATTTCACTAGGGTATACTCTGCTATTGCACCCAACTTACTGATGAAGAAACTGAGGTACATGACACTTAATAGACCTGTAGAACTGAAAGCTGCTAAAAGGCTATCCTGGTAAAAACAAAGGTTGCATTTCAGTGGTTCTGATCTCTTGTGAATCACAGATGATTCTTCAGCCATATACCAGAAATATACACTCTTCATTAAAAACATCATATAAATGGCTCTTGTAGAGTCTTTGCTTCCTTCTGGAACATCATAAGCCAGGCTTCCATCATTTGTCTCTCTCTCTCAGCTTTCCTATCTTCCAAACTCCCACAACAGCCCATTAAGTTCTGAGCACTCAGTGACTTTCCTAACACCAAGTTCCAAAATCCTTCCACAATCCCACAAACGACATTCTCAGTCAGGTCTGTCCCAGCAATACTGCATGATCCTGGACCAATTTCTATCTCAGTTTGCTTTCTACTTCTGCGATGAAGACTGTCACCAAAAGCAACTTGAAAAGGAGAGGGTTTGTTTAATCTTATAGATTATAGTACTCTAAAAAAAGGAAGTCAGGACAGGAACCTGGAGGCAGAAACTAATATAGAGCACATGGGGAAATGCTGCTTTCCGGCTTGCTCCCCATAATTTGCGAGGCCCAAATGCTAAGGGATGGGACCACTCACAGTAGGCTGTGTGTCCTTCCAAGTCAATCATTAATCAAGAAAATGCCCACATAGGCTTTCTTACTGGCCAATCTGATGAAGCACTTTCTCAGCTGAGATGTCCTCTTCCCTGATGTTTGTGTCCAGTTGACAAAACCCAACCGGGATCATGGCAGAGCTGGGATGGGAATCAGTATCTTCATGCCTATCCAGCCTGTGCTCCTTCCTCCATGTCCCACCGACTCTGTCACTGCCTTTCATTGCTCTTCTTTACATCCTCAGAGGTCGCCAGTGGATGACTCCAGAGCCAGGCCGCGGTGTACATTGTGCTTTGAATGTGGAATATCCCCCATAGGCTCATATGTTTACGCACTTAGTGCCCAGATGGTGGCAGTGGTTTAGATGGTGTTTAGGGGGTAGAGAGTGATGCTGGAAAAAGTGGGTCACTAGGTGGTGAGGCTTAAGGTTTTAAAGTCCGACACTACTTCCTGTTCACACTTTGTTTCCTGACCATGGACCCAGTGTGACCAGCTGCCTCACACTCCTCGTCTCCATGTCTTCCCCACCGTAATGAATGGTATCTCTTCCTCCTTTTGATTGCTTGTCAGGCACTTGGTCACAACAATAAAGTGCATCAGTAGTACAGTGGGGATTGCCTTTCTCAAATCTCCATCTCTGTGTCTTTAGGACAGTCCTTTCCCAGAGCCTTCTCTGAAGGAGGCAGACAAGGACACTGCCAAGTGTTCTCCATGGAGTGGGGGCAGAGTAGCAGCCATTACCAACAGCAGTCACTGAGAAACCATCTGAACAGACTGGTGATCTTGCCCTGCCACTTGCTGCCATGTGCACCTTTCATTTGAATTGCTCAAAAGTATCGAAACAAGCACAATTAGTCACAGAGAGTCAAAAGAAACAGTTTGGTATGGAGCATCTTCCCTTCACCTGTTCAACCAAAGCTCTTCAATGTCCCACCCTATGGGAGGCAGTAACAATGTACAGAGCATCCAAATAAGTTTTCAAGAACAGAGACCTGAAGTCAATAGGCTCATTTATAAGAACTATACCAACCTCCATGCTGCTGATATCCCTACCACTTTTTGTTACACACTGACTAAAGGACACCGGCTAGGCTCTTGTTCTCACAGCTCTAAAAATCGATCCCTGACCAGGCTTTATAATTGTAATACTAACCCCACAGTGCCAGTCTGTACCTGTTTCTCCTGAGAATCAAGATGCTTCCTCCTCTTGGCTCAACCTTCCAGCACCTTAGTGACTCATATCTGACCCTGGGATTGAACCACCTTTCCCAGAAGAAGAGGAGTCTTGGAAGACAAAGATAGCAACCAGAAAAGGAGGTACCAAAGGCAGCCAGGGCCGATAACTCCTCTGGCTAATTTCATTCTCATTTACCCCATGCTCCTGGCAATGATACAGTTGGCTCTGAGGGGGAAGGTGATGAAAAGTTATCAGTCAAGAAAACATGAAGGAATAGTTATTTTTAGATAATTGTTGGCTGTAAGAGGCTTCTTTTTAAACTTTAAAGAATTGTAAGGGTAGAGCTGTCCCTGGCACTAACATTGATGCTGTTTATAAGAATCAGGAAACATTAAAAAACACTTGACTGGAGGATGGTGTCAGTCCTTCTGGTCTGCCTGTGAGCCTAGAGACCTACAAAAGAGAAAAACCACAGATGTGTTTTCTTCAACTATTGACCCTTTTGCAAATCTGAGTGGGAGAAGTCCCTTCCCCTCTGTGAATCAAAGGGAAAGCCAGTTATTTTCTGGTACTCAGAATACTTGAGTTCAGAATTAGCCCTTAACAGCCTTGCTCTCTGGTCAAGCCACTGAGTCAGACAGGAAACTCCCCTTATCCAATCAGAGCAGAGGAAATATCTCTGGGAAACCAACCTCCAACCTCAGCCAGCCAGCTTCAGTACTTGCCTGGTGAGCAGCCTGCCTTCCCACTGCTACTTATAGTATTCTCGAAAAAAAGGTTACACTTAGGTGTATTTGATCATATTTTTTTTCCAGGGGCTGTTTGTTTTCTTGAAAAATTCTTTTGGTCTATATTATTTATTAGATAAGGCAGATACCTCTGTGGCCCACTCCCACCAGCCACAATTCATTTCATCACCCAGTTGACCTCAGAACAGGTGGGGGCCTTTCTGCAGTGAGACAACCACATCTTCATCTCTTATGGTGGGTTGCAAGATTAGAGCAGGGGCCTTTTGTGAGATGTGTGATAATGAATGGATGTTTGGAAAATACCGTTGTGGATTTTTCTTCTCTGTAGTGGTGGAAGAAGGCCATAGGTTGAAGGAAGGAATCAGGGAAGGAATGAAGCTGAGAATGAATGAATGAGTGTGTGTGTGTAGCTTACAGGCTGGATGGCTTTAGTTACTGCCTTGTAAGAGGAAGGACTTTTCTGAGTTCTAGATGGTGACATGAAGAAGAAAATGTTGGGTAATGGGCATTGACATTATAACTCAGACACATGCTCATGGCTGATATTAAGAAAAAATATGACAACACACACACACACACACACACACACGGGAGGAAGTGAGGGAGGGATAGAGTGAGTGAGGAAGAGAGAGAGACACACACACACACATACAGAGAGAGAGAGAGAGAGTTATTAATACACTACACATCTTTGAGGATGTCACCAAAATCTTTTTGGAACCTTCACATGATGTGTATTGCCACATATGGTCTTGAACATTCTAACATTCTAGAATATACTCAGGATTAGGCTGAGCTACTTGAGGTTGATAAGCAGAGGTCTGGGCCCAGCAAGAATGGTCATGAAGCTACTTGGTCCATAGACATTTGCACTGAGAGTTTTACTCCAAGCATATAAGCTGGATGGGCTTAAAGCAGAAACTCTGGATCCCAACTGCTGAGGTCCAAGGTCAAGGCTCTGGCAGGTGCTTACTTCTTCTCAGGATTAGGGAGTCTTAAGGGGTCAAGGGCCCACCCTACTCCAGTGTGATCTCATCTGAACTAATTACTTCTACAATCTAATATAACCGTGTCTGTTTTCAAATAAGGCAACACCCTGAGGCATAGATCTTCAACGTATGTTTTGGACATACTTCAGCTCATGCTTCCTGGTAATGGCAGTGCTCTCACTAATGCTGACAGGACAGCTGCCATTTTGGAAAATCCCATGTGTTGAGCTAGGTGCTTTCTGTTTGTCATCTCTAAGGAACAGGAAACTGAACCTCAGGGAAGCATGTTCTATAATCTCACTCCTCACTCCCTGGTACCACTCTACCCCTCCTGGGCCAAGTTTTCAGTGAGTTCACTAACATTTTACTGCAAGCTCACCTTATGATCTGTCCCTGAGTCCAAAGGAGGCCTGTAGTATGACAGGTGCCAAAGAATAACAATGCAATTTCAAAACCAAGACTGATGGAGAAAATGTAAGTCACTTAGTAAAAGACAAGACTTAATATTATATATAGTGCTCAGAACAGAATCTAGAAGGACTCTGGGATGTACCCAGTCAGTAACTATAAGACTCATAGACTCTGAACCCAACTTCCTAGATTCAAATCCCACTTCCTAAGGTTACTCTGGAGGATACCTTAAATACGAAGAATCCTCCTCCTCATAGTAGTTAATGCTAATACCACATAGAATGTTGTTCATTTCCTTTGTTTTGTTTTGTTTCAATAGTGGAGAAGTTGTAGGCATGGCTTCATGTATCTCAGGCTGGCATAAAACTCTCTATGTCCTTGAAGATGACCTTTAAAACCAGGTCTTTTTCCACATTGCATAGGGTTTACATGAAAGTGAATCAAGTCTACCTACAGAGATACAATGGTGTAACTCCCATCAACCCTGTTTTAGTGCCGAGGCTGGTTAGTTTTAACGGACATGGCCATTAAACTTGACATGGCCCAAAATCACCTGAAAAGAGAGGCTCAAGGAGATTATTTAGAGCAGACTGACCTGTGGACATGTCTGTCGGGGGTTATCTTGGTTGTTCACTGATGGAGGAAGAACCAACCCACTGCAAGCAGCACCATTTCTTAGGCAGGTGGTCCTGAATTGTGCAAGATGAAAGCTAGCAGAGCATAAGCAGCAAGCTAGTTTACAGCATGGGTGCATTGACCTTTGCTCTTGCTTGTGAATGTGGTGAGACCAGCTGCCTCAAGTTCCTGACTCAGTGATTCACCCAAAGCAATGAACTATAACCTAGAACTATAACCTGAATGAACACTTTCCTTTCCTAATTGCTTTTATCACAGCAACAAAATGTGGCTAGAACAGTGCCCCAGACATAGATTTCACAAACATGTATTGAATACTTCCTAAGCACTGAATTTTTCTCTAGTCTTTGAGGTCTGTGAATGATTCTGCCTCAGGTGTGAGTGTTCCTTCTGCATGGGACATGGACTTCAGATGTGAGGAAGCTCACTCGATACTTATTTCTGTGTGCAGTGGTACTCCCCTAGGCACCAGCCCTCCTCCCACTTCCTGTGTGGCTCTCCTTTCTTCTCCCCAGATGGCCCATGATTGACAGTGGTAGAGTGCAGTCATTTCTTTCATGTATCCTCTTCCTAGCATGGCCTGGGTACCAGAGATGAAAGTTCTGGGAGGCAGGTCCTGGGTGACTCCTTGTCTGTGGTTTCAGACAGCTCCGAGTTGTAACTGCTGTTGCAAAACACATGTCTCTGGTCAATGTGCCCTCTTTTTTTGGGTGATCATATGACTTCGTTTAGTCTCTGGATTTCTTTTCAAGATTTCCAGAACTCCTTTACTGGAGGATATTTGCACGGGTATGGAGCACAGCATGCATTGTCAGAGAAATTACAAATTACTAATTGAAGTGCCTCCGAGAATCATTTTCCTTTTGTTTTGCCTAATTTTCCACACTTAGGAGATCAAACTTTCAGTTAAATGTTTATACAGCAATTCAGTCCTTGCAAGCCATCTGTTGCCAAGCGGGATCTCTAGGACGCACAGTCGCGTGTGCTGGGTTGAGCCTTCCAAATCTCTTTGCACAGAGGCCTGATATTTAACCCATGCCAGCAGATCACCACTTTTATTTCCAAATCCCCTGCCAGACTCACATTGATCTCCAGGGGTCACGGATGGAGATCCGTGTAGGTTGACTGGGGCCTGCTCAGAGCTCTCACCTTTTGCTTCTTAGTTTCAGTCATGGAGGAAGCACCGGGGGTTGCAGGCAGCAACCTTAGGATTAGTATTCATACTTGCTTGTGAACAGCCAAGCTAGCATGCACCAGAGTAAAAATATTACTTCTCCTAAATGCTCAATAATTATAGTCTTTATTGCATTCAAATCTGTATTGTGACACACAGTAGAAAGCCTTCAAGTTTTCAGTGACAGGGACTTGTGGGTGATGATGAAAAAATTACTATACAGAGAACAGAAATCTGCATTATCAGGGAGGCATTGGTGGCACCTGGTTTTGGGACTCTACCTTTGTATGAGTGTGCACGCATATACACACATTTCTGTGTGTAAGTGCAGGTATACCCATGCCCCAGAGCACATGTGGAGTTCTGAGTATAAGCTCAGATGTCAGTCTCATCTTCTCCCTAGCTTTGATGTGGGGTCCCTTCATTGTTTTTCTACACTGTACGCCAGGGCTCCTGGGAACGCTTTTGTCTTTGACACCCATCCAGTCGTAGGTAGGAGGAGTGTTGCGACTGCAGATGTGCACTCTACTGTGGCTGGCTTTTACTTGGCTTCTTGGGATTTAGACCCTGTGAAGCAGCAAGTGCTTTTACCCAGCACTTTAGGGAATTTTCTTCCTGGTGTTGGCTTCCGGAAGACCTGGCTGAGCAGACTGCATAGGTCTGTTAGGAAAGCATATTTCTCAAAGAATACTTATCCACATTGCTTCCTGTTCCAGACAAAGGGTTCTGAGATTCTCTTAGCTAATAGCTGTTGACCAGGACATGAGGAGCAGGAGAGGGTGGGGCTTTCATCCTATCTCCCTGATTTGTTTCTCTGTATTGAAATCTTTGGAACGCAAAAATCATTGCCTCCTTCCCATGAGAAGAGTTATGACAGCTGTTTTCTATCTTGAAATTTATCTAAGCAAAGTGTCTGTTTTAGGTGATTTAAGTACTTATACACATTGCTTTAAGATAAAATGGAGTGGAGACAGTGGGTATTATTGGTTTTTGAGTTCCTTACAGGTTCCTGTGTTTCAACATTGGGTGCCAAACTGGCAATGCCATTTGAGGGAGTTATGGAACCTGGCAAAAGTAAAGCTTGGCTGCTTGACTGAGGTGGGCCACTGCAGGTGGACCTTTGAAGGTATAGTCCAGCCCTGGTTCCAGTCTAAGCTCTCTAGCCATGATGGATGTGAAAGACAGTAGCCATCTGCCCCACAGGCAGAGCTACTTCAGCTGTCTTACCTTCTATGTCATGATGGACCACCCTCCAAAACAGTGAGCCCAAATAAATCAGAAGATCCTTCTGTCGATATCTCGGTACAACATGAGAAAAGTACTTCATAAACTGCACATGGTGGCACAAGCTGAACTGAAAGCACTTGGGAAGTGAAGGCAGAAGGATCAGAAAAGCAAGGTCATCAGAAATTTGAGGTCAACAGAGGATACGTGATACCCTCTCATAAGAATCCTTAGTGCTAGGGATGGAGCTTAGAGGTATAGTATAGCTTCAAATCCTAGTACAAGCAAAGAAAATGTCCTTATGACGGTTTCAACTTGGATAAAACTGGAATGAAGATCTAATGAAACGTCAAATCCATTTCATGAAGGAAGGGATAAGATGAACTCTGATGATTAATTTGTTGAATTTTATAGAAAAGGGGTCTGTAAACTGCAGTCCATGGGCCAAATCATGTTGTCTGGCTGTGTTTGTGAATAAAGTTTTATTAGAACACAGTTGTAGCTACTTTGGCACCACAACAGTGGGTTCATTTCTTGTAATGGTACACTGTGAAGATTCTAAGCTTTTACAGAGATGTTTGAGGACTCTTGGATGTCATTAGCCTGTTTGTGGTACCTACACATTTTTGAATTGTGACTGAATCTGTTTATCCATATATTCAAACAAAATCATGTATTGACAGCAAACAAATGTACAATAAGGTGCTGTAAAAGATGTTAAGAGTGGGAGGATTTTTATTTCTTGGAGGGAAAAGGTAATCAGAGTGTGCAATTGAAATCAGAGTACAGGTTCTGAGAAAGTGTCTGATACCCTAAGTTTTTTGTTTGCTTTTATGAGATTTTCTTGTGTTTCAACATAGCTACATTGCACAAAGAAAGGGCCTTTCTCTTTCTCTGTTCAATAAAAGCTCCCCCCACCCCATTTTCTTACTTCAGTTAGTCAGAGCTCAAGTCTTCCTCGATCACTGTAGACATCATTTGGGGAAAGCTTCTATCTAATCCTATTTGGGCTAAGCAGAAAAGTTTTCAAGGTACAAAAACCACCAAATAGGCCATGACAAAAAAATAAATATCACCCACCCACCACCTGGCAGAGCTGGGATCAGCCCAAGGTATCAGAGCTGGAGGAGCCCAGGAGATGTGACAGGAGAATTCATGAATAGGCATCTATTTACTGTTGGGATGTGTGTTTATAAGCCTTCTCTTCAATGGGGAAGTACTTAGAGTGCAGTAACCACTTTCAATAAAATTAGTGGAAAAACAGGGAGTTTTAGGGAGTGAGAGATCAGGTATTCTGGGCTCACCACACATCAGGTGATTGAAGCTAAAAATGGCTTTAAATACTGCAATGGCTTGAAATGCCTTACATAAACTGACCAGGAATCTGGGGCATTCACACTACAGACAATTTTCTTCTCCTCCGGATAAGGGATGGGAATTAGTCATAGGGGTATTTCCAGATAATGTAGTTAACACCTCACGCAGTATTAGGTAGGCAGAGAGCTCTGCTCCAGGGAGAGAAACTGGTTCTGCCAGCTCTGACAAGGAATGTATGTATTTTTAAAGTCTGAGTGACCACTAGTGAGTCGTGACCACAGCATGTCTTCCTTTTGGTGTGAAATGTGCCAAGCAGTGCTCCCAAACAGCTGTGTAGTTGTTTGTTCAATTCTTGATTAATTCATTTATTCACTAATCCATCCATCCATCTATCCATTCACCATCTACCTGCCCATTTCCATCTGTCCATCCATCCATCCATCCATCCATCCATCCATTTTTCACTTACCCATTTATTTATCCATCCCACATCTACCTGCTCATGCATTCATTCATTCATTCATTCATTCATTCATTCATTCATCTATCTCATGGTTACTGAAGTGGCAATGGGTTGGCTCTCCTGAGGGAGATGCTCGGTGGAACATCACATGAGGTCTCAGTAGAGTTCCTCCAGTCCTCACCATCTCTGCCACCTCCCTTCCATGCCCAATTTTCACCATACATGTTGTCCCATTGCAGTACCTTCCTCCTATTCTGCTGAGTCAGGAGTCGATACTTTCCCAGCTTCCAAATGTTTCTTGATTACCAACTAAATGTTTCCCTCAGGTATTAGACTTTTAGTTGTTCCTGAGACCAGCACAGATGAATTGAATCTACCATCTTTAACCAGATACCCTGAAAAACCAGCTGTGTTCCCCATTTGGGGGAGTGAGAAGGAGTAATGTAAGAGGAGAAGAGTGTGAACAGATGCTCTTTTACCACCACAGCTGGCCATTATCTGTTGAAAGTGGACTGTGGGCCAGCTACAGAAAAGTCTATTGTGAGTATAGTCTGATTCTGTTCTCAAAATGAATGCAATGTGTTGAGTGTCATGACCTCAGGAGAAAACACAGGCAGTGTGTTGGAGTATTTCCCAATCACTCTGCTGGTTGGAGGTTGAAGACTGGGTCCCCTGGAAAGCTATCTAAGGATGCAACTTGGCAATATGTTTGGGACATAGTCTAAGATACACATCTGTGATGGAATGAGGCACATAGAAGGTACAGTGCAGAGACTGAGCTGTGATACAGGAGAAACAGGTGGTTTGGACAATCCCAAGCAAACTCTGAGGCTGGGGTAGCCCTTCAGAGATGGTATCAAGTGGGATAAGGAGACAAGAGTGTCACTGATGGAGGCTGTCTCTCATAAAGTATCTATCTAAAGCAAAGAAATGCACTTTGGTTAAGCATAGTCTCTGAAGAGGACCCCTCCTTCAGAAGGAAATAGCCTTGTGGCCTTGATGCAGAATGAGCATTTCAGCAGAGTACCACAGCATCCACTGCAGTATCCCAGGCATGTTCCAAAGCATGCATGGCTGTAGCCCCTGCATGGACAGGTGCAAGGAGGCAAAAAGTGGTAGGGGAAAGCTACAAAATTGGGTCAAAGGGTCTATATGGGAACTTATGTTCTCTGAAGTATCCAGAGAGAGTTTGAGATTGTGTCTAATAAGAAAAACCCGGAGCAAAAATCGGTAGATGATTCAATTTCACATTCTGGGAATGTGGTAGGAATGTCAATCAATATGAGAAAAACAATTCCTTTTTTCTCTTTTTTGTATTGGTTTCCATTTAATATGTGTATGTGTACGTGTGTATTTGTGTTTATGTGTATTTATATTTGCTGGGGCATGCTCGTGTATGTTCATGAATGTAGAGAACACTCTTAGATGTCATTTCTCAGAAGCCACCTTCATTGTTTCCTGAGACAGAGACTCTCACTGAGAGATCTAGAGAACCTGTGTTTATATGTGGTTTTTTAAAGGTGAGGACTATGATGTCACTAAGTCCTAGGACAGATTCTTCTCATGCAGTTTCCCATGCAGGAACCTGTTTGCATCTTCACTTGAGGAAGTACCAAAACCAAAGGCAGCTTAGAGGTTTGGCACCTTAGATGAAGATACAGAGGTGCAGTGTAAGCAAACATCTTGTTCTTCTCCATGGCTCCTCTGACACTGGGGAACAACCTGACTCCAGGTCCTCTAGCTGAAGAGTGTGTATTCTGTGTATTCGAAGCTTCTGGATGCCAAGGAGATCTGTCCAGTTGGTTTGTGTTGTTGGGCAAAGGAGCATGTTCTGAGCCCATTTAGACCCATTTTTATGGCTACCTGAAGAATAACTCATAGTCTCAGGATTTCCCAACCCAACATTATCTTCAATTTCTCTCTGCCCTGATGTCCCTCATATCTAAGGCTTTATTCCCACCCCTTTCACCCCTCCTTCTCTCCATGCATGGGTCCAGGCCTGCCCTCTCAACAAGAGTATTTTGAGGAAAGGTTGACATATTTAGCTGTAAGGATGTAAAGGTTCCATTGGTAGAACACACTGTTCCCATGGAGATCTAGTCCTCTGGTAAGCCAGGGGTACCATGAAATCTAGGGCCATGTAGGTTTTGAATCTGTCCTCACATTGCCAGAGCTCTGGCTTACCTGACCACCAGTCTCCTCACATTCAAAACAGAACTGTCAATACTTCCACCGAGTTGTTTCTGTTTAATGAGGCAGTGATGATGTTTCTAAAATACTGTTTAGGACTCGTTACTGATAAAATACATGTTTGAGATTCTGATTGCCTTGGGCCAGGGAAGTGCCTGGATGGAATCAGCTTTAGGTTACAGGGACCACATTGAGTCAATATCTAACCTCATCAGTTTTTATCAGTAAACATCAGTTTATGTTTAGCATTTCTCCACAGTGCCTGACTCAGCCCAGTGGCTTTATGACTTGTGTGAGCTTCAGTTTTTCTATTAACAAAATGGGTTAATAACACTCCACAGTATTCTTGCAAGAGTTCAATAAAACTTCTACTTCTTGGCATCTCCAGAGCTCCATGGAAAGCCTCCAGGTCCTTATCTAGGATCCATGTCCTGTAAATACCACTTGATTCCAAACGTCAAGGTACTGCCAGCAGAGGACAGGCTTTTTACCACCTCGACACTGAGGACCAACTGCACAGCCAGCGTGCATTCTCGCTGACTCTGTGCTTGGTAACAGGCTGTGTTTTTGTGCCTTTCTTTTTACAAGCCAGGCATTTGTGAGAGGCTGAATCCTATCAGGTGCAGCAGCCAGAGCTGGGAAAAGCAGAGTAAGGTGTTCCTTGGTGTACCCCATTTTCGTGAGTTCAGCATTTCTCTACACTGTGAGGGCAAGAGAGTTTCAAGTCTTGTCAGGAGACTGCCCAGGTGGATACACCAGGTGACCCACACATACTGAGCCATTAACCCATGCCTCACCAGCCTGCAGAATCCTTTGAAGTTTGCCTGCAATAGTGCGGGCACTGCCTCCTTGTAGGCAGAAATGGTACCTTTGATTGTGTCAAGTTGGAAGGGCCTGGCAATGGATTCAGAAGGGGGAGTGAAGGTCCCCTAGGCCTCCATGCAGCTACCAGTAGGATCAGTGGCTCAGGCTTACAATGTAACAGGTTCAATGCTGACACCCTTGGCCAAGGAGGAACTGCTTTCTCTATACTTAACTCCCATGCAGCCTGCTAACCTCTCCACCAGAATGAATTCTGGGTTCAAATCATAGGCATCTATAATGTGCTCGTGAGTATTGGCTTTCAATGCTTTAAGGTCCAAAGTCAAATTAAACAGCTGTCAGTAGGATTGATACAAATTCACATTATAATCACATGGTAGATAACCTGTGAGCTGCTAGTTCACTTCTGGCTCTGAGCTGTGCCTCCCCAAGATTTCACTGCATCCTACTAGGAATACTATTGTAAAATTCATTTTTATCTTTTAAAGATATTTATTTATTTTTATTTTATGCCTGTGGGTGTTTTTCCAGCATGAATGTCTGTGCACCCTGTGTGTGCAGTGCTCACAGAGGTCAGAAGAAGGCATTGGCTCTTCTGGAACTGGAGTTACAGATGACTGTTAATAGCCCTGTGGGTGCTGGGAACTGAACTCAGGTTCTCTGCAAAAGCAGCCAGTGCTCTTAATGACTGAGCCATTTCTCCAGCCCCTCATGTTTGTGTTTTAAAGCAAGTAGTTGATGGGAAGGATAAGAGAATCAGGGTGAAGTGGACATGGAGGCGTGTTACGGGAGCACACTTGCAGAGGACATTGGAGCTGGGTGCAGGCTTTTCACAAAGGAAGTACCCATCTGGGTCTGTAATGGGCAATAAGTAGCCAACACCATTTCTGTACCTTAGTTTTCTTGTTTGCAAAATGGGATTACATGAATTTTTCCAGATTTTTTTTCAAGTTTTCAGACAGGACATTTGAGAGAATACTGCAGTAGAGACTATGGAGATGTCTCAGTGGTTAAAGTATTTATCACACAAAGTGTTAAGAGTGGAATTTGGATTCTCCAAGGCCACATAAAACTCACAAGTGTAGAGGTCACCTTTAATCACAGAATTTGAGTGGCAGAGACTGGAAATCATCAAAGCAAGGTGGCCAGCTAAACCTGGAAATAATAAGCTCAGGGTTCAGTGGAGCCTTAGTAAGCAAAGGACAGGTCAGTTGAGGAAGATGGCCATCATTGTCTTTGGGCTTCTTCATGCACACAAACACAAACACACATGCACACAAACACTTATGCACATGCATACAAACACAAATGCATATGTACATGCACACAAATACAAATGCACACACGTACAAACACAATGCACAAAACACATATACATATGTATACACACATGTATGTGCAAATATATCCATACATGTAAATGTATACCTGAGTGTAAAAAAAAAAACTAGCAATGAAAGACTACTGTAGCAACCATCCATCTATGAACACATAGATCCTGCACTTCAGGAGTATTTATTTTATGTGTATGTGGGGGGAGGGTGAGGGGCAGTGTGCTTATACACAGGCCAAAAGAAAGCTTCAGGGCTTTTAAAGGTGGAGATACAGGCATTTGTGAGGTACTCCATGTGGGTGATGGGAATTGAGCTGTGGTCCTCTGATATATCAGTAATTGCTCTAAAGCTCCGAGCCATCTCTCCAGTCCTGATAGAGTCTACACTTCTACTGTACTTAACTATTGTGGTACTCATTCACTCACCTATGCCACCATTAATGCGTGTCTCTCCCCAGCTCTCTTTGAAGTGAGAGTTTTGAAGATGTAGACAGTGTATGTTAAGGGCTTGTGCAGGGATTGTCTTGAGTTTTACTGCAGTTAACAAAGACCATGGTGGCTGTTAAAATGCTGGTGTCCTGCAGACATGAATACAAGCTCACTTCTGTCCCACTGCGTGGTGCCTGTCAGTAGAGTTCATAGCCAGCATGATGCTCAGAGATGCTGATGGAGGTTAGGCAGGAGGTGACTGTTGCTTGGATTGCTAGCCAGATAGTAGTGATGTTTCCCCATTTTTTAAGTCCCTTAAATGAAGAGAAGGCAGGTCACTTTGATCTGCACAATTCACTCCTTCAACTTGGAATAAGAAGAACGGTAGCATCTTAGGAACACTTGTCTGCCTTCTAACCCAGGAAAGTGACCAATGTCATCACAAGATCTCATAAAAGGAATATCATTATACCTTTCCTAGGAGAAGGGACTGAAGTTCTAGGGGCTTGCCCCACAACTGCAAAAAGCTGTATTTTCTCTGACTTCAGTTTCATACAGCCACACCCTCTACCCTAAGTCTGTTCTTCTGTCCTCCCTGGACACAAGAGTCCCTGTACACCCCCACTCAGGGGAGGTTAGACAGGGCCTCTTCATGCCAAAGGGGATTGCTCAGAGGACTGTTTCCTGGAAAAGCACGGCAGCAAAGGCTGTGTCTGCACTTGTGCTGTGAGACATCAGGGAGAGTTGACTCTATGTATATGTGATGCCCATACTGGCTCTTCATTCCAAAAACCTTATGTTACAGCATTCTTCAAGGGCTCCAGAGTTCCTTGTGCCATCAAATTAGATTTGAAAACTTCAATAAACGAAGTCCTGAAGGAAACTGTCAATTAATGCATTTACATCGTAGCATCATAGTTAGGCAAAACATCTTCAAACACTACTGCTGTTTGCCAACCATTAAAGAAGTAGCAGGCTGCTTGGTTTCCATAGATACCTGAAGTAATGGCCCCTTTCCTCTCGTTAAAGTGCAAGAGTTGTTCAGTTTCATTCTTTTAATTTTTTTTCTTTTCCTCTTTCTGTTTTGCCTTTTTTAACTTTCCTATCTCCATCCCCATTTATAAAAATAAGAGATAACTAAATTGAAACCTGGCAGTGTCATTTGTCTGAGGCAGATAGCTTGATTTATAAACTCAGGGGATTACATTTCTGCTCATCTCATTATTCCACGATTTCCTCCATGAGTGTTGGTACTTCCAGGAACCAGATTAGAGGATTTTTCAGTTGATCAAAGTATTTCCCCAGTCCCTTCAAAACACATATACATGTACTCAGAAGGAATTCTTAATGTTCTGTTGAGGAGGAACTGAGTTTTGATAATGTGTGGAGTGGTGGTTGACAAACTGTTGCCTGGAGGCTAAATCTGGTCCATTGATTGACTGTTTAAGTAAAGTTTTATTGGGATGCAGCCATGTTCATTTTTGTGCATACTGCTCTGACTCCTTTTACAAAAACGGTGCCAAACTTGAGTTTTGCAACAGAAACTGTAGGGCAGAGAAATTATTTCTCTGCCACTTTTCAGAGTGAGCTCATAGATCTTATATATTGCAAGGAAAAGAAAATCAGAGTTTTGAAGGAATTTAATCATTGTGTCCTTTTAGAGAAGTACCCAGGCTTAATGTGACTCAGTTTCTATAACTTTGAAATGGGTATAATTGGACCCTCTTATAGGAAAGTAAGACTGTGCTTGGCATCTAAGGAATAAACAAGAATTATTTTCACTTGTTTTTTGTAGGAGTGGCTTGGGAGGTGGTGAATAAAGACAATTAAAGACACCTATCTATGGCTCTAGAATTGTTTTCAGATACCCAAGAAAAGTGTGTGAAAATGCACTCCAAAGAACTCAGCTATGGTTTTGGGGGTCTGTGCTCAGCAGTTCCTTCCTGTAAGATGAGGAGCCCTGCTAGGACTCCATTAATGGGGGAGAAAACAAACACAAGACTACACCACACCAGTCTAGGAAGAAAGCTTTAATTTCGATTCAGCTTTAAAGAGTTTGAGAGAGTTCCCTTCTCCCCACTTTTAACAAACCAGTTCAAGTGCATGCCTTCAGATTATAAAAGTACCTGAAATGTCCTAGAATATTAACATGCATAGCGTGTTAGTATTTACATATATTTACATAAGGAAACAAGAGAAAGATCTACAGTTATTTACAGTCTACATAGGAGAAGAGAAAGGCAGCCTAATTGTATTTCCTAAAATACAGTGGCTGAGTAGTTAGCACATGCATATTTAGATAATATTTGCATGATAGAATGCAATTTTTAAAAAATTTTTTTGTTTGTTTTGTTTCTAGTGTATTTGCATCAAGTGCTCACTAATACCCAGGCAGAATTATTTACCCTGGCAATTAAAGCAACAGCACACATGATCATTTCCCACTAACTAGCAACAAGCTGCTGGTGAGTGAAATATCTATTGTTTCTCATTAGCCCCTGAACCACTGAGAAGAGATCTCTCCATGTAAAGGTGGTGCCTGAGTGATCACCATTAATTATGGAAGTAATAACAAACAAGATGCACACTACAGTATATTCTGAATGAAATATTAGCAAGGCCGACATCTTCAAGTAAGAGAAATGATCTGTCCTGAGGAGTTCTCAAAGAAAACACACACAGCTAAATGAAGATGTGCCCTATTTGACATGGCAGGGCTGGCCATTGGGGTTGGGAGGCTGCTGATGAGAGCAAGATGCACCCTCTTAATTCATGCTGGGATAACGGATTAAGAGTTCAGTTCTTATCTTGATGTGGTCATATCAGAGATCCTGTGTGTTTCCCATCTCCCACCCCAGTATTTTTATTTCTATTTGTAGGATTGACCAGTTACATAGGTATGTAGACATTGTCCACCTTAAAAATCTAAACAGCTTGTTAGAGCTGTGCCCTGAAATCCTGCCTGCTCTCCATAATCAGGCTTTTTATTTTACCTTGAAGAAGTAAAAAAAAGACAGGCAAACTGACCAAAGCTTTTCTATGCAGAAGAAAACGGGAAACTATGTGTTTCACTTATACTAGGAAAACATCTTTTTACCATCTATTAGAACCAAACCCATTAGTTCTGCCTGGCAATCATTTTAAAAGTTTATTTCAATATACATCGTAAATACAGAGACATATATGTATGTACAGTATATATATGTAAGTAATTATAACCAAGGTTAAAGAAGTGAAATGTAAGATGTTTTAAATTAACACCAGCTAAGTATTTTCTTTTATCCCTTATGAACACTCTGTGGTCCTTCAGCTCTGGCATAGAGGTGGACCCATTAGAAAAATTACAGTAGTAGGCCCAATTATGCTATAAGTAAGATGCTTATTTCAGTGGCAAAATCTGATGACTCTTCTGTTGGACCACATATCAAGGTAACTCATGAAAGAATGGGTTCCCCTCCCCCCCAGATCAAATTTCCATCCCACAAGACAAATCTCCATCTGCAAAAGAACTGGAGGTTGAGCTGAGTTGAGCAATGTACACATTCCGGGCAACTCAACAGGGAATGTCCAGGGACACCTTTCATGAATATGTATGACCTAATCCACTGGACCTTCCCTCCCTTGTATGAGAATTGCTCAGGAGCAATGTAGGCACACAAATGGAATGTGGAGTAAGTGTGCTTCAGGACAACCAAACAGATTCCACTTGAGCCTTTCCCTCTTCTCATTAGGAGTACCCTTCACCTCCCTTTCCACCAAATCGTATCTAAGGTCTCAGAAGGTTAAATGACCCTAAATATCATATGGCTAGGCCTTTAAGATCACTCAGAATTCTGTCATGGAACCCATGGGCTGTCTATTGAAAAAAAAATCCTCAGACATGAGGAAAATAGAAAAAGGAGTTTATTTATTTTAAGAGAAAGTCTAGAACAACCCTTGATGTGCATGCTGAGCCCCAACTCTGCCCTTTAATCCTCTGCCTTACTAAATTAAAATATTCACTTGGCCTTACCTTCTCTACTAAGCATGCTTCTGGACATCTTGGAATGGTTGGGATTGATTATCTAGTCCTTCCTTAGACTTAAGGTTTTAGGAATGGCAACTACGTTCTTCTATTTTAAAGGAATTCCATCTAGCTCTTCATCTAGAACCCAGGGCTTCTGGGGCTTCTTATTGCACAGTAACAACAACACTGCCAGGGTCATTCCCATTCATTCCACCCTGTTCTTCAAACTGGCACCTCAAAACTCCTCAGGGACTTCTCTAGAAAAGTCAGAGACTTACATTTGGTGGTGCCTTACTTGGAGTTCCTTCAATGCACCAGGAAATGTCTCAGGTCATCTCAGGGACTCTGTCTGAGAATACAGCTGCCATTTGATAGCTAAATATCATTCTTCCTCCCGCTTCACATCACTCAAGAGGAGCTTTGAAATTTGGGTCTTATCTGAGTCTGGCCTAATGATGTTTAGTGTGATGGGTTGGCATATTTCACCATGTGCCTATCCCTCAGAGCACTGCAGTCAAGCCCATACTCTGCAGATGTATCCCGCACCTGAAAATGCACTCTACTTTCACGGGTGAGTCACCAGAAAAAGAACCTGAGCTCTTCAAGAGCTGTGAGCCTGTGTTTAGCAAAGGGATTTGTGGTAACAAGTAAGTTCTAGAACACACAGTCAAAGGCAGTGTGACCGTTGAGCACACTCCCTTCTGCAGGGTGAAGGGGTTGTGTGCACTGTATATGGCTTTTCTGGAACATTTTTCCCACACTGGTAGAGCCTGTAAACAAATATCCAGTCTCCAGAGCTGCTGCTGCTGCTTTTTTTCTCCCCTGTAATGAAGGCTTTTTGTAAGGAAGGCTTGAGAATGACCTGTGCGTTAGCAGAACTCCCAAGAGCTCTGAAGCAGTGTACATCTCAGTGTCTAAACAAAATATTTGCATGTATCCAAACCTGTGCTGTTCAAGGCCTTTGTAGGAATCAATTGTTGGGAATTTGTAGGAGTTAATATGCCAGGGATTTATTGGGGGTTGCAAGCAAGGAAGTGGGTTGTTCTGTTTTGCAAGTCTAATGGAGCATGTCAGCGCCTGCGCATACAGGAGGCCACACTTGTATGGGAGTTTACAAAACAGTGGTGGTTCTGGAAATGAGCCAGCCGGAAGTGTTGCACCTTTCTGGCTGAGTACATGCAAGCTTCCCAATGAGAATGCTGTTGGGAGATGAGCAGGGTAGAGAGGACATGCAGGCAGCCATTTATTCCACTAGCTTTGAAAGCATCTGTCATCAAAGGGTATGTCCCTTAGCTTGGCAGATCTGGTGCCTGGAGGTGGCATTTTTGAGTCAGGTAACTTTTTTTGTGAAGGGTCATTTGCTATTGAATCAATGGACAGGGTGCTGAGTCTTCATTTTTTTAGTTAATCCAAATGGATATAATTTTAATTTAGTTCACTGACTAAATCAACAGTGGAAAAATCTCCTTTGAACATTTTTCAAGTGAACATATGATAGCTTGTATATTTAATTTAGGCCAAATCAGGGCATCATTATGTATATAGGTGTGGCCTGGGGGAAAAGACAAAATAGCACAAGAAAGCTTGAGTCAGATGGGAGGCACCTAGAAGGAAATGGGCAACATGACCCTATTTCTGTCACATGTTTGGGAAGGAGGCTTCCTATACAACTGATGGATTCTGAATCAGTTAGTCTGTGACTGTCCCTGTGACTTTGGACAAGTTGAATTTGATCTCT
This sequence comes from Phodopus roborovskii, assembly GCF_943737965.1. Lineage (NCBI taxonomy): Eukaryota > Metazoa > Chordata > Mammalia > Rodentia > Cricetidae > Phodopus > Phodopus roborovskii. The sequence continues at coordinate 13,543,024 of NW_026126558.1, read as the reverse complement.
GAATCTAAAAATGGAGATGATAGTTGTCCCTGGCTCATGGGACAGCATGAGGATTGGAAGGTGATACTTATAAAACTATCTGCAGGCACCTGGCAAATGCCAGCCAGTCTTCCTAGCTATATGGATAGTCACTATTGGCTGGAACTTACTGGAGAGCAGAGCTGTTTATTCTCTTCTGTTGCCTCCCTCCATTGTGATGGAACCTGGCATGTTTATTGATAAGCCCTGAGCCAGCATTGTACAACTCAGTTGTATGGGTAGCAGGGAATGCATTCTTTTGTTGAAGTCACTGGTCAGAGAGGTGTATGAACCCCTACTTTGGTCTATGAACAGACAGAATATTTTGAAATAAGAGGCGAATTTGTCCACTGACAATGTTGTTCTTGGATAGTAAGTAGGTACACAGCACCCTTTGGAGAAGCTCGTTTTTGCCTCATGAACCAGAAGTTGAAATTATAATTGTTTGTTGGAACAGCTATATCCCAAGCACCAAGACATTTGGAGATGAACTCCAGAATGCAATCTTGCATATTTCTGATAGACATCTTATAAACTCTCTTGCAGGAGTGTTACTATTACTAGGAGAGTGGAAGGGTGGTGAGATGCTCATCTCTACCATGGCCTGTGACCGATTATCCCACTCAGCATAGTGTGTCCATAGGGTTGCTGGTTTCACATTTGAAAGTTATATTCTTTGCCTATGAGACCTCAGATGAGTAGCAATGAAAGCTGTGAGAGTCTGAAGATGCACCCGTCTTTCCTCCTTGCCTAAGGATCTCACTGCAGCACCCCACTTTTAATCCATCTCTTCATCACTGCCCACCTCTCAAGAGCGGCCTTCCTTCCCTGCCCCTGAGGCCCCAGTTCTAATCTAGCTTGCATGGTGTGTTCCCATTCCTGAATCTATATTTTTTTTAATAAATTGATTAATTCAGCATTTGCTGTGCAATGTCCTGGTGTGTATATGTTGTAATAAAGCAGTCTTCCAACATCTACTGCTCTTTGAAGTCTTTGAATATAGAACAGGCATGCCATGATATTGTGTTATTTTAAAATGCATTGTTGTTAAGACAGGAATCTATTCTTCCTTTTAAGTAAGCATGCATATTAGAGTCACCTGAAAGCTAAATTGTGTAACATGTGTTCCTATCAGAATGTGAGGATGCTATCACAGTACTAAGTAATGCATTACAGATATCAATATGTGGTTTTGTTTTGTTTTTAAACCATGGGTTGTTTATCAGTAACCTCTGTACCTTTTTCTTCAAAGGACTCAATATCCATTTGTAACCTGTGCTGACAGTTACAAATTGATGGCCAGCAGTTATCAAATAAATGTTGATGGAGGGTGGCTACTTAACATTTCCATACCAACAAAGGGTTTGGAAGGCTAGCTCCTTTAATTCTCAGGCTCTCAACTACCAACATCAGCCCCTCTGCAACACAGCTTTCTCAGCTGGAAGATGGGGTTGCAAACTTGAAAAATGATTTCCTCAGGAAAATGATGCATGCACCTTTATTAGCAAATGTTCTCTGCTCAACCTATAAACAAGAACCCTGAACACTTTTACATGCATAGTAATGGCTGATGGCACAGTTGAACTCTGCCCTCTCACAAATGTTTGACTAGTACCGGGATGGTATAGGGGTGTGATTAAACACATAGGAGTGTGATTAAACATTCTCCTGAGCTCCCCAGAAATTCTCAGTCCTGGGTCATCAGCATGTTAGCCCAATGGCATTGATGTGGGTTGGAGATGCTATTTCCCAGCTTCTTGTGATGAGTGACTTATAAGCAACCTGACAAATTGTTCTGAAGGAAACAAACGGCAATCATCTGGGAGAACCCACAGCTCCAGCCAGCATTCTATGTCAATGGGTTATTATTTTATCACCATGGATCAGTAAAGTAATGTTGACAAATGGCAAGTCATACCTTCAAATATTGCACCAGTGTTGTTAACATTATTTCCTTTATATGTCTCTTTCATCTTCTCGGAATTATGTACTGATACCCCCAAAAGTGGCAAGAAAGTCATTTGATGGTGATTAAAGTCCTCAACCCCACCCCCCAAAAAAACTCTTTTTTACCAGTTTAAACATGTTTCATCTTCTGTCAGTGGCACAAGCTTGTTTACTAATAAGATCTCACTGATGGGGTTCTGTATCAGGCCGATGATATACAGACTGAAAGGCTGGTGAGCCCAAAGTGAGAACTTGTTTTTTAAACTGTTACCACATCCCATAGTATAAAGATATCACTCAAAGGTTGCCATTGGAACAGCTGAAATGAAAATTCTCCAAAAAGCCCATGAGGCAGTGGGCATGGGACCAACAAGATATTGTCAGCACTTAATTGTCTGTCCTGAAAAGAAGATAAAGCGAGAGCCAGTGGCAGCACGCATGGCTCAGGCTGGGAGGCATTGCCAAAATGGCACAGTCTGTGGGGTAGCAAATGTGGCCTTTGTACCCATTCTGTGCTTTTATAAAGCTGGGGGGCACTGGCAGTAGAATTTTTGTTGTGAACTACCCTAAGACCAATGGCAAGCAGTTGAAGGGAACATATGTGCAATGCTGGGCTTTTAAAACTGCATGTCTTTCAGTAGAGTTACCAAATGTACTCTTCTGTGAAACCAGCCAAGCTGCAATCACTTGCAGATCCCAGAGAGGGAAAACACACCTCCTCCTGCTCCCAGTTAGCTTGATTCTGGATTCAGTGTTTCTTCACAAAAGTACCACACTTCAACAATGCAAGCACACAGACCACATCATGTTAGAAGGACACGGTGGCAATACCCTACGTTAAGTTAGGAAGAACTCTGATTATCACTTCCTGAGTGCCCTCCCTTGATCTTATCTCAGGATTGGCAAAGCTATGAAAGGCCTGCCTGTTGTGAGATTAGAACCACTGTCTTATGTGAGAATCATCTGGAGCTTGGGGAAGAGGAGGAGGGAAGGATTTGGAGGTGAACTACTAGATTCTCTCAGCCACCACTTAGAAGTTTGTGGCAAGTCATGTGTTCATTCTTGGCTGGATTTGTCACCTAAAAAATAAAAGGAAAATCTGAGAGAGATAGCCCAAAGTTGATTCAAAGCTCGGTCTCCACCTGGACTCTGCAATGAGCAGAGGACAAGTTGCTGTTCATCTTCAGTTAGCTGAGTGGCCATCCTTGTGTTCTACTTAGTCATTAGAGGCACTTGGGCTGCCCCCATCCTCCTTAAAGGATGCACAGGAACCCCATAACCCCCCCTGGAAGGTATTTAGATAAGCATGCTGGGTGCTCAACTAAAGGTGATGGGCAACTCAGTAAAAGGAGATCAAGTGAGAAAGAAATCACTGAATCCAAAGTATTCATTGTTTGTGTCTATGTGGTAGGGGGGCATGTTAAGGGACTTCAGGAAGTCACCAACCATTTGCTATTCAATTAAGCTCCAATCACAGGTCATATGTTCAAATACTGGACTGGTAAGACCTGGATAGTAGGCTCATGAGCCAGGTATTGTTAGACATCAAGTTTGTTATACATACTCCTCCATACCTCTCCCACAGCCAGGCCACCTGGCTGCACTTGACCAATGCATATATGACCACAGACACTGATACAGAACCAGCACCAAATAAAACCCAAATGGACTTCATGGAGCTTTGCTAAAATTGTAACCCCTTGGGATCCTGATTCTCAGAGTTACTATGTCTCCAATGATTCTAGTCATTTATGGGGATGTTCTTCCATGGACACTCTGATCTAACACAATTTAAACCCTGCAGGGGCAGGAAAAAAATGGTTAAGTTTGTGTAGGGACAGAAAGCCATCTCCTTTATAAGCAAACATCTCTACTGTTTTCCTGAAGGTGACATCTGTGTTTAGCTTCCGGGTCCTTGTTTGTAACCCCACTCCCTATCAGCTGATATCGAGTTGATGCATCAAGAGCTGTCCTCCACATAAGTGATCACAGAATGGCTAATAAACTATACTGGTTTTAAATTAGAGCCCTGCTCACCATGCCTCCCTACGAACAGAAGCCTATTATTTTTAATTATGGCTTGCAAAGCAAAGTGAGCTCTTGCCCTCTTTATAGCATCTCTGGCAATATTCTGTCAGTTGGGATGACACGGTGCCCCATCAGTGAGCACGCCCCTAGCTACAGCCCCAACTGTTACTTCAGAGGAGACCAGAAATGATCAGTGGTGTTCATAGCAACTTGCATTTTGAAATGGGCTGAAGGAAACATGCCTCCTACCTCAGGCCATATCTTGTTGTAAATCAGAACAGATATGACATTTAGAAAAGTGTTTTCTGGGTGAATAAACACATCAGTGTAAGGATGTGTGAGATTCCCTCTCTCTCTCTCCCCCTCCCGTGTGTGTGTGTGTGTGTGTGTGTGTGTGTGTGTGTGTGTGTGTTCTAAACATCTCAGCAGTGTTGTAAACCCATCAACCCATCCTACCTCCTTAGAGCACCCTTAGCAAAGCCAAATACAGAAATGATGTGACACTAGCCTCACTTGAGTCATCCATTTGATGGGTCATAGTCAAGAGTTCTAGAAGGTTCTAGAAAGTTCTTGGTGTCAAATTATATTGCACATTCAGAAGTCAAAGGGTTGGATGGATCTGTTCTTGCATGTTGGGGAGGACAGCATCTTTTTCTTTGTGCTGAAATGGCATCTAGCATGATATTGATATATTGAAGTGTGTCTTTATTTCCCAAGCCTTTTCCTCTATGAGATGTGAGAAGTCACGCCAGCTTTACAAGTAGAGTTGATGGACTTGTTTTTCCAAGGCTATCACACATCCTACTGTGCAGCCCTGTGCTTAGAGTTGAGCCCTTTGCCACGCTGATGTCCCAGTGGAGAACAGTTCACTAATCTTCCAGACAGTCAAAATGGCATTGCCTTATCACTCAGTTTTTTTTTTTTATAAACAAGTGCTTTTCTTTCTTCTGTTTTTCAGCAACAGGGAGCTGCTACCACTGTCTACTGTGCAGTCGCCCCTGAGCTGGAAGGCCTCGGAGGGATGTATTTCAACAACTGCTGCCGTTGCCTGCCATCTGAAGAGGCCCAGAGTGAAGAGACAGCCCGGGCCCTGTGGGACCTCAGCGAGAGGCTTATCCAGGAACGACTGGGGAGTCCATCCAGCTAATCAGAGCCCCATAGTTTTGGGCAAACCCCCACCCATGCTCTGACCCTCATCACTGCCAACCCCATCATTCTGGGGTGCCCCTAACCCTCCAGTGCAGAGCCTTGAGAATAAAAGAAATAAGAGCAGCTTAATCAATGGGAAAAGGTTGAGTGTCAGTGGGAAGCAGAGACTTTCAAGGGACAAAGCCTCTTTTCTAGGACAGGGTTAGTCATGGGTCTGCTTGCTTTTCTGGTGGTGGCCTGCTTGAAACTGGAAGCATGGTTAACATGTAGGTTCCATTGCTCATTGTAGAAGCACTAGTGATTCTGTAATACCTTTGGAATAGCTTAACTTCTCCTTGACCCACCCAATCACCACCGCAGCCACCATTGCCACCTGAGGCTCCCTTTCTCTTATTGAGGGAAGAGCACGCGTTTGCCTCTCCATGCTGAATTCAGTCTTGGAGGCCAATGTTTTGTACTTCCTCACCAAGTCTGACCAGGCTTGGCAACTTTGAGAGAAACTGAGTACCATGTCCCAACAGAACCAATGTTATGGTGCCATCAGAAGAGAACAGAGCCGGTGTGCATAGCTGGTGGGTCCCAAGAGTTCCACTCCCTGTCTTCCTTGCCAAAGCTGTGTAAGCAATTCTTTAGAGGTAATACCAAACGCATTCTGCAAATCATTCCCTAGAAACACAGACGGGCAAGGAAGGAAGCAAGGCATCCTTAAGATACAGGGGATATTCTTGAGGTGGGAAACAAGTAGTTCCCTTCATTCTTCACTCACAGTCGCAAGACTGGCCTCCTTAGTGAGTGTCACGGCCTCTCAGTACTCCCAAATTACCATCTAGCTTCAGCTTTCCCTTGGTTCTTCCCATTTATGCTTAATAAAAGAACATGCTTGATTATGATCGCCTGGATTGTATATTGTTTGTTTGAATGTACATCTCAGTTATTTTTGTTCTGTTTTGTTTTTGTTTGTTTTCATTTTTTTTTTTTTTTTTAGAAAAGAAATCTAGAAGAAAAAATAAAGCACTTCTTGTAGACGCCAGGAAAACACCATTCTTGATTCTTCTCTGAGTTTAGGTTTAGTTTTTGTGCTTTGTGGGCCGAGTTGTCTCATGGGATAAGCATGCCAACATATTTTCTGTGAAAGAAAGAGAAGAAAAGTGACTGTCATGTAATTTTACCTTAATTGCATTAATTCCTGGTACTTACAGATGATTATCTCTGTCTTCAAGGGATGGCTCCTGGGATCATCAGTCACTTGAGAGCACTCACCCTCTCTACTTACACCATGGTCTCCCAGCAAGGGGACATGGAGATGACTTTTAAGGACCAAGCCTTTTTATGCTTCATTAACTCATTTGAGAATCCTGAATGATTCATTCATTCTGAAGCTCAAAGTTTATGGTCACCAAGATGTAAAAAAGACCTTTATGACATGACAGAGAGGCTCTTTTATTAAACATGAAGAAGGTGAGGATGGAGATTATATATATATATATCAATGTTTCTCCTCCTGGGGATGGCAGCTTCAATCTAGCAAATAACACAGATTTCTGGGCTTCTGCTCTAGGTGGGTCAAGTCAAATACCATTGTTTTTCATTTACTTACAGCATGCCTGAGGCCTCCCATGCCAGCTAAGGAAACCCAAAGGAAAAGAGACACCACATTTAACTCATAGAACGCCAAAGAATAATATAGGTCAGTGATTTTAAACCATCGAATCTTAGGATTATTTGTTATACAGCAGAAGCTAGCTGACAGCTTTCATTTCATCGAGTAATAATACCCCCCATAAGCCATTCTATGTTCCAGCACTTTCTCCCTTTCCCGTAGAACACTCTCTAAATTTGTGTCCCTCAGATATGTCAAACACACTCTTAGTTCTTTCTATCTGCTATCCAATGCTTTCTGTCTGTTGCCCTTTCTGTGGAAATGCTTTACTCACATAAAGGTTCATCTGTTTTCTGCTCAAATGTCACCTGTTTTAGGTAAGGTAGCATGTATGTCCATTTCACTTACAGTATCACCCCAATGACCCTTCCTTATCCTTAATGTTTCTCCTTTTAAATACTAAATAGCATTGGACACAGTATAAGTCACCATTTTTCATTCTCCATAATATAAACTCCATGAAGCTTTTGATCTGTTGAGTCAGTTAAATGTCTGGACAAACCACACCTATCTGTTTTTGTTTGTTCAAGGGATAAAAGAGAGGCTCAAGGAGCATCTTCTCCATAGTCCATACCTAATGAGTAGCAGACTCAGGCCTGGAAGGCAGCTCTATTTGCCCTCAAGCCCTTCCACAACCTAGCCCTCTTCATGGGCTTACTAGAGACCAGCAGTGTATACACACTGAATTTATGCAGGGAGTGGATTACTCAAAAAGAAAAACTAACTTTCTACCTAAGGCTGTAATGTAGCTGTCCTGCTCAGGCCAAGGCCTGTTATAAACTTTGCAAATGGTTTTCATACCTGCCACTGAGCCAGCAATGCAGGCTTTTGTTCTGCTCAGATAACCTCCCTCCACAACTCATTTTCAGTTATAAATACATCCAAACCCAGCCTGGGCTCAGCCATGGGTGGACTTGATGTCCAGTGTGCTGATGAAGCCATATAGAATACACCCAATTCGAGAGCTTGTTTGGGGGTTCTAGCAAGGGAGCACAGCTACTCATATACCCTTGACTGGGTATATGGGGAAGGCCATTCTCTTCGACCAAGCATGAAGCTGTGCTTCAGGAGGGATGCACATGGAGCAGTGAGGGGGGAAGGGGACACCTGCCTCACCAGCCAGATCAGCCAAATCAACCCTGGCAATCAATGGGGTGACAGACGTCATTGCCAGATCACCCTCACATTCAGGGAGAACCTGCATAATGCTGGACTAGATTCCCTTAATATAGGTGACAATGGTGCAGCTGGGACTGTATATGAGGCCACTGGCAGTGGGTCCAAGATCTAACTCTAATGCACAAACTGACTTAGTGGAGCCCATTCTATATGGAGAGATATCTTGTCCACCTAGACACAGGGGTGGGGGTTGGGGGAAAAAGTGCCTTGGTTCCTCTTCAATGAGATGATGGGACAGACTTAGTAGACTTCCTAGGAGAGGCCTTACCCTCTCTGAGGAGTAGATGGGAGGTAGGGAGAAGTGGGGGGAGGGGGGAAAGGAGAGAAGGGGAACTGAGATTGGAATGTAAAAAAATAAGTTAATAAGAAGGTTTAAAAAAAAAAAAAAAAAAAAGGAATACGCCAGACTTGAAAAGAAGGGGCCAGCTACTCTGTGGTGAATTTTTGCCAAGTTCCTCACTGTCTCTGTTTCTTTAATTCTAAAAGGTGTTTGGTTTCCACTTCTATGCCCGAATAAGACCTTGTGCCACTTGTCAGTAGGAAAGAGACTGAAGCAATACTGCATCCTGCGGCTTGTGGCTTTGCCCTTTTAGAATGAGGAGATGGGCAATTTTGTTTGGTCCTCAATGAAGGAGGAAGCCTGAGGACTTCCACCAAGGTCAACACCAGGCCAGAAAGCCTCAGATTGCCAAGTTCCTGCCAGGTCTCACCATCCATACTCATTACTTTTATAAGTTTATGTTGAAAAAACAAAAACCTAAAATAGCAATACCTATGTACCATGTACAGTGACTCCGTGCCTGCTGACATATATACCTCAGTTAGTAGCTGAAATCATTTCAGAATATTAAATAAGGTCATTAAACATGAGCCCTGTGATCATTGAAGAAATTGATTTGAATTTGTGTGCAGTGAGGCACCACCAACAAAGAAAACTCTTTAGAAAAAGAAAGCCCAGTAATATTGTTAAATTTAAATTCAGGTTATGCCATCTTTCCATATTATCTTACAAGTCCTTGCTTTTGGCTCAAGCATTTATTTTTCACCCTTGCCCTATTTTCTCCCCCACCCCCCAAAAATCATCTTGTTTTTCAAGTCTTTCCATAACTTTAATGATGCCTAATATATCACATGGGCTATCATTTATAGGTCTGTGTTTCTACTATGGGACATTCAAGTACCTTCTAGTTTGTGCTGTTAGAACCAATGTCTCAGTTAGCATTTCTAAATGCACAGACTTTTTCTTTTAAGAATTCATTTCCCAGCCAGGCAATGGTAATGAATACCTTTAATCCCAGCACTTGGGAGGCAGAGGCAGGCAGATCTCTGTGAGTTCAAAGCCAGTCTAGTCTATAGAGCATGTTCCAGGCCAGAAAAGGCTACACAGAGAAATCCTGTCTCAAAAATCAAAGGCCTAGCATCAGTTTACAGGGAGCCCAGAAACATTTACAGGGCTGGTATGTTTTAATGATGGCATGCTGACCAAAAATGTGTGTGTGGTGTGTTTATAGCCCTGTCAATGCTAAATGTGCTATTTACTGTTTCAAATGTATTTTAACATCATCTTGTCACAAACCATATCTACTTATGCATAATATTCCCTAGCAGCCAGCCTGTGAGCATCTGTCCTTCATTTTCCTACGGGGTAGAGTTCATAATTTAATTAGCATGGAAATTCAGAGTGAGTGTAGAGAGAGAGAGGGTTTGGGTGGGAAAAAGTAGTCTACTCAAGGTGTCTCATCTTTACCACAGTATTTAATTAAAGAGCATCCTGTTTCTCTTCCTTTCCAATCACTACTGCAGCAAGGCAGTGACCTCATCTGAATTTGGTACCCAGACCAAAATGAATGCCCCAAATATCTTTGGATCTCATTGGTTTCGGTGCTTACAACACTAGCTGGGAATCCCCAGACAGCCACATCTTGGTAGCTGACATGCTGTCTGCATTTATTAAATATTATTTATGTCCCACCAGTCAGAGGGGTTGTCTATTTTCTCACTGTTGTCTTTATGGGGCCAACTCCTACTGCATCTTAGAGTATGGGAGCAAAGTTACTTTGAATGGATGAGATTGGAATATACAAATTACCCATCACTTATTCACAGGAGAAAGGCCCTGCCTCTAACCCCAAGGAGTTTCCTCACTTTGTCTGAAGTTTACTGAGAATGTATCCTCTGGCTTTGCAGTTATGGCCATGTCTAATTGGATGCCTGGCATCCTGGTGGAGAAAACTGACTTTTACTGAGTTTCATTTCTTAAGTGTTTACGAGGCTTATCTGGAAAGTGTCTTAGTGAAGTTGGTTACATCTCCCACTACCAGTAGTCAAAGTGATTCTTCCTTCTCACCAGTGAGGAAGTCATTCGATCCCAAGGCCATGGTTTCTTGTGTGACCTTGTGCTCTTAGCCTATCTGTCTTTGACCCAGTCCGCCATACTCTCAGCGTTTGAGGGTCCTTTTGTCCCTCTGCCACCACCCCCTCTTGCTCTATTTCCTATTTCTAGACATCTATAAAACTTTTAAAAGAATTTCATTAAGACTTTACCCAGGGGGTCTAGGGAGATGGCTCAGCTGGTAAGAGTGCTTGCTGCACAAACATGAGGATCTGAGTTCAAATCCCAAGCCTGTAGGCAAAACTACTGCAAATAGTCATGAATGCCCAAGATAGAAGAGTGCCTAGGCTTGCTGTCCACCAGGTTAGGTCCAGGTGAGACAGGGATAGACTCTGTCTCAAGGAAATAAAACAGAGAGTGATCAGTCAGGACACCCAACATTATCTCCTTGCCTACCTATGCATTCCTGGATGTATGCATACACCACAAATATACAACACACAATATTCACACACACAGGCTATGAAAAAGGGTTTGTCTGCATGTGTTTTCTCCTTTAAGTCTTTGAACGTCATTTATACATTTGTTTCATTTGAGAAGTCCTATCGAGAGTATTGATCTTAGAAATGACTGCTGAATCATTTGTCTTTTAAGCAACATGCATTGCTGCTTTGATAAGAGAACTCAACCACATAAGGGGAATCAGAAAAACACAAACAACCACACCTGCCTCATGACTGATGTTCTGATGAGTTTCTTCTGTTTAGAAAATGTATTTCCAAATGTATTTGTCTTGCTTTCTCCATAAACTTACACATTTCAAAATAAATGCATTAATTTTATATCTCTCAATGCCTTTGTGATCATATTATCAGTAAATATATAGACAGTAAATATATAGAATCAAGATACACCTTGATTCACGATTTTTGTTGTTGTTATTGGAGTTAAGATCCTCCCCACCACGGTTTTGTTTTAGAGAAGGATTGGCTAAATACCTTTACATAAGGGTTTCAAGAAAAGGGGTTGCTTTTCATAAAGTACTAAGGAGGTTGTAAGTTTCAAACAATAAGGAGCATTTTCTAGTTCTCAGTAGTTATGGACAAGAGGCTTGTCTTTAAGTGCCTGCATGATTTTTACCTCTACTGTGTATTAAAAGACAGGAAGGGGATGGGGATGCAGGTATTTTTCACTCAGGTGGATTAGCTCTTGATGGGTTTGTTTTCCTCAGATGCCTGCCTGGCAATTGGTAGCAAGAGTTTTGGGAAGAGATGCTGGCAAAGTCCCTGGGTGTGGAATGCTCCTTCCACCTGGAGCCAAGCAGAGAAGCCCAGGAACTCTGCATCAGCGAATTAAAAACGGCTGAATGCAGACAACAGAAAGGCGCCAGCTGAAGTTTGGGTCAGCTGGACAGGCGGGACCCTGCCTGGTGCTCTGGCTCGCTATTCTGCTATAAGAAGCCCTGGGGAAAGACTGAAGGCTTTCCTGGCAGCACCAGGACTTGGCTGGGAGTCTGCCTGGTGAGCTGAGACAGCCCCCTGCCTCCATCCCCCCACCCCACCCCACCCCCACTTCAGACTCATTTCTGGGGTGGCCTAGATTCAAGGGCCTATATGTTTAAGCGGTTGGCCTTTTGCTGGTTTTCATAACGGCCTTCAGATTCCTTTCCTGGAGGATGGCTGAACAGATTTTCCCTAGATAAGTACCTAAAATATTCAGATGTGTCACCCTGTTTGTTGTCAGGATTCTCTAACACAAAAGCATTTGATTAGAATACCATGTTCACACACAACAGTGACAATAGAGACCAAGAACTGTTTGTTGTTTAGAATAAAGTAGTCAATAAAATCACAGTAATGGATAATGCAAATCAGGGTGCCGGAAATTGTTAGGTGCACAGGCAGGAAGGCCCCAGAGTGCATTTTAAAAAGACAGGCATTTACTTGTAACCTGGTGCTGGAGAAGTAAAGGCCAGTAGATAGAGTCCCTGAACTCGCTGACCACTCAGCTGAGCCGAATCAAATTGCTAAGCCCCAGGGCAATGAGAGATCTTATTTTAGAAAAATAAGGTAGATCATGATTGAGGAAGACACTGAACATTGCCCCATGGCCTCCACATGCTTGCACACACACAATAAAATATACACAAAAAACAATACGAAGACACTGACCCAGAAACTCAACTTCTGTGTATAAAACCTAAAACAGGGCTGTACTAGAAGCCTGGGCAATTGATAAGCATGAAAGTGTCTATGGTGTGTGTGTGTGTGTGTGTGTGTGTGTGTGTGTGTGTGTGTGTGTGTGTGTGTGTGTAAGCCAGAGGCTGACTTCCAGTGTCTTTGTCCATGACCTCACCTTAATGTTTATGGCAGGGTCTTTCCCTGTCTGGAGCTCACTGTTGTAGCAAGGCTAGCTGGTCAGGGAGCCCCAGAGATCCACCATTCTCCACCCCCATGCACAGCTTACTGTTGGTTGCTGTGGTTCCTAACTCGGCCCCTCAAACTTGCACAGCAACACTTTACCCACTGAGTCATCTCCCTAGCCCTATCCATGTATTTATACATGGAAATTCTATGTTGAGGGAAAGATGTCAGGATGTAAATGGCTATGAAAGTAGTTCTTTCTACAGAGCAAAAATAAGGGATGTAGTTCACACATTTCTGCAATCTGGGTATTAACTCTGTTACTTTTCAAAACAGGAGTTGTGGAAATGAAAGGAAACATGTCAGCAGTCAAACAACATGCCTATGTCACTGAGCATTACAGCCAGCCTGTGAGCTTACTGGGATGCATAACCGATTTCTAAAAAAGATCTTTGAGTTCTGGTACCAAGAGAAAAGTTTCATAGGAACCAAGCAGAAGTTTTAGGGCTGCATTGTATAACGAAAAATGTATGTGAACGAACTGCAGAGATGGCTCGGTGGTAAGTGCATTTGCTATGAAAAATGTATCTGAAAAACAAAATGGGGGGATTATTATTATTTCACTAAAAAATAACCAAGCAGTTGTCTATATTTCCTTTGAGAAGTTTGTATACAAACAGCAACTCTGCATGGCTTCAGCCAGGTGATATTCAAAAGATACTCTCTAGAGTTTGACTTCCTACCAAGGTTATAATCACATACTGTATTTGCTCAACTCCTTAATTCTATTCTTCAGTGCAGTCCTATTAGCCTTGACCATTTACAACCAACATTGGCAACCTGCTGTGTGTATATATGACTAGCCCTTCCTACACTGTTTTCTGTGCTTATCTGATCAATTTGTGCTAAAAGATGAGCCAAAGCCTTGAGTTCTCTCTCTCTCTCTCTCTCTCTCTCTCTCTCTCTCTCTCTCTCTCTCTATCTCATTTCTACATATCACATGGAAAATTATTAAACAACATAGGAAAAAAATGAATATTTGTAGAAGCAGCTGTAGTCATCAACAAGCCTTGAATGAGGTCATTAGATATAAAATATAATTGTCAGGAGCTTGGGAGAAGGTTGAGTAGATAAAATGCTACTGTGCAAACATGGGAACCTGGGTTCGAATCTTCAGCATTCACATAAACACCTGGTATGAACAGAGGCAAAAAGATTATCAAGTCTAAGATAAAATGGCAAGTTCCAGGCTCACTGAGAAACCCCCTTTCAAACAGTGAGGTGAACAACAATAGGGCGGAACCCTATGTTCAATTCTGACCTTCACATGTGAAAGCACTTAGGGATGAACACATCTGCTCAAAGACATGCTCACATACCAATTGGTATGAGGAGAACTCTGAGCGATAGCAGCAGTCTTCTCAGAATCTGATAACAGTATTATTTTGGTTTTAGAACATTTTAAGAGTCATTTAAATTCTGTTGGCGAATAGGACTAAAAGCACACAGTCTACAGGAAAAGTATGCATAACCATGACAGGTAACAGAAGAAATGACCCTCTAACCAACATTCTCCATGACAGCAAATACTGCATACCTTGGTTGCAAGATACAGAGAAAGTAAGCTGGGGTCAAGCTAGAAACTTGCTGCATATTCTGCTTGGAGAGAAAAAAGCCTCCTTCATTTTGTCCAGCTGTGAACACTACTAATTGTAAAGCCAATCTTCTGGGCAAGATGTGCTTACCTGTGCAGTGGTGGCGTGAGTGGGGTGGTGGTAACCAACCACTCTCAGATTTCCCTCCGTGGGAGGAATCCATGCTTGGTTAATAGCCCACACCTGTGGAGCTCATCAATCTAAGTAAGAAACTTACTACTGTTTAACTAAATCTCTGTTTATATCCATGAAACTACTCTCAGCCTTAATCAGAGAAGCCTCTTTGTGTAGTGAATGGTGGTGCCCAAGTTGCTGGGAATAAATGAGAGTTGAGGGCTCATCCTCAAACAAGACATTTATGCTATCCCTTCTAAGGTTCAGGGAACATTGCAGAAGGGACTGGAAGTGAGATCTGGCAGACAGAGGGAAGGGCTGTGACTGCCTTCCACTAGATTCAGTTGCAACCATTATGATCATATTCTCAACACTGAGACCACACAAGACTGGTCCTGTCAAGGGTCAATATGGAACAGGAAGGGACTCAGAAAGCTTTACACCTTATTAATAAACTATTGGCTACTGATAAATTGTAAGACAGGAAGAACATATTTTTTTTCAGTTGTATATCTGCTAAGGCCGGAAGGACCTCAAAATCATGATCACATAGACAGCCCTAGTTAAATTCAATGGATAACAAAAAAAAAAAAAAAAAAAAAAAAAAAAGTGAACGAGAAAGAAATCTTGTAGGGAGTAGAATGAGGGGTAGGTAGGGGCAGTAGGGAGATGCTTCTTGAATTGTGTGCATGTGTGAAATTATCAAAGAAAAAAATTAAGGAAGGAAGGGAGAAAGAAAGGGAGGAAGGGAGGGAGGAAGGGAAGGAAGGAAGGAAGGAAGAAAGGAAGGAAGGAAGGGAGGAAGGAAGGAAGACAACAACTTAATCAGTGGATTTTATCCCTAACAGAGATCATGGCCATGGTAGAAGTCAAATCATTTTCATTTTACGTCCCCACTCCAGATCAAAACGGCCTATTCTTTCCCTGGCAACAGGTTTTAGTGTGGCCACAAAATAAGCAATAACTCAGTTGTCAGAGGACAGTCTTGTGGGCGCCCACCACTCATCTGGAAGGCAGGCATTTTTGCAGGGTGTCTCTTTGATGGCCTGTTAAAGAGCAGCCTGATCCTTCGTCTGCAGTGAGAGCTGTCTTTCTATTGTCTGTGGAATTTGCTCTGTGTGTTGAGGGAGCTGCCAGCCCTGGCAGAGAGCAGGGGAGCTATAAAAGTGTCAGAATATTATGAACAGCCTGGAGACTGGGGCCGGTTGTTCTGCGCTGGGCAGTGAGGGAGGGATAATGGTGTGCAGCGTGTAGGCTGTGCAGAGCTACCTCCATCCATCTGTGGAGAGGGGAGGGAGGATATGACAGACACAAGCAGGCTCCAGATGTGGGGTTGTTGATCCAACTATCCAGGGCAATGTTCGTCTGCAGAGGGTCTAGGGAAAAAAATCTTTGGTATCCCTTGTATCTCTTTTCTCTATTTCAGAATGGAAGATGCTGGGTTTAATCTTGACAGAGTAGAGATAGGGTCCCTACCTTTGCTTTCTCCTAGAGAAACCTGATTTCTGCAGCCTGGAGGTAGTCCATGTACTAATTTAACTTCGTTTTCTCACAGACCCTGTGCAAGCAGCATTAAGCATGCAGCCCCACCATCTAATTAAAAGGGAGCCTTACCAATTTGCAGGATAGTTGCTTACAGAAAAAATTGTTAAAAACACTACTCTGAACTCTCCATTCTTAAGAGGTGAGCATCTATCACCCAGGGCATCTGTGAGTATTTAACCACCGATCTTGTAAATACTCAGTAGACTTATATACATGTTTGGGAAACCTGCAGGGAAGTCTTCATTTGGAGAACTAGCCTTAGTTTTTATTTAGTTGGTTTTTTGGGAATCAAATTTCAAAAAGTTTTCCTGAAGATTGCATGAAGCACATGGTTAAGACAAAGGATATGTTCTTTAGCACAGTGGTTTGGCCTTGACTTCTGCCCTTGACCTAAGTAAGGTGGGCACCTCCTATGGGTGTCACACAAAGAGGCAGAAGTAGTCGTCACAGGACATGTGACCCACAGACAGGCTCTGAGTATGGATCTTACAGTAGAAGAGGTCTCAGCCTGGAATCTGCCTCACCTGGCTGGGCGGTCTTGAGACAAGTGGGCAAGATCACTGACTTGAAAGAATTCTGTGATTCCCAAGAAGCCACATTGTACAAGGGAATGATCACAGGTCAGACCTGATTCTATAGCTAAGCAAGCTGGAACAAACAATGATCCCCCTTCTGCCCAATTAACTTGAAGATTTCCCCTCCACCAGGCTCCTTGTAAAGACTAAGAACATTCAGGAAGGAAGATGGTTTAGTCTACAAAGAGCTTGTTGTTCAAGAATGTAGACCCAAGTCTGACTCCTCAGAACCACATAAAAGAAACAAGTATGGTAGCGTATGCCTATAATCCCTGGATTGAAGACATAGAAACAGCATCCACAGTGGTTCCTGGCTAGCTCATCTGACAAACTCTAGGCTCACTGAGAGTTCCTGTCACAGAAAATGAAAAGAAAAGTGACTGAGAAAGATTTCAAACTTTGACTTCCAAACACATGCACACACCCATGTGTACCCACACATATACATGCATACACAGAATAAAAAAGTACATAAAGCATATGAAAATAGTTCTCATAAACCCACTGTAAAGGCCATTTTTGGAACCTGGAGACTTCTTTCAGAGACAATTTTTCTAGCCCAAATTTCTAAGATTATACCTCAGCTTTCATGAATAACCAACTTCAGGTGTTATCTCTCAGGTGTCATGTACTCTGTGGTTTTGTTTGTTTGTTTTTGTTTTTCAAGACAGGGTTTCTCTGTGACGTTGGAGGCTGTCCTGGAACTAGCTCTTGTAGACCAGGCTCACAGAGATACACCTGGCTGCCTGTGAATTCCAAGTGCTGGGATTAAAGGCTTGTGCCACCACTGCCCAGCAAAACAGGGTTTCTCTGTACTCTCTGTTCTTAAAGGCTTTACTTTTTTAAAAAAAATTTGTATGTATGCATGTGTGACAATATAAGTATATGGTGTATATATGGATATCATCAGTGTTCAGAAGAGGACATTGGGTCCCTGGAGCTGGAACTGCAGGTGGTTGGGAACTGCCTTGTATGGTTTCTGGGAACCAAACATGTGTCCCCTGGAAAATTAGCAAGTGCTCCTAACCATTGAGCCATTTCTCTAGGCCCCAAACTTGTTCTTATGAGATGGCTGGCTCTCCCACAAGCCTCAGGAATCCACCTATCTCCATGTGTACCACCATGCCTGGCTCTGTTATGTGGGACCTGATGATCAAATTCAGATTTTCTTGTTTGCATGCTAAGCACTTCACTGGCTGAGCACTCAAATATTGATTTAAAAAATTCACTGGGAAACAAGTTAAGATGAGGAAAGACATTTTTTTTTTTTCACTCAAGTCACATTGGTTTTCCTCCAGTGAAAGGGTATAAATGGAATACCTAGACATGCTTGCACACAGTCAAGGTATAGTGAACACATGGGTGAAAAAAAATCAAGAAGCCAAAGGTTCAAGTCTATAGCTTGTCCACTCTTTGCCAATCCAATGAGCTCTTCTAGGGCAGGACATTGAAATTCTGAAAGCTAAGCCCTGATGGGGCTATTGGATTTAGGTCAAGGTTGAGGAAAGGGAAAAGCTAGTGCATTGGTATTCTGACCTGGTTTCTTGGAAAAAACTAGATGTGGGCTCTCTGTACACTGTGTTTTTAACTAGTTATCAGATATAAACCAGAAAGAAGTTCCACCAAGAATCATGTTTTAACAGTAAAGGAAGTGGGTGTAGAAATAAAAAGGACCCACATAATGGATCCAAGAGCTCTTCTCATAACTTTGCCTCACTCCAAGGAGCTGGGGTGACAATGAAATTTCCCATTGGACACATTGACATTTTATAACTATATAATTGGACTTAGACGTAAGTATGTAAAATGGGAAAAGATCAAACATCAATTTTTACATTCATTAAACATGTTAATAAATGCATCACAGCTGGGTGAAGGTAGCACAAGTCTTTAATCCAGACACTAGGGAAGCAGAGGCAGGCAGATCCCTGTGAGTTTGAAGCCAGCCTGGTCTACAGAGCAAGTCCAAGGACAGACAATGTTACACTTAGAAACCCTGTGTCAAAACAAACAAAACAAGCATCACAAAGCAAGGGAGATACCTAAGTGGGTAAAACACTTGTGTTGTAGGCACAAGGACATGCGTAGTGATCTTCAGAACCCATGTTTTAAAATGTATGGGCAGGTGGCATGTGCTAGCACTAAGGAAATGGAGACAGGATCCCTGAAGGGGTCACTGTCCAGCCAGCCTAGCATTCCGAGAGAGGTCCAGGCATAGAGAGGCTCTGTCTTACAAAAAAAAGTAGGTGAGGTCTGAGGAATGACACCTGAGGCTGTTCTCTGGCCTCCAAATGCACATGCACACAGTGACATACATGCAGCCTTGAACACACCACGATATATGCATGCCTACGCATACCAAAATATATGCACACCTGCACACACATTTACATGTCATAGACCTGCCCATCTTCTAAGTTCCCTCATTCAGGAGCAACTCATTTTCCACCAAGGTCCCAGTGGTTGTTTACAACCCACCTTGGCTGAAGGCAACACATTTCTTCACACTTGAAAGTCAAACACAGTACTTTCTCCAGGGACCAACATTGGTGACACTTATTTGTAAGATATGAAATATTGTTAGTTCAGCACTACAGACCACCCTACTAATTTTCTTTCTGCCCTCCTTCAGATTACAAAGGCTCTAGAAATGTCTGAAAAATTAACTTATTAAAAAGGAATAGCTTAATAATAAAATAAATAAATATGTTCGATATCTTATAATAGCAATCACACAATGGAGTGTTTATTGACACTTTAGTAGTGTGTCTCATTACACCCTGTAAATAGTTGTAAAATAGTGTATTATTCATGAACCAACATACTTTAATTACTACCAGTGCATATTTAGTTTTCAAATGCACTGTGAGAGTTGTCTATAAAACCCAGCATCCAAGTCTGCTAAAAGATGGTCCTGAGGAAGGGGCCACAAGCTGAAGCTCCCAGGCTTACAAAGGCATCTAGGAGAAAGAATCCCAATTTTCATAATATGAAACAGGGCTGGTAGCTCCTGGCTTTGGATCATCCAACAAAGAACCACCTTTCAGGGCCTTCAGACATAAACGCCACCCTGGGCCCAAACCAGTCCAGACACAAGTGGGTAGGATTTTTCATCCACCCATTCTCTTTATGATCTTGGCTGTTCAAGAGCAGACAGAGGAGATGAACACTGGAGACATGTTCTCTTACACTACCTGCATTCACCAGGAAGCATGAACTCCAGCCTAATCCAGAGCCTGAAACCAACTTCATCTGGACCAGTTGACAGACAAGTCTACAGACAGACACTTGGGACACTATAACAAGTGCTGCTTTCTGCAGTCCATTTTGAGGTGGTTTGTTACACAGCTAAAACTAACCAATATATGTGTATTCTGGGAAGTTTTTGGTATGCCCCTAGATAATCCTCAAAACAAAGATGTCTATTTGCATGTTACCCTTTTCTAGGGGATATATGACCAATGGGTATATTGAATCAAGAGAAAGTCACAAATTAATAAAAACAAATGAGCCTTGGGTTGAAAGTTGTTGGGACAGCTATTTTAACTGGAAGGCTTGGTTGGCATCCAGCTGCTTCCCACTGGACAAACCTGTTCATGTGTTTAGGGGATGAAAGACAGAAGATCTCTCAGTGAGGAATGGCAATTCTTCACTTAACTGTTGGACACTTTAGGCTAAGCACAGAAATTCCTGATTCTCGCGGTAGCTATCATACTAGAAATTGTGAAGACAGGGATGATTTTAGATCAGTTGGTAGAACTTCAGTGCCTAGTATGATGGTCTGGATTTGATACCCCAGTACAACATGAATTAGGTATGGTGCTACAGGTCTATAATTCTAGCACTTAAGAGGTGGGGACAGGAGGAGTCATCCCATAGTGACTTTGAGGGCAGCCTGGGCTACCTATATGAGACCCTGTGTCAAAACAAAAAAAAATATGGAGGTTATTACAGCCACAGGAATGTAATGTCTATATTATCAGCCCCAAAGAACATGGTACTTCTTGATGTTTTACCTATCTGCTGAAAACAGAAGGGTGGAATCAGGAGCAGAAGGCAGGTCATGAAGCACCTCCAGCCTTTACTGCCACCCAAGCTTTCTCACAAATCAAGATCTTGCCCTCCATCTCCCAGGACAGACAGAACTGCTTTGCACTGGCTTCCCAGCTTGGATGAAAATCTATGCTTTCATATGTTAGATTTGCTGGAAGGTAGAATAAATGTCAGACAGGCACCTGGCTTCCAAGTGAATTGCCCTTCTATGTGGTTACAGAGAAATGAGTGAACATCTCAGGCTCTGATGGACCATCCTGATTGATGCTTGTGCACAAGGTTTGCCCCCTGATGGAAGCTTCCTTTACCTCCTCATTCCTCTTCTGGGTGCACTGAGGATAAGTCCTACATATCCATCAAAATCCATAACTCAGGAACATCCTCACGGTACTCTCAAGGGTCAGACAACTTCCCTACAGTTCCACCAAACCCTGCATTTCCTCTAGTGAAAGTTTATATGGTTTTGTTGGTTTCATCTTTCTGTGTGTGCCACACATCCATGAATACACAAAAAACTCCAAAGTCCTACTCTGATGTTCAGTCTTGAAACAGAGTGGAGTTGCCTAGGCCAGCCTCCGAGGTAGAACCAGAGGCCCACATCCTTTTTCTTACCCTTTGAGTAGGTCCTCTCTCCTCTCTTCTCAACCCCTTCCTCTCCTATTGTCCAGGCCCCTACAGCACATCAGAAGATTCCCCTCACTGACGATGTCCAAAGACCAGAACTTTCAACCCTCTTGCCTCTGCCTCCTAAGTGCTAAAATTATAGGCGTAAGCCAACCCACACAGCTGTAGTTTCTTTTCTATTTTCTTTTCTTCTTTTGTGTGCATTTGCATGCACCTGTCAGCAGAGGTTGATCTTAGGTGTCTTCCTCAGTTGTTCTTCTCCTTATATTTTGAGGCAGGGCTATCTCATCGAGCCTGGAGCTCACCATTTCAGCTAACCTGGATGGCCCATGAAGCTTGGAACTCATCCTGTCTCTACCTCTTCACTGCTGACATTCCAGGCTCACACTGTCACATCTATCTATTTTTGGCATGGGTTCTGGGGGATTGAACTCGGGTCCTCATGCTTGCATAGCAAGTGCTCTGCTGACTGAGTCATTGCCTCTGCCCCATGTAGCTTCTTCTTAGTATGAGCCTAAAAAATATACTCCATCCACACAGCCATTGACGTGCAGCTCTCCAGGGACAACCTAGCAAGCTTTACAGCCATCCAGAGCTGGAGAGGACATTTCTAATTAAATTCTTTAGTGCTCGACTTGACCCCATTTCAACTGGGCCATAAGTCTTGGGGGAAAACACTTCAAATCCAAAATTTTAAATAATGCTTATGAGTTGCTTTAGAACATCAGCAGTTTGTATTACCCCAAAGGTGGAATAGTCTTTGATCACTAGGGCAGACCTTGGGACATGGTCAGGGAAAGGATACTGACCATTCCAATTAAAATGTTTTCAGGAATCGCTGGATAATAAAGGGAACTTGCCTATAATTACAGATGAAATAATAATTAAAAAGAGCCCTTATGATTCTTGCATAGTGTTACAGCTCACTGTTGGTGTCTGTGTACCAAGACAAATACCTCCCCAGGATGGGGAGCCACAGAAACAATTAAAGAATAAATCCTGGGCTCCCATTAACACCCTGGCTCTATTAGCTGACTAGGTCTATGGTCACATTAAAGCCCCATGGAGTTTGCTGGTGGCTGGGGAGGAAACAGTTTGGGCCCTACATAAATGAACACACAATTCCAGTCAGTAAATCTCTTCTGTAATTGGCTAATAAGCATACTGCTTGGCAAATAGCTTCTGGAAATGGCTGGTTGAATATTTTCTCCATTTTTCTTTCTTGCTTCTCAAAGGTCTTCTGGCTTGGGGCTTGTTCTCTTGGGTATATCTCTCGGGCTTTCAAACTCTAAGGACGTGGAAGCTTCAAGTACACAAACCCTGACTCATGAGGCAACTCATGATAGAGGTGCCCTTTTAAAACTTTCAAATGTATTCCAGCATCCCCAATCCTTAGGGCTACCAACTTCCATGCTGGGCCATTCCTTCTTTGTTTGGCTACTCATTCTTTGCCCTATAGACTGTTCTCATATCCTTTACTTGGACCTACCAGTTGCTAGTTGTACCCTATAGTGACAAACGATTCCTAAACATCACCAGATGTCCCCTCTAGGGCAAATAACTTCCAGTGGAGAGTTGATGGTCCATCTCAAAGCACCATGAGCCATGCATGTTTCTGAGTGTCCCGTGGTGAGTCATGACAGGCCACTTGGTCTAACTTTCTCCACTGACCTGGTTTCTGTTGACTTTGGACCTTTAGGGAGTTTCCTCCCAATTGTGGATATACTTGGCTTGATTCATTGTTCTGGCTTTCTCAGGCTTTGACCTGACATAATCACTCAGCCAATGATTTTAATGAGAACCTTTCCTGGGGACTCTTTATTCTTAGAGTCTCCTGGGAAAAGTGGCCTAGAGAAAGGCCGTCAAAGAAGCTTTACAGCATTGAGGCGCTCCTGAAAGGCAGTAGCCAGTGCTTTGCATTTATTGGTTTCCTTGCTATGTCGTACAACCAACAGTACTGTCCCCCAACCCTGATTTTTAATGATTGGAATGTTGCTCATTGCCTTCTGGATATGCTATGGCCCTTGACATTTCATGAATAGTTGCAATAATTCCCAAAGGATCAGACCCTCAAAAAAGGAGGGCATTTATGTTGTTCAAATTACCTGGGGTTTAGCATAAATCTGCATAGAATAACACATGAATTTGACTAGACTGCCTGGACAGGAAGCCCAGGGGTTTTCCTATCTTTTCCTTTCGCATCCATATCACCACACTTGGATTTTAAGTGGCTATTGGGTACCTGAACTCAGGTTCTCATTCATGCACAGTAATCCTTTATCTGATGAACCACGTGTAAGCTTCCAAAACTGCCATCTTAAACAGATCATCCATAGTAGCACAAGGATCTTCTCCTGCTTGTTTGATGAAGATCAATTTTGGAGTAGGTAACCTAGAGGCAGTTGAGTATGGAATGGGATTATTGAGGTTATTTTGGCAGATGGGAGTGAGGGGAAATTATATAGAAACATTGGTTTGGAGACACTGAATTGATATGCAAGACCAGAAACAGATAAAGCAATGTTATCTATGGAATGAAAATAAAAAAGTATATTAAGGCACAGGGCCATTCTGTCTTGTTGAAATGTGGTAGCTTCCCTCAAGTGCTCTGTTTTTGTTTTGCCTTTGTTTGTTTGTTTGTTTCCCAACCTTCTTCCCATTTATTTGTACATTTGGTGCCACACTGATAAACTTTTTCTTACATGAAAGGGTTTGAACCTAAGAATTTACATCTGATTTTACCCAAGAAAAATGTCCCTGAATAAACTTACCCTAATTAGAAGTTCCTTGTGTCCATCTACCTGCACATCCATGTACCAATTGTGCCATCTAACTCTTCATCCATCCATCCATTTGTCTATTCACCAACCATTCATCTATTATCCATTCATCTGTCTATCCCTCCCTTTGTTCTTCATCCATCCATCCATCCACCCACCCATCCATCCATTATTCATTCTACAGCTCTCCATGTATCAACCATCTATCTGTCCACTCAGCCATCCAGCTGTCCACTCAGCTATCCATCCATCCATCCATCTGCCCATTTACTCATCCATCCTTCCATCCATCTACAGATCTAACAAGCCACCCACTTTTTTCTTTTTCTTTTTAGCAGCTTTCCATTCACCTTTCAATAATTTTGGCCATTCTTTTAGACTCTCAGAAAAGTCTTGTCTAATGGAACACACATCCTGTAGTCAGATGACGAAGAAAACAGAGCAATTGAGAAACAAGGCAGTATGTTCTGGCATGAAACACTATGAAGAAAATAAAGCCAGATGCTGTGGTGTGAAAGGTGGGTGGGGGAGGGACTCTTAGAGTGCCCAGGGAAAGCCTCCCTGAAATGGGAGGACTAAGAAGAAAGGCAAAGGAGGGGAGAGCCCATCCAAGAGCCAAGGGAGTAAAGAGATCCATGGATTCAAGATTCAGAAAGCTGGTCCAAAGGAGAACAGTGTAAGAAGATAACAGCATCTGGAAGTGAAAGGCCTGTCCAATGGGGAAGTGGCTTTGTTGTCTTGTTCTAATAGGCATCAGCCTTTCTCTATGGAGACATCTACCTAGCTTTTTTTTGTTACTATCCCAGTGGCTCTGTAGGTGCAACAGGGAAATCTGGCTTTTCCCTGCATTGGTGGCTCCCTCGGTTACTGCAGCTGCTTCACTGCAGCTTTTTTTTTCTTTTGCTGAGCCCCAAAATTGGAAATGGGGCATAGGGGAGGAGGGAAGAGGATTTTGCCCAAACAGTCCAAACACTCATGAGTGCCTCCATGGAATAGGTTGGGGACATTTGCAGACCCATGGCCACCTAGCCCTTATAGAGGCAGCTGAACAAAAACTTCCCAGAAGGCTTTGTTGAGAAAAAAAATAAGAAGAAATTAATCATACATGCCTTCACTAACTTCCATTTGCGTTTATGTCAAAACAATTTCATTAAAAGATGGAAGATGGAGATATTGTCCCAGCATACCCAAATCAATGTCAATTGCTAAATTACTATTCTTTGGGGAAAAAAAATACTGCCCATAACATTCTAGAATGAACCCGAACTCTATTCATTTTGTTTCCTTCTAAATATGCTTAGAATGTCTACATAGGACATCTTTTCCTAGTATGTTTGACTTTGTTTCCCATTTTAGACTTATATTTATTAATTTCCCATTGAAGTCCTAGCTAGGCTCTACCCTGCTTACTTTATAAGTTCAGGTATGTTTGGCATGGCAATAGATTATGTTACTAATGTAGATAACAATTTTTAAAAGATTATTTTATCTAAAATTATGTGTGTTTGTGTCTGTGTATGGTTGTGTGAATGTGAGTTCAGGAGGCACATGGAGACCAAAAGCACTAGATTCTCCAGGAGCTGCAGCTTCAGGCAGTGGAGAGCTGCCCAATACAGGGACTAGGAACCTGGGTCTTCTGCAAGAGCAATGCCCATGGTATCCAGGCCCTGATGCATGCTGAGCCCACACTTTACTTCTAGCTGTATCTTCAGTCCTGCGGTTTCTTCTTTTTAAGTTACCTACAAAGAGTTAAGATGGCTGCTTTGAATTAAATATGCTACCTGATCACAAATGTTGCTTCTCAGAATTCAAAGCAATTTTCTCTTCCTTACTGTCTTGCTAATATGATCCGGCATCTGAAATAATAACTATATTTCCAACAGCCTGAGCTCTCCCACTTCTTTTAGCTCTCTAATTTCTTACATGATTCCCCTGGTTTTACAAGTATTTTTAATAGACCAATGTTCCAGATTTTTCTATGCAGTCAAATCCTTTCCTAATCAGAAGCCTTGTTTTTCCATAGGAATTTAATTCCCTCTGCAGAATTGTAACAGGGCTGGGCTGTTCTGGTTTACATTCCCTGACATGTTTTCCCTCCCCTGAAGATTAACTTAACCATCGCGCGTCTCCGTCTCAATCCTTTTCATCTCATTTTCACTTTAGAAAAGCATTCCGACTCTGCTTGGTCGCCTATACTGATACTGCTGAAGAAGGGGCTTTCAGCCATGGGGATATGCTTGCAAGGATGCTGTCCCCTGCTGCTTCCTAAGGTGTAGGTGACATGAGAAAGGCTGAAATCAGCACCCAAGCCCAGGACTCTTAACAAAAACAAAATCACATAGCTGGGTGAGCGAATGGAACGTGCCTACAAAGATGAATCATCTGTGTGGGTGCTTCGATACAAATCTGTCTTTAAAAATCAGCTCTACCAGTCATTTATCATTGAGGAGCATAGGGCACTATTGCGTGGCAAAAATTGTTTTTTAAAGTTTGCGCTATCCAGCAGTGGTTTTTACACCTTTCTTTAAATGACTGGCTCTTTTCTTTTCATAGGACTTGACTTTAAAAACCTGGTTTAAATCTGCTACAGAGGAGCATTTTGATCCTCTCTCCCCTTAATTCTGTTTTCTGCTTCCCTCCTTCTGCCTTAACACACCTCCTCCTCTCTCCTTCCTTCTGTCCTTCCTCTCTTCCTCCATTTCTCCTTTCTTCCATCTCTTCCTCCCTCCTTCCCTTCCCCCTTCTCACTTTCTTTCTCTCCTGTCATAACAGTATCTGCCATGTGCTCTTCCTTCACCCACATTTATAACTCAATGTGATTCCGCTCTGTGCCATACCATGACTGTGCCAGACACAAAGTGGGTGCTTAATAAGAGTTTGGTAAATGACTTTTTAAAAGTGTAGGCCCTGGAGGTGATAGGTTTTCTCCAGCTCTCTGGCCTGGCCTTCTGTGTGAACTGGATTAGCTCAGTATCTGTACCATCTTATCATCTTGTTTCCAGTTTGCAATAAATCATCATCACCGTGTACCTGCCAATTTTAAAAACATCATTCTCAGTTCTCTGGCCAGAGGTGGCTGCAAATGCTGCCTCCTCTAGGGAGCATGGTGACAGTATAGACCTCCCGGGTGCCTCCTCCTTCATGCTCTGGCTACTGTGCCAGATACTTTGAGCAAATGTTTCTCAGGGCTGTATTTCCTTGCACCATCCATACAAAGGAAAGATGACATACAAAGTCAGATTCTACAAGCTGGTATCCATGCCTCTGACTAAGGCAATCCACAGAGAACCACGGTCATTTTGAGCCGTTCCACAATGATGCTGCTTCCCATTCCTCAAGAGACCACAGAGAAGGACTTCTTATCCTGGTTAGAATGAGGAAACTGTACTAAACCCCAAAGGGTCCAAAGAGTCTCTTGCGCTTGCTTCCAGTACATCACGGGCCACATCTCTTTCTGGTGCTTGGGGAAGGCTATCTTTCTGAGTGACAAGGAGGAAGCACGACAACACGTAATTCAATGATGAAGAGCCCAGCTCTGAGGCTCCTGAACATTTCCTATTTATAGAGAATCTGGGATCCCAGCCAAGCAAGCCGGCCCACGGCCTCAACCGAATAATAAGCTTGTTTGAAAAAATCTGTGACGTGGTGATTCCACAAACTCAGGTCATCAGCTCACCTCTTCCTTGCTGTGCAAGGGTCAACCAGCAATCCCTGTTGACGGTAATGGAGTGGGGTCCCCAAGACTGGGGGTTTTCAGGACTGAAACAGAGCACCATGGATGACCCTGGGCTATATTTCATTCTAATAACACTAAGATTGTAATTGCAGAACCTATCACCACTGCTCTCATTGTCGAGATCAGAACTGGGATGATTCCCAACAGCCCTACAGCTGCAAGCCTCCATCTCAATGAGGCTAAATACGCAGGTCTGACGGGGCAGATTTACACACAATTGATTTTAATAGAGTAGACTAGGGCCTGCAGAGACAGCTCAGTGTGCAAGAACGATTAATGTGCAAGCATGTGGGATCTGAATGTGAATCCGCAGCACTGACATGAAAAGATTGGCAAGGGCACATGTGTGCCCAGCACTGTGTAGGGAGGTCAGTGGAGGCTCACTGGAGCCTTGCTGACTTCAGAGTTCAGAGAGAGACTGTCTCAGAGGAGTAAAATGGAAAATAGAGCAGGGCACCCAATGTACTCCTCTGGCCTCTGCATGTATACACACAGGTCCACGCCGCCAGCCCTGCCATGTCCACACCTATGACAGACTGTGGTTTCTGTTCCTTACTGTGCCTAGGTTCAGACATAGTCTTCATCGTGAATATTTATTATTCTCCCCATGAGGAAAACCTTGATGTTTAACTCTAAGAGCACCCCATTTCCCCATTCCTCTCTTTTTCTGTTTGTCAGTCCTTTCCTCCCTGCCACTGTTTCACTGTCCCTCCTTCCCTATGTGTATTGTACGTGAATCCCTTCAAATAAAATATTCTCCAGCTGCCTAACTTAGAAAACCTATAAAGCAAGTCACTCCAGTTTACAGAAGAACCAAGAATCCCTCGATAAAATTAGCATCCTTTGAGACTCACTGGTCCATTACATCTCAGCCTGCATACATCTAACAATATTGGAGGAAGGCATTCTGCGAAACAGAGTCATTCTGTTATGGGCTGAACAGTGAATGTTTTGGGCTTTGTGTTCCCTATAGTCAATGTCACAATCACTTAGTTCTGCCTTCCTGGCAGGAAATACAGACATAAGCCAGTGCAAAAGAATGAATAAGACTGGATACCAATAAAACCAATAGATACCAACAGATACAAATTGGAGTTTCCCATGACCCACACTCTAAGGTGAGAAGCTTGTTTTCATTCTTGCCTCTAAGACTTACTTGTTTATTTTTTTAATTTTTTTAAAAATTATTTTATATAACAAAGTCCATTTAAATGAAAACAAACATTTATAGACAATATTTGGGAATTTGGGCGTTGTTCTTTCCAAACTACTTCCTGCTGGTAAGGGGCACTGTCATGGGGGATTCGAAGAAGATTCAGAAATCCTGGCTGTAGCTCTAAGACTTAACTTGTAAGGAGTTACTTGAACCCTCTTAGCCTCAGTTTCCTCCACTGTGAAAAGTATAAAAATAAAACCCACAAGGGGACTGCATCTTTGGGAACTCTAGTTTTCCTATTGGTTTTTAAATTCTGTAACAGTACGTCTATTTTTAAGAACTTAAAAATATTATTGTTGTGGGTATGACGTATGCGGAGTCAGGGAGGCCAGAGGGTAACATTGTGGAGTTGGCTCTCACTTCCACCTTTACATGGATTACAAGGATTGAACTCAGATTGTCAGGTGTGTGTGGCAAGGGCTTTGCACACTGAGCAATGTTGGCAGTGCCAGGAAATCTACTTAACATCCCCATACATGAATAAGGCCTGGCCTATAAGTTTTGATGGAGGGTCTAAATAGGACATTGGAAAGTGTCACACACAGTGGTGATTACCCAGTTCCCATGGAAGCCCATGGGAGATCTCTTAGATCTCTTCTTAGTTTAGCTTTGACTGTTCTTCAAACACTTCACGATTGTGCAAGCTATAACCCTGAAGCCATGATGACCCCTAGAACTTGAATCTTGGACCTGTGTTGGCAGCTAGAGCTTACCCAGAACAGGAAAGTTTCAGCTACTCCCCTCCCCACTCCACCCTCTATGAATGCCTTGGGCTGGCAGAGCGCCCAGGCTTCTGTCTGGCTTAAGACATTATTTGCTTTTCTTCTGCAATTTTTCCAAAAATAAGAGTGATGTTCACTTAAGTATCTCTACCAGCCTCCCCTACCATGTCTGCCCCAGTGTTTCCATCTCATCTATGTGCTTTTTCCACAACACTTTCCTGCAAGTTCCTATGTTCCACCCACTACTGGCATTCTGGATTCTGGACAGGTGTGTGTGTGTGTGTGTGTGTGTGTGTGTGTGTGTGTGTGTGTCATAGAGGAAGACAGAGACAGAGGTACAGAGAGAGAGAGACTAAGGGAGAGACACACACAGGAAGAGAGACAGAGGCTGAGACGGTCAGTCAGACAGACAAATGAAGAGTGAGCATATATGCCCCTTCTTTGATTTGACCACCCTCTCCTCTCTGTACTACTTTGTCCTTGACTTTGACACAGGAGTATTTGCTGCTCCTGGCGGGTGGAGACACTTGTAACTTGACCGTGTCTAACTTACTTCTTTCAGCAAAACCTGGTCTCTGTGCAAACATAACCCCTTCTCTAAGGTTTGTTCATTTATTTTACATTTGTGTGACTTAATATCCCCAAGAATCCCATGGCTCCTTTTCCTTCTTTACTCTCTTGTCTAATTGTTCAAGGGGTAGCTCAACATGATCCAAATTTATGGCTCACAAGTGTCCCCGAGTAGATCCCTGAGTTAACCTCCTGATACTGTTAAGGCATCTGTTAAATGCTTCAGACTTAGGAAAGAACTCTATAATTTGTTTCATTTATTATTTTAAAATAAAATGCACTGTGAACATTTACATTACAAAATTATTCCATGTGAATCATTAAAAACAATGAACAGAGAGGAGAATGATTAACCATGGTCCAGAGAAGGATATAAACCCAATCCTGCAATTATGAACATGCTCTCCATTTTCTTTCTCCCTTTCTCCTCTCTCATGTCGCTTTTCCTCACTCACTTTCTCCCTCATCTCTATCTCTCCTTTCCTATTTCTACTCTCTTCCTCTTTTCTCCTCTCCCTTCTTTCCTCTGTCTCCTTCCTCTCCTCTCTCCTTCTTTCCTCCATAATATTATATAGTCAGTTAACACAGTAACATCAATATTTGTCTTTGTTATTGCCCTCTTAGTGAACAAATACCACTCTATGACTTCCTAATATTCCATCCAAGCATCATCTTGTGTTTTATTTCATCATTTCCATTTTATTGAACATTTGTTTCCAATTTTTACCATTATAAATAATACTCTGAGCAACATCTTTGTGCACAGATGATTTTTATGGTACCTTAAATTACTTATTTATGGCTGAATGCTACAGGTGGAATGACTTTGTGAGCATTTTAGAGATAGCTATATATTTTTAGAGAAGGGATGTTGTCAGGGTCTGTGCTGAAGGAATACGGTGGCTATGGACTTTCTTTTTCTGATTTCTCTGGAATCTTCATCTTGGGATTGCTCTCTGAGAGAGAATAAACCTTCAGGTACTTTCCATTGTGCCCATTACCTTTACACCACACCAGTCTCTTTTTATCCTTCAGCACATTTTGCTGGCAACTAGCACTGGATCAAATCCAGGGGCCAACCTCAGCTGGGCCATTTGTCATCTTGCCTGACCTCTCTGAGTCCCTCAACTGATATGCAGAAGCACCTAACTTCTTTGTTTTAATAAAGACTGCAGAAATGGAATCCCTAAGTCAACTATTCATGGTGGTGACACAAGGGAAGGCTGCAGTATTTTGTTGTGGAACATCTTCAAGAGATCAAGGGGTAGAGCTCCTGGCTCCTTGTCACCTGCTGTTCCTAGGTGCAAGTTGCACCATCAAGCCTCAGGCTAACTTGTCTTCCTGTATCCAGTTGGACAATCTGCTTAGCTCCTTTCAAAGATTTTCATGCTACTCTGTCTCTTTCTCTCTCTCTCTTCTCTCTTTCTCTCTCCAAGAAAGTGAAAGATAGAAACACACACACACACACACACACACACACACACACACACACACAGAGAGAGAGAGAGAGAGAGAGAGAGAGAGAAAGAGAGAGAGAAGAGACAAAAGAGGGAATTGTCCAGCAAATTCCTCTGAAATGAAGCATGATCATTAAGACTCAGGAAGGAAACAAAACTCTGAAGTCTCAGAAAGTTCCTGAAACAAGAGACAAGATTCACATTCTCTCCCCAGGGTCATAGGAACAGTAACAAGTGGTGTGTGTGTTGGGGGGGGGCGCAGGTAAGGGGGTAGCTCTTAAGCTTATTGAGCTGCTTACAAGTTGTGCAGGGAGCTCCAAGCTTTTGAGTCTTCACCCTTGCTGGGGTGGGCTTTTGGGCAACGCAGGTGCTGTTCAGTCATCGCTGCTCCTGTAAATAACCCTTCACCCACACTCCCTGGTCCGTAACCTGATAAACTCACTGGCTCACTAAGACAGATTGGGTTGGAAATTTTTTTAGTTTTTTTACTGTTTTATCTGAAGTAAATACAGGAAGACATTCCCTAGAAAGAATCGCACATGTACATACACACACACACACACACACACATACACACACACACACACACGCACACACACCCCTCTAATAACCTTCTTGAACAGCAATGGTTGACTTCAATCTACTAATGGTTCACTTTGCCTTTTCTGCTGTATAGGATCCAGTGGCCAGCTAACATTGTAGCTGTTTGTTCAGGAACAGACTCAGGATGGATGTCAGAAGTGACTAGGAGACTTCACTCCTCCTTTTGGGAGACAGCACCCTCCCATATGGAGTGACAGCATGGAAATTCACTCTCTGACTTCTTTTCAGAATGAATAAACCCAGCTTAGTCCAAAATTGCAAATTTGGAAAGTGATCTCCACACATTTGTTTGTTAGAACATTCTCCTTGGAGCAATGTTTCCTGCCTAGCTGCCAGAGCGACCGGGACACATCTGAGAGCATGTGAGAGATTTTAGCTAGGAACCACTTCTAAACTCCTGCCTCCCGGGTCACTGTTGGCCTGGGAAGTCTTCCTCTTCTCTGTCTGTACAGATTGGGGAGAGTGAAGAGAGAAGCAAACTGTGTGTGTGTGGGTGGGGGGGGGTTGTCTCACAGACATGCTCTCCACTAGTCATTTCATTTCTCTAAGGCTCTTTTTCTCCTTCTCTGAGGAGAAATACAAACAAGTTTTGAGAACCCTTCTTACAGAGGGAGAAGCACAAATCAGAGCCTTTCTATGGATGTAATATGGGTGATAATGCAGGCTAAAGACTGTATGTAAGCTACAGAGGCAGTGACCAGGGACATAGTAAAGTGTAATGACCAAGACTAGTGTCACAAATCTGCCATCCCTGATACATGGGAAGCTGAGGCACGAAGACCACAAATTCAAGTTGCCTGGATTTCAGAGTGACTGTGAGGCCAGCCTGGCAAAGTGAATAACAACCTGTCCTAAAACAGTGAGAAAGAGGGCAAGAGGTATAGAGTTCAAGTATTTCCCTAGCATGTGCAAGGTCCTAGGGCTAATCCCTGGTACTGAAGAAAAATAAACAATAAAATAAGCATGTAGACAGATCAACCTCCTGGATACATCACCCCTGTGCCGTACAAATGAAGAAAATGATCTTATAGTGAGGCCGGGGGTTACATAAAGGTGTTGGAAGGGTGTGCATTCAGCTCCTTTGATTTTCTACCAGGCACTATTTCTGCTTTCTTGTTCTGATATGTATGTCAGGTCCACCTTATGAGTAGACTGCACAGTGCTTAGCAACACATGCACCCAGCATGAGGCTTTGGTCACCCACATGGACTTTTGCACTAGTACAGTTAGGCTACCAATGAGCCTGTCCATTTTTCTTTTCTGAAATCCAGACCTGGCTTCCAGCACTCAATACAACCAGTAGATATGGGAATTCTCACCTACCTGCCTCAAGGAAACTTTTAGTAAATGTTTGTGGCGGCTGTCTCCACAGGTACAAATATTTGAATGCTTGGTCACAAAGGACACTGTTCGAAAGGATTAGAAGGATCAGGAGGTATGGCCTTGGAGGAAGTATGTCATTGGGGTCGGTCTTTGAGGTTTCAGGAGCCCACTCCTGGCCCAGTGTTTCTTCTGCCTATGGGTCAGGGTTTAGGCTCTCAGCTCTAGGGTTATGTCTGCCTGTGTGCCCCCATCCATGTCCCCCATAATGAACTAAACCTCTAAAACTGTAAGGGTGGCTACTTTGTCATGGTGTCTTTTCACAGTAATAGCATAGACACAAAGTATTCCTTTGGTCATTTCGTACATGAATACAGTATATTTAGAGCATATCCACTCTTACTCCTCAACTCCTAGTCCTCATTGGTCCCTCTCTCCATTCGCCCCCCCCACTTATTTTCTTCCTCTTTTTAAAATTTTACCCACTAAGCTCAATTAATATTGCTACCATGTGTGTGGGTATAGGGCCACCCACCAAGAGCATGGGCAACCTATCATGGACCATACTGTAGAAAAGAAATGACTATCCCTTCCTTAGTGGCTCTCAACTGCCAATATAGCTCCGCAGGCAGGTGGGGAAACTCACCAGCTCCTTTCCTGTCCACATCGGAGTGTCAATGGCTTGATCTTGTACAGGTCTTATGTAGACAGTCACAGCTTCTGTGAGTTCATGAGTGTAACTGTCCTGCCATGTCCATAAGACACCATTTCACTGCAGCCCTCCCAACCCTCTGGCTCTTAACAGCCATCTCCTCTCTTTTTCAGTGATGTTCCCCAATCTTGGGGATGGGGGCTAGATGGAGATAACCAAATCCGGGTTGAACATTCCACAGTCACTTATTCTCTGTCCTTTGGCCAGTTGTGGCTTTCTGTGTTGTTCACATACTATGCCCAGTCTCCCTGGTGCTTCTTACTTGTGACAGTATGTTACAGAATAACATAAAGGACACTGAAAAAGGTGTGTGTGTGTGTGTGTGTGTGTGTGTGTGTGTGTATGTGTGTGTGTGTGCGCGTGTACCACCTGGTCACCTGGAACTCTGTCTTTTCACTGATTGCACTGTCCTGATGTTAATTTTGTGGCTCTGTTCATATACTTTGGTTACATAAAGTATTACCAGTGGAGAGAGCTGAGACATTTCTGTGCTATTTTTGTTCTTCTCCTGACTCTAAAATTATTTTGACATAAAATTATAAATCCTATGCTGTCCTTCTTCCAGAAAAGTATCCCAAGGAAGTAAAGACACATACAGAGTAAAGACACATACAGACACCATTTCAGGTCTACCTGAGGAGGTTTTCAAGGAATCTGTATTCAGCTTTTCAGACCAGACATTACATGTACATTATGCTAGGCCAAGGACAAGCAATGTCACAGTGAACAGGAAAGGCCAGCCTGCTGGGTGAGCTGGTGTTGTAGTTATCCAACTTCACTGAACCACTCAGTACCACTGAACCTCCGTGTCTCATCTGGAAAAGAAATGTGATGTCATAATACCAGCCCCTGCACTGCTACTGTTGAATTTGAGTCTACCTTGGACTGTCTGCATAGAATAGAACTGGATATGGCATACATGTTCAACAAAGAAGCACTTAGTAAGCTTCAGAATACCACTGAATGGAGGAGATGGCTTAGTCAGTGAAGTGCGTGCTGTCCAAGCATGGGGACCCACATCTAGTCCCATGTAGTAAACTAGTCACAGGAGTACATGCCTGTTTATACAGTCCCAGACAGGAGACTCCCAGGGTCTTTCCAGACAGATGGTATAGGCAAATCAGTGGGGTAGAAGGTCAGTGAGAGATTGTGTCTAAAAATAAATAAATAAATGGGTAGAGAACAATTGAGGAACCTGTTATCAACCTCTGGCTTCCATACACATGAACACACACACACACACACACACACACACACACACACACACACAGAGAGAGAGAGAGAGAGAGAGAATAAGAGAGAGAGAATAAGAGAGAGAGACAGAGAGGGAGGGAGAGGTATGAGAAATGTTTTCACTTGGGAAAAATTGAAGACTGTAGAATCATATTCACACTGTCGGTGCCAGTTTTGAAAGGATTTGAAATATATAATGGAGTCAGTGGAAGGTTTAGCTACAATATTATGAGTAATGAGCGAGCGCCTTGTGTTTTCCACTCTCGGTTCTGCTCTTGTTTCTAACATTACCTCAAAGGGTATCACTGTTCTGTGATTTGAAATGGAGACTGAACTGCCATCCTCAGGAGAACGTAAATGTACAGATACCCACCCCCACCCCAGCTCTCTTTGGTTAAGTTCAGTCTCTGCCATCATAAGCCACAGAGTGTCTCTGCCATGTGTGGATTTTTCCCAAGGACATGAGACTAATATCAAAGCTCCTGGGGTATGTGGTTATTTGCTATTGCTTATGTTGGGGTGTCTGGAAACTCTGGGGACCCCATGAATATATCTTCGCATCGAACATGTCACCTCCTGATCCCTTGGAGACCATCATACTCCAGCACACACATTCCCACACTCAGACAGGAGTCTCTAGGAGAACACATGACTTGTACTCAGCACTATTCCATGGACAGTTGTCTGGGCCTAGTTATAGTTTCAATATCCTCCCCTGTTTTTCTCTCCTCTCCTGTAACAGAGTCAACACACAGTGCTAGCTTCTGTCCTTGGGCCTGTTTGCTCCCATGAAGGTTCTTGGTGGACAATTGCTTCCTGACTGTAGATATAATGTAACTAGCTTCTCACACTCCTGCCAGTATCCCTTCACTACAACAGCCTACATCCCTTTAAACCAGATAAACCATTCCTTCCTTAAGTTGCATTGATCACAGCAGTAGGAAGAGTCACTAGTACAAGTATGAAGCAGTGATGACACAGTCTCAGAGTGGACCCCTCCCCACTGCTGAAAGGACAACAGTGTCCACTCCATACAGCAATCTCCTGGTATGTCACTTTTGGAGGTTCTCATTCCCCTTATTTTATGTGTGCACAAGCATCCCTCTGCCTCTGCATGAATACTTGTTTGTGATGTTTCTCCATTTAAAAATCACCAGTGGTGTTCCACAGGGTTCTCATAGACCACTTGTTCCAACTTCTGCTCGTCTGATTATCTCGTTCTCCTCTGTGCTAGGCTCAAGCTCCCTTGGCTCCAGCTGACTTGGGTACAATCTAAGCAGCCCCCACCCCAAAAGTTCACAAATAAAGATTCAGTCCTCAGAACAGCTCTGTTGGGTGGTGCCGGGCTGCCTTGAAAGTCAAGACCTTGTGAGAATTCTCAGGTTATCAGGACATGTCCTTAAAGAGGATTTCATGACCTAACTCTCAGTCTTTCAATGTGTCCTATGGCACTCACTCTGGCATTTCCTCCTGGCATTGCCATCCAGTACCTTACAAGAGGGCCAAATGAATGCAACTGTTTGATACTGAACTTAAAATTCCCAGCACTGATACAAAGAAGCCTTTCTCTTTCTTAAGTTTCCCATTTGGGCATTTCACCATAATACAAAGTAGCAGTCTGCTAGGACCTCCTCCTGCTCCTGAGATGTGGCTGCCTCCTTCTCCACTCAGAGACTTTCCCCAGGCTCTTCCCAATGTCCAGAAAGATGTCTCCATCTACCTACCACCCTGTGGGAGGCCTCCCTCCATTATTAAGTTGTATCAGTTTAGAGCTTCACTGAACTCCTGTAAAGTCTCCCCCATTTTCTTTCTTCCAAGCACTAATTAGTCTGTAATTCTATGCTGTGTTCATGTTGTGCTTTGAGTGTCAATTCCACAAATTCCTGCATTGGAGACTTCATCTCCAAGGTCATACATGAATAGTATTTGGAAGTGTGACCTCAGGAATGGAATAATCTGCTAAAGGATTGCTGGGCTATGGAAGCAGTAGCTTTGTTTTAAATGCAAGGTCTGGCTTCTTTGTTGTGATCCATGGGGTGGTTCTCTTTGCCTGGCCATGCCCTGCAGAAAGACACTAACAAGACAGAGGCTGAGCAGATGTTGGCAACAAGTTCTTAGAACTTCCAAACCTTCCTTCTTTATAAATTGTCCATCCATGGCTTTTAGTTGCAGCAACAGAAATGTACTAAGGTCATTTTCTTGATTTTTGTCTCTGTTTGTACTTCTGGAAGTTGGGCTTAGTGTGCTCTGAACTGGGCAGTTCATATAGTATGTAGCCACTAAACCATCTTTGGATTCTGGGTGAGTGGGACGAGGAGGATTATGGCTACTATTTCCTAGACCATAGGTCCATCGTTACACATACCAACTTGCTTCCCCAGACAAAGGGTGACATTGCTGATGTCTTAGTGTTGGGCTCTGTAGTACTCATCCTCCACACTCTAGCCACTGGATGACAATATGGAGGTTAACATAGCTGAGATACATCCCTTTGGCATACATGATATGTCTCTCTCAGATCTCCCCTCAGGCTTCTGCGAATCTCAAGGCCCAAGTGAAACAAGATGAGTCTAGCATTGGAGCAGTGAATTTACTAAATGCACATGTACTATAATGTATGATGTTGGAGTTCCTCTATAGAATGGTGGGTTTGTGGGTAGATGTTAAAGAAGCCAGATAAAAACAACTTCCTCAGGCTAGCCATGACATGCTGCTTAAAGTTTATTAAGATGGACAGATTCTGGAATCAAAGGTCACATGTGTGGATCTTGTCACCTTGCCTGAACAATAAGAAGAGGAGGCTTCCTAGAGACCTGTCTGTGTATTTTCATCTGTAACCCAAAGGAAAGACTGGGGGAGCATATCCTTTCTAAATGACTTGTTTTTTGTATAATTATTCATTTCTAATGTTTCAAAGATGCTGATGCTGTCCAAAAGACCAAAAGATGCTGAGGTGATAACAAGCAAGAGTTAGGCATACTGCTGACCCCGAGAGGCACCCTGCACTCAAGGTGCTGGTACAGAGGCAGTAGACTATTGGTGGACTCTGAGGGACTCTGTAGTCCAATCTCCTTCACCCAGTCACCAGGGAGAAAATTCAGGAGCCAATACAGGGAAGCATCACGTCAGTCCAAAAGAATACAACTGGACAGACAAAAGATGATGAAAGGACCATAGTGATAGAGGACAACTACAGACATGGCCCAGTGTTGCAGAGAAGACAAAACTTGGTTCCAATAGGGTTAGGACCAGGGGCCAGAGCTGGCAATGCTCTGATAAGTTTGGGAGAGTATTGATGGATTGATAAAATAGTGTAGTGAACAAATGTGCTTGCAAGCAACCCGGTCACTTGAGTTTATCCCCTGGAACCAACATAGTGGAAGGAGAAAACCAACTCCCACAAATTGTCCTCTGAACTCCACACATACACACATGCCTTTACACACACACACACACACACACACACACACACACACACACACACACACACACGCGAAGTTGACAGGCAGAAGAACATTCAGGAAGGGGGGAGGAAACCATATTTTAAGTCATGGCAGGAAATGTGAACCTGCACATAGTATAATGGAGTAAACAGGAGCTCTCCTCTCCTGTCTCCTTTTTACATTCATTTTGGGCTCTTTAATACATGATATCAAATACTAGGTTATATAAACGCAATTCACTTATCTTATTCTTTCATTGCCACCTTAGCACTGGAGTAGGCACATGATGCAGACAGAAGTCTGGCAAATAAATAGTAGTCACTCAGTGAAAATGCTCTTAAATATCCTAGTACACACAAACCACTTAACCCAACCAGTGTGTGTATGTGTTTGTTCTTCATCTCAATGGCAATGTTCAAAAACACCTGTCTGTGACGTCATTGCCATTATTGCTTGTCATGAGCAATAATACGTGTTGTGGCCAGGTGACAACTTGTGGGAGAGAAATCTTTCCTTCCACCATGTGGGACCCAGGGTTTGAACTTGGGCCATCATCAGGCTAGACAGTAAGTACCTTTACCTGCTGAGCCATCTCACTGACCCTCCTGGTTTCTAGAGCAAAATCCAAAGCCTAGGTGGGAACATCACACTGAAAGCAAACATGACTAGACAGACCTTCTGGGAAGATGACTATGGCAACCGACTGGTGTTAGGATCAGAAAGAAGGGTGTTGAGGCCATGCTGACAGTTTGGAGAGAGAACACTGAGCTTGAAGGAAGGGTCTTGGGGAGCAAGCTTGGAGCTGTGTGATGGAAGGGTAGGAGGGTTTATAGCCTCACTCTACTTCCAGTTTTCCCTCTAGTTTCCTGTTTGACAAAATGTAATTAGCTGGCTTTCTGCTCTGTTCACCTGCTGACAGGTCCTTGTCATTATGGACTACCTCTCTGGAACCATAAGCTAAAATAAACTTTCTTCTATACGTTGCTTCAGTCATGGTGTTTTATCGCAGAGGACGTATCAGAAAGATGAGCCAACCTGCTCAGGCTAGACACAGGAGCCCACTTCTGGCCACTCTTTAGTAGCATTGTAGAATGGATGCATTCCTGTAATTGATGGGGGTGGGGGTGGGACTTGGACTGAAAGACAATTTTGAACCTTCCCCAGTTTTGAACCTGTTGATGAGGCTGTGGCAAGCGTGCAGGGAGCTGCCTTCACTCAGCCTTGGTTCCAGCAGGGGAGAGAGTTAGTGAGGGCTCCTGCCATCCTGAGGTTGTCTGGCCTGGCTTCCCAAGAACAGGAGTCTGGCAGTAGGCGGCATCCTGAAGGAATGTGGGTGACTGACCTGGCCCTTCCCAGCAGCACCTAGGCCAGTTCAGTGGATGTTTCCTTAAACAGGAAATGTGTTCTCACTCCAGGATGTCACACTGAGAGCAAAATGGCCAGAGAAAGGGGCTAACATTTGCATAACCCCTAGTGTGTCAGGAATTTTGCCAATGTCCCTTGATGTCACTGTCAAGACAGTCATGCAGAATGAGCACTTCTCCAGATGAGATATGGTTGGAAACTGAGTCCCTCACCCTGAGCCACAACTCCCTGAGATTCTGTTTTCTAGCCAGATTTATCCACATTTGAAACTCATATTCTAACAGCCACAGCCTTGTATTTTATCGAAAATAGATCTCTGGGCTCTGTGCCTAAAGTCTTAGGAAATATAGACCAAGGGCATGAGACTGGGGATAGAAATATTTTGGGACTTTTTTGTGGCTTAAAAGCCCTGGGCCTGGAGAGAAAGCCCCAAGATGAAATCTCATAGGTCAAGGGCCCCAGGCAGAAATCTGTCATTCAAGCCATGGGAAGAGTGTTCCAGGAATGAGATGGGTGCTCCAGGTGGAGGAATGGGGGTGTACAAAGTGACCAGGAGTCTGGTGACTGCTTCACTGCCATTAGGCAGAGCCTGAAAGTGAGGAAGTAGAAAGAGTCATGTCCATGGAGATGACTGAAGGTAGGACCACAACTGTCCTATTGGTTTCTTGTGTAGAATCTACTGACAACCCAGCAGTTTGCCTGACTGTCCTGGGAAGAAGTATATGTAACCCAGAACTTCTCTGTTGGGGACAGGCCTCAGCCCATGCCTCTCCCAGAGTGATATCTCCATCAGTGTTAGGGAATGGTTTGGTGGTGCATGAACTACATTGGAATGGGTAGGAAAGCAATCATGTCTGCTTCTGAAGAAATGAGAAGGACATCTTGTTCTCTTATAATGTGTGTTTTCATGAGAATACCAAGGGGCTAGGGGCAAACTGGAATCCATGCTCAGGTTCCATCAAAGAGAAGGGATACTTATTCTGAGGTGGCCAATAACTTTCAGGACACCACTAGTATTATCTGTTTTCTTCTACTGTAGCCACAGGGTATGCAAATTTTTCAATATATACATATATACATATACATATATATATTAGTAGTAGTAGTATTGTTATTATTATTATGATTTTCTACCTTCCTCTCTGATTCCTGGACCATTCTGACATGAACAGCCTAATTTATACACTCCCACTACCATACTACTCCAGCATATTGACATGATGGACTACAACTCTGAAACCATGAGCTCAAATAAATCTTTATTCCCTTGTTTTTGTTAGATAATTTGGTAGAAGCCACAGAAAAGGTAACAAACACAGTGTTCCCCAGTAACCTCAGAGCCCTAATGTTTGTAGCAGGGTCCTGGAGCCAGTAATTCAGCACACAATCACACTTCAGATCCATGACTGATCATTAAACTGTCTCAACGAGTCCATGTATGTATGTATGTATGCATGTATGTATGTATGTATGTATTGGATCTGCAAGCAGAAATTCTGTGAGTGAACTAAAGGTAGGGAGATAAGGATGAGTACATATAGGGCTGGGGATGTTTCTTAGTTGATAAAACACTTGCATATTAAGTGTAAGGCCATGGGTTTAATCTTTAGCACCCCTAAAACAAAGAAATATGGGGCAACCTGTAGTTAGAAATAGCAAAACAATATGTAGAAGACAATTCCTTTTCCATGTCTAGACTTCTGTTTTGCATGTGTGTATATGATATTTTTTGTTTGTGTATGAATCTGGAGTTCTTCAGTTCAGCAAGACTTGTTATGTAGATGCTGGGGATCTGAACTCAGGAACTCACACTTGCTGAGTAAGCATTTTACTGATCAAGACACACCTCCAGCCCCATGTCTGGTTACTTTAAAGAAGATGTTATTTTTTGTTTCTTTTCATATTTTCTTCTTTAAGAGATCTAAGCTCATTAAGAATTTGGGCTAGAATCTTCTTCTCTAAGTAGATAGGGCTCAGATGGTGGTGTTCTAAAATCTAACTGTGTTGCTTGGTGTCAATAATGTTCCCTTGTGGGTACTGTAAATCTTTACCCTTTGCTCTGTTTTGGTGCTTTTTGCTTTTCTCTTTCTTTCTTATGCTAGTATTAGTCAGTATGTCTATGCTATACTTCCAACCACTGCATGTTGGGCCTATTGTTCTGTGTTTGGCTGTAGAGAGGGTCAGAACATACACTTTTAAGTCATTTCCCTTTAAGCTTAGTGTGTCACTTCCTAGGGGTTCATTGCCAGGCAACTTGATCCTAGTCTGATCTCTGTGATACCATGCAAAACAAGCAGCAGGTAATTACATCTGGTCACAGCTTGGGGGTAACAGTGTCTTTTCTAGGTGCCACTGTCTCTCTCAATCTTTATGGTCTCCTGAATGCTACGTTCTGGTTTCTGGATCTATGTTTCATCCAGGAAAATGATGTTTACATATGAGCTTTGTACATGGCAAGAGCCCCATAACTGCCCATAGGCAAACCAGCCACCCCAGCCACACTGGGGTAGAGGAGATTCAAGCATAGCTTGCTAAGAAAAGATATCAGGATGTTTCTTGTCTCTATGTGGAGAGGAAGTGGAACCTTTGAGGGAGTAAGATAGTGCAGCAATAAACAGCAAGGTTGCAACCTGAAGCCAGGTTTTTATCCCTGTCCAGAGGTCAAAAAAAAAAATAATGCCAACTTGGGCTTGAAAACCTCAGTATATGGTCAATGACAGAGGAACTAACAACAGCTGCTTCCCCTTGAACATCTGAGTGGCCTCAGAGGTTGAGCTGAGCCCTTTGTAGATGTTCTGATCTTTAACCCATGTTGTGACTAAGCACTTTAAGCAATTCCCTTTATTTGTATGTACAGCTGCATATATGTTTGCACATGCAACTACAGGTGCATGTGTGTATGCTGGCAGACATGTGTGCATATGTGTAGATGTCAACGATCAATCTCAAGAGTCATCCCTCAGAAGAAGTCCACATTATTTCTTTGAGACAGGGTCTCTTATTGGTGTGGAACTTGCTAATGAGGACAGAAAGTTCCCAAGCATCTGCCTGCTTCCCCTTCCCTGGTGTTGAGATTATGAGCATTGGCTGTCACACCTGTCATTTTTAACATAGGTTCTAGAGATAAAACTCAGGTCCTTGTACTCTCAAGACAAACACTCTGGCAACTGAATCATCTTCCCAGTCTGAGAGCACTCTATGAAGACCTTCCTGAATATTCCACAGAGAGCATGTCTTAAGACCCATATTTTGAAGACAGAGTCCACTGCCTCACTCATATTTTGACTACCAGTTTCTTCCCTCCTGTACTATTCATAGGCTTGCAGAGTCACTGGGGCAACCTTGAGGAAGAGAAGCTGTGGGAACCAGAATTTGCCTATGACTAATCTTTGATCTTCCATTGAAATTGAGTCTTGTGGAAGCTCTTTCAAAACCCCGACTTTAAGGTCAAGATGTCTTTTTCTATTTCAGTATGTTTCCCCATGTACCACGGAGAACAGGGTAGTCAAAGGGTCTAGTAGCCTGTGGATCATGATGAGGGTCATTAGAATTTTTAAAAGACACAGTCTCCCTTGGTGAAATAAGTAAGATTCTACCTCTTTAACATAAAGTGTTGAA
Organism: Phodopus roborovskii; assembly: GCF_943737965.1. Taxonomy (NCBI): domain Eukaryota; kingdom Metazoa; phylum Chordata; class Mammalia; order Rodentia; family Cricetidae; genus Phodopus; species Phodopus roborovskii. Next base: position 13,499,007 of record NW_026126558.1, on the reverse strand, counting down.
ATATAGTGATTGTAAAAAGCCAGAATTTTTTCCTGAACATCAGCCTCCAGTGAGTACATCAGTCGTTGTCCCCCCCCCCCCTCCCTGCCACCTTGTGAAGCACTGTGATGTTTGCACCTAGATCTTGCATTCCTGTACTTGAACATAGGAATGACTGAGCTTTCAGTCTCTTCTGTCTTTAGGCATATGGGTCTCTAATCTTGACCCATCAGCTCAGTGACCCAGAGGGAGAGAGGCTGTCAATGTTCATAGAATAACAGTTTCATAGAGGTGAGTTGAGGACTAGATTACCAGAGGCATAAGATGACTGTCCTAAAAAGACCAGAGAGCTGACTTTTGTGACAATGGAATAGGGGTTGAGGAGCAGAGATAAGGACAGTTTTCAGGGGGACAAATGGACTAGGGTTGTTCCCATAGAAAAATGCTGTGTGACATCTAGATCTCCCCTCACCTATGATGCTATACTTTTATTATGTATATAATAATAATTAAGTGTCCAATTTTATATGCTAACCTAAAGAACAAATAAAATAAGCAACACTATAACCTAAAGACAATCAAAAACAACAAAAAGAATTACGCCTCCAGGTTTCAATCAAATTTTTCACTTAGGGATATTAAAGACAGGGTGGTGGGATGGGTGTATTAGGGTTCTCTAGAGAAACAGAACTGGTAGACTGAATCTATCTCTATCATCTGTCATCTATCTATCTATCTATCTATCTATCTATCCATCCATCCATCCATCCATCCATCCATCCATCCATCTATCATCTATTCCCCTCCCCAACACCCCAGTGGCTTATAGATTGTGGTTCAGCTAGTCAAACAATGGCTGTCTACCAATAGAAAGTCCAAGGATCCAATAATTGTAGAGTCTATGAGTCTGGATATATCAGATGGTCTTCAGTATATGCCAGAAGCCTGAAAAAATAGGTTTTAATGCTAGAGAAGGAAAGAACTTGCCAGTGAGAGTGAGAGCAAGAAGGGCAAGAACAAAGCTTCTTTTTTCCATGTTCTTTAGATAGGCTACCACCAGAAGGCGTGGTCCAGATTAAAGATGGATCTTCCCACCTTCAAAGATCTGGATTAAAGATAGAGCTTCCCATTTCAAATGATTCCCCACTTTTTTATTTATATTTGAAACAAGCTTGTTTTACATGTCAATCCCAGTTCCCTCTCCCTCCCCTCCTCCTCTGCCCCCCAACCCCCTATCCCATCCCCTTTCTGCTCCCCAGGGAGGGTGAGGCCTTCCATAAGGGAATCTTCAAAGTCCATCGTATAATTTGGAGCAGGGCCTAGACCCTTCCCCGTGTGTCTAGGCTAAGAGAGTATCCCTCTATGTAGAATGGGCCCCCAAAGTCCATTGGTATACTAGGGATAAATACTGATCTACTACTAGAGGCCCCATAGATTGCCCAGGCCTCCTGACACCCATGTTCAGGAGGATGTGGGTCAGTCCTACTGGTTTCCCAGCTATGGTCTGAGGTCCATGAGCTCCCCCTTGTTCAGGTCAGTGTTTCTGTGGGTTTCTCCAGCCTGGTCTTGACCCTGTTGCTCATCACTTCTCCCTTTCTGCAACTGGATTCCAAGAGTTCAGCTCAGTGTTTAGATGTGGGTGTCTGCTTCTGCTTCTGCCAGCTACTGGATTAAGGCTCTAGGATGGTAAATAAGGTAATCATCAATCTCATTATCGAGGAAGGGAATTTAAGGTAATCTCTCCTCTATTGCTTAGATTGTTAGTTGGGGTCACCCTTGTAGATCTCTGAACATTTCCCTAGTGCCAGATTTCTCTTTAAACCTATAATGGCTCTCTCTATTGTGGTATCACTTTTCTTGCTCTCCTCTATTCTGCCCCCAACTCAATTTTCCTGCTCCCTCATGTCCTCCTCTTCCCTTCTTTTCTCCGCATCACTTTCTTCTAACTCCCTCTCCCCTCCCCCATGCTCCCAATTTGCACAGGAGACCTTGTCCCTTTCCCCTTCTCTGGGGGACCATGTATGTCTGTCCCTCTTAGAGTCCTCCTTGTTTCTTAGCTTCTCTGGTGGTATGGATAGTATGCTGGTGATCCTTTGCTCTATGTCTAAAATCCATATATGAGTGAGTAAATACCATGTTTATCTTTTTGTGACTAGGTTACCTCACTCAGGATGGTTTCTAATTAAGAAAAATTTCTCACAGGTGTACCCTTCCTCTTGGGTTTAAGCTAATTACAGATGTAGTCAAGTTGGCAATCAAGAATAACTATCACAGTGGGGGAGTAAACATGATGAATCCATTTATACATTAGGTCACTGAAGAAATATTTATTATGCAACTACTATTGGAATCAGAAGTTAATAAGCATGACACTGAACCAGATCTGGTCCCTGATTTTGTGAGAATGGCACAAACTAGTGATGATTACGAGGGTGTTGATGGGGAGGAAATAGAAATGTTCACAGGAAATTGCAAGGATGACAACATACTCCTTTTGGTTCTCAAAGAGGGCATGTTCCTGGTGGAGCCAGGAGAGAGCATCTATTGGCTCTTAGTGGAAGTGTGTGCTACACTCATGAGTTGCATTGACCAGTCTGTCTCTACAACTGCATGGTGAATTCTACTGAAACAGAAAGACCTCAGTGTAACTCACTGTATAGTCAGGGTGGACCAGTAGATCCTCAGCATCTCAGAAGCTTAAAGGCAAAGACTTATTTCACTCAAGTTATAGTCCATCTTGAATGAACTTGAGGGCTCAATTCAAGAAGATGCAGCTGGTGAAGCTTCTGACATTATTTTAAAAGTGTAGTGACACTAACTAAATCCACTTTGACAATGGTGTTCTGGAGATCTAACTGACATTGACAATTAGATATGCCAGCCTGGATATGGTCATATTGTGCCTGGACATGACTCACTGGGTAAAACAAGGATGTATATGTTTTGAGTTCTCTAGATGTATGAGGGAGGGATGAGTAGGCAGTGAATGAAGTGAGGGAGGGTTGCCAAAAAGACACTGAGGCATCTCCTTCGTATGCTGCTTCTATATTGCTCTTTCTGGGCCAAGTATCATGCATGACAATCCCCATAGAAATATATGGATATCTTAGCATATGACCAATCAGCCAGTTGGATGTAGGGGAGGAGATACTTCTGTCTCTGTGTTATGGTGTGAAGGCAATTGGAATCACCTTAAGCTTCGTGGAACTCTGGTTCCCTTCTATCAAATTGGATTACAGGGATCCCCCTCCTTCATCTGTGTTTTGCTGAGATGGAAGGAGAAGGATTCCATATAGGAGTATGGAAGGTGTTGGTGATGAGTCCAAGAGCACAATGGTATGGAGAGGCTTCCTGAGTGACAGTTAGGGCAAGGTCAAGTAGAGGGCACAATCCTATCTGCCCATTTTCAGGAAGCTGGAGTGTGGGCAGGGGCACACATGCCTTGTTCTCCAGCTTGTAAGATTTTCTAAATGGTACTTCATTACCAATCATGCTGCTCTGCCAGTGCCAAGCTGAAGCCTGTTCTTGGGGAGAGCTGGGTCTTTTAATTCTCTTCAGACATCTTTTGACACAGACAATAAACCCCAAAGAAAACAGGGTGGCCACTAGTAGATATACAATCCTGGTTATGGCCATACTGTTGTTCCTGGACATGACTCACTGGATAGAACAAGGAGATACATGTGATGTTTGAGATCTCTAGATGTGTGAGGGGGTGGCCAGTCAGTGAATAGAGTGAGAGAAGGTTTTCAAAAAGAGACTAATAGACTAAGGCTATTGCTCACACTGTCATGGACCATGGAGTGTGGCCAGGAGCTGCTCAGGCAGGGGCAGAAATGAAGTCCCTTCAGTCTGGGAAATTGGGGTTCCTTCCCCCATATCAGGGGATGGGGTAGCCATCTGGGCCTAGGGTTGGAGCCTGAGCCTGGAAGAAACTTTTCTCTGGATCCAGAATCTTCCATGATTCTGAGCTCTTCATAATTCCTCTCAACCACAAACTTAGCATTTGTGGAGTGGAAACAACAGCAAGGTACCAGACCCATAAGACTGTTCCGAAAACAAATACATTGAGCTGATGTAGAAAGTGTATTCTGAACAGGGCCAGAAGCAGCACATGTCAGTAAGTGGCCAGCACCTTGTCTGTACAGGCACCATAGGATCAAGGTAGGATAAGCACAAAGGTGATTCAATTAAAGAAAGGAAGACAACATGCTGGGTGAACCAAGATACCTGGGCAGATGAGATGACCTATACTCTTGGCTGACGGAAAGCAAAGGTATAAACAAGAGCCAACTAGACAGTCTTAGACTGTGAGACTTAAGATAAAAAGCCTAGAAGCATTTGGCTGATACATTACTTTCTGATATTTTTGTCTTTTCTTGCTCAAATCTCTATGACAAGTTTCTTTAATTTCTTCTCATTGTGGGGCCTGTCCCTATTTCAGATTCTTAGTCTCTCGTGCCTTTTGTCACTGCTCACTGCTCAAGTTGTCCTGGTGCTTACCTTATAGCATAGATTCAGAACTCAGAACGGAACAGGAGACAGGGGCAGGGCTGGGAACTGTTTGGCAATGACCTCTAACATTAGTGGTGCAGTGATTCTTGGCACCCGAGGGAGTCTGTCCTCTTCCTTTTCTCGTTCTCTATACTCAGTTGCTCAAACTTGTTGTGACTTGTGTTTACAGATGGGTTTATGTGTCACAGAGCCCTTGTCAGGGACCCCAAACCATTTCCATGCAGAGTCTCACTTCCTATTTCTCTCTTATTGGTAAGTAGTAATCAAAGTGGGAGGTGGGTGTGAGACTGAACCCACCTCCCACCCCAAGTGAACCAAGACCCAAGTTTTGTTATTGAGCTCTCTTTTTTTTCTACCCCTCACCAATCTAAGATCATGTTGTGATGAATGACATTCTGAGGTTCCCCCATGCAGAAATAAGGTCATGGGGGAGAATATGGCCATTCTGAAACCCCAGTGAACTTCAGGGGCTAGAGTGGAATGAGAATCATTCTAGTTTTGCCTCATCTTCCTTCTCTGTGGCCTGTGACTTGAAGGCAGGGGGCTGTCCCTGCCTCTCAGACTTCCTTTCATGCAAATTATCCCTATAGGGTTGGGGCAGCCACATAAGAAGGGAAGTGGAGGGATGTGACCACCTCAGTCCTCCATGGACCTACTTTCTATTTTGTAAGGCAACATCTGAGGAAGTTCTGCTTGAGCCGATGGCTGCACTGAGGGCTTGCTGGCTTTGAGTATAATCTTAAATCCAGAAATGTGAGTTGGGAGACGAACCCAACATCATCATTTTCCTTAAGTGCAGAGAAAACTCACAAATGTGAGGGGCTCATGGATTCCTACAACCCACATACATATACAGAGGCTCAAGTTGCCAGGCCACATCTCTCTATTGCTGTGAATCACCGGGGGCTCGAAGCCACAGAAATTTGGAGACCAGGGGATCACTGAGCAGTCAGGATACAGCAGCTAGATAAAGCCCTTGACAAGAAGGGTTCTTCCTTAGCCCGCTTGCACTGTGTGCCCTTGAGGGCTACAAGGGACTTTTTCTTGTGATGATTGGAGTTGGCAAGAAAGGATGTGTGTGGCATAGTTCTTGAGAGCAAGGAGTCTCAGGACAAGCCTGCTAGCCAGGAGATCTCTGTGGGCCAGAGTAGGTAGTACAGGATAGAATAAGAATAGAAGAACAGAGGAAGAGCTAGGAGTTCTAGCTCCTATTCTGAGTATTAAGGCCTTGGGACACCTGGTACCCACCTTGGGGTTTAGTTTCCTTTTCTAAAAGCAAGGTACCTAGAAGTTTAACATCACTCTGGCCCCTCTGTTTTGTAGGCAAACCCCAGAGGGAAAGGTTTTACTAAAGTCCTTCCATTGCCTCTGACAGGAGTTGGTTTCTTCTGGGTATGAATCCAAATTCAGGTGCAGGGGATCCACAGCCCAACCAGCTCTCAAGAATCAGAGCCTTGGGGATGGAGGAAAGAGAAACATGGATGATGTTCTCTGTGGCTTGAAAGGAGACCTTCTTCTGCCATTCATTAGTGACCCCAGGGTGTGACTGGGAAGGTTCTAGATTAGTGCCACCTCTAGCAGCTCCCTCCTTACACATACACACACACACACACACAACACATACACATACACACACACACACACACACAGAGAGAGAGAGAGAGAGAGAGAGGTGGGAGACAGGCAACGAAGTAAAAATCCTATCACATTCCCAGATCCCTGCTTTTCCATTTAGAAATAGGGGAGTAGAGACTTAAGGAGACCTATAGTCTCCTTAACTTTCTAACACATAAGTACCTTCAAATCTTAGATAATGTAAACAAGGCAGTTTGATGCAGCAGAAGTATCCAGGAACCCTGGACATGTCAGGGAACAATTCCTTTAGTTGCAAAATATGAAGACTAAGTTGCCTTCTCCTCATAGTCTCCTGCTCTCCCTAACTAGGCAGATGTCAGCAATGCTCACAGCCTGAATAACTACAGCATTAAAATGATACCTAATTGTGGGGTTTCTTACTCTTATGCTGGTCTGCTGATATTGATCAAAATGCATAATTAATATTGGTAAAAACCATCAATAAGTGTACCTCTTGGCGGTTAAGGTCAGTAAGTCATTCTCAATCATGCAACTGAAGCTGAGGGGTCATCTTTGGGGGAACTGGCTTGAGACATGTATCCATCATTTTTCCTTCTTAAACCAATGGGACTAAGTATTTTCTTTTATACTGTCATCCATGATGGGTGTAAGCCGCTTTTTGGGGAGATGCAGAAAAAGAAAGATGGCCAGATACAGAACTTCCTGTTTTGTAAGCAAGTTCCATGGAGGTGTCCAGGATATCACCATCACCTGTGGGATGAAAAAACAGGGTCCACACATCCCCTTCAGCCTTCCTCACAGACTCCAAAAGGAAAGTAAGGTTCCGCATGGGATGTGAATTCAAGGAGAGATTTTTCTGCCCTTCAGTGGCCTCCTGATTCCCCTAAACAGGTCTTTTCAGTCAAACAAGGGTGACTTGTTCTCCCAGACAAGGAACGCATGTGAGCTAGTGTAGGAGAGGGTGTTTAATGGGGGTAAAAGGAAACCTTTTTGAGTGAGCAGCAGGCAGGGCCCCACCGGGTGTCTGTGATGACAGATGTTCATCTTGATGTGGCCTGTGGGGCTCCTCTGAACTCGCTCAGGGACAGAGGCGTTGAGCAGCACGGTGTGCGTTTGTAGGTGTTTCTCTACAGCAAACACTAGGCGGGAAGCAGAGAAGCCCAAACCACTTCAAGTGGATTCCGATTCTAAAAGGCGCCACATGAAACGGGGCAGAAACCTAAGTCCCCTTGTGTCTCTGCCCAAGAGTGACAGATAGAGAATGGGAGTGTTGCCCAGCTCCCTGCAACCCACTCCCTTAGGCCTGGTGTGTGCATTTCCATTACTAAGTGCATCTGCGGGAGGGAGGTGCTCAGCACACCACCTTGATAAGGACCCACCACAGCACAGTTCCAAGTAGGACATCTGTCATTTGTGACCACATGGCCTCACCACCGCAGAACTTCCGGAGTTTTGGGTAGATATGGGAAGGTTGTAGTGTCAGGAGAGCCCCGGATGCACACAAACCTATGGCTTAGAGTTAAATTAGTCATTCATTCCTCCAAATAATGTATCATTCATTCACATGTGTGTGTGTGTGTGTGTGTGTGAGAGAGAGAGAGAGAGAGAGAGAGACAGAGGGAGAGAGGGTCTCATGTAACAAAGGCTGCCTTTGAAATCACTCTGTAGTTAATGATGGGCTTGATCTGATCCTCTGTCTTAGGCTCCTGAGTGATAGGATTACAAGCATGTGTCATCATACCCAGTTTCTAATTTTAACATGTTAACCATAGCTCATCTAAACTCCCATAAAGAGAGGACTCTTCTCCACATAGTTTTTTTTTTTTTTCCACATTCTGCATCATTGCTTGCTGTCTCCCTCTGGCTTCCTTCTTTTGGCCTTGGTGTTTATTGGCCAACTCCTGACAATTGACTATTGGCTTGTTGACTTCCTGCCAATGTCTGATCAGAGGTTCTAAGCTTTGAAGATTCCAGGCCTCTCTTTTCTCTTGAATTTCATGGAAGCCAAAATGTTTCCAAGGCCTAAATCAACAAACATAAATGTAAGAGATACAACAGATTCTAAATAGCAGCCTTCTGTACTTAACTGGCAGTAAAACATGAAATTCTCCCCAAGTAGGAACTCTTGTATGTTGATGTTGTTTTGGGTGTGTATGGGTAGGTGGGTATAAGATACATTTAGTTGGACATTCAGGCCCCCAAATCTTCTTTCCAACTCATTAGGAACTTGCTACAGTCCTAATCCCAGTGTGGGTACAATGCACCCTGGTATCTCATGCAAAGATCCCAGAATCTATCTACATAGTTCTGGGAAAGGCAAGAGACATGATAACATTCTCATTGTGGCCATGGGATTATGCTTCCCAGGCTTATATGGTTATAGGTCCTATTGCTGCTAAAACCAAACAGAACACACTTTGGTGGCCCAAAAGGATACAACTTAGCACTTACAGTGTGTGTGTGTGTGTGTGTGTGTGTGTGTGTATGTATGTGTGTGCGCGCGCGCCTGCACGCTTGTGTTCTGCCCATGGATGCATGTACATGTGGAGGTCAGAGATCAATGTCTATTGCTCTTCCTCTCACTTTTTGACCAGGATTTCTCACTGAACCTAAAGCTCACCATTGTCTTAACCTATCACTGAGCATTGGGGATCCAGGTGTTTCTGCCCTTCTCCTGTAGTAGAATTACAACTACCACGCCCAGATTTTTACATGGATTCAGGGGATCCAAATTAGGTCTTGATGCTTGTATAACAACTATTTTACCCACCAGGCCATCTTTATAGCTCTACTTTATACTTTTTGAAGATTGAAGCTCCAACTAAAATTGATGTGTGAGGAGGTACTCCTTCTAAATACATTTAAGTGAAGTGCGGTGGCTTCATGTGGCCCCCAAGTTCAGGAGTTAGGGGCTAAATTAAATCTCCAGTGAAACAGGATTAGGAAATAGGATCTAATGAGGGGCAATTGTATCCTGAGAACTTTGTTCTGTGGAATGATTAAGTGTGTTATCACAGGACTGTACCAGTCACCTCAAGAGTGGATCTGTAATGAATATAAATTTAGTACTCCACCATTCTCTTTCTCTCTGCTTCTTCTCTTTTTCTCCTTTGATATTTATCACAGGAAAGTCCTAGGCAGGTGAGCCCATTCTGAGATTCTCCTGGATAATCCAGGCTTTAAATAACCTGCACCACTGTCAAACCTGGCTTCTCTTCTTCCTTTTTATTTATTTATTTATTATTTATTTATTATTTATTTATTTATTGCCTCGGGAGATAGTCAGTGAACCTACAGCTGATTTTTAAATTTCCACCTTCGATAAGAAGACAAAGAGGGAACCACAGGAGTTGTTGAAACATGGGACAGATTTGAAACCCTGTCTTGGCTAAAAAATAAATCTGAAATGGGCTACAACCCACCCTCAACTCGCTTTCAGAATGTGTGTACCAGCCTGCGAGTCCTGTCACCATGTGCATTTAGGGACTTTTTATATAGCAGGTTCCTGACCCTTTGGACTGATCTAAATGAGTGTTTCAAGCAGGCCTCCTTGGGATTTGGAGACCTGACCACAGATTCGTCATCTGTGAAAGCAAGTTTATGAAAGGAGCTAATGTTTACCCACCGTTCTGGGGCCACCATTTTTCCGTCTTTCTGTCTCTTGAAATATTTCCCTGGGGAGAAGTCTACATTACACAAGCTTGAGGAAGCTTGGGAAAGCATCAAAAAGCGCAAATGTGCATGTACTGTAAAGGAATCTTTTAAAAAGTTGGATGGAACCCAAACCAGTCAATGTTGGGTATGCCCAAGTGGAGGGCATGGTCCTAACAGAACAATTCCCAACTTGCCTATCCGCTCCAGCAGAGGGCGCTGCTCTGTGATCGTGGTCCTAGGTCCCAATGAGGGTCATTGTTGTGACAGTGACTGACACTGGGATAGGGAGAGGTAAAGTTTCTTAATACTTTCCTTGGGTCTCTTTAATAAGTAAATATAAACAGGGGAGCTCAAAATATCAGGAATTTATTATTTCACATTTCTGAGGCCACAGAAATCTGAACTCAGGACTCCAGCAGAAAATTTACCACTGCCTCTTTCGGCTTGTGGCAATGGCCAGTGACCCTCAGAATGCCTGGTTGCGTCACTTTAGAGTTAAACCTCATGTGTCATTTTATTCGTTAACATCAGCACTATTATTCTTGTCTCTACTGATAACACAGTAGGGATAGAGGTCGTACCTTCTAGGGAGACAATTGGTGGTAATTGTAGAAACTGTATAGACACTACTAAGTCAGTTTCTCTTTGCTATGTGACCAGATGGGAGTGATCTAATACATTTATACCTCCATGTTACGATCTGTGAAATTGGAAATGACATTTTTTTTTTTTAATTGACCTATGTACATAGTATGAGCTTTACTTAAAACCAACAATTAGGAAGTGGGCTAGATGAGACATTCTGGCCCACAGGAAGTGCTGTGGTAAGAGGGGAAAAACACACACACACACACTTGTGGATCACCTGGGAGTAGCATTTGCTAAGAACACAGGCCCCTGATCCTTGCCTGCAGGATGAACTTGAAGTGTATTTTCAGGCTGCCCTTAAGTGCAGCCTGGGCATGTAAGCTTTGGGAAGCTTCGGCCCCAAGCAAAGGAAGGTCTTATTCCATTCATAGGGAGGGAGAAAGCTAATTAAGACCAACCAGCACTATGGAGATGGCTGCCCACATCACGTTCAGAGGCAAAAGCAAGAAATGAAGGTACCAGATGACAGCCATCCTAGTTAGAGAGGAGCCAGTTTATAGTGGCACCTTTCATGGGGACAGGGAACACTCAGACATCTTTTAGGTGCATGTTCGTGTTCCTTTTGTTACTTCCCTGAAACTGAATACCCTGTGTTCAAAACTGCATTTTTTTTTTGTTTGTTTTGTTTTTTGTTTGTTTGTTTTGGCTTGGATTTTTGTTGTTGTTTTAAATCAATGCTAATGTCCTTTGGAAAGTGAAACCTTTGTGCTTTGCTCAGGGAGAGAAAGAGAGAGAGAGGAAAAGAAACAAAACCTCTTTCCAATATTTTCCTCTCTCAAAGTCTCTGGCTTGAGTTTCTATCAACTCATTCTTTCCTCCTGAGCACCATCATGCAGTCTTCTGTTAGAAACTGAGAGGCCCTTGCCTTTCAAACAGCTTTGGAAGCGAGGTGCCTCCTTCAAGTGTGCTTTTCCCTTAGAGAGAGGCCATGGAGGGCTTGGGGATTTGTGGGTAGGAGGAACTCAACATTTCAGAAAACAAGCTTCACCTTCTATGGTGCATTCAGGAAACTCTCAGAGCTACCCAAACAAGGAGTCACACTGTCTGTGGGCCAGAAGATGGCCTCATACCTTCCTGCCTGCCATCTGCCTGAAGTGTCTGCCATTAGCAACTCTGAGTCTTAGGACCAACTCCTTGAAAGAGTATGTAGAAATAAAAGGAGACTATAGAATGCTTGCCTTGGAATGAGACCACCAAGAAGCAGCAAGCTGGAGCAGGGAAAATCTGAAATTTGGGCTCCTATCCCATCCCCCAGAAATGAGTGAATATAGGATACAAAATGCTTTTTATTTTTAGGGCTATTTTGCTGAAAATGAGAATATATTTTATACTTAATTCTCATGCCTGACTTGATCTCCGAGGCATTAATAACTGCACTAATATATATTCTTTGTCTTTTGGGGACAGGGTCATCCTATGTAGACCAGGATGGCCTCCGATGTACAGCCATTCTCTTGCCTCTGCTTCCTAAGTTCTGGGATTAGAGGAGTGGGCCACCACAGCTGCCTATATCTGCCCCTTATAGACAGGAGCCACCAAATAGGAAGAACCTTGTAGAATTAAGAACTGTTTTCTCTCAGTTTTCTCATGCACACTCTTATATCCACAGGCAGGATCCTGTTCACTTTCCTCCCTCCCTCTCTCCCTCTCTCCCTACTTCTCTCCCTCCCTCCTCTTCCCTTCCTTCCTTTTTTCCTTCCTTCCTTTTTTCTTTTGTCTGTGTCACTGGTCTCCTAGAACCCCACTGCCCTCTTCAGAGGTTCAAGAAAAAAAGCCACACCCATCTCCCTCAGCTAAGAGGTTGCTCTTCCTCTGGAGAGGAGCATGCATAGAATTTGCTTTCTGAGTAGCTGAGGGGGAGTAGAGACAGTGGCCAAAGGAACTGTAGAGACCCACTGTAGCTGGGCCCTTAGAATGCAGGGGGAGGAACATTCCAGAAGGGACCTTCCAGGGTAGATCCGCCCTAGTTCTCAAATAGGAGTCTCTGGAAGGTGAGGTCCGAAAGGTTCTGTCCACCTGACCCCCAGCACAACCACTTTGGGATTCACCACCCTCATCCTGTCTCTGACCTTATCATCATGTGACTGTCTCAGTATCTCCGTTCTTAGAAGGACTCTGGCCATTTTGCACCCTGAATCCCCATGAAGACCTGGCTTTTGTTGAATAGAGTATGGGACAGTGTTGGGGAATTCCAGCTTGTTATTCATGCAAAAGCCACCTAAATCACACTGATTTGGAAAATGTTGTAAGAAAAGAGCTTGGGCTCATTCCGGATGCTGTAGGGGCCCAGGGTTGGTGTCAGATTCTGGGCTGTAAAGTGTGGGTTCTGCAGACAATGTGTCCCTTCCACCATAGGGTAATTCTTCTTAAGATGCTGCCAGTTAGTGAGGCAACAGGAAGACTCCAAGTATGTCCTAACCTGCTCTGCTAACCCACAGTGACTTTCAGCTGGCTTTCATTGATTGCGGGAGGGTCATATTGAAGAAAATCCAGAAAAGGTTAACTAGCTGACTAGCTATGTCCAACCTTCCACTCTACAAGTCAATAACTCCATAAATGAAATTTTACATTTGTTTTTAAAATACATGTTTTAATTTTTGTTAAGATAATTTCATACATGTATATTATTGTATTGTTTGCATTTACTGCTTATTATTGTTCTCTTTCTCTCCCTCTCTCTTTGTGTATGGAGAGAGAGTCAAACTACCATAACCTTAGGGGTTCAGCTGGGCCTGCTAGAAAGAGATCATCATAAGGTTGGAGAGATTGCTCAGTAGTTAAGAGCACTGACTGTTTTTCCTGAGGACCCAGGTTCAATTTCCAGTACCCACATGGCAGCTCATACCTATCTGCTCTGTTAGATCCAGAGGATCTAACACGCTCACACAGACATGTGTGTAGGCAAAACATCAATGAATACAAAATACTTTTTAAAAAGCTGGGCTCATTGACTGACTGTTGATGTCCCCTCTTAGAAGAGCCTGGTGAAGGTCTTGAGACCCTTCCCTGAGTATCCAGCCGTTTCTCCCAGCTAACTTCATGCAATTCTTCCATAATTGCATGCAATTCCTGGAGAGGCTACAGGATATAGGCTGGGAGGGTGTTACAAACACACATCGATGGGGAAGCCCTGTTGGGTGCAGACCTTCCAGGGTAACTGCTTTACGCTCACCCAAACTTCTGCCCACACCCATTCCCCATGCTGTGTAAGTAGTTCTACTAAACTCATTGGTTCCCCATTGTGACCCTTGGTGGGATGGAGCTTTGGTTTGCTTACTGACCTTGAAAATTATGGGCTACCTCTTTCTTTTCTATTTTTTCCTCTCCCCTCCCCTTTTTATTATTGTCCTTTCTCTCTCTGAGGAGTCTCCCTGCTATTTTTATTTAAGCCAAGATTCCAAATGTGTAAAATAAAAAGGAACTATTCATCTTTCTGAGTCTGGCTTTACGTAGAACTATTCTGAGCAGCCACATTTTGAGTCTTCCTGGAGCAAAGATCTATGGCAGTGTCAGATAGTCAAGGGGACTCTGCAATCTAGGTTTATACAAGTTGCAAATTGAAGTAATAAACAATTAAAAACAAAAGACAAACAAACAAACAAATAAAACCCCAATGACATTGGCAGATACTCCAGCAGTCTGTAAAGCAGGCTCACATTCTAAAGGTTTTGGTATCTCTAAGGTTTTATAAGAAGATCAAGAAACATGGTTGACCTTAGGACCTTAGTGACCTTAGCCACTTTTCTATTGCTTGGGTAAGATACTAGTGAGTGACAAGACAATAGTAACTTATAAAAGAAAGAGCTTATTTAGTGCCGGCAGTTTCAGAGGGTTAGAGCATGATTACCATGGCAAGGATCATGGCAGCAGTCAAGCAAGCCTGGTACTAGAGTAGTAGCTGAGAGCTCACATCTTAATTCATAAGCACAAGACAGAGTGAAGTAACTGGGAAAGGTTTGGGCATTTGGAACTTCAAAGCCCACCCCCAGTGACACACCTCCTCCAACAAGGCCACACCTCCTAATCCTTCCCAAACACTTCCAGCAGCTGAGGACCAAGCATTCAAGCATTGCCTATGGAAACAAGTCTCGTTTAAACTTCCATTCCACCTAAGCCCATTCTCCCACAAGGGGAGCTTTGTGCGTCCCACTATGAGGGGTGTAATGGTTAATCTTCACTGTCAAGTCAACTAGATTTGGATTTGCTTCTGGTTCCAGAAAGGTTTAACTGAAGATGGGAAACCCGTCCTAATGGTGGAAAGTGCCACCTCATGACCTGAGGTCCTCCAGTGGATAAAAAGGGGGAAGTGAGCTGAGCATCAGCTTCCTCTCTGCTTCCTGACCTCTAATGCATGGTAAGCAGCTGCCTTCCATTCCTACCACCATGCCTGCCATGATGGGCTGTGCCCTCAAACTGTAAGCTAAAACAGACCCTTCCTTCCCTAAGTTGACTCTGTCAGAGCAGTGGGAAAGGTAATGGATACAAGGAGCCTCACATATTCATCTTAACATGACAAAATGTTTTGTGAGTGCTATACTAATTTATAGGGGGCTGCTGAACAAAGCACTACCCACTGGATGCTAAAGCAATAGAAATGTGACTCCTCTCAGCCTCCAAGGCTAGAATAGGTATCAGTAGGGCACCACTTCCATCACACTTTGTGGAGAGCTCTTCTCTTCTTCTAACTCCAGGGGTGGTTGGCAGTCTTTGGTACACTTTGGTCTGTGGCTCATTGTCCCAGTCTTTGTGGTCCATTTCTTATGGCTGGCACTACCTCTTGCATACATAGTTCTGCATCCCTTTTCTTACAAGGATGCAAGTCATTGAATTTGTAATTCATCCATATCCAATATGGCCTAATTTTAACTTAACGGATTATATCTGAAAAGACTCTTCCCAACTAAAGCCCATTCTGAATTTCTAGGTGGATATGAATTTGCAACAACAGGATTTAACTCCTAAGACATGGCACTGTTCTAGTCTGAATGTTAAGCTTTGTCCATGACATTCACCCCACTGAAGCCTGTGACCCATGCTGCCCATCAGCTCAGGGCTATGTACATACTACAGACTGTTCTTAGAACTGACATGGGAAAGAGAAATTCAAGTTCCTGACTATCTAAAGTACCTGGTTAGGTATGTGTTGGTGCAGTCATTCCCAACCTGTGTCACGACCCTTTTGGGGGTCATGTAGCAGATATCCTGCATATTACATATTTACATTATGATTCATAACAGTAGTAAAATTACAGTTATAAAGTAGCAACGAAATAATTTTGTGGTTGAGATCACCACAACATGAGGAACGATATGAAAAGGTCTCAGCATTAGGAAGGTTGAAAACCACTGGTCTTAGTGGGTCCCTGGAAGATGAGGCCAGAAAAGTTATTGAAAGGCCCCTACAGATGCAGCCCTTAGGACAGATGGTGACATCAAAAGTGGACCATGGAATAGTGAGAACAGAAGGACCTAATCAAGTAAGGGTAAGAACAGTGACACGAATTTTCAGAAAACAAACAACAAAAACAAACAAACAAAAACAAAAATCCCTCTCCTGACACAGTAACAGAAATAATGAATGGGATGCCCATATCTTACAAATAAGCTTTGAATGTGGTTGATAGACATAAGCAGGAAGGATCCTGAGGCAGCCCACAAGTATCTTCTTGATTTGCAATACAGCTAGAAGGGGAAGATAGTGGCAATGGGGAAATTGATGAAAACAAACACAGTTGGGCTAGAATGACAATGAAAGACAAGTTCTCCTTTTCTTGAAATAAGTTGGTACTTGGGGGGTGGTTGTAATGGGGAGCCGATGCTTCTCCAGAAGGATTTGAAAGGATGTGTACTCTTGAGCTGTTGGCGAGACCCCGAGGTCTCATTTCCCAGCAGGCTTGCATAGCGTTCTCTGAACTTAGTCTTGTTTTCTGAAATTGGCCCTTGGTCACAGAAACCTCCTTTTACAAAAAATGCCATTAGGCTTCGTCCCACCCTCCTGAGCAGTCTGCAATCATTATGTACTAATCTAGGGGATAAAAGTGTGTCCTCTATTTCAGGGAAAGGTAACTCTGGGTTATGATCATACCCCTGAGTCCCCTGGGACATATGACTATGATTCAGAGGAACCCACCTGTCTGTCTACTTCCTTTCCTGGCTCAGCCTGCCTCTGTCACCCACCCAACTGTACTACTTACCTATAATCTAGTTTATAGGGGGCTTCCCTGAGACCAGGAGTCTGTTTCCTGGGCATTGATGCTGAATAGTATTGGGTACCAATTTAATCACAAATAAGTATGTTTACTTGTTTGTTCATTTAAAAAAAAAGTGTCCCGTCTCATATATCCAAGTCTGTTGTTCAAATTTCCTCATAGCCAAGGATGAATTTGGACTTCTGATTATCCTATTCATAACTTCTGAATTCTAGGATTATAGGCATGTGCCGCCATAACTAGTTTTATGTGGTACTTGGGTTGAATCAAGAGCTCAATGCATGTATTTTGTCAACTAAACTATATGGCCAAGTCCTAGGCTGAAGTAGTTCATGATTCCTGTCTTCTGCAAGCCACCAACATGCCAGGCCAGTCCAATCCAGCTGCCCTCATCCCATCATGTAAAGAACAGTGTGTGTGTGTGTGTGTGTGTGTGTGTGTGTGTGTGAGAGAGAGAGAGAGAGAGAGAGAGAGAGAGAGAGAGAGACCTGGAACAGCATAAAGGGGGATATAAAGAAAGAAGATAAGACAAGAGGGGAGGGAGGGAGAGATGTTAGAGTTAGTCCAGGTGAGGGTGAGTGTTGTCCAGGATAACAGGAAGCAAGAACTGGAAGACTGGGGTTGGGGAGGGGATCGGGGAAGAAGGACAGGATGTGTGTTTACATGTAGTTTGGACATTGAAAGGAAAGAGAGAAGAGGGGCAGCTGGCAGCTAAATAAAGAGTTTTAGGTAAAAATGGCCACAAATCTCAATGCAAAGTGTTGGGGGAAAAAGGAAGCCCTTAAGGGGAAGTGAAAATACAATCCAAGGTTTAACAAGGAGCAGAAGGGGTTTAGCAAATAAAGAGAGCCACGGGACACTTAACCCTGACTCTTCAAGGTAATCCTTGCTTTATGTAACTAACTGTGTCCTTGGAAAGAGGTTTGAACACTGTTGTTTATACAGCAAATCCCACCGTAAGTACATTGAGACACAAGCTCTTGGAAGAGACTGTCTTAGGCAAACCCTCTGCAATCCTTTGCACTGAAGGCACACACTGGGCCCCGATGTACTCAGCAGAGCTTCCTACTCTTCTGTCTGACAAACAAAGACTATACCAGGGAAGTTCACCAGAAATCTCCCTACAGGACAGCTACACACGGGATAAACCAAAAGGAGTAATGGAGCCTGGGGTCTGTCTGGTCAAAAGCAATCAAAAGGAAAAGCATGGAGACAATACCTTCTTGGGATACTGGGATTAATATACTCCAACAATAAAGGGTGACAACTACTGCCAATGAGCTCAGTGAGTTTGTGCCTTCACTTGGGACATCTGTCTTTTCTACGTAGTGAAGAGACTGTGGGTAAGCATTGTAAATATCCTGACCCAGACACTGTCTCCTAGAGATTATGAGTTTGAGACTTGAGTATGAATCCTTCTCTAATCCAGGACTTGGTCACTAGTGTCTTTCTCTCCAGTAACTCATTAATGACATCATTAAAGGACATTGGAGCAGAGAGAAACTTGGACATGTGAAAATCCAGCCACAAAATATTTGTAATTGCTCCAAAATTAGACTCCAGGGGCCATGGTAACAGGATAAAATTGCTCTCTTTAGTCAATGGAGGCCTTTGCTATTACTGAGCAGCTTGTTGGAAACTTCACGGCTTCAGTCACTTTGTCATATAACCCTTCTCCTCAGAACTTTAAGTGGGGCAGTGTCTTACAGAGCCACAGCCCTGCAGCAATATTAAGTCTGCCTCACATTTCTGGATTACTCAGAAAAATGTAACTTTTCCTTTTCTGCTCTCTCCAAGCATACATTTATTTTTTAACACATGGGGCTTCTCTCTCTCTCTCTCTCTCTCTCTCTCTCTCTCTCTCTCTCCCTCTCTCTCTCTCTCTCTCCACCCCCACCCTGCCTTCCTTGTTATGTGACATGTATCTACTATGTGGTTGACCTCCATGCCAGCTCAAATTCCCAAAGTAGAATTGACAGGTGTGGTGTTTTTGTTTTTTTGTTTGTTTGTTTGTTTGTTTGTTTTGTTTTTTAAGGGGAGAGTGTGTGCTAGAGTATCCTTAAAAGAGTGTGTTTTATTCTCTGAGGAGAAAGAAGGTCTATAGACTCACAACATTGGGCTGTGGGCAAATACTGGACTTTCAGCAAAGCTCACTAATGCATTCAAAAATGTCTTTTTCATTAGTTCAATTGAGGGCATTTTCTATATTCATGCAGCAATGGAAATAACAAGCTATGAAGTCATAGGATTGGTCACAGAGTCAAAATTCTCAAATGCTAAATCTGTGCCTGCTGAGGGTCTGTTGTATAAGATTCTGAACTCTGGACTGAATGTAACTTATCTCCTACAATGATAACAGGCTGAACTGAGGATAACTTGCATTCACTATAGAAGAGTATGTGTGTATATGGACAGATGGTATATAGGTGGATGGGTAGATGAGTAGATAGAAAGATAGATAATGGGTGGAAGGATGAAGGCATGTATGTATGTATGTATGTATGTATGCATGCATGCATGTATACGTGGGACAGGTACATGGATGGATATACAGATGGACGGGGTAAGTAGACAAATGGGTGGATGAATGGATGAATATATGGATGTATGGGTAAATGGACAGATGAGGGTATGTATGCTTGGAGTAATGGATGGATGCATGCATATATGGACATATGGTTGGATAGATGGATGAGTGTATGGACAGATGGGTGTTGGAAGGGTGATAGTGTTTACATAAAATACCATCTACTAATTGTTGTGAAAGGAAATGCCTTTTTAGAGATGCATCATATTACAGCAGGTATAAGAAACTTCTAAATAGTTCTCAAGACACACATCAAATATGGTGCATGTGGCACAAGAGTTTGCAATCTATTCTTTTTAAGAGCTCTTTGACATTGACTTTATAAAACACCTTTTCTGTTTCTAGATTAGTGTAAGCATAAATCACTATATTCTTACAAAGATCTTGGGCCTAGACTAGGCACAGTAGGGAACACCTGTAGTTCTAGGGCTCGGGAAGCAGAAACAGAAGGGGCACTACTTGAAGGACAGTCTAGGCTACACAAAGAATCTGTCTCAAAAAACAAAACAGAGTACCCCAAAAGCTAATAGTCCGAAAGCTATACACATACCCGCTTCTGTTTGTTCCTTTTGTGTCTTTCCAATCACTGATTGAAAGGAAAGCATGAACTTTTCTCTTTAGGAAAAAAAAAGGTTTAAAATCTTCCCCTTGAAAGTACATTCTGTAAGTCTTCCGAGCTGTCACAAAAATCTTCGTAGTTTCTGAAAATTGTCCAAATATGGTAGTGTTGCTACCACCTATTGCTCAGCAATCATAACAGGCTCAAGGGCTGACAATGAACTAATGTTCTGAAAATGAAAGTGTCTGAGTACCACACACAGGCACACCCCAGAGCTCCAGATGCCACGCACCTGCACTTGGCTGCTGTTAGCAAACACACCGGGATTTTCATCAAATTGTTCTATGTTGTCGTTACACAAAACAACCTGTCTCTCACCCAGAGGAATGGGGGGCCAGACTTCCACTTATCCTACTTAATATTGCCTCTCCTCACAAAGTAAAACCTAGTGGTAGTGTAGGGAGGGTCCTTTGAGTGCCACTTTATACTGATCATGGTCCTACAAGTTAATAAATGTGTAGGATATGTCTCTCAGTTGCTATCCACCTTATTTTTTGAGACAGGGTCTCTGACTTGGAGGTCTCTGGAGCTAGAATCACATAGCAGGCAAGGCTCTAGATTAAGTTAGTTTCTGGGGAATTGTCTAGATTTGCTTAATTGGGGCAGGAAGGTTTATCCTGAATGTGAGTAGTCTCGTCTTATAGGCTGTGGTCCTAACTGGGTGAAGAGGAGAATGGGAGCTGAACAGCATCCTCTGCTTCTGATATGGATGCATATGGCCAGCAGCTATAATTAATTATAGCCCTGGAACTGGGAACCCAAACAAACACTTTTGTCTTACTTGCTTTCATCAGGTATTTTGTTTGCAGCCACAAGCCAAGTCCCTAATTCAGTGACTGAGCCACCTGCCCAGTCCTAGGAGTTATTTTAATAAAACAAATATCCTGATATATATATGTATATATATATACATATATATATCAAATTCACAGCCAGAAATGGCTGCTATCACATGATCATTTAGCATAGCTTTTATAATTTTTCAGCCAGTGAGCAAAAGACCACCACCATCCTACTTACGCCTCCAAACATGGATCTCTGTCCTGTACAAGCCCTTTCTACAAAGGATACTTTTCTCTCCTTTCTGTCATATGCGTTCTGAAAACAAGAAAAGGCCAAGGAAATTTACTATTGCCTAAAACTTGAAGGCAAATGCCTAGTTCATGGGCAAATCATGCCTCTGAAAAGCCCATTGTATGGCTATTAAATACCCACATGGTAGCCATAAGCAGAACCTGACACAAAGCATTAAGAAATTTACCCCAAACCTCTAACTGTATGTCATAGCTGACGCCTAAAATAAAAGGAGGCCTAGGCAGAAGGCAGCCACACTTCCAGTTCTGCGGTATTTGTCAAGGGCACACCCACATCTCAATGCCGAAGATCAGATTCACAGTGACATAAGTTAATAGTGATGGCAATAACTTTCTAAGAAAGGTTAGGAAGTGGTGTGCAAGCCTGGTGTCACAGAAAATGTCAGATTTTCCACTTGAACTCCCATCTCTCAAGGAAAGCATTTTGCTTCAGGGAAGATCTTGGTGTTACAAGGGCTCAACCTGAGCCAGGGTCCCACCTACACCCTCTCCTTTCCACTCAGCTCTCAGCTCTCACCTGGACTTGTTAATGTAGAGAACTCCAGATCCAGCCACACTGAAAATCAGCTCTTTCCATCCAACAGTCTGAGCCTGGCTTTCCATCCATGAGGGGCACAAAGCTCTCTTTACAGACTGCAGATTTGCATTGTAAAAATAGAAACTCAGAGCATCACATGTCTATGCAAATTTGCCAACCAAACCCAGTGCTGAAAATAGTTATTTACTAGTTTGCTTGCATATTGGCCCAGAAAACCCTCTATACCTATTTCATGCTCATTTAAATTCTTTAAGAGTCCCTGACCCATTTACATTTCCTGAGGGATGCCTAGCTTCCCGTGGACATTTGTTTGCTCCTCTTCTAGTGGTACTTAAAGATATATTGCCTGTCATTGCAGATCAGGTTCTGGAGAACCGCACAGGCCCAGCTTTCTGAAAGTCCAGGCTGGCCTCTGCCAGTCAAGCATAGCCATGACATTAATTAGGGTCATGGCTTCTTTACATATTGTGTGTGCCCATTTGTTGCATATACTTTTGTAAGCCCATGGAGAAGCAAAAGGACAACTTGAGTGTTGTTCCTCAGGAGCTGGCCAACTCTTTTGAGTCTCTGCTTGGACTTGACCAATTAGGCTAGACTGTCTGGCCAGCAAGCCTCTGGGATCTGACTGTTTCTGCTTCCCCGATGCTGGCATTATGAGAGTAAACCACCACATCTGTTTTATTTGTTTTTACATAGATTCTTGGGATCAAACTCAGGTCCTCATGTTTGCAAAACAAATACTGTACCCATGAAACCATCTCCGCAGTGATGGCTTCCTTTTGCGCAATCCTCCAGATACAGTGGAAAGGGAACCTAAGGTAAATAGCTGGGTAACTGGGGAACAGTTCCCAATTGGCTGGTCCTTGGGAATGCACATCACAGACACTCCAATATGTAATGGGAAGTGGGAGAGGTTTACAAAAGAATTGGCAAGTTCTTGGTGGCTCTCCACAGCCACTACATCCGCCTGTCTGGGAGCAAGACACAGATTTTGTGGTTTTAAGAAGCATATCACAGTGACTATAGTGTCCTTCAAACCAAGACAGCAACCTCAGGCCTGACAATGTGCTATTTAGAAGCCAAAGTCTGTTGAAGTCTGGATAAGGCTACAGGGCCCAGTGGGACTTAGCATCAAGTGAGGTCATACACATCCTTTGGAAGGTGTGAGAAGCAAAAATGATTTTGCAAAATCTGCCACTGCATGTGGATGTCTGTGCTTGCAATTCTTTCAGGAGCCATTCTGCAACTCACTGAATGAGCCCCAGGTCCTTTTGTTGTCACAGCTAATTATGTCTGTTGCCCACTAAGCCCACAAAAGAGACTCCTCCCAATCCCAGTACATAAGCTCTTGGTAAAGAATGCATTTAATTCCTAGCTCTGCCACATATCCGTGACCTGAGTTCGTCAACTCTAAAAGTGAATAATGACAATTCCTGCTAAGAAAGGTCATTGGAAAGATTGGTATTGCAAAGAAACTGGGCTGTATCAGCCAGAAAGCAACTCTTTAGCTAGTTTTTAATTCATTCACTTTTCATTGTATTTTATAATACTTGAAGGATATCCTCCAAGTCCTTCCAGATCAACAACCAAGATGGGTTTAGATGCCAAGTGGTATGTAGAAGCTGCTTCACTGTGCCCACTGAAGGAAGAAACCAAGGTTACCTCATTTCTAGGATACCCCACCATCCAGGAGCAAGAATTTACAGTTAGAAGTTCAGTGCTGAGGGCTTAGTAGATCCTCTTTTGCCTCAGCACACAAATGCATTTGCCAAACTTTCATCCTTGCACACACAAATACACAATCTCTTTGTCTCTGTTTTTGTCTTTGAGTCTGTCGGCTGTCTCTTTCTCTCTCTCCATATACTCCTATACAGGTAACAACTCATCCTGGGAAACAGTATTTAGATAGATATGTTAGTGTGCCTTGGAGACCCAAATGATGCTCAGAGCTCCTCACAAACACACTCCCACTTGCCAGTGATCGCAAAGACAGGATTTCAACTTTACAGTCCCACACAGACTCCTGCAAGTCTTCCTCTGACTCACACACAGGTAACATGGCATCCACTGCCACCAATAAATAAATAAATGTGAACAATGTTTAAATGAAAACAATAGCAATGCCTGTAATGTATTGCCACTCAATATACATTACAAAGTTATGGCATAAATCTAAGCAGGCGTATTGTGGGAGTAGGTAGGGATACTTGGGAAACCTACTGAAAACTGAACCTAGGAGTAATCATTCTCTCTGCATTATGTCAGCACGATTCAGGGTAAGGGCAGGCAGGCGCGGGGGAGTGGGGGGGGGGAGGAAGAGGGGGAGATCAGGGAGTGGAAGCACAAACACATTCCAGAAACGGCTTTGTAGTCCTCCATGTACTCTGCCCCCTTTCCCCCTTCCTGCAACAACAGAAATCTGTGAAATGACTGAGGGTGGTTAATTAAGCATTGCAGCCTACAGTCCACTGCAGTTTCAATTGGATATGGTGTTCTCTCTCACTTCCTGTTATGCGGGATTGCAGAGGGCTGTTAGACACCTGCCATGCTCAGGGCCCAGCTGCTGCACCATCGTTCTGCAGCGGGCAAAGAGGAAGCACTCTGGGGCTCTCGGCCTTGAGAGGGTTCAGCTCTGCACAGCAGCCCCTTCCCTGTGAGGCAGGAGGGCCTGGGCAGACACAGCTGATGTGAGGGCCAGCAGCTGGCAGTGAAGACCTTGTTCAATTGTGAGGGTGGTGGCAGGAGGCCAACTGCTTTCTCTCAGTCCCTCATTCTCCAGAGTCCTGCCGTGACCTATGGATAATGAAGGTGGGTGCATCTACCCAGACTGGAATCAGACATCCGTCTGCAGTGTCCCCATATTCCAAATCACTGGCAGAGTTCCCGTGCAAAAGCATTCACTTAAATGTTGAGTTATACATTCACTCACTGCTCACTCACTCACTCACTCACTCACTCACTCGTTTGTCTCCTCGTGAGACCATCTTATGGGCTTGGCTCTCTGTGCTAGGCAGTGTCTAAAGACAAGTCACAGTTAGGCAAGTTACACTTAAATGCTGCTAGCTAGCACTGCTGGCCAAGGTGTCACTTTACTGAGAATCTACTAGGCACTGAACAGCATACCCAATGAGTCCTGGCTTCTTTGTTTAGGGGAACTGACTCCTGGCTTCTCTGGAATCAATACAAAGCAGAAATCCATGAAGAGAGTCCCTAAGGCAGGGAGATCGGGAGAAGGAGAGTTTTCTCAAAGACAACTCATCCCAATGGATTAAAGATGGCCAAGGTTTCTTTAACATTTCTGCCATCAAGAATTGGGCTCAGGGGTTGGAAAGATGGCTTAGCAGTTAAGAGTGTACAATGCTTTTTCAGAGGTCCCAAGTTCCGCTCCCAGAACCCACACTAGGAAGCTCACAACCACCTGAAACTCCAGCTCTGGGGGATCTGACACCCTCTTCTGGACTCTGGAGACACCCACACTAATGAGTAATCCCCTCTCCCACATACTCACAATTAAAAATAATTTTAAAGTGAAGTGGGGCCCATGTCTCCTCAATGACCTAACAGGGAGCAATAAAAGTGACATTGTGTCAATTCTGCCATTTCAGGACAGTTTCTTTTTTTCTTTTCCCATGGAGACCTACCACATGTGGACTCTGAGGCCACCATGCTATAAGAAAACCCAAGCTAGAAGCCTAAAGAGGTCACATGAAGAGATAGTTCTTTGCCTGGCCCCTGGCAACCCTTTGGCTTTTGGAGTCCTCACTCAACATCACAGAGTCCTGCTATGCTCTGTACGTTTCTGACCCAGAGGGCTTTTCTATGTGACTATACTGACCATTGTGGAAGCCTTGTGATTTGGAGGGAAGGAGCTGTTATGTAGAAGTGATAACCAGTGTGATGAGTGGCCAGAGGTGATCACTACATGGTTCAATCGGGAGGTCCTGACGATGCTTAGATGAAATGCTGGGGGAGAAAGGCAAAACTGTACACTGGCATCTCTGTGACTCCCATGGGAGGCTGGGAACTGTTTGGCCACCCCCACCTCCCAACCCGTGAGAGAGAATTCAAAAGGAGAAGCTATGTGGAGTTGGAAGATAGCATCAAGAGGGACTGATTTAATAGACACAAATTCTAGACCATTCTGGAATCTGTATCTAAGACAAAGGGCAGATGAGTCTACAGTGGCTGAGACCAGCAGACAAGACCTTCTACTGTAGGCACATAATTTTCATAATTTGCATAGGAGCCTGAATGGGGCACTTAGCACCCATTTCAAGGTTAGGGAAACTGAGGCTTAGAGAAGTGAAGTCATTCTTCGGTGACCACGGAGCAGCAAAGTTAGCCTGGACTCCTGCTCTTGCTCCTTAGCCTCTCACACTTGTTCCCTGGGGCAGGGTACCCTCTCCTCATGGATGAATCAGAAACAGAATACTTGTCTTTAAAATCCCAAATTTGAGACCCCACAGGAAGAAAAGCTACCTCAGATCAGATAAGAGAGTTATCGCTCCTGGCAGCTTAGAACAGAGGGCAGAGTATTCAACAAGGCAGGCTCTTATCTGATAAGAGATATGGCCACCTTTACATATTAATTTCCCTTAACTCATTAGGACTCAGCTCTACAATTATCTTTCCCCAGGACTGGTTACACGGGTCACTGAATCTGTGCCCAACGGGAGAGAAATCTTTTCTTTCTAAACACCCTTTTCAGTTAAAGAAGGTACTGTAGGTAAGGGGTGCATTGTGCACTTTGTGTGAGTGAGTATTTGTGTGTGTGTGTGTGTGTGTGTGTGTGTGTGTGTGTGTGTGTGTAGGCCAGATGTTCGTGTCAGGTGTCTTTCTCTATTAGCCTTTACCTTTGCTTCTGAGATGGGCTCTTTCATTGAAACTGGAACTTGCTGATTCAACTTGCTTGGATGTCAGTGAGTTCTGGGGATGCTCCTGTCTCTGTTCTCAAGTTCTGGTATTATAGAGCAAACACCATGCCAGATTTTTTTCCATTGGTACAGGGAATCAAACTCTGGTCCTGATGCTCTCATAGCAAGTAGTTTATTGATGACAACATCTCTCCACCCTTTTCACCTCTTTTTGTGGAAGATAGTGCCTCTTTATGTAGCCCAGGCTTGCTTTGAACTGGAAATCCTTCTGCCTCCATCTCAAAAGCGTGGAAAGTACAAGCCAATGCTGTCCATCTGGTTCTACAACTGTCCTTGTAAAGATAGTTCAGCAACAGGAATTGAGTTACAACCCACCCACACCTGTAGACTTAGTAATTGTGCTATATGTCATATATCTAATTTGGAGTAAATAGAATTCTTGGCATAGGATATGTCATACAGGATATGGACTGTACAGTTATCTGAATGGGACCCTGTTGTCCCCACACAATATAGATTAGCTTCAAGGTGCCATCTCCCTGGGGATATCTATGACACTGCTGTCTGCTGGAGCCAACTTCATGCTTGTCAAATGGGCTGGTCCTCCATCAGCTGCAGGAGGGGTGTAGATACACCTCACTCCATGAGATAGCGGCCTCTGGAATATAGAGCCCATTCTCAGTCTGAAGGAGCTTAGCTGGGCTTTTTGTGCATAGAATTTGGTAACCTAAACTTCTCATTTTTACTCCTGGGCATTTACAGATATGCATGGAACCACAAACAGACACTTATTGCCACTGCCACCGCAAGTTCCCAGTGTGGTGGGCCCATTCAGAGTAGGAACAGTTCCATGTCCTTAAGACCTGTCACAAGCAACTGAAGCCTAAGTCAGAGAGGAACACACACCCTTGGAAAATAGGACAGTCATGTGTGTGCTGGTGATAGGGTCTCTCTCTGCTTCCGTACCTTTGTTCTCTATGACAGGGATCTGGTATTTCCAGCCCTCAGTGTTTCCCAAACAACATCTTAGATAGTTTGTACAATGGTTGGGGTACCACTGGGTATGGAAAGAAGGACAAGGCTGGGAAATGCACCGACCCCTTCAGATGTTCTGTTTTATTGGTGGGCATTGGGTTCAGTGTGGCCTTGTAGTCTGGCCTCCCTGACCACTTCTACTTGACAGTCCATTCACCATTTCCCTTTTTCTTTCTAGCTCTCTTGCACCCAACTCATACTAGATTCCTTTCTCTGGACATATCTGGGCCAAGTCTCAATTTACTGATAGCACTGCAACTGATGTGGCAAAGGTAACTCAGGGCAAAGGTCAAACAGTGGGATGCTAATGCTTCTCAAGCTGCTCACAGGCCATGGTGAGACTTTGGTGCTGGCTGGGGGGCTGAAAAGTTTGTGCACATTAATCATATATTCTGAAGTGTGAACGGAGTACCTAGCAGATGCTTTGCACAGACCTGTGTTGGGGCACAATGGGAGCGAGAGCTGGTGATGCCAGCTTGTCTGGGTGGGAAGCCAGCTTACCTTGCACAAAGAACTAGAGTATGTGAGAACTTGCAGGGAAACAGATAGTTCTGGAGAAGAACAATAGTAGAGCTGAGGTCTGCTTAGCAGGAGGCATTTTTTCTTCTAAACAGACTTAGGGGCTTGATATGAGTCAGTTGGTTAAGTATTTGCCTACCATGGCACCAGGCCCTGGGAGTTCCAGCTCTGTAGAAACAGGTCCTGGTGGTGCACATTTTATCATCTCAGCTTTCAGGAGACATAAGCAAGAGGATCAGAAGTTCAAAGTCATCCCATTCATCAGAGCGGGTTCAAGAGTCAGTCTGGACTATATGAGACTCTATCTCCAAGAAAACAGTACAAACAACAGATAAGGAAACTGAGGCTCAAAGAGGAAAGACGGCATGTCAAAGATCCGTGCATTCTGACAGCATACATCTCTGTTTCAAGGAGATGCTGAGATGGCTTTGCAGGTTGGCATCATGGACAGTACTATTGTTTCAATTCTGTCTCACAAGACATGTTGCAATCACAATCGTTTAATTGTGCCTGGTGGTAAAGGCCTGGAACCCTAGCTACTCCAAAGGCTAAGCAGGAGGATAGAATTCAAGGGCAATCTGGGAAAATTCTTGAGACTATGTCTTAAAAATATAAAACAAAAACCAAAACAAAACCTAAGACAAAGCAAAAAACTAAAATGGGCTTGGTAAGTAGCTAACAGTAAAATGTTTGTCTAGCACATGGAAAGAAGTGCCTAGGGTCAATTCCTACTATGTCAATCAACTAATATAAAATCTCCGTAGCTGGAAACAGGGTCCACATGAAAGGAACTCACACTGGGTGAGGGTGGGCCCTAAACATTGAGAAGGGGAAGATCATTGTGGTGACATCCAAGGAGGAAGACACTCTGCTGAAAGGCACAAACACAGATTGGGGTGATACAGCTCCATCAGAGGATGTTTGGCAGCCCTTGAGGCAGAGAGGTTCCCTCACAGCTGTTCCTTTGAGCCTCAGAAGGAATACAACTCTTTGTAATTCTGTTCCCAACTTCCAGAACTGCAAGTGGTTCATTTGTGTGTGTGTGTGTGTGTGTGTGTGTGTGTGTGTGTGTAGTGGGGCTTTGGGAGAGACCCAAGGGATTCCAAATCTAGTGCTAAGCATCTATACAGCAAGGCCCAATCTTAGAAGCCTTGTTACTCACACAAGCCCAGTTTTATGAATATCCTTAAAATAAATCACATTGCTTTCTGCAAACAGAGAAGGGAACTTGATGGAACTACGATTTTAAAAATGCCTACTATACGATGCAAACTTCCTATGCATTAGGTATAGTTTTGCATATGGTATGTAAATGTAGTATAAGATGCTATGACTGCTATTTGTCAAATGAGTGATATCATAGCTAGAAAAAGACTCTGTGAGGTTTGACCTATGATCAGTGTTTACACCCTGGTTGACCTGGAGTAAGTGGCAGAACGTGATATGGGCCCAACATGGCCACACATTCTTTCTTCTGACCCTTGTAGTGTTCTCTGTTGGAGTTCCAAAGTAGGGCCTATGCACAGCATCTCAAGAAGGGAAGGCATTTGTGTCAGAGCATCCATGGTAGGAAGCAGAACACAAGAACTACCCTTCCCAATGCCTGTTACAACTGCCTACTGTCTCCTACCTGGAGACAGCAGAATCAAGATCAAGAAGGAAAGAGACTACCAGGCGGGGAAGAGAGGCCAGGTTTTGTCTCTATCTCAGAATGTGATCAGACTATACCAGTCCTGTGCCCTCCCCAGCTGAGAGGTCATTGCCTGGACGGGGCCCAGTGGAGAGATTTTCTCCACAGATTTTCGGTAATAAGATGAGATACAATGATTGTGCAAGAGGAAGCAGTCCCTGGGGTAATTGAGATTCCTTCCCAATCTACCTGGGAATCTATAGACCCTTTTGCTCCAGTGTTCCTTGGTAATTCAGAAGGGACTTGGATTCAGGGACAAAGCAATGCCTCAGCTCCTTTGGAGATAATGTCAGGGTCTTTCTTTGAATGCAATGCTTTTCCTGAGGAGTGCAGTGCTTCCCTCTGAACTCCCCTTGACATGCCTCCTCTTAGATTCCTCTACACTGCTCCCCTTTTCTTGGGAGAATAGAATTGGGGAACTGTGACAATCACTGCCTGACAAGACAACAGTTTCTAAGCAACTGTGTCTTTGATCAATGGACCTCATTGTTCCCTTACTGTTGGAGAAGGTCCTTGCTACTCAGTTTTTTGAAGAGCAATTGTAAGCTACTTTGGGGAGCTACTTCTTCCTACTGAGGAGGCTGGGGTTTGGCTCAGGCGCCCTCTCTAGCCCAAGCCATTGGGCATACTTCAGGCTGTCAAAGGGAATGGATTTTGATCACACAAAGTCACGGGGAAATATTCGGGTAGACATGATGTTATCAGGAAGTGGCTTCTTATTCCGTCTCAGTCTCAATGCTTTTAGGTAAATACTCTTAACAGTTTTTCAGAGGAAGTTTTTCTCTGAGAGCTGAAGGAGCTCATCTACTATTGTGCTAGATAGGAGAAGGGGAGTAGAAAGCAGTTTTATCTCGTTCCAAAGTCTATACTTGTCTCTGGAGCCAGCTCTATCTAGTAATGAGCAACCTGACGTCTCTTAGGGCTAAATCCCATTCAAACTACAAGAAAACATTCTAAAGCCAGTTTTAAACATTGCTAAACTGCTCAGCTGACATCTCAGGCACTAAATTGTGGATGTAGAAGGGCCACCTCCCTCCTTTCTCCATCAGTTGCCACAGTTAGGGAAAGAGAATAATGGTTCTCCTGAAAAGAGGTGACTTCCTACTTGAAAGTTAAAAAAAAAAAAAAAAAAAGTATGGCCATTATTTGATCCACTTCAAGCCAATGCACAAAAGCTATTCGCTATATATATTTTGGGAGGTGAGCACTGCAACTTCATGAAAAAGAAAAACATGACCACTGGGTTGCATATCTGAATCTATACAAGGACTGGGAGCTTCATCCCATGCTCCGTGCCATGTTTCCAATGCAAGCGTTTTAAGTCATTTACACACCAAGGATTAAAGTCTGATGCCACTGAACCCCAAGACACATGTTGTTTAGGGATGGTGGTATTTAGCAGTGGGGAGGGTGGTGGAGAATATTTATTTGTATCAAGTGCTCCAGGAAGCATTTCTTATTAAATTCTCAAAATGAGCCCAATGTGGGCACTCTGGGTATGCTCACTTCACAGAAACTGAAGCCATGGCCATGCCTTGAGCTCTTTGGGACAACAAAATAGCAATATTTGCCCCCTACTGCCATGTTTTTTGTTCAGAGGTTTTCTTGAAGTTGATACATTACCTCAAGTCTGCTCACCCAACTTGAGAGTTGTATCCAGAACACTCACCCCTGCACCTTTACCAGATAACTGAGCTCTGTAAGAGAGCCTATGGTGTTGGAGAGACAAAGGCCTAAGACCTAGAGCTCATTCCAACCTTCCTTAGACTGTTCTGGAAAATTGGATGATGGCAAATCCTTTGTACCATCATTGCCAGATCAAATAGGCCCTCCTGTCTAAAGTAAAGAGACAATAAATATAGTTTATGTCATTAATCTGCCCATGATAAGAATCCACAGAGGGGAAAAAATCTAAAAATTGGGAGAAATAATTGAGTAAGTTTTTAAATTAGCCCTCCCAGGGCTGGACACATAGCTCAGTTGGTGGAGTGCCTGCTTAGAGTGTATAAAACCTTAGGTTTCACCTCAAGCACCCCACAAAAGACAAACAAACAAACAAAGCCAGGAATGGTGGTATGCACCTGTAATCCCAGCACTGGAGAAGTGGAGGAAGATGGACCACAAGGTTGTCTTCTTCAGTTTCAAGGTTAGCCTTGGCTGCATGAGATCCTATTTCAAACATAACCCCTCCAGCCTTTCAAAAATATTAGCTCCAAGTTTCCCTTGATCTCTCCTCAGGACCAAGGGAAGCAGAACCCTAAGGGCCAGGGATGGCTCCATCCAGCTAACTCACAGGTTAGTGGGAGACACACTGTCCACTTACTCTCCAAGCTATCTATTATTTCCCCATGGTAATCCAAGGTTCCCAAGAAAGTCAGTTTCTCCCTCCCATCTTTTTCTGAGCTTGCAGTCATTTGTTCTTAATGTCCTGATCAGTGGACTCTTCTCTATGTGGACATGTAACTTTGCTTTTGGGGAAATAAAATAAGAAAAGGAAGTCCTTGGTAGAGGTGCTTTGCTTGTCAGTGGGTAGATGCATGCTGCACAGCTGAGTCCCCTGTGTTGGCTCATACTCATTTTTCTTTTGTTCAATTTTTCTTCTCAAGACCATTACACAGTGGAAGTTGACCTTGAACTCTCAACTCTCTTGTTCCCATCCCAAGTGTTGGGTTTTCAAGAGTGTGCCACCACTCCTGGCTCATAGCCACTTCTTTCTTTCAAGTGGCCTCTTTTTCATCATAACACTGTAAGCACAAACTCTGAGACATGTTGGTATTTGTGTCATGAAGCCCCACTTCACAGTTTAGTTCAAGGCCATCAGTGTGCCACAAGATAACACAGAGAATCCAAATGAAGCAACATGAAATAAAACAGCAGAAGGGTTTTCTTAGCAATTTCTTTTGATGGTATTGAATCAATATCAAGTTTTCTATCCAAATAAAGCAGCAAAATCGTGATTTAAAAAAACTTTCATGGGAGATTTTTTCCCTGCTTGTGTTCCTGTGGATGGAATCCAGGGTCTTGCACAAGTTAGATTAGCTCTCTGCCACTGAATCTGAATCCCATCCCTAACTCTTTGTTGTTGTAGTTGTTTGCATATATATATATATATATATATATATATATATATATATATATATATATTTGAGATAGGATCTCACTACAACTTTTAGTTGGCCTGGAATTTACTATGCAGGAGTCTTTTTGCTTCCCTCTTCCAGTGCTGGAAATACAGATGTGCTCTCCCAGACAAGGAAAAATTAAGTCATCAGTTGCTGGATACAACTATGTCCTGGTCCTGATGTTATGAAAACAGATGGAGAACTGACTGATCATGTCTTGGAGGGTACACAATTTTGCAAGAAATTAAGACACCAAATGAGGAAGTGGAAACTGAGTGGGCCACATTTGGCAGCTGAGAGTCTTGGAGCAAACTACTGAACTCAGAACTTCAGTTTCCCCATTGGAGAAGGGAGAAGGGAAATAACATGACAGTCCCCCTAGAGACTCTCCTAAGGGTACTAAAAATACTCATCAGGAGTGGCTGGTCAACAGTGAGTGATCAGTAAATACTATCACTACTACCCTCTGTGTTACTATTACAGTAAGTGGGTTCTACGCTAGGAAATGAGTAAGACCTGAGGTCTACAAAAATATGTAGTTGGGGGTTCAGTGAGATGGTTCAGTGGCTAAAGGCCCTTCCTGATGAGCCTGGAAACCTGAGTTTTATACCTAGGATTCAAATAGTGGAAGGAGAGAGTTAATTAATACAAGTTATCCTCTGACTTCCACATGTGTGTTGTGGCACGTATATGCCCACATGCATGAACACACACATAAAATAAATCAATAAACAAATGTAACAAAATAAATGTATGATAGAGACTTCTCCCTTCTGGGAGAACATGTACCTTCTCCTTACGTCTCCTATGGCCAGGGTTCCTCCACATCTGGGCTTCACACTGAGGCTACCTGGGAGCTTTATCCCATTTAACCCCTATACCCCCACGCCCCCATCTTGGACAAGACCCGTAGTTGAATGTCTAAGAACCCTCACAGGGGATTCTAACATGCAGCTGAGGTCAAACTACTGCCTGGATCATTTGATCTTTGATCATTTGTAGGATCTTGTATAAAATACATATCAGAGCCATGCATCCAAAATGACGAGAGAGAGATGGAGCATCAAGCCAGGTGCTGCTGCCAGGTGGCACCCAGCATGAGGGTCAAGAACCTCCGGGTTAATATACACCTCTAGCCTTTGTCTAAGCTCATGAACACCCAATCTCACAGGAAGGAGTCACTCATGCGATGGTGAGTTGGTGAAGGGGGCAGTCATTTTGGATCAATAATTCATAAACAAAGAGTTCCTCCAGTATGTGAGCAGCAGGCTCTTTGCTGAAGGTACAGGCACAGTTTTGCTTGTGAGCTCTCAGCAAATAGCACTTCTTTCCATAGGGATAATATACATCTAATTTGGGAAGACTGACTCTACAAGCCCTTGCACAGCTGAGGAAATACGCACCAAATATTATGCAATTCAGCTCCAACTGACAGGAGTATGAACAAGGCCATTAAATAGCTCTTCCTTCTGTTTGGGCAGAGAGGCAGTGGATAGGAATGTGGGGTATGAAAATAAGTAGTCATCAGCAGGCAAGGCCTGGGAAAGAATTAGGCAGATATGTGGTTGCATGCTATAGATACAGGGAAGGAAAGCTTGCAAGGATTCAAATTAGTGATGATCTAAAAGAGATGGATATGTAAGTGCTACATACGCCTAACCAGGATCTTGCTAGCCTTGGGCTTTCTAGAGGATTTCATTTGCAGGGAAACCAATAGAAATGGTACCTCCACCCAGCAAGTTCCAGCTTCCATCTTGGCAAGTATTCAAGGGGTAACTAGGGCTAGAGTCCAGAAACAGATGCAGGTACCCATTCTGGTACCAAGATCATACAACAGACCCTTCTGGGATGTCCCTTAGGGGGCAGTATGTAGCATTGATAGGCCCCCATCCTGTTGCTGTTCTACAATGAGGAACAAATATTTGGTTTTTTTTTTTTTTTTTTTTTTTTTTCTCCCTCCCCTCCCTGTCATTTTACACAGTCTTGTTTAGACTGGATGTTGGTTAATGGGAGACCTTTGCCCTTTGTCTAAAAGCTGTGACCAGGAAATCCCACCACCCATTAATGAGAGTTTTGTTCCGGATCTAGAGCTCCCAGCACACTGTTTCTGCTTGGCAGAGGCATTGTACCCCCAGCTTAGAAGAACAAACAATGACCAAAAAAAGCCCCTTCCACTGTTGAATAAAAACAGCAAACTCCAGACCCTAAGGGGTTTCAGTCTCTATTAAGCCAACAAAAGGTCCAAATTGACAGGCCAGGAGCACAAAGGGTAGGGGGACAGCGGGACTGAGGAGGAAGCCAAGGAAGAGAAGAAAACTTAATTAACTGGGAGTTTGTGTGCTGTGCCTCTTGTGAGAGGTGAGGCTGCTCCTATCCCACACCAAGTATCCACAGCCTGAAGACTTTCTGTCTAAAAGCCCAGGCCTTAGGAGAACCTTGAGTGTCCCATACAGCAACCTATAGGCACTTGGTCCTTCTTGGGCATCCCAGCTCCATGAAGATGCCAGCCTGTCAGCTTATTTGCTCAAAGTTGCTTGTTCTCTTCCCCTCTCTCTTCCCCTCCCTCCCTTTCCTTTTCATGTCTATATGAGAATGTTTAGTTGTGAAAGGTTCAAATATGAATATGAATCATGGCTTGTTTCAATTTGTGTCATATTAGTTGTAATGGCTAATAATTATTCCTAAGCTAGATAAGTATATGAAAAAAAATTAAACTGATATTTACTGACTGCTGACTCTTTGTGTCATTAGTGATTGAATATATATATGTATATTTATGCATATATACACATATATGTACATACACACACCAACATATGTGTATATTTTGCTTTTTTTTGAGACAGAATCTCATGAATATTAGGCTGGTTTCAAAGTCTCTATGCAGCCAAGGACAGCTTTGAATTTCTAATCCTTCTGCTTCCACCTCCTAAGTGCTGGGTTTATAGATAAACAAATATATGCTTGGTTTTTATTTGGTGCTGAGGACTGAATATGTATTTGCATGTGTTAGGCAAGCACTCTATCAAGTGAGTTGTACCTTAGGCTGGGATCAGGTTTTCTTACATTGTTTACCTAACTGGAGCTGTCTGCTTCTTCTGGTTCCTTGTAATAAGAGCCCACCTGGATTCATGCCCTCAGCATACACGGCTGCTTATAGCATCAGGAACACTCTCCAAAAATGTCTAGTTATGTAGAAGGTTTAAGTATGAATCACAGCCAGTTTCAGTTTGTGTCATATTAGCTGTAATGGCTAATGATTATTCCTAAACCAGATAAGTGTATGGAAAACATTTAAAGTGATAACATTTATTGACTGTTGACTCTTCATGATGTTAATGATTGAACTTTTAAGGAGCCTCTTCTCAAATCTTAGGATTATCCTAGGATTTTGTGTATTTGTGAAGCTGATGGGTTAAAAAAAAATAAAAAACAAAACCGAAAAAGAACCAAAAACAAACTAAAACACTGGAACAATAGCAGAAAATTCCATGGAAATAAGGGCAATGATTTGTATATTTTTTTTTTAGCAGTAATTGTTCAGAAACTTATTGTAATATGTAAAAACATAAATGCTTGAATTTGGGTCTTTGCTTCATCAGCATGTGATGGAGAGGAAGAAGGAAAAGGTGAATGAGCCAGGAGTGACAAGAAGTGAGGACATAGGAAAGGGAAGTCATGGGGAGGGGGCTGTCCCTGTGAAAGTCGCCTGAGGCTGACAAAGAGGGGGCCTTGCAGTCCCCAGAGGACAGCACAACAAGGTTCCTTCTGCTGCTGCAAGGCAGGGTAGTGCTAGGGAGAGAGAGCATCTACATTGATAGGATTCTGTTTTCTCAGTTCCAGGGGACACCTGGGAGGATAGTGATCCTGACATGATGTAGGAAGCTTCAGGGGTATCCATGCTTGTCCATCATTGGCCTATAAGTCTTGAGGACTGTGGCATCATTTCCCCCAGACAACAACGTCCATTGAAGATAGTTTAGAGTGTGATGGGCAATTCTTACTGCCTGGGGTAGGGACTTTTAATAAGTAGTTGATGCTGTTATGAAATTCAAGAATATATTTCCCACCTCCACCCCACCCCAACCAGAGACAATGCACTTGTATATAGCAAAGCCTATGGAAGCCAAGGATGGAATGTGCTAGCTTTGCCTTCTAGGTCACCAGGCCCCAGGGATGAAGTTCTGTCATGTTACATACATGGTAATAGTGTATGAATATATTGCAATTCTATTTATTTAGTTTTAATTTTTTGAGACAGGATTTATCCATGTAGCCCTGGCTGTCCTGGAACTCACTCTATAGATTAGGCTGGTCTCAAACTCACAGAGCTCTACCTGCTTCTACTTTCCAAGTTGGGAAGCATAGTGTAATTCTAAATACATATGTCCATTCATTTTACTTAAATGATCCCTGTTAAATATTTTACCCATGTAATATATGTAATTATTTGCATATCAACTTACTGCTCTTCATAGAGTCTCCTGTGACCCCATATTAACACTATTAAATTAACATTGGGTAAGAAAACTGGCTCTGAGAAACTAGAGGCCAGCACTGAGAGCTGAACTGTGGTTTGTAATCAGCCAGAGCGCAGTGGGTCTCACCAGATCTATCAGTGTCTCTCTGAGCATGGGGTCTCAGGGTTGCTCTAAGATAAGTGGCAGACTTCCCCTGGAGGCTGACTTTTGCCTGGGTCTCTTCTATGCCTTTCTACACCTCACTTGCCACAGTGAAAGTGTCAAGGAATGGCAAGACCTAGCCTCTGACATCAGTGTTACAGTGCAGGGGATTGCCACTTACCACAGCCAGGACTCATCCTGGAGGGGTTTCAGCAGAGGCCACAATGACTCTGAGCTGAATTTTACTTCAATTCAAACCAGGCTACTGGCTTTTCCGTTTCTGGTGGGAGTCGCCGGGTGGACTGTTTCCCTCTTGCGCAAAGCTTTTTATTATCCTACCAGGCACAGGCTTTGGAACAGAGCTGTCAGATAGATGGGCGCAACTCTCACTTTACTTTGAAGGAGTGCTACAGCACATGTCCTATTGTCAAGTTCTTCTGTCTCGGGAATGCTGCAGACTCCTGAGAACATGCTTCTTCGAAGCCCCTTCCTCCGCAAACTACCCGTATGTGTTATTTGTTGCAGAAA
The DNA here is from genome assembly GCF_943737965.1 of Phodopus roborovskii. Classification (NCBI taxonomy): domain Eukaryota; kingdom Metazoa; phylum Chordata; class Mammalia; order Rodentia; family Cricetidae; genus Phodopus; species Phodopus roborovskii. The sequence goes on along the minus strand of NW_026126558.1, from coordinate 13,461,178 downwards.
CTTTGGTAATGAACGTGGCCTCTCTGTTTTCCGCTGTAAGCAGCAGAAATACCCCTGCAGGCGCTCTACTAGACCTTTTATCCATACTCAGGAAAAAGAATTGATTGATTTTGAAGTTCAATGTTGGCATCTGCTGTTATTCAAAACCAGGACCTTGGCTACAGTAATCCACCACGCTTTCAGCACCACCGCCCGTGTGCGGCAAATGAAGGCAAGCTGTTGTCGAATGAGAAATGCAAAATAGCCAATCTGTTTGTCTGTTTAATGTAACCAGGAACATAAGCTGCTAAAAGTGGTGCCATTCGGCACTGTCAGATGGGGGACACTCTCCAACAAACAAAAGCCTAATGACCCGTTTTACTCGGCACTCCAAGTTGTTGCTGATGGTGTCTTCCATATGCACTCAAACATGCTTTTATCTGAAACTGCAAATGACATGATTTTCCATTCAGAACAAGCATATAATCTCTCTCTCTCTCTCTCTCTCTCTCTCTCTCTCTCTCTCTCTGTGTGTGTGTGTGTGTGTGTGTGTGTGTGTGTGTGTGCATGTACATGTTCTCATGGGTGGGTAGGTAGGTGCATTTGTATGTGGGTGTTGGGGAAGAGGGAGAGCAGTGTCCCCCATCTCTGGCCCAACACCATGAAGTGAAGTTGATGGTTGAGACATCTTTGAGCAGGGAGCATATTTGTGGCAGCATCTGACTCTCCTGTTCCCCTCACACCCGTCATTGTATTGTATTAAAGGGAAAAATCAAGTCATTAACCATGATAGATATGTTTTTAATAAGTAAGTGTTGTGCCCACCAGGTGTGTAACTAGTAGGGCTTAGGATAGCTTCAGAGTCTGGCTTGGGATTGCAATAGGAAGTTAAAGGCATTGCCTACTTCTTCAAAGAGTGTGAGATTTGGGAAGTACCAGCTTTCAATATCACTCAGGATGAAACTTGTCACAAAGGCCCACTGATAGAGCTGGACTCTAACTTGCTTTTTAACATGGGAGCACCATTTCCAGGGCTTCTAGGACTTAGACAGCTACACCCTCCTCTGAAGGATGCTAACCAAACCCAGCGCCTACTAACTCCTTGCGAATACATCATCTGTAGAGACTGGAAGATGACTTGCTACCCAAGCTTGAGGACCTGAGTTTGGTACCCAGAATCCATGTAAATTACCTAGGAGTCATGTACAATGTGTATTTCCAGTTATGGAGAAGCAGAGACAAGAGGATTCCTGGGGCCTTCTTGGCTAGCCAGCTTAGCTCAATCAGTCAGTGTCAGGAAACAGTGAAAGGCCTTTTTCCAAAAGTAAGAAGGAAACTGACTGAGGAAAATACTCAGGGTTGACCTCTGGCCTCCACATACTCATGCATACATGTGCAGGTGCCTGCAAATCCACATAAATCCACATATGCATATGTAGCCCCCCCCCCCGAACACTAGAGTCCTCCACTGGCATAGCCGATGACACCACCTCCTAATTCCCAAAGACAGTCAGAATGTTGGATTGAGAAGGATTCTGAGGGCCATACATAGAAAAAGAGAACTGTCATTGGCTATTAGATCCTGACATTATTTATTGCCACAGACAAAGTTTATTAAAAGCCAAAACAGTGAACAAGCTAGGGCAATCTGGTTTCTTTATATCAAAGACTCCTGTATCTACACCAGAAAGTCAATTCCACTTACATTATAGGAAAGTGGGGGAAAGAGAGCTGTGAGCTGATGTACTCTGCTGAGAACACTCAGCGTAAAAAATTATGCCTGGCTCCAAGCAAAGTTTGGATATGTTCAGTGGGAATAAGGCAAAGCATATGGTTTGCATTTCCTCTAGAAAGGAATATGAGGGGGGAGCTTGAGGGACCCAGGATTCAATAACAAATACAGACACTTGACAAAGCTTGGCAGGCGAAGACAGAATATTTCTCTGTTTACCTGACAATAGGACTTGAGTCCAGCCCACTGGGGAGCAATTCATTTGGTGGTGGCCTGTCGCACCCTGGCAGAATGTCCTTGTAGAACCATCAATGTCAGCCTGGGAGGCATGGCTCCCTCCTCCTCCCAGGCAAGCAGCTTTCCAATGAGACCACCTATATCAGTGTGAGTTAAGGATGCCTTTACCCCATTGGATAGTTCAGCTTCAGATCCCTAGGTAAGAACACCAGAAAGAAAGTGTTGGCCTTTCTTTTTAATCTTCCCATTCTAGAGCTCACAAATAGGAAGATTAGTTTATATTTAGCTTGTCTTTTGATGGACAGTCATTGGAATAGCTTTACCATTAATTTTTGTTCTGTTTTGTTTTGGACAGGATAATTTGAATATCTTTGATTCTGTAAGTTGGAGACAAAAGGAAAGTCAGTGAAGGATAGGAAGAGAAGGGTTGGTGATATTTGCTGAATTAAGAGTGTGAAAAGTAGGGCTGGGGAGAGGCTCATGGGTAAAGCGCTTGCCATGAAGCACGAGGAAGGATCCAAGTTCAGATTCCTGGCCCCTACACGAACGGCCAGGAATAGTACAGCACGGGAATGTAACCTCTGAGCTAGGCAGCCTGTCTATCAGAAAGGGTGAACTCCAGGTTCATTGAGAGACACTGTCTCAAAACATAAGATGAAGAGTATAGTGGTTTGAATATGTGTCCTCCATATTAACTAATCTAGTGGTCGTCTGAATATGTAGTCCCTGGCTGGTGATACTGTTTAGGTAGGTTTAGGAAGTGTGGCCTTGCTTGAAGATGTATGTTACTATGGGTAGTCTTTGAGGTTTCAAAATCCGTGTACTGTTTCCAGTGCATTGTCCCTGCTTCCTGTTTGTGGTTAGAGATGTAAGCTCTCAGCTGTTGCTCTAGCTGCCTGCTACCATGGACTCCCCCTGCATCCGTAAGCCAATTAAAACCTTTCTTTAAGGTACTTTGCATGTGTTTATTATAGCATTAGAAAAGTAACTTAAGACGGAGAACAATTGAGAAAGATGCCCAGTATTGATTTCTGACAAGGACATACACATGTGTATATACACTCACATTTGCACATATACACAGAGAGAGGGGGGCCAGAGAAAGAGACAGAGACAGAGAGGTGTGTGGGTCTGAGGTGAAAAATGATTACTGTCCTCATCAATTATATATTACATTTGGTCAGGAAAACAAAAGAAGCAAAAAAGTTGATAATTTTCTTTTTATTCCTCTCCTTTGTTTCTTTCTAAGAAAGATGCAATGTTAAGTGAGTGGGGATTGCTTTGCAGCTGCTTGGATAATCCTTGACCTCATAATAATAAACAGGGAGTCCCTAGAACTACCAGGTCATTAATGAACTCTGATTCAGAATGGATGGCCTGGTATTCAGTAACTGAAGACTGTGGACGATGGGGGTTCTCAACTCTGGTATGAAGAATGGCCTATAGAATCATGTGGAATAAGTAATTACAGGTAATATTCATTTTAGCTTGTATTGGAATGTTCAGAGAAACAAGGCCACAGCAAGAAGCCAGGACCCCCGCTTTTAGGGAATTTGGCAGTGGGACAGAGAGCTAAGCAATGTAGGGGAACTACATCCATGACTTTGGCTCAGTTAACCATAAGTCTCTGAGTGTACCAAGTTGGAGCACTGCACAGCTCAGGCCTGGAGAAAGGCCATCCTGCTCAGAAAGTTGAGCCAGGGATGCAGATTGGGTGGCTGGCAGCAGCGCCCAGCCCTTGACCTACTTCCAACTAGATCTGATGTTAGAGCTGGGGACACCAAAGCTCAGATTTTTTTCTCCATAGGCTGCTAGGTGTGTATAATGGAGGGGCATACTGATCCTTGGAGATCTCTGTGGCTTTCTCTGTGTTTCACATCTCAGAGTGGTGATGCCTCAGAGATCCCAGGAGGGGGCTGCAGCAGGTTTGTGGAGCTTAGATCTTCCTGGTACACCTGGAAGAAGCTCATTGGGATTTGGGGGCTGGATGAAACATCACTTTGAACCTGTGCTATAGTAGACACAGGTACCACTGCACACCTCTCCCAATCAGAGATCCTACATCCAGGAATTGCTTGGCATTTCTCGGTTTCCCTGGTGACATTTGGAACTTTTGGTACCTCTATCATTCTCTGATTGGCTGATGTCAGATCATGAGCCTACCAATTTCCCAGGAAAGCAGGGAAACACACTGTTCTGGCTTCCATATTAGGCAGGGAAGGGGTGGTTCTGTCTGCCAATGATTCATAAGATAATAAGTTGCATTTTAATAAGAGTAGCTAGCTAATGCAGGACTGTCACTGGGTCTATTGTACTGTTTTTATAATCCCTATACAATACAAGCAAACCATTTCACCACCCCAAAATCTCTTCTCAGGATGGAATGGAAAAATGGCACAGACTTGAGCCTTCTACAAGAGATGGCACCAATAGGATGTTAACATGACTAGGGTTAATAAGACTTGTTGATAAACTAGATGTGTTCAGAAGGAAACACAATGACCTTGAATTTCCTGGGTGCTGTATTTGCCACACATCATGTGGTCAATGATATCAACTTCTGATGCGGTTGCCAGCTTAGTCACTGTTCATATCATCTTCTTGCTGATGGGTTGACCAATCTCACAGTCCTAGTATTCAGTATAAGGTGAGATTCTATACTCCATCTCTTTGCCATTGACTAGCTTTGTTGCTGTGGGCAAGAAACTTCTGTGCCTCAACTTCCTCTCTGTCAAATGGGAAGGCTTTTTAAAAAATAGCTATATCATAGGGCTATGAGGAATAAACGAGCTCTTGTGTATGAGAGGGATAGCATCTGTGTGGAGTATGTGTGTAGCATGTTTATGTGGTATGTGTGCATCTGTGTGTATGTGTGTGTGGTGGGGAGTACACAGAACCAGAACCCAAAGGAGGGTACCAGATATCCTACTCTATCACTACCTATTTTATTATTTGAGATAGTGTTTCCTACTGAACATGCTGCTAGACTGGCAACCAACAAGCCCAAGTGATCCTCCTGTCTCTGCTCCTATAGCACTGAGATTATAGGCACATTAACCACATCCAGCTTTATATGTGAGTGCTGGGGATTTGAACTCAGTTATTCATGCTTACATAATACTTTTGCTAACTGATCCATCTCCCTAGTCCTCTAAATGGATGTGTGTGTGTGTGTGTGTGTGTGTGTGTGTGTGTGTTCATGTATATGTGGATACACATGTTTGTGTGTAGAGGAGCCAGGGACTCTTTACATGTGGTTGCCTTTCACTCTTTTCTTTGAGACAAGGTCTCTCATTGGTGTGGAGCTTTGCCAAGTTAATCTAGGCTGGATGACAGATGAGCTCTGGGCATCTGCCTGCTATTTGCCCTCTCCGGGATTGCAAGCATATGCCACCATGCCTGGTGTTTTACATGGGTTCTGGGAACATTTGCAGCTTACAAAGACACAGGATTTATCCACTGACCATCTCCCCAGCCACGTGGGAAAACATGGGAGAGTCTAAACTTCCATTACTACAGTCTGCTCTTTTGATTGTTGTAGTTATTAGTGTTCCATTACAATAGAACTCACACACTCATAGAAAACCCTGTTTGCAAGAGGAACCTTAAAACCTGACTCTTTTTCACATGAGAATCAAGGAGAGAACACAGATGTTCCCTGTCCCTAGTGACAGGAAACCTCAAGTCAGACTCAGGAGCTTCGTGGTAAGTTTAGCAATTGTGGACAATCTTTCAGCTAAGGCTTGGGCCACTGTGACCCAGAGTGGTGACCGCAAGACCTACTCACCACTGGCTCCTTCCAGACACTCACCACTCTGGTACCCACAAGGCAGAAGCCCTCTAGCTGTCCCAGTTATGGAATTGAGAGTGTCAGAGTACTGGAACTGGGAACACTTGGTTCCAGGGGCAAGTAGGAAACTCATTCCAGGTTCCCAGTGGGAAGACATGGGCTAGACTTCTGCTTTGGGGCTGGCTGGAAACAATCTGTCAGCTTTTCCTGGGTGACCTGAGGACACTTGTCTCTGCAGGATTGAAAAGACCCCCCCTTTGCCTTCAAGGGCACCCATTCTCCAAATGACGGGGAATACACTTAAATGGCAGACTTCAGTGTTATACTTTAATTACAAAAACAAAACAAAACAAACAAAAAACACCAAAGCCATATAAACCACATAAAATGTAAGCACGGGTGGGCTAATGGGTAAGACCAACAGTTGAACCAAATTAACTTTATTTTCTCTGCCTACATATCTGCTTTTTAGCCATAAAGTCTACAAATACTTCTCATACTTACTCATACTTAAAGACATATAAAATAATTAGGTCCCAGCATGTGCTGGAATGACAGTTGTAAGGAGTAAGTTTTTCGCCTGCCGCCGGTCTGGTCCCGTCGCCGTGCCAGCCCCAAATAACACACTGAGACTCTGTATTTGATATAATGTTATTGGCCCGGTACTAGTTTCTTATCGGCTAGCTCTGTCTTAAGTATTAACCCATTTCCACTGATCTATGTATTTTCACGGGGTCTTCTCTTACCGGGGAGCCTGCATTCTGCTTTCTACAGACTCTCCATGCTGACTCCTCCTTCCTACTTCCTCTTTCCTCCTTGTCACCTAGTCCCTCCTATCTTCCTTTCCTATTGGCCAACAGTGCTTTATTCATTAACCAGTATGAGAAACATATATACATAATGGCATCTCCCACCAGACACTCACTGTTATTTGCCACCAGTTCTGAGATAACAAAGATACACTGAGCTTAATAGAAACCCGTGAAGCATTATCTCCATGCACCATCCTTTCACTCCCTGGTCTTTTCCTGTAGTGGACAGGGATCTGTGAGTAGAAATATCTCCTTCATACTATCACAAGTGCCATGAGAACGTATCTGCATGTGCCTCAGTTTCCTTCCTTTTAAGCACAGTGACGATAGCATCTGTCAGAACACTTGGGAGTCACATCAAAGCATGTCCGTGGTGTCCCTGAAGACCTACAGGCCTGCTGACCCAATTGATGAGGCTGTCTAGGTGATCGATAGTGATCACTATGGCTGAATTGACCCAACATGGGTCCTATTGATCACTTAAGACACTGAGAATGGTCAGATCAGCTGGGCCAGGGGTCAGGGAATTTTACCATGGGGGTTCCAGTTGAATAAGGAGCCAGACTGTGAAGAAGTGAGATAGCAGTGTGCAAACTACCTTTGATTTCAGGGAAGTCAGGAAGTGTGGTGCAATGTAAGGCTCTGGGCGTCACCTCTGTCACTTCACAGAGGTCAGGGAAATGACCTCTCTTAACCTCAATTCCCTTATTTGGAAGTTGTGGAGCTGTGTGATGAAGCATTAATATACTAGGCATAAAATACAGAAAATCATAAATAAAACTCAACTGTCATTAGCATGTTTTATTCTGAAAAGGATTTTCTATTGCTCAAAGACCACCTTTTGTGTTGCCATCTAGAAATATGGAAGGCTGTCTCCATCTCTTTTTAAATGGTTCTGGGGACAGATCCCAAAGCTTTCACATACTAGGCAAACAGTTGACCATTGAGCTAACCCTCAGTCCACTGAAGCCCCATTAACAGACTTCTGGGTATATATTGACAGATGCCTGCCTTTGGCAAGCATGGCCTTTAATCTCCAAAGCAATCTATGAACTTTAAAGAGACAACAAGCATCATCTTGCTTCTAGCTGTGGAGTTCAGAAACGGTAGGTCTCAAGGCAAAGCCACAATTCTTCTGCCTTTGGACTCTCTTCTTACCACTCACAAGCCACAAATTTTCCCAAGACTCAGCAGGTATCCCATCTTTGGAGTGATGATCCATCTATGCAAGAAAAGACTATGAACTGGGGGGGGGGGCTAATTGTGGAGATGAGAGATGAGTTCACAGAATACTTGCATAGCACTTCAGGAAAGCCTGGATTTGATCTCTAGATGTGGTGGTACATGTCTGCAATCAATCCCAGAAAGCAAAAAGATCAAAAGTTCAAGATCATCATTGTCTTTAAATAGAGGCCAATCCAAGCTTACACAAGCATGCACACACACACACACACACACACACGAACTGAGTGGCATGAGGTGAGAATGCAAGAGGCCAGGCTTTGATGTGGCCCTACTGCAAACAGGCAGGGCTTGGGCATAAATAGTTTTAGCAGCCCAAGCCTGGCATGTGGTCTGAGTTCTGGACACTGTAGTGGATTTCAGTAAACCAGGACACATGGAGCTATTGAGGCTTGCAGAACAATACAAAAAGTAATATGGCATTCTGCAGTCTCCTGGTTCACAAATGGATGACCTCCTTTGGCTGACACCTTGAGTCATGGCCAGCTGCTCACAGTCCCTTGTTACATAATTGTCTTTATTGGCTATTTGTAGAAGATTCACTTAAGGCTACCATTTTGTCGGGTTTGCAGTTCTCTTTTGCTCCCCCCTCCCTTCCTTTCTCCCCTCTGCCTTTATTTCTATAGCAGTCCAGCTTCCCTTGGAACCCCACCTTCCCCTTGCTTCCCCATGAGGAACCTGGGCGGCAGCTTATATCTTCATATTCAAGTTGGGTTTTATACATCAACTGTCTTGCCCTAGATTTTGGTGCCTTGCTTCACAGGATGGAACAAGGGTATTTTATCTAGACATATATTTTATTTTTACAGGAGGCTCATAACTCCTGTCAGAAGCTAAAATGTTTCTGTCTCAGTACAGACTCCTTGGTCATGAAACAGTATCCCAGTGCCCTGTCCACTGAGGACAAACATGTCGGGGTTGTTTAGAAGGAGTTTCTTGCCTTAAGCTTCTACCATAAATTACAAAGTGCACATTAGCATATCTCCCTCCCAGCCAGCCTGGAGATGTAGGTGGTCCCTTTTAAATAAAATCCTAAGAGCAAACCAAGGAGCCTCAGCCATGTCTCCTTACTGCAGGAAATCCACATGGCAGTACCCCTAGCTCTTACAAGATGGAAATAAAAAAAAAAAAAAAAAAAAACTTTTTTTTTCACTCCTTGGTTTAACTCCAAGGACTTGAGAATTGACTAATAATGCAAATATCCAGAGGTTAATAGCCTAGTGACATTACTGTAACTTACACTGTGGCTTAAAGGGCATTATCCATCACATGGCCAGCCGTGGTCAGTTATCAAAAGAGATGGATAAATATCAAAAGAAGAATGAACTGTCATATCAAGAATTAATAAAATGTGGGGTATTTTTTTTTCTTCCATTTTTTTTTCTTTAATGGATCAGGGCAGCATGAAGCCTTAATGTCATTTGTACAAGGTCCAGCCACCCTTTAATGCATAAAATCACTCTCTGATTCACTCACCGTGAATCCCAGAACTTCTCAGTGGAGTGGGAGAGTCAGCTAAAACCACCTAAGGGAGACCGGATGAATTAGCTAAAAGGGACCTGTTGGCAATTGCTGTTTGGGACAAAAAAAATGAAGTGAGCCATCTTAATGTCTCTAGATGTAGCTAGTCCATTTTGGATGACTGATGCCCTTGCATCTGCATTTAGAATTTGTTTGGGGTAGCCAGGGCCCCACAAGGACAGTTGGTCTCATTAATAAGGTGACTGACACAAAGCCAGTCTTGAGTCCACCATGTTCATCAAAATAGACCATTGCTCCTGGCCAGGAACTATGATTCTTCCCACAGTGGTCAGCTGTTCTCTTGGTCAGTTCCTTGTCCCTCTGCTGGCCACTGCTCTTCTAGAGAAGGATGGAGTGATATTATCTTGGGGAAATTGTAGGTTCTCAGCTCTCTCTGCTAAAAGGAAAATTACTGCCCCGAGTTGTCCTTGGTCAGGTTCCAAATGAGTCTTGTCACATTATTTAAATACTGAGTTGTGATATTATGGAAGTTGGTACCCAGTTGCTCTTGGCAGTGCCTGCATGCTGGCAGGTGTTGGGCAGAAGGCAGTGCCTCTTCAGCAAACTGTCTTGGTGCCGCTGTTCCCAGGAGCAAGAGCTCCTACCCTGGATGATGTTGTACTGGCTGTTTTTCCTCTTCTGCTTGCCAAGTGCATCAGATTCAAACACCCACGTCCTCAGCATGGGTCACCCCAAGTGGTGTTTAAGGGACTCCTTAAGCTGGATTGCTCCCCAGGTTCCTTCTCATTGCTGGGAGCTTGCACTCTCATGCAGTCTTCTGTCTAGGCTTAAAGTTGCTTCAAACACAAGAGAAGGCAAAAGTGCCATGTCCAAAGTGCATTCATTCATTCATTCACTCATTCTTAGTTGATTTGTTGCTCTACACTCTCTCTGATTTCTGCCATTTTGCCTCAGGAATGGCACACAGGTATTATTGTTTTTTTCCTACTCATCTTGTTGTTATTCCTGAAGTAAAGAGAGCATGCTTTGGCTATGACCCTCTTGGTTAGTGAGGATTTTCCAGAATAGCCTGGCATGTTCAGGATGTGATGTGTGAATCAGCCACCCCAGATTTATAAAACCACATGGAATGCTTTTGGAAATGACTTCTGACCTGCCTTTCATGGCAGCCTCTTGTGGAGAAGGGTGCAATGATGTAACATGGTCAACTGACCAAATGGAGAGGCACGGGGCCAAGCCCAGCCTGGACCAGAAATTCCTCCCGGGCTGTAGTCGGCAAGTGCAGAATCTTCTGCTGTTTTACTTAGGGACTCAATTTCATAACTTCTTTGTTTTCCCCCACTCCCCACAAAGCTTTTTATCCTATCTTTCCAGCTTCTGCTTGATTGGACAGAGGCTGTCCCAGGACCACCAAAGCTCCATGGAAATCCTAAAAGGCATCTAAATTCCTATGAACATGAAAGTAAAATTTCCCTGCCAACAAACCAGGCCAGTGACCTTTTGCAGAGGCCTCCACCTGTATAGGGAGCAAGATAGAATGGCCCAGAGGGAAACACCGTGAGGAGTGGACAGAGGATGAGAGAGGTCTGTGGAAGCCCCCTTCCCCATTGTCTGCTGGGAAGATGACTCAGCAGAGTGATTGCCATGCAGGCTTTGGGAACTGGGTTCAGTCACCAGAACCTATGCAAAAAAGCCAGACATTGTGGTGTAAGCATACAAAACCAGTGCTAGGGAGACAGAGGCATATGGATCCCTAGGGTTTACTGGCTTATTAGTTGAGCCAGTTGGCAAGCTCCAGGTCAATAGGAAACCCTGTTTCAAATAACACACGATGGAGCACATCCCAAGAAAGACATCTGAGGTTGTCTTCTGGCCTCCATGAGCAAGGCCCCCCCACATGCACACACATATACACACCACACAAACACACACATGCACACACACGCACATATACACCACACACATGCACACACACATGCACACACACATGCACACACTCACACACACATCATACACACATGCACACACAAAAACACACACACTGCTCTTTGTTTTTTCACTCTTTTTTTCTAGCATTCTTTTTGTTTTCTCTTCTACTCCTCCTCCTTCCTTCATTATTACTATTATGAAAATAATGTTTTTACACTGGTTTAAAAGAAAATGCATATAAGATTGATGGTTTGTGCATGCCATTCCAGCCCCCTCCCCCTTTTTTTGGTCTTAGGCAGACATGGTGGTATAGATATACAAAATGGTAAATGACACCTGGCCCTAAGTCAAAAAATGAATATAAAATAATAACCATCTTCTCCAGCATCTGATTTAATCAACTTTGCTCACTTTGGTGTGTCTTTCCTGTAGCTTGGATTGGTATATTTTCTCTGAAGAAAGTATCTCTCTCCATTAATGTCTCTGCTGTGGCACATGCTTCAGTTCCAAAGTGATGATTTAGATTTTGTTTTCCCAAGTGTAACAGAAGGAAAGAAGCCCCTTCCTTCTAGATCTCCTACTCTGAGGCCTGTGATGGATACATATAATACAGTCTCTATGGGAAAACTTCTCAGCCCTCAAGGTCAATGAACAGGCAATTATTCTGTAAACCAACAGGCCGCTCCCTTCCTATCTGCTTGCTGGGTCTGTCTTCAGCCATCTGCCAGGAAAGAGAGTGACTATTCTCTTATCTCACCCACATCTCTGATAAGGATATTGGATGAGGTTGATCATCCTCACTATCTGTAAGACATGCACCTTTGCACATTGACTACCCTGCAACTGGGCAAGGAACTCTGATGTTTGCCTGTGTGCAACCCTAAACAGGGCTTAGACTCTCTCTTATGGTGTCTTGTCCAGGGTGGAATTCGAGGAGGTGGGAAGGGTTGACAAAGGGTTGTGTGCAGATGAAAATAGAGTAAGAAAGAAAGGGACCTGCTAGACTTTGGGTACACTCTGAATGTTCAGGCCTTGTTTGCAGGAAATGGTCATCCTCTTTTCTCAAGTTTGTTATGAGCACCGAATATGATGGTTAGGAAGGGACCAGTTCAGTGCCTTGCACATAATGCTCATTAGGGGCTTACTCAATGAACCTTAGCAAAAGTCAAGGGAGATGATGGCTAGGTTTTGTTCCATGGCACAACCAGTCTCCTCTATGTTACAGGAATGGGAAGAAACATGCCCTGAAGAGTGAGACATGAAACCAGGAAAGGAGTCAGGCTCAAAGCTGATGGATGAACAGAACCCATCCATACAGCCAAAGTCCTTTCTGGACCAGCTTTCATGATGCTGAGCTTCCAGGCATGAGCTTCTATTACATAATAACAAAATAATTGTCAAGACTCACTCCCACTGAGCATGGTAGTACACGCCTATCATTCTGAGCTTGGGAGGTTGACAGAAGGATTTGGAGTTTGGAGTCAGTGTGGGCTCCATGGCATGACTCTATTTCTAAAGAAAATTAAAAGAAAACAAAAATCCAGATGAGCTGGAAAAATGACTTAGTGGTTAAAAATACTGGCTGTATTGAAAATACATGGCTGTATAGCCATGAGTACCTGAGTTCAAATCCCAGCAGCCACCTAACAAAGTAGACATGGGTTTGTGCATGCCCATAGTGCCAGTAGAGAGACAAAAGGATCATAAGGGTTTCTGGTTGTTATATTAGATGAAAAACACATGGCCCTGGGCTCAGGGGAAGACCCTCCATGCTGTAAAGGAATAAGGTAGAGAATGATAGAGGGAGATATCTGATGTCCTCCTCTGGCCTCTGCGTGAACATAGGCGCGTGGGCTCAGGTGCACATACACACACACACATACAAACATACACACACACACAGAGGCACACACACACACAGTCACACACATACACATATACATTCACACAGGTACACATACACATGTACACAGGCACACACATAGGTACACATGCACATACACTCTTCACAGACACAGACACACACACACACACACACACACACACACACACACATACACATGCACACAGGCACACATACACACACCAGAATTTTAAAAAGCACTTTCTAAAGGAGAAAACAAAATGAAAGAAGGGAAGGGAGAAAGGAAGGAAGGAAGGAAGAAGAAAGGAAAGTCTGATAGCTGATGTTTATTTTAACGGCTTTTCAGGTCTCTCAACAGAACTGAACTCAACAGCCTCTCTCCTCAAAGCCCTAAACCATTTCATTTTGTTCTTCTGTGCTCCATAAATCACATCTCTGTCTCTGTCTCTGTCACTTTTGGGAAATCTCAATCGGTAGCATTTCTTCTTCCTTTGCTTTTTAGTACCCCAGGTGCCTTGTGAGGCTATCCTTTGTTCTAATCCCACTTCTGTAGGACTCTAAGTCTTTGCTTTTTAGTACCCCAGGTGCCTTGTGAGGCTATCCTTTGTTCTAATCCCACTTCTGTAGGACTATAAGTCTTTCCCTAATTTTCTCAACTCCCCAATGGAGAACACAAGACTCATATAAACGTCAGCTCAGGTTTCCAACCAAAGACTATCGAAGCCAGACAGGCATAGCAAACCTTGTCTGGCCATGGCACACAAACTCTTCTGGTTCCTAAAGGGATTTAGTGTAAAGGCACCTATGGTTTGAGTTACTCTGTGATGATCCAATATTGCAAGGATAAGCGAGTCACCTAGCCAGGGGATATAGTGGCTGTTGGTGAGTGGGGATTCTTCCTGCCAGATGTCTTTGCCTCTGAGATGCAGCATTTCGAATTTTAACACTTCTAACCTTGGGTGTGTGCTGCCATTGACTGATTCCAGGGGTGGGATTCGTTCTTCCTATCTGCCCCTCTGGCAGGAGGGTCTATAATTCATGGTCTATCAATGGTCAACAAAGCCTTTGAGTGATGGAGATACTGACTACTATGACCAAATACTGACAACAAGGCCTTTACTTTCCCAGAGGAGTAGCACTTGGGCAGATTCATTGTGGCCTGTACTCGTCCAGTGTTTGTCTGAAGACATTTGTGTCCATGTAGCTACCACAGGACTTTTCCTAAAGCTGGGGAAAAATGTCTCCAAATTAGCAAGGAAATTTTGTGCGTGGGATGGGCCACAGTTAGGCACTGCACAGGTGTTCCATCAGGAGTTAGCTCTGTTTCCTCCTGTGAGAATAAATGAATTACTCAAGCAACTGGGTACAGCTGACTGGAAAGAGCATCAGGGGTGTAAGAAGACAGACTTCCCAGAGTGACAAAGAGGCTCTGAGTTTCTTCTTTTAAGGAGGAACCTGCTGGGCCAGTTAAGTCAGAGTCAAGTCAGATGTCTTAGTAGCTGGCTCCCCTGGAGGTCTTCAGAGCAAAGAGCGTGCAGCCCCTGGAGAAGCCTGGTTTTCTATTGTGGACATCAAGAAACAGCCAGGGGGACTCAGAGGAACAGATAGCATGCAGTCATTTTCACATATGATGGACCTCTTCTTACCTTCCACTGTATGACCCTCCCCTGGGAGCCTTGGATAGACTCTCACGGGATGGATATGAGGGCTTCCCTGGCTCTTTCTTTTTAAAATTGACTTTTGAGAGGATAAGTATGGGTGGGATCACTCACTTTTGCCCTTATTTGCATTGACATATTAGGGTAACATGGATAGAGGCTGTCATGGTTAATTTTCTTCGCTGACTTGATTAGATTTGGAATCACCCCTGAGATGCACCCTTGTGCCTATCTGGAGGACATGGACATGTGGGACCACCCTGAATATGAGCAGCATCATTCCACATCCTGAGCCTCTAGAAAGAATAAGTAAAAAGAGAAAGCTAGCTCAGCACCAGCTTTCATTACTCTCTGCCTCCTGACTGGAGACACAATGTGGTTGGCCTCTTCCATTCCCCCATTACACTTTCCTCACCAAGAGGTACTCTACCCTCAAACTGTGAGCCCAAAGAAACTCCTTCTTCCTTCAGCTGCTTCTGCCAGGCATTCTCCGGTGAGAAAATCAACTAGTCCAGGTACATTTTCTGTAGACTAAATACAGGGCTGAATCCTTTATGCCTTTGATATTAGATATTAGTAATTTTCTGTGTTCATTTAATAGGTATTATTGGATATCTCTGATGTGTCTGACACTACTCTAGAGTCTGAGGATACAGGAGTGAATGAAATAACATCCCATCTGTCATGGGGCCTACATTCCAGTGGGAATCACTAGACAATAACAAATCAATAACCATAAAACCTGCCAGGAAGTGATACAGGAAGCTGCAAGCACAGGAAAAAACTAAGCCAGTCAAGGGACTATGGAATGGAGTGTCATCCTGAAGCCAGTCTTTAATTATAAAAATCTCATCAGGACTAATGGGCATTAACATCTGTTGATTAGAACAATCTGATCACACCTATAATCCCAGCTACTTTGGAGGCTAAGGTAGGAGGCTAGACTAGGTAACTTATTGAAGCCATGTTTCAAAAAGGGGGGGTGGGGGGAACAAACCTAAAAAGAAAATGCTGGAGATGAATTTCAGTGGTAATGGGGAATTTTGTTTTTAGCTTATTTAAGGTCCCCACCTGAGTTTGAGCCCCTGCCAATAAATCTATATAACGCCTGATTATGAAACTTCATTACAAGTATGTTCTAGATTCTTACAGATTCTATCAATGGACATACCATTGAGCTGAACATCACAGGTGGCACACATTTATTAAGCATTATAAATGCACAATACTCTTTAATCTACCCATTTTTCAAGTGAGGAAACTGTACTGACTTATCAGTGAGTACTGAATTTTGTCTGGAGCTTGGGTCTGTACCACAATGCCTGCTAGAGCACTAGAGCACTGGTATGGGGGAGGGAGTTATTCAGTTAGATGCTTCAAATGAGGATGGGAGTTCTATAGTAAGGGTGGAAATTACAGTGCTAAGTGGTGCTCTTAAAGCCTGAGTCTGACTTCTCTGGTCCATTCTCCTCTCTTATACACCTGCTCAAAAATAAGGCATCTTCAAAAACTGAGAGCAAGGCTGTCCATGAAGTATTCCAGTAATATCTGGGAATGCTTGCCCTTTGTCCCCATCAGTCCACCCATGGGAGGTCCCCTATTCTTCTTGGTGGCCACAAGCCCAGCATCTACAATTGTAGTAAAAAAAAAAAAAAAACCAAACCAAAACAAAACAAAACAAAACAAAAAAAAAAAAAAAAAAAAACTCTTGCATGAGTTGTTGATCCTTATAAAGTGGGCCAGTTTGCTTTCATGACCAAGACTCACTTGTCATTTTGACTTGTTGTCACCAACACATATAATGTTAATATGCAAAACATGGCTTTATTTTGGTAGAAACAGAGCCCAGAGCCACATCTGGGTGTGGGCACTTTTCAGAATGTGACTCACCTGATGGCACATTTTTTCCATTCCTGATTTGATCGTGGAGACTACTTTGAAGTTGCCAGTTACCTTATATAGGTGAAGATGGTACTGACAAGGATACCACGTCTGTTTCCAGAGAATGTGGGGCTGGCAAACATTCTAGATGGATCTTGTACTGCCATGTTCACCCATCACAGCCAGGTCAGATGTCCACACAGAGCAGCCTGTGGGACACTGGCAAATTTCTTGTCTTCCCCTCTGACACATAACCTCCATGGTGACCTCAATGGAACAAGTCAGGGAGCAATGCTCAGTTCCATTCCCTTACATGATACCCACTTTAAGGAGCTAAAGCTTCTCTTCTCAGACACTACCCACCAGAAGTGGCACTCGGTCAATCACTCTTACTGGAGTATTCAGGTTGCCAAGAATTCTATTCAGAACAAATAGAGAGGTTAATGGTGGGTAGGTAGAAAATGAAGGGGGTTACAATCCATATAATATCTAAAGGGCATTATAGATGAGACCTGAGATAGGGACAGAGGAAAGAGGCCCCATGGGAAGACCAAGGCAAAAGTAGGTATTACTGGGTCTATGTTTTATGTCTAGGTTAGTGGCTGACATCAGGACACTGGACTAACAGCAAAAAAGAGTGGGGTTGGAGAAGGTGGGGGCCTATTGACACCATTAGCATAACAGTCAACTGAAACAAACCAACTTATTGGTTCTCATACCCAGCCCCAAGGAAGCTTTCCTGTTTTTTTTTTTTTTTTTTTTTTTTTTAGCAAAAGCTGGGAATTGAGGCTAGAGAAATGAGAATGCCATGTATCACACAAGCAAGATGGAATGTGGAGCTGCCTAAGCTTTTATCTGAGCCTAGGTGTTTTTCCTCCCCTCTACCCCTACTTTTATTTCTTCATCTCCTCCCAGCAACTGCAATGTGTCCTTGTTTGTTCCAGGCACAAGTGTCTTCGATAGTAGGAAAACCAACCCTGCTCTTGACCTCCCAGAGGAAACAGTCCCAGGTTGCAGATATTACCTTCCCCCTTTCCTCATGCTTGGTTGCTGGAGTGGCTCTCTCATCTCATAGCTCACTAAACCCATGACATTGTCTACTTCAACTGTGTGACAGTTCTTAGAAGATTGCACTCTCTAGCTCACTGAACTCATTTAGAAAGAATTTACAACCCACAAAGTTGCTGTCATTAATTAATTCATTCCATCCACTCACACTTCTTTTCCATGAATGAATGGGCACATATCATAGGATGCGAATGCTCTAAGTTTCCTTATACCTCACTTCAGTGTTTCACTGTATGTTCTATAATTCACTCTTCAGATACATCTTGAGTATTGCAATGCACTAGAAATTGTGATGTTATAGACATGATGATACAGGGATCAGCAAGAGACATGGGATGCTTGCCTCATAGGGTTCTTGGCCTCATTGAGCTTTGTGGAGAATAATCCATTTTGGTTGATCCATTCCCATGTGGCAAGCACACAGTGCCATATGGCTTTGCTTAAGAGATTATCATGTTAAGTACCAAACAGCTGATAAACATTGGCATTGGATGCTCAGGCATACTCGTACTAATCAGAAAGGACTTCCTGGCTCAGGAGACTGTGTTCTACTCTGTCTGTTCATTTCACCAGAAATTTCTCAAGTGTCCAATATTCACAGCCTTCCATTGCTTGGCAACATGAAGATGCATATTGTAGCCTGGAACCAGACAGCATGGATACATCAACCCAGCCCTGCACCTGCCAGCAAGGAGGAGCTGGAGAATGATTTGCTACAGACAGCCCCTGGCACAACATCCCTTCTTCTCGGAAGGAGTAAATTAAACATTGTATTTTGTTGGATATATCAATTTCATGGCTCCCTTTAAAAACTCATCTGTGTGACACTTAACACTTAATAGTGCTTGTACCTGTTTGCCTGAGTAGCAAAGAGTGGGCCATAAAATACTAACTCTTAAGGCTTCAAGACATATGGGGAGAGGGCATCTCAGGTCACAAGGAAACAGTTTATGCCAGAAGGTTCCCCTACTTTTTCCTGTCCCAAGCTGCAATCTGGAAGAGCAGTCTTGTAGAGTCATCCCTACTGTAGAACTGCTTGTCCGGTTCTCTGCAGCACTCAGAAGTGCCAGGTTTCATGAAATTCACACACACACACACACACACACACACACACACACGCACGCACGCACGCACGCACGCACGCACGCACGCACGCACGCACTCCCAATTAAGCCTCAGAGACAAAAAAGAATGGCTTTCTGTCCCATCATTTGTTTTAGCTGTGGCAGTTGGAAAATTCATGGAAGGGGGTAGCTATAGGTTTTATTCCCAAAGCTTAGTCCTTTATTTAGCAGGGTTTTTCCCCACTAAATACCCTGCATACCCTCACCCAGGCCCAGCATCCATGAACGTGCTAGGTGTTAATGCCTGCTTCTGGGGTCCCCCTCTAATTCTTCCATGTCCAGGTGGAAGCCCAACCATTTATAAGCCATTCTCTGGAGGGAAAATGGCTAATTAAGATGAACTTTAAGGGGGAGGAGGACTTAATTAATTTGATCTTTATCTGAAACTCTTTCTAATTGAAATAAACTTTTAAAATGCTATGGATCAATGCCTCCAACTATTTGTAAAAAAAAAAATGTACATATAAAGATGTCTTATGATGCATAGGGTTGGAAATCAGATGCTACGGAATGTTAGTGCCCATCTTTACCCATCTTCAGCCCTCTTCACCATGTGCCACAGTGACAGGGGCAAAGAGGAACCATGTATGCTTGGATTGGTTGGTATGGAGGCTCTGGCAAGGCATGACACTTTAAAGGGTAATAGATGACATTTCTGGAATATTCGAGAGGCTCTGTCTTACGTGTTTTAACACCTGGGGCAGCTCATTCAGCCCACACAGCAGCTCCACAGAGAAAGTCTGGGCCTCATTCCCTTTCTGAAAACGAGCAGGGTGAGGTGAAGCCACTGTGACCACAGTCCAGTCAGAAAAGGAAGTGGAGGGCAAACCCTGGTGCCTACGTTGCATCCATCTTTGACTCTTGTATTCCCACCCCTGTTGCAGCCATCACTGAGACCCTTACTGCTTAGTTTCCGCCAGGTGTCTATGGGCAGCTGCTTTGTGCCAGGCATTGGGTTTGGCAGCATATGCTTGTAGCAGTGCTATTTCTTTTTAAGCCTGTCCTTCCAGATTTCTCTACAAAGGAAATCCCAGGGAATAGTCTTGAGGACCCTAGAGTGGCTAGAAGCAACATAGAGTTCAGGGCCGGGGCCAGGCTTAGCATACACATATGTAAGACTCCAAGATAAGTCTGAATTTCAGAAAGACAGAGGTCATTTCTATCGATCTAATGCAAATAGCCAGTCCTATATTTTGTTCAGAAGTGTGAGAGAGAACTACTGGGACCTAGGGCTGCTGGGAGAGGCAAGATAATGACACTGCCTGCCAACCAGCAATGTCCTAAGTAGGAGGATCTAGTTGAGCTGAGCCTGCAAGGTAGGGTTTTTCACCAGAGGAAAGGGCCAGGGAAGGTGCATCATGGAGGATGCTCAGAAGTATGGGTACATGCAAGGAAGAGCAGCAGCTGAACAGAGTCAATGGTGAATGCAAACCCTGATGTTATATTAGGGACAGGGTCTTTGCCTTTATGCCCACACAATGCTTCACAGTGTCTTCAAGAAGAGTGTTGGCATTTGGTGGGCTCCTGATCACTTTGTAGTTTCCCCAGGGGACACAGTAGCCTGTGAGTGAGTGACTCTGTGCCAAGCTTAACTTGAAGGGGAAATTCTCCTCTTCAAGATCCTGCTGGGATCTGAGAAATGCAGTCAGTTCATTGCAGACAAAGGCAATGGGGGCGGGAGACCTGGGCATTCTACACAGGAAAAAGAAAAGGCAAAATACATTAGCCTTCTCTTTGGAACCAGACAAGTTTCAGGTGCCAGACAGAATACAGTAGCTGAATGATGAGTTGGTGTCTCATCTGCCCAGGAGATACCAAAGGACAGCACTAGCACAGATCAAATTGCCTGGTGCTGAGTTAGTGCAGTGGGTCCTGGCTACTGAACAGATGGTATATTGGGGTGTTAATTGAGTCAGGTTCGAGGTCATGGCTAGGCTAAGCAAACCGGAGAAGTGATTGGTCAGTGGAGACAGGGATGGGAAATGCGTTCCTACTGTCAGCTTATAGGTCACTGTGAGACATGAGGAGGAGTTCTGATTTCTCTTAAGGTGGTAAGGGATTGGGGTCTGGTGACTCTGCCAAGTCGAAAGTTCATCTCTTCCAAAGGAGTAGTTAGAAGGGGCAATGGTGAAACTTGGGACTAATAAGATAATTTTGTATATAAGGTGGGCCTGGGAGCTATGATGGGTTAGTTCTCATTTTAAAAGATATCCCTGTGATCTTTCCTCTACAAAAACTGTGTCCTTGATGGTAAGTTTTTTCTTTCTTTCTTTCTTTCTTTCTTTCTTTCTTTCTTTCTTTCTTTTTTTTTGAGACAGGGGCCTGATATACACCCAGGCTGGTCTGGATCTTGTTATCTAGCTCAGGTTAGCCTCTAACTCTTCATTCCTCTGCCTTAGTTTCCCAGGTCCTGGGATCATACACAACTCTCACCACAGTAGCTTTTTAAAAGAAGTAAAAACAATGAAAAACAAAAACAAAAGAGGGGGTGGGTGGGAATAACCTTAAGGCCCATGGATGAAATATGAATACAAGAGGAAAGGGGGGTAAGGAATGGCTTCCTGTGGGGAGGGAACAGGCAGCAGAGTAGAGGGCACCTGGTGACAGCAGCACACACAGTCAGCACTGAGGTGAAGCAAGGACTCTGTTGAGATGATCTGAAGGTCTGCACCATGCCCTGAAGACTGGGGTCCTCCCAACACTGCACAAAGCATAGAGAACAAGCCCCATTCTGGAGGAAGTCATGAAGGGAACTGCAGACTCAGGAAATGAACCCTCAGTGAAGCAGAGGTAACATGATCTCAAGAGAAAGTGAGTAGGAATGTGTGGCCCTCATTCCTTCCTTTTATTTTCTTTATTTTCCACAGAGGGCTCAGAGGGTAGTGTCAAGTCACAGTAACTGAGTGCTCACTCAATCCTGTAGCACACACAGAAGTTTTCAAGATGTATCCATCTCCCCAATGAGGACGACGTGACCTCTGCTGATCTCCACCCCTGACAGCCGAGTCCATCACAGTAAGATTTGCTTAAGTCGTCACAAGAACACACATTTTGCATTCAGTGACTACAGACAACTTACTTTCAAGTCATTATGTCTCCATTTCTTCTTCTGAAGCATGTGAACAGGAATAGATAAAATGATGCCTGCCATCATTGTGCCTATATATCATCTGAGTTTGGTGGATATTGCCAAGCTCATTATTATATAATAATGGTGTATAATAGCCCTATGAGAAATCATCATTGCTTATGCAGTTGGTTAAGAAATGGAGGTTCAGGGAGGCTATTGGATTTGAAACAGCCAGGTAATGAACAGCGGAGTTAGGATGCAGAGCCCTGTGTAGGTTGCCAACCGTCTCTGAAAGTGCAAATAGTGAGCAAACAGATGGGCACTGATGGAAAGGTGATACAAAGCAAAGAGGCTGTATCACTACTTTGTGACTGCTGTAACAAATGAGCAGAGACTTGGTTGCTTCAAACAACAGCAGTGTGTTTCTCATAGTTCCAGAGATCAGAAGTCTCTAGTTAAGGTGGGGGCCATACTCCATCTGGGAACTCTAAGGGAAACTCCTCCTTGCTTGTCCAGCTTCAGGTAGGTGGTGGTTATGGGATTATTTGGTGTGAGGACACATCTCTCCAATCTCTTCTTCCATCCACATTTCTTCTCTATGCATTCTCTCTTTACCTTCTCTCACTAGCACACTCTTATCAATGGACATCAGGCCTGTCTTAATTGTGGTGTTTGCATGACAAATGTGCCTCATCAGCTCCGGTACTCCAGCACGTGTTTCTCAGCTGGTGGCACTGTTGGGGTAGATTTAGGTGGTGCAATCTTGTTGGAGGAAGTATGTTAGGGGTGGAGGGTGAGGGGAGCAAGATTTGGGATTAAAAGCTTCATGACTCTTACAGTTTGCTCTCTCTGCTTCAGGCTTGTGGTTAAGGATGTAAACTTCCTGCTGTCATGGCTCCAACTTGCTGTCTCCTTGCTCATTATAGACTTACCCTCTGAAACCAGTAAGCCCAAATAAACTCCTCCTTCTAAAAGCTACCTTGGCCATAGTGTCTTATCATAGTAATGGAAGAGTAACAAATACACTAATCTGTGATGACGTCATCTTAAAATTGTCATATTAATTGTATCTGCAAAGGCTCTTCCTAATAAGGTCACAGGTTCAGGCTCTGAGCAACATACCATCTGGAGGTGACACTCTTCAACCCATTAGAGATACAAGCATCCTAGAGTGAGCAAAAAAGTAACCTGACTGAAGAAGACAGAAGGCTGCCTGAATAACACCACTGTGCAATTTGCTTTCTTTCCTCCAACACAGTGGACACTATACCGTGGAACCCTAGCATATCCACAGGACTCAGATCAAGTCAAATTCTTGGCTTCTCAGGGGAGGATTAGGAAGTTCAGAGAGAGAGGTATTGATTTAGAGTCCCACAGTCAGTAATGACGATCAGGATTCAAATATAGACAGCATCTTCAGAGGCTCCTATTAAGTTAAGGTATGTGTGTTCACAAGTATACACACACACACACACACACACACACACAGGCCTTTTGAGTTCTGGTAAGAAGAACATGCATGCAAAGTTAAAAGATGACACTGAAAAGGATGTCATGATTCTTCACTTGCTTTGGTGTTGCCCCCCCCCAAAAAAAACAACAACAAAAAACATAGGAGGCATAAAGTGATAAAAAACAGAGCATGGATGGGAAAGGAATGGAATCAGGAGGTGTGAAGTGAGTTCAGAGAAGGAACCCAGGTGTTTATGTTTAGAGAAGATGACTTACCAGGATCCTTACATCTCAAGACTACGGAACACTGACACCATCCTATGAGCATGACACACAGGCAACACAGTTGAAAGGTCAACCTAGGAGACCCCAGCATGTCACCAGCTGTATGATTTTTGATGACCACTTTATCAAGTTCACTCTCACTGTGTGCATAAAGTCTGGAAAATTACATAATTTCCTGTTTTACTTTTTTAGACTGAAGACTTCATTGATTACAAGATGGACATTGTAACCTGTTGTGGAAATGACCATAATGTCAACCTCATAGGGCTTTAGCACACTCATTGCAGTAGCACACATGTACCCAGCTCTCATGGTGCCTGGAAGATTAAGTACTTAACATGTTTGATTGAGGTTATTACACCTAGTTCACTGTCCAACAACTTTAATGAGCAAGATGCTTCCCCCAATCAAAACATTTCCAGTCTGTGTACCTCAGTGGTAGCTAGAGCATTTGCTCAGTTTGTGCAAGGCCCTGGATTCTATCCTTGGCATTAAAGAAAAGGGGTGGGGGGGTGGAAAAAGGAAGAGGAAAGGAAGATAAATAAATTCCCATTCCAAATGGCAACATTTAAAAATGTATGTTAATACCACTGGACTAGGGATGTAACTCAGTGGTAGAACACTCAACTAGAATATATGAGGCCCAGAGTTTGATCCCAGTACTGAAAAAATAAATAAATGAACAAAAATCTGCACTCTAACTCATCTCTAATTTAGTATATTATCTATATTTAATCAATTCCTGTTGGATATAGCAACATGTTATAAGTCTCAAGAGAAAGGATCAGGATGTTGGATTTTCCACACCCTGCATTAGTTTTGGATACTCTGAACTAGGGCAAGAAAAGCTGGCATTTTCCACTAGCAGGCACACAGTAAATATTTGAAGCTTCCCAGCTCATAGGAAGCAGTCTTGTGGGGATTGTTTAAGCCTGCAGTTTTAGTGGGAAAGTAGCCAGAGAGAATATGTAAATGAAGGGGCGTGGTCACGCTCCAATAAGACTTTACTTCCTGAAAGAGGTGGAGGCTGGGTTTGGCCTGCAGGGCAAGGTTGACTGCTCTCTGAACTGGGGTGCTGGGTAAGTCTGCAGATATCACTACTAATTCTTGAGGCATCGCGGGAAACAGGGTAGAGTCAGAGCAGGAAATGAGCAGATTTCCAAAAGAGAGAAAAGGAGATGAAGGATTCCAGAAGGAATAAGTTTGAAATCGGGTCCTGAGGCTCTGAATACCTTGCCCAAGGCAATTGACACTCTAACTGGCAGCCACGGGGTGTGAACCTGGGCCCTCTGGCCTCCAAGGGTGCCTTTTGAACCGCTCCACTTGCTGGCCCGGTCACAGAACAGGAGTTGGCTCCGAAGCTGGGAAATCTCTGTGGGTGTTCAGCAGAAGCCTATTGGATTTTTAAATTTTAAAAGGCTTTTAAAAGCCCAGTTTCTGAAGAATGGCTCAGGGCTGGAACTTTGGGGGAGGGTGTTATGGAGAGCAGGGAAAGCTTTTTGGTAAAAAGGAACCAATGGAGTTCCTAAGCTTGGGGGGCATCCTTGGATTCTTGTAACCCCCCCACCCACCTTTTATTTCTAGAAAATTCCTTCACAATGACTTTTGTTTTCTTAGCCATTTAATATAGTAGAGTGTTTCAGATTCTTAAGGTTTTCTACTCTCCTAAGTATCTTTTCTCAGTGAGGTTTCTCTTGGAGACAGAGGGCTTGGGGATGAGCTGTAAACACGTATTGACTGAGGTTGAATTATCATTTGGTAAGAGATAAAGCCTTGAGTGGTCTACATGACTTTGTCACAGTTGAAGGTGTGTTCTGAGCTGTGAAGAGGAATTTCCCTCTTTCTAAGTGACATAAATTGTTGTTAATCAGAATAATACCCCTTGAAGGGTTTTTAGGGATAGCTCAGTCAATAAAAGGCTGGTCTTACAAGCATGAGGACCTGAGTTCCGTCCATGGCTCCCACATAAAAATCAGTGCATGGTGCTGTTTCCATACTGCTGGGCTAGTAGAGAAGACAGATGCGTAAGGCTCACTCAATAGTCAGTCTAGTCTACTTGGTGAGTTCTAGACCAGTGAGAGACTGACTCAAAAGAAAAAAAAAATGGCGTCAGAAGGCATTTTCAGAATGTGATCTCTGGCCTACATATTCACATATGTAAATGTGTGCACATGTGAACATAAACACAAAGAATAACAGTCCTTGTAAAGCCTTGCACGGTCTCAGGTCTTGCCAGCTTTATCTCCTTTAATTATCATAGGAGAGCCCACTATGAGAATACCCTCTGAATTCCATTTTAGGATGGAGGAACTCAAAAATCCAGTCTCAGGAACATAAGCATTTGCAGTCCATTAACTCCTATGCAAGTGTCCTTTGTAGGGTCTTGCTTTCCCCAATGCCCTGTTAGATCACCATAAAAATCTTCTTAGGTAGCCACCAGATGGGGCAAGCCTTAGCTTGGCTGTTTATTTGAGATAGGAGAATCTGAGCAAACTCCTGAGCCCCCTGGGGCTTCAATTTACTTCTCTGTGCCCTGTGGACGATGGCTCCCAGCTCTCTGAATTTAAAGAACTAAGCAAAATGCAAAAGAAGGTTGCATTGCCCATAGCAGCATGCTTGCAAAGTAAACATAGGAGCCTGGCATTCAGTAGATGCCTAATACATGCATTACATATATGGCTTCTTAAAGAGCTTCTCTTGCTTCTTTCTTGGGGGGGGGGGAGTGGTGTTGGGAGGAATCATCTGCCAGGCTAAGATCATTGTCATTGTCAGGGGGTACAAATTAGAGTTCCATTTTAAAAAAATCTTTTGTTTCCAGAATAATATTGAGACCAAGGAAATAAAATTTAAGTCATGGTAGGGAAACCAGGCTGGGGGAGCATTTGGTTGGGCTAGAGGGGAACACAGAAGCAGACTTGCAAGCTCCTGCAGGTTCCTGGCAGGAGCTAGAGCAGGGTGGGAATCTCAGTGTACAGGCCTGTATGGTAAGTATAACACATTCTCTCCTTTTTTTTTTTTTTTTTTTTTTTTTTTTTTTTTTGATCTGTAGCCAGTCTTCTAATGAAATAGGGCAAGCTAATTCTCTTCAGAGGCTAAAATCCCTCGAGCCGAGCAGGCATTTGTATGAAGACAGAGTGGATTGAAGCAGAGCAGGGAAGTTGTCACTATGACCTGGGAGTCTTTCATTTGGCTAATCTAACTCCATTACATTTTGGAAGTGAACCCAGGTAGAAGGAGGGTTTGGAAAGGAATCTCCTCCAACCAGCTTGTAATTAAAATGGAACCCTTTGAAGAATCACTCCTCTTTCAATTGTTCCAGACACCCCTTTATCTGATTGAATGCCAGGACATGGCTGCCTTAAGCTCTGGCTAATTCTCTGCCAAGATACTTAGCTTTCAGTCCCAGCTTGCCTGCGTGTCTTGTGTTCAGTGTTAAGGATGGATGGAGATGCAGAATCGGGGGCAGCCGTGCATTCTCCGTGGTCCTCCATGGTGGTGTCAGTCTTCCACCCTTCCGAACAAGCAAGAGCTTCTGTTTTACAGGGTTACTTCTAAACTTGTGTTTCAAAACTGAATACCAGTCTCCATCTCTCTCTGCTTCCTGAGACTGCAGGCATTGCAAGCAGGTGCTCCTGCTGCCATGGTGGACTCTACTATCAAACTACAAGGCAAAATAAGCCCTTCCTTCCTTAAGCTGCTTATGTCAAGCACAGAGTCACAGCCACAAGAAAATGAGCTAATACAACTGGCAAATTAGTGCATTTGAGATTTTCTTTCCAAAATCTTCATCTAGTGTGTTAAAATTTCAAAACACAGGAAGCAACAAAAGGAAAGATATACATCCCTCTGACTTAAGATGGAAGTCTGAGGGTGTCTCCCTGATGCCTGAACAATCACCAACCCTCCCTACCTTTGCTATGATATAAACACCAAGTTTTGGTTGGTTGGTTGGTTTGTAGTTAATATCTCATGTAGCTCAGGCTGGCCTTAAAGTCCCTAGCTGAGGTCATCACCTGGAACATCTGATTCTGCTTTTTCCATGTCCTGAGTGCTGGAATTACAGGCATGTACTACAACATTCAATTTGGAGGGATGTGAGGGATTGAACCCAGGACCTGTACATGCTACGGGGCACTCTACCAACAAATCTGCCTCCCCAACCCAGTTTACAAAGGACTCTGGATTGTGAAGTGAAAATAAAAGCAACTTCAGAAAGCCAAGATATCCTTGTAGACCTGTAATATTTAACCGAAGTAAAACAGGCCTGCTTCTATTTATATGCAATATCAAAACTAATTCCAAATTGCTCTCTCCCAATTTATCATTCTTATTCTGTTCCCATGGGAAAACATTGGTTGTATAGTCCATATCCAGGCTGCATACAGAAGAGAGATATGATTAAACACTCTGGCAATGAAAACTAGTACAAGATTATAGATTGGCTCATGGCCAGTAGGCTTGCATGTTCCATATTACTAATAATCCAAAGTATCACAATTAAAACAGTGTTGACCTATTGAGCTGACAAGTCTGTTTGGTCTTGACTGATCGGATGCTGGTACAAGAACAGGCATGAAGGCTCTTACTCTGTTTCTCCTCCTCAGGAGGTCAAAGGTTATCTATACACAAGCTGATCCAATTTTATGGTTCACCTGCCTTTATGTCCTGATCATCCCAAACATAATTTGGTGCTAGTATGTATCCAGTATTTTTGAGATTAAAATAGTATAAGTTGTGAATTTGTTAAAGAAAATAAAAGTCCCAAGGCCTTTCCCAGACAGAGACCCATTCTCCAGTGCTAAGGAAGGGCCCTGGTGATTTTATACTTAGGATTTTTTTTAGTAATCTAAACAGTTTGTAAGCTCCAGGTCCTTGAATGCCAAATCTGTCTTTGAGCAGAGGTGGAAGAAAGGTGAGAAGTGTGTGGGTATGGACTTGGCCACTGTTAGGGCAAAGTCCTTGATGTTAATTCCAAAGGGTTTGGGAAAAGTCAAGGAGGAGACTACCAAAGCATCAATCACTGTGTGTGTGTGTGTGTGTGTGTGTGTGTGTGTGTATGGTGATGGACAGAAGGGACAGAGACCAAAGCTGGGCGGATTGGGATAATTGTGCTTTGGTAGCATCTAATGGGAAACACTTTGAAATAGCGCATTTCCCTAACAGTCAGGAGCTGGGCACAGGGCTATATTGTGCTTGAGGCATGAGCATGGCAATGGTCTCTGCCCTCCCTGGTATCTAACAGTGATGGAAGCTTGCAGAGATGTAGACTCGTGTCATCCAGAGAGGAAGCAGCTGGGAAGAATTAATCCCAGCCAGGCCTAGCTACTTCAAAGCTCTCTTTCTGCCTCCACCTTTCTTATCTTGCAAAATATCATAAACTCGGGCAGTGACAGCCAAGCCCCTGAGTGACAGACAGCAGGAATAAACCATGGAAACCTGTAGAGCAAGAGCAGGAGTTAGTCTCTGAGCCAGCATGGAAAATGCTTCCGATATTTCAAGACCAGAGCAGGCTGCTGGGGGAATGAAGCGCCTCCTTGTCCCGTGTATTCAATACTCAACAAATTGATCTGTAATGAGATCAAGTCCCTCAACAAATAAAGAGCTAATGCCGACCTAATCCCATGCGGAAGAAGAAAACCATGTTTCTTAGTCTCTTGCCCTGGCCTGAAAAGCCTGATATTGGAGTGAGTGTAGCTGCTATTCACCAGAGGGAAGAAAGGGCCATGTCACTGTGGGGGCTGCAGTGAACATCGAAATAGCAGGCCAGTCTTGATGGAGCGACATAGGGCTCCATAAAGTAGCACTAGTTCCACACCCTCCTCTCTCTTCCCCTCTCCTCTCTTCAGCACAGCTCAAGCTAACCTTGAACTCACTATGTAGCTCATGGTCAGTCTCAGCCTCCCAGTGCTGGGATTACACACATGTGCCATCACACCTAACTGAAAGGATTAACGGCTCTAAACCACTCTGTTTCCTGTCTCTTTCCCCTCTCAGCTACTCTGGACTTCTTTCTTGATGTTTTCAACCTGTTTCCCTGTCTGTGAAATGGGGACAACACAGAACAGAACATTTCCTAATAATATGCATGCCTCTCCTTGCCTGGGCTCCACTATGGTATCCAGCTTGACTCATGGTAGCCATGTCCCTAACCTCTCATGTCATTGTGTCTCCAGGTAAAGTCAGTGGCTTCCTTTGCAGATGTAACCCATGAATACATTCCCGTCCTTAACCCCAAACCAGATCTGCACGGCCCCACCTCCCCCTGGCTTTCCCCAGCTCCCGCTCTTCTTGTCTGTCCTTTTCCTCCTGGCTAACACCCACTCCCTGTCTTTTCTTCTTGGGATTTTTGTCAGGGTGCCCACTTTCTACTTCCTCTCGTCCTCGTCCAGCCGTCATTACATACATGTCTTCATGGAAGAGGCATCCTCACTGCAGCACTCCACCCTGATTTTGTTTTTAAATAACACCACTGACAGGCATTTGCTAATTTGTCTATTGCCCACCATTAGACCAACAGCTCCTGAGGACAGAAGTTTTGCATCATGAAAGGGCATGACTCTAGTGTCTACAGGAACTCCCAGTGCAAGCTGGGTACTTGGTTAACAGTTGAAGAGGGAAGTATATATAGACAATAACAACTGAAGTATCCTTGTTCCAATCCAGCCTCTAGAGATGTCCTGATGTGTAGCAAGTATCCGAAGCACCACACTCAAATTGTGAAGTGGGTGAACCATTAATAGCCTGAGGTGAGTCCACACAAGTGGGGAGCTGTATCCCTCACTGTGCCTCCCAGCAGGACATGAAGGGTGTCATGGATCTGATCTGCACTATGCTCTGACTCCTTGTGCCAGAGGAGCATGGTTGTGTTACTCAACGTTCAGTGTCAGGGCTCTTTTTGATTAGATGTATTTATCCTAATTGGTCTGAAGTCTGTTTCAAGGACTGATCCATCTGAACACCTAGCTATGTACCTGTATCTAACATGGCACCCACTCTCTCTGCAGCTGGGAGACCATGGGGGCTACTGTAACAGCAAGCTTGCAAAATACCACAGGGTCAGCTAAAGGGAGCAAACCCAGGATGAGCAGGGTTCACTAACAAGATTGGTCATGACAGTAGAGAGGCATCTTCGATAACTTGATTTCAGGTTCCCCTGTGAGGGAGGAATTCTGAACATCTCATCACAACCTGAAATCCAAGTAGCAGAAGTCTTTATGCATAAAGATCAGAAGAAAGGGGAACTGATCTAAAGCTGGTACCTAAAGTCACAGGGATCCAGTGATATCACAGATATCCAGGCATTTGTCTGATAGACCTTGCTGGGGCATGTTTTCCCATTGGGGACCACACTCTGTAATAACAAGCACAAAGCACTTCTCTTATGCAGAATTGTATTTTTTCATAGTCCCAGTTACATAAGTTAACTATGCCTTGAAAATATTAAATGGAAAATACCAGATGATCAAATTCATAAATTTTAACCATCTAACATGACATGTGATTTCTAAGCAGTATGATAAGATTGTAGGCCATCTGGCTCCATTCTGTCCTTTATAAAGGGGTTTCCACACTGTATACACTATCCTCCTGTTAGTTATTGAGTCTCTATGTTCATTTTTCAGAGAGATTCTCATGATGTCTTACGGTTTATCATGTTAGGTAACCATTATTTAATGATGTCCATCCCAAGAGTAAGAGAAATGATGTTGTCATTTTAGATACACCAGCTAGAGGCTGTGAAGTGACTACTTTATGTGAAAAGATAAAAGTTCTTGACTTAATAAGAAAAACACTACCCTGAAGTTTCCAAGGTCTATAGTAGGAAGCAAACTGAATGTAGAGTTGAGACCCATCTACAGTTTTGAACATTCACTAGTGATCAAAGAACGTATCCTCTACCAATGGGGAGGAACCTCTACATACCTAACCCTAAGTAATTAACATTTAACGCACTACCACCAAGGAAAACTAGGACATTTGTCTCTCAAAAGAAACATATACAACTGTTCGTAGCAGTTACATTCATGGAGCTGAGAAGAGAACCCACATGCCTGTGGGTAGGTGGATAAAGAAGTGGGAATGCAGCAAACAACTGCAAAATGACAGAGACACAAGCCTGATGAGTCACAGCACAGCGCGGGTACAATAGCACAAAGGTGAAGGACTGAGGGACTCATGAGCAGAGAGAGGTTGACATGTTCAAGGCCACTGAGCCTTGAAGACATTCAGTAATGGGATCACCTTCCAAGAGCAGGTGGGCTTTGCTGGCAGCTGGAAACCTCACCTTGCTCCCCATTGATCTTCTCTTTCATGGCTTTTATTTCCCCTTTTACTTAGAGGTGCCAAGAAGTAGAGTGGGCGATGGCCCTGTAAAGTTAGGTTTGCAGGGGGAGTCAGAGCTGAGAAGGACTGCCTCACTGGACATGCTCAGAAATCTAGTGGACCCAGGGATCTAGATTTGGGCATCCAGGGATGTGGGATAGAGTTGGGCTTCCAGGGGTGTGGGATAGAGCTGGGCTTCCAGGGATGTG
The DNA here is from genome assembly GCF_943737965.1 of Phodopus roborovskii. NCBI lineage: Eukaryota > Metazoa > Chordata > Mammalia > Rodentia > Cricetidae > Phodopus > Phodopus roborovskii. The sequence continues at coordinate 13,429,042 of NW_026126558.1, read as the reverse complement.
GGATAGAGCTGGGTATCCAGGGATGTGGGATAAGCCATTCTCACCACAGAAGCACCACAGGGTCCTGGGGACAAAGCTCTGTCCCACAGATCTCTCTTCTCCACTCATTACCTCCTTCCAGAGGCATCAGAGGCTTTCATTCAGCTCTGATGACTGAGTCTGTAGGCTCCAGGCATTTATATCCCCAAATGAGAACCACTGACCACACCTCCTGTCACACAGCATTGGCTCCTCTATGCATGCCTCCTCTGAAGGTCACTACTCACCTACCATTTAACTACCCACTCAATTCTTACTCCACAAGACAGCTCAGAAAAGTGAAGTAACTGACTGAAAATCACACAGCACATGCATACGAAAGTAGAGAAAACCACATACTTTACTCCCGGGAGTTTCCCCATTTTTACATGGGCCCAAGGGGTGTGTATTTTTGCCTTTTCTTTTCTTCTGTAATTTGGTGTAGATTTTTCTCTTCAAGTTTGCAGAGGGAGACTGCCTGCTGGAGCTACAAATTAATGAACGCAGACATAATCTTACTTTGGATTTATTTACATCTTCCATAAATCATATTTATTGAGTGCCTGGGGTGTACAAGGCGTTGTGAGAGGTCCCGCACATTAAAGCAAAGAAAAAAAAATAAACATTTTAGACACTTGGTGTATACTGCAGACTACTTAAATATCCAAAGGCATCAAATAAATCATCAGACTGTTTAGAAATGGGTTCTGGCGCGCTCCCTGCAAGCCTCCATACAAACCCGGCAGTTGAGCAATGAGCATTTGGACCTGGTCTCAAAAGACCCTGGGGTATTTGTTAACATGAAGGAGTAGGTCAGAGGTCCCTGGAGTCAGAGTTTGGGGAGATTATAGCCTACTACTCAGACTATAATGTTCAGTGTTCTGTATTTTATGACACGTAGCCATGATAGACAGCATGCAGTACCATTGCATCACAACACCCCAATCCAGAAACTTCCTTCCGTCTTTCCCTCCCACCCACCCTTCCTCCCTCTTTCCCTTCCTTCCTTCCTTCCTCTCTCCCTCCCTTCTTCATATCTCATATTCTTTCTCTTACACACACACACACACAAATAGGGCTTCTTTCTCTTACACACACACACACACACACACACACACAGATACCTTGTGTCTTAGTAGGGCTGCATTGTGCAGGAATGGGTGGAGACAAGATTCCACAGAAGCTGGGCGGGAGACAAGGGAATGCAGCATGGATACGGGATCATTTTAAGTCAGACCACAGCTGTAATTGTGTGTGTGTGTGTGAGTGTGTGTGTGTGTTATATGTATGTAGTACATGCATGTGGTTTTACAAGCATGTAAATCTCTGTTTTCAAATATGGTATGTTCCTTTTTTCCTTTCTCAGTTATTAGCTTGAAACTCACTGAATCAGAAGTTCGCCATTTCATCTAGGCTATCCAACAAGCTGTCTCCAAATGCTGGGGTTACAGGCATGTGATGCCATGACTAACACTTTTACGTGGGTGGTAGGGATTTGAACTTAGATATTCAGGCTTGTAGAGTAAGCACTGTTACCCACTGAGCCACCTCTCCCAACCCAGTGCCAGAGATCATAGCTACTGTGATATGAGATGGATAGGACAGAGGCATCAAGGGTTGTTACATCGTAGTGATAACATCAAATGTGCCTGTTACAAACACTTCTCTATCATTTACCCTTTTGTGTTCTCTTCACTTTTGAGAGCAAAAATGAGTGCTTGTGCAATATCTGGCATGCCTCAAATCTTGTCTAGGTTAAAGATTGCTCAGGAGGGATAATATTCAAACCCAAATGGACAGAATAGTCATGTGAGGAACACACACAGTTCCAGAAGGCAAAATGTCCTTGCCTTAGAGACATTCAAGTTTATGGAGAAAACAAAATAAAGAATGAGGGCATGGGTGAGGATTGGGAGAGTTAGCAAGAGAAGGAGACAGTGGTTTTATATTATATGTGCCCAAGCTTTGACCCACTCATAGATGTGCATTTATTCATTGGAGCCAGTTTTTATTAGAAAAAGGGAAATTTCACTTATTTCTCCTAGGGTTGGTTGCCACCTGTGGCTGAGATACTTAGCTGTCCTCAAACCAGGCTCTCCCTTGCATGATATGGGGTTGTCACTAGGAAGAGACACATTGTTCAGATCCCTTGAATATGAGGTTCCCTCCCAAAGGGCTTCATGTTCAAGGTTTGGATGCCTGGTGCATGAGCTTCATGGAGGTGACTAGATTATGAGGGAGATGACTTCCTTGATGGCTTAAAGTCTTGGAGAAAGCTGGGGGTGAGGGGTGCTTTTGTTCTCCCTGACCGACAGGAGTAGCTTGACTGTGTCTTGTCTTTCTGCCATGAGATTTCTACCATGCCTAAAAGTAGTGGAAACAACCATAGACAGAAAACCCTGAAGCTACCGGTCAAATAAACCCTTTCTCCTTGTAAGCTATGTGTCTCAGGTATTTTGTTACAGTGAAACAAACAAACAAACAAACAAACAAACAAAAAAAACCCCAAAACCCTTTGGAGCTAAGTATGGCCATATCACTAGTCCTCACTAAGAAACATTGCAGAGTAAGCACACAATCAAACAAATAAACAAACATTTCATAGTGTTTTAATTAAGTTCAGGGTTTTATGTTAGGTCACATTCATTGCTACCCCAGAGTACATGAAGCCTGCAGGTTGCAGGTTGAACATACCTACATTTAGGGGCTGGTGGAACCATGATGGGAGAAGAATGGGTCCAAGAGTTATTTCCTGGAAGACAGAACCACTTCCAAAGAAGATCTCCTTATGGGACAGATTTGGAAAGTTTAATTTCTTGTGCTAGGTCTCTAAATTGTTAAGGCTTGCTTATTACAGCAGCTGACATCGCTGTAACTCAGGGGGTGTGCTAAATCAGGCATACACTACATGTAACAAGTGTTTAATAAACACCAAATAAAGAGAGTGCAGCATACCAGCTTTGGGGGCATTTTCCTTTTATAGCGAAGGAACAAAGTACAGTTGTGAGGTGACTTCTCTTTACCAGCGTCTCCGGAAGGAACTTGTAATCAGCCATCCCCAGCAAGATTCTGTCTTTGAGGTAATACAAAGGCAAACACTGCATCTCTCTCCTCCCTACCCCTTCATCCTGCCAAGTGCTAACTTCCATCATTTAGCAAGTTCCTCCATTTAAAAAGTTACCATCTACTCACCGACCTGGCGAAGCTGTCAGTGGCTGAGCAATGGAACTCAGCCAACTGATTAGTTTTGATGGACTGCTGCGTGCAAATCCAGGCGGTGTCACTAAAGAGCCTGTTCATCCAATTAACCAAATTACTATGGGGAGCTCTGGCCAAGTGCAACACTTAGTGGACGGCTGCTCCAGGAGGTCAGGATGGAGGGGGAGGTGATTCTATCAAGTGCCTGCCCCATCCTTCCTTGTCTCCCAGCCAAAAGAGAGGGCTGAGCAGATAGAATGGGCTAACAGGGCCTCTTTCCATGGCTCTCCTGCCTGTTTTGAAAACTGGGACTGGACTCTTTGAAGGATGCCTCTCTATTATTGTTTGCTTAATCATTTCACACCAGTTTTTAAAGGATTTGGCCTGTTCTGGATACTGTTAAGTTATACACCACAGGGAGAGGCTGTGTGTGTGTGTGTGTGTGTGTGTGTGTGTGTGTGTGTGTTGCATGTTTGAATGTGCATCATCATCATCACCGCTAGCAATATCATTACTGCCATCACCATTACTATCAGCATCATCAAAACCAAACTCACTCAGCTTTACCAAATACTAACCGTGCAAGAGGTCAGAGTGCAAGATGCCACAGTTTATTGAAGTCTACTAGAATTCTGTGAGGTGAGTTATTAACTATTAATTCAAAATACAGATATGAAAACTGTGGCTTAGGAAAAATAAAAGAAGTTTCTTCTAGCGCATGACCAGTATGTGGCTGAATTAGAATTAAAACATGTGAAGAGGTCATGGCTTTCTTGGACCAAAGTACTCATTATTAAGATAAACTTTCCATAATATGAAAATATCTCATGAGTATTTCTCATCAGTGCTGAAAATATGAGTCGCTTCAAGAAAGACAAATCATGTTGAAATTATCCCTGTCACCCAAGCCAGGTGAAAACAGTATTTATGTCGGGGTAAAAAATGTTCAGTATTAACAGGGCTGACAGATGCTGTAAGAGGTACTGAGGTATTGACAGAGCCAACGGATGCTGTAAGAGGTACTGAGATATTGACAGGTCCAATGGATGCTGTAAGAGGTACTGAGGTATTGACAGGGCCAGCGGATGCTCTAAGAGGTACTGAGATATTGATGGGGCCAACAGATGCCGTAAGGAGTGCAGAGGCATTTGGATGGATCCTTCTGAGTGACATCATATCACATTGCCATCAAAATAATGTGTCCCAGAGCTGCACATCTAAGATTACAACAAATTATGCCTGTAAGACCACAAGCAGACCCCCTCAGAAAATTGCCTCAAATAATTAAATAAACCCAAATTTAAAAACAAACAAACAAACAAAAAAACCAAATAGTAACCAAATTTCACACCTGTCCATGTCCTCCTGGTATTTCTTCATGAGTGGTGGACTCCATGGCCATGAGCACTTGGCACAGCTGTCAAGGCTGTGGATGGCATGTTATAAAGCAAGGGACAAGTTGGGAACTGGCTGGTTGTATCCCATTGGTGAAACTCACACATGTAGTTAATGCTGTGCAGTGGTCAAGAGAGTCCACAGCCCAAACCAGCCACAATCACCAGTGGAAACATTTTCATCTTGCTTGACATCAGATTGTACAGCTTGAGTCATGGTTTGTGTCACAAGTGTCAGTACTCCCTTGGCTTTGCAATGCATATAATATAGGTGTGGCAACTATTAACTTTGTGGTGGAGACTGTTTATTGCACTTTTGACTTTTGAGTCAATAAGCTTTTGAATACAATCTGGATTGTATCTCTCTTGTGGCTATTGGAATTCTTCTTGTGACAAACAGGTTGGCATATTTGCTATCTTTTGGCAGTCAATGGCAAACAGCTCATTGACTTTGTGTTTTTCTCAGCACTCACCTTTCCCAGCAGGGTGCAAGCACTCAGAAGACCTCAAGGTCTTCTTACAGTTGCTCACCTCAGACATGTCCACAGTCCATAAGACACTGGGAGCATGATCTTGAAGAGGCTTCTAATGACAAGTTCCAGGACTTTTAACCCTCCTTATTAGATGGGAGGTGGTACTTGCTGAACACCTCCTAAGCAGGTTGCCTCTTTGGAGAGAAACAACATGAATTTACATCTATCAATAGTCAAGAGTTAGGAATCTTCACCTCTGTGTTGGAGGTGAGAAAAGAGATTTGCTAATGAGGTTACAGGCCATGTGGCTAATTAGTGACTGCTGATTAGATCCACATCTGTGAACTTCTGCAGAGTTCTACTTTCCCAACAGCCCTGACTGCATGAAACCCATGGGATCCTGGTTAATTATGCAGCCTACTGTCCAAATTGGGGTGGCTGTGTATGTGGAAGTGGTACAGTGAATGACAAGATCACACGCTGAGATACAGACTTCCTTGAGCCTTAAAGATTGAGTACCCACAGCCTACCCCAGTCTCATGGAAACAACTCTCCAATGACACGTATGTACCAGTTGTGTAGTATTGTTGGGGATTACATCACTTAAATGTTTGGGCACTGTGATTACTATTCACTTGTTTGTTTGTATGCTTGATTTACTTTAATAATTCCCTCCAGATAAAGCCCAAAGCATGATTTACATGTGGTACATTCAGTCTTGTTATGACTGGACTTGGAGCCGTTAACAAGCCCCTCACAGCATGCCACGGTTCTGTGGCTCGAGGCTAATGCTTTATAACTCTCTCTCCACCTCATTTTGTTCTAAGGAGAAACAGGGCTGGGCATTGGCTATAATGACCAATACTTACCAAGCACTAGAAAGAAATGCTATGCTGATTGTAGGAAGGAACAGATTTCTCTCTGTTCAGTAGCAAAGAAGTCTTTTATTTCTGTCATGTTAAAATCTGAATAACCTAAGTATTAGTCTTCTAGGAGTGCAGGGACTTTCAGGTGAGGGTGGGCTCTTTCTCCCTTATGCCTTCAGGTGAAGACAAATATTATAGGGAGTCAAATGACAGGAGAGAGCCTGTGTGCTGTCATACTGTGTGTGTTGTCACCATGTGCACAGTTGTGCTGCATGCTGATAACTCAGCCCAACAATGGTCACACTGGGACATCACTTTGACAACTGTTTTTGAATTTCAGATTTTCCAGCATCTACCTACCCCACTGCTGAATCGTTTTGCCTGCATCCTAGTGAGAACTGACCACAGAGGCCTTTTAGAATCCTGTAAGATTTTACCTACTGCCTCAGTCATCCCACAGGCCTATTATTTTCTTTAAAAAAAATACTTTTCATGCAATGAATTCTAATCATGCTTTCTTCTTCCCTCAGTTCTTCCAAGATTCTACCCACCTCCATATTTATTCAATTCTAAGCTTTCTTTCTCTCTTGAAGAAGCAGACAAAAACAAGAAACTATCTCTTTTGTTCTCTCCCTCTCTCTAACATCCACCCCCACACAAAAATTGAAATCAAACAAGCAAATGACCAATCAAAATACACAAGCACAAGACAGAAAGAAAAAGAAAAGCCCAAACAGAGCATTATGAGACCAAAAGTCTTCAAAAATACCATTAAGCTTGTTTTGTGTTGGCCATCTACTCCTGAAGGGGGGGGGGGCTACCCCAAAGTGTAGTTAATATTGCCAGAAAGATTCTGTTGGAAAAGACCAAACTTTCTTGGTTAGGAGTAGAACCTGTGCCTACTTGCCCCTTTCAGTGCTGGGACTCTATCTGGCTTGCACCTATACAGGCCCTATGTGTGCTGCCACAGACTCTGAGTTTGAACTCAGTCCATCAAACCCTCCTCTTCGGGCTCAGTGCCTTGTGGAGAAGAGAAGGCAGAAATATCAGAAGGGCAAGGAGTAATGGATAACTCCAAGGAAATGGCATCCTCCAGACACAACAGGACTGACCCACTGGCCTGTTTTATAAAAAACAGTTTCCAGTAAGACCTATGTGGCAGGGTGATCACAGACCTTTATCTACTTTGCATAGGTTGCCATGTGTGACCTTGAGAACGCACCCCCCTCAGTACCTGGTATTGGGATGGTTCTAGTTGGATGTGGCCACTGATTGACAGCTAGACCAGACCAAGCTGGTACAATAGTATTTGGAGAATTCTCTGTCTGGAAAGAAGGACCTAGCTGGAGGAACACAATCTTCCTTCCCAACCGAGGCTTCACACGTGGCCACACATGTGGCCATGCAGAGGAGTATGAAAGACGTGCAAAGTCAGACTCTTGCCCGCACAGGACTCTGCCACACCCAGCAGGTCATAGAACTCAGTCTGAAGGATTGCTGCTGACATTTGCATAGCATGTCCTCAGCTCTGACAAGCAGAGTTGGCTCCCGACTCAAAGCAAAGCTGTTCCCTGGATTTACTTTAGTGGCCATCCATGACTCCTGTCCTCTGCACGGCTGGAGTACACCTTTTCTGACATGACTACTGGCTCTACTTATTATCAGGGAAATTCCTAGCGCTCTTCATGCACAGAGTGGGAAACAAAAGTGGCAGGGCAAGTGTCAGATCAAGATGGAAGATGCTTTGCATGTGAGAGCTGTGCCAGGCTGGAGACAGTCTGGCTATCATCAGGGTCCACAGAGCCTGCACTGGCTGCCTGGCTCCTACTCTGCAGCCTTTCAGGTGCTGTCCCTACACAACCAAGACCAAGAGTTCAGGAGCGAGAGCTCCCCTCTTAGGTCCTCAGCTTCCCTCTGGTGCAGCGCCAATGGGAGACTCAGCTTGTTTCATCAAAGGCAAGAAGAACAGGTCAAATTCGATCACACAGTTTAGTTATAGTTGCCCTTTTCCTCCCTGGCAGCAAAAGGATGTCTGTCTGTCTGCCTGCCTTTATGCACACATATATGAAAATATACACAGGTACACATATACATATCTACACACAAATATACACCCACATATTTGTTCACACACACAAACATATATATACACACATGCATGCACACATATAAACATATATACATGCACACATGTATATACACACAACACACCACACAGATATACATACATGCATATATATGCATATACACACAGGCAATTAAAAATTAGGAAATGCACTCTTTTTTTTTTTTAAATATTGTCCTTTCAAGGATGTTACTATTTGCATAGTTTGATCTCTTCCCCTACCCAGCACCAACATTAGTGTGACCTTTTCCTGCTAATTGGAAAATCTTACGGAAATAAACCCTGTCAGAAAATGAGAAGTGACTCCCCCTTTGGATGGCCAAACGACCTCAGAGGGGGAAAGAAGTTCTGAATCTCTGCTCCTTTTGCACACACTGCAAAATCTTTATGACTTCGGAGAGCCTTGAAGCCCGGTAATGCCCCTCCAGTGCAAAGCGGAGTAAATAAATTTCTTCTTATGACCACTTTGGAGAAACACACAACCAGATTTACTCAGCAGGGATAGATAGTGGACAGGATAATGAAGAGAGAGTAAGAATATGATTGGGGTTTACAGCCTCTTCTGTCTCTTTAACGGGTTTTAATCCTTCTGAAACAGGATACGGGGTCCATTTCCTTAAAGATACAGTGTCCCTTCTGGGACGGGCGCTGTTATAAAAAGCAAAGATGTAACATCTATCTCGCAATATTGATTGGCACTTTAGTGTGATAAAAGGGGTTGAACCTGAAGGGGAAAGAGGAGAGAAGGTAAGTGAGAGTCACTCTTTGAAGAATTCAAAGTGTCCCTGTAATATCAGGCCAAACTTCAATGACAGAGAAACCAAAGTGCCATTTGGACCCAGTGATGTCCATTGACAGGACTCAACGATAAGTGTGGGTGGGTGTTCAAGATGGTATGTTCTCTCGCCAGGAAATGAATGCTGATGTTAAGAATTCTGATGATTGGAGGCAATTCTCAAATTGACCCCAAATGAGTCAGGTCAGTATGCTGTACCATTTTATGGCTTTAGGGACAAGGTCCTGCCTCTTGAGAAGTATTGCATTAACCACCCCGGTGACCCCATGGGTTCAATGCCCCAGATTCACAGAGATTCTCCTATCTTTTGCTCTGCCCCTCCCCAGCATCTGAGCCTGTACTGAGACCTGTGGTTGGCATAGCAAATAAGGACACCTCACTTTGTTCAGCACTCACTGGGAGTCTGGTAGATACATCAAATGGTCATTACATTGATTCATGAGTAGGAAAAGCAGCCTAAAACAGGTTCTCTGTCCTGCCCACAGAATACTTCTCCCAAATATACATGCTTCAATTTTTTAATTTAAATTTAAATTGTTTTAAATTACTTCATTTTGTTTACTTATTTGAGACAAGGCCTTCCTATGTAGCTCTGACTGGCCTGAACTTGCTACATAGATCTCTAACTCACAAAGATCCACCTGCCTCCACTTCCAGAGTGCTGAAATTGTAGGTGTGCATCACAGCCAGCCCAAGTTTGCTTTTTTTTTTTTTTTTTTTTTAACGAATGTGTGTAATCCTGAGTGTGCAGGTGTCTGTGCATGTGGAAGACAAGTGTCAATGTCTGGTGTCCTCCTGCATTTCTCTCCACCATAGTTTTTGACACAGATTAACTCACTGAACCTGGATCTTATGAATTCAGCTAGGCCGGCCAACATGTTCCTGCGTTCCAGGAAGGCTCTTGTCTCTGCCTCCTCAGCACTGGGATTGCAGATGCTGGGATGGGGAACAGGTTTCAGTGCTCAGGAATAAAGCATTTTACCTGAGTGAGCCAGCACCCTAACCTGCTTTGTCTGACTGAGCCGGATCCCTTGTCTCCTCTCACAGGTTTTGTTCCAGACTTCTTGGAGCTTTGCATTGTTGTTTTGTTTCTGATGATAGATAACACCTTCCAAACTCAGAGTTAATGTAACTGTGATCCCCAAATCCACATCTCCTTGTGCTCTGTTTTCTGTTGCTTTGATAAAACACCCCAAACAAAAGGCAACTGAAGGGACAAAGGGCTGATTTAGCTTATAATTTCAGATCATGGTCCATCAGGATGGGAGAAGTCAAGGCAGGAAAGAAGCAGCTAGTCAAAGCAAAGCTGCAGTCAGGCGCAAATAGAATACACATACCCAGAATGCCTGCTCGCTTGTGAGTGTTGGTCTGGCACAGAGCTGAAGAGTTGTTACACTGAGGGTAACAGGAAGTGGCATGCAGTGACAAGTCTCAGTAGCAGTTTGAAGGGCAGCATGGGTCCTGACTTGATACCTGCACAATAAGGCAGCTGGTCAGCCCTACCATGGAGGGTTTTTCTGGTGGTGCTGCTTTATCTACTGTGATACCCTTGGTAAGAAACAAACACACCAACAAACAAACCCCCCCACACACACACACTAAAGATGTCAATAAGTTTTTTGTTGTTGTTTGTTTTTGTTTTGTTTTTTGTTTTGTTTTGTTTTGTTTTGCAGCCTGAGGTGGACATTCTGGCATACTGTTCAGAGGCAAAATGTCACCCATTGAGATGACACTGTTACTCTTTTGGCCCTGGTTCCTGTCTCCAGATTTGAGCTGCTCAGGAGGTGAGTGTCCAGAGCTCATGGCATCCAGGATCGCTCAGACTTATTCTCAGGGGATGCAGCACCTGCTCAAGGGGCCTGGGAGGGTGACCGGATCACAAAATGTCCTGCCAAAAGCTGAGGTAGCCACACTCTTGACTACAGTTAAATCATCCTCTCTGCTCCAACAGTGTTTAGGGCCAAAGACAATAACGTCACACAGGAGACTCTCATCACCTGCTTCTGTCACTATTGGGTTTCTTAGCAAGACTAACATGGCCCACCTCTTCTAGAGTTACTCAGGGTGCTCCAGGGCATTTGGGTTCCTAGGCTAAGGCTAAAGAGACATTAGAACACAGGACTTAAGACTGTCGATCAGGGACCAGAGGGAGCAGGGTTGATGCCTAACTCTGTTCTGCATCAGCTGAGGGCTTGGTAGCTTCTAAGCCTGGGAGTTGTTGATGGAACCGCATGAAATAAGAGTGCCTGACATTCATGGGGCACTGTGTACTAGAGCTGTGTACCATTTCATCTGTGTAGCTTTAAAAATTAGTAGACAGGGGCTAGGAAAATAACTCATCTGGTAAAATCTTGCCAGGCAAAAGTAAGGTCATAGAGCTGATTTACAGAACCTATGCATGCACACCAACACACACACACACACACACACATACACACACGAATACATGCACACATACATACATACACACACCAACACCCCTCAAAAAAAAGCCCCAAGGCCACTAGGTTAATAAGGTGGAGGTAATTAGAAGTCAGGAATTTGGCTTTCAAGTTTTACCAACAGAGTTGGCTGTTCAGAGTAACCATGACTACATGGCTGGCCTTTCTAGAAAGATAACTCCTCATGATCGAGTTGATCTGTGTGTTATGAAATGTTTGTCAAGATGTCAATAACATACATACCTAGCTGTGGCAAGCTGAAATATTTTCAGGTATTACCGGCTGTTGGGGATGGTGGTAGGAGGGGGGCTTAACTCATTGCTGGATGGAAGAAACTGTAGTAGACCGTGAGTCAGCTGGAACAGTCATGTAAGCATATAGACTTGAAATGTGGGGCTGTAGCTATGTGCCATTACAAGAGTTCAACGATCACAGACCCTACCCCATAGCTAAGCTAAGGTAGCATGGAAGAGAAGTAATGGGGGGGGGGAGAGAAAACTATTTGAGCTTAAAAGTCTGGATGTGTTGAATATGTTCACCCCACTCCCCCATGGACATGAGCTACATAATGGATTCTTCCAAGTCATGGAATTAGAAGTGAAAGATGCTGTCAAGAGAGAGGCACCTTCAGGGTGCCTGTGATAGGATTTTGACAGGGAGCCTCGAGTCATTATGTTGTCTAAATCTCTCAGGACCCTGGAAGGAAGGCTCTTAATATGTGGCTTTTTCAGAAGTATGGCTGATGTCTTATGAAAGTAAATGGCCTTGCTTAGATGGTATAGCCAGTCTGTAAAAGAGCTGAGGTTTAAATCAAAGTGTTTAAGATGATTATCTGGATTCTTGAGGTCCCCAAGGGAAATAGTGTCTTCTGTTTGCTCCCCTAGCATCTGTGGTAAGTGTTTTCATAACATTGTGACCATCCTTCTGGGCTTTCTAGATTCACAATTATGTTGAAGGAGTCTCTATATATCTGCTAGGATGTCTTGACCATCATGTCATCCAGAGGAGCTGAGTGGGCAACTATGGGAGGACCATTTCACTGAACACTGAATCTTCAAGAGAAGAGGAATCCAGGGGCAATGTTGGTACCAGGCAGAAAGAATGCAGGCCCTGGAGAATGGTAGGCACCCACTTTACCAGTGGTGGATAATAGGCACTTCACCCTTGCCTGGGGTCAGAGACTAGCTAGGAATGATCAATGGACACTTTCCACTAGATGGGATAAGAGTGGAGATCTACAGGAGAGAAGCCACTGAGGCTAATGAGAGACACAAGGAAGGGGTAGACATGCATGGCTAGCTAGAAGCAGAAGTCAGGTCTGGGAGATGGAATGGAGTGACAGCGTTCTGACAGCCTACATCTCTTCAGGAGCCAAATGGATCAGAAGGAAAATGAGTGTGAGCCTTCTGATGTCCATGTGTCGAGGGAAACGCTATCCCCTGGGAGCAAGAACTCCTTGGGTGAACTTTTGGTTTTGTGCTCAGACTTACAGTGATTCTGGTGTATCAGCATCTCTGATATAGGAATTACAGGCATGCTCCACCATGCCCAGTGCTTGGTTGTATTTTAGTTAGCTAGCACTTGTCCACCCTGACAGGTCTATCTATGCCTGTGCTCAGAGTACTAGGGAAAGAAAATGAATCTGTCTCAAAAGTAGGAGGAGTTTTGTGCTTCTAATAAATGTGTATGCACATGCACACAAAAAGGGGCATACAAAACAAATGTGGTGCCTAAACTATAGAAAGACAGTGTCAGATTGAGTGTGGGGAATGCGGGAGACAGGACCAGAGAGCTGACGAAGCACTGGGAAAGAACAGAGCTGTTTGGGAAACAGTCGGAAGTTATTTCCTAACATTTTAAAACCAAAGTTGGCAGGAAAATAAAAGATTTTTACTTTTTTTTCTTGATAAGATTATATTTTTTCCCCTCCACCATTTATCATTCACTCTAGGATAGTTAATCCAAAGTCTGTTTTCTGGAGGGGTCCTTCCTCAAACTCCCACATGCCTTGGTTGAGCTTGGACTTGACTCCACGATATTACACAATGTTCCCTCTTGGAAAATGCATTCCATGTTCCTAAAATAGAACTGGATCTCTAATTGCAAGTGGTAGAAGCCAGGGTGGGAATTGAGTTTACAGCACAATGCAGGCATGGTCTCCAGTGAGGGCATAGCTCAGGGTGGGGTCTAGTTTCCCCAGAGATGGAGTAGGAAGGAAAAGGACGTCAAGAGGGTGCACGTTCACCAGTTGTTTTCCTTTGCCCTCCCAGCTTCTTGGCTCACTAGAAGACTCCAACTTAAAACCAAATCTTATACCAGTAGTAGAGCCTCATGCAGCCCTATGAGAGTCCTTCACAGTTGGAGAAATGTAGGCATCCAGGGTCCTGCCATGGCTTCCAATTCTGAAAATGAGGGAGAAATGTGAGGGGCAGAGTCTGAAACCAGGCATTGGAGTATATGCATTTGCTTCCCAGGTCTCAGTTGTCTGAAATCCTGCAGCTTCATCTCCTCTCTCTTAGAATCTGTCCTGGCCCCCTGTTGCTTTGTGACTTAATGAGGAAAGCACACAGCATTCATGTAGGACTGTCTTAATCTAAATTGAAACAATGTCTGTTCCCCAAGAAGAAGTAGCTGGAGAGATATAATGCCAACTGGAACTTCCCTTGTGAAGTCAATGTTGGAGGGAGAGCTAGAACTTTGCTTGTCACCCCAGTTTCACCAGCAACATGACTGTATGTAGCAAGGGAGTTGGCTGTCATGGTGGCACTTAAGCCCTTTCTTAGGGTTTCTATTGCTGTAATAGACACCATGACCATGACAACTCTTATAAAGGAAACCATTTAACTGGGGCTGTCTTACAGTTCAGAGATTTAATCCATTGTCGTCACAGCATGGCAGGAAGCATGGCGGCATACAGGGAGACTTGGTGCTGAAGAAGGGGCTGAGAGCTCTACATCTGATCAGCAGATGGCAGGAAGTGACTGTGAGCCACTGAGCCTGGGTTTGAAATTCAGAGATCTTAAAGCACACTCCCTAGTTACACACTTCCTCCAATAAGGCCAAACCTACTCCAACGAGACCACACCTCCTAATAGTGCCACTCCCTATGGACTAAGCATTCAAATACACGGCTCTATGGAGGGCATTCCTATTCAAACCCCCACAAGCCCTGAGCTTCCTGTCACACTATTACCATTCTCTAAGGGAAATGAAGTTTCCTTTGAGTGAAACTTACATAATTTCCAAATAGAAATACAGAGCCCAAAAGAGTATCTCAATCTTCTCCAGAGGTAGTGTGTCTAGAATTCTATGCCCCTCTCTTTTCTCTTCACTTTAGAGTCACATCTTTACACACACATTCATATATGTGCTTGTGTGTGCATCCACACACATGCACCCACACATTTGTCCCATACAGACACATGCAAGCACACACACACACACACACACACACAAATCCAGATGAACTCATTTGCACACATCATATACATGTGGGCACTCACACACATATACACACAACCCTGTCATCATAGCAACATACCTCTCCAAAGCACTGTTCTTGAAAGCTCTTGATTTTAACTACAGAGCAGGACATTTTTGGGCCATAGAAAGTCCATGCAGAAGTCTGGCTTTACTGCAGCCAATGTAGCAGCAGCAACTGCTGTTTGAACTCCAGATCTCTCACTAAGTCGTACACTTATGGTATGGGACCCTCGGATACTCCAGCTGACCTATCGTCCTCCTGCCACCACATCCTCAATGCTGTACCTCCTGTTTCTGCATCCTGGCCCCCATCTCCCTGCTCTTTTCAACCTGCTGTCTCTGAGCACATTTCTCTGAACTTTCCTCCTATACCTCCTGTTTGGGCTGCTCACTCAGTTATTACTTATTGAGACATTCCCCCCATTCCTCCATACAGATCCAGTGCTAGATATTGGAGATGGTGTGATACAACTTCTGGGGCAGAAGAGATGGCTCAGTACTTAAGGGTATTGGATGCTCTGCAGAGGACTGGGATGTAGTTCTCAACACCTACATGGTGCCTCACTGTCAGTAACTCCATTTGCAGTAGACCCAATTCTCTATTCTGGCCACCATGAGTACCATGCATTCATGTGGTATACATGCATGCACACACACACATGCAGAGCATTCATCATACAGACAACAAAATACAATTTCTAGTTCTGCAAAAATTTACTTTGACTTCAATTCTAAAGTTTTCATGGGTACAGTTCCAGTGCAAAACCGTGTAACCTGATCCCTGGGGTAATCCCAACCTTTACTAACAATCCTCCTGTTTAACACATCCAATCATTGCCAGTCTTGAGGTTATGACCTCCTAGGTATTTCTCAGATTTGCTCTTCTCCCAATTCTGTTGTTACCACCCTAAGTCTATGTTGCCACCACTTCCTGCCTGGACCATTGCAGTAGACATTTAATTGCTCACTCTAATTCCACTTGATGCCTTGTAACCCAATCTCCTCATAACCAGGGCAATTTTTAGACTAGGTCCTTACTAGCTACTAACACCTTGACCATCTGTCGTCAGCTGCTTCTGAATTTCTACCCCTCTGACGTCAAATAGCAAGACAAGTGACTACTTGGGCAGCTCTCTTTGCAACCTCTGCCCTTTTGCACTGAGCAATTTATAGTCCCCTCAGCCTACCCTTTGTCCTCACTCCCCCAAGGCCTTTGCATGCTGTGTTCCTGCCTCCTAGAATCTAACTGTGTCTCCATCTTCTCTCTCCTCAGAGCTCAGTTTGCTGTGATTGTAGGGAAGCTTTCTGAACTATGACCACCCTCTAAAGCGCCACAACATCTGGATACAGAGCTGCAGTAACGAGTTATGTTTCTGATGTTCTTCACCTATCACCAAGCATGGTGTGGGTGAAGAAGAAACTTTTCTTTCCCACCCAGGCTCTGATATCTGTGTATGGGGGAATGAATGACATCTTGCTCAGATTCTGCTGGTCTAGGTGGTCCAGCACCCCAACAACTCACCTGTAGCTTAAGTTGCTGTGTGACACTCTTGGTCAAAGTATAGGATCACTGGACAACCAGCATCTCTGTTCATCACAGCACCATGATTAGACACCCTCTCACTGCACTGGAGTTACAGCCTAAGGTTGTGTGGTAAGAAGTCCAGTAGTCTACCCCAGCACAGGTGCCTCACACAGCAGCCCATGACTGCAGAGGAAAGGCCAGAAGTGCTGCAGACCTTTAATCGAACCCAGAAATGAGAATGGTTCTTCTAGAAGAGGCAGAGGTCTCAGAACACTTGGGTTGGATGCCCGATGACAATAGCCAGCATTAAACCATATACTTACAGACCAGTGTCCCAGTCACATCAGTTTGATCTTTAAATGATGAGTGTAGGAAAGACAGTCTGACTTTTGAACTTACCCAGCTCTGTGCTCCCCATCTGTGATTATTTTTAATTTTGATGATGCGTGTTGGTGAGAAGTAAGAGTCCAACACTATGACATGATTCTACCCAAATGCTGACATGCCAGCCAGCCCGGATTTCTTTCAAGTTCTTTGTCTTAGAAAACACAGTGATCTGAAGGTGGATTGCAGAATGAGTGTCTCTTCTTGATGGTGAATAATTGCCCATTTAATAACCAGTTTTGTAAAGGACTCGGGCCTCAGAGAAGGTGAGTGAGTGTCCAGAGAAAATGCTGGAGAGGTAATTCAGTAAAATGCTTGTCTTCTAATCCCAAGGACCTGAGTCCATTCTAGACCCAGCAGGGCAGCTGTACATAGGACCTTAAGGTGGTTGAAGCTGAAGGCAGGGTTTAAACGAGTCCACAAGACCCAAGACCCTAGATATTTACTAGGGAATCATTTACACAACTAATAGTGAACAGCAGTGCAGTCTTCTTGCTCCCAAAGATGCAGTCTCTGCCCTTCTGGAGTTCTGACTACCACCCAAGAGAGTGAGCCAACCCCTTCTCTTCCTTCTAAGGGGTCACATCTGCACACCTCAAGCCATGCCCCTAGGAAGTGGCCACCACCACAAGTGTACCGGTAAAATAAGATGCCACGACATGGAGCAGCATGTATAGTACTTGTGCAAACTCAAGCCAGCTCCAGTCTCCTTGTGCAGAAGGGAACTGGGCACACAATCTCACCCCTACATGAGGAGCTATTGGCAATCCTTAGCTGCTGGAAGGAGAGACAGTCTCTCTAGAGTGTAGTCCCTGGTAAGTTGAGCAGACTCTGGTAGAAGACCACACGAGCAAGAATATTTGGGGGGCACAAATTTATCTTAATGTATTTTTTAAAAAGGACACCAAGTTGGACAAATAGGAAATTGGGGACTTGGTGAATCAGGGAAGAACTGGGGGAGGGACAACGGCGAAACATGTTACATGAAACGTCCAAAAATTCATAAAAAATGAAAGCCAAGTTAGGCATGAGGACATGCATTTGTAATTCAAGTCCTGCAGGAGTGGAGACAGGAGCCTGCAAGAGGTTCATTGCCCAGCCAGCTTACCTTTCTTGGCAAGTTCCTAGCCAGTGAGAGACCCTGTCTCAAAACAAACAAACAAAACAAAATGAAATTAATAGAACCCGACAAACAGGCCCTGAAGTTGTCTTTAGCTCTTCAAATGCACATGCACACACAAGCACATTCACCCTCTTGTAAACATGTGCCCACACACAAGCATTCATGTACACACACACACACACACACACACACACACACACACACACACACACACACACCTAGAAGGGACTTTCCGGGAGTTTGTTTCAATGTCCCACACTCCTCTTTGAAATCTCTGCATTAGAAGAGCATGTGGAAGCTGGATGGCTGTCATTTAACCCTAATCTCCAAGCAATCACTGGGAGGCCTCAGAGCCCCTCATCTAGATGGAGTCAAGAAGGATGCTGGCAACAAGCAAGACTTGTAAAGCCTCAAGTCAGGGCTGGTGTCTCTAAATAATTTGCCTCTTCCTTGCAGGGACTGGGGAGATTGAGGCTTGATGTTGCAGTTTGATTAGTAATAAGAACACGGCAGCTTAACCTCCAACATTTAGCACTCTACCCTGGATCGAATTACTGATCAGTATCTTGGAGAACCATGCAGGCTGACTGCCTGGGAATGTTACACCTCCCTAAAAGCTGTCAGTGGCTGTCAGTATCTTTGCACAATGGAGCCCATAGCTATTTTTAAAGGACTGTGTCACCTTTCAAGAGAAATTGTGTCTGTACAGAAAATTGATTTTCAGGGTTGTTTTATGTACAGATTTGGTGGTCTTTTGGCTCCTGAGGTAAAGTGGGTGTTTAGTGCCCCACAAACTGGCATCATTTCGATTTCAATTTTAGAGAAACTGTGAAGGGATCAAGAAAACAATTACAAAAGCAAAACTGAATGTGCAAACTCCTGCAGACAGATGTGTGTGGAAAGAAAAGAGCAAGACCAGAACTGCTTGGTGGCTAGCAACTGACCAAACTTACTCCCATTTTGTTTAATCATTTCTAAAATTCTTCAAGTTAGGAACTGCTAACCCTGTGTGCCATTGCTTCTGATTAGGAAGGTGGGCCCTGGAATCAAACTCCCTGGCTTTATCTACCCAGCTCAACTTAGGAGATTTGTTAGTAGTGCCCCCATTTGATCATTCTTAGTTTCAATTGCTGCCCAAAGACACCATGATCACGGCAACCCTTATGAGAAAGACATTAAATTGGGGTGGCTCACTTACAGTTCAGAAGTTCATGCCATTATCAACATGGTGGGACATGGTGATGTGCAAGCAGACACGGTGCTGGGTCTGGATCTGAGAGTCCTACATCTTGCAGGCTAAGTGGTCTGAGTGTCACACTAAGAGAAGCTTGAGCAAAAGGGACCTCAAAGCCCACCCTCACAGTGACACACTTCCTCCAACAAGGTCACACCTACTTTTACAAGGCCACACCTCCTAATACTACCACTCTCTTTGGGGGCCATGTTCTTTCAAAGCACCACACTCATCTTAAAAACCAAAGACATTAGGACTGCAGAGGTAGCTCAGCACTGGAGAGAACTTGCTGTTCTTCCACAGGACCCAAGTTTAGTTCCTAGAACGTCCATCGGGTGGTTCACAATTTCCTGTAAATCCAGCTGCAAGGGATCTGTCCCCCACAAAAGAATCTTGCAAAACAATGGCATGGCACTGCTTATCTCATTATAAGCTCACGAGAATTGAGTGAGTTATGCTAAGTATCCAAGCAGCTGCCTTGAACATGCAGTGAAACTTGTAGCATTGCTTAATGTCTGTTTCAGATGGCATAAGTTCAGAGACTGTTGGCTTCTTTGCAGTGTTAACAACACTGCTACAATCCATTCACACAGATATGCTGCCACAAATAAGTTACCTCCCTGAGGGGGAAACTGCTTCTTCAAAGGTTTGCACCAGTGGTGGTTCTGGGAGAGTGACATTGAGATCTTTTTGCCAAGCATGTGACTTAGTGATTCATAGAAAGTTCTTAACACATGTTTTAGTTACTTTGCATTGTTGTGATAAACACCATAGCCAAAAGCCACCAGGGATAGGGAGGGTCTATTTGACTTATAGATTACAGTCCATCATGGAGGGATGCCCCCTCTCTCTCTTTCTCCCTTTCTTCCTCCTTCCCTTCTTCTCTCCCTCCTTCCTTTTTTCTCTCTTTTTCCCTCCCTCAATCCCCTACTTTGGCTTGCTCAGCTTGCTTTCTTATACAGCCCAAGCCCACCTCCCCAGGGACAGTACTACCCACAATGGGCTGGTCCCTCCTATATTAACTACCAGTCAAGAAGATACCCCACAGACATGTAAACAGACCAATATGATGGGAGCAAACCCTTAATTGCCAGGTGTGTCAGATGACAACAAAGACTTCAATACACAAGATGGCTATTTATTAGTCATCATTAAAAATGAACTGCTTGGGTTAGCAAGGGGGCACAGTGAGTTAAGGTGCTTGCTACCAAGCCTAATGACCTGAGTTTGAGCCTGGGGATTTACATGGTAGAGAGAAGTAACTACATATACACCATGGCATTCATGTGTGACCAACACACATGTAATAAATATTTTTTTTAAAAAAGTCTTCTCAAGAGGATGTTTACTCAGAAACTTTGAACAACCAATTGGCATGAACATGCTGGACTGCATGCCTTAGAGATCTCCAAAGAGGAAGTGTAACTGTAAAATGCACATTTGACACTGTGGGCATGACTTACGGAAGCGTGCAGTTAGAGTGCCTTGATTGACCCAAGAGAGGCAGGAGAGTGCACATATCGGTTTTAAGGTAAAGCAAAATGCAAAATCAGTGTTCATGGCTCTTGTTTTTATTTTGTGATTAACTTTGCAGCTGTTGATCTGATTAACCTTGCAAGGGAATGTAATAGTGCAATAGTCCATCTTCAAACTCACTACATCTTCAGAAACTGCCTTCTCACTTGTACACCATCCTGAGGGAGGAAAATTACTGAGAAGAGGGACAAACTAAAGACTAGGTGAATAATATAAAACTTGTGTGTGCATGTGTATGTGTGTGTCTGTTTTACTCTGTGTGTGCATGCCTGTATAGGAGCACATCCTCCCTCTTGAAGATCTCTTAGCATAATGGGGGAGATACATTAAAATAATTATAATACAAATTAGATTGGAACCAAAATGGGGATCTGATAAAATACGTAGAAACAGAGGGGAAGGTATGATGAATTATGCCTAGAGACTAGAGATAGACTTTGCAAGAGGGAATTTGAAACAGGTTGTAAGAGAACCCTAGATGGATGGAGATCTGAACAAGGCATGGAAAAGAACTAATACTCAGATCACAAAAGCATGTGACTTATGGAGGGATGCTGGTGGTTCAGCGGAGGCCAGGACAAAGGTAGCAGAGTTGGAAGGAGAAGTCTGAGAGATGATGATGGGAAGGTAGGTAAGGGAGATAATGCATCATAGAGAATTGATACTTAGGGAATTGGCCATGGGCAGGTTTTGAGGACTGAAGCCACTGATGTGAATTTTACCAAATGGTCTCAGCCGTGTAGAGGTCTTTTTAGGAAGACTGGAACTTAAGGAGGATAGACCCACAAACATATAAGAGTCATAATAAGCATTAAAATCTGGGCTGTTGAATGGTGACACTGTCTGCAATGCACTTCTGGTCATTACTTTGTACTTGGTTACTTGTCAGAGAGACATTCAGAAGATGTCCTGGCCAGTCTGGGTGGGTAGTAGGCAATGACATCTGCCAGAATTGGGACCAAGGGAAGGAAGACTGGGTTTCATGTTACGGACAGAGAGTTTGTTGTTGAATCTATTGAGGACATGAAGTCATAGATACAGATCAAACATGTCAGGAGGGGTCCCGAAGGGGGACATTGTTTCACAACACTGCCATTTAGATAAGTTGGCAGGTTGCATGAACAGCCTCCTCTTATCACTCCCACTCTGGGAGTGTTCATATGGTTTTGGATCCAAGTCCTGACATAATTACCCACAAAGAGAATCTTTAAGCAGGAGGCCCCCACCTGTGTGCTCTCTCCTGGTGCCTCTTGAGGAGACTGAGCCATTGCATATGTACAATGAAGGAGGAACATGTTTAAACTGTTCTGTATACACACTTGCTAAAAGGCAAAGTTGAGCACATTAAAATTTTAATGAGTTTACCCAAGCATTGAGCTACTTCATTAGCAGACCACACACACACACACACACACACACACACACACACACACACACACACACACACATACACACACACACACAAACACACCCCTATATTTCACTGATGGGGTGTTGTGGGGAAACCTTTATAAGGTCCTCATGGGGGACAAGACAAAGAAAACAATTGATTGCCTAAGCTGGGAACTTCCTTGTTAGTGATTCGTTGATGGTTTCTCGTTGTTAAAAACACATGTCTAGTTAGAGGCAAAGAGCAGGAGGTTAATGGTCTCTGACTGGTTAAGCTTCAGTTTCGTTCACCTGCCTGAATTGAGTGGCCTTCGGATTGTTTATTTGGGACCCAGAGGTGCCGAGACTGCCCCAGCCTCATGGCCACCCAGTGAGTTATTTTAACCTAATGAAGATGGCAATCTAAGTGGTCCTTTCCCCTGGTGAGTCTGCCTTGTTCTTTCCGCATTATGCCCCATGCTCTTGTCAGAGGAGGCCCTGCATTGCCCCCTTACATCTTCCCAGGATTCTTTGTAGCATCCTTAGCAGCTGCAAGTTCACATTGCTTTGTGTTTACATGATGAATGGTTTGATTAATTGCTGGAATTACTTGATTAATTACTAGAAAGGGGAGCCCTTGAATACAGGGATATCAGGATTAATGTTCTCCATGTCTGGAGCCGACACAGAGCCTGGGACATAGCTAGAACCGAGGACATACTGTTAAAGGAGTGATTGACAGAAGGATGAAGTCTTTATTATGCTCTGAGACCAGGAGGCCTCATTTCTCTCTTAGTCTTACCAAACCTTCTGAAGTCTCTAGGGAGTTTTTTGTTTGTTTGGGGGGTATGGGTGGCCTGCTGTTCTGCTTTGCATTCTGCTTCTGTGATAAAACACTGATTTGAAGAAACTAGGGGAGAAAAGGGTTTATTTCTCCTACCTTCAGCTTGCTGCTGAAGGTTTGGAGCTGGCAGAGGCAGACTATACTGGCTGGGACTCTGATAGTTTTAATTCTTTGTCTTCAAAGTGATTCTGTAAGAAGGAAGTGTTGCTCAGTTGGTAGAGTGCTCGCCTAGCACACACAGGGTCTGTGTTGGAACCCCTGTACTGTGAGAACCATGTTTGGTGACACATGCCTGTAATCCCAGTTCTCAGAAAGTAGAGGCACAGTGACAGACAATTAAGGCCAACCTTTCTACATACCAACTTTGAAGCCTGAAAGAAGAAACGAAAAGCTAATTCTATGATTCTCAGAGTAAACCATCATTATCGAACAAGAGGGACGTTTCTTACGCAACTATAGAATCTTTGACAGAGTGCAGTATTTAACATATACCATTCTATCCAATAACGGCTTTTTCAAATGGCACTTGGCCTGGGGTTAAGAACTCATTAGAATAAGCTGCTCTGACATGCTTTTGATCTAATGGCCGTTCCACCAGAGGCCTGACCTATTCCATCAGCATCATAACCGCTGTTTACTTGAACATACCGATACTTCATCCTCAGATTGCTTCTACATCTTCAGGCCTCTACAAAACCACTTGAGGTTGGTTATGTCACATGCCTGTTCTTCAGAAAACCACTTTGTGTCTGACTGTTGCTCAGAAGAACAATCCTGGCTTAGCAGATTTGCTTTTGAGAGATGTCAAGTTTTTCCTGAGCCTGGGAAGGAGTTGCATCAGGAACTGCTAAACTCAAGGTATGGGTAAAACACATCTGGATGAGAAATCACTATCCAAAATAAACAATCAACAACAAAACCCACAGGGCAGAATCTTTAGCTATCTAAAAGGCATGGGAAGGGGTAGTCAGAGGTGGATTGTAGGTAAGGCTAGGACCTATAAAGGCAGACCTCTTGTTTGTACTTACATTCCAAATCAACCTGTCTCACTTGGATAAATCTTATAAATATGTTCTTTCTCTGTTTCTTTAGTAGTGATTTTCTATTAATAAAACAAAAAATGTAGAGTTTTCACATCTATTTGTGTTTTCTTGTCCCTTAGACAAACCCTGGTATTGCATATTCTCTTCCTCTTGAGTGAGGTGTTGCTACTGTGAAATGTGTCAAGACCAGTGAAACTGGAACCAGGAAGGGTGTAACTTCCTGCTGGAACTTTTAAGAGCCAGGACAGTTTTCCATTGTTTCTTTTCTCCCATAATAGCTGGCACCTGGATGGAGGATCTCCATCATCCTGGACCCTGTAGTAAGGAGTGGGACTCTAGTGGGCTTTCAATACCCGGTAGTCTAGCAAGCATGAGCCAAGCTGTTGTATCCACCTCGTGGCTGTAGAAGCAAAGGCTCAGACAACCCTGTGCTTCCTGATTAGGTCAGGACCGAACACTTTCTGAGCAGAGCAGGGCAATGACCATTTCCTGAGAGCCACAAGTTACCATAGAATTCTCTTAGGCCCTGTCTTCCTCATGTGGCTTTGCTGCAGTGGGAAGCCACTTATGGTGATAGTGAGGATATAGAAAGAAGAGATGAGCCATATTCCTTCTCCTTTTATTCCTCCCCAGTTAAACAAGGTGAAGGCCGGCAGAGGAAGAACAGAGCTGCGTTACTAATTTGGGTGGCCTTCCCACTGTTGGAAGACCGAAGTATGTATTTGTGCCAACCTCTGAGTGAGTAAATTGTGGGTGGCAAATGCATAGTATTCGTAATTAAAATACTTAACACTATTTAAGTGAATACTTAATAATATGAAAGTAAACATTCAAACTCATGCTAACAAATATTACATTTTATATTTAGAAGGTCAGGAACTAGATTTTTAAAATTCTTCAAAGATTAGAGAAAGAAACTTTGGCTAATAGGAAAAGTTCTAGCTTTTGTTAATCTTGAATAGCTAACAGTATGGTTTCCTGTTTTTTATAAGGCCTCTTATTTTCCCTATTTATCTGTTTATGTATACACATGCATGCCATGTGGAGGTCATAGGGAGACTTGGGAGAACTGTCTCTTTCTATCATGTGGTTCACAGGGATTAGACTCAGGTCATCAGGCTTGGAGGAAGGTGCCTTTCCCCACCAAGCCATATCTGCATTTTGCATTAACTCGCAAAAATTATGAAGGCTTTTGTGCCAGATGTTATAGTTATGTTCTTTTTAAAAAATATTATTATTGACAGCCTACCATACTTTGGAGACTTCTCTGAGCAACAATGAACAAAGGAGAACTGCCTATCCACGCGGGACCACCTGTAATTTCCACCTGCTTGGTCTCTGACCCCACCTGCAGTACTTGACCCCCCAAAGCAGGGCCTCTGCTAAAGAAAGAGGCCTCAGCTAGAGAGTGCCAGTTTCCAGTGAAATCCAACTATCTACTATCATGCAGAAACTTCCCAAATTTCAGCTCAACCTTTGCCCTCTTCTGCCAGCCATTGGCTAGAGGCATTGGCTAGAGGCATTTTCTACTGGACCCTCATCCCTGACCCCATCTCTGGGTCCCTGTCTGCGGAGAGACCTCCTATAGAGCTTGGACCACCCAGAGCTACAGATATTGAATTCCTGACCCACATAAGCCCACCAGGGAAGAACCATAGAGAGAGGGGGAGACCCCACCAACACCTACTGGAAGAAGCTATGGGAAGATGACAATACAAGAAAACACCTAACAAAAGAAAGACAAGCATGACACCACCAGAATCTCGGGAATCTGCACCAACTAGAACGGAACACAACAACAAAGCAGAGGAAGCAGAAGGGAATGACTTAAAAATCACCATCATAAAAATGATAGAGGCTCTCAAAGAAGATGTGAGAAAATCCCTTAAAGAAATGGAGGGAAAACAAACAAAAAAGTGGAAGAAATGAACAAATTCCTTAAGGAAAGTAAAGAAAGTACAGAGAGCCAAGAAAAAACAATTAAGCAGGTGAGGGAAACAGTTCAAGACTTGAAAACTGAAATAGAGAAAATAAAGGCAACACAAACCGAAGGAATTCTGGAAATAGAAAAACTGGGCAAAAAATCGGGAACTACAGACACAAGCATAACCAACAGAATTCAAGAGATGGAAGAGAGAATATAAGGTGCAGAAGATAAACTAGAAGAAATAGATTCATCGACTAAAGAAAATCATAAATCCAACAAATCCTTAACAAAAAACATCCAGGAAATGTGGGACACCATGAAAAGACCAAACCTAAGAATAACAGGCATAGAGGAAGGCGAGGAAGCCCAGCTCAAAGGTGCTGAAAACATATTCAACAAAATCATCGAGGAAAACTTTCCCAATCTGAAGAAGGACATGACCATGAAAGTACAAGAAGCATACCGAACCCCAAATAGGCTGGACCAAAGAAAAAAGACCCCTTGACATATAATAATCAAAACACTTAGCATACAGAATAAAGAAAGAATATTAAGAGCAGTGAAGGAAAAAGGACAGGTAACATATAAAGGCAGACCTATCAAAATTGACTTCTCCATGGAAACCCTCAAGGCCAGAAGGTCCTGGATAGATGTTCTACAAGTATTAAGAGAACACAGATTCCAGCCTAGACTACTATATCCAGCAAAACTCTCAATCACTATAGATGGGGAAAACAAGATATTTAATGACAAAACCAGATTTTCCTAATACGTATCTACAAATACAGCCTTACAGAAAGTATTGGAAGGAAAACTCCAATCCAAGGAAGATAACTATGCCCACAAAAATGTAGGCAACAGATAATCCAACTACACCAGAAACCAAGGGTAAAGCAGAACAAATATATTCACAATACCACTGCCAACAAACAAACCTAAAACAAACAAGCATCAACAATCAATGGTCCTTATTCACCCTCAACATTAATGGTCTTAACTCACCTATAAAAAGACACAGGCTAACAGAATGGATACAAAGGCAGAATCCATCCTTCTGCTGCATACAAGAAACACATCTAAGCTTCAAAGATAGACATTACCTCAGGGTAAAGGGTTGGGAAAAGATTTTCCAATCAAATGGAACCAAGAAGCAAGCAGGTGTGGCTATCCTAATATCTAACAAGTTAGACTACAAACCAAAATTGATCAAAAGAGATGAAGACGGTCATTTCATATTCATCGCAGGAGAAATCCATCAACACAAAGTCTCAGTTCTGAACATCTATGCTTCTACTACAAAGACACCCACATTCATAAAAGAAATGCTACTAAAACTCAAAACTTATATAAAACCTCACACACTTATAGTAGGAGACTTCAATACACCACTCTCAATACTAGACAGGACAACAAATCAGAAACTCAACAAAGAAACAAAAGAACTAACAGAAGGTATGTCTCAACTGGGGTTAACAGACATCTATAGAACATTCCATCCAAACACAAAAGAATATACCTTCTTCTCTGCTCCACATGGAACCTTCTCTAAAATCGATCACATACTAGGTGGCATAACAAACCTCAACAGACACAAGAGAATAGGAATAGTCCCCTGTACCTTATCAGACCACCATGCTTTAAAATTGGAATTCAACAACAACACAAATAGCAGAAAACCTGCAAACTCATGGAAACTGAAAATGTGCAATTGCACCACTCCTGGGTCAAAGAGGAAATAAAGAAAGAAATTAAGGACTTTCTAATATTCAATGAGAATGAGGACACAACATACCCAAACTTATGGGACACCTTGAAAGCAGTGCTACGAGGGAAGTTCATCGCACTAAGTGCCCATATGAAGAAAACAGAGGATAGTCACATAAGAGAATTAACAGCGCAAATGAAAACCTTAGAACAGAGAGAAGCAAATTCACCCCATAGGAGTAGACACCAGGAAATAATCAACTTGAGGGCTGACATCAACAAAATAGGAACCAGGGAAACAATATAAAAAAATCAATGCAACGAAGAGTTGGTTTTTTGAGAAAATCAACAAGATAGACAAACCTTTATCCAAGTTAACGAAAAAGCAGAGACAGAAAATGCAAATTAACAAAATCAGAAATGAAAAGAGGAACATAACAATGGACATAGAGGAAATCCAGACAATATTCAGGTCATACTTTGAAAATCTGTATTCCACAAAAATTGAAAATTCAAAGGAAATGGACAAATTTCTGGATAACTATCACTTACCAAAATTAAATCAAGAACAGACAAACAACTTAAATAGACATATAACCCACAGTGAAATAGAAGCAGTCATTGAAAGCCTTCTAACCAAAAAAAAAGTTCAGGGCCAGATGGATTCAGTGCAGAATTCTACCAGACATTCAAGGAAGAACTAATACCACTACTCCTCAAACTGTTCCACAAAATAGAAACAGAAGGTTCATTGCCAAACTCTTTCCATGAGGCCACAATAACCTTGGTACCCAAGCCTCACAAAAACACAACTAAGAAAGAAAACTACAGACCAATATCCCTGATGAACATTGATGCAAAAATACTCAATAAAATACTGGCAAACCAAATTCAAGAATATATCAGAGAAATCATCCACCTTGACCAAGTAGGCTTCATCCCTGGATTGCAGGGATGGTTTAACATACCAAAATCTATCAACATGATACACGATATAAACAAACAGAAAAAGAAAAACCATATGATTATCTCCCTAGATGCTGAAAAGGCCTTTGACAAAATTCAACACCCTTTCATGATAAAGGTCTTGAAGAGATCAGGGGTAACAGGAACATACCTAAACATAATAAGAGCATTATATAGCAAACCAATTGCCAACATCAAACTGAATGGAGAGAAAGTTAAACCAATTCCTCTAAAATCAGGAACAAGACAAAGCTGCCCTCTCTCTCTCCATATCTCTTCAATATCATACTGGAAGTTCTAGCTAATGCTATAAGACAACAAAAGGAGATCAAGGGGATCCAAATTGGAAAGGAAGAAGTCAAACTGTCTCTATTTGCAGATGATATGACAGTTTATATAAGTGACCCAATAAACTCTACTAGGGAACTCCTACAGCTGATAAACACCTTCAGCAAACTAGCAGGATACAAGATAAACTCAAAAAAATCAGTAGCCCTACTTTTTTCAGACAACAAAGAGACAGAGAAAGAAATCAGAGAAACATCACCCTTTACAACAGCCACAAGCAACATAAAATATCTTGGTGTAACGCTTACCAAACAAGTAAAAGACTTATATAACAAGAACTTTGTGGCTCTAAAGAAAGAAAATGGAAAGCTCTCCCATGCTCTTGGATAGGTAGGATAAACATAGTAAAAATGGCAATCTTGCCAAAAGCAATCTACAGATTCAATGCAATCCCCACTAAAATCCCACCACAATTCTTCACTGACCTTGAAAGGATAATATTCAACTTTATATGGAAAAACAAAAACCCAGGATAGCCAAAACAACCCTATACAATAAAAGAACTTCAGGAGGCATCACCATTCCTGACTTAAAGCTCTACTACAGAGCTATAGTTCTGAAAACAGCCTGGTATTGGCACAAAAATAGACAGGTAGACCAATGGAATCAAATTGAAAATCCTGATATTAACCCACACACCTATGAACACCTGATTTTCGACAAAATGGCTAAAATTATACAATGGTGCAAGGACAGCATCTTCAACAAATGGTGCTGGCACAATTGGATGAGGGTGTGTAGAAGACTGCAGATAGACCCATGTCTGTCACCATGCACAAAACTTAAGTCCAAATGGATCAAAAACCTCAACATCAGTCCAGCCACATTGAACCTCTTAGAAGAGAAAATAGGAGCTACCCTTGAACAAATTGGTATAGGAGACCGCTTCCTGAACATAAAACTCCAGGGGCATAGACACTGAGAGCAACAATTAATAATTGGGACCTCTTCAAACTTAGAAGCTTCTGTAAGGCAAAGGACACAGTGGACAAGACCAAACGGCAGCCCACAAACTGGGAAAAGATTTTCACCAATCCTATATCCGACAAAGGGCTGATCTCCAAAATATACAAAGAACTCAAGAAAGTAGTCAACCAAACACCAAATAACCCTATTAAAAAATGTGGTACAGAACTGAAGAAAGAATTCTCAATAGAGGAAATCAAAAAGGCTGAAAGACACTTAAGAAAGTGCTCCACATCCTTAGCTATCAGGGAAATGCAAATCAAAACAACTTAGAGATACCATCTTACTCCTGCCAGAATGGCTAAAATTAGAAACACCAATGATGACTCATGCTGGAGAGGATGTGGAGAAAGGGGAACACTCTTCCACTGCTGGTGGGAGTGCAAACTCATACAGCCATTTTGGAGATCAGTATGGCGGTTCCTCAGGAAAATGGGAATTAGCTTAGCACAGGACTCGGCAATCCCTTTCTTAGGCATATACCCAAAGGATCCACATCCATGCAACAAAGACATCTGTTCAACTATGTTCATAGTAGCACTATTTGTAATAGCAAGAACCTGGAAGCAACCTAGATGCCCCTCAATTGAAAAATGGATAATGAAGATGTGGCACATCTACACAATGGAATACTACTCTGCAGAAAAAATAATGGTAACTTGAATTTCGCAGGCAAGTGGATGGCACTTGAAGAAACCATCCTGAATGAGGTAACCCAGTCACAAAAAGAGGAAACTAGTATGTACTCACTCAGATATGGATGTTAGACCTAGAGCAAAGGATCACCAGCCTATAATTCACACCACCAGAGGAACTAGGATACAAGGTATATTCTAAGAGATTCATATAAAGTCCCTCACAGAACTGGGAAGGGACAAGTCCCCCAGATCTCAGGTGAAGGGGGGCAGCGAATGGAGAGAGAGGTAGGAGAACATGAGGGGGAGGAAAGGAAAACATGTGCGACTAGGAAGATTGAGCCTGGTTAGGAATAGAAGATAGGAAAGAGAGAGAGAGAGAGAGAGAGAGAGAGAGAGAGAGAGAGAGAGAGAGAGAGAGAGAGAGAACATAAAAGAGGGAGCCAATATTGGTTTGAAGATAAAATTGAACACAAAGAAAGGTCGAGAGAACTACAAGACTGCTCCCAACTAACAATCTCAGCTTCCGTGGAAAGGCTATCATAAATGCCCTTCCTGGAGAGTGAGATCAACAACTAACTTCTCCATGGAGCCCTCAACTAATGCCTGTTGAAAATAGTAGCAAACACCCACACATAAACACTGAGTCGAACTAGAACCCAGAAGCAGATGGAGAGGACAAGACCATGCGGCAGAAGCACATAGAGACAGCTTACCTGAACAAGGAGGAGCTAACAGCCACTAGACTGATAGCTGGGAAGCCAGCATGGGACTGACTCAGGCCCCCCTGAATATGGGTCTCAGCCAGAAGGACTGAGAAGTCTAAGGGACCTCAGACAGTGGAGCCAGGATGCATCCCTGGTGCACAATAGGACCTTGCTAACACATTCCCCCATGGAGGGATACTGCCTTAACCTAGAGACAGGAGAGAGGCCCTAGTCCCTACTGCACATGACCTGTCAGATCTACATGACCCCAACTGGATGGCATTCCCCTACATATGGAATTGGGGTGGGGGGATGGGAGGGGAGGGTGGTTAGGGTGCATGTGAGAGGGCAGAGGGTAAAAGGGAGGGAGGGAGGGAGGGAGAGGGAACTGGGATTGACATGTAAAATAATAAATTAAATAAAAACAAATGCTTTGACTCCAAAATTTAAGTTCAAGGACAAGTTACTGGGGAAAATGATTTCTATTTTTGTTTCCACAGAAAATGAAAAGCTGTGGATTCCTTCCAGACTAAAGTGGTTTGATCAAGCCAGAGCGCCTGAAACAGAGTACCAGGTGATCCTACATTCAAAACAGCTGGACAAAGCAGCCTTACAGACTACAGCCAGGATTTCTGCATCTTCTTAGAATCCCCCATGACAGTGCACCTTACCAGCAGGAAGTAGTTTGGAAAGAACGACGCCCAAATTCCCAAATATTGTCTATAAATGTTTGTTTTCATTTAAATGGATTTGGTTATATAAAATAAAAAAAAGAAAATAATTTTTAAAAGGAAAAAATTATTACTGTATGTGTAAACATGATGTGTGTGTATGGGAACATACATGACATGTCCTGCACTGTGGAAGTCTGAAGACAACTTTGTAGTTTCCTCTTTACACCTTTATGTGGATTCTGGAAGTCAAATTCAGGTTGTTAGGCTTACATGGGGCTTTCCTCTGCCCACTGAGCCACCTTACCAGTCCTCTGGTTCTTCTCTTCTAAAGAGAAAATGGGTCCCAACTACAGTATATTAGGCTGAGGAACTTTCTGGAATTTTAGAATTGTAGCTGTGTCTTCTTTGGCTCAGATTAGTGCAGCATAAGTCACCCCCAAGCTATCTCAACTGTCCATTACCCAGACAACAGCCTTTAATGCATATATATTCAAATTTGGGAGTATATTAAAATAAAAATTTTACTCCATAAAGGGGTCTTAGGCACTGAATCCCCAGCCCTCTGTGATGCCCAGCTTCCACAGGATTCAAGATGAGAAGAGAGCCATAAAAATGAGACATAGAAAAATGTGGGAGAAATTTAACAATGAAATTATGTCAAAAGCAAAGGGTTCTTGGTCCAATAGAAAGGTCTTTGGTCCCAGGACCAGGTACTCTGCTACAGGAATCCCAGGTTCTGTCACTTGGGAGATGGGTGTCCCTCTCTGCACCTCAATGTTTTAGGCTTGTAGAAGGCATGGTGATCCCTGTCTCACAGAATTTCCTCTGGGAGTTGAAAGGATGTGAAATGTAACTCCACCCCCTGCCTGGCACACAGCATTACATCATCTCTTCTCCATCCGCCCAGGCATCTTTATATTAATAATTATAAACCCATATGGGAGGAGAAGTGAAGAGGATACTGTTGGTTTGTTTAAATCTGACATGTCACAAAACAGAGAAAAAGGAAAGGAGGTGGGGGAGGGAAACAGACAGAAAGAGAAGAAAGCAGGGAGGAGGAAGGAGGAAAAAGAGGAGGAGGAAAGGAAGATGAGGAAAATGATGAAAAAATCTGTTTGAAATGTGCCAAGAGTATGAGTTCAGATCTCATCACTGATATTAAAAAAAATGGGAGAAACCTGACTCATTTCAATTATTTTTATTTTTTTCTTGCCTGAATGTAAGCCCAGGACAGCCTCACAGACTGTTTTGCATGAATAAGGTGGAGACTGGGGGAAGTTCTCACCCAGTGGCCCAGAAAGGAACCTATGATGCTATCCCAGTACCCTACTTGGCTGGCTACCCTTCTAGCTCTGGTACCTGGAGCTGCTTGCTTGGTCTCCTCTTGCGTGAAGTGGGGTTGCTCTGATGCCCTCCTGGGAAAGACTGACAGCATGCCTTGCCCGTTTGGAAGGACAGAAGCATCTGTGTGATGTCTGAGGGTCTTTCCCCTATGGGTGAGTATTACTTCTGTTGTCACTGTTATATGATTTAGCTGGCCTGTCTCCCCAGTGGTCCCTGGATAAGGAGATGCCTTGCAATGTCATTGACATCCCAGCCCGTGGGTCTTCTGGTTGTATGCACAGGGCATACTGGAGACACAGTTCCTCTGTGTGTGTGTCTCAGCCTTTTGGATGTGATTAAAATGGAGCTTGCTGTGAGCACATGTCCCTAAAAGTCAGGATCCTTACTGAGAATGGCTGTCATCTGTTTCCTACTCCCTTGATGACTCTTCATTTTCTCTGTGGTGTTTGGAAGCTGGTGACTTCTCCCAAACCAAGTGCTGGAGGTAAGTGCCTCAGAAAATAATTTCCTGACCATGACACCCAAATCTCACATCCCCATTCCCATCTTCCTCATCTGTCCAATGACAGTTTTTCAGGGATTCCAGGGGGATTTAGGGATGCACAGAGAGACAGCCATTCAGTGAAATATCCACTATAAGGGAACATTCAAGATGAAGCCACAAGTGACTGCTGAGCCTTTGGCCCTTGCACAGTATGACCATCTAAATTTAATTAGTTCATACCTTTGCTCTGCCTCTACAAGGCCTTTATAAAACCAAGTTCCTTCACTGTGCTTCTGTGCTCCAGGCCTTGGCAGAGGCTAGATGCAGGCACAAACCCATCCATGGTTTTTCTGCCATTGCACACTCTGTCCAACAGTCATGAATGAGGAAAGGGCCAACCTGAGTGTGTCTCTGGAGGCCTGCATAGAATCTGGAGGCTTCCCAGTTTGCCAGTGCCTCTGGTGTCCCACCAGACAGGAAGACAGGCTTTCTCTGACTCTGGAGCCTGAGAGTCCTCCAAGTGGGGCACTAGCTGAAATGTCAGGCTGCTTTCCCTCTTTTCTGGAGCAAACTCTTACACCTTTCTGAAGCTCCCGACTGGGCCATATCTGAATACTTGAGGCTCTGGAACCATTGTCCACCTCCATCCACACCAATGCTGAGCTAATTAGGAGCAAGAGGTGACAGTGCTTCATGCTACATGTTCAATCAAGAGCCCCAGAGCCCCTCCAAGAGCAGTGTTTTGGAAATCATGATTATATACGGTAGCCTTGGTCAGAATTATTTGAGGCTCCTACTACATGCCTTATAAGTTCCTAGAAAACACTATACCCATCTTTACAGTAAACACCAAGGTCCTTTTCCATATGACCTTCATGTCCTCACCAGCATGGACTTGGCAAGTCTTAGGTCTCATTTTCTATTTCCTTCCACTAACCTCATTACAGGCATGTCTGGAACATGCCTTTTAAGCTGCTGCTCAGGATCTTTGCAGGCACTATTCCCTCTGATGCTCTTAGCTCCACACCTTTAGCCTGCTCAGATGTCAGCTTCATAGTTGGACCTTCTTTGACCTCCCTATCTGTGACTTCTCAGCTTCCCTCCTGCATCAATGTCTTCACAGGACAGCTAGCTTTTCCTACCCATTCATGAGTTTAGTTCTTAGTTTGTTATTCTACTAAATATGACACTGTGGGCTGGGGGTGCTTATTGTGCTATTTTGCTCTGGTTTGGTAAGCCCCTGGAACAGTGTTGGTTACTTAAAATTGCTCAGGAGTTAGTTGTTAGACAGGTGAATTATCTGCCCTTCATCTACTCCTATCCCAATGAGGCAAAAGCAAAGAGACCTTAAGAATGTTGCTTAAACTCTTGCAGCTAAATTGCAATATGTGTTGATAAACATGACCAACAAAGACTTCTGGATTATTCTCTGTGTGCCAGGAGCTGGATTCATACAAGGTCCCTGAGTGTGGAGCTCACATTTCAATTCCTCTGCATGGGATTCTCAGTCAGACTTGTCCCAGAATCACAATTTCCCCATCCCACCACTCTGATTTCTATGTTCAGGCAAACATTATTGTACCCAGGAAACTAGTTATGATCTATTTGAAGACAGGGGGTTGCTCCAGCTTCCCAAATTCTTAGGCAAGAAATATGGACTCTTGGGTTGTTAGCTTGTGGGTATGTTTGCAAATGACTCTTTTTTTTTTCTACTTCAAGCTCCCCATGGCTTCCCCTCTATTCTGTTTATCCATCATTGTGGCTTCAAACAGCCATAATTTTATTGCAAAACTCGTTTTTCAGGCAAGGGAACCAGACAAGGATCTGATGAATGGGTGTTCTGCTTTACACCATTAAACTCCAGAAAACCCAATCATCTAAAACTTCAGAGTTTGAGTAGGTGGAATTTTTGAAGAAACCATTCCATAGCTCTTCCCTCATACTTGGGCAGATAGATGATGATATGGTGGCTAATATTCTCAACTTGACAATATCTAGAACCATAAAGAGGCAGCCGCTGTGTGTGTCTGTGAGGGGAGTTTGATTTTTCTAGATAAAATTAATTGAGTAGGAAGACCACCTTCAAGTGTAGGCAGCGCCACCCCATCTCATGGGCTGGGGTCCTCCAGTGCGCAAAAAGGAGAAAGTGAGTCCCTGTTTTCTGACACTGGATGGCATATGACAAGCTGCCTCAAAGCCCTGATGCCCTGCCTTCTCCACCATGGTGGATATCATCAGTTGTGAGACAGAATTAACCACCCCTTCCTTCCATAAGTTGCTTTGGTCAGATATTTTGTCACAGAGAAGAGAAAAGTAACTAATGCAGCTGGCCAGGAGAAAGCCCAGAGCTTAGGCAGAAAGATTCACCTTTCTTTCCCACATTCCCTCTGTCAATGATAGAGCTGAGCCTGGCTGCAGTGATGCCCACCTGACTCATCTCAAATCATGAACCCTTTCCAAGAACAGAGTTTTGAGACCCGAGTCTCAGCCCCAGTGAAGCAATAACTAGAAAGGGAAGTGAAATTCTGCAAATGCCAGGCCACCAGCTTCACAGCAGTGGTTTCCACCACCCTCAACCTCTCCTGACCTCTTGGATCTGCTAACTTACTGCTACCCACTGGAAAATGGCACAGGAGTGACTCAACCAAGACTCAAATAAAAGTGCTGATATGAGAGGAACCAGACTCATCCACTTGATTTGTTACTGGGTCAGCATCAGGAGGTATAGGATGACTCTTCTAGAAGTTTCTTTCCCCAGGGGTTCACCTGGCAAGAGCATATTTGGGAAGTTTCCACAAAGGAAAAAGAGTGGTGTTTTGACTTTCCAAATGGTGGGGATGGAAGCAACACCGAGAACTCCTGTGGTTTTGAGCCCTTCTTCTTTGGGGTGAGATTGGGAGATTATCTGCACACAGCAACTGTGGGCTACAATGGATAAGCAAAGCTCGTGTCAAGGACCAACAGGAGCTCTTGGCACTCAGAGGTGTGAGGTGCTCTGTGTGTGGGGAGGTCCCCTGGCTATGTGGTTTATAGACACACAGAAGCCCTGCCTCCATCTTGTCTTACTCATGCTTCAGCTTACTAAAAGGCAGCAGTCTGTCTGTCTTCCCTGGATACTTGAGCATCCAGAAGGAGCAGAGCTGAAGCTGGCAGAGCCAGTGTGTTGTCAAAGGCACTGAAAGACAGGCTCCCCTCCCCACACAGATCTCCCAGCAGAAGGGTTTAGCCTGCATTTCTGCTGCTTGAACATCTCACATTCAGCCCAGCACAGAGTTTTCTTGTGTGCTAACTTAAGCTCTAACCTGAATATTTTGTCATGTACCTTCCTGCTGCCAGCCTTCTCCAAATTTCTCTCTAGAGTGGCCATGGTTTTCTGTCTTCAGTGAAGTCGGCACACCACACATTCTTGTCACCCATTCCGTGACTTCTCATCACACTATCCATCACTATGGCTTAAAGTAACCATGCTTTTATTGCAAATTTCATTTTGTGGTTGAGAATTCAGGCAGGGCTCATCTGGGGGGGGGGTGTTCTACTCTGTAGAGGGTAGACTGAGCTACCTTGGGGGTGCTTGCTGAAGAATCTCAGCTGGAGTTGCTGCTTTTGTCTGAAGCCCAGTTTGGAGAATCTAATTAAGTTCACATTATTCTCAGATTTTGTCTTCGTAGGGTTACTTGGAGGTGTGTCATCAGATGGAATAGTTGACCAGATTGCCACTGTATCTATCGCCTGTCCTTTGCATAGGGATTAAGGCCCCTCCCTATAAGGAGTGCTTCAGAGTAGGATGTAAGGGCTGAAGTGATAGCCCAGTAGATCAAGTGCTTGCCCAGCAAGCATGAGGACCTGAGTTCACCGTCAAGAACTGATACATACAAAGCAAAGTTTGATGACATGCATGTATGATGACATGCATTGGGAAAGTGAAGACAAGCATATCCCTGGGGCTTATTGGCTAGGTAGCCTAGACTACTTGGTGAACTTCAGGCCAATGAGAGACCCTGCCTCAAAGAACAAAATGGCTGGTTGACTCCAGAGGAGCCATACCCAAGGTTGTCCTTTTTCTTCTTCATTAATGTGAGCATGTTCTCAGAAAATATCACTTTCTAGCCACCCAGCCTGTCTTGTGAGCCAGCCCTGGTTGTCTTTACCACTTCTTCCTCCCACATTAGTCTCTAGCCACACCAGCCTTCTTCCTGTCCCACAAACACATCAAGCCAAGCCCTCTCTTTCAATCTTAGAAGTGCCTTATTTGCTGTCCCTCTGCTAGAATTGCCTTCCCCTAAAACTGCCCCTTTCTTGCCTCTTTGACTAAGTACCCTCAGTGGCACATTATCCCAGTGGACTTCTATGACTGGCCCTCTAAATTGGTTGAAAGAGACCATTTATCCCCTACCCTAAGTGCAAAACCAATTTCAGTCTATCATTTTCTTGTTACTGAGATGTTTGGTTCACCCTCTGGATTGCAAATAGCTTTGCTGTTGTTTAGAAAGTGGTCATCTCAGAAAGCCCTGGTCACAGAATCAGCCCCACAGTGCTCCTCATGGGGAGGGTACAGAGCAAAGTAACGCAGGGGCTGTAGGAGCAAACACACACCAGCAAGATTTTTTAATAATAGATGTTAAAAAATGAATCCAAACAAGGCAGCTTCCCCCACCAAACAGGACTAAGTGTAATGTCTATCATGGGCTGTGATATATGTCTGCTTGGAGACCGACTCGACAAAAGGCCAAATTTTCTTAAAAGCATGTTAAAATATTAATAGCTATCTGAAACAGTTTTCTTGCAACTGCTGCCAGTCTTTGCAAAGATGACATCAGACTGGAAAGAACTAGGAGACGTGGTAATGTCTTGGCCGTGGTGACCTACTGGGGTACCTAACCATTGGCTGCAGAGGGGCAGGCTGCGGTCTGGACGGGGAGGCCCCTGCTGGCTCCATCTGTGTGAATCAGAGTTACTAAGAAAGTTCGTATTTGACCTCACTCACCGTGATTCACTCCCTCCAGTGGGTTCTGTCCTGAAACTCCTTAAGAGCCCTACCAAGGCCCATTTGGTTTGATTCCAACCTTCCCACTGGCCTCTTCTCCTATCTGGCCCCTCTCCACTTCATGTCCACTGATATTCTTAGCAGACACTCATATCTACCCCTTTCCTAGAGCCACAGGACTCACTCTTATTTCTTCCTACAATGTTCTTCCCTCTCTGTGACGGTTAATATTGTTTGTCAACCTGACAATATCTAGAATGACTAAAGAAACAAATCTCTGGACATGTCTCTTAGCAATTATCTCAATTAACCTAACCTAATAGGTTAATTGAACTAAGAAGACCCTTTCCTGAATGTGGATGGCTGCATCCCTATGGATAGGATCCTGGGCTAAATACAAAGGAAACCATGAATTGTGATCTTGTGTTCATACCTTTCTGCTTTGCTTCCCAACTACAGATGTGAAGTGTTCAGTTACTCATGAGCCTGCCACCTTGTCTTCCCCAACATGGTGACTGTGCCCTGGAACCAAAATAAACCCTTCCCTCTTCAAGTTGCTTTTCTCATGTATTTTTTTTTTCGTAGTAACAAAACAAGTAACAAATAGGCTTCCTTATTCATCTTCTACTGTGTAAGCCTGTTGGAGAGTCATTCCTCATACCATATCCCTGTAAATTCTTATGAGACATGCGCAGAGCTTGTACATACGTGCTTTACTGTTGAGGTACATACGATGTATACCACCAATGGTGAAGTCTATTATAAGCAATGGATTTTGGGAGACAGGGGCCTGTCACTGTAGATCCTTTAGTTATAACAAATATGCCACCATAATAGAGGATCTTAACAACAAGGAAGGCCGTGGTTATGTGAGATGGTATCGTTGTCACTTTTCTGTTGCTGTGAAAAGATACCACGACCAAAGCAACTTATAATAGAAATCATTTAATTTGGAACTCAAGTTCTGTAGGGATGGTAGAGTCCATGACCATCATGGTAGGAAGCATGGCACCAGGCAGGCATGGGACTGGAGTGGTACCCGAGAACCCCCCCCCAGTAATACATTTCTTCCAACAAAGCCACACCTCCTAGTCCTTCCCAAACAGTTCCATCAACTAGGGATCAAGCATTAAAACATGAGCCTGTGGGGGTCATTCTCATTCAAAGAACCACAGTTGTGAAGTGTCTACTTCCCATTCAACTTTGTTAAAAACCTAATCTTGCTCAAATAAAGTCTATTGAGTTATTTTCTCTAAAGGAGCACATGGAAGCAACATAGTCTCCTGTGCCATTTTTTATCTTACTGTTCCCCATATAGAGAGGTTCTGGGTGTCTCTAGCCCCTTTTATAAACTCTCTGAAGTGCAGAGATTAAAGGCCCTTTTCCTTCACTATTGCATCAACAGTACTTTTCAGAGTAAGGAGCTAATAAATGACAGTGAACAAATGAATAAATCTGTTCCGTTACGCAGTGGGAACCAGATGATACTCATGATCCTGAGAGCTGGGGATCCTTTCCTATTTTTTATTGACCTGTTTGTTTGGTATACCCTGTCTCTAGTGTCCTGTGCTTTCTCCATGGAAATACATTGCTAGATATTAAGAAACAGCACAGAAGGTCTAGCATGGTCTCTGACCTACGGGTGAAGGACATGCTGGTGGCCATTTAGCCATGTTCCTTCCTCTGGTCCTTTGAGAGATCTTCATTCTCCCACTGTCCCATGCCTTCTCACCAGAAAAGAAGTAATGGTGCCATCTTTTTAATGCAACTGCCTAAGCTTAGAACCTCATGACATCTCTCTGACTTTTTCTCATCTCTCGTTTTTATCTCCAGAACCTGGAACTTGTGTTATCGTCTGACACCCAGTTTATAAAATGGAATAACTTCCTGGGAAGTACTTATGGAAAGAAAGGAAGGAAGGAAGGAAGAAAGGATGGATGGATGAGTGAATGTAAAAGGTGGTAAAGGAATATGATGGAATGCAGGAAGTTGTGTCTGTCCTGTGGACTTTCCTCCCCTTGGCTCCATTGTTTTCCCCCAGCCTTCAGCTCTGCTCTTCTTCCCTCTCCTGAGTTTTCAGAATCAAGGCAGTAGCAACTGCAGCATTCTTCCTTCATCTTACATCTTTCAAAAGCCCCTTCTGGTGTATCCTTCTCTGGTGACACCTGGTAATATTTCTAAGTTACAAAGCTTCCATTCAGCAAGAATTTATTGATGCTGCTATTACAGAACAGCACGGTGAAGGCTGGGGGATATAAAGCCTCCACTGACCTCCCAGGGGACACAGATGTGCAACCAATGGCAGGTTTCTAGGGGGAAGGGAGTGACAGATTTCATAGAGGAGTGAGCAAGTGAAATGACATGGGAAACTGCAAGAGGTCATTTGTCTTCCCCCTCTCCGCCTCCCTCACTTCATTCTCCTTTTACTGCCATTCATTACATCTCATTCACCCCTTTAGACAACACTGAATGGTAACAAACCAAATAGAGTTGCTGTGTTGAACAGTGGGGTTTGGGTATGAAAATGATCACAATAGAAAGTTATCCCCCAAACGCTGACTTCTACATGTACACACATAAATTCTGCATGTGCAAGCCTTCCCAGGTCCTCACCTGTGCACTGCGTATAAGCCATTGCTGGACCTGGAACCTGTGTTATTTTCCAACCCTCAGCTTACACCCTGGACTTGAGGCAAAGTTTCTGGTGAGCAGGGAAGGAATATTTAAGGTAAAGGAACATAACCTAGTGTGAAAAGTCAAATTCAAGCAGGAGAGGTTTGTTTGTTTGTTTGAGATAGGCTCTTTTGTAGTCCAGGCTGGATTCAAACTAAAAGTCCTCCTGCCTCAGCTTCCCCAATGCTGCAACTACAGATGCATACCATCACATTCAAATAGCAGGGGAGTTTTGAT
This sequence comes from Phodopus roborovskii, assembly GCF_943737965.1. Lineage (NCBI taxonomy): Eukaryota > Metazoa > Chordata > Mammalia > Rodentia > Cricetidae > Phodopus > Phodopus roborovskii. Next base: position 13,387,542 of record NW_026126558.1, on the reverse strand, counting down.
GCCTCAGGGTGACTGGGAATGTCCTGTGATTGGGAGGCAAGGACCTCTGGAGTTCTCTCTACTCAACAGAGTTCAAGGCTGTGAACTCTTCAGAGCTCCTGTCATTTCTCTCCTTCTAAATCTACATTTATATTGCCATCAGGTACCAGTTTTTAGATAAAAGATGCCAAGAAGTTTGTATGAGTCCTCACTCATTTTGTTCTCCAAAAGAGAGAAACTGGGATCATCGAAATCAAGCTGATGCTATTTCTCAGTGGGTACTAAGATGAAGATGACGACGATGACGATGATGATGATGACAGCCATAAAGAAAAATGTTAAAGAGGAGAAGATGGAAGAGGAGAAAATGGTGAGGAAGATGATGATGGCAGTTAATACTAATGACAATTAAGATGATGGTCATGTGATGATGCCTCCCCATCACAAATGTCCCCACTGACGTTTAAAGACCAGAAAATCCATGCTATTGTTTACACCCAAAGAAAGGATAACCTGTGTCTCTATCCAGGCACCTTTTTATATGCCAGTATATTCTGTTGCAGAAGAATATGCCAGGGGCACAAAATTGGGGGTTCGGGGAGATAAAGGATTTCATAAACAATAATGTAAACATGAATAGACCCCAAAGCTATCAAATGCCATGCTAGAGATGTGGGAGAAGAAATGAGGGTTAACAAGACATGCTTAAGAACAGATTGCAAGGCAGCCCGGCACCCCTGACACCTGTCAGCAAGCTGCTTTCAAAATCTTGATATTGCCTGGGAGCATAGTGAGTTAGTAGTGACTCTAAGTGTTGTTGGTGAGAGGGAAAGCAAAAAGCAGGAGAGAAATGTCTGCCTTATTTGTGTTAAGATTTCTGTTTTAGATTGCTTTGTTTTAGTTGGTTTCCTTCATTTCTTATCTCTTCTTTCCCTCCCTCCCTCCCTCTCTCCATCCTTCCCTTCCTCCCTTTCTTTCTTGTCTTCCCTTGCCTTCTTTTGTTTCCTTTCAGACAGCCTCATTCTGTAGCTCTAGATTTTCTTTGAACTCTTGCCTCAGACTCTCAAGGATAGAGATTATAGGCATAAGCGTCCATAGGCAAATGTTGCTTTTATTTATTTTTCTCTATTTCCTTTTTAAATGTTTATTCTGTTTTCTTCATGTAATTGCATATAATATATCCCCCTTTATCTTGATAATAATTTCTTGAATATTGGCAATCAGTATTTTAAATGTTATATTTAAGGCTTTTGCTTATTTGTCTATTGATGAAGTTACCATGAGTATGATGTACTCCAAGGTATAAATCACCATAAGTGCCTTTACATATTCGTTGCCAGCCATGTATGAGAACATCCATGGCAATATGCAATCAGAAAAAGCCAGAAATGGAAAAAATCCATCTATCAAAATAGTATTATCATCGTGAGATGGAGTACTATACAGCAATTGCAAGTACCTGTTAGAACTAAATGTAACCATAAGAATGGATTTTGGATTCACCATCTTGATAATATGAAGCCAATAGAATGAAAGTGTTTAATTTTTTGTCACAAAATTCAAAACAAGATTGGCAAAAGAAAATTGCTGTACATTTTGATCTGGAACATTAAATTGGATTAATATTATTAAAATTCATTGAGTTTTACTTGTGATCTGAGAGTTTTCTGTATGTGTTATATACCTCAGGAGCAATTTTAATGAAACATAATCACACATTATTAAGAGTAGAAACATCAGTAATGGAGGAATATATAGTCACTCCCAATCTGACCCCCTAGAGATGACAGCTGCCCTTCAAATATTTTGCATTTATCTGTAATGCATACACCACAACTGTTTGCTTCAGTTGCTGCACAAACCCAGTGGAAAGGAGCAGGTGAGATGGCTTCTTGAACAAAAGGATTCCAGCACAGGCATGAAGGGTTTGGAGCCCTAGTTCTTATGTAAAAAGCCATGCAGGCATGATTGCCCCTTTAGTTCCAGCAATGAGGAAAAAAGATGCGGGAGATACTGGTCCAGCAGGCTAGACAGACTAGTGGAATTCATTAACTTTGGAGATCAGTGAGGGACCCTTCCTTGGTAAGTAAAATGGAGAGTGATCAGGAAGACATGCAACATCAACCTGTGGCCTCCACACTCATGCACACATGCATGCTCATGCACCCTTATATGTACCTACACACACATACACCCACATGTACACATGCACCCTTACATGTGCCTACACACACACATACACCATTCACATGCAACCCTCATGTGTGCTTACATTCACATACACTCCACACATGTACCCTTACACATTATTACACATGCACCATGCAAACTTACCCTCACATATACCTAGAAACGCACACCCCACACATGCGCATTCACCCTCAAATGTGCCTACACACATGTTCTCTCTCACATGTGCTTACACAAACAACACATTTGAACACATATACACACCAAAAAGTTAAAAATGTTTCAGTGGTTGTATTGATTTGCCTCTTTTCTTATTGAGTGTTTTGATTGTTATAATCTTGGAAAGATTTATTTTTAATTATGTATATGTGTCTGTATACATATGTACATATGAGTGCAGGTACCTTTGGAGGCCAGAATCATATCCCTTGGATACAGAGATAGAGGTAGTTGTAAGCCACCAAATGTGGATGCTGGGAACTGAACTCAGGTCTTCTGGAGGAGCAGCAAGCACTTTAAATCAACGAGTCATCTCTCCATCCCCATTTGGTTACCGCTATTAGTGCCACACATGTTGTCACAATGACCACCTTTGATTTTCAAAGAATCCAAAGTATCACTGCTTTTCTTCATTTTAACATCTCAGAGATGAAATTATTCAATGGATTTGTATACATTTTCTAAGTGTCCCTTCAAACACCCAATGTCTGTTATTATTTGGATAAGAATGAGAAAATAGAATATCCTCTTAGAACAATCACCTGGTTTTGTTCCAAGAATATGAGTCTCTCTTTGCAAAGCTTTTTGAAATTCAGATTCAGCTTGGAGCAAAGCAATTGGAAGCTATTTTGACCAGGATTATCTCCGGGTTGTGGATTTGGCCCACATGCCTTTTCTTAGCTTAGTGGAAGTAAATGACTCATCTAGCTTCTCCACTTTCAAGGATTGATTGTGTTTGTCTGAAGAACTCTATTGAAAGCTCTGAGTGTCCTGAACCATTAGTAATGCCTGTTGTGTCACTGAAATGGGAGAGTCGTGTTGTTTGGAAGTTCACCCAGCTCTTCCACAGTCTCATGAAAATTCACTTCACTAGTGTGCTCGCTTATAATTCTATTCATGCACAAGTTGCCAGTGTGGAACTGTTTGCCAAAAACATTTCTTTTTAAGTTTTAAATTAAATATTTCTATTTTTGTTTTATGTGTATATGTGTTATGGTGTGTGTGTGTGTGTGCGTGCATGCACACACACACACACACACACACACACACACACACACACACACACACGGAGGCCAGACATCAATGCTGGGTATCTCCTCTGTCCAATTCCACTTTATATTTTGAAACAGGATCTCTCATTGAACCCAGAGTTTACCGACTGGCTAGACTGGCTGGCAAGTTAGTTCTGGGGAATGTACTTCCATGACCCCTATACACCAATATGTTGCTAAGGGAAGAGACACATGTCATCATAGCTAGCCTTTACACAGGCACTGGGCGGATATGAACTCTCAGGTCCTCATACATATACAGTAGGGGCTTCTTCTCCCCAGCTCATTTCATATCATCTCTAAGTCCTAGACAGAGACAGGATATGCACTGAAGTAGCAAGTTTGTTGTTCTGATTAAAAGCAAACATGCACCTACATACATTCACATACACATTCAATATACACATACATGGACATACATGTACACATGCACACAGGACACTCACCTGTGCCTATAAATGTACATACAGAGACACACATGCACACATGAGTGCACACATGAGCACATATAAGCACACCCACATGCACAAAACACATATACAAATAAGAGCTGCATTTAAATATAAACATACCAGTTCAAGACAGGAAACCCTATAAAATTATGTTTCCTCTGACCTTTCAGCAAAAGCATAATTTTTAACATCTCTCTTTTAAATTAAGAAATATGTTGAACTTAAAAAAACACATTGCTAGGCCAGGCATGGTGATGCATGCCTTTAATTCAGCATTTCAGAAACAGAGGCAGGAAAATCTCTGAGTTCTAGGCCAGCCAAGCCTACAAAAGAGTTCCAGGACAGCCACAGTTACACAGAGTAACCCTGTTTCAAAAAACCAAATGTATAAAAATAAAAAGAGGAGGAGACACACTACTTTAGGTAAGTAAAATAAATTAATCCCAAGACCAAGGTTTGTGGCTATCTTCCTTCTCATTTCCATGTACAGAGAGGCCTTACTCTTTGGGCTTGAGTGTCACAGCTATGGCTAACCATCAACTACTCTAGGCTATACAGCTCCAGCCCTGGGTGGAGAAATGGCTCAGGGGATAAAGGCACTTATAGCTAAACTTGGTGATATGAGTTCAATCTCCAGGACCCACATGGGGGAAGATGAGAATCAACTCTGGCAATTGTCCTCTGGCCTCCACTGGTGCACTGAGGGTGAATGGCCCCAGAGCCCCTTTCTATAAGACACTGTAATACCATCTTGTTGAGGGTACTCCTGGACTCCAAGGAGGGAGGAGATTAGAATGGGGATGATATGACTGCTTCTTAGGTGCTGGAAGTCATGCTAACATGACTTCATTCACTCTTCCCGACATACTGGGATAAAGGTCTCAGTGTCTGCAGAAGAGACAGCACAGGGGATTTCCATCCTTAGCATTCAGTGTTGTAATACCGTCTTCCCCCTCCTTATGTTTTATGACATGTATCTTGACTGGTGTGCTTGAAAGAGAATGAGCAGTGTGTGACCTCTAACTTGTCCACTGCTACAGACTAGTGGCTTTAACTTTACTTCTTACAAGATGCGTCACCCATTGTACAGAGAGGAAGACTGAGGCCAAAGCTTCAATGCTAATATATGTCAGTGCTATTGACTACTTCTACTCCAAAGTCATTGGCCCTGCCACTCTTATACGACCCTGATTCTTTATTAATCTATAGAGTGACCACCTTGGGGGATATAATGGAAGCTGGCTTCTTAGTGTGATCTGTCTGTAAGACTGGAGACATCTCTGGATGTCTCCTTCCTGTTTGAAGGTGATAAGAAGTGTCTGCAAAGGCTCTCATGCCTGGGGTCAGAGCTACAGGCATAAAGAGCTGGTGGTGGCACCCCCACTCCGGGCTCTCTGCACAGGACAGAGGGCACATGTGCACACGAACCTGTGCATTCATTAGCTAGCAGCTGCAGTTGGAGATCAATGATAAGTAGAAATTGTGTACATCCGACTGCTTGTGCCTGCTCTCCCTACCAAGCACGTGACTTCCTATTAACGATATCTCTCGTCTTACCAAACCGATATTTCCTGTAAACGGCTTAGACTAATTGTGGTTTTAACAAGGGTCACATTATGCCTCTCTGTGAGAGTGAACAAGCATAGGTCAGACAGTCAGACGGTCGGTCTGGAAAACAGATCCATACTCCCAATCTTTAAGGTTGATGTGAAGAACAGATAAGTGTGTTTGCGATGTGAAGTTGCCCTGGGAAAATAGAAACGGAGAAAAGTGCACTCCAGAGAAGGGTGACAGCCTGCAACGCAAGAGTCGTGGGTCTCTTGGCTGAGTATTAGGGACAAACAATCTGCTTGGATGAGAGACCCTGGAGTGTAACAGGGGAGATTCCCACCATGCTTGGCTCCATGGCAGTCAGACAGTTGTCTGATGGCTGTCATTCTGTCTGAGGACAGTGGCAGGGAGAACCATGTGACCATCAAAGGCCATCTTCTCCTAGACTGGTCCCTTCTTGCCCCTGGTCTTTCCCAGATACTTGGAAGTCCTGAAATGGCTGCTTTTAACCATGTTAGAGCACATAGTCTTGACTGGCATGTTACTCCACAGACTGGCTACATTTTGAACTCAGAGCTCTTGAACTCAACCTGTGCCTGGAAATGCAAAATGAAGACAAGGAGAAAGGTTTGAGCTTCCTTGCTTAACCCATGTCTGACTCCACAGCCCCCTTTTCCTGTTGTGATGTCAAGCGTGATATGACAGGGTGCCATTTATCACACAGACACCTTCCCCTGCTCCTCTTTCCCTCATCCTGTCTCTTTCACTTACTTTAGGTCACACTGAGACGTTTCCTACAGGGGAGCTTTCAACTTGGGTGACACTTTCCTGATGCTGATTCGTGTTCCAAAATGCCACAAGCAACGACACCAGCCTGGGATATGAGCATGTCAGAGACGTTTCTCTTCTTCTCCCACAGACACAACTCAATCATTTCCCTTCCAGTGTAAGTGGGGATTTCACTTGGTAAATGAGTATCTAAACCCACTAGGAGACTTCAACACAAGCACAACATGACACCAAAATTCTCTCCCCTCACCTCCTCTAACCGATCTAATGAAGAATACATAGGCATAGATCTTTGTGTCCGCTACACAGCAGAACACTCCCTAAAGTTGGAAATGTTTTTAACGTGTACTGTTTAATGTGGACACACAAGCCCACCAAGAAAATGCATGCATGTGGCTACTAAAACTGAGGAATGCAACATGAAACTGTTAACTCTCATAAATTTAAATTTAGCTATGTTTTTATATCAGCCGAATACAGGGAGACCCAAAATGAAGCCCACCTTGAATAAATTCCACTATTGATACAAAGTTAGTGAGGTCCATGAAAATTTAGACATTTTCACTCAATTGTTTTCTCCATCCCCCCAATGCATTTTCCAATTGCATGTGACCTCATTTTTATTGACTTAAATGTGGTATGTCTGATGATAGCTTAGATGGAAGAAAATGCTAAGTTCTTTAAAAAAAAGTCATTGTGTGCGTTTGTGCGTGTGTATGCGTGCCCGTGCTCACGTGCGCACACACGTGTGTACATTGTCATATCCATATACTTGTGGATAGCTGTGGAAGACATGAATCAGAACCTCTGGATCTGGAGTTATAGGCAGTTGTGGGTGCTGGCTGGGGACTGAACTAAAGTCCTCTGCTAGAGCAGCAAGCATGGAGCCATTTCTCCAGCCACCTAAATTTTCAGAGTGATGTGCTTGTGTTGAGGTCTGGAGCAAGGCGATGAATGAGACATGAACTGGCTTAGTGCAAAGTTAGGAAACAGGATCTATATTGTGTGGGAATTAGATGCACTCAGTAAAGTGGAACTGGTTCTGATTCAGAGTTCAGGTCTGAACTCCAGCATTCATTCATTCATTCATTCAACATTGGTCAAATTCCTACATTTTATGCACAACACTTAGAGGATGCTATGATTAAGGGGAAATTCTAGGCAATACCCAAATGGATGATCAAAATAATGTACTTAAAGAATTGTGAACCCCAGGAAATAAAAAGACCTGTTTGTATGTATTTTCTTTACAATTTTGTTTTAGAAATATTTGTTTTATTTTATGTGTAGAGGTGTTTCTTCTGCATTTACATCTGTGTACCACATGCATGATTAGAACTCATTGAGGTCAGAAGGGAGCTTCACATCCCCAGGAACTTGAGTTATGGATGGTTGTAAGTCATCATGTGGATACTGAGAACTGAATTTAGGTCCTGAATGCCCTTAACTTATGAGCCATCTTTCCAGCCCTATTATTATTTTTCTTAAATAACTAAATAAAACTTGATTTGGAAGAAGTAGCATAGAAGACTAGAATAATATGAGGAAGCTGTAAAACAAGTAGGCCTGCTCTCAGGAAGACACACGCTGATGCCCACCCATGAGTCCTGAAAACAGCAGCAAGCTGGGGGAAATGTGGGTCAGGTGAGAGTCTCCACAGAGCTGGAGCTACCCAAACTTGCTCAAGAGCCTTCACACTTTCTTTTAAGTCCAATTGCTGTAGACATCCAGCAGAACTCTTTTGAGCCGGTCCTTTGAGGGTACATTGTTTTGACTAATGCACCCATTAGATCCAGCTGGTGGCAGAAGGGTGGGAAAGTAGGTGACATTAAAGAGCTACAAAGAGTTTCAGCATTTCTAAGGATGAATTTGTCCTTGATAGGTACTTGGGAAATACAGCTGCCAAACTTCACATGTAGACTTAAAACTCTTGCAGAAGAGACATTTCTTGCTTGAAAAGTTGCTCATGTGAGCATCTCAGGACATGGATTACCCAGAAACATACAACAATAAGGGACCTGAGACTTCTGAGTCTTTGGACAACTTAGGCTCAGGTGGAGGAAAAGGGGAATCCACCAGGCAGTGTATTCTACAAAATGATGCCTAGAGAAAGGAGTAGGAAAGTCTATATGAATATCATGTGGATACATCCAGGCTGTTCACAATGGCAAGAAAAGATTTGGTAGTTACTAGAGTGCTGCCTTCCCGTTAATTAAGATGTCTCATGGAGAAGCCACTTGGCTACAAAGAGCAGTTATATGCAAATATGGAATTTGATGTTAAAGATTTTATTGTTATTATTACCATCATTATCTTTGTATATGTGTGGATGTACACATACATGCAGGGGCCATGGAACCCAGAAGAAGGTGTCAGATCTCTTGGAGATGGAGTACAGGTGACTGAGTTGCTTAACCTGGACTGAACTAAGTCCTCTTAAAGAGCAACAAGAGCTCTACAGCCCCAGAATTTTATTTTAAACTGCTAATCTGTGTGTGGACTGCAAAAAGACTTGGCATTGCTCCAACATCTTGGGAACTTATTCTGAGAGCATGGATTTCCCTGCTTCATTTCAGATCCAATTGGGTCAGAACATTTGGAGAGAGAGCCATATAAGTTGGGTCCCAGAGTTTTTTTTTTTTTTATCAGTGCTTGGATCTTTTTTTTTTAATTCTCTCCAGGCTGAGGCTTTGGTAAAAATTGCTTCAGAGTGAAGTAGAGACTATTGTATAATTGTGGGGAGGTGATGCTTTCCCAAGACATCACACATCATTAACAGGGTGCTTCCATACAAAGCCCCTCTGTGAGTGAGTGAGTGTGTGTGTGTGTGTGTGTGTGTGTGTGTGTGTGTGTGTGTGTGTGTGTTAGCAGAAATTTGAGACAGAGTTTCCCTGTATAGTTCTGACTGTCCTGGAATTTTCACTGTAGACTAGACAGACCTTGAACTCACAGAGATTTGCCTACCTCTCCTGATTGCTGGGATTAAAAGTGTGCACCAGCATGCCTGGTTCATCCTAAGCCTTTTTAATGGTTTGATTTTTATGTGCTGAGTGTCCTAGGGAACAGAGAAGAGGCCAACATGGGGAATTGAACAGTATATTGCTTCTATGAGAAAAGAAAGGCAGGATGTAAGGGGTGGTTATCACCTGGCCTGCTCAAACCTCATAGTAACAGAGGAAGAAATGGCAGATATATGTAGGTAGAAACTCCAGTGTGGGTTAAATGAAGCCAAGATTCTTCCCCAGTGTTCCATTCTGTCTTCAAGTGGTAACTGAATGGATTCTCAAGTCTTTTTGACTTGGAGCTACATGGCTGACCACTTCATGTCCATCCATACAACTTCTTCCAAGGAAACAAAAGTGAGTCTGAGAAACTGGGGCATTCATACTCATTGAAAAAGAAAATTTAGAAATTCTAAAGTTCTTCCCTAATGGTTTATCAAATTCCAATTTATGAGTTGGTTCAAGTAAGAGGACATTTGTTTCCTGGTACCAGGATGCATTTTCTAGTTCTTTAGTTTGCTTCTTGCTCAGCAGCTGAGTATGTAAATGACCTGGAGCCCTTCACTGGTGACTGAATGCTTCTGTTAGTTAATCTCCCCTCTTTCTAGTTATGTTTATGGAGTAGGAAATATGATTAAGGATGATAATTCAAACCCAATCCTGATTGTGCAATTTGGAAGTCAGTTCTCATGCCTTTGGCATCTTTATCTATTTTGATGGTTTGAATGAGAATGGTCCCCATAGCCCATGTATTTAAATACTTAGTCTGTAGTTAGGGACCTATTTTGGAAGTACTAAGTGATGGGGCCTTATTGGAGAAGATGTACTTCCAGGGTTGGCTTTGAGGTTTCATAAACCCCAGCCAGGTCCAGCCTCTCTCGATTTTCCTCTTCCTCTCCCGGTCTTTCTGCCTCCTGCTTGTGGATTAGATGAAAATTCTCAGATACTGTTGCAGCTTTATGCCTGCCAACCTGAGGCCATGCTTCCCATCATGGTGGAAATGGATTAACCCTCTGAAACTGTAAGCGAGACTTCAATTAGATGCTTTTGTATAATACCTTGGTCAAGGTGTCTTTTCACTGCAATAAAACAGTAACTATGACATCTATGAGACAGGGAGACCTGAAATAACAGAACCAGGCACAAGGACATCAAAGCATGGATGACCCCAGGCTCTTCCATTTCATAACCTTTCCTGAAATACTTTAGGGTCTCAGAACCTTCACTTAGATGTAGAAGAAAGGGTAGTGATGGAAAACTGCACAGAAAGAAACAAGGCTCTTGCGTATAAGAGCATCCTGGATCAGAAGGCTGAGGAAGAGGATGAAGGAGGCTAGAACAAGCTGACAGACTGAGGGTGGCAGGCATGCAGGGGAGAGAGCAATGGGCATGAAAAAAGTGTGTAAGTGATGTGGCTAGAAAGACGTTAGGAAGGAGTGAAAAATATTTCTTTTTTCCCTCTTCAAGTAACTTTAGAGAAACATTACTGTTTAGGGGTTGGAAAGTAGATTTGTGCTTTCTTTGGGTTGGACACTAGTCTCTCGGGCCTAACTAGATCCAATGATAATCTTATTTCTATATTTCCAACTTCTGTAGACATATCTTGATTCCTGTTGCTCAAGATCAGCCCATTCTACTTTTCACTTTCTCAATTTTCAACAGCAAAGACGATCTACTTATGAGACAACACTTGAACATACTTCCATGCAGGGGTTAATCAGTTGTTCCTCAGTAATAGCAGATTTTGCAAACAAACTCCTAAAGCAAATCCTACTTTATGCACAAAGACAAAAGGAATGACTGAACAATGTCTTGACATTGTATTTAAACAGTGTGGCTTTTCTAAGGATTGCTGGTGACAGTCCTTGGAAATTGATGAGCTGCTAAGGTCTGCAGAGAAAAGCTACAGCCATGGGCCAAAGGAGGATTTTACACTTGCCTGCCTAGAAAAATTGCTAAGCATAGGTAGGTTCTTTTTCAATACCCTATCTGAAAGCATTTATTCTAATAAACACAGGGAGATGAAATAATGATCATGTCACAGGTGCATAGAAAGGATAATAAGATATTAATATACAACCCAAATAAATGCAACTCCCTTTGAGGGAAATAGCTAACTTGCCAATATGTATGAATCAATTTAACTTATGAAGGGAGTAGAATTGCTTATTGGGTCATAGCAACTGTGGTGATTAACAGACTACCAGTTCTTTAAATTTGCCTCTGTCCAAGAAAAGTTTAAAATTCACTTTGCTTTTATATGCAGAACCCCACTACTTTCTCCACAATTTTAAATTCCGTATTTTTTTCTGTAAGGAAAAAAAAAATAAAGAAATAAAAGACTGAAAGCAAAATGAAGCCATTTGCAAAGCTAGATGTTTGCAAACATCTGTTCAAATTATAAAGTTATACTTTGCTCTGTTCCTGAGTTTTTCTTTTAATTGGGTTTTCACTTATTTATTTGCATGTTCATGTATGCATGCTCTCATACATGCAATATCATGCATATGGAGTTGAGAGGACATCTTGTAGTAACAAGTTCTTTCCTTCTACAGTGTGAGTTCTGGGGATCTAACTCAGCTTGTCAGGGTGGCAAGCATTTTCATCTTCTGAGCCAGTTCACTGACCCTTCCTTCTTAATGGCATTTTTTAAAATGTTCATTGACTGGCTTAGTAACTATCTCCTGAGTACCTACTAGGCGGGTACCTGGCATATTGTCAGGTTGTGAAGTGTGGATCTGTGAGCCTGTCTTTAGGAAGAAGAACTTGAGTAGATAAGGGCATATAGCATGGTGCACACGTGTGCACACAACTTACAATTACAAACAGTGAAATGTGATGACAGGGAGCATGGGAAATGGAATGTGGAATAAGGGGGATGTTATATTCAGTAAAGCGTCCAAAGATGCCTCTCTGAGAAGGGGCACACAGTGTGAGACCCCCAGGATGATCATCAAGACATGGTGGGGACGAGAAAAGATCATTTCAGACCCCCTGAGATTTACTGTAAGTTTTCATGAATAAAAGCCCAGCTTGGCTCTATTACTTCATTATACAGAAAAGGAAACTGAAGCTAGACTCAGGCCAAGGAGCTTTCTCAAAATCTTGTGTAAACTGTCATAACCTGGCATAGGTTTCTGGTTGTTGAACTGCTCAGAAGTGCCATTCTCTTCCAAGGCTTCAAGTGTAGAGTGTTCCAGAATCAATTATCTACTGTTAAAAAGTTGACAGCTTGTTTTGGTCTTGTTACTGGTAGGATCTTCTATAAAGCAAAGTTTCCTGTGTCCAGAACAAGAGCCGCAGCACACTGCAATAGTATGCAGCCTTCTTCTCTGCAGACTTGCTCCCTGCCCCCAGTGGTGGTGCCTTTTGCAAATGGATCCTGGCTGCTGCTAAGCATTTGTTCATCCTCATCCCACATTTCTGCCCTCTTCACCCTCCCATAAGCATGTCTAAGGACTAGAAAATCATGTTAATGCACCAAGGACTAGGGAGGCTGTTTTTGATATCTATTTATATCCTTTCTAGCTAGATGGAAATCCACCCTTAAGATCCCAACATCCACTATTAAAGGAGAAAGACAAAAACCAGCAGGTCAGGGCATGAGTCCCATTGGGAAGTTATTAGTGTCATCTTGGTATTGCTCAGTCTACTTCATCATTATAGCATGAATAGTCAATGCATGCTGGGTAAGGTGACCAATGCAGTCTGCTCTGGGCTCTGGGCTGAATGATGTTGTGTGTGTGTGTGTGTGTGTGTGTGTTCTGTGCATGTGCATTTTTTTTATAAGGACACGGTAATGGGTATTTATTGATCATCTGTATATGTCCAGACTATTGAAGAGAACAATATGCTTAACAGAGCACAAAAGCATAACTGTTTCAAAAAATTTGATAGTTGCTCCTAATCCTGGCTGCTTTTAAGCAATTTTGGTAACTTAAATGAAAGGTAATCCTTCAGAATGGTAACAGAACAAGAAAAGACCATATTCACCACATCAGGGCTCAGGGAAAGTGCCTAAGTCATTTCTTGCTACTTAAATTTCTCAAAGGGGAATTAATTTTAAAATGCGAGTCTCAGGCCTGAAGAGATGGCTCAGTGGTTAAGAGTACTGGCTGCTCTTCTAAAGGACATGGGTTCAATTCCCATCACCCACATGGCAGCCCACAACTGTCCATAGTTTAAGTTCCAGGGGCTTCGACACTCTTACACTTGCATGGATGTACATGCAAGCAAAACATGAATGTATCAAATAAAAATAAATAAACCATTTTAAAAAGTGACTCTCAAAACATTAATGGTGCATGGTAGATTGCAAATTTAAAAAATTAAAAATGGCAATGGCTCCTTATGAATGGGTCAAGCTGGAATGTGTTTGTTACTGTCCTGAGATTTCCTGTTATAGCCTACCAAGGTTTCAGAGCCAACCCATTTCAGATCCAGCAATGAGTTCCAGGGTCCCCTATGCTAATTTTACTTCTCTCTCCATTCTCATGCTTTGGTGGTATAGAAGGTCTATGAAAACCTTAAATAAATAAATGCATAATTATGCTCATTTAAAATTGCATGAAAACTCAGCCACATATATTCTCCTGGGTTATGTTGAGCCTATGGAGAAATAGTATGTGCTTTTGATCCTTTCAGAAAATTCTTATTTCTTGGTTATTAAGATTTCACTGGTAAGTTCTAGAAGACTGACTTTGGAGATGTTTGAGAAGCCAAATACCTACAATGAGATGGGTTCCTCATCATAAAACATTGTGTCCAAATGAAAGATTCCAGAGTATGCATGCCACCATGTATAGGTCACAAGAAGCTTTACCCCATCACAGAAAGCCTCCTTTAACACTTACTTTCCCTTTTTAGTTTTAGGTACATAGTTTACAAAATAATTAAGAAACTGTAGGCAGTCTGCTTCTCAGAGCAGAGCTTGCTATCTTTTCACCTTTGTTTGCTGTTTCTTATCTATTCCCAAGAAACGATAGCCAATAAAAAGACACGCTTTCAATGTGACTGAATTTGCTGATCTGGACAGGACACAGTGATATTCTAGAACGCTCTTGAAGAAATTAATTGAAGAAAGAGGACAGGAAGATCATAGTGAGTGCCTGCTTTTACACAAGGGTAGTATTATCTCTCCCACATCTTCACAGTGGAGTGAGATCTGATCACTTGGTATATGAGAAAACTGAGTGAGGCCCAACATAGTGGTGAGGTTCTCTTGATGGTACCCATTAATCAGCTGTAAAACTAGAATTCAGCCAGCCTGACTCCCAGCCCCCACTTTCCCAAGGTTAGTAATAGTGACTTGATTATGACCATGCCTTATTGTCAGTGTCCGGGAAGGAGGCACTGGTTTGAATGGGAAATGTTCCACACGGGCTCAGGTTTGTAACACTCGGTCCACAGTAAGTTTGGGGAGGAGGTAGAAGCCCTAGGAGGTACAATCTTGCTGGAGGAAGCATGCCACTGCTAATGGGATTTGAGAGGAACTAGCTTTACCCCACTTCCAGTTTGCTCTCTGTTTTTCATGTTTGCAATGAAAGATGTGATCTATCAACTTCCTGCTTGCATCTCCCGAAGCCATGTCTTCCTCCAAGAATAGGGACTTACTTCCTGGAACCAGAAGCCAAAAGAAACTTTTCTTTCCTTAAGTTGTTTTCTCACAGAATCAGAAGAGTAACTAATATATCCTCTTGGTGTCTTTGGTAAAGACTGTGAAAAAGCTTCAGAGTAGATCACACGGGAAAACCAGTCCCATTGAAGAGGCTAATTGTCACATGGCAATAGCAGGTTGGACTGGTAAACATTCGAATGTGCCCTATTAGCTAATTGGTGTTGCTGTGACCAATGCCAGGCAGAAGCAATTTAAGGAAGAAATGTTGGGTTTAGCATGTGGTTCAGGAGATACAGTCCACTGAGTTAGGGAAGGTGTGGTTGGTTGTTGGTTTGTGACTGCATTTTGCTCACACTTGGCAGACCGGGGGAGGAGAGAGAGAGAGAGAGAGAGAGAGAGAGAGAGAGAGAGAGAGAGAGAGAGAGAGAGAGAGAGAGAGAACACCCAGGCAGGAATCAGGATCAGCCTATAATCCTCTCCTCGTGGCTCACTTTCTCCCATGCATTCTCCTGCCTCAAAGGGTCCATAACCTCTCAGAACAGAACCACAAGCTGGGGACCAACTCCAAACAAACAAACCTGCATGGGAACATTACATTCTGGCCATAACAGAGACCAGTGCACAGTTCACTGACATCTTATTTCCAAATCTCCAACATTCCCACTTCATTCATGCTTGCCCCAACTTCTGTTTAGCTTCAAGACCCTTGCCACTTCTTCCTGGCTGCCGTTTCACCTCTTTGGATTGTGCCTCTACTCCTGCCTAAGAATGGAAAGCTTTTTATGTCTGGGGAAAATGAGACCATCTCTCCCATACCAGCTTAGATTTGCTTGTCTTAGGTTTGTCATGAAATGGATACATCTGTCCTGTGCTTCCAGAATATTCTTCAAGTGCCTACTTTACATGGTGTGTGTATGTGTCTGTGAGCCTGAACATGGTCACTAGTGGATGTGAGCAGGTCACTTAATGTAAGGATGCACAGTATGAACCGAAGTGCTGAGTGGCCTTAGCGGACTCCAGCGGCTTTCCTTGGGAGCTGGGTTTATTTGGGCCATATTGCTTTTCTCAACCACTTCCCCTGACCTCCCGCATTACTCTCTGTGGATTATTAGTATTATTGTTATTTTATGTATTTATTTATTTATTTTTTTACTGAGGGAGATACTTAGGTATGGTCTGGAGGAGATAAGTGATTTGGTCAAATCGTTACTGCCGAAGCTGGAGATTCCAGAGTACTTTAATAGCTCTGGCTGACCTCTAAATGAAACACCACCTTTGGTTATTAACATGTCTCTCTCTACTTTTATGATTTTTCGGAATATAATTTGTCACAGTTTTTATCTGCACAGAGCAAGCTTTAAGCTTTTAAAAATGTGAGTTATCTTTTTACAACTGCTAACAATTACACATCGTGGACAGGCTGTTCTGAAAACCAATTATGAAAAACCTGGCCTGGAGTGGATGCAGGGGCTCTGGAGTGTGTGTTCACTGCTCTGAGTCGTAGATTTCTGAACCCTGGCCACAGAGCTGCCTCTCACTTAGAAATGAGGAGCCAGATGCCAGGCTTAGAAATGGCCTGCAGATCTGGGAGATAGGATAGGGCCAGAGAAATTAGCTGTCCCTGTTCTGTATGGACATCTGATAAGCAGGATGCGGGCTGTTCCGCATTGGAGCAGTGAAGGGTTTGCTTGCTCTAAAACGCTGAGAGATGACTATCAGGAGGGAATTTCTGAGCTACTGTGCCTCAGGTTTCAGAGACTGGATTTGTTCTGTATCTCCCAGGCTCTGTGCTGGGTTCCGATCTCAGACACTGCCTTTTCCTCTTCCCCCTGTTCTCTGCGGTGTAGCCGAGGGAAAGTGTCAAGTCCCACTAGCACTGCCCATTACTCTGTGTCCCAGTTCTTGAGCCAATTGAGTTCAAATCTGGGTTCCGAGACCGTGTTCGAGCCAACCGCCTCTTGCTGCCTCAGCTTCTTCTTTGGGTAGCAGAAGAATTGAAGAAGTGGTGGAAAACACTCTGAAGGATGCCCAGTGAGTCAAAGAGCCTCTGTGCTCATGCTATTTGTGTGGTTATCCTTACACAGTGTCAAACACTGAGAGAGACACCATTTGCCCATGATGGTCAAATGACTGTGGCAACTAGCTCACCCAGGACAGTCTTCTGGCCATTTTCATTAAAGTAAAAGATCTTATTTTGTGGCAGTTGAGATTATGATGAAGAGTTGGCAGGAAATGGTGTGAAAACCAGGGGCAGATTTTTCAAATATGAGATTGAAGGAAACATCTGTGGTTAGACCACAAAGAAAGTAGGGCAGAGAGTAAAATGGGGGTGCCCTGAATGTGAGCTCACCCACTCTCCAGGTGCAGCACTTCTCCATCCCCTCAGGATGCTCCTTGTGCCCAGGCACCTTCTGCCTCCAGGAGGGGATCCTAGGACAAAGCACCTTGTGTCACTTACTTCCCCAGGGTTCAGGGCAAAGCAAATGTGTCCTCCACTGCCAGGGATTAAGCAAGGCAACTTGACAAATGGTAAAGGGGAGAGAGACAGAGGGAGGGGAGAGGAGAGGGGGAAAAAGGCAGGGCGAGAAGAGAGGAGAGACAGAGGGAAAAGAGAGAAAGGAGGAGAAAGAAGGAAAGAAAAGGGAGAGGACAGGGAAGAGAAAGAGGAGGAGGAGAGGAACATAAGAAGAGGACAAGAAGGGGGAAGTTGGAGAGGAGCAGGAGGGAGGGATAGGAGGAAGATGGGAAGGGGAAGAGGAGGAGGGGGAGTAGACAGGAAGAAGGTAGAAAAGGAAAAGACAGAGGAAAGGACAAGGACAAGAAAAATGGAAGACAGGAGAGGAGAAGAAGGAAGAGGAAGAGGAGAAGGGGAGGGGGAAGGCACGGAGGATAAAGAAGGGAAGGATGGGGATACATAGAGATGAACTCACCAACCTTGGTTACTGGCTTTCATGCATTATCTCACTTAAGCTATGTGGTTAGCCCCAACAGGCCTTAAGATATTCACTGTTGAGGGTTTTACAAATGACATGGGACGAAATTTTGTGGGGTGCGCCCACGTGCTGGTGTGTGTGTGTGTGTGTGTGTGTTGGGGATGACACTTGCCTGAAACTCAACCCCAAATCACCATAGATGGCAAGGGTAGGAGAGACACAAAACTGCCTCTTCTCTATCCCTGGGAAAGATTCTGAAGCTGCCTCCCAGGCATCAGCTGCAGGGATGCCCAGAACTATCCCTGCTGTAGCCTTTTCCTGAAGCTGGGAGCCTCCCCTGCTTCCCTCTGGGCTGAAGCATTGGAAACACCCCAATAACTGTGCCCTGGCCCTCCCCTGGCAGCTCCTACCTCCTCTTAAAAGAACAATTATAAAAGACTCTTTTCCAGGAAGTGATTGTTTTTCTTCTCCTCTCCAAGACCACTGTCTGCCTGGGCCTCAGGGGTAAAACATTCCCTTTGCTCAGTCTATGTGGCAGGAAATCTATGCAGAAAGGATGGGCAGGATCCTCTCAGGGCTTGCTTCCTTTACATTATTTTGCTTCTGTTATTTCTCATTCCTCTCCCAATCTGTTTTGGCAGCACAGGTTTGCTGGTGGGAACCAAGATTTGCATTGACTTTACCTCAGATCTGCCAACTTGACTCCCAGTGACCTCACTGCTATGCCTGGCTCTTCCCTGCCCACTGGGACCCCAGAGACCAGAGTGAGTGTTAATGACTGACAAACACATCGGGCTGGCAGAAACACCACAGAGGTACTGAGCACCCTCTGCATCATCCACCTAACAGGCCCTTGCCCACACATCTCTGAGGCAGGGTTTGTGTAGAAAGTCATGGGTCTTTGTCCTCTGAGGTTTCTGCTCCCAAGAAGCCTCCTACTCAGTGAGTAGTTTGTCTGTGCTGAGCCTATTTTCTTTGTCTGCCACTCCTAATCTCCCCTTAGGAGAACTGGTTCAGCTTGAGCCCAGGGTCTAGGTAGCCTGCCTCATACCAGCCTCCTCCTCAACAATCTAGGCATCTAGACCAAGGGGTTCTTTTAGACCCCAGGACCATCTACCCAGAGCCCACCGACAGCAAGCTCAAGATATGACTCTCTCTCTCTCTCTCCCTCCTTCTCTCTCTCTCTCTCCAGCTCTCTCTCTCCAGCTCTCTCTCTTTCTCCAGCTCTCTCTCTCTTCTCCCTCCCTCTGTCCCCCTTTCCTGTTCTAAGGATCAAACACAGGACCTTGGTCACTATACACAAGCACTCTACTACTGTCTGCTACTCCCAATACAGTATTGTGTATTTTTTGAGCATCTAAATGAACCAAGCACACTTCCAAGCATGGGACACTGAACTCCACATCCACGTTCACTGATTCAGCTAACCATGGGTCAGAATTATCTTTAAATGTATTAGATTTAACTAGTTGGTTAATTTGGTTAATTGGTATGTGTGTGTGTGTGTGTGTGTGTGTGTGTGTGTGTGTGTGTCAGGGCACTGGTTCTTGTGGAGGTCAGAGGTAATTTGTGGAAACCAATTCTTTTTTTCCAGCATAGGTCAGGCTATCAGCCTTGGTTATCTCATTAGTCTTTCAAAAAATATTTAATAATATGCCAGGGTAGTGAAGTGGCTGAGTTGGTAAAGGACTTGCCTACCATACATGAAGTCTTGAGTTTGAGCCCTCATACTGGGTAAGTTGGGTATAGTCATGCATGCCTACAATCCCAGGACCAAGGAGGTGGTGGCAGGGCAGGAGTTTAAAGTCATCCTCAGCTAAATAGTGAGTCTGAGATCTGCCTGGCCTACATGAGGCTTTGTCTCCAAAATGGACACAAGACAAAACTAACATAGTATATACACACTTATTCCCCGAGACAATGCAGTTAAACAGCTCTTTACCTGATACTTGCATCTTAAAGGGTGTTGTGAGTTACCCAGATGTGGTTTAAAGTACAAGGGAAGGTGGGTATAGGTTCCATGCAGTCTCTGAGCTGTTAGGTATAAACTTCAACATTTGCAGATATTGATATCTATGGCAGTTCTAGAGTTAAATGCTGCAGGTACTGAAGCACATGGCATCTGCTTCCCTTCATTTTTCTCTCACATGAATACTGGGAAGTAAGATTTGTGCAACTGCACTCATGCAAGAAAGAGTGTTTCTGCTGTCCACATCTTCCGAGGCCCGGTTCCTCCTAGCACATTTTATGTGGATGCTCATGAAGTGCTACAGACAGAACAGTGAAGAGAACAAGAATGCAGAGAGAAAGGAGACCTCACGTCAGATGGTGATGGTGCTGAGGAGACCAGCTCAGGCTCAGAGCTGCTGCACAGCCTCCCCTCACTCCTTGCGGTAATGATTGACTCTATTCCTGGCAGCCTCGAGTCAGACAGAAAATCTTCCTTCCAGACTGTTCAGAAGTCTGGTCTGCTGGGAGCCTCTCCCTCATTTTTGCCTGGTTCCACAGGCAAAAGTGCTTCCTCCTCCCCTGGGCCTGCTAGGCCTCCAGCTCATGTATCTTTCACTGGTTCTGTCTCACTGATCATCTGGTTAGAGATGTCTCCCCAACCACACACGGCATGTTTTCCTTATTTTACTTTTGTGGTGCTAGAACTTGAATTCAGGGCCTTGGGTAGGCCAGGGAAGTTGCCCGATTGTGCAACCCCCATCCCTATCCCTTAAGTTTATGCCTGGTGCACAGAAGCATTATGCAGTAGGTACTTACTTAATGCTTACTGGATCCGGTCATTGCTCCACCTAACATTGAGCAGAGAATTGCACTAGACTTAAGCTCTGGCAGTGAATTGAGCCTGTTGAATGAATCCAACACAAGGGTAGAGGTACTGGTAGGCTTTGTGTTGGGATTGGGAATGCTGTCCATACCTGAGCCTATCAGGGTCTGAAGTCTGGGTCAAGGAATTGGCATTTTAAAAGATTTATTATTTTTTTAATCACATATTTGTGTGTACAGGTATGAACAGAAGCCAAGGGTGTAGGATTCCCCTAGAACTGGAGTTAAAAATGGTTTTGAGGTACTCAACATGGATGATGGGAAGTAAACTCGGGTCCTCTACAAGAGTAGTATGTGCTCTTGGCAGTTGAGCTGTCTCCCTAGCCCTAGCAATTGGGTTTTGTTCTAAGTACCATTGTACAAAAGAAAGTTCTAACAGATTGGTGATGTAATCCAAGTGGGCCTTTGACTGCTGCCAGGTGGGTGACTTTGCTTTTAGGTAAACTAGTGTCCCCCCTAAATTTTCATCCCCTGAAACCTAAGTGCATTTGTTACTCTTCTTGTCACCATAACAAAATGTCCACCAGACACAGCTTAAGGAAGGGAAGAGTTCTTTTAGCTCAGCGTTTCAGTGAATTCAGCCCATTGCTGTGGGAATATATGATGGCAGCACATCTTCGTCCGTGATGGTGAGAGCTTCCAGCACAGCTTCTTACATCCTGGGAGTCTGGAAACATGGAGGAGACCAGAATCTGGGTTATGGCCTTTGAGTCTTACCTCATAGTAGCCTGTATCCTTCAGTGAGGCCCTATACCCTGAAATGCTCACAGTCTTCCTAAACAGCACCCTCAGCTAGAAAACAAGTGGTCAAACACACCAGCATGTGGGGAGCATTTCACATTCAAGCCGTGACACTAAGAATGGGAATGCATTTGAAAATGGGCTTCTTGAAGTTATAATTAGTGCTGTGGGATCACACTAGAATGGGTTAGCCCTAATTCAAAGACTACGGCCAGTTTTCAAGTAATATCATAATATAGAAAGATACGGAGGTGAGAAGCACAAAGGCAGAGACTGGACTCTACATCTATGAACTATAAAATGTGTCTAGTTACTAGCTATTACCATGACCCAAGCAGAGTCTAGAATGGATCCCCCTTCTGAGCCTCCAAAAGGAAGACCCCAGACGGTGGAAGCACAAGTATATGCTTTCAGCCCTTAGTTAAAGGCACCAAAATAAAGCCATAATGGTGTACATAGGGGGAAAAGTGATGAAATGAGAGAGAATAACTAGACAAGCAAATAAGGACTGAGGTAGTTGGGGGTCAAAGTACAGAGCAGACCATCAGAATAGCTGCATACCCTTCTGGTTTTGTTGGCCAACAGAACACAGTCTTCTGGCTTAGTTGCAGCATATTGGGAGATAAAATGACCCCACTTTCTTATCCAGGAGACAAGACCTCACTCTCTGAGCATAGACTGCCACTGGGCACAGGATAGGGCCGAAGGTACCATAACATTCCAGGGTGGACTTAGAGACAGAAGACTCAGCTTGGGATTACGAGGTCTACATGAATGAAACCCATGACTGGCTGCTATTCTTAAAGACAACATATGGGTTCAAATGTGTTTAATTAGGGGATCACCACTCTAGAGAAAGGTGGTAGAAGCTACAAGATGGGAAAATAAAGATAAGCTCGGCTTTTGTATATCCTGAAGGCACCACACAATTTGCCCTTAAAAGGCCACTTTTGACACATAAGCAATCCCACTAGGGAACCTGTAAAGAAGGTTCTAGAATGTTCCAGTTTAACCCCAACTCAGTGGGTGTTGCATAATCTCATATCTTTACAATGGGTGAAAGGTGGGTGTAGAGATTTTTCAGTGGGCAGAATTCTTGTTATACCAATGTGAGGATGTGAGTTCAGGTTCTCTGGACTTAACCCAAAGCTGGGAGTGGCAGCACTTTCTTGTAACCCCAGTGCTGGGGTATTGGTGGCTAGATAGGCAGATCTCCATGGCTCGCTGGTCAGCCAGTGTAGCCAAACCAGCAAAATTTGTGTTCAGTGAAAGACCTCGTCTCCAAATCACATGAAGAACAATAGAGGAGATACATAAAGCCAACTGCTGACCTACATGCAACAACAATAATAACAGAGGAAAATAGGAAAATAATAGCCCTTCTTGCAGGGACTTCAGGCTGTGTTGGGACAGTACATGAAAGCACAGGTCATCTTCCTTTATGGCTGTGTGTTGGAATCACTCAAGGAACTTGGCGGAACACAGGTGCTTGCCTCTACCTCCTTAATCTGATTGAACAGGACTGGGGTACAACCTGAGCATCAGGCTACCCCAGTATATCATTTGGGGAAGTAGTGCCATGACCCCCTTGGCACACTGGCAAGCATCCATCACTCTCAGCTTCAGTGAGAGGTGTGATCTACTCTTCAGTGGTGAGTTTAGCCTTGCACAAATTTCTTTCTCTTCTTTGCAAGGTGGTTGTTCCAGTCACTTTTATAGTAGTTACTGTTTTTTGTTGTTATGACAACAGAAAGGGGTTTGTTTTTGAGTTGGCTCACAGTTTAGGGGATACAGTCCATCATAGGGAGGACATGCATATAGGAGGGCCTCAATTTATGGTGGAAGGGAGTTGTGGCTGATGACATCACATCAGCAGACAGGAACAGGAAGCAAGGGGCTCAGGTGGGTATAACTTTCAAGGCTTCACATTCTGTAGTCTGCATATGCTTGCTATGCTCAGTATCTGCAAGGTTGCACACTGTGGACCAGGTTTCAAATACACAAGCCTGGGGCAGGGGGTAGCCTAGCTTACCTATGTGTAAAATGAACCCAAATTCTGATCTTTGGAGGTAATTCTCCAGGATGATGGGCATCCACAGAATGTCTAGGCACACAGTAGCATGGGTTTGACCCAGGACACTACATAAAAGTAAATATTTGATTGTGGCCCCTCTGGAACCCATGTCTCCCACACCTCTAAAACCACTTGCATGGCATCCTTACCATGGCTTTCTTTACAGGCCCTCAACCATGTGTGGAGATGTGGAAGCATATTAATGAAGTTCCATTCTTTAAATAGCGCAGAGCACACATCTGACTCTATGTTTATCTGCCTGCTGGAATCAATGGTGTAAATAATGGCGCCATGTGATATTTGAATATTTCTACAACTCATATTTTTTATTCTAATTAAAGCCAGAATTTTCCCTTTTAGAAATCAGTATGAATAATAAAAACCCAGCTGCCTGACTATTAACACTGTAGTTTTTTGTTGAAAAAATAATTGTAAAGGGCTGGGAAGTGAAGGCTGGTGTGACAGGCTCTTTCCACAGGGGGTGGCCTGAGTGTGACAATCCTGACCCTCGGGGACTTGCTGGCTCTTATCCCTGTCCCAGCATCATCTGGAGTCTTCCCAGAGCCAGAATGGATTCCATTTCCCAATTGAAGGGTCCTTCTAGGACTGACTTTCTTACACACAATGTCAGCTGCCCCTGACTGCTCACAAGGTTTGCCTACCAGGCTGCGGAGACTCTGTAGCTCACCTAGCACACCTGGAAAACCAGCCGGAGTGTGGAATGGATGATATTGCTTTTTACTGTTATTGAACTGCAGCCTACCTGCTGGGCTGACCATCTGTTGAGCTTGTCTCCTTTTGGGACCATTGGAGAAAAATATCTTCCTTGGCTTTTTGTGGTGCTGTTGTTTCTAGGAGCTGAGAACACCCATTGGCTCTGGGACCCTTTGTCTTCAAATCACACAGCCCCCACCTTTGTGTCTACTGTCACTTCTCTTGCAACTGTACCATTAAAGGGGATCCTTGTGGCATCCAGGTATCTACCTGGATATCCCTTATCTTGTTGTTAACTCATTTGTCTGGCCACCCTGATGTCCCTGTAACTCTAAAAAGTCATTTGGAGGATCAAATAAAATAATCCACAGCCCAAAACTCAGCTCATGAGCTCCAGTCTGAGTTTCAGGGAATCCTTCTCATTTACCAGAGCACCCGCTCTCTGATTTCCTAACCTTTGAAACAGGTGGAGAGGGGTTCTGTGTGGGACCATCCAGCCCAGATCTCTTTGCAAAATATCTCAGTCCTGGCATTCCTTACAACCTGCCCTGTGCTCCTACAGACCCTGCAGTCAGCTAGAAGTGAAGTCTCTGGCTCCTGAACCACTTCTTAGCCTTAGCCATCTAATAGGCAATGGATTTCAACATTTTTGCTTGCTTTTTAATTGGGAATAAATGTTGAGAAATGGAGCTGAGATAGCCCTGGGAAGGAGAAGTCACTACTTCCACATTCCACCCTTGTCCAAAGTCAAGGCTGCTAAGCCTTGCAGGGAGAGGCTGGATAAATGCAAAATGATTCACGCACACACACACACAGAGAACGCAACAGGCACATGCCACCATCTAGCTTGTGGTTGTGGACTCTGAGCCTCTCTCCCTCCACTCTATAAGGAGGCTGGGCATTGATCTCTAGGAAAACATCCCATTTCACCAGGAAGTAAAAAGCTAGCTCTAGAGAGGCCTTAGACCTTGCCCTGTGCAACCTCTAAAGTGCTGCCCAGCTGGGGACACGGTGTGGCGCTGAGTCCCCACTGCTGATCCATCTCTGGCCACAGTCTCATTTAACATCGTAGATTTGGCTAAACAAAATGTTTCTTTATTTCCTTCTCCCTCCCTACATTACCCAAGTTTTTTAAACTCTACTCAAACTAAATTTTTTATTTATCTTGAATTAAATATCTACTGTATTCCAGCCACTGGCTCCCCATTCTCTCATCAAACTCTACAAAGTTCCCTGAAGATGAGTCTAGACTTCCTGCCTTTCTTTGCAAGTTGGAAAAGGAAGCACAGATCAGACAAGTTAAGTAAGTAGTCTAGAGTCACACAGCCTCTAATTGGGAGAATTGTCATTTAAATCCAGGGTGTGCTGACTATGTACTTCAATATCAATAAACTTTAAGGAAGTGTGTATGCATGTGTGTGTGTGTGTGTGTGTGTGTGTGTGTGTGTGTGTGTGTATGGGGGGGGTCTATCATTGTGGATTATCATTCCTTTGTAAGATAAACCAGTCTGGTCAGGAGCATTAAATTAGTTGGAGGAAAAATGCACACAAGAGCTTCAGGAAAATAAATGAAGGGTAGAAGGAAGGAAAGAAGGAAGAAAGGAAGGGGAAAACAAACACTTCTTCCAGGTTACCACTTGGCCACCTCTACAGAAAACATTAATAATAGATAAATAATAATTAATTAGTAAGCTTAGCACAGAGATGTTAATAGTGAAGAGTACAGACATCTCTGGGCTTTGAGGCCAGTAAGATGGGTGAAACAAAAAAGGAAACTGAGGGACCTGAGTATGAGACAGGAGCAGGGAAGCAGAGTTCAGGCCATGAAGGTGGGCTACACATCAGCAGGACATGGGGTGCCAAGTAGGAAAGGTCACCACCAAGGACACCTGTACCAATGCTGGCTACACTTACAAGCAAGTGTCTTGTTTCTATGCCTGCCACATATTCCCACCGTGGGTGAGCTCACCTACCTTTCAGAGACCCCTTGAGCAGTGGGCACTTCTGCTGTCCCCATTTCACAGACAAGGACCGAGGCCAAGAGAAGAAAAGCAACTCAAACACAGTCACACAGCTATCCAGCAGTTGTTACTGTGGGCTGTGAGCAGAAACAGCGTGGGCTTGATTTCAGGTTCTGCAGTTTGATAGCTGTCAAGGAGCTTTGAGCAGAACTGTTATGTCCTTTCTGAATCTCAATTTATTCATCTAGAAAATGGAAAAGTGTTAGATTCTTCTCTCATGGGGGTCTTCAGGAGAAAATAAAGTGAATATTGGTTAATATGATGTCCCCTTGATACAATATTGGCGTGCAGAAACAAGTGGTAAAGGTAAAAGGTTTGAACCCACAAAGAGGCGAAGATAGAGTTCAGCCCCTTTCAAAGTCTTGTTAAATTGCAAAAGCCCTTGGAGTGGATTCTCATCTTCAGGCCTACCTGGCCTCTGGGAACACTCAGTACAACCTTGGTACCAGGCTAGCCTATGAGTCTTGGTGGCCCCAGTGTGGCTGGGGAGAGGCTGCCTGGGAGCGGGCTTGGCCCAAGTCCAGGAGAAGCTTTGGCGCCCTGTCTGAGACCAGACACAGGCCAAGGTCACTCAGTGGGGCCCTAGGCAGAAGGTTGGAGGTTCCCGGGGGTGGGGCTGGTAAAAAGCCAAGGGAGCCAGCTGCCTTGAAGGAAGGGTGGGGTTAGAAGCCATGTGTTTGGCACGAGACCAAGGGACAGAGGACTCCTTTCCGACAGGATGAGATGGTACCGCCTTGTCCCTTGCTCCCATTTCCAGAGGCAGAGCTGTCAGAAACTGCTGAAGCCTGGGGTCCATCTAGAGGAGCTGAGGTGCAAGGGAAGACAAATATTTTTCATGCCATCATCAGGTAGAGTCCAGAGACCACAAAGGGAACAATCAGGCACGGTTGGGGGTCTGAAGCTACTAGTTCCTTCCTACTCCTGAGGGTCCTGCTCTGGGATGGATGAGAGGCAGGGCTGGCGCCAGGCAGTCCTAGGTGAGGCCCTGCCCTCAAGGTGGACTCTGGCTCTTTGATGTGGCAGTCACCCCACTTGTACTTTTGTTTCCTTCTGTGGAGGTGAATGAGCACAGGAAAGCCCTTGTGATGATACCGTGGCGTGGCATGGGGATGGGCATAACAGTTGTCACATTGCAGGTGTAGCTGTAATGCTTGGCTCACTAATACACCTATGTTCCCTACTGAAGCATCCATTCCATAAATGTAGGCTAGTTTCTCACTCAGCTCCCAATTGTTTGTAGTGAAGAAAAGACCTGAAATAGGACAGGGGTTTGGCCTTTGCTGTGTTAATGAGTGTGTAGGAACCGTGACCTTTCCAACTCGGATCTCCACTAAAAAAAGATGATGAAAATGGCTACCCATCATCCTCCCAGGATGACATCAAACACAAGGGTCTCAGCATTAGGATAACACTGCTGTATACAGAGGGGAAAGGATGCTGGAACAAGTGGCTCTGGCCTCCTTGCTTCTGCATCTGCCTACTGAGAGGAGCACCATTTCTGGCTGATCTGTGTCCCCAGCTTTCTGTCCCTAAATGCCATGTGTTAGGCTTAAGGTTTTGGTTCTTATTGAGCCTGACCCTCCAAGGCAAAGATTTCCACTGGCATTGGCATTCCAATAAAGCCCTTTCACACTGACTTTGTTCTCTGGTCTCCTGTATGGATGATGGAATCTCAGAGCAGGGACACAGTTGAGAATGGGCCCTAAACACACACACACACACACACACACACACACACACACACACACACACACACACACACACACAGACTGAATATGTATGTCTGAACAAAATGGCAAATGAGAGGGTCAATATAAAAACTAGACATTCAGGTTCATGAGGATCAGAAGAATTTCTCAGGATGCTTTTGTTTATGGCTTGGACTCCTGAGGAAGAAGAGACTTACCCTCCATACCTGAATAGGTACGAGCTGAAGTAGAGTGAAATGGCAGGAGGAAGATTATGGAAAGAAACTCAACTTCTGTCTGTTCCATGCATGCTTCCAAGAACATTTGTCATTGTTATGAACACTCTCCACTGAGACCCTTTTCCATTATTCTCTAAAACTCACTGGTGAAGATATCCAATTGATACAAATATTTTCATGTCTAGATGTTAAAACCATTTTCATCAACTACAATTTGAAGCTGGTATAGAGTTATGCTATGGATGAATGATGCACAGTCACCTGAGTGTGAGGCACTGGGATCTTTTCCTTTTTTGGCAGCCTGAATACTATTTATTCTTAGCTGTAGGTTGGGGAATGTCTACCTGGTATCTAACAAGAAGCAGGAACTGAATTTGCAAAAGCAAAAAGGGAAATCTCATGGCTGTTCCAGCATAGCTTCCTGGATGTGCGTGCATTTTGGGAAGGGGAGTTCAAGAAGTTGTAACTTCTCCAATCAATTTATCTTCTTATTAAGCATGGCCTTACTTCCTCACTTATTTCCCTGGGCATTTCTACATCCACTCATTCACTCATGCACTCATTCTTTGCATACTTGTAAAGTACTCACAGACTACATAGAGCTTAGTTCTTGGTCCTGAGCAGAACTCACACAAAGGGCATTGCTGTGTTACTGGCATCCAAACATGCTGAATCTCATTAGCCTATGATAATGTCCCTTCTTCAAATCTGGTGATGTTGTAAACACAAGTATCTCACACACTTCCTTGCCATAGCAGAACACCAGAGAATGGCAAAGTTAAAGCATTAAGTCTGTGTCACCTAATAACCTATGTATAATACAAAGACTCCATTCTGGGCCCAGGAGAAGGGACAAAGATGGAAGGAAGGAGGAGCTGTTCTGGGTTAAGGACCCTTTGTCCTGTCTTCCTGTACTAATGATGGTCTAAGAGAGGCTCCAAGCATGTTCATGGGGCATTGCTTCACCTCTGGGTGAAGAAATTCCATGGCGTTCAAACACATTGCAGAAGCAAATATGTCAAATGATCAAAAAGTGAAAACTTCTGACCAGAAGATTAGAGCAACACCAAAGTGGATTCCTAGACACTAATGCTTGGAACATTATGAATCTTCACCTAGGAAGATGTGATTCTAGCCCCTTTTTTGTCCATTTTAACACAGGCCTGGGTTTCACTTCATCTTTCCCGTTCTTCTGACTCCATAGAGGAAACCACTCATTCCTATACTCACATCATTTAGCCCTTCTTTGCTCTATTTCCAGCCAGACAGTAAAGCTGATTTTTTTCCCCAAATAAGTCCAGAAGAATGCTTTCAAATGCAGGCTTGTCATCAGACTTCTCTACCAGGTCTAGTTTATAGTCCCAGTTGCAGTAAACAACTTTTGGTTTGCAACAACCATAACTAGTATTCGTCAGGCTCCTGTATTATCACATTTAGTCTTGCTGCTAGGATGTAGGAAGTACTGACCTCATTTGGGAAAGAAAGAAAGAATTTGGACTTCATATTAACAAACACATCTCAATTCCTATCAGGCTTTTTCTGGGTCAGTGTATGTCACACATATCTTCATGTGTTCTACCCTTAGATAGAATCCTTTTCTGGGAGTAGAAGAACCCATTCTACTACCCACAGGCATGGTGAGAAGCAGGAGTTGTATTAAAATACTTCAGCCCTGGGTAGGCCCATTCTGAGGCTCTTTCTATACACTGTCTCCTAGAGGTCACTAGTGGAATTACCTCCAGTTGCCCAGGGAGACTTAGAAAGGGCAGATACCACCTTGCTTACCTGGTGCCTTTCTCACTCTCCTGCTGTGCCCCAGGAGACTCAATTCCTTAGCTAATTCCTTGTCTTCATTGTCCCTCTCACAATCTATTTCTGGTAGTTGTCAAACCAAGTCTGAGCAGCCTGGCCACTTAGCCAGAGTTCAGCTGTGTTTTAGTCTATGTAGCCTGTATATGATATAATTCTGTTGGCCAGTTACTAGTTTCTTATCGGCTAGCTCTGTCTTAAGTATTAACCCATTTCTATGTATTTCCACATGGTCTTACTGAAAGCGGAGGAATGGCGGTTATGTTCTCTCCAGACTCTCCATCTTGACTCCTCCTTACTACTTCCTCTTTCCTCCTTGTCTCCTAGTCCCTCCTATTTTCCTTTCTTATTGGCCAACAGTGCTTTATTCATTAACCAATATAAGAAACATATACAGAATGACATCTCCCATCAGTAGCCGGAGAGAATACTACAGATAGAGCAGCTCACAAACAATGGAAAACCAACCCTCACAGTTCTGGAAAATGAAAAGTCAAAATCAAGGTACTAGCCAACTTACTGTCTGGTGAGCATTTCTTTCCATGTACACAGCTGATGTTTTTTTCTTTTGCTATACCTTCCCAGAGCTCATGGGGCAATCTCAACTTCTCAGGGCCTCATATAAAGTCTCCAATCTCCTCCTTAAGATCTCTATTCTTACTACCCAGCCAGTTATCTCCCAGAGTTGCCATATCTTGATACCATCCTTGGGGGTTATATTTTAGTGGCTGAGTTTGGAAGATACACAGAGGTTTCTGCTACAGCAGGATAGCAATGTGGTCAGATTCATTTCCCATGAAGCAAGGCCTGTATTTGTAAGTTTAAAACTGACATACCACCTATCATTCCAGATCTCTATGTGGAAGTATCCCAAAGGAGGAGAGAACCCGTTCTTTTAGGTACCATAACAAAGGAGGGGTACCCAGTCTGGAGAGACTTTCTCTCACCCAGAACCAGGAGGAACCAGGCATTGACAATCCTAGCACCTCCTACAGTATTCTCTATATGTGCTAGCTGACCCTAAATTGTGGGTTGGGGAGGGCACAGAAAGACTGGCTCATGCCACTCAACTGGTTGGAAAGCACCTAACTTTCTAGATTGCTTAGCCCCTTTCTGGCATGTGCTAATATGCAAGGCTGGCACGAGGGAGGGTGCCGTCTGGCAGGTCGATCCTTCATATGGAACATTAAGCCGAGGTCCTGCACAGTCTTGAACATTAACCATCCCCTGGTACCCATGAAGAAGAGCTACGGGTTTTATTAACCTCAGTGTCCTGGATGCGTTGTGCACTAGAAACACCATCATTAACCCACCTCCAGATGGGGGACAGGGACCTCTCTCCCAGCTCTGTTCCAAGAGACCAGGCCCTCTGAAATGCCTTCAATAATTTAAAGAAGCTACCTAAATGTGATCATAAAGTCTATAACGTCACCTCAAGGATGGCAATTCATAAAGATTTTGTGATAGTAAAAACTGCTTTGTTCTGTTAGGAGCCTTGGAAAGTTTGTGTGTGTGTGTGTGTGTGTGTGTGTGTGTGTGTGTGTGTGTGTGTGTGTGTGGTGGGGGCATGGTTTTGTCACCATGCTCCTGCAACTGTGATTTCTCTAAGCTCCTGGTTTAATTATTCCTAACATCATGGCCACAGCACGACCCATTAACAACTGCTCAGCCTGCTCCAGGAAGTCCCTTTGGTCATCTTGGGAGCATAGCCTATCACTCATTTCTCCCCTATGTCAAAGATTATTTTTTTTCTTACCTACTTCCAGACACAGCTTCATTATAAAAATGTTACAGGCATAATGACACCCCCTAAGTCCTGACTCTCTGGAATTGAAGCACAGATCTGAGGGAGGCATATGGGGAGGAAGTGAGCTCCGGGCTTTGCTTCACAAATGTGCCAACCATGCTCTGGCTTGTGACTGAACCTTTCATTTGTGCCCACTGTGTTAGCTTCCAGTTTGAAGTTGAGGAACACAAAGAGGGTAAAGTCATTTCAAGGGTCATGGTGAGGAGATCAATGGTCCTGGAGAAGAGGTCCTTCTCAGGCAGGGAGAGGCCCTTTTTCTAGTTTTCTGTGTGAGGAAGCCTGTGCCATAGGAGGGATGAGTAGGTAGACAGGCTGTGTCCCTTTGTGCTTGAAGAGGATTTCCTGGAGAGTGGGTGGAGCTATAGAATCTGGAGCCGGAGGTCTGGATTCACTCCTTGTCCCCTACTTATGATGTCATCAACTATTAATTTGTTAAACCCCTCAGTTCCCTTTTCTTCATCTGTGAACTGGAGCTAACAGTGAGGGATGTACCACAAGCTGCCTTCCTCCCTCTCCTCCCTTCCTTTTCCTACCCTCTTTCATTTTCCTCCCCTTCCTTCCTTTTGTCCCGTGTTTCCTACTTCCTACTTTCTTCTTTCCCTCCCTCCATCCTTCCTTTCCTCCCTCACTCCTCATTCACTCCCTTATCCCTCCTCCCCTCCCTCTCTCCCTCCATCACCCCTCCTTCATAGACCAGAAAGTAAAAATTGTGCGCCCCTCCATCCACCAGGAAAGTAGGGCCCCAGGGCTGCCGCTTAGTGCCCCCAACCCCACTCTGGGTGTGAGTGCCTCCCTGGAACTCAAGTGACAGCATCAAAGAGACTGAGCAACTGCTTCTCACCCCTTCCCCATCGGTCTCAAGCTGGAAGCAGCTCCTTTTCCTGTGTATGAGAGAGACATTGTCCCTGTGCAGACTCACTTCAGTGAGAGAACATTTGTAATCTTCTGATCTTGGGATCCTATGAACAAATAAGTGAGCTAAAAAGCTAAAGAAAAGGATTTAGCTGTTTTCTTTTTCTCTCTTTCTTTTTCCCCTCAAGAGACACATCCCTCTAATTGCTCTGCCTTCATTCTGCCCACTGAAAACATCTTCCATTGATGGCTGGAGACACCTGTGTTTCCAAGCCTGCCAGGTATCTTTGAGCCTTGGGGAGCCCACTGGAGCTGATTAGTTTATCTAGGATGTTGACTTCAGTTTTTCCTGTGTCCCCTTCACAAGAACCTGAGTCTTAAGAGAACAGTCATGGACCTATCTTTGCAGGCCCACTCACCAGGAGTGATTTGATTGATAAAGAAAAGGAAGAATGTTTTCCTAACTCCAGCTCCCCCAGTCCTTAGCCACTGGCATTCCTGGAAATGAAGATGGTACAAACAGAGATGGGCTTAAGAGCCAGGGCAGCACTGTCCAGTAGAACTTCTTGCAATACCATAGCCCTCTCCAAATGTCACTGCTGTATATGAGGAGGAGCTGTAGTTTATGATTTCATTTTGTTAATAAGTTAAATAGCTACACGCAGTAACTACTGGCATGGACAGTACAGCTCCAGACACACCCAACTCTCTGTCCTTTCACTGTTAGAGATGTCATTTCCTGGTTCAGTCCACCCACACAGTCAGTACTTGCTACACCTCCTGAGTCATGCTAGTGCTAAGGACAGGTGTGTAAGTACTGTTCTGCAGTATTCATGGGGTTCTGGGTCCAGGACCTCTGAGGATAACTTATTTTCAGAGACTCGATTTCACATTACATGGCCTGATATTTTTCATTTACATTAACATGTAACCCTTCCACGGACTTCAAATCATTATAGATGGCTTACAGTACTGAATGTAATTACACCTTATGTAAGTTGTTCTCTTACCATTTTGTTCAGTACAAATGCAACTTTCTCTGAGTGTTTTGGATCTGTGGTTGGTTGAATCCATGGGTACAGAATGCACGGATATTGAAGACTGGCATTGTTAAGCTAGACACATCTCTGATCCCATCAAGAAGCTTATGTGTTACTGAGAGAGTATGCCATGGTATTCAGGATGCACAGGGCTGTGATGTAGAAGGAGAGCAGACAGGAAAGAACATGACAAGAAAGAAGGTCTTCTAGTGGAGACAGCATTATTAAACTGTCCCTGTAAAGACAGAAAGTGACCTCTTTTGCAGGGACAGGGAGGGTTGTTCTCAAGGAGTCAAAGGCCTGACAAAAGCTAGTGAGCATGCTGAGACTACTGGTGGAGATGGCCTGTGCCAGCCAGACGTAGCCATGAAGTGAGGCAGGACAGAGGTTGACCTGCAGGGAGGCTAGGGCCAGATAAGGAGAGACCTTCCATATTGTCTTAGGAAATTCAGAATAAATTGAGTTTAACATCCCTTGATTTAGTCCGAGTTATTGGTCATGCCTTGCTAGTCACTGTCTTACATGTTCTTCTTTATTTATCCCTTATGACTCAGCTTGAGTTTTGCCTTCTGGATACCTACTCAGACCTCATTGTTTTTTCCTTTTGCAGTCCAATCCTTCTCCTGTTCAAGTGTGGTCTCCCTTTCCTTTCCATAGTCATGATGTAGTCATTCTCCACTATGTTCTTTATTTTGTAGGCCTTGCAGGTTTCCTATGAGAACACTTGTTCTTAATGCCTGGAACTTCATTACTATCATTGGCATTAGTCCTTCTGTGTTCAAGAGTAGAGTGCATGCTCATTAAATGGCCTTCCCTGATTAACTAGGTTTGATGAGTTGTCCACATTCCCATTAACATAGCCTATAGGTCCATCTAAATAATAAAAATTTTAGTCAACATTTGAACCATCTTCCTGGTATCCACACAATACACTTTTTTATTTTGATGAAGAGCATTCGGAGAGATCCCTGGGAATGGTTGTCAGGGCAAGAGACAGTGAAGACATGGTAGTAATCTATTTAGCTTCCTTCTCTTCTAATTCAACCTAGAGACCTGATGGAGTTTCCCATGAAGTGAGCTGAGCCATCCGACTGGGTAATACCAAATTTACTTGTGTGATGGATGGATGCCCAGTACCTGCCCTCTCCAGATGTAATTCCTTTTTACAGAGGTTCCAGATCCATCATAGACTGGATCTATCTGCTTGGTATATTCTCAGCCATCTAGACATTCCTTCCTCTAGCCTCCACTCAGGCCTCAGAGTCATCTTTCTTAAGCCATCAGATAATCTTGGGTATACTGTTCTTTCACATCTGTACTCTTTAATAAAGTATCTTACAGAGTCATTGGAAGATTGCATGGGTTGATGCCTGGATGGTATGAAGTGTTCGGCAAATGCCATGGTTAGTGTTTTTCACTAATTGCTACATTCTTTTTTCCTTATTTTATACCCATCCAGAGAAAGCACAGAGCATCTGTGTGTGTGTGTGTGTGTGTGTGTGTGTGTGTGTGTGTGTGTTATGGGGTGGGGGGCTTTCTGAATGAATTAAATATATGAGAGCAGTCCTAGGTGAATACACAAGTGTTCACGTATAGAGTTCTGTGATCTGGTACTGGAATAATTTAGAAATAACGTTTAAAAATGTGATGGGTTACAGAGGTGGCTCAGTGGGAAAGAGGGCTTGCTGCACAAGCATGAGGACCTGAGTTTGAATCCTCAGGACACATATGATAAAGCTGGGCACAGCCACAGATACACCTGTTACCCTGTGCTCTGTGGAGGGCAGAGGATCACTGGGGCTTGATGGCTGCCAACAGAGACCCTGTCTCAAAGGAATGAGGCAGAATAATGGAACAAGATACTTAACATGCTGACCTTTATGTGTGCACACACACCCACACCCATAGAGGAAAAGATACAACTCAATACAGTACCCCAAGCCCCAAGCTTCCTCTCAAGGAAATGTCCAGGCCCAAATGGGTGGAATCAACTCTCTTGAGAGAAAGGACCAAGGCTATAGACGAGATGACAGGAGGAGAGAACAGAAAGTCATTCAGTACAGATTTTGGACGAGCATAGTGCTGACAGCAGGGGTCTGGTGTCTGCCTGTCTTTTCTCTGTTATGAGGTGGGCACAACCTTGAATGATGTGAGCTCAGATGCTAGCCCTGTTGCTGGAATATTCTATGTGGATGACTCAAAGTGACTTCTGTGATGGGTTTCTTGTCCTCCCCTAAGTTATATCAATCTCCTCCAGTTAGGAAGTACCATTCCAAAGCTGTGGATTCTCAGCTGCAAAAAGGAGACCGTGGTTTCTATAGATGGGCACAAGCCACAGTTAGGAGGTGACCTGCATCAAGGGCCTAATATAGAGCTCCACAGGCTCTTGGAGTACAGGAGAAAGGCTACACACACACACACACACACACACACACACACACACACACACACACACACACAGCTGGTTCTGCCAGCTGTGGAGAGATAATAGCTGTGGAGGTGATCCATCAGCTCTTGTCCAGAAATCCCACAAGAGTCAGCAGCTCAGGCCCTTGCCTTGCCCTGAAGGTATGTAAATAGGGGGTTATCTGGGCCTGCATCTGTGAGAATCAAAGCAGGAAGTCCTTACAGCTTCCTGTAAAAACACAAGTGACAAGTTTGGATAAACAGAGAGTTCAGAAGTTATTCCCATGTCACTGCCAGTCCCCAAGAAGATGTCTCTGCCTCTGGTTTGCTCTGTCCTTCTCTGTCTGCCTGTTTCTCTCCCTTAAACACAAAGTCTCTCCTGGAAAGATGCAGGATTAAGGAATCACCCAGCACTTCTACTTTGGAGTCACACTTGGCTTCAAGTCCCAGGCTGCAACCCAGGAATTTGTATGGCTTTGATACACCTACCTCTTTCAGACATATATATTTCTCTTTAACCAGAAGATAAGATGAGGTCCACCTCATAGGGTCATGAGAATCAAATGAGTAACCTAAGTCAATCCTAAATGTGTGTTTCACACAATAACCACAACAAGGAGCCAGGCACCTAGATCCTAGTAAACTTTAAAGTAGTATTAGCTCTTCTTCTTAGTAATGTGGTCAATGGTCTTTCCCTTGGGCAGTCCCAACTCGCCCAACGGAAGGATGGATATTGGAGGGGAAACTCATCACTACAGCAGATTCATTCCTTACAGGGGGAGAGAGCTCTGCCAATTGAGGCAAGTCAGGAAAAAGCCAGCAGGGGTGGTAAAATGGAAACAAGATGTATTTTGTGGTCAGGACAGCCAAATTCAGATCCTTGCCCTACTACTAGCTGGACAAATCCCTGTAGCCTTATAAGTTTACCCTCATTTCTGAACCTCTGAGGACAGTGCCTAGGTCTCGGTTGCCCTTGTTAGCCCTGAGGTTGCCAATGTTCATTCATTCTCTTACTCACCTTGCAAGCATTTCCTGGCCTGCTGTTATTAGCCTGATAATGAAGGGCCTGGAAATCCAATGGGGAAACCAGACTCCTAGAAAAAAATCTGGCCCAAAGAGAAATCATGAAGGTCAGGGTTAAAAGCCAAGGTTAATATTCAAATTTTTTAACCAGGATGTAATACCCAATGATGCTGTAACAAACTTTAAATGTCAGGAATATAAAACATTAAGTGCACACATGTCCATGTCATACAATATCACAACATGGAACTAGGGAACTGATTTGGGACGCTTGTCCATGAATGACAAGACTATATATCTTAGAAAATCTCACATCAGTAGAATGCCTTCTGTGATGGAATAGAGAAAATAAGACCCTGGGAGTCTCATACCAGATTTCCAATGCTCCCATGCTTAAAAATGTGCTTATGTCCCTGTAATCCTACCAAACAAAACCACACATACATCCCATGTCTCACCTCAGGAGGATGTGTGCCAGAGAGTGGACAGCTATGAACCTCAAGGCACAGTTCCAGGATCCATGGCACATGAGATCGCAGCAAGGCTGAACTAAACATAGGTAGAGCTGATGTCAGTGTCATTACACTTAGTACAGAGGCTCACTGATGAAGGAAGGCTCCTGAATCTTAGGGGAAGAGAGAGAGGACTAGAAGGAGGTGATCATCAGGTATATCTGTATCCCCACTCTCCAGAGACTTCATGCCTGTTGGGAATGACATGACTATGTGTACAGGCTGAGAGGTCTCCCTATGCTGGCAATGGTTCTGTGTGTATAGGAGATTGGTCAGATGGCTGCCCAGCTCTGTATGGTCAGCACCCACAGCCTGGCCCACCTCTCACCACAGCTGGTATCCTGGGCCCACCGGTGACTACTCCTCTCTCAAGGGTCTACTGTCATTTGTGCCTGCCACTGTATTAGGAAGAGCATAGGTTTTAGGGTTCCTTACTGCATGGGTTTGATTGCTTAATCACATCCTTTCTAGTCAATGCCTTTGGAGTTAGTTACTTAACATGCCTGGACCTTGGTTTTTTCATCCAGAAAACAAGGCTCTCACTCTCTGAAGTCACACTCACTTCAAGAAAGGTTGGCTTCCCTTTTCCCTCCGTGGACCACACCCTAATATCCTTTAGTTTGGGGTGTTCTGTTACAGCCCTTGGAATGTTACACTCTGCAAAAAATCTGAGCTTTTCACTATACATTGCTCCTGGAAGAGACCTTCTCTGTTTCCTTTCAGCAAAGTGCCATGTGTCTGGGCGTGACACATGGTGGGAACAGCACCTGTCCCTTCCCAGGAGCGCTGACAGAGGTGATGTACCAGCTTGGGGCTGTCTGCAGCTGCTCTGTGTGCCCAGGAGCAGCCGCTCACTGCACTGGCTAGAGGCAAGGCGATTACTCATTGCTAATAATTATAGACAGGGACACCATTGGGAGATGGCTGAGCTGCTAGCACCAGACTTGCTTCTGTGTTCTGGGGGGTGTTCATGGGATTCAGGGACCAGGACTAAGCTAGCCCCATTCATCCATCTGCCCATGAGTCACTGGACAGCATCTCATAGCAAGCCCTGTGTTCACATGTCAGGGCTGCCGAAAGGAGTATGATAAATACCCTTTATTTTTATGAAGTCTTGGAAGTACAGTCGCTTCTGTTTTCCTTTCGTGGTGACACAACACGTTCGGAAGAATAAAAGGAGGAAGTGGTTGGTGATTAAATTGTGAAAACATCAGCAATTTACTGTGACTTTCAGGGAATTTTGTTTTTTAAAGCTACTTCTGTACATATCTCAGCAGAAGTGCCTCCCTTCCCTGCTAATCTTACAGATGAAGTGTTAGACCCTAGAGAGAAGTGAGTCCCACTTCATCCTTACTGATGCTGTGCCCCAAATTCCCACTTGATCCCGAGTTCTGTCCAAGCACAAGACACAGAAAAGGAGGCCAGAGAGCATCAGTCTGGATAGGTTGTCTCCTTTCTGAATAAGCTGGGAAAGTCACTTGTCTCTGACTCCCATGACAAGTCATTGATGGGTAAAGAAGGGATCACAACTTTATATCAGGACTGGGATAGCATTATGAGTTTCAGGTAGAACACTTGCCTAGCATACACAAGGACTAGGTCCCATCCCCAGAGAAGCAAAGACTTCTTATATGTTTTTGTTTGTTTGTTTGTTTTGCATAGTCTATGCTGCTTCTGCTAGTGAGGTAGCATCCTGATGCCCATGTTGACTGGCTATCATCATAGTTTTATTTCTACACCATTTTTATTTTCAAGAATGGAAGAAAAGCAGAATCTAGATGAGGATTCCCCTGCCCCCACCCTGCACCTTTCAGCAAAAATTGTTAAGTGAGGGGAGAGCATTTCTCCTTTCCCTCTGAGGTTGAGAAGGTGCCCGTGGCCCCTTTCAGCAGGCTAGTGTATTAACAGAACCTAATTCTTTAATGGACTCGGGTGCATTTCTCCCTTTCGTCTTGAGGTCTTTAAAAAGCCTGTGGTGAATTCCACTGACATAAACCTTTTATAGAAACAATCAAATATCACTTGGTAAAATAATTAGCATAAGAATAGCACAGTCAGTCTGTCTGATGCTTGGTGCCAAATATCTAGAGGACGTGTGCCAGCCCCCATCCCACCTCATTTGAGGAGAAGACATGAATTTTCTGTCTCTCTCAACCTGGCACTAAGAGTGAGGCAAAGGCCCATAACAGGCACTATGAATATTATGTTATTCTAGGGGATGAGTAGGAAGGCAGACAATCCTCAAAGTGGGTTTCACATGCAGTGTCGTGGACAGGGAACAAAGGAACAAAGAGAGAAGTTGGTGGAGACTGGAAGCCCCAGTGTGCCTAGCTGATTTCCCCATCTTCTAGCTAGCAATAATAGGTTCTTCCTGCCTGGCTTTCCAAGTGTCACTCTCTTGTTGACCAAATACAAAGAGCTTCATTTTGTTTATGACTTTTGGAATACTATCTCAGGAAAGAAATGTCCCTCTTGGGCCCAGATAAGACAGGCTGAAGAGTTTTGGCACACATTTGCTCTATGATAAAGCTTTGTGTTTGAGCCCAGAATAGAGATTCTTAGATGGCGGTAAGCTGTGAGAATCCCCAGCCAGGAGTTCAGTCTACAGAGATGCCTGCACTAGCAGCCTTGGCTAAGGGTGGGTGTTTTCCAGTGCAGGAGCCTGGCCCTCTGTGAGAGGCAACAGATACACAGGTGCTTAAATGGAAATAATAAAAAATGGATCTATATCTTTCCATGTCTCAAGGGTGCAACTGACTTAAGTAGGAACACTGGCATTTTTGTGTGCTTGTTTTTTTCCCAGCCCCAAGCAGGATAATCATATCTTACTGTACACCAACAGCACATGTACTAGTGCTGCTGGACTTGAGGGGCCATCTCCTCCTTTCTTATTTCATTTGCCTGACAGATATGGAAACTTCAAAGTTGGGGTTTTAAAAATAAGTAGGCAGTACTCATTAGCTTAGCTGGGGACACATTGAGTTCGAGCTTTCAGGTCCTCTGGGTATAGCCTAGGAGAAAACAAGAAACCTTGTGTTCTGCCTCTATTAGTTCATTCTGTGTGTCACAAGACCCTAAGCAAATAGGCAAAATAGCTAGTGAGTTTAAGGTTTTTCTGTTGGCAAATTGGAATCAAAGGAGGCAGTCCTATGGTGATGGATTGAAGATATGGGAAACACTTCTAGAAGTTTATCTTAGGCAATAGATTTCTTTTCCTTTCAGAAACTGCTGTTCACATATGGTAACATCATCCCCCAGTGCTTGCCATATGTAAGGACACAAGGTTTTATGACTTATTGTCGGTAAGATTTATGGAGATGATATATGAATGGCAATTATTCATTTTCTTGTACCAGGAGCAAAGTGTGTGTGTGTGTGTGTGTGTGTGTGTGTGTGTGAGAGAGAGAGAGAGAGAGAGAGAGAGCGAGAGAGAGAGAGAGAGAGAGAGACCCCTCACAGCATAGGAACAGAGTTTTAGAGTCTCCATGCAAGATCTCCACAAGTCCTATTCCTTGTTGATGCAGCTGCCTGCCTTTAATAATGGTTGGCCTTTTGGTAAACAGCGACAACAATTTATTTGATTAAAATGGTCTACTCTGAAGCTATTTTTGGTATGTTAATGAGTGCTTTATCATAGACATTTATTAAATTAGTTTTCATAAATGTCAGGCTTGTTTGTATAGAATATACTGGGCTGAATGTGGGCCGAACACAGAAATAAGGTTCCCCATCTGGAGAAGGTTCATTCCTTCTTGGGAAGAGGTGTGCCAACTCCGATGGGTACTGCTCTCACACGTGTTTAGAGGTTTCATTTGAGCACTGATCATGGTCACATACCATCCTGTTGCTCCAATGGAGAGAGTGCTACAGAAGGTTAAAAGAAGGAAGTAACAGAATCAAACACTTCCATGGAACAAGTCATCTGCTTCTGGTGTCACAACATCTCGCCACTCCCTCACACTGGAATTAATACAGTTATATGGAATGGACATGGACACTGAGGCCAAGCAAGCCAGTGACTCCCTGGGTTTTGGAGGAGGATGCATTCAGACCATGTAAAGATTACTGATAAAGGTATTTCAGTTCCCCTGATCCTGACTAGCTAAGTGGGGCAGCTTCCTCTTACCTGAATTTCCTTACTGTACATGCTTCTTCTACAAGGGCTGTGTTTTATGGGGCCCTCATTGAAGGAATAAGCAGATGAGATAACAGAAGCCTAATGACTTTCAGGATCTGGGGAAATTTCCACCTCAGATGCTCTAACTCAGAGAAAATCTTAGACCAAGCCTACTTTGGGGTTAGAAAGAAATTTCATGATATATGGTCCTGTTTTCCTAAGTTTGAGGATCTTTGGAATAGCCAGACCTACACAAGTCCACTAAATATTCCTTCCTTCCTTCTTTCTTTTTCTTTCTTCCTTCCTCTTTTTTCTCTCCTCTCTCTTTCTCTCTTTTCTTTCCTTATCACTCTTTACTTCTCAAGGAAAAGACTGGAAGAACCAGTGAATTCAAATAAGTGTTTAGAATTTGTGCATGATTTTC
Organism: Phodopus roborovskii; assembly: GCF_943737965.1. Taxonomy (NCBI): domain Eukaryota; kingdom Metazoa; phylum Chordata; class Mammalia; order Rodentia; family Cricetidae; genus Phodopus; species Phodopus roborovskii. The sequence goes on along the minus strand of NW_026126558.1, from coordinate 13,345,459 downwards.
TCCTTAAATCTATTTGGCATTTCTCCCCCAGCCCATCTTATTTAAGGCAAAATAAATCATGTTACTGGGGTTGTGGCTAGCCCCTAGAGAACTTACATAGTCCAACATCCTATGGATTGGGGAGATGAGACGGGCTAATACTTTGTGTTCCTTCTGACAGAGGCACTTGGAAAAAAATCAATACAATTGATCCCCACGATGTGCAGTTTATGGCTGGGTATATGTGTTCTTGGATGGTAAATAGAGTGTGTGTCATTTTATATGTGACTTTTGTGGGTACAAGGCTGCCAAAGGACAGATCAGCAGCTGTGTCAAAACTTAAGAAGACTGTCCTGTGTCAAACAGGATGGCTAGGTACAGACATGCCCTCCCCATAGAGAAGGAAATTGGGAACTAAATGCCCCCCACTCTTTCTCCCCCTCCTCTCTCTCTCTCAGTGGAGGGCACCTGTGTGTTCATATGTGGAAATCAAAGAGCATTCAAGGGTGTCTTTACTCAGGAACCCAGACACCATATAAATGTCTTATCTTTTTTGAGACAGGGTCTCTCACTGACCTGGAATTCACAAAATAGGCTAGGCCAACTGGCCAGTGAGATCTAGGGATCCACCTGCTTCTGCCTCCTTAGAGCTGGATCACAAACATATACCACAACATCCAGATTCTTTGTTTTGCTTTATGTGGGTGTGTGATCCTTGAGCTTGCAAGGTAAGCAGTCTCCCAAATCCAGATCCTTTATGCCTCGTCTTCTGGAGGTATTTTTCTCTTCAGGAGATGGCATTTATAATTTTTTTGACTGTGTAGATTTTTCAGACCAAACCAGAGGAAATGGAAAGGAAGTCAGCAGTGGAGTTGAATCACTCTGTAGAGGGTAGGGAATCCTAGAAAAATGAACCCAGACAGTGCCTGTTTTTGCTTTGCTTTACATTTGTAGCCACTGGCTTTGGGGCTGATTCGGCACATTGTAAAGAATCAGCTTAAAAGAAGAAGTAACTTGCTCAGTGACATCAAAGTCAAAGTGGAGTCCCTTTTCCTTGCAACTCCAGTGACAAGACAATCAGCAAAAAAATACTCATACATTTGATTTTCACAGAATCTCTTCTTGAGGGGTAGAATGGGGTTTTTGAGTCTTGGGATGGAAGGACAGAGCTGACTTCCACCATTTTGATTTCAGGGACCTTAAATGGATGACACAGATTTCATGAGCTCTGTTGTGGCCTCTCTTTTAATTGAGGATCCAGTCTTCTGTGTGGGCCTCTGAACTTAAAAGATAACACTTAGTTGAGCCACGTCTGGTACACAGGTGTGGCTTAATAAATATTAGTTTTACTCATGTATCATCCTTTTGGGGCATGCTTTGCCTTTGGGTGAATATGGTTTGAAAATAATTCATTTATTTTTTTCAATAAATATTTATTGAATAATGATTATATGTGTCTAATTTGTCTGAATTCTTCAGACAGGGAATTGAGTGTTCAACATATAAAAATTTCTGAATCATGAATGGTATTGAAAACTATCTGTAGGCACTGGTAATAGGTAGCTTACTAGCCAGATTGGCCCCTTACACTTATGTTTATAAATAAAACTTTATCAGAATTCCATCATACTCATTTGTTACATAATAACCAAGGCTGATTTAGTGCAGTCACAGCAGAGTTGATCAGTTAAGCCAGACGAAATGTGACTCACAAAGTTGAAATTATTTCTTATTTACAACCAAAACCCACCAACTCCTATGGCAAGACCCAGGAATCAAAATACACACACTTCACTGGAACAGAAACACAACTGTTATGAGGTCTCATTTTGTATCCACTCTTCCTCTTCAGGCTTTGTGTTTTGTTCTGCATGTTCAAAAGAAGTGAAATTTTTAGCCAGATATTTCAAAAGAGTTGCATCTTTGAGTCCTTGAGTCTGTACTAAAATGGAAAGGAAATTAATGTTGATGTGTGTGTGTGTGTGTGTGTGTGTGTGTGTGTGTGTGTGTGTGTGTGTGTGTGTGACTGCTAAGGTGGCCAGGAGTCACCAGGTAGTTAGGACAAAATCGAAAATGATGACTTATTGAAGTTTTCATAGACTGTTGCCCATTAAGGCCATTACTTTCTCTGCTTAGAGATGCAGGCAAAACTTCAGCACATGCTGAGAAGTATTTACAGTTTATGCACACCATGTAGTCATTCACAGAGGGACCATGCAAAATTACCTGGCTGCAAGGGCAGCTATGAAAAAACAGGGTCAGGACTTTGCAGATACTTTGTCCCTGTCAGGGAAAATAAAACACTAGTATAGTTTCCTGGAGGTGATGAAAGATGACCTGAGAAGCAGAAACAGGACAAGAGTCAGCATTCAGATGCTCACACATGCCAGCCTGAACAAACACTGGAATCAGAGTCTCCACACTTTTCTGTATAAAATGGGAATGCTCCCACCCCAGGCTGTGCTACAGCCTCTGTGGGTGGTAGTAATTTCTGCCTTTGTCAGGTCTCCCCTTCTAAAAAAATTAATAAACTCTATCCCTAGTACTTGAACTTGGTTTTTGGAGCTCATTGTCTTTAGAGAGATACCCTGCTCAACCTAGCTTTAGGAGGGGAGGGCCTTGGTCCTGCCACAAAGAGATGTGCCAGACTTGTTGACTCCCTATGGGAAGTCTTACCCTCTCTGAAGAGTAGATGGAGGGTGGGGTGGGGGGAAGGTAGGGAGAGCAGGAGAAGGAGAGGGAGTGGGAACTAGGATTGGTATGTAAAATGAGAAAAAGATTGTTTTAAAATAAAAATATGATAAAAAATTAATAGACTCAACTTTATGACTGCATTGATATAAAAATGAGCATACCCCAGTGTGCACTCTAGTGAGTGTATTATTTCTGGTTTTAAATGAAATTAAAATGTTTCCACAGGACTCTAAAGTGTCCTGATCCCCAGACACTATCTTTCCATGCCATGTTAGGTAGTCAGTCTGTACCTTCCAGGAACACACTGAGACTCGAGAGCATGTGATGTGTAATCCCACCTCTCCCATGCCAACCTCTATAATGACATGGCTAGTTGTGACTGTAGATCGATATCAAGATCTTCTAAAAAATCAGAGCATTCTGTTAGAGTCAATCTGTTGAGCAATGATTTTAAAGACAAAATACAATATACTTGTATGGAACTCTAATATCCATATACTTTCATAATGAGATGTGAGAATCCAGGTGGGCCACAGAGAAAAGGCTAAGACATACCCATAGGATACCATTGCTCTTAACACTGGAACTGAAATCCCTCTTATAAAGACGAGTCTTAAAAAGAGAACAGAAGCACACTGCTCTCTTTTTCCTCTTTGATTTTAAGGGCAATTGTCTCCTTTTATTGAGAGAGAATAGTTATTTCTCATCACAACAACCATTCCTCCATTCTTGCCTCTGTAGTGGGGACCAAACATCCTATAGGGCACATGTAGCCTGACTTACTTATATGACCTCTTCCTCTTACTGGGCATTTCCATCTAATTTATAAAACTTATTATTACAGGCAACTTTGTGATGGACACACTTGTGGTTACATCTTTCTCTACAACTCCATGATGTCATTTCTATTTTTAAAGTAAAATTCCATTGGGATTAGCACTTGTCTGGTGTTCAGCCTTCATAGGTTAAGGAAAGCTCTTACCACACTGCCTGGCTGCAATTCTGTCCTAACTTTACTCTCGTTCTGAAATCTATGAGTCCGAGTCCCAGATCCACCATACATTAGCCAACAGGTGCCATGCAAAGTCCTCTCAACAGAGTTACTTATCTGTAAAACCAGGAATGAAGACCTTCTGCTCACAAACTGAGGCAGCGTGCTGTTGACCTAGATGGGAGGGGAAGGTGGCTAGCACAGTGCCGGGCACAGAGGATAGGAACATTTAAGAGTCCTGACAGGTGTTGTCCCATCAAAAAAGTCACGCCCAAAGGCTTCGTCAACCACCTGAATGTAATTAGAGCCCAGCTTCTTACACTGTGGATGATGAACACACATGGGGTCACTTAACTGCATGCCGGGGTCACCAAAAATTGGCAGTAATAAAAGATTTCTGAATGTTCAATAAGTCACAGTTAATTGAAAATCAAACTCATAAGAAATCCCAGGTGTTTCTGGCAGTGCAAAGCAACGTTGCGCCATGTGAGCTCCTTGCATCTTGGGCTCTGAGCGTGCACATGCATGCTGTCCTGTGCATGCCAGCATGAGAGTGCAGTACTGGTGTGTACAGGCCGAGACATAGTTTTGATTTGATGTTCTATGTTGGGGCTGCTGGTTTTTTTTTTTTTTCAGTCCACACCACTAAGTTTTCTGCTCTTAGGGGAAGCAGTCCAACTATGGAAAACAACAAGTTTCCCTATTCTACTATTTTTTATTCATCAACATGCATTAATATTCCTTTGCCTTGTATTGTGGTAGAGTATTTGACTTTAACAGCATCTGTCTGAGTTGCCTATTTGGATTCTGTGGGCACCTACATGTAGACAAAACATTCATACAAAGATAAGTAAGTCTTTAAAAAAGAAGAAGAAGAAGAAGAAGAAGAAGAAGAAGAAGAAGAAGAAGAAGAAGAAGAATACCTTGGATGCATTGGGTCAAGAAAGGAGGTACTTTATGATTACTTTTGTTATTTGTTATCATGTTAATGGATCCTGTTTTACACATTCAAGAAGCAAGCAAGCAGAGTCTGATTAACTACACTGTTTCATGTTTTGAAGCTAATAAATATGACAGGCAGGATTAGAATTCTAGTTCATTAGAATTAGAAACTTTATAGTTACAGATGTTCGATTTTTCCCCTCTATATGTCATTAATTTGTTAAAATGTTTATATGTTGATTGTACAGGGTATAATTACCATGCATATATAGCATTAGTTGTTCAAGTCTTTCTTTCTATGTTCAGAACAAAGTTTCTCAGACTTAAATGCACGCACGAATTATTCATATAGCCCAGTCTCCACTTCTTCATCCTTTGGGAGTCTTTCTGTTGAGTGCAGCCCCACCAACCCCACACCCAACTAGTGTGTATCAGGTGAAACCGCACTTGCTCCACAATCAGCCAAGTGGCACAGACCTAGCCATTCACCATGCCTAGCCAATGTGAGTGAGTGAATTCCCACAGAGAAACCGCCTTTACTGGGGTCCTCAGAATGGATCTCGTTTTACACATTTACGAGCAAGCAAGCAGAGTCTGGGAAAGGTTAACTACACATTTTCATGTTGTGAAGCTAATAAATGTCAAAGGCAGGGTTAGAACACAAGTTCACCCTTCAGTGGAAAGTACTTTTGTACTTCCTCCAAGCCAGCTCTTAGTTCCTTTTTGTTGTTATGATAAAGTACTCTGACAAAAAGTTATGGGATATAGAGTTTCTTTTAGCTCACAGTTCTACATACAGTCCATCACAGTGGGGGGAATCAAGGCAACTGGAGCCTGAAGGAGTTGGGCCCCATTACACCCACAACCAGAAGCAGCAAGCAATGAATGCATGTGTTTTACTATCCAGCTTTCACTGCTCATACCATCTGGGATCCCCTGGCTAGGGGATGGCGCCAGTCACAGTGAGTAGGTCTTCCCACCACAATTAACATCAAGATAATCCTGGAAAGACATGCTCAGAGGCCTTTCTCCTAGGTGACTCTAGACTTAGTCAAGTTGACAGTTAACCCTAACTTTTATTTCAACTTCATAAGCACAGAGGTTGCATTATAGATGGTCAAGTCTCCTAGGTTAACCTAGACAAAGTAATCCATAGGCTTAGATGAGAAGTTCAGACAAGGGGTATTTTTTTTCCCTTCCAGAGGCTAAAACAGGAAGGATGGTATAAGGCTGGAACTGCTGAATCTAATATATAGGGCTAGAATGAAATTTTTACACAAAACTAACAGACACTGTTAGAGATAATCTTTGCTTTTATGCCTGGATCAAACCATACCAGATGGCTGATTTTTTCACTGCTCAAGTGGAATTGAGCTACATTTCTGCCATAAGCACCAAAGATCCACAGTGATTCTTCTACTCCAGCCCTCACAGTGGAAAGAAAACTCTAAGGAAACAGTTCACCATCATGGTTGTAGTGCCACTGACACCTGGGGAGAAGAAGAGTCAGGGTGAGACTGGGAGGCACACCAGTCAGAAGTTTTGTTGAGAGCAGTCAGTTGCAGCACTCTCCAGCAGCAGCTACAGGGCCTACTCAGATGTCTGCTGCTAGCTGGAAAGTTCTTGAGCAGCACTGTTGACCAGCCAAGTCTCCCTGGCTCTTGAAGCAAAAGGTCCTGCAACTGTTTATTAACTAGACAGCCAGTGTTCTTCTTTGCTTGACGCTGCTGATGGTAGCTCCAGGGTTCAGGGCTATGTTTGGAGAACCAGTGGGCAATAGCAGCGGGGCCCAGCCCTCTCGCCAGGTGTGCAATGGACAGAGCTCCTTCCCAGGTCCTCAGAGCCCTTCCTGGAAACCCTTTCCAATCTCAGTTCCAGTTTTTCCTTTTGGCTTCTCATTTCCACTTGCCCAACAGTCTTTCCTGGCAGCTCCTGGCTAGCCCTTGTACTCCCTGCTCCTGCCTCTGTGCCCTTTGCCCTGCCTCTGAAGCACCCAGATATAACTGCTTCACAGTGTCTAGCTGGCTATCCCTTCTAAGTGCGTCCAAGCCACAAGCACAAGCTGCCTGTGGCCCAAGACAGCTATGAACGCAGTCTATCAGAAAAATCACAAACTTATTGAAGACGTTATCAGAATATATATTCAATTGCATGATTTTCTGAAAGTGTCCTTTTTAGGTGACAACATTATGTTACACTGTTAAAAAGTTGTCATGCTGGGGGGGGTGTAGATTTTTCCTCCATAGGAAGAATCTGGTCCTATTCTGGTTGGTCTGTATGTCTGTGACTTAACTCCTCTGTCAGTCTGTGTGTCCTTGACTTAACTCATCAGGGTGGAGGTGGGGCTAAAGGATAATTCTTGGTTAAACAGGAGTGAATGAATGAGCAAATAGTTGATTAAGTAAATGTGAAGCCATCATGATGGCTTCTCCCTTGCTGCAATGCTTGTGTGTGTGTGTGTGATGTTGTGTTGTGCTGTGTTGTGGTGCTGTACTGTGTTGTGGTGTGCTCTGCTGTGTTGTGATGTTGTGCTGTGCTGTGTTGTGTTGTGCTGTGTTGTGGTGCTGTGCTGTGTTGCTTTTGCAGATCCTGTCCCACTTTGTAGCCTATACTGGCTTCAAAGGCCCACCAAGCCTGACTCCATAAAACTCTCTGCATGCTTCAAGTGCAAGTCTGTTAGAAGTGCCCTCTGGCTCCTTTTGTCTCCTCCACCTGCATCCTGTTTTCTTTAGTTGTTAGGCTAGAGATCGGGAGGAGAGAGGGATCTAGAGGCCATTTTCACCTTTTGTTTCTGCCCTAAGGTCATGAACAGAGAGGACTGGCCAGCCCGAGGTTGCCAGAGGCCAATGAGCAAGTACATTCAGAAAATGGATAGCAATGGATAGGGGAGTGGAGACTCTGGAATACAGAGAGAAGGCTAAAAATAAGACTAAGATGAACTGTGAATGCCACAGGTAACTGTAAGTGTTCATTGGCAATCAGAGTGGGGAGTCTGTTTGTTTTCTCCAGGCACATTTCAGGAGGCCGTCTCAAGCCTTACCTGGACTCTTCTCTAACACTAAAAGCCTGATGCTAACTCTTTCAGCTCTGGGCAGATTCTCTTTATTCTGTAGTGAAACAACTGCAAGTATCCTACCTGCTGTTCAACTACCTGCTAGCAGGAATGGAGTAAACAGTTGCAGTGGACACAGAATGAAAACAGCCTTGTGTGCTTTGTCTCCCTCCCCCCCCCCCTCCGCACAGCTTTCTCTGTCCGTGTCAGGCAGCCTCCCCTGCGAGATGCTCTACCCTCGCCTGATGCCACAAGAGCAAGCAAATTGATTTTAATTAGGACTGCAGTCATCTCAGAGGGGGAGTATCTGAGAGGGAATGCAGATGGGTGGCCAGAGCGGGCATGGATTCTCTGTGTGCTGAGTGAACTCAGAGCCCTCTTTGGCAACAAAACGGGTGTGTGTGTCTCTGCTCCTTGTTTGCCTGGTTTGCAAGCACCTCTATGATGATGTACCAGTAAGTAAGCAGTCACATCAGAAAAGGAGAGGGTAATTGGAAACAGAAAAGCCTAACTCCCTAACTCCCTCCAGGCACTTTTTAAACCTGAGGCCTGACCAGGCTGAGGTCTGTGTACTTTCAGGCACTTCTCCAAGCCATGCCCCAGCAAGGAGCATACCGACCATGAATAACTCTTGCTGAGGGCTCTAAATGGTTCCATGGAGGTGACAAAGAGTAGAAAAGGGAAGAAATGCAGGTCGTGCCAATGGAACCTTCCAACATCACCTATCCCAGAGCTTTGGGCTTCCTACCTCACACTGGCTCCAGGCTAGATCCACTGCTGGCTGCCATTCTAGAAGCCAGCCTTTAGAACCTTGCCCCTACCTCCTGCTCTACTCTCGCCTCCCTGTACCCACACATTTTCTGATGATAATCTGAAAGGAGAGAAAGGTGCAGTGGCTTTGCTTACAATCCAATTAGCATCTGAATAATTTACCAGGAAATACACTGGGGCCATATCCAGCACAGAGGCTGTTCCTTTCAAGAAGCCAGTTTGGTGTCCTCAGAGGGGGACCAGATCTACACCTGTTCTCTATGCTGAGGCAGCTCCCTTGGGACAACACAACCTTTCTTTTGACAGACCCAAGTTCTCTCTGACCAACACGGTGAGGGGTGATCCTGTCAATTAGAGCCACCATGGAAACACAGCCCACCATGTGCCCATGAGGGGATTTCTAGAAAGGGTCTACTGATTAGAAGGACCCATCATGAATGTGGGCAGCAACATCTCATGGCCTGGGGCCCTGAACTAGAAAGAAACTGAGCTGGGCATCAGCATTCATTTCTCTGGGTTTTTTGACAGTAGACACAATGGGACCAGCTGATTCAAGCTTCCAGGCCTTCCCAACTGAAATGGACAGAGCCCTCTGATTCTAAGGGGAGGATAACACTTTGTATAGTTTGTCACATTCTGGGGTGTGAACTCAGGGCTGAGTTTGAACACCCAGTGGGAAGCTACTTGGATTACAAAAGAGCTGAAGTTCTGACAACTGGCTTTTCCTGGCAGATATAAGCCAGCTCTAGCTCATTTCAATGCTGGCTCCTGCTGGCTCCCTAGAATCCTCTCTTAATTCATATAGCGTGTCTTGCATTATGTACTCTGTTGTGTTATATATTATGTTGTTAAAAGTCTACATATATACTTTTAATACATAATACATATTTAATAAATAAGACGTAGTTTAAATAGATAAGACACAATTTTAATAAATAATAGATAGTTTTAATAGCAAACATAATCACTCATGAATGTTTTATTTCTACTAAAGATTATGTAATAAAATACGGAATCATATAAATACTGCATCTTAAAAGGTCATAAAGAAAAGAGCCGAACACCTGAGAAAGTGAGCCCCACTTTTCCTGTCTACAAGAGCATAGCTTTCAGGAATTAGAAGCAGTGGAGAAAACCAGATACGGATCCTGGATGATTCAGTGGTACTGGAACAGAGTCCAGCCAAGCAATGGCTGCAGAGCTGTGGCAACCCAGATCCACTGCTTATCTGATGGGCTGGATCTCTGCTGGGTTCCAGTAGAGACCAGAGCAGCTGTGAATGAAGCTGAGACCTTGTGAGATTCTACCCTCTGGGACTGCAGACCCAGTTGGTAGAAGACTTCCTGACATGCAGGTAGCCCTGGGGTCCATTCCCAGGGTTTCATAAACTGGCCATGATGGGGCATGCCTACAGCCCCAGCATTCAGCGAGTGGAGGTCAGACAATCAGAAATTCAAGGTCATTTATGGCTACATAGGGAGAAAAAGATCAGCTTGAACTACATAAGATTCTTTCTCATAAATAAGTAAATAAATAACATATCATGAAATTATATTTAAAAATGAAGATGACTGCCTGTGTTTGAACAGTATGCTTTTACATCTGAGCCTATCTCAGTCAGGGTCTACTCACACAGGAATACAGAACTCTCAAGGATACATATATAAACTCATGCAAAGTGGTAAACTAACACACCCATGCACACAGGCATACATTCAAGCATACTGTACTATGTGCATATATCCACATGTACACACAAGTCTACACACAGACACACAGATATAGCTTCTCGTAGACTATGGTCATGGATTGAGACTTGATGCTTTACCCAATTCAAGACGAATGCCATATATTTAAGAAAGCAAAAACTCCTACTTCACCATTGCTAGACAAGAGAAAAACACAGGTACTCTTGCTTATTTCGAAGTACCTTCTAGGTGTGCATTGGAGCATGAGTGTCAACCTTCCAACACTGCTGTGCCAGGACTCCTGGGAACTTGGGGTACCAATTACACAAGGTAACTGTGTCTCTCATTTTCTTTTCACTTGTGATTTATTTATTTCTTACACAGAATGGTTATTTTCCAATGCCTTCACTATACTCAGCTGTCACTCACTTCTCTGGTTTTCCCTAGGTGGAATTTACTTCAAAAAAGCTTGCCAGTTATGCAGATATCCCCCATGGGAACCCCATGTGCTCATTTCTCTCTCTACCCATCACATACTGTGTTTGGCTATATATCTCACCATCTACCCAGCCTACCAGAGCCGTTTGTAAACATGGGTGAGATCTTCATTGCATTGTGTCTAGGCCCCCACCACAGCCCACAGGGTTTGCAGCCCTTGATTTGCAGTGGGCTGATCTTCACTTGTAACTCATCTATCTGTTCAGAAATCTCACACTTTGGGCTGTTTGCAGATGCTATTGGAACACACATGGGCCCTCTGGGCTGCAGGAACCTCAGATTCTGTCCTAGCCACCCACACTGCTAAATGAGTTAAGGACAGAGAGTGGGACCCAGCAGATGTGTATGTGTGTTGTAGGCCCAGGTCTGTAGCTCACATACAGTAGCACAGTAAAACTGCCTGCCATTCATTAACTAATTAGTTTCCCTTCTGTGAGATGGGGATGACAGAGAGCTCAAGGGCTGGCCCAGGCTCAGCTCAACCACCATGCTTCCTTCTCCCTCATGCTGGAACTTGTGACCTGGCAGGAGGAAGAGAACATTCATGGAGATATCTAGTGATGGGCACCCTAAACCACTTTCACCTGGAGGGGCTCCGGCACAGGTACAAGTGTGCCCGCCCCCGCCCCTAAGGGCTACTAGCCTGGGCTCTCTGAAAACCCACGATAGAGTCTGATCCTGGGTAAAGAAACCATGTAAATGCTCACCACTGGAATGAGACTGGAATGTTGCAGCTTGGAGACCTAGGCTCCTTAGAGACACCAGATTTGCACAGGCTTTAGAAACAGCAGAGGCCCCATGGCCTCAGTGTGACATGAGGCTAGGAGCCGCCAAGGCAGGGGCTTCCCACTGCCAAAGCTCCAAAGCCCTTTGTGTGGTGGTGGTGGGGGTGAGGGGGGGCTTTCCACGGGCAGGCCTCCTTAATTGTTGGAGTTATTTCTGTCCTGTAGTTACAGTGGTTCTTGCATTTGGTGCAAGGGATGAATCCAGTCATTACTAACTCAGCAAGTGTCAGCCCTGGACGGTTGGGAAGCAGAGCAGTTAATACACAGGCAGATTAGGTGACTCTCAGGCTTTGCCACAATTAGAAACCCAGGATGTTTGAAATATTAAATGGGATATGTGGGGAAGAGGCAGTGCCTGGCTTCCCTGCCAACGAAATAGCTCAGAGGAGGCTGAGAATTATGTAAGGGACCAGGAAGCAGCGGGAAATGGCCTTCTGTGAGTATCCGTTATGCATCAGTTGCTCCTGTAGACATCTCTCCATTGATCTTCCCCAGTGCCTAGCAGACAGGATCATCTCTCCCGATGAGCTTCCTCTGTAAGGAGGCAGTTAGCCCCCGAATGTGCACTGGGAGGAAGCACAGGCTGCCCTCTGAGCACTGTTCTTTCTGAGCTCAGTTATTACCTGCCTGCCTCCAGGAGGCACTGGAATGCCAGGCCAAACTCACCTGGGCTTGAGAAGAAATAACACTAGTAAATATCACCAGAACAGTTGATCTTTATTGGGAGCACACAGCATGTTTTATGCAGTATGTACTGTTTGACATGTTTGGAACCATCTAAAGGGACAAGAACTTCTGGCACTGCCATTGTACGAAGGGAGAAACTGAGGCAGCTCAGAAACAGCTCAGAAGGGCCAGAAGTGAGTTTGACTTTAGACTTGTCTTTCTACAGAAATACCACCCCTGAGTGTCCTGAATCTGAGCAGCATGGGTAGGGTTTGACCCTGGACTTTGAATGCTCTTATCAAAGGCTCTTTGCTTTCAATCATTGTCAGTTTGTTTGTTACAAATGCTTTTGTTAAAGCCTTAATGCCTGGGCAGTGTACAAGGAGCAAGGAGCAAGTGCACTTAGCTCCCCAGACACGGGTACAAAACAAATCCACCTGGCTCAGCACCCATGTGGTGATGGGGCTCAGTATCTGCTTGGATTTGTCTTCCTGCTCTGGAGAGCAGGACCAAATTTCAAGGCTTAAGTATTGTTTTTGCTGAAAAACAAACTAGCTTGTTCTGCTCCAATGGGCTCAAAGATGAGAAACCATAGCCAGAGACTGTTCCATGTCCTATAGACCAAGAAGAAGGAGAGAACAGAAGATGACAAAGCAACCAGAGAAGGATCCAGGAAGCCAATTAGGAGAGATACCTAGCAGTCATGGGATAGCAATGACAGCAATACCGGCACATCAGCCCCTGCCCTGAAGTACTGACAGCATGCAATTCTTTTGAGTCACCCTGTTCCATCTCTCTCATGTAGTTCATGTGCTGCCCTTTGTTTGACTTCTAGGGGAGGCTTTGACAAGCACATCTACAGAAGGCCCTGTTTACAGCCCCTGGAGCCGACAGGGACAGCCAGAACCAGCTCTTTGGCTCTGTTCTAGTTTCCACTTCCCTAATTACAGAATGCCTTTCCTCTGGGGCCCGCTCAAGTTCTTCTTTCCCTTGGGTTGTGTTGCTACCACCTGGATGAAGGAAGGAAGCAATAACACAGCGTGTTTCTAAGAATGGTAGAAGGAGAAGCCAGAGAAGGGGCCTCTGGCCCTCATCTGTAGCCCCTGTGACCCCCTTCATACAGAGCAACCTCAGCTCAGGAGCTGAACAAATGACCTTTGGGCTGGGCGCCCAGCACATAGGAGGTGCACAGGAAGCCATGAACAGTGCAATGGGATCTTAACTGATTACAATTAAATTACAGAAGCTGGGGCTGAGGGATGGCTCGGTTGTTTGAGGGTTGGATGCATGAGTGTGAAGATTTCAGTTTGATCCCCTACACCCATGTGAAAAAGGCTAATGTCATGGTACATACCCACAACTCCAGCCTTGGGGAGGTGGAAACTCAGGGGCTCAGGGGCTTGCTCGATAGTCAGTTAACTTAGCTGAATGTGCATACTTCAAGTTCACTGAGAGATCCTGCCTCAAAAAATAAGATGGAGAGGAGATAAGCAATATGGCTAAGTGGTTAAAGGTGCTTGTAGCCAAGCCCAGTGACCCGAGTTCCATCTAGGGAACTCACAGGGTGGAAGGAGGCAACTAATTCCTGAAAGTTGTCCTCTATCTCAACATACATGCCATAACATCTGTGTTTGCACACACACACACACACACACTGTAGCATGGGCTACTGTAGATGTTTAACATGCAAATGAAGGCAGATGTGATCCTCATTTCCCATGATGCCAGCACTTTTATTTACCTAACATTTGACTTGCCCAGTGCAGACATCTATGCACCTCCCAGTCCAGATCTGTGTTCCTCAGCCCTGCTCCTGCCACTACCAATCTGTGCTGTGCTTGCATTTTGTGATCAGACCATGGGTCTACGCACAGATGGTGTCACCCACTGCGGTCTCCCTCCCAGTCCTCAGCCATAAGCAGACAACGCCACTTTCTTTTATTAGTTCAGAAAGGAAGATGAGCTACTGCCTATCTACTGCATACACCACTTTGCACTTGATTCTGTGCACGTCATACTTTTGAGTCTGATATCTGATCCCTAAACATTATGGGATATCTTCTCTATGTCTGAAGGTGCAAAATGTCAGTCATCCTTTCCTACCCTCATCTTTCCTTCCCTTTCTCTCACTTCCTCTCTTTCCTTTCTTCCTCTACATATTTTTTTTTTTTTTTTTTTGCCCATTTCTGTTTCCTTTCCTCCTCTTTCTCCTCTGTTTTTTAAACTTTTTGGTCTGGCCCTAAACTCACTATGATCTGACAATAACCTTGAATTCCCAATCTTCCTGCTTCCACCTCTAACATATTGAGTTCACAGGCATACACCACCAAGCCTAATTACATTTTCTTCTTTTGCCCAACCTACATTCTTTGCTACATAAATAGAGGGCAGGGGATAAGGACTAAAGCAGCGGCGATAACATTTTTCTGTAAAGGCCAACAGAGAAAATGGTTTTGTCTTTGAGGCAAGTTTCTTCTCAAGGCAATCCATACCATAGCCAGAAGTATGAAAGTTGGTAGAGATGTCAGGGGCAGGAAGGGGAAGGCTGCCCCAATGCAGCTTTACTTATGAATGCCGTGACCTGAATTTCATAATATAGTCACAGGGCATGAAACATTATTATCTATTCTTTTCAACCATTTAATAATGTAGAAAATTATAATCTTCACTTGCAGCCATTAAAAAACACAGAGGGTTTAAGCTGACCCAAAAGCTACTATTTGCTGATCTGTAAGTTTTAAGGAAATTGGCTCTGCCACTAACTATGAGTCTCTGTGGATAGACTCAATGACTCGTGTGGGCTTCAAGTTATCTGTATAAATAGACAGTTGTAGACACATAGCAGGGTAGTCAACGACACTCATATGGCTAATTGTATGTTCCTGCAAATGGTTAAAATGAACAGTTGAGATGCTTAGCAACATTCTAAGTGCTAAGTAGTCATGTGCCTTGTGGCTTCCATATTGAACAACACAAGAACCGAGGAGCATGCCGCTACAGAAAGGGTCTGGTGGAAGGAAGTCTGAGACCCCTCCTGATCTTAGGGCAGGCATTGTTTCCCCAGGAAAGCATGGCTCAGACAAAAAGAGAGAAGACAAAGATTTGTGCCTTCTTTTACTTCCCTGGAGCAAGCAGAAGTGGTGGGTGGCAGGTGTGTGGTGGGTGGCGGTCCCCTCTGGGAATGTCCCCTGTAGGAACTTCAGAGCATGAGTATACCTGGAAATTTGGGCTTTGGTTAATTAGTAAAGGAGCCTGAATTGAAATTGTCCTAAACCCAATGAGCTGGTATCTCAATAAGCGAAAGATGAGAAAGAGAGAGAGGGGGAGATTTGGATGTGCAGAAAAGATGGCCACATTCAGACAGAGGCTGTGATTGGAGGACAGCCTCAAGGTCAGACCCTTCGCTTCCAGTGGGACTCAGGCATGAAGTGGGTTCTTCTCCTGCATCTTCAGGGGGAATGCATCTCTACCCATACCCACATTTCACACCTTCAGTCCTCAAATTATCAGAGAGTAAACTTGTGTTGCTTTTAGCCAGCAGATTGGTGGGAATGCGTTCTGGAAGGCCTAGGAAAGTGATATGAGACAGGGGACTTGGGGGCACTCTGCAGAGAAGTTCAAGGGCCAAGTCTTTACCAGTTACATAATGCTTAGAGTCACTTGAGACATAGCCAAAAGAGAAAAGCAAAATAAAGCAACTGTAACAAACAGACAAGCAGGGATTTCCAAAGAGCTCTGTGAAGAACTAGGCCCAGACAATACTATTTTATACAAAAAACGTTAACTCCTGGCAGCCACTGTGGACAAAAGCAGGCTTTGGATGTGTGCAGCAGAGCAAACCAGAGAAGAAGCCTCAGCTTGCTTCCCAAAGACTGAGCCCTGCCTGCCAGGTCTGGGGGATTCTATCCTGGCCACGTGGGGAATCTGACAGAGAAGGAGGGATAGGCTTAATCCTCACCAATTTGCAGGAAGCCTCTCGCACCAGCCAACAGGCCTCACGTGCAGGGAAGGCTGAGTGTCATAAAAGCCCTTGTCTTTGAAGTAATGCAGTTCAGGGATTAAGGGCCATGTCTAATGAGAGACAGGTTAGAGGTCAGAAGTGAGGCAGGTGACAAGTATGGGATCATTTCGCTGGGCACATTCTCTGAGTAAAAATGACTCTAAAGTGAGGGAGGCAGTCAGGGCACAGAAATGCCTCCAAAGGCTGCTCCTCTGCCTCACCATCCAGTACTCCCAGAAGAGGTCTCTCCCCTCCTGCTGGGGACAGCAGTAAACAGAGACAAGGCACTGACTTCAGAGACAGCAACTCCTAACAAGAGACATAACAAGCTGAGAGACAGCTGGGAGCTGGGGTGGAGGACACAGCGACATCTGGAAACCTCATGTTTGACTTTTCCTCTGCTTTGTGCTATCTGTTTTGAAGATGAATGTCACCTCCCTAAGCCTCAGCGTTTCCATTACAGAAATGGCAATACATATCGACTCAGGAGTCAATTAAACAATTCAGACAAGGTGCAATCGCATGCAGGATACATAGCAAAGTAGAGAGGCACTTTCTATGGCTGTCTCTCTCTCTCTCTCTTTTTAAATTAAACAAAGATTTTCTTGACTGATAAGAATTGTAAATAACCACCTCTAAAGGGAAAGGGGGTTATTATGTAACATTATATAAGAGTGCTCACTGCTGTTCCCTTCCCATTGCTGGGACACAATACCTGACAAAAGTACTTTAAGGAAGGGAGGGATTGTTTGGGCTCCCTATCTCCATCATGCCAGGGAAGGCATGGTGGCCGGAGCTGGAGGCAGCTAGAGCTATTAAAATTGCAGTCAAGAAGCAGAGGAAAATGGATGCTGGGCCTGGGGGCCACTGCCCCCTCTCTCTCTTTATTCAACCTAGGATCCCAGCCCAAGGTACTGTCTGCCCTCAGGGTGATGGAGTGGGTTTCCACTCTAGAAATTCTAAGAGATTTGATTTCTATGTGACTCTAGATCTTATTAAGTTGAAATAATATTAACCATGGCAGTATGTATCTATAATATCATATGTGGACACAGATAAATATATGAAGACATATTATATGGGTTATAAGCCATCATTTATGAAATAGTTATTAGGCAAATTATATGCAAAAAATCATGATGGAATATGAAATAATCCAGGCAAAAAAAATCATAGCATAAACAATTTTTGTTATTTAAATACACATACACATACATGTGTACACATATACACACAAGCACATGTATCATACACAAACACACATACCCTTACACACAAAAGCATATATATGCATATGCATCTACACATGCACTCATACACATTCTCTCTCTCTCACACACACATACACACACACACACACACACACACACACGCACACGCATGCACACAACTGCAGTAATGAAATGTTTGCTTTCTCTTTCACAGTTTTACTTACAAACTTCTTTCCACACTCATAGGTTGCTAAGTTGATGCAAATTTTTAAAAAAAAAAATTAAGGAAAAACAGCTTGAGTTTTGCAAGCAGACACACAGACAACATTTTAAAAGCCTGGCTCTGTTTATGAATAACCTAGTGTAAATTCTTTAACGGAGCCTCTGTTTCTGTGTTTGTGGATTTATGGGCATTTAGGTGTGTGCAGGTGCATGCCACACGTGTGCCTGCACATGTGGAAGTCAGAGAACAATCTCATGGTACCCTTCAAGTGCTAGCCATCTTTTGGTTTTTAATGTATTGAGTTGGTGTCTCTCTCTGGCCTGTATCTCATTAAGCAGGTTAGTCTGGCTGGCCAGTGAGCTACTGTGATCTGCCTCTCTTGGCCTCCTCAGTGCTTCAATCACAAGTGCCTCTCTGGCCAGCTGGGGAATCAGTATCTTTAAATCTACAAAAGGGCCAGGAGAAGGGCATATTACCAACAGTTCAAAGGACCGGGCTGAAAAGTCAGTGGATAGGTTAGGGAAAGGTGCCTGTCATGGAGTCCATGCAGATGTGTTTGGTCTGGGCCAATGTGGAAAAGGTCACTGGAAACACACAGGCAGAGATGTCATTTCTTGGCCCCAAGGCTAGGTGGCAGTCAGTGTGTTGGAGGCAGAGATCCATAGAAAAACCACTGAATGTTGTTCAGAAGTGCTCTGGCCCTTTCCTGTAATCTCTTATTATGCCACCCTCATTCCAGAGTCCACCGGAGATTCCAGATAGACTCCTTCCATGAGTCACCCTGGCTAATAGCCCTGTAGGAGCCAAGATAACCAGCAATCAGGGAATTCTTCAAAGCAACGCCCTCCAATAAGGACACGAGCCCCTCTAGGGGGAAGGGAGTGTAGTTCAGCTCCTGGTAAAAATTAATGTCTACTAAAACTTGAGTCTAAAACAGGCACAGATCTCTTAGATGTATCAGTTCCTGCTAGGCACACAGATTAGCTTTTCAATCCATCCCAGCAGCTAGTTTAACAGATGAGGAGACCAGAGCTTGTCAGTGACACAGACTCAGCGGGCAAAAAAGTTGGGTCTCATGCTCAGAAAACAAAGTCCAGCCTCGAGTGGTGACCTATGATACTCACGTGTCCCCTCACCCCCACTCTTCCTCCTGCACGCTACTGTGACAGGCCGTCCACAGATCCTAGCTGATTTCAATGTTGAATCCCTTTGGACAGAGTATGGAGAAAGGGAAAGAAACGGTCTTTGTGAACCTAGCTGCAGCCAAGGACCAGTTTCCTGCAAGCCTCTCTAGCTCTGGTGGACCCCAGAGTTGATTTTGAAACAGCTCCAGCCCCTCAGGCCCCTTCATTACACTTTCTCCTAGAAGTTTTGATTGTGGTATATTATGATGCTATTTCAAATCAGCTTTTAGCCTTATAAGACACTAATGTGAGCATGTAAGACTGTTCTCTTGAGTAGGCCATCCTTAATAAAAACAATATATCAGATACCAGCTCCTGTGAAAGGAGTATTTAGTCCCCAGAGCCTTTCCTTAGACAAAGCAAAAATGTCAGTAACCTGGCTGGGGGGGGGGCAGGGAATGGAGAGGGAGAAGGAGGAGGGAGAGGAAAGAAGATAAGTGTTTTTATCTCTCTGTGATAAATGCATACTATCTCTTTGTGTTTCTTAGCAAATATCTTTATAGGATATTTACAGAGCTATGCAGATCACCCCAGAAAAGTCCTGAGTATCACTAAAACACACACACACACACACACACACACACCAGCAAAACAAGACAATATGAGACTAGACACCCAAAATCTTGAGATCTGAGATCAGCACCACCTGCTGCGAGTGTGTACCATTGCCTTCTGTTGCTTCATTGGTAACCTGAGATGGCTTGTCTTGCTTAGCTGGGGTGTACCATGTCTCTGTTTGCCCAGGACAGCCCTACATTGCACCTGTTGTCCTGGCGTGATTATTAATAGCACCCTTTCACCTCTACAAGTGACCCCGCTTGAGTGATAAATCACACATTCTCCCCACGTCTAATTCAGAGTGTCACGACAGTGAAACGGGACAAGGACTGGAAATGTTTTGTAAAAGTTGAAGCCTTGTTACAGCTTAAAGGGATTTGAAAGCAATTGTCAGTTGCTCTGAGCACTACATTTAGGAAAGAGGTCGGCTGAGCAGGAGTTTCGAGGACAGCAGAGCAGGGTTCTCCATTACAAACTGCAGGTTTTCAAAATAAAGGGTACAGCACTGTCACTGTATGCACACTCAAAAGGGAGACACAGAGTGACAGTAATGGTCATCTTTGTAAGACTGTAAGATTATGTTGGGCTTAGTTGAGTTATCTCTGTTTGTATGCCTCTCCCTGCTCTTGTGTGTGTGTGTGTGTGTAGGGGGTGACCATGTGTGGAGAAGATACTCAAGCATGCATGGAAGCCAGAAGAGGACACTGGTGTCCCGTTTTATCACTCTCCACCTTATTTCCCTGAAATAAGGTCCCTCGGTGAACCAGGAGCTAGGCTGGCAGCCAGCAAACCCCAGAGGTCCTCCTGTTTCTGCCCCCCCAAATAGAGTTACAGACCATGTCTGATTCTTTTATGCAGGTGCTGGTTATTTAAAAACCAGGCCCTCATGCACGTGCATCGAATGCTCTCATCAAGTGTACCACCTGCTCAGACCATGTTAGACGTTGTAAACTAGGAGCTTCCTGGGTACATTCTGAGATGGCCCGGAGGAAGGTTTTACACTGGCTCGCAGATGAGGGGACTGTGGAAGAACAGGCATACTGCTGATGTGGGCCAGTCGGTGGTGGTAGGAGTTTGTGATGGGCTCTAGTCACAACTTAGTGGCTCAGGAATCAGAGAGCTCAGGCTGAAGCTGAACCAGCAGCAGGAATAAACTTCCTGATACTGTGCAGACTGGGCAGCACTAGATGCCACACCTTCCTCTCTATGCCAGATGACATCCTCTAACCTGTGAGTGGAAATGAGCCCTCCCTCCTTTAACCTGACCTGGGAGAAGTCTTGGTCACATCGGTGGGTAAAGAAAATTGGTTAGTCTAGACTTTGAGAATACAAAAGAGGAAATAAATCCCGGTGGTTGAGTTTCGACATGGTGAGAGGCAGAGCCAAGAGCTATCTGTCTATCTATCTACATAGTGAGATGCAGTCATAAATGGCCACCAGAGAGAAGACACTGCCACATCAAGGATTTCTCACTCGCCAAGTGGCATTCCTCTGGCTGGTACTGCCCTAATGTTAGAGGTACATTGAGTCATCTTGGGCCTGGCTCTTCAAAGAGAAAAAAAACACACACAAAAACAAAAACAACCATATGGGTATCTAGAAACTTCCATGATCTAAGTGATTCTGTTTCTCAGCTCAAGTACATCTTCATGTAAGTTGTTCTGAACACTTTTCTGTCCATTACAAAACTCAAACACAAACTGGACTGGGAAAGTTAATTCAGGATGCCACAAGGATTTTACATTGGTCAAGAAAACAAAATGTCTCCCCCATTCTGAATTTACTAGCGTGCACCCCCATTAGCCCCTTCCATTGTCATGTAATCTCATCACTTGAAGGGTTGTGTGGTTTTCTGCACACTTGAGGCTAATGGATAGTATGACTTTGGGAGGTTAAATGACTTGTTAAGTCACTGGGAAAGCAGAGAACAGGGATTCACACTGATGATAATGGGGTGGGTTATTGAACCATTTATGTCCATCTCTAAAACCTCCCATCACTGTAGCCTTGAATGAATGGGTACCACAATAGTTGTATCCCTGCCACATGGAGTGGATTACTGGCACATTACTGAAAGCCTGGCCAAACACCCAACTTCCCAAAGCTATCAAAGCCCAGCTACCATCTCTCCTTATTGTCTTAGTCAAAACATAATCTTGCAGAAATATCATCAGCTTTAAAAGTGATTTTTTTAAAAAAGCTGGGCATTGGTGGCACATGCCTTTAGTCCCAGCACTCAGGAGGCAGAGACAGGCGGATCTCTGTGAGTTCAAGGCTAGCCTGGTATACAGAGCTATTTCCAGGACAGGCTCCAAAGCTACAGAGAAACCTTATCTTGACCTCCCCCCACCAAATGATTTTGTTTTCTTCACTTGATTCTGATTTATACTTATCCTGGAAAGGTGAAAGAGTCCCCTCTTCATGTGTGCACACAGCAATGTTTATTAAGCAAATACTATGTATGAAGCAGAACACCACAATGTAGCCTCAACATAGATCAGAACGGGGCAGATCTAGCTCTAGGAGAGAATAACCCTGTGAGGAGAGCAGATTGGTGGTAGCTCAGTGGTAGAGTACTTCTCTATGTGTCAATTGCCGTGACAAATGCCCAACAGAAACAATTTCAGAGAGCAAAGGCTTATCTCCAAGTTTCAGAGGGTATCATCGACCATGGCAAGAAGAAATGACACCAGCTAGGAACTGAGTGTTCAACATAGGTGTCTATGAGGAACAATTCATACTCCATGCCTGAAGCCTGGGTCTCCACCCCCCACCATCACATACAAAAAGAAGCCCCCTCCAAACCACTGAGTGACTTCCAAGAAGTTACCTTCTTTCACTGGAATTTATTGCTGTGTTGAACAGAGGTGTTCGGATCAGAAGCATGCTAACCTTCCCTCTAGCAGTAAAAAGCCACTATCTCCCAGCACTGACTCAGGCTGCCCAGGGAGCTCTTCACAAGTCCCAGAGTGGTTCTCAGCCATTGCTGCTCCAGGGAGGTTAGGGGCAAGAGTCACAACAGACTATGAGATTTCACCTTTTCAAGTGACCGGCCCACACTCTCGTTCAAGTGCAGAGCATTCTCTTTGTAGAATAAGTGGGGACTCCTGGCAGTATCTTCAGTGACTGCTCTTGCTTAAGTGATAATGAAAACACTACTGGAAACATATGTTCCTTTTTACAGCATACCCCCTTATCATTGAGCAACTGATGCTGTTCTCTTTGGCATCAGCTCTCCACTAACATGAACATGCCATCTCATCACATTAAATCCAAGCCAACCGGTGAAACATGGTTTAAAAACAAATATGCCCACTCCCAGCCTCCTGGACTCGATTTTAACATAATACATAAAATCGTATTTGGAGGTTATTTGTAGTGTTCCCTTATTAAATGAAAATTGCCTTTTATTGGCTTCACTTATTTTTTAACAGATGTTAACTTGTGTTGAACAAGCTACTATGGAGTACACCTACATAGCAGAAATGTCCATCTATCAGTGTAGAATCTTGTAAAGAGTTGGAAGTGTTAGATAAATTGTTTCCATTAAGCTGAAAATACTCCTTCGGGTGTGAGCTTCTAATTCATGAGGTGCTGGAAACTGATTCAAATAATAAAGAGGTTGTTTTTCCCCTGGCCTGATAGCAATCTAAGGAAGAACATGCCAAATCCCTAAAGAAGATAATATCTAACGATTCCTGCAATTGTCCTGAAATCCAAACAATGTTATTGCCCAGACTGTGGTTTTCATTTTATCTAGCTGTTTTATTTCCCCACCCCAGTGTGTGTCTGTGTGTGTGTCTGTGTGTGTGTCTGTGTGTGTGTCTGTGTGTGTCTGTGTACATGTGTGTGTGCATGCTCACACTCATGTAGAGGTATACTCATCAACATACAGTGTGTGTGTGTGTGTGTGTGTGTGTGTGTGTGTGTGTGTAAAGGCCAGAGGTCAACTTTAGGCGATTTCTACTTCCCTCCAAACTCTCTCCCTTACTCTTATAGTCTTGGTTGTGAGCTTTTAATGGCTGAGCCATCCCTCCAGGCCTCCTCCTTACTTTTTAAGATGAAATTCCTCACTGAATCTGCAGCCTGTAGATTCAGCTAGACCAGTTAGCCAGCAAACACTCAGGACTTTCCATCTGCCTTAGCACTGGGGATGTAGACATAAGCCCCCTTACCAGCTTTTGTGCTGGTTCTTGGGATTCGAACACAGGACTTCATGTTTGCACAGCTAACACTTTATCTACTGAACGGTCTATCACCTTAGTCCCCTTTTGATATCTATTTTACAAAGACAGCTCCTTATTTGAGTAGAGTCTGGGTAGGGATCAGAACTGCTATTGATTCAGAAATTAAGAGACACCGATAAAAACCAAAATCAGGAAAGTTTTTAAAATGAGGTCACACTGGAACTTTGAAACTTCTACTTTTATTTTATTTATTTATTTTTGTCACAACACCAACAAACAGATGGTGTGAATTGTAGTTGTTGGGAAAGCTTTGTCTTCTGGTCAGGATGCCCAGTTCCATTCCAGTTTCTGAGCACATGGCTTTCCTTACCCAAATGACAATAAAGAGACACATTTCAGGGGTCTCTAAAAGTGCTGCTGTACATGGGAAATCACCTTGACTTGGTGACAAGATTAACCTAAATTACCACAAGGTGATTTCCCATTTAGAGACAAAGCTCTCCCACCAACTACGATTCACACTATCTGTTTGCTTAATTCAAGCAAGTATCTGCATAGATGCCAGACACTGAGTGAGCTAGGCACTGTGGGGAAAGAGCAGGCCATGTAAGTGGCCCTTTAATAAGCACTCATGAGCACCTTCTGTATACCAGCACAGGTACTTCCTGCACACAAGAGGCCGGGCAGAGAATCTTGCAATGTGACAAGAAAGGAAAGAGGGTTTATAGAGGGACCCAAGGCTGTTCTTCCCAAACCACTCCTCTTCCCTTTACCAGAGTCCCTGTCAGCTAAATCTTCAAAAGAGGAAGTCATGACCTTGCCTTCCTAGAAGCATCTCGGGCCGTGCCTAAACTCTTTCAATGTTATTTTGTGGTTTAAGCTTTAATTCTGAATCATAACTGCAGCTAGTTATTGAAAAATGCAAATATCTTCCATGTTCGGGATTAAAATGAAACCTTCTCTTCTGAGTCAGCAAAAAGCTGGAAGTGTGCACACGTGAAAACATCTTTATTGCAACAGTAAAATATGCTCATTGAGGAAAGGACATCTGACAGCACAGGAGGAAAGCAAGCAAGGGTCAAAGGAGACCCTTTTACAGAGACTTCAGAACTCCTTTCAGAGTTAGATACTTGCTGTACTTACTTACAAACACACACTGAAGCTCAAATGCCTCGAAGTCCTATGGCTATGTTCATCTCAAGCCAAGAAGAGTACACTAATATTTACAAAGTGCTACCTGGGTGCCCTATAGTATAGCCTTGGTGGACTCCAGGGAAAAAGCCAAACCCCATTCTCTGCCCATTTGTATTAGTCAAGTTTCACTAGAACAGGGTGACCCCATTTGATCAAGTACAGCCTATGACTACTTTTGTGCCCCATGACAGAATACTCTCATCTTTTGGATCCCCATGCTTAGAGTTCATCAGCTATAGAACAATAATACTGGAAAACGTTTGCATCTTCACTAAATGTATACACTTTTTTTTCCTCTTATCACAATTGCCTAAATAATATCATGCAATGGTAATTTTTTTTTCAGAGATTTATCTGAGAGGGGTGGTTAACTCCTGGAATCATAGTACTCAACCAGTTGAGGCAGAAGAATCAGAAGGTCATGATCATTTTCAATTTTAGGCCAGTTTGGGCTATACCAGTTTTCTTAAAACAGTCAAAACAAATAAAAAAAAAATACATTTTGTTGAGCATTATAGATAACGTAGAGGTGATTAAAATATTGAATGGAATCTATGTTGTTTATCTGTAAATACTACCTTGTTTTACATAAGGGACTTGAGAAACTGCGGACTTGGTTATCTGGATGGAGTATTGAGGTCAAATCTTTTAGAGCGACCCTCATCCTAATAGAGAGTACATGGTCACAAAGTCTTAGGATATGTACTGCCTGGTGATAACAGGAAAGTCAGATGAATGCTCTCACGCCACCAGCACAGGTTCAAGCATCAGCTGCTCTGAATCTTCTCGCACACCTTGCTTTGCCATCTAAATCTTCAATGTGGATTCCCACACGACATTGGAGTTTAAATTCTACATGGGAAGCACCTGGTTCTCATAGCACCCCTTTTTGTTGGCTGACCTGCACATAAGGTCCTAGGAACACTGAGGACCCCCAGAATGGGCACAGCAGAGCCACAAGATCAAAGAACTTCTACCCCAATCCACACATAGAGAATAAATGTGTAGGGGAGCTGTCTGCTACTGAGCATGAAATAAATGTTACAGTAAATCTGTGGGAGCAGGAAGCTTGTCCCTTCTATTTCCTTGTGTATCACTGTGTTCTTAGAGCTGGCTGTTGACAGATGGCTTTGAGGTGAAGAAAAAGCATACAAGTTCATTTTTTTTTTTTTTTCATTTGGTAGCCTCTCCTAGAAGGTCCTACTGTTCTCAACCACAGAACTGTGTGATAAGACCAGTCTAGCCCAGCCCAGCTGTTAGCAGCCTCTCTGTTTAGTTCTCCATTCCAGCAGTTTCTGAGCCCATCCAACTCTCCCTCCTGCCAGCATCATATTCTCCATCCTTCTTTGTTTCAATCTTTTCTCTCTGCAACATAGTGTTGGGTTCCATGTAACCTAATATGGTATCCGCTAACATTTTTTTAATTTATCAACTAAGCTACTCTCTCACCTATTACTCCTATATGTCTGGATAGAAGATAAAGGACCATCATGCCATCTGCAAGGAAACCATGGAGATAAATTCATGCCATTTATAATTCATTCCACTTCCATTAAGTATTCATACACTACTTATTGGCATATCACCTAAGCATTCTGTGTAATAAAAAAAAAATCTAGAAAGGAACTGGGAGAAGATGGTTTGGTTAGGAGACTAAGGCAGAGGGGATTGTTTTGGGCTATGTCTTTTACACTCAACTTCCTACTAGAGTGATCTCCAGGCAGGCCACCCACTAGCAAATTTGGAAGCTGTCTTAAGAGTAATTAGCAATAATAGTAAAGTCACTGCAATCCTCATTCATTCATTCATTCATTCATTTGTCCACTATTCATTGAACAATAAGAATGAAACACATTTTCCATCTTTTTGTGTTTGTGTGTGCATACACATATGTGGTGTGTGTGTGTGTGCGTGTGTGTGTGTGTGCGTGTGTGCGTGCGTGCGTGTGTGCGTGCGTGTTTGGAGGCCAGGGAACAACTTCAGCAGTAGTGTAGTATTTAGGTGCTTTCTACCTTTTGTTTTTGAGATGGAGTCTTACTGACCTGGAGCTTGTCAGGGTAGACTTATTGACCAGTGGATTCCTAGGATTCACCTGTCTCCACCCTCCCCAGCACTGGAATTAGAAGACCGTGCCACCACCTATGGTTCTTTTCCCATGAGTTCTGGGGATCAAATTCAGGTCCTTATACTATAAAGGCAAACACTGTTTTGACTTGGCCATTTCCGAAGCTCTGTGTCCTTCTTTTAAAAGTTGGGCAACATATACATATATACATACATACACACACACACACACATACATATATATACACACACATATATATGGTTAAAACATTGAATCTAGATGGAAGACATCAAATATCTTATGGTTCGAGGTTAGTTACTCTGATATCCATTAATATTAATGATAAAAAAATAGACGTTAAGTCATCGCAGAATATCCAGATGAGGATACAATACCACATACCAATCCCTAGACTGAGAAAAATGTACCATGCATTATCTCATTTAATTTCAATAGGATCCAGAATGTTAGTTTCTATTATTTGTCCTCCTTTTGGGTAAAAACATATTGAGACTTGAGAAAATACATAAATTTCAAGGCAAGACAGGGAGGCATTGTCTACAGAAAGGCAGAAGTTAATGTCACCTAACCCAGTAGATAGGTAATAAATTCACTCTGGTAGATTAGTAGATATGTCACATCAGTTCATGAGACTGAAAAATACTACACAGTGGGGATTGATCAGACACCCTCATCCTTTCTAGATATCTATAAGATACCTTTGTCACATGTCAGAGGATAAACTACTTTTTCTTTTATCCTAATGGATGATATTAATTCCTTCCCATAATAAGCAAAATGAATTGACCATATTTGGAATAGAAACTGAACACATCCAGTGGAGAAAGACTTCTGTGGGACAGTGGGGAGTCCTATGCTCTGCTTGTCCCAGCCTTCCACAGTGTACTTCCTTATCATCTTGTTCAGTGCACAGATGTGTCCACAGAACACGTGTGCCAACATGGGTCCCAAGAAAGTGTCTCATATGGTCTTAACTGCAGATTTATGGGGAGTTAACTCATTATTTAACTCTGTGATATTTTCTCTCGGTAGGGCTCCCTGTTTAACACTTCAGAGGAAAAGGCCATTTATCTCCAGGGACAACTTATCACAGGGCATATTTTATCAATACAAACACAATCATTATATTTGGGCAGAAACCCAGGTAGAGATAGATATGCCTTCTACTCAACATGCAAAGAAGTTGAAGCCTCCAGTTTCAACGTCCGCATATCCCAGAGGCATCCCCATGCATTTAAGAGACACTTTCTGGCAAACTCTGTTGCACCGCTGACTGTATGCTGTTTATTCTAGAATTCTCAACTGCAAAACTCTACTCACAACCTGAGAGACACATCATTGACTGTGACAATTCTAGTAGGTAATGGTGTTCTTCATAACCTCAGCTAAGTAAGAGATGACAGAGTTCCCTTTGCTGAGCAAGTGCCTTCTGCAACATGACCTCAGAATGTGCCAACCCAGTCCTTCATACCCTGGCAGCCAGCTCCCTAGGATCTGCCCTTCACAGGTTCTATTTTAGGGAGGTGCCCATTCTTGGGTTCAAATTTTCTTGTGAAATGCTTGTTAATAGCTACACTTTACATATGGGGCAA
The DNA here is from genome assembly GCF_943737965.1 of Phodopus roborovskii. Taxonomy (NCBI): domain Eukaryota; kingdom Metazoa; phylum Chordata; class Mammalia; order Rodentia; family Cricetidae; genus Phodopus; species Phodopus roborovskii. The sequence continues at coordinate 13,317,158 of NW_026126558.1, read as the reverse complement.
CTCTCTTTTTCCATAAATGTTTATTGGTATTCTGGAAAAATGGAGGCACAAGTGTATGTATTTGAATTCCTAGCAAAAAATTATTCTGTGTGTGCATATGTATGTGTATGTAAATACACACACACACACACACACACACACACACACACACACACACTTTATGACTTAAGTAATTGCTTTGGCAATTCTCATATGAGGATTTCTAAGAAATCTGGGCCAAAATTAAATATTTCAGGGACTTAAAAAGGTGGTATTGACTACATGACCATTGCCATTAGAGAGAAAATCCAACTTAAAGTCATCAATTCCTGTTTAGGATGAGGGTAAAAGTAGTCTTTATTTTTCCATGCAAAGATCTCTAGTTAAATGGATCATCAAATCTGCAGGAATTTTCTCAACAAGTGTGAGCAGTAATGTACACCAAGGGTCATCCCAGCCCCATGAGAGGTATATGGACACAACTGTGAAAGCAGGAGCCTCTTTGGGCTTCAGAGTTGAGCAGGTCCCTCTTCTGGGTTCAGACTTGACGAGCATGCTTTTTAAAACCTTTTGGTTTTGTTTTGTGGATGATCCCATTCGGACAATGTTACTACAAGGAATGAAATGACTAATAATAATACTAAAAACGTCAAGTACAATACTGAAAAATGTCAGTATTTTTTCATTCAACCGTGTCAGCAGCAAATCCAATCTGAAATATGCTGACAATAGCAGAGCTATGAAAACCAATATAGTTGATGAGCTGGCCATCCAATAAATTATATATGTGTACATACATACATTTGTATGTACTTCCCCCAGACTTAGGAGGTACTTGGGGTGATGGGACTTAGGATAGAATAGCACATTTCAGAATCAGGTAGCTGACGCCTGGCATTCTGTCCCCCTCAGATGACAATTAGTGTCTAATATGGAGTGATGGGACAGATACCCTGGAGTGATCAAGGTCCTCCAGAAGGTAATAATATCTTTTATCAAGGCCCGTAACACCACCACCAATGAATATTGGGTCTAGCATTGCCAATGGTTGCTCCCCTATATGAAGAGACTATGTTGTATTAGGGTTGTGTTATTTCACAGTCCTGAAATGTTTGTGGCAGTATAGTTTTATAGTTTAAGAGAAACTCCCAATCCTTCCTGAATTCCCTGTGATTGCTCATTGGAATTTTTTTTAAATATGTGGACCATTAAAAAAAAGAAAGAAAGATCATTCATTATTTCACCATCTTTAAAATAGCAATGAGATATTGGCATGCATGAGTGTGCATATAGGTGTGTGTGCATATTTAGTATGTCACTCTGTGACAGAAATAGCAGAACATAAGAGCTCAGGGCTCACATTTGACCACTTACCCTAGACTTTCTTCACTAGGCATAGATTTGATGGGAAAGGGCCCATGAGCCATGAGCATTCCTATCTTGTCTCTTCTGTCCAGAGGAGAAATAAGTCTCTCAAAGCATCTTTTAAAAGAATGAGTCCAAGTGGATTTTTCTGTCACACTCCATTACCAATAGAAGAGCACTTTTGTCCATGACAGAAACCACTTGTTCCTCAGAAATGCTGGAGTGTGTGTCTGCATCTTTACTTTGTGACTGAGCAAGTTTTTTCTTTTCCTTTCACATTCTTGATTGTTTAACACCAAAGGAAAATGTTTACAATTTAGGATGACATGAGAAATCAGTTTATGAGGCAGACTGACTTAGCAAAATATCAAATGTTCAAGGAGCTACACCTTCTTTGTACATTTTGGTCCTTTTCAAATTTGAGTATGTGTGAATTATCAGGTGTGCATGTGTTTACACATGTGCATGTGTTTCTGTGTGTGCATATGGAGGCCAGAGGTCGTGCATTCATGTGAAGGCCAGAGGTTAGCATCTTCTGGTATCTGCCTCTATTACCTCCAACCAGAGCTCACTGAACCAGCAGTTCTAGGATTATAGATGTGTACCACCACACCCAGCTTTTTACAGACTTGTGCACCAGGCAAAGGTCAAAGGACAGAGTCCAGCTCACTCCTCTCTCAGGCATTGTCTGCATTTGAGGTCTCTAGGAAATTCTTGCCCCATGGAGGCCTTTCACTGTGCAGAGATTTGCAAAGACACTAAATAAGAAAAGGAAAGGAAACATGGAGGGACATGATGCTGCTTCTAATTTTAATTTAAATATACACATTGCTTTGGGGCTGGAGAGATGGTTCTGTGATTAAAAGTACTGGCTGTTCTTGCAGAGGACCTGAGTTTGATTCCCAGCTCCCAAGTGGTGGCTCCTAGCCCTTTCTAATTCCACTTCCAGGGAATATGACACCCTCTTCTGGCCTCTGTGGGCACTGCCTACACAAAGTACACATACCTACATGCAGACAAAACTCGCATACAAATACGATAATATTATTTAAAATAAAATAAAATAAACATTCCCATTGCTTCGTCTCCTCCTCCTTCCTCTTCTTTTTGTTTCTGCTTTACTGAGAAGCAGATAATGCCACACAACATCCGGAATGGCAACTAACATCCACTGAGCTAATGTTTCATGTGTGTGATTTTAATTCTTCTTTCCTCTAAGAATCAGAGACCATTCTCCTTTAAAGTGTTAGGCATAGGAGGACATATATAGCCAGTGGGACACATATATGTCAGCTGGTTCTGCTTGGTATAAAAGTCCATTCTCTAATCCATGTTGAAATAAACATATAGACAGATAGATGATAGGTTGATAAATGAATAGAAGGATGATAGATACTTTATAGATAATGGATAGATGAAACATACAAAATAGGTTACAGAAGGGTGGAGTAATAGAGATGAGAGACAGATGATAGACGTATGGGTAGATGATAATAAGGAAATATGTATGATAGATGTATGATAGACAGAAGTATAGGTGACAGATAGTATATACAAGACACCCCACTAGCATCTTGAAATTCCAGACCTTTCTACCACCTTCAGCATATCAGGCATCATCCTGAGCTTCATATGACAACCACTGTTTTCTTGGAGTTTTCATTCCTTGGGACACTGTGCAGTTTGTCAAATACCTTCTGCGTGTCTTTATCTGATTACCTTGTTCTCCTACAGCACCATGTTGTGTCCATGTCTTCAGCTTCATCTGAAAGGAAGCACCCTCCCAGAACTGTCACCCTGTCACCTTTTATTTCTCTCAATCTCTCTCTCTCTCTCTCTCTCTCTCTCTGTGTGTGTGTGTGTGTGTGAGTGTGTTTGCCTGTGACCAAGGTGAGTGCACACACACACATTATTGCATAAATGTGTGGAATGCATAGGCTAATCTCAGGGTCTTCTTCTTTGTCTTCACCTTGTTTTTTGAGACAAGGTTTCTCACTAACCTGAAGATCCTAGATTAGCCTAGGCGACTCATGAGTTTCATGGATATTCCTCTTTCTCATTCTCAGCATGGAGATTACTTACATTCACCACCGAATCTAGCTGGGATCCACAAATGGGTCCTCATGTTGTGCAGCAAGGACTTCACCTCACCTCCCCACCTAGCCATCACTGAAGCTGTTTCAAGAACTCTTTTAAATCTCACTCTTCAGCAGTAATGCCAAGATCATCTTCACTTACCTGTCTTTGGGGTCTTGGATAGGTTTTAGTTTTAAATTTAAGGAAGTATATCCACTGTGTCTATAGTGCTGTACATTTAAACTGTTTGACCTTTAGCCATGATAGTGCTCCCTACCCCAACAAACAAACAAAAAGCTCCTTGTTATTCCTTTTGTCTATTTCAACCTGATTTTAACATTTTATGTATTGCCTATGAACAGATTTTAATTTATTATAGCAATATGATGATCAAAATATTAGGAACATTTCTCTTTTAGATCACATCTCTATGCTACCTTTTTATGCAAAGGTTTTGTGGCATTTGGTAACTGTGTTAGTTTGTTTCTGTTGTGATAAAATGCCAACAAAAGCAACTAAGTGGAGAAAGTGTTCACTTTAACTCACAGTTCCAGGCTACAGCCCATCTTAGCAGGAAGGTCAAGCCTCATGGTCAAGGCCACAAGCACAGTCAAATTCAGAGAGAGAGAGTGAATGCATGCATTCTTGTGCACAGCTCAATTTATCCTTTTTTTTTTTTATGAAGTATAGGCTCTAATCTTATACTTTGGGGATAGATCTTCCCACATCAATCAAAATAGTGAACACAATCTGTGATGGATGTGCCCACAGGACAACCTGGTCTAAACAGTCCTTCCTTGATATACTCTTCCCAGACGACTCTAAGTTGTGTCAAGTTGATGGTAACCAAAATGACTAACATTTTTTTTGTAGCATTTGATATATGCCTCTCAAGATCTTATTCCAAAGTGTTAAATAGTTCATGGAATTTTAAAATAAAATGTATGCAGGGAACTAGCAAAAATGTAGCTATTAGTTGTCTCAATCTGATTTCTTAGTAGTCTGTGTTCTCCTAATTTGGAATATTACTTGTGTGATACACTATATTCTCATATGTATCTCATTCCATTTGGAACTCTGTAGTCTGTTCCATTCCTGAATTCATTTCTCCAATGTTATTATATCTTTAATGAGTGTATTCAACTAGCAGATAGAATAGGCTAGTAACCTCAACCCTTCCTATCAATTAGAGTTCTTTTTTTAAAAGTCCCTCTATCAAATATATTTTATTGGTTCTTCTGCTTATTAATTCATCCCAATGATCTTTGAATTCAACTTGTCATTAAAAAAAACCAATTAGGATCTTGATTGAAATTCCTTAAATGTACAATTAAATATGGGGCATTGGAGTCCCTAAGGCTTATTTGGATACTTTAAAAATTGTCATAAATTTTCTTTCATATTCTCCTTTAACTCTGTCCCAAGATGTTGAAGAGATTTCCTCTTCCTGCTCAATGAATCCTCTTCATTTCTGATAACATTTAAAAAAAAACTTAGTTGTTATTTAGATGATTTATCTAAAATACATTTTTCTTCATTTCTCTTTGTTACTTGCCCACATTTTCTGTAGTGTGGTTTGCTGTAGACACACCATGTCCTATATACCAGGTTCAAAGAGTGCATATTTGGAAGCCAAAACTCCTGGCCTCCATCCACATATGCTGGCCAATCTTAGCACTACTGGTTAACTGTTTCCATGTTAGACTTAACACTCATGGCTTCTGCAGCCCTTACAGCAATTAGAGTTTATGTATGTTTCATTTGTTTTTCAATGCCACTCGTCATCCTTGGAAAATACGTGTATATAAGATATTGTGGTGGAGATTTTGGACAATACTTTCCCAATGGTATGGTATTTAGTTAGGATAGGCTAGTTTCTATAATTGACTTAAAACAACAAAATTTACTTCTTACTTCTTTGACATTCAGATGTGGGTCTTGCTGCTAAACAGTTGGGATCCCCTCCAGTTGAAGGCTTGGGGGCCCTGGTTCCTTCCACATTATGTATGCTTGTTATTTTCCTTGGCACTGAAGTCATCTCAGTTCATCCAACAGATGGGAAGGAAAAGTCACAAGGAATCATAGATATTTACTCTGTTACCACTCTGGCATTCATTGGCTAGAACATGGGCATATAGCAATCCTACAGTGAAGGATGCTGGGAAACACATATCCCCACTGTGTGGGGAATGGAGAAAGGACACTCATGTTTTGTGATTACTGTTTGGAGAAAGGAGACAGAATGCCCAGTATTGTGTGCTTCATCAGAAAACAGCCTGGGAGGATGAGACCATGCTTAGGTGAGCAAGTCTCTGCTTCACCTAATGTCTTCAATCACCTTTCCCTATTGAACTATAGGATCAATTATCCTTTTAGTAAGAGTGTAAGGAGTCATGTAGGATGTCTAGGAGGAGGCTAGGATAGGAGGACAATACTCAGTAAGGAGGATGCCTGTCAATGCCTCCTCAAGATGCCAATCTGGACAGGTTCTAAGAGCTACTGGTCTTTTCTACTTCCCACTCCCATTTTCCTTTTCGACTCATCCCCTGCCAGCTCAGATCCATCAGCAGTAATTGTCCTTAGATGTCTTCCAACCTACTTTGGGTTTATTTTTTTGTTTGTTTGTTTGGCTTTGTTTTGTTTTTGTTTTTTGCATTTAGTTATTTCTCTGTGTCAGGATGATCTTACAGAATGTCAGAGGACAACCTTTACTCACCTTCTTCCATGTGGATCCAGAGGACAAATTCAGGTCATCTAGTTTTGCAGCAAGCATGCTTACCCAGCGAGCCATCTCTGCTTTGGTTTTGGACAAGGAAGAAGGACAGCAATAACAAGCATGGTGGAGCCCACTAATCCCGCCACTCTTCCCAGACACTGTGAGAAAACACTGTGTTCTACAGCATTCCTGCCAACAACCCTACAGGGGAGATACTATTAATACACCCATTTTCAGGTGAAAAACTGAGGTCCAACTCAACAAGGTGAGTAGCTTGGCCAAGTGCATAGGTGATAGGAAAGTTTTGAACACTGACAACAATTTACCTGTACCTTCAACAGGAACATCTCTGCAGTGGATTTAGACATTCCTCTTATTGTTCTGAGTTTAAAACAAAAACTTCCTAGCCTCTTATTGTTCTGAGTTTAAAACAAAAACTTCCTAGCCCAGCTGACAACCCCTTCCTGGTCTGACAGATGAGGTCCTGTGTAGATTTTCTTTTTGACAGGAATCTGCCCACATGCATGTGTACACAGACATGAGTACAGAGTGAATTTCCTCCCCTTCAGCCATGCTAGCATGTCGTCTTGTGACCAAGACCACTTGTCTCTGGACCTTCACCTAGGAACAATTATCCATCTGGGTGTTAGTGATGCAAAGGTGACCAGGACAGATTGACCATAGGTCTCTCTTAAATTCTATTCAGTGGTGGAAAGGGAAAATTTAAGTCAGAATCCGAGTATGGCTTATAGTCACAAAGACATATGAGGTCTTGGAATATAGTAATGGTGGAGATGTTTTAATGAGAAGGTCCCTTTTAGGGAATGCATATTTAAGCCCATGGGCATAAGCTGTGCAGGAAGGGAAGCAGCCCCATAAATCTGGGGGACAAGTCTATCTCAGGCAGAGAAAAAAAATCAAACAAAAAGGCCCAAGATACAGTGGACTTGACTTGTTTAAGGAACAGAGACTAAGTCTTGGGAGGGAGGGTCACACAGGGCAAGAAAGGAGTGGCTACAATAGGCTTGGAGAGGAAACTGGAGCTGGACCATGTAGTTCCATGGAGGCCAGGGAAGCCTTGGTCTCACTGTGGAGCAATGGACAACAGCATTGGGTGGTCTTGAACTAGGACCATGGAATAATTTGATTTACATTTTCATGAGATCATTCTTTTGGGTCTTTGATATGCCAATGTGATATTCCAAGAAAGCATCCCTTTTGCATGTGTGAAGGCAGCAGAAGTGCACCCATTAACATTCAATGAGAATTTGATTTGAAAACTCAGTGATCACAGCAGGGACAGCAAGGCTGTGCTGCAGACCACATCAACACAGTCCAGCTACCAGGCCAGGTCACTCCTGTGCACCCAGGACACTGGAACATTTTCCAAAGTTCCAACTGGGACTAAATTTGGCATCTGGTGTCTAGGTCAAGGTAAACTCTGCTGTAAATAGGATAGGAGCGCACATTTGGTGTCTGAGTTGGCTTTAAAATTTTATTTATTTAGTGGGTGTGTTTGGGTTTCTATGTGGATAATGTGCATCATGCATGAAGGTGCCCTCAGAAACCAGAGGCCATTGGGACCCAAGTTACAGGTGGTTGTTAATTGCTTGATATGAGTGCTGGGAAGCAAACTTGCATTCTCTTCAGGAGAAGAGCCATTTCTCCAGCCCTAGGTCTCTATTTTTTAAAATTCTCTTGAAATGTGTACATGATTTTTAAAACTGCCCTAATATGTTTTTCCTTGACACAGAATATCCCACTGCAAACTTTGCAATACGCAAGGCTCTCTTTCTAATTGAGTCATTTCTGCAGGTGTGCTGTTCTGGGCCACACAATCCCACCCTCTAACAAATGCAAACTGACATTGCTTCTCTAAGAAGGGTGTTGGGAGACAAAGCCCTAGCAAGAGCTGAGGGTTGCAAAAACACTTGAAGGACTTGATTTTAACATGGGCTTTCTGAGCTAAGTTTGGAGGGAGAGGAAAAGGAAGGGATTGGGAAGCGATGATGCAACTCAGCCAGATGACAACAGAAAGCAGAAGTCTTCTGCCCGCACTCTGCTTCCACCTTGTCCCACGAGGAACAAGAACTCAGGGCTGGCAGGGATCACACAGTGGAAAGACAGTGTAAGCACTAACTTTGGAATAGAAGTTCAAGACTCCTGTATACAATTAGAGGTTTGGAAACTCAGCCCACTACAGGGACAGACATGTAAAGAAAGACTGAAGTTTGAAGATGTGGTCATGGGGAGTCATATGAGAGAACTACCTTTATCCCACTCCAGTACATCATCCCCATAAGGGCGTGCACACTTCCTTGTGTTCCCCAACCCCTGCTTTGACATAGAAGACCCCACTGTCGACTTTGCAATTGCAAGGGTCTCTTTCTAACTGAACTGTCGGTGCAGGTGTGGTATTCTACGCACACTAGAACAGTGAATGATTTAAAACTCAGAACTTTAAATTATGGCAAAGAATGGAGATCTACCCCCCCACCCCTGAGTATCATTTAGCTTTAGAGAAATAATTGCAGAATGAACTTGGCTGTAGGCTACTGTTTTAGAAATTTTTCCTGAAATTAATTTAGCTGGTAAATGAAGATTGTTACAGGATGAATTCCAAGGAGCTGTTACCCAAGGTTCGGGTTGGAGTTGAGAATGTAGACTAGGCCTTGACTTGCATTTTTATTAAATTCTGGACTTTTCAAGCTTAGAATTCAATCCATGTTTCCATATATCCTTCTTCAACACCCCCCTAAGTGTTTCCCTAACCTACAGGTAGAGAGACCCTTTCGTATTTACATGTAGTCCTTCTGCATCTGCTGTTTGAAATACCCTGTTACTTCCTTTGGAGCCTAGAAGACTGAGCAAAGGCATTAAAATGGCCTACAAGTATTGTCTGCCAGGTCCTTTCATCCTTTGCTACTTCCTGGTCACTGTTGCAGACTTCAGCTCCATTTCATAAAGAGGTCCTCTTTGGTTACACCTTTATTAATGCCCTTCATTGCCTGGCTCATTGCATTACCCATACACATCTCCAGAAGAGAGCTGCAAGTGGTCAGGAAGCTGACTACTTTGCTCTGCATTTTAAGATTTGGATGAGTCCAATCATGTGGCATAGGCTTGCAATTCCAGGGTTGTGAAGACAGGTACAGGCTCATCTGGCCAGCCAGTCTGAGAACCTGTCTCAAAATTAATCCGTCCACCAATCGATCAACCAACCAACCAATCAACCAATAAATGGACAGTGCCTAGAAGAATTGACAGCAGAGGTTGGTGTGCCTGCATATGCACACACATCTATACCTATACCTTTCCATCCATGGGAACACACATACAGAAGACTGGTTGATTGGACCCTGACACACAATGAGCATTTGTTACACGCCAGACAGTGTCTTGAGTGTTACATTTCTTGAAGAATCTCATTAGTCAGGGTCTTGGGAATTGAGAAACTGAGGCATCAACAAATCAAATCATATGCCCAAATCCAGGTGGTTACCAGATGGCATCTGAACCCAGGTATTCCCAGGACTCACTCCCTTGACCTTTTCGTTGTGGTTCTCAAAGTGGGGTTCCTAGGCCAAGCACCACCAGCCTTGCCTGTTCTGGATCTAGCCCATCATGGACTGAAGGTTAGGACCCATTTGGAGGTATCCCCCACCTGGCTTCCTGCTGTTGCTGTGGAAGCTCCCACAAGCTTCAGAACTGCTTCCATCTGAATTTCATCTTCTCTGAGTGCCTTGTGCTAGCTTGTAATAATAGCCCAAGTGTAGAAAGGAGGAAGGGAGACGGAGGAAGGATGCAAGCCAACAAGCCTCCTTCCACGGAGTAGTCTGAAATCAGTAGCTGGGGGCTTGCCGTGGCTTGAGCACACTTTAATCTCCAAATTGCAAAAACATTAACATTATTGATTGATCAGACATCAATCCAATGAAATTTAATTAAATTAGAATGTGTCACTGAGCAGACCCGGCTGCGTCATGCATAAATCTCAGGTAATAAGTTGACAAAGAGATGGCAGCCATGGATGTCCAGTCCTGGCTGGATTCAGCCTCTGCCATTTCCTCATATTGGCTTGCAGTGATGGGGAGATGCTACAGGTAATATGGGGTGAGCTTCTGATTTATGTTGCCCATAGAGGAGTCCTCAGTAGCTGCAGAATCCAAAGAGTACCTATCAGTGTGGTGTGATTTACTGATGCAAGGGGGGGGGGGAGGGAAGGGGCTGGCCAAATGCCATTGGGGGAAGGCCCATGCCTCAGGCCAACCCCTGGCTAAAATGCTGACTATGCTTAGATGTCCTGCATGAGAGGATTAGCACTTGGGGTGTCCTCCCAGCAAATGTGTCCTCTGGAGGAAGCCTAGTCCTTGGAGGGAGGGAGTCTGGCACTTATTTGGCCTGTCTGCCCTGCCTCAGGAATGTATTTTGGTGTCAGTGAGAGGCTGCACCTGCTGTCCCAGAAACAGGTCTGGAGCAGCCCCAGCGGGCTCCAGCCTCAAGGCAAATGTATCCTTAACTTGTGGGGCCCAGTTTCCCTCAGGCAGGCCAGGGGTGTGGGGCCTTGAGGAGCCTGCAGAGCATTCTGGGAAAGCACAGATAATGGGAAGGGCCCTATGCACAGAGAGATTTGAATATTATTTAACACCATGTCCATGGCTGTTGTTATGTCATAATGGTTGGGTAATTGTAACAGACACATTCTAGACCACAAACTCCCAAATTTCTTTAGAGGGCCAAAGTCCCAAATTTCTCTGGGCTTAGAATCCAGAAAGGTGTGCTGAAAAATACTTTTCCCAACTATGAGTTTTGTGGCCCTTATGTGAGTACTCTGAGCATAAATTGTTTCTTCTTCACAGAATTTCCTGCAGATTCAGTGAGTTACAATGTTCAAAATGTTTTATTTGCTCAGTGAGCACATGTGTTTATGGGGTTTCAGTTAAACTCACAAGCTGCTTCAAACAAAGCACAGGTTCCGTTTACCGCTATCACACAGATACAAGTTGCCTTGAATATTGGAGCATGAGTAACCGGGTGACTAGACCTCAGCCTGCATTGCAGATATGAAATCTGCCTCTTCCCCTTCCCTTCACAGGTCCAGATCCCATGAGAACACTTATAGAGAAAGACAGCCCATCACAAGACCTGTGAGCATTCTTCCAGGATGTGTTTGCTTTCAGAAGGTGACTGGTATTCCAGGAGGTCATGTGAGCTGAGGAGACAAGAAGACTGTTTCTGAGGAAGGAGGAAGTTCCTTGAAGTGTCCTTTTCCTGTGTCCTCTGAACCCCAAAGCTTGCTCTGGTTGGATCCTTGCCAGCATAGACGCCCATCCCTTTCCTGGCAGAGGGGGGTGGGGGGTGAGTAAGGGTCAGGCAATGATGCTGGATCGCCTGGAACTCAAAGGGTCTTACCAACCAGGATTGTGTCTGGAGAAATGGGACCAGGGCCTTCCATTCTACTGGGTCTGGTGAAAGGGTTTTAGGAGCTGAGGGCCCCAACATGAGTTCTTAGAATGCTGGTTTGTACTTTTAAATGTAAGCAGAAACTACTTCTGGTAATAACAGACAACATTGGTGAACTCAGGTTTCATTTAATTGTCACAATAACCCCAAGAAGTAGAAATGCATTTGCCTCCATTTAACAGCTGAGAGGTCTGATGAGATGAAAAAGTTTGGGTGATTTGTTAGATGTTTGTAGGGAGACGTGGAGAGCCAGAGCTTCACTGTCAGATGCCATACTTGGATATTAGATTGGTCACTGTGTTGATGGGTGAAGAGACAGTGCCTGGAAGAATGGATGACGTGGTTATGTTTGATGCTACAGCTTTGTGTGTTTCTTATTCTACACCATGGTCTCTTCCAGGTGCTTGGCACAACTCAGATTGTTTCATGACTGGGAAAGAACATCTGAAGGACCAGAGTCTGTCACTAGTTGTCACTATCTAGGTCAAGATGCATTCTCCAATGAGTGGATAAATGAGAATGGCTAGCTGAATAAGTACGGTATTTAGTGTACAGGGGACAGCAGGATATCCCTAAGTGGAAGCTATCCCCATCATAATTTTCATAACCATCACTTTTTCTTCTACTCTACTCATCACCATCACCATCATTCTCAATCTCTTGGAAGTGTCAATGACTATCACTTTATAGCTCCAAATGTGTTGGACTTTTCCAGTTGATCTCCTTTTCCTTGCTGCTGACTCCTTGTAGGCCAGCTCAAGTAGAGGCCATGACAAGAAAGGGGGGCTAGAAGAAGCCACTTTGTGTGGTTCTCAGTGGGACTTCTCTACCCAAGAACCTGCAAATATCTCCCCTGAGTCTTACAGGTCCAAAAAGATCCACATAGAGCACACAAAGCTAGGCAGAACTGCAGCTCCAAATTGTCAGCAAGTCCCCATCCACAATTACAAGATAACTGAGACATGGGGATACCATAGAGTTGGTCTGAAATAGCTGACATATATCTAAGTCAATACTATTGCATTCTAGGTAGCCCATTTTCCTCCTCACTGTGTAAACTTGTATATATCATTAAAGTAAAAAAGTCCTAAAAGATGATATGAGCAAACTCATTGACATTAAGAAATGTTCTTTCCAAATACAGACATAATTTCTTTCTCAGATGTGAGACAAAACACAGCTTCCTTGCTGAAAAAGAACTCATTGACATCTTCTTTTGCTGTACCCAACTCAGAGGTTTCTGAAGAAACTTCTCAACCCCTCTCCTTTGCCTGGGTTGTGAAGTCTTTTATATGGCACATCCACATATGAGCATCTAGGTTGAGCTTTTCAGGAACGGGGATGACAAAGCTTCCAGCATGCCTAAGTAAGCTCAGAGGCTGATGATGCAGAGAACTAACCCATGACTTGAAAACGTGGCAAACTTCCAGTAGAGACCTAGTGACATCATTCCCCAATGCCATTCTCTGAATCTACCCATGCAGCATGAAAACATATGGTCAGGGTAGGCACAGGGGTCAATTGATAGAGAGCTTGCCTGGAATGCAGGAAACCCTGGGTCACATCTCCCCACACCACATAAACCTATAGCATGGTGGCACATACTGTAACTCCAGGGCTCAGGATGTGGAGGAAGGAGGATCAGGTGTTTAAGGTCGTATTTGGCAACATGTCAAGTTCAAAGACAGAATGGACTACCTGAGACCTTGTCTCAAACATTCCCACACAAACACTTGTGAATGCAATTCAGAGGGACATCATTCCTCAAAGTGGGTGTGTGTGGGGGTATCAATCACTGAGATGCCTATCAGCTGGTCATGGGATGTGGCAATTTGGATGGGAAGTGGCCCCATTAGGCTCAGGTGTTTGAATACTGGATCCTTAGTTGGTGGTGGTTAGGGGGAATTATGGAACCTTAAGAAAGTAGGGCCTTGCTGGAGGAACTGAATCACTAGCATGTGAGCTTTAAGAGTTTATAGTCTCACCCCACCTCCTGCTCACTCTGTTTCCTGTGTGGAGATAAAATGTGAGCACACAGAATTCTGCACCTGCCACTATACCATGCCTCCCTGATCTTTATGAACTGTCCCTCTGGAGCCATCAGTGAACACACCCTTTGTGCCTTAAGGTACTCTTGACCACAGCAACAGAAAAGTGGTCCATGTGTGGAATAGCATAAATGTGTTCCATTCCATAACAGTGAAAAAATGTCACAACAGAGAATGACAGAGTGATGCACACTGGGTCACTGTGAGAATCAAAAGCTCGCTGAGTGGAAGAGAGCAGTGATGAGCACATGGTACAGGAATTCATTTTGTAAAATGTCTAGAAAAACAAACCTGTAGAGATGGGAAGCAGACCAGTACATGCCAGGACTTGGGGATATGGGAAAAAATAGGCAGTGCCTGTTAATGACTATGGGGTTGCCTTTCTGGGCAGCAGAAATGGTCTAAAATTAGAAGAGGATGATAGTTGCACATCTCTATAAATATACTAGTGCTCATTAAATATCACACTTTAAATGGATAATATATATATATTCAGATTATTAAGATATTATATATATATATTTATATACATACATACATACATACATACATATATATATATATATATATATATATGTATATCACATAAAGCATTGCTGTTAAAAAGGAAGAAAACTTGCCCTGATGAGGCAATGGGCTATTAGAAGTGTCACGTCCAGGCCCAGAAAGTGTCAGCCAGCCAGTGACTGAACCAGGTGTGTGCTAAAGATCGGTCCCACCAGGAGTGCTGAATCTAGCTCCTACTCTGATGGAATGTGAATTCCAATGGACAGCATGGTCTGTAATTATGTAAAACTCTACAGTGAAAGTATCTGAAGACCCCCAGTGGATAATGAGGGGCTTCAGCATCATAGCCACATTTCTTGATGGGGTATACAGAAAGAAGCAGAGTCACAGGCAGAGAATGCCTTCCCTCCTATCCTCTCATCCATGCCCTTCACTTAACAACAGTGGACCACACTGCTCCATCTTGAGAGGAAAAGTCCACGGATGTGCACATCACTTCTGAGGGAAGAAGGGATTTTTATTTCTTTTTATAGAAGGTGGTGATGATAGCTTCATGAAAACTTAGGGTGAGTGCTGAAAGGAAGCCACCACCCCTGCATCTAGCTAGGAAGAACACAACTATATCCTCCTTTGGGGTACTCTGCTTCAAATGGCCAGTGCTTGTTTCCTTTGCAAAGACTTGGGAAATCCAGAGTAAGGACACATGTCCTTGGCCACAATATCAGACAAATAACTAGAAGAGCTACCAGTCTCCTTTATCCAAGATGAGTAGGGAACACAGATCTTAGCCCCCCCCAAGTGTGGGCCCAATGAAGCCATCTGTGGGGAGAGCACAGGGTGAGCCTGCCTTTATGACATTATTGATGGATCATCCACCTGCAGCTGAGCAGCATGCCCAGACAGACAATAAAAGTAAGTGCTTAACCATAGCACAGGCTCTACCCACTAAAATAGATTTTACACTTAAAAAACAAAAAAAGCAGCTGATTGGGGGGAGGGCTTTAATGACATTGTTAAATTTTAAATAAAAAGAAATCAGATGTTTTGGAGGAAAAGAGAAATTATCCCACCCATTTGCTTTTTGAGGTTTCTCCTGGTAAGGTTTCCCATCCTGAGAGACGTGGGCACATCTTGTTGAAGATGTCTACTTTGGAAACAATCCATTGAGATAGTTTGTTTAGCCCCCTGACTATGAGGAGAGGAGAAAAGTGAGATGCCAACAGCCATCGAGTGGATGAGCAGGTAGAAAGATTGGACATGGGTCTAGCAGTTTGTAATCTTTAAGGTAGATCTCAAAGGCTGTCCCCTTATGGAAATCCCTCCAGATGACACCAAAGAAAAATGGCCCATAGGAAATGTGGCTGTAGTTTGTGTTATCCCCTACCTGTTTCACATTTTGTTATTGCCTTTGCTAAAGGCAGAGATGATTGAACTGTGTCAGGCATCTGTATTGGGGGAAGGCAGACAGCTGCAATTGCTTATCTACACTGTTTACTTGCTGAGCCTTAGAATCCCCCAAGTGGAACACCCATGGAAGACTTAACCAAGAGTAAAGACACTTCCTGAAAGTGGGTGGTAACACCATCCCACTGGGCTATGGTTCTCGACTGAATTAAAAAGGTGAGTATAGCCAACCACCAGCATTTATTTTTTTTTCTCCATTTCCTGTCTGTGGACACAGTGTGACCAACTGTCTCATGGCCCTCAGCATCATGCCTTCCCTGCTGTGATGAACTGTATCCTCAAGCCATGAGCCCATATCATCTTTAAATTGGTTTTGTCTGGCGTTTTGTTACAGCAACAAGAAGAGCTAATACAGAGACACAGCTGAGAGAAATGGACACATGTACGGAGGTGGGGGAAGGGAGCTGCTTTAGTTAGAGAGGGGGGAAGCCATGTATGGGTGTGTCATCTTTCTGACAGACCACAGTTACATCTGACACTCATATAAATCTGGGGAGCCTGAGATATGAATGTGGAGAAATAGTAGACTCCTGTTGAAATAAATGGCTCAAATCCTGAAACTGGAATATCTGTCTCCTTCCTTATCCTTTTTATTTTGCTTCTTGTTGTTTATTCCTTTTATTGGTGAGTGAGGAAGCCCTGAGCATAGTCATGACCTGCAGATGCTTTTGAAGGCTTGCTGTCCACCACCAAAAATCAAGACTACAACTCCTCTACATACATCTATGGGACATGCTCTTTGCATGCCTGAATGCCAGGAGATATCACAAAGCATTCTAAGGCCATAGCCTAATGTCAATCCATAGCTTACCAGTGAAAAAATGCTTAGATCCATCCCATAAAGAACAAAGTCCCTACTTAGTTTTCTAGTTACTGTGATAGAATCAATGATGGGGACATTATCAATGATGTGACATGATTAATATAGTGTAGACAAAGAGGTCCACTAGTCATCTAAATCAGAGTCTCAGTAGATCTTTTCTCATGATGGTGTGCAAGCTAGGTGTGTCCCAACTGTGTCTTCTTGAATTAAAGGATTAAAAAAGCTAACGTATCAAGAGCCTAGATTATGATGATTTTCATACTAAGTACTTCTTAGAAGTATCATTGGCTCTTTTGAGTCCCTAACTCAAAGGAAGCATGGGTATGTGAAATTCTTGTTACTCATGCTGCAGACTCATTTCCAAGATGGCCCCAATAATCCTGGGTGATTTCCTCCCATTACGTAGGGTCAGACCCTCTGGATAGAATGTGACATTATTCATGTCATCCCTCCATATAGCAATGGTGAAGGAATTTTGTAGATGTAACTAGCTTCCCTAGTCATGGAAGGAACTCCAGGTGATCTTAGTTTAATCAGATGACAGAACTGGGGTTTTCTTCCTACTCCCAAGTTACAAAAAAAAAAAAAAAAAAAAAAAAAAAAGGATTTTCTTCTCATGCTGGCTGGCCTTGGAGAAACAAAATGTCTTTGATCCGTGAAGCTGAAATTAAGGGGAGTCCACCAATAACCAAGAAAGCCGTGCAAGAGACCTTGAGCCTAAAAGGACACCCCATTTGCTATAAACTTCCCTGCCAGTTCTGAGTAGAGGATCCAAGTGACCTGTATCGAGGCTTCTGACCTACAGAGGTCATGACTTAAAATGTGGGTACTCTTTCACACTACTCTGTACATAATACTTGATACACAGCAATAGATAATTAGCAAAATAAGTTGAGCTTCAAGTACTCTGTAATAAAAATAACAATTCAGTCAAGTAATAAGTATTTGTGAAAACTGGAATTGGACAAAACAAACAGAAGGACAAGAGCCCAAGAGAAGACACAAGAATCAGAGACCCACTCAGTCTCACACTCAGGAATCCCATAAAATACTAAATTGTTGGTTATGATTTATAGAGGGTCTTGTGTAGACCCATGCAGGGCCTGTAAATGATGCTTCTGTCTCTTTGAGTTCATCTGAGCTTTCTTCCTCTTCTGCAGGGTTGCCTGAGCTCTGATGGGAGGGATTTGATGGAGACATCTAATTTAGGGATGAGTATTCTGAGTTCTCTCACTCTCTTTGTGATGTCTGATCCAGATTTTTTTTTTCAGTGTGGTCCTGTTTTCTCTTACCCATGACTTTTTTTAAAATGAGAGGGAAGGAGAAGAGTTTTCACCACTAGGATTCCAGGATCATTGTGAGAGATACAAGAAGACCAAGGTACTCAAAGTGTATACCATGTTAGGAGAAAGGGCAGATGCAACCATAGTAAGAGGGGGGATGGTACAACAGTGAGGGAGCAGCTGGGAAAACACACAGTGGAGAGATGCTGTTACCATCTTTTAAGTAACCTCAGGCAACAGAACTTACTATCTCCCTGCCTTACTGCTTCCTCAGTATGATATTTTAGGACACAATTTCCTATGATGGCAGCCATAGAGCTTCCCCTATACCCACCTGCCCCCTCTGGCCTTCTTAAGGGTTTTAGTTACTATAGTGAAGAAATTTGGGTATTTAACTCATGTGGGTGATGAGCAATACTTCAAGGATATCAAATGCTTCTGACAAGGCCAACAGAATTCTCCAGAACATTCTAGAGAAAGAACATGGGCACAAGTGATGGTTGAAAAGATCTAGAGAGGAAAATGCTGTAATCACCTTAATTTGAACTTAGCACTGCCATAGCTGTCAAAGACACTCCTCTTCTTCAGGACAAGGTGCCACTGGATCATTTTAATGACCATGAGGGCTCACTGTAGCTCATTGTTGCTGAATCAAACCACCTCAAGAGCCACAGAGTATCCCACAGAGAGGAACAGAGTGCCTGGGCATAGAATTGGGAGTGGCTTTCATCTTCTAGTATCAGCTGGATGAAGCCCACTCAAAGTGAAGGTGCCCAGCTCCAAGGGATTAGTGTTCATATTTTTTTTTCTAGAAAACTATCTTGAAAGCCCATAGAGAAAGCACTCCAAGATACTACACAGGACCATAATGGTACAGTACTGGGGTGGTACTCCACTTGGAAGGAGGTTAAACAGGTATGTTGGGATGGTTTCAAGAGACACAGTATATACACAGTATATAAACAAATATACTAGGGTGGAACACTGGAGTGGCATACAGGTAATCCAGGATGCTGCATTAGCTCATTGGGATGGCATGTGCCAAGTTATGGTAAAAGAGAGGCTAATTGCATTCTAGAAAGGGCCCCATTACTGCCACCTCCAAGACTCATCTCACTGTGTATGACCATTACTGACGATGCTGGTTCTGGTCTCTCACATGGAGACCAGCAGTGAGGCACAAGTTCAGTGTAGACTTTGGGATAACCCCCAGGGCTCCCCAGTTCTGTTTCAGTTCTGTTCAGGGCCCTGTGGTCTTGAGTGGTCTCCTAGGCTTCTGATGGATGGCCTCTTTCATTGCAAATGAGGAAATGAAAAGTTTTCTTTGCAAGTTTGTGAAACATGATACTGTATTATGGACAAAACAAACAAACAAAAGCATAACTCAAGACTACCTGAGATTTTAAGTCAACCTTAGAAACTATAGGACAGGGAAGTAAGAAGGAGGAATAACATAGGTAATCACAGACAAGTTTTGAAATTTGGGCTTCACTATTTAGTGGTACTGAGATCTTAGACAAGTCCTTATTACAGCTTTACTCTTTTTATCTATAAAAGAGGGCTAATAATGCCTATATGTATTTTTTATTGAATTGCTTCAATCTATAATTAATTTCAGGAAAATTGCAAAATCTATGCTGGGGCTGTGGATGTATCTCAGGTAATACAGTGCTCATCTCCTGTGTTAAAAGCCTCAGGTTCCACTCCAGCATTGCAACTAAGTGTGGTGGCACATACCTGCAATTCCAATACTCCAGAAGTAGAGGCAGAAAGATCAGAAGTTCAAAGTTATCCTTGGCTATGCAGAGAGTTAGAGACCATCCTGGAAATGAGACCCTACCTTACACACACAAACACCTCCTATAATATTAAGATGCAAAGAGAGTAGAGAGAGCTAGAGGTGAAGAGAGCATTAGGATGTAAGCCTCATCTCAGGTGTGCAAACACAGTAATTCTATAAGTGCTATGATCCTCCCCCACACTCCAGGCCCGTGGGTTCCACCCTAGTATATTTGTTTATATACTATGTACATACTGTGTCTCTTGAAACCATCCCAACATACCTGTGTAACCTCCTTCCAAGTAGAGTACCATCCCAGTACTGTACCACTATGGTCCTGGGTAGTATCTGGGAGTGCTGTCTCTATGGGCTGTATACAACTGAGGTGGATCTGTGAAGCAGCCACCCAGGATAATTTCCCAGCATGGCTGGGGAGCAATCAGCACACCTATGCACCATCTTAGTACTCTTGTGTGTCACCCCAGTGGCATGACCAGATGCCATTCTGGAGCTCCTGTATAGCACCCTAATGAATCATCACAGTAAACCTACATTCTGTCCCAATGCATCACAATCCTGTCCCTCAGTGGGTTCTGGAAACTCAGGAACCATGGTTTTTCTGGCTATGTATTGACATGTGGGTAACTTGTTTCAAATGTTGGAAGGGGCACTGGCTTTAATATTTGCCTCTCCACTTAGTTTGCTTATGAGTTCTGAAGTGTTTAACAGGCTTGGCCAGAGAGAGACCATCAAGAGAGGCCTAGGATCAGCTTGCTCTGACATTGAGAATCTTTCCTTTCTCCACAAGCAGAGCCAATGTATGGAGCTGTAAAGAGGAAGAAGTCAGTGATTACTGTCACAGTACAGAGGGCCTCAGAAACCTGCTGACCCCTATACAGACTTGCCATTTCCATAAAGCACAGAAAGGAAGCAAAGAGATTGACTAAGCACTAAGGTCTGAGCCGATGCTGTGCCCACAGTTCCGGTGCCTATTGGTGCTTTCTTATTTCATTTTAAGACAAGAAAACTGATGGTCAGAGAAGATGCCACTTGGTTTCAATCCCAGGACCAAGGAGAAAAGATATCAGGCTAGAATGTGCTCCTACAGTCCTACACTACCTGTTACATGTATGGAGGGGTTCATGGCTCTGATACTGCCTGCCGCCCCCCCCCAGGTGGGAGGTCATCAAGGAAGTCTATCTGTTCTTCATTGGTTTCAACTCCAAGGTGGAAGATTAACAGATGTAGTGGCTCGCCCCCAAACATACATTGACTGTTTTGCTCATTTGGTCCAAAACAACACCGGTCACAGGCTCTGTTCTATAAACGGAAGTATCCACACAGCACAGGGAGGCTGTTGAAACCCTGTGCCCCAAAGAATGGACTGCACAGATGCCCCAATTAGTAACATGTTGTCGGGTTCAATTCTTTTCCAGCTGAAATTGAGCAGGTAGAATTCCCCACTGAGGTAAAAGATATTTTAAAAACAAAAGAGAACTCTTTCACAAAACATATTTTTAATTGGTTTGGATTTTTAAAATAAAATAAAAAATGCTAACTCCAAGTATAAACTGCCATGACCCAGATTGTGATGAGGAGTAGGAGGAGGAAAAAATGGAGGAGGCTTTCTCCAGAGCCTGAGATCAAGAGTGTGGTCATGCTATGTGTGAGAAAAACAGTTTGCCTTAGGATTGGGCTCCTCATATACTCTTACATACCTGGCATTAAGATGGGTATTCCGAGGATCTTTACTATGGGAAAGATAGGTGGGTTGGGGATTGGATGTCTGTCATGGCATCTCAGAGCTGGGACTGAATAAGAGTAGCCTAGTGTTATGGGTTCAGGTCAGGACACCATGAACCACAGCCCATGACTTAGAGTGAGGTGGGCTTGAAAGACAGGCATATAAGAAACTGCTCTATGTTCAGCAAATCATACTTTGTACTCTGAGAAAACAGTGACATTCAGCATTCTTTGCAGGTCCAATAGGTTCTACCAACTGAATGTTCTTGGTTCTGGCCAAGATAATGTAAGTGAAGTGGATAATCACCTCATTTTCAAGCTAGACCACACATGTTTTCTGCTTGACCCATTTCTTCCTCTTTCCCCATCTGCTGGACAAGTAGAGAGACAGATGGGAAACTAAGTGTCATAGTCACACTCTGGAGTTCCTGAACTACCTTGTGGGAGAGATTCATCTAACCTAGAGCAACTAACCTTCTTGGATGCTATCTGCATAAAAATTAATTTTTTGTTTATTTAAAATATTTATTAGCCTTTTCTAATCAATGGACAAGAAGATGTCAGGGGCAATACGCCATCCTGGTCAGAAGGACAGACTGAAGGAGGCTTACGAGCCTTAATAAGATAAAAGAGTAGGTAGGGCTGTAGAACAAACTAGATACAACCCTAAAGTCAGCATTAACAGAAAGGTACTCTGTAGGGTACTTAGCATAGGCTCATAGACAGGGATTCATTAAGGATGTAGAGCAGTATGAATCCTCACCTACATGTTCTTTACCACCATGGACCACTTCATCTTATCACCTCACCTTCATCATAAATCATAGTCCCTAAGTGCCAAGCAATTACCACTTTTGTTTCCTTTCATATCCAGCAATTACCCTACAAGGGAAGCACTGCCATGATTCCATTTTCTCAGTAAGAAAAGTTAGCTTAACTGTGAGTAAGGGACTTCCCCAGAATCACCAGTTCACCATTTCTGACAATTTGATTCTAGAGGCTAGCTGTTGACCACAATGAAAGCTGCTCCTTTTCTGCATACTTCTTCTAATATTTTACTTCTCCTAAATCTCCAGTTATGTGCATCCACCTACCCAGCCATTCATGCTCATCCATCTATCCACCTATAATTCCACTTACTCATCTATTTAACCACTGATGGATCACCCTTCTTTCTATCCATAAACTTCTGTACCCATCTGATGCTCATATATTCATCTGCCTATCCATCTTTCCATCTATGTAATCACCACCAGTCTATCTGGTCATTCATTCATGGATTGTCCATTCACCCATCCATCTATCCTTTTGTCCAACCATCCATTCATCCACCATCAGTCATCCAAATAATGATCCACACATCCTTTTGCCCACCTATCCATCTACTCACTTACCAAACCATCTAGTCATCTACTCAATCATCCATGGGCCGTTCATCTATCCATCCATATATGATTTACTAATACCCACTTTGTGATGACATTCTGAACCCTACCCTCAGTGTTAGACCTGAAGCCAGAACAGTGATTAAGAGCCCCTGAGAAATATATAATGAGGTAGGAGAAATAATCTCAGGAAGCTGTCTACTCAACAGATAAACAAGGCAATGTAGTTCTTAAATGCGGGGAAATTAAATGAGATATGATCCTGGAGGTCAGCCTGGAGTTAGTAAGAGCTGAAGACAGAGGGTGGATGAAGAAGGCAGAGAATTCTGGGTCATGAGATGGGGTGGAGAGGAAAGCAAAAACAGGGAAACACGAAAAGTGTTTGTGGTTGCAGAGGGCTGAATAACTGGATAAGATTCTGTATTACTTGGCTGGTTGATTTTGAGCAGAACTTGTCCTGGTTAATACCT
Source organism: Phodopus roborovskii (assembly GCF_943737965.1). NCBI lineage: Eukaryota > Metazoa > Chordata > Mammalia > Rodentia > Cricetidae > Phodopus > Phodopus roborovskii. The sequence goes on along the minus strand of NW_026126558.1, from coordinate 13,294,056 downwards.
ACCCATCCTCCCAACAAAAGGAGACCCTAGTCATATGACAGTTTCATTTCCCCTGGGACATTCTTGGCATTCTCTTCTTCTCCTTTCTCCCCTCTATCTAGGGGTTCATTTCCTTCCACAGGGGAAGTACAGTGTGCCAGGCTTTGGCTTGTCTCCAGGGCTCTGGGAGACATCCCACTGCTCCCTGTGCCTCCAACCTCCGAGTGGATAGAGAGATTGGAAATCAACGACCTGTTCTCTTAGAAAGAGAACTGCAGGATGCAGGATGCCAAGTGATGCTATCAATTGATTAACACACAGCCTGCCAGCTTCCTGCGTGATAAGACCAGCCCCATGCAGCAAGGAAGGCTGGAGTCCATTAGGAATGAGGAGCTCATCACCTCCAGCACTACCTACCCCTTCCTGTGTGTCACCACACATTCTGAGCTCATTGCTGCACAATGCAATGTGGAGCATACTCGGGCTATGTCCCTGGGGTTGTAGCCACAGGAGAGAACCACCAAGCTGTCAGCTTCCTGCAGAGCACAGCTGCCAATGCCTGTGCAATGGGGAAGGATGCAGGGGTTGGGGAGCTTGTACCTTCTCACAGCAAATACCAGAACAGTGACTATATATCCTTCTTTACTTCTTTCCTCCTTCCTTCTCTTCTATGTAGCCTTTTCTATCCTGTCCTTTCTTCTGTCTCTTTCTCCCACTTACCCTTCCTCTATCTTTCCTGCGCCTCCATACATCAACATAGACACACCAAGGTAAGAAGATATCGGGAAAAGAAAGGACAGATAAGGGAAAGAGAAGTTACTTGTAGTTTGAAAGTGCTTGTTGTTCTTTTGGAGGACCTGGATTCAGTTCCCAGAATCTACATGGTAATCTGAAATTATCTGCAACTACAATTCCAAAGGATCTGATGCTCTTTTCTGGCTTCTGTGAGCACTGGACACACACATGCTACATATACGTACATGTAAATAAAACACGCATAAGAAATAAAAACAAATAAATCAACAAACAGAAAAGACAAGTAGCAAGCAATGGGAGAGGAGGAAAAAGTAAAGAGATAAAAGAGAAGCCCATCCATCTCTGAGGGGAGACATGATTCACTCACTGAGTGTGAAGGGCTGAGTTCAAGAAGTATACAGCATGTGAAAGCAGAGTACAGAGCATAGCAGCTCCCTGGAAGAAGTGACCCAGAGAATGAATAAAGCATTTCCTCTGTCCTAATGAGGTAGGAACAGATGGGATGCTTCAGACAGAAACACTCAAAGAAGGCTGAGCTAGCTGGGTATGGTGATGCAGAAATCCAGGCAGCCTGGACCTGGGGACCTTCTGAGCCTTGCTAAATGATGAAGGGGACAGCCTGGTGATGACATCCTTGTTATCTCTTTGTCCACCTGCTTGACTCCCAGGTAGAAAGCATTTCTCACAGGTCTATTAACCTTGCAAGGTAACCCTTGAAGCCAAGGGATCTGTGGGTCCTTCCTGCCTCCTCTTTGCAACCAAAGGGCCAATGCAACTGAGAGCAGCTTCTGGATACAATGTCAGGCCAAAAAGAAGTATGTTGGAAGGAGTTCAGGGATGGCTGTGCGGGGGACATCTGGATGAATCAGTCAATTAGCAGAGACTCTTCTGCTGGAAAATGAATGAAATGTCCCAATTAAAATGGGAGGGACACCTAATCAATGAGGTCACCTGGCTGCTTGCAGATAGAGATGGACCACAACACATAGTGGAGAAGAATCATGGAAACACATCTATTCTCTTGCATCTCACTGAAAGAGAAACTCTCACAGCCAAAATAGAGCATAGCATGGAGGGTCTCACGTGTCTCGGTGACAACAATTGCTGTCCTGCTCACTCAGAACCTTTTCCACTTGCACAGGGCTCACCTATCATTGTGTTTGGAAAATGTATCACAAGGAGCCAGAAAGGCCACTCTGCCACCCCTGCCATTCAAAATAATGAGCTAGGGAGTAAGAACAGTGAAGTCACATGGAATGAAAAGACTACTGTCTAAAAAAGATAGTGTACAACTCATCTTTTGAAAAGGCTTTAAAGATGATCCTGTCATTATCCTGGTCATTTGAATATGCTTCAAAAAGTTTCAGGATCATACAAAAAACTACAGATAAGATACAACAGCCATAAACATTGTATCCATGGACTGAAACCACTTCTGCTGGCTCCCAGTACCAAAGTCAAAATGCACATGATATTGAGGGATAAAGAGGAATGAAAGGGGTATTCTACAATGTACAAGGCTCTGTGGACAAACACTTAGTCCACGTACACCCAAACAAGTTAAATACCTCACTTGGCCCGAGGATTTGTCAGTGCCTTTAATGTGGTAATCTACACTGATTGCTATGAACCTTCAAGATGAAATACTTCTACATCATAAAATATTTCTACTATCTGCCTGACCACTTGCAATCCTTAGCAACAGCTTGCAGGAGAATCTTCCATATCTGCACACAGATAAATCCTATTGCTCCTCATCCTGAGTGGCCTCGGCCTGCCTAAGACATGAGCTTTATCACAGATCAACTTTGTTCCTACTCATGGGTCACCTGACTCTTCAGGAGCCCCCTCTGCCTCCCACAATGTGTATTTTGAGTAGAACAGATTGTAAGAAGTCTACCCTAAATGTGATACAGCTAAGATCCAGTGATTTTTTTTTTTCATTCAGTGGTGACAGGGATAAGAGTGGGAAGCTGAAACTTTCTCACTTTTTTTGGGAAAGAACATCTATTAAAATTTCCCCCCAAATGTGGTTGCTGGTTGCATATGCTTCTACCAAGACATGTTTTTGGGGGGTGGGGGGCTTCGAGACAGTATTTCTCTGTGGCTTTGGAAACTGTTCTGGAATTAGCTCGCGTAGACCAGGCTGGTCTCTAATTCACAGAGATTTACCTGCCTCTGCCTCTCACGTGCTAGGATTAAAGGCATGCATCACCAATGCCTGGCTCATACCACCAATGCCTTTTAAGTAGGGGCCTTGCATTTGCAGATGCCCAGGCTTTTCATGCTAAGAGCAGATCTAGTGGTGAATCAGAACAAACAACACACCATGCACAACTTTTTCTCCCAATTCAACATTAGGCAGAGATGGTAGGAGCCAGGCAGTGGTTGCTTGAGGGGACATACACTGGAAAGTGGCTGACAGAACCTTCTTAGATGTTGGGGGTGTCTTATAACTCAATCTGAGTGGAGTATGTGAGAATGTGTGAATGTTTAAAAGAAAAACAATCATTGAAAAAAATCAGTTAGTAAAGTGCTTAATATAAAAGCATGAAGACTGTATAGGTAAAATATATGGAGATGGTGACATGTCCTATAGTCCAAGCATTGGAGAGGCAGAATCAGGATTCCTTGGGCTTGAATCTGTCTTGCCGAATCAATAAGCTCCAGGTTCAGTGAAATACCCATTCTTAAAAAAAGGTGGGAAAGCTATTGATGAAATCATTTAATATCAACATCTGACCCCCACCTCACTACAATGCAGCCCCCACATAATCACATACACACATACAACACACATATACATATACAACTTCACTGAGTTATATATTTTTAAATGAGAACTTAACTGCACTGTTTAATCCCAATTAGAAATAAATCAAAAGGAACTGAAATGAGCCAAAGAAGGCATGTTGCTTGTTTGTTGCAACTCAGAATTTTTTTAAATGAAGACAGTAAACTAGAAGTAGCCTTTTAATCCACTTAGATGCATTCACAAGACACAGATGGGTCTCAGTGCTTCCTTTGGGAGGAAGATCCTATTTTATTATCCTGACTACAAAATGTCCAAGTGAAAGAAGGCAGAGACTGAGATGGCTTGCTCTGCATCCAGAGTTAGTGATTCTGAGACTCAGGAGACTGAATCTTAGACAAGGACCATGATGGGGTGGGGCTCCAAAGCACACAGTTTCATGATAATTTCCGTGGACTTTAAGGAACCTTCTAGTGCTTGTGATGAAAGATGGGCTTTCCTCGTTGCATATGGATGAAATTTCCCGTCTGCATAGAAAATGAGTCCTTTCCACACTGGGGACAATGGTGAGTTCATAACGCTTGAATCTAAAAGATACCAGGAAGTTAGACAACCTGTCAGTCCATGTATCCGAGAGGGATATGACTGAAAATCAGTGGGGGAAGGGTTTGCATAGAGAATGCAAAAGCTGAAGTCTTGGACCTTAAAATATCTGTTCCTGGGAGTGGAGAGATGACACAGTGTTTAAGAGCCCTCACTGTACAAGCATGAGGGTCCGAATTTTGGATTTCTACAACCCATTTCAAACTTTTGGTGTGGTCTTCATGTCTGTAACTCCAGCACTGTGATGGGGGAGTTGAGATAGGATGATTGCTAGAGCTTTTTGGTCACCAGTCTAGCTCCAGCTTACTCAACAGAGTAAGGCAGAATGATAGAGCAGGAAGCTCATGTCCTCCTCTGGCCTCTGTGTGTGCATATAGACAACATCACATGTATGTCTGATTGTGTTAGAAGATGGTATGGAGGGGAAGCACCAGTTTCTCTTCCTTAGCTCCCTTTCCCTTAATGCTTATCCTGGAGGTGAGCTCTGGGTGAGACTGGGGTTAGAAGGCATGGTCCTGCCACTTGACCATCTGGGTAAAGGTGAACATCATCTGGAATCTATAGAATCCTTTATGTCAACGAGAAGATGTATTTCAACATTGTATTAATTCTTGTATTTGCCTGTAGGGTTTACCTTAACAAGCAAGGTGCAAGGTGAACCAGATGCCAGGAGTAAAGGTATGTTCCTAACATTGTAATAGGCAAATGTGGTTTTTTTTTAAATAATATTGCTGTCATTACTAGTTAGAGAGATTGAAGGAGGCATTCTTCATGTTTGATACACTTCAAGGGGCCAATTCATTTCAACTATGTGCAAATTAACTTGCCCTGACTTTTCTCAGGCTAGGACATCCGTGAATAGACTTCACACTTTATGTTCTCCAGTTTTCACACCAGTAAACCAAAGTTTTCTTTATCATCATAGAAGAAGTAAGGCTAAGACACAATCATCAGTCTATCCATCCATCCATACATACATCCATGTCCTTCCACCTATGTACTTATCCATGCTATCCATTCATTCATCCCATTAATTGATCCATCCCTTCATTCACCCAACCATCTACCCTTCAGCCAACCCATCTGTCCTATCTGTCCACCACCTACACATTCCTCTACCTACCTGCTCATGTCTCTATTCAACCCATCCACCCATTCACCCATCCTTTCACCTGGCCACGACGCATCCACCCACCTAGTCACCATGTACCTATCCATCTGCTGATGAACACCATCCATACACACAAATACCCAATCCATCCATTCATCTTAAATAAAATAAATGTGTTATCCAACAGCTCCTGCAATAAGAGCTGAGACTATAAAGCTGAGTAATAGGCAAGACTTTCATCAGGGAATTCAAAGCTCAGAGGAACAATGTCACAACATGAGAAAAGAGGAGCAGAGGAAGAAGTGATTCGTCTGTGAGGAGGCCTATTGAAAGTGTCTATGTCAGCCTGTGAGCAAGAGGCCACGTGAAGGGAAGAGCATCTCCACATAAGGAAATGGTTCATGGAGAAGAGCCCACACAGCCAAGAGGGCAGTGGTGAAAAGCCAGGGGTTCAATGCTTTCATAAGGCAGAAGATGAAGGTAGAGAATCTTAAGTGCCATGCTTTCATGTGTCTACACCTGTGGGCAGAACAGTCAAGTCATCTAGGCAACATTTTTAGTTCAAATGCTATGCATAGAAGTAGGTGGAGTGGATATGAGTAGTTAGTTTGAAAAGACAAAAGTGTCACAGATGAACCAGTAAGGGCCCCTAAATGCCATATAGTGATGATGCCAATTAGGTGATCTGCCTGCATTTTGCTTTGCATTCACACATCCTAAACACAGATACAGCGTGAACCCTCCCTTACACTGTCCTGGCTGGTCAGCCATTCAGACGAGGCAGAAATGAAGACTATCTGAAAGACCAAAACTTTATGTACCTCAGGGACTTAAGACCTCAGTGAAATGGTCTAGCATCCCAGGAAAAGGCTTTAGAGGACCACCTCAGTTTCCAAGTCATCCCTGAGTTCTGAGATGCCTTGGTTTTAATTGGATAAATAAAAAAAATATGTTCAGACCATGCACCTCACTGCAATCATTAGTAAGAGCAAGGCAGAGCTATGTATTCATACTGACATGACCACATAGCTCAGAATATGGTGGTGCAGGGGCAGAAATGTATGCATACATTTATTATAACATAAAATTGGGAAAAACTATATGCCACTGTGTTGGAGAGGGTGGGGTGATTAGAAAGGACTTTCAGTAGCCAAGTTCTGAGCATTGAGAGACACTGGGATATATTTGTTTCTTAACCAGAACAAAACGGTGACGATACCGAGGTGGCAGTGACACAGATCTGATATTTTTAACTGTCCAGATTTGTGCCTGAGCTGTCATGCCCCAGCAGTGGCTTCTGTGACAAGGGAGAGGAAGAAAATGACAAGGTACTTGTTGGAGGACCCTTGTTAAGAGGCAGAGCCACTAGTGATGGGAATTTAGAGGTAGACTGTGCTGCACACACCCAAATCCAGGGATGATGAGAAGGAGAAAAACTGGGGTGGGGAAGGGAAGCAGTTAGGGCAGTTAGGGGTAGGATGGCACATTGGAATCTCTCAGGGTGACATTGTATGTATGGGGATGGCTGTAAATTCTGAGTAGGCTCAGAAGATATTATTAAAAGCAGCCAAGATCATTAGCCACAAAATGAATCTTTCACATACTGAATAACTCTAAACTGAACAGACAGTCCAGCTCCAGGATCCTCTAATGAGGGTGTCATAGCCGAGTATAAAATGAACCAGACATAGACATGAGCACAGGACCCTTGCTCTCACAAATAAGCAAGAGGTTCTTGGTGGGGTATAGCTACTCACTTACTTCTGGCACTTATGGGGGCATGCACAGGCAACAGGCAGAGAATCCATTTTCCAGCACAGTCTCAATTAGCTTTGAGGTTGTCCATTGCTCTGTTTCTCTCTAGTGACATCCATCAACAACAACATCCCCAAGTAGACACTTTCTCATCCCTGGCACCTTAGCCTCCAATCCGGCTGCAAATGAGTCCGACTGTGCACACTCTGGACTGTGCTCAGATGTCTGATGGCTAGCAGGTAACAAAATAAAAGATGTCCTGCTCTGGATCCGGAAATTAGGCCAGCTGATGAACAATTTTTCTTAAGAGGATTTGCTTACCTAAAGCCAATAAAGCAGACCTCACTGAACCAGGAGAATGCCTGCTCTTCTGGAAGCTATGGGAAGGAGCTGGCTGCAGACACAGGAAATGGGAGTCTGAGGCATTCTTTCTACGAAAGCAGTAGGGAAAGCAGCTCCTGGAGCCAGTCTTACCCTGAGTACAAGAACCCCTCCACCCAACCAGAACTTTCCTTACAATGCCTGGAGCCAGAAGTACTGGGATTCCAGCTCAAGGGACTGTTTCAGTAATGGAAAACCAAACTTGTGACAGTGAGAAGTCAGTCAGTAATGCATTTGCCATACACATGTAAGCACCTGAGTTCGATCTCCAGCACCCACATAAAATCAAGCTTGCAATCCCAGCAGTAGGGGCAAAAAGCAGGGGATTGTGAGATTTGCTGGGTAGTTGCCTTGGCCTGGCCACGGGTTCCAAGGTAGACAAATAGCTCTGGCCTCCACACTCATGTGTATACATATGCATCTACACACACACACACACACACACACACACACACACACACACACACACACACAGTGAGAGAGAGAGAGAGACAAAATGAGAGAGAGCCAAGAGAGTCAAACTTGGAATATGTTTCCTCATGACAACAAATCTCCACACTTGTTGCAAAGCACTTTGTAAAATAAAATGATCTTTGGAACTGTAGCACAATAGCCATGTGGTGACAGTGTTTAGCCCATCAGCCCTAGCAAGCTTCCTGAGAGCAGATGAGAAGACACTGACTCACTGCATGGCTCCTAGGCTCACTCAAGGGCTAGGGTGACAGAGAATAAACAAACCATCCACACTTCGCAAAAATAGAGAGAGCACCAAAACTCTGAATTATAAGTGGTCTCCTAGTTCCTTGGTCACCTGTCACCAAGTCTAGCTAAAGATAGAAAGTTATTCCTTTGCCCTCCGGTACATTCCAATAAACATGCATAGGTGATACAATTGGCTCAAAACACATATGTCAGCTTGATGGTCTCCCATTCACAGTTTCAATGTGCTAACAACTGAGGCTTTCACTAGTCAACAGAGGTTTGTGGACTGGACTCTGTTTGTATAGGCAGGTGTCAGCAGGGAGAATAAACCAGACAATGCCACGTACAAGACAATGGATCTCCCAAACAACTGATGAAGAGAGCTGGGGCAAAAAAGAATATTTTATATGATTCCTTTCACTACCCTCCCAATACTGGCTAGGCACTGCACTCTATTGTTAAGCTACATGCCCAGCCTTCCTTTTCCTTTCTATTTTCAGAGAAGGTCTCACTAAGTAGCTTGGGCTGGAATTGAACTTACTCTGTAGCTCATGTGGGGCTTGAGAATGTGCTGTCCTACTTCACTCTCCTTTATTCTCCAGAATAGATGAGATGAGAGGCCTGTGCCTATCACAGGCCAGGCCTAGTGATGATTCCTTATGTACAAGATACAAAAGCTGGCGCAAGTGCTCTTTGGTGTTAGATATTGACATTGAGATTGTACTGCAGGAATGGGGTTAAACACAGCTGGTTAGGATGCAGGTCTTGACTTTCATATTTTACTTTAATAAGAACACTGCTTGAAAATACCTTTAAAAGGATGGCTTTACTGATACCAGCTTGCTTTTTGTTGATACACATTTCTTGTGGCAACACTGTCTTTAGATTGACCCAGAAGGAATTCTATATGTCCTGTGATCGTGAATGCTAAGGAAAGACCTTTCTCTTTCCTGTAATCCTTCATGAGTGGCCACTAATAAAACTAGAATGTTCTTCCCTAGGATCTATAATCCCTTGTTGTAAAAAGAGATTCTTTGTAAACTGGGTTCATTGACAAGGCCCATGAATTATGGTTCTTGGGTCATCTCCTTGGTGACATAAATGTTAAACCTCTGCTCTGTGCTTTCCAAAATCTTCCATCATGTTTAGCCTGGCCAGGAACCCAGAGCTCTTGAACACAGTTGGATTAGTTTTCTATTGCTGCCATGTCAGATAGCCACAGATGTAATAGCTGAACACAGAGCAGGTTTATTAGGTCATAGTCTTGGAGGTCAGAAACTCAGTGTGGGTCTCATTGACCTAAAACCAAGGTGTTAGTGATTGGTGTCCTTTTGGTGAGGCCCCGGGGGAGAACTGGACCTGTGATTTTGGGTTGTTGACAAAACTCAGCTCTGTGGGCTCCTTGAGCAAGGGTCCTTGCTTCCTTGTTGCCTATCAGCATGGTTTGCTCTCAGCTACTTGGAGAGTCTCCTGTGTCCTTGCTCATGTCTCTTATACCTCAGAACTTGTCACAGAACATCCATTCTGCTAAAGGTTCCAACTTTTAGATTATATTTGTGAAGTCTTCCACTTTGAAGGTGGGTAACTCAGGTAGTCCAGAATCACCTCCTTCCCTAAGATCTATAACCCCACCCCATGTACAAAGTCTTTAGAAAGGAAGAAGAATTCATTATTTCTATTCTCACCTCAAAACTTGCATACTGTGATAAACTTTCTACAGTGAGGCTTTGCCTCCTAAAGGGTTCACTGTCCTTGGACCAAGTATTAGAGCATGAAGTCGAGTGTGGTTGCTTGGGACTTTTGATGAAGAACAAATAATATTCCTTTTCTCCAAGCCCTCAAAAAAATCCTCAGATTTTTAAAAGCTTTTATTCCAGGAACCAGGGTAAGGGACAAATATGTAATTTGTACGCATTGCAGTGCTTTTTTGCCCTATGGTGTGACATATTCATGGATGTTAGAGACATGGACACTGGCAACGTGAAAAGCCATTACTCTGTAGTGTCTGTTATCATTGATCCTTGCTCCTAATTTCTAATATGTATCCAAGAACCTGAAGCTCAGCTGGCAGAGTGCCAGCCTAAGATGGAGGAAGCCCTGAGTTTGGTCCCTAGTGCTGCATAAACAAGAACATTAGCACAAAAGGTTGTAATCCCAGTATTCTAGAGGTGAGAGAACAGGAGTTCAAGGTCAGTCTTGGTCTCAACCAGTTCCTGGCCTACCTGAGCTACATGAGTTTCTGTGCCAAAAAAGTTAAATGCTGACTCAAGCTTTGACACTTAAACTTCTCCAGATTCATTCACTCTGAAGAAAGTCAGGAACTAAGACACAGAAAAGACTTCTCCAAGAAGCAGAACCCATCTTAACATTGTTTGTTCATTCATTCATTCATTCATTCATTCATTCCACAAGCACTGAGTGCTACAACAAATCAAGCTAGATTCTATCCATGATGGACACAGTAAAAAACAATCCAGAAAAGTCTCTGAATTTTTTGGAGTTTATTTCAACAGGATGGATATGATATACAAATGAGTCATTAAAGTAAGTGGGTTAATAGGTAGCTTATAAAATAGTTCAGAAGCATTCAAGTTGGGTTCTTCTTGAGTTAAAGATAGGCACCATCTTGGTTACCATTTTCTTTTTTTTTTTTCTTTTTTTCCTTTTTTTAAATGTAAAATTGAAACAAGGGTGTTTTACATGTCAATCCCAGTTCTCTCATCCTCCCATCCTCCCCCATCACCTCCACCAAACCTGTTTCTACTCCCTGGGGAGGGTGAGGCCCTCCATGGGGAGTCCTCAAAGTCTGTCATATCATTTGGGGCCTAGGCCCTCCCCGACGTGTCCAGGCTAAGAAAGCATCCCTCCATGAGGGAATGGCTCCCAAAGTCTATTTGTATGATAGGGATAAATATTTATCCGCTACTAGAGACCCCATAGACTGCCCAGTCCTTCTAACTAACACCCACATTCAGCGGGTCTGGGTCAGTCCTATGCTGGTTTCCCAGCCATCACCAGACTGGGGTGCTGATTCTGTGGGTTTCTCCAGCCTGGTCTTGACCCCTCTGCTCATCACACCCTCTCTCTGTAACTGGATTCCAGGAGTTCAGCTAGTGTTTCGCTGTGGGTGTCTGTTTCTACTTCCATCAGCTACTAGTTGAAGGCACTAGGATGGCATATAAGGTAGTCGTCAATCTCATTATTGTGGAAGGACATTAAAGGTAGCCTCTCCACTATTGCTTAGTTAAGTTCATCCTTGTAAATCTCTGGGCATTTCCCTAGTGCCAGATTTCTCCTTAAATCTATAATGGCTCCCTCCATTATGGAATCTCTTTCCTTGCTCTCCTCTATTCTTTCCCTGGCTCAATCTTCCTGTTCTGTCATCCTCACCACTCCATTTCCCCTCTCCCTCTCTTCCTCTTAACTCCCTCTCCCTTTCCTACATGCTTCCAATTTGCTCAGGAAATCCTGTCCTTTCCCGCCTCTCTAGGGAACCACTTCAGCCATTTTAGCTGCGTGTGAAACAAAGACAGAGACATAGGATTTAACTAAACTATACTCAAGTTCCTAATCTACAAAAAAGGTCAAAGAAAATTGTGATTTTAGAGCTACTATATCCAGAGATATTTGTTATATGACAGTAGATAACTACTAGATGAGTCGTGTCAGATGGGAATTCTCTAATATATATATATATATATATATATATATATATATATATAATCTTTATTTATATATTTATATATATATTATAGTATATATATAAATATATATTAGAGAATTTTAGGTTGGAATTGAGTTGCATTTTGGAAAAGGGTCATTAAATGAAGTTGCATATGATGCTCTAACACATACATGACTTTAGACAGCTATAATGTTTGAACTGGGTGGGATTTTCTGGCATGGACCAATGCAGTCTTCAGGCTTGAAGTTACCATACATGGTGCGTCAGTTTCAAAGACACAACCTAAATTTCTTGTCTTCATTACTCTCTCTGCATGATTGTCCCTAGACTATGTTATCACAGCTGCTATTAGAAATGCTCTAAGTTTTATTAGCACAGTGGTTTCTTGCTTTTGGGTCTCTGACATAACTTCCAGCTCAGCCTGCATGTGTATGAGTGGAGAATCCATATGGATTCAGTTTGCACTTCACATAGAGAAACCATTCTCTTTCTAAAGGTAGATGGTGAATGTAAAGATTCTTCACATAGATGCCTGCTTGATAAACTATGGTGCTAGGAAAATAAACACAGCCAGAAAGGAGTAGTAGACCAGCAGGTCTTACTCCTGACAGCCAGCAATGCTGTGATATGCAGATTCATCTATATAGTGTGAAGTATATCTTGTTCTCTTATAATCTCCAACAATGATAAATCCCTCTGATGGTGGTTTATTTTTGTCTCCTTCCAGTTACAATTTAAGGTTCTCTACAGAGACAGTGCACCTGAGGATATTGGTCAAATGTAATTCTTGGTCTTGGTAGAGGCAGAAAACTTAAGTGAGTGTAATGATTTATACAATCAAATAAAAGCTTCAGAATAATAATAGAAGTAACAACAACAACAATAACAAAACATATTTTTTCACTTCCCAACTCTAAGTTATTTAATCCACCAACATGTGGCATATAAATTCTCTCTCCTTTTTACAAAGGAAGTTTTCAAAACAGGCAAAGAACAAACTGAACTTACTATGCCTCTGAATCCCATGCTTAAACAGTAACACAACAAAAAGGTTCACTATGAGATCTTATTGCTGTTGTGGTGCTAGGGTGGTGGTTATACCCTAGAAGACCCACCCTCTGAAATGTCTCTCTTGGCCCCAACAGGGTAAAACCAGTATGCATAGATATTACCCTCAACTTTTTCCCTCCATGTCTTCCCTGTATCTGCTACTTATCAGTGCTTCCAGAAACACACCACAGACTCTTAGGTTATGTAGAACTAGACCTGTGTCTACACCTTGCATTACACAAGGGTAGACCAGTAGTCAACAGCTCATGGAAGCTTCTTCATGTCTTCTCAAGGGCAGCTTCTTGGTCCCTAACGTCCTTCCCTCAAGTTCTCTGTCTCTGCCTCTGCCTCTGCAAACTAGCCTGTTTGTCTCCTCATGAGGCCAGATACAACCAGACATGAAATGGACCCATGGGTCTGACTTATTCACCTCTAGGTTGGAGAATCTTTGAGATTGGATCCTGGGATTTGTGCCAGCCTTTAAAGGCCAAACCCCTACAATCCACATCTACTCACCAAGCTTCATGTCTTATAGGGTCCACATCTTCCCTATAGAGTTCTACCACCTAAGGATAGACCCTTCAAATATAAGCCTATAGAGGCAATTCAGATATAAGCCACTCTACCATCCAGGTCTAGTATGACCGCTTCTTAGATGATGATTCTACAGAGACCCAGATCACACAAGATCACCTCTACAAGTGACAGCTCCTTTAGATTTTCCATCAGATGACTTCTCATTACTCCCAAATGCACTAGGTCATTTTGCATTCAAAGCCTGTTAGCTTTTCCTAGTTGGGAAATTCCCACTATACAAATCTCTCCGAGACACCCTGGCATCCTAATTTCAGTATCAGCAGGGACATTACACTGAATGTCAAAATCACATCACAAACCACTGAACTTATTTCCATCAGAAAAATTTGATTATTTCTCTTTGATTTACATGGTGTTCTTCTCCCTCCTTCCCTCCCATAAATGCTGACTTTGAAATCCCCTTTGGATCCAAACAATCAGAAGCAGACTGTATTCTCTTTCATTGTATTTGATACTGTATTTCTCTCTTCTTGATTTGAATGTTATATCTTGATGGCTGAGATCTTTATTTGTAACACTGTAACCACCTCCCCAACCTCTTTAAAGGGTGGGTTTTTTATTTTTTATTTTTATTTGCTTCTCTTGAGGGACTTCTGTGAAGTGGTGTATGGTATTATTCTCAAGCAAATTTGCTTCTTTCAAACATTTAATTAAATCTGTCTTTTTCTTAGTCATTCAGGGGATAACTCAGAATATTTTCTACCACTTCATCCTTTACCTTTTCCCCCAGCCAGCTTCTCTACCAAGAGCCCAACAATTATTCCTTCAAAACACAATCTCTCAAAACATGTAATCCATGAATGCCCATGGCACCATGGGCATTGTGAGCATATCCGTCTATCTTTAACCTTAAGAACTGAAGGGTTGTTGGGATATGGTTCTGCAGTAGAGTGTGCCTAGTGAGTGCATGGTTCTGGGTTCTATTTCCACTACCATAATGGAGAAATGGGTGAAGAGGAGGAGGATAGAAAGGGAAGGAAGGGGACGAAGTGAAGGAGAGTGGGGGGGAGGAAGGAGAGAAAGGAGGAAAAGGAAGAAAGAGGAGAGAAAGAAGAAGAGGGAGAGAAGAAATCCACCAGCTCAGTTATATTCTTAGGGTTCTCAATAATGAATTAACTGAAAAATGGACTCAAGAAAATGTTAGAAATTCTCTCTATATATTTTGAGATGGTACATGCTATGTAATTCATCAAAGGGTCCTCTTAAACTTCTCCTATCTTTTTAGGCCTTCAAGATTCTGAGAAGTTGCCTTTTTTTTCTTCAAGAAAATGCATGCTTCATTCAACTACCCTATTTTCTTCCCTCATGCTCCTCCTCTCCCTCCCTCTCCTCTTCTTCTTCCTTTGTGGTACTAAATAGGGAGCCTAGAGCCTTACAGTTGCTAGGCTAACACTACCATGGAACTGGTTGAAGGAATGACATGCCTGAGAGGAAGCATGTAGAGCACATGCTCAAGCATCACTGATAGACTCCCTGTTCCACTGGAGCATTCCCAATGCTTTGTTAAGTCTTTCCTTTATGATTGCTAGGCAGTCCCTCTTGTTTATATTCTAAGCATTCACTCAATGATTTTTTATTAAGTATCTACAATGTTCCAGAAGCTACACTAAGCAGCTAAATTCCCTCATTAAATCCCCAATATATCACACAGCCAGAAAGCCAGTGGAATCTAGATGAGCTACAAATTTCATTAAAAAGAACTAATGTTTTCCAAGAGCATTTCTGAAAAAATGATAATAAAATGTATTTACTGTAAAATTAAAGTAAAAAAAAATTCTTAAACACTGAAGACAGAAGGCAATGTAATCCTCTGCTGAAAATGATCTTTTCTCTCTCTGCTGAGATGTAGCCCCCACTGCTATGAGATCAGGGGCCCCACTGTCTTCTCTGGGTCATACTGTGTGATATTGGGGATGAATTATCCAAGGCTGCTCCCATCATGCATTTCTCTCTGTCTTTGCCTGAGGAGGAACTGCCTCCGTCTGTTCTTCTTGTATAAAGAAAATCACATGACTGCTTCTGCTTCCCTTTTTACTTTGGTCACCAGGAAACTTATGGTCAAATGTGTGGCCCAATCGAAGAACTGTTCGGTCAGCAGTTTAGCCTTAGGGTCACTTGCTCATTTCACCTTCTTTTTAAAATATACAATCCATTTAGAATGTGCACTCTATCGTTGCCTTCTTACTGTTTAGTCAACTCTTAGCCATTGTTTTATTTAAATGTTCCCTAAGCCAGTGATGGAGTTAGATCATGTATATAAATAATGAAATAATGGTATCTATCCTTTCTGTCTCTAACATGTTAGCTAGTTTGATGCAGGGGTTCAGCAAATCTTTCTCTTATTGAAAAAGTTCAGCTCATTCACTAAAATTCTATTATATGAGACCTATCCTAGGATGGCATCTGGAGTTAGTCATCCAGATATCACTTCCTACGTTCTCTTTGGGATACCCAACTTACCAATACCACTATAGCCTAAATTAAATACATTAAAGTCAAGACAAGATAACCAATGTCAATGCTCTTGTTACAATCCCTCATTTATATTTTACCCTTAATATTTTTTACCTGGCACATTTTCCTTGTCCCTGATTCACCACTAGTCATATATATATATATATATATATATATATGAACTATTCAAGGAGATACTGAATCCAGTTCAACCATTTACAACTGCTCAGTTTAGACAATTTTAGCAACTTTGAGCCTCTGCCTTCTTGCCTGTAGGAAAATAGCAAGTACTTTTACCTTCTGGAGTTATTTTGAGGATTAAATCAGAATACAAATAATAGATTTATGTCTGCAATAGATTTAACCCATCATTCTCAGTTGAGTGACTATTACAGGGAAAGATGGATGAGTGATGGACAGATGAATGGGTGAATGGACAGAAGGAAGACAGATAGAAAGCTGAGTGATGATAGATGAAAGGTGACATTGATGGATAGATGGATGGATAGATTAGTGGATGAATGGATGACTAAATGGGAAAATGGGGAATGAATAAATGGGCTTGATGGGTAATCAATGGGTGAATAATAGGTACATAGATAGATGAAGAATAGGTAGATGAATGGATAGTTAAGTGAATGAATGGAATATATATGTAAGAGGATGGATGGACTATCAATGGCTAGACAATGGATAGAGAGATGGTAGAAGACAAGACAGACGGATGATGAATGAACATAGAACAAGGAGATAACCAGATAGAGAATCTCTTGTGTTCTCTGTGTTGTCTTGCCACAATGTATCTTTGCCACACCTGCCCTGGCTATAAAGGCTATGACCACACACACACACACACACACACACACACACACACACACACACATGCAGTGTGAGAGTGTGGAAATAATAGTCTATTTCCTGCCGGTGTCTTACTCTTTTCTAGGGTTGTGTCTGCAGCATGTCAGAAAAACAAAGCTAGCTACATACTCTGCTCAGAAACAAGTTCTTTATAGAATCATAATTTTAATTTTGTGAGTTCATGTGTGTGAAAATACATGATTACATGGTGACAGAGGGCAGAACATAGCCTCAAGTATCTGTCCCCACCTCTTACCCCAAGACAAGGACTATTGTTCACTATTATGTACACCAAGCCAGCGCCATAAACTTTCAGAAATTCTCCTGTCTCTGTCTCCTGTCTTGCTGTATGAGTTACAGACCCACGCTAACAGGTATGACTTTCTTTACATGGCTTCTGGGGATTCAAACTAGAGTTCATACTTGTGTAGCAAGCACTTTACTCACTGACTCATTTCCCTAGGCCCAAAATCATTTAAAAAATTTTAAAACCTCAAGAGAAACAGAGGGTATAATCTGTGACTCCCATGTCACAGTTAAAAATGTCATCCTGAAGTTCACATTACCAATCTCTGTGCCTGAGTCTTCTACACAGTGAGAAAGCATCCTGGAAACAAGGGCTGTCCCACTGTGAGGAGATAGCTGGGAGAGATTTGGGTGTTTTGCAAAGCTGTTTGTCCTTGTCCCCTAGTCACGGGAGACAGGGGAAGTTGGTCAAAGGAGGAAGATTAAAATTCATAAAAAGGCTCAGAAAAGGGACCTGTTGTTCCTTGGGAAGGGTCCTCTTGATCACCAGCTTGTACGGAAGCTCTAGTTTCCTGTCTAAACTGTGACACAATGACACAGCCACTCCCAGTGTTCTGGGACCGAAGACAGGACAATCAGGCTAGAGAGATGCCCTGTGTGGGGACATCTGGGTGTGGGTCAAATATCAAGAAGCTCATAACAAAGCAAGACTTGTAAAAGGAGACCTCTGGTGTCCCCAAGAGGGCTGAATGACCTGAGGTTTTGGGCCTATAAGAAAGTAGCCAAAATTCACTCAGGATATCAGAGACGGACAGCAAGCATGCATGGGCTGCTGTTGGGACATGGGGGAACAAAGTGGAGGCAAATAATATCCCCACACCCAAGCCAGAGAAGCACTGCTAAGAAGAGGAAGAACACAGGGACTGGGGAGATGGCTCAGTGGGTAAAATGTTTGCCAGCAAGTGTGAGAACCCAATTTCAATTTCCCCAGATGCATGTGAAAAGGTGGCTGCACTGGCTCATTCTTGCAATTCCAACAACGGGGAAGAGGAGATACACATTCTTGGAGACGTATTACTAGCCAGCTGATCTAGCCAAATGTATATATATAAGGAGAAGAGGGAGAAGGAAGGAATGAGAGAGGGGTGAAGCAAAGTGGACAAGAGAGTCAAGCCCTTGGTATCATGTAGGAGTCAGGGAGGTGGGCATTTCTAGAGCCTCTCCTTCCTGACTCTAGCTTCCTGTTGCGTTTGGCCAATCAAATCTGGGCTGAGTAGGAGAGAGGTGGGTGAAACCTGGGGACCTCACTCCCAGGCCCCTCTCTGCAGGGTCTTCACAGAGAAGCCTCTAGCACAGGGCTTATTCCCACTGTCTTCTCTTACCAGTCACATCCCCTTCGTGGTGGTCAGCGTGCAAGCAACACTTTTCAATTGAGGGTCCCAAAGGGTTGTACGCCAGGGTACCACAAAGTGTCTCTGCTCCCCTCTCCCTCCCATTCTTTGTATCATCTCTTAATTGACTGCTTCTGAGCTGCCTTCTGACATCATTCTTTCAAGACAGAGCCCAACCAAACCAGAGCCCCCTCTCTTAACCCTTGGTGTTGTTCCTCAGGATCTGTGTGAAATTGGTTTTCAGGGCCCTCCACAGAGAATCTGGGCCTGTACACCAGGTGGTATTTGTATATGCCCTATGCATGCCTGCATCTCCCATAGGTCCAGAGCAAGGGCCAAGCAACTATGGCCTGAATCTTCTGAACCATGAGTCACATTAAACTTTCTCTTCAATTGAGTTGGTTGTCTCGAGTATTTTGCTCTAGCATTGAAAAATAACTAACATAGCATGTAAACAAGGGCTGTTCAGAGACTTCAGAACTCTGAGCCGACAGGAATATTTTGTTTAATTAGTCTTTTCTATCTGCTTTTGTTTGGATTAAAAGCTGCTACCTGGGATGGATGGCTACATATACTTAAGATAAGCTATATGCAGAACATACAACATAAAAGAATCCTTGCATACAAAAAGCAAGATTCAATGAACTGGAAAACATGGTAAATGAATGAAGAGATGTAATGTGCAGCTTGCATTTTGGCACATATAGTAGAAAGTCCTGGAGGATGAACCTGGATTGGTGGCTGTCATGGAATAGAACAGAAATGGGAGGGGATCCTATTTAGAGCAGGGTTTCCTTTGGGGATAGTGAGGATATTCTGGGACTCATGGAGTAGATGCTTGTATGTTGAATGTACTAAGTACCCCTGAACTGCTCACTGTTGAGTGGATGGTCTATGCATTTCACTGAAATACAAAAGAGCAAGTCAAATAAATCCATGTAAGACAATACCCAGAGGTCACACTGACACCCTTATTTGTATCTCTCATGGTTTCCAGGCCAACACAGGACTTGGCTCACCACACTTTATGGTACCTTGGTGAAACCCACCTAGGTTTGGTGGTAAGGAATGTAGAGCCTGGTGTTCAATAACTGACAGGGTATATGTCCTTAAACATGGCCCATGGTGGTTGCTAAGAGCCTGCAGCCTCCTCTGGAGAATAGGAGGAAGAAGGGGACAGAAAGCAGAAGGAAAGGAAATCAGTAGCATGAAGTATCCTCCCACACTCACATTGGAGTGGAGCCCTTTCTATCTCCCCTTCCTCAGCTTTGCCAGGGAGCTCAATGTTTACACAGCTTGGCTGGCAAGCATGTTGGCAGGGGACACAGGTCCTGCTGGGGTGCTGAGCCTGGCTCCATGAGGTCCGTTCCTATCTGCTCACATCCTCCTGCACTTCTGGCTGGATGCAGGCAGGTCTGGGCCAGCACAGGGCAGGAAAGACCTGGGGATCTTGGCCAATGCTGCTGTTTCCTTGCTCCAAGCATGTGATCCATTCTCAGCTGGTCCCCAGGCTGGCATGGCTGTCTCCCAGCCCACTGGTTTCTCTGGGAATGGGTGTTGTTTTGAGCTCAGGCTTTTGAAACGCTCTATTCCAGCTACAAAAGAGCCAAATCCATCTCATTCCTCATGTTTTGATAAGGGTGTTTTAAAAGTTTCGGTTTTGGGTGCTGGATTTGTTTGAGACACGGTCTGTAGCTTCTGTTGAAACTTGGTTTGCTTAGAGCCATGCTGCCTTGACTGTGTTCCAATTTCTTCTAATACTCCTGCCTCATGCTCTGAGATGCTGGGATCACAGACTTGTGCCACTATTTTCTAGTGTGAGTGTCCTCTTGTCAGAGCCTCCTCTACACCTGCCAGGAGAAACCTCTTAGCATAAAGGTTGTCACCCAGAATTTACAGAGTAAATGGAAGAAAGGAGGTGGCAAAATATCCCATGCAGAAGGCCCTAGGAGTTCTGAGTTAGCAGGAGGGACCAGGGACCTGGACAAGGATCAGGTGGATCCAGGGAGAGTTCTAGAAGCAGGTTGGCAAGGCATGTCTGCCACTTACCAGTTGTGAGAGCTTAAGAAAGGTGCTAGAACTTGCTGTGCCTCAGTTTTTTTGTCTGGAAAGTAGGTAGAACACCTGCATTTATGTTTTGTGTTGACTGAGTTCAATGCATGCAAATTCCCTGCTGTATTATGGCCTAAATCTTAATGCATATTAGTTATCATTACACTAGAACTACCTTTAATTCCCCCTTGGTCCTTCTGTGCCCATATTCAGAAAATAAGACCATGAGATCATTTCCAGGGAATCTAGTGTGGGAAGCTGTATAACTGCATGACATTGCCATTTAGTGACATTGGTTCCTGGAGATGGGCATTGACCGCCACTTGCACCTGTACAGCAATCTCTGCTTTCCTTTGATGTGAAGCCATGCAGGTGTTCCAGTTTACAGAGTTCCAGAACAGAATTCTGACCTGTATGTACTCAGCCTCAGAGAGGCTGCTGACCAAAGAGACACTGTAGAAGCATAGTCAATCCTGATGCCACAGCCACAACCTAAAAGACACCAGTAGTGGCTTCCCGGTGTGCGGGCTGAGTAGTCAGTCACACGGGTCTCTGCTCTCTTAAAATTTTAGTTATTTCTGAACACAAGGACTTGTGCTGAGCCCTAGATGAGGGTAGCTATCATTCCTGCACTCTGGTGTGACTCTAAAGATTCACCTCCTTCCACATGTGAAGGCGTGTGTGTGTGTGTGTGTGTGTGTGTGTGTGTGTTATGTGTGCACTTGTGTACACACATGCATGTATGTGTGTGCATGTGCATATATATGTATTTATGTGAAAGGTTAGTATGTGAGTGTAAATGTCTATGGAAGCACACATATGTCCATGCACATGAGCATATGCATGCACATTAATGTGTTTTTGTGCATGTGTGTGCATGTGTTCCTGTGTCCATTTAGTTGGTCCAGGGAGGACTGCTTTTGCATTCTCTGTTGCTGTGCCTAAAGGGATGCCTCTGTTAGTACCCACTGTGGAAAAGCAGCACAGCTCATGAGGAGCAGCAGACTGGCCCACCTACCCATGACACAGCCAACCCCACAGCAGCAGCATGAGGGAACGGAAGCAGCAAGGCGCTGACTCATGAGAATCTCCCAGCACACAGCACAGGCAATGATTTCTCCCCGCCTTACTTTGGTGTCTCTTGCAGATGATGTATGAATCACCTTATTTACCTTTCCCTCCAAGCCTTCTCCTTTATTATTTTTAATAATGCCATGCCAGCTCTGAAGAGGTGTTTCCTTTCCAAAAAAAAAAAAAAAAAAAAAAAAAAAGTGGGGAAGGAAAGAAAATCATCCCCCAACTCTCCATCCTCATTACTGACTAAACATGCTTTTTCTATAGCCATGTTGGGGCGGGGGACGGGGGGATGCATGAAATGAGTTGGTTCTAGAGAAGCCGCATATCTGAATATAAACAGTAATAAATTCAGGTCTTGATTCCAGGGGAGAGTGGATTACCCAGTAAAGTTTTCATCATCTCTAATGAGAATAAAAACACTGCTGCACTGAACACTTTTTAATTTCAAAATAAAGAAGAATAAAGTACACTGTGAACGAGGATGGCTCTGCAGGCAGAGGGTTAATGAGTGTGTGTGCTGGGCTCCTGAAGGCAGTCCTGGTACTTGTTCTGTGTATGCACTAGTGAACCTGCCCTTTCCACTCAGTTTGTACTCAGCATTTGGCACTCACCCATTCACTTCTCCGCAGAATCTGCAACATCCCCGTGAGATGAGTGTGTTCCAGTTAACTTTGGAGAGGCTCCTTAGCTACCTGCAGTTGCACAGTTCCCCTCAGAGCCTGCACTTCAACCAGTCCAGCTTGCCTCAAGATCCTGAGCGTAAGCTCCAAATGCCCTTCTACGTTTGCATCCAGAAACATGACCTTGATTAGATGTGGCAAAAAAAAAAAAAAAAAAAAAAAAAAAAAACCCACAGACTGACACACCTCAATCCCTGATCTCTTGTAAATATGGATTTTAGGAGACAAAGAGACTTGAGATGTGATCTCTCTAGCCTGTCACCAAATGTATATAAATCTCTTCTCCTCATTTCCCCACGTTAGACTCCTGGGATTATTGCCTGTGACAGGGAACTCACTACCTGTCAAGGGAACCTCTTCCATACTCCCACGGCTCCCTCAGTGAGAGTGTCTGTTTTCACCAGGGGAGACAGATCTTTTTTTCCCCCTCTTGGATCTTGCCTTCAGTATAGGTTTTCCTGTCCTTGTGGACTGGCTCACTCTTTGAACAGAACATCTTCAAGCCTTTAGTTGTTTCTCCAACAAGCCATTTTGTTTCCAGGCCATCTGCAACTATGGCTGTCAGGCTGCTGGTCTCTGGCTGGAGAAAGAATGCACCAGCTTTTCTTGAACATGGCTTGAAGTTTAGAGATTTGTTCCTCAGCCTACAGAGTCCTGGGTATGCTGTATTAGTTATTTTTCTCATGGTTGTGATAAAATTTCCAACAAAAGCAACCTAAAGGAGGATGTGTTTACTTTGGTTTGCAGTTTGAGGGCTACAGTCCATTGTGGAGGGGAAGTCACTATGGCAGGAATGTTAGGCAGCTGACCATATTTTCTATCTACAGTCCGAAAACAGTTCCCTTCCTCATTTTTATTCAGCACTGGAAGCTAGTATTACATTTAGGTGAGTAGTCTCATCTCAGTTCCCAAGATCTAGAAACTTCTTCACAGATAGGACTAAAGACTTGTTCCCAGGTGGTTCTAGATCCCATCTACTTGAAAATGAACATTAGTCATCACACTGTTGCATGGAAGCGATGGGAGCAACAGTTTCTGAGGTGGAAGGCAGATTGAAATTTAGAATCCAGAACCTTCTCCATGTGTCCCCTTAGGGGAACAATGAGGACCTCCTCTATTCCTCTGTCCATTGGAGCCCCTTCTCCCAAGAAGAGCCTTGTGACTGGCAATGAAAAGGTGTCCCTTCTAGGATCCTAGAATGATGAGGGTGTGCCATTTAATAAAACAAAACAAAACTGATTAATGGCTCCCAGATAATCCATATTTGAATATAAGGAAAATAACAGTAAAAACACCATAAAGGATCAGATGAAACTAAGTCAGGTTTTGTGGCAGGAAAAAATGTGGGTTTTCTTGTATTGATTTGATTCTTCTGGCTGATCAGGATAATACTTGTCTTCCCAGGAGGGTGTTGCCAAAGCCAGAGCCAAGGGTTTTCCATGTGTGTCTGTCCTTTACACACTGGTACATCCTGGTAGCCACAGATGTTAGATGGAGGGTGATACTCTGCTACTCAAGCTGTCTGCTCCCTGCACTGAGACCCACATCTATCCTTTTCCACCAAGTACAAAGGCATCCCAAAGGACCTTTATTAGTGTGCATATATATGTGTATATGTAATATGTATATAAATATGTTATATTTATATATGATTGTAAGTTATCCAGCTTAGGAAGATAGCACCTTAAACCAAGTCAAGCCCACATCATAGAGTTTTAGGCTCAAGGCTTTACAGTCTGGTTCTGCAACTGGCCAGCTGTGTGGCTGAGGGCATATTGTAAAGCCTGAGTGTCCAGCTTCCTGACAGAAAAATGAAAATAAAACAGTCACTGCCCCATAAGTGTTACTAGGCCTTAGGTCGATCCTGAAGTCTTTCATGGAGAATAGAATTGTCCAGTGAAGCCCAGCTACCTTACATGTTTCCTGGCATTGAAATGGATCTAGCAAGTGGCTGAGCAATGTTTATGAAGTCTCCTATCTTAGAATATGAATCCAATCCTCCTTTTACTGGCAATTAGATCTCAGGAGAATTACTTAACTTCCCTATACCTCAGTTTCCAAATATGTAAAATAGGGTGATGAGACCACATTCTTCATGAGCTCACTGTGGGTATTAAATAAATGAAGTCTTGATAAATACTCTTCTGGTGCTATGATTTAATGTGACATGTTCTCCAAAGGCTCATGGGTTAAAGTCTAGATTCTTAGCTGGAAAGGAGGCTGAGGAGGCATGATGCTTTTTGAAGGTTCTGAACACTTGAACAAAAACAAGTAACCCATTTGGGGTCATACCCTTGAAGGCTGTATCCTGTGCTAGGACTCCCCCTCATTCTTATTTGCTCCCCTTTCCAGTCACCATGGGGATGAAGACTCTGCCACTACTACCATGTTGTTCTGCTGAGGTACACACAGCATGCAGCCAAGGAACCATGAACTAACCCACCTGAAACCATAAACCAAAATAAGCATGTTAAATATTTCCCCTAGGTATTTTGCTCCAGCATTTAATGCTCATGAACATAGCCTAGAATGTTCTATGCAGGGTGCCTTCAAAATAACACTAAATTGCTACCAGCCCAGCAGAGCTTATCCACCTCCATGGGACAGGCTGCATTCCAGGCAGGCAAGCTATCCTATGTGGGAAAACGTTGGTCGTTTTTGACATGCTGGAAGGCCCAGCCAAGTAAAAGGAACAATGTATCTTCATCAGATAAAACAATGGGAGCAATAAAACACACCATTCCCCTGCCCCTCACCAAAAAAGTGGGACATTTGGTATTTGTTCTTGGAGTCTAGACAAACCTGTCTTCTCTCATATTAGTGAGTTTAGTTTCTGAGATGTTACCCTTGTTTTCTTTTAAGTCACAGTCAGGCTTTATGGCCCGTTCTTGAGGATTTTCACTTCATGAGGGGGAAAAGGCCTTCCAGCTTGTTGGAGAAAGCAATTGCATTCTCATCACAGATTTATGGTAGTATCTCTAGAGTGAGACCTTGAGCACAGAGTTTGCCACACTTCCCATCACATGTCATTTAAACACAGAGAGGAGTCCTTTCACACAGGGATGACTAGTCTTCCTTGTGTGTGTGGGGGGGTATACAGATGTGTTTTCACAAATAGTAGTTTTATGAAGATGAATTTTCCTAAAATATAATATATAAATACTCTTATTACGGGTGCAAATACTACATCTACAGAATTTCCAGAGATACTCCTGAACTCCTGATTGGGGGAGAATTGTTGTTGAGATCTCTCTCTCCATCCCCCCTCTTTGTGTGTGTGTGTGTGTGTGTGTGTGTGTGTGTGTGTGTGTGTATGCATGTGTGTGTGTGTGTGTGTGATATAGGCACAGCCACTGTCTTCCAGGAAGACAAGTGAGAACAAATATGTTTTTGGAACTAAGATTTGAGTCTGGAGATATGGTTCAGAGCTTAAAGTGCTTGCCATAAAAACAAGGGGACCAGAGTGTAGATCACCAAAACCCATGTAAATGACATAAACCTGTCCCATTACTTGTGAAGTAGAGCAAGGTCAATGGGATCTCTCACACTCCTGAGAATCAGGTTCAGTAAGACTTAACATGGAAAAATAAAGGTGGATCTGAGCTTGGTGATGCATGCCTTTAATCCCAACACTTGGGAGGCAGAGACACTCAGATCTGTATAAGTTCCAGGCTTGTCCGTCTTTGTAATGAGTTTCAGGCCAACAAAGACTACATAATAAAACTCTGTCTCAAATGAACGAATCAAATGAAGGAATGAATAAACAAACAAATGCAGAAAACGATCAAGACCAAATACCAAATATGGACCTCTGGCTCCCACCTGTACACATCCATCCTAACAAGGATACACACACACACATCCTCACATACAACACAACACACACACACACACTAAACTGAAAAGGGAGCATGGAAAAGTACTTGCTTCCCACTTATGTGAGGACCAAATGAGATAATGCAAGGGATGTCATGGCCTATCATGGAGGTCGCGTTTAACACACAGCAGCTGTCACTTGTCACCATAGGCATTGTCATTCATTTAGATTCTGGTGCTGACCCTGACCCATTACCATTGTCTGTGATGGTGACTGGTGCCATTTGTCAAGACATTTACAGCTCTGCTCCTCAGTGGCAGAAGCCAAAATAGTCTCTTCTTCCTTATGTATTTGGTCCCAGCAATTTGAAGCTAATAAACACAACCTAGAACTGGGTTCTTCATGAGAGGTTTTCAACATATGTTAGCTAATAATGGTGCAAACATTCCAGCTCTTTCCTCACTTCTCTACCTAATTCATGAACACAGGGCCTCAGATATGCCAGGTGAGAGTTTTCTTTGAGTGCAGCTGTACATAGCTAGGTTGTGTTGAGAGCCATGAGCCAAGAGGCCTCCCGAGGTATTTCCTCTCTGAACCTCCCTCCCAGTTTCTGTGAATGAAAATCCTTGTTTCTTTTCTCCAAATCCATGAAACATTGCTCTTTTTAATTCACTGTCTGTTTTGGCCACTTGGCATCTACCAACACCAGCAAGGTCTTTGTCTATCACACTCCATTGCAGAATCTAAAACCACTACGGGCTCTTTTCTCATCTTTGTACCTTGGCTCTGAGCCTACATGAGGCCAGGTTTCTCCGCAGGATGAAAATCAGGGAGATCAACCACTTCCACTTGGTTATGCTCTCAAATTACCAAATAAGTGGTAAAGCTCCATCTTCTGAGCTGCTTGGCATGCTAAAGCAGGGGGATCATGAGGTCAAAGTCAACCTTGGAAACTCAATGATACCCTAGCTCCAAAATAAAAGGTAAAAGAAGGTTAAGGATGTGGCTCAGTCACAGAGTACTTGGTGGTAGCAAATGGTTCAGGTTCTATAGCCGGTGTATATGGCTTTGGCCCTGTATCAGTTCTGATTAGGTGCCTCACTCTGAGAGAGTTTCTAGACCTCTGTATCCTCATCCATGCAACAGTGATAAAAGTACATTATATAGCCTGGTAAGTTTTATAACTGAGCACACTATACTACACAGACACACAGACACACAAACATACACACACACATACACACACACACAAAACAAAAACAAAACAACAACAACAAAAAACAAAACTAAGGACTGTTTCCAAACCATAGTTGGTGATTTCTAACTAAGGCTTACTCATGCTATTAGCCATATTCATGTCTGAGGACTCCATGTGTTTAAAGATAGAAGATCCATGGAGTGAGATAATAGTGTTTACAACACATTCTAGTTTATTCAACTTTCCAACATTCCTCATGCCTGTTATCTTGGTTGAAATTTATAACGTCCATCTCATCTTGAGGCTACCATGATTCTTTCCTTGAACACCTGAAGACAAGAGAAGTTCATTGTTTGCCTAGTGCTCCACAGCATAGATTAGCATCCCTGGATTTATGAGACCAGATACAGCCACGTGACTTCCCTGAGAACATCAAAAACAGAGGAAGTCCCGTGAGATGAGGTCTAAAGCAAGTAGGCTTAGCATGTTTGTGCAAACACAGAGACTAGATTAACCCTGTCCAAGACAGGGGGAAAGTATCTGGGTCTGCCACCTGCCTTGTCTAAACAGAATGCCAAGGAGAGGTACATTCAAGAACTCTAAGTCCCACATTTGAGGATAAGAGTGCCTGCTGCTGTGTCTGCTGCTTCTGGAAGTTCTCTTGCCTGAAGCAGTCACCCCTCACCCGCTTAATGTCTGCTGCAGTGCAAAACTCAGTTCCTTATCACCTGTCACTGCTAACAATCCACTGGCCTTGGGGGTCAAGGAGGGACTACAACACTAGTGACCTGGCAAGAAGCCAAGCCAGGCAACACTGCTCTCGGGTGCCCAGATTTCCTGCTTGCGGTTTGCCCTGCTGTGATTGTGCTGGCTCACACTTCCTGTCCTCACCCTTGGGCTCACATGACATGATGCTGCGTTCTTCCAGGACTGTGCTCACATCACAGGTGGAAAGAGAAGCTGGCACCTTGGGCCATCCTAGTAGCTCCCCTACGCCACCCTGGCCTGGCCTGCATTTGGTGTGTTCCTTATATGTGCAGGCTGACCTGAAGGGGAAGAGACTCAGGAGGCCTGTGGGAGGTACCAGTCCACCAGACACACGCATTCATACTGACAAGCCATTTCCAGGCCCTGCCCCATCAGAGGGGCAGGACGAGGTGGAGGAGATGCCATGATAGATGGTAAGAGTGTGCCCTGGGTGGGGCCTGCATAGCTCCCAGGCTTGACATGTTTCTAAGAGCTGTGTTCCTTGGGGTGCTGGGCATAGGAGTGAAGCTCACAGTAAGACTCAGACCACACTGCAATGGAATTCCATCTCAAGTTCTTTGGTAGCCCAGGAGACACTTGAGTGTCCAGCCTGACTCCCTTGATAAGTGCATATTCCATGTCCTTGCCAAGCTGTCCTTCACGTGTCTGAGAGCTATCCAAGCTACACTCTTCCTTCCCAAGGTGCCATCTCCACCCCATCCTGCCCCCTCTGATGGGTAGGATTCTGAACTTGGCATCAGGGCCTAGAAATGGCCTTTGTTAGGCACCCCAGTCAGTCCCTCCAACACAGGGCCCACTCTGAGAGCTAAGGGAGGACACCGGCCTTGACATCAGTGGATCTGGTATGAGATCAGCCCAGACCTTGTGTAGTGCTGGTCTATGCTCTCCCACCCATCCCAGCTTGCCTCCAGGCTTGGAAGTGAGCACATAACAGCCAGGTGTCCCGCTCACACGAAGATTATTCTTTGGCCTAAGGAACAAGATGACTGCATTTGAAGAGTGACCATGTGCCTGGGACCCTGCTGAGCACCTCCTCTGATGAACATACAGTGTTCCTAGGAAGCAAGTGCTATTATCGCTGCCATAGTTTGGATAAATAAGTGCGGGCTCAGAGGTGAAATAACTTACCCAACACCACTCTGTCACTTGCACAGGAGCCTCACTCCAGAGAATTCAGCTTTAAACCCTGAGTTTGCTTCCCTCTAGGACTCAGTAAAATGGTGACCTGGAAGCCACAATAACTAGAGAGTTCTAAGACCTAGGCTAGGGGGCTGAGAGTTTGGGACTGCCAGAGGGGTTACCTTGTGCTCAAGTGAGGGTGCAACCAAAGCCCAGGCTCCACAGACATCTTCCCTGTTTGCTTTTTGTTAATAAAATCATAAAATATCATTGGCTTTTAATGGGACCCCATGGGGGTTAATTACACGGCGGAGAACGGTCTTTGAGCTTAAACACTGTGGATTTAATAGATGAACCTTCAGAGAAAAATATATAGCACATTGATCTTTAAAAAGGAAAAGTAAAGATCCCCAATGTAGATGAGGAAGGGAAAAGTCTACACTCAGCATTCAGCCCACCATTAATCCTCAGCAAACATTTCCTACAGGATCTCTGGGTTCTTCCTGTTATGGACTCTGGAATTCCAGCCAGAGCAGCTTCCCATCCACCCTGAACCAGACCCTCTTCCCTTCTGAGTCTCCCAGAAAGAACAATAAGACCATCTTCTCATTCCTGGCAATCTTTCACCCTCAGCCACACTCACTGTGCATAAGTTGGCAAACTTGCCAGTACAAGAACCTGTAATGAAGGAGTTGGGAAGGTGGCTTAGTTGCTAACCTGATTGCCAGCAATCAGGATGTGAGTTTGAATCCCAGAACCCACCTAAAAATCTGGAACAGGGAGTGTGCTTGTAATTCTAGTACTGGGGAGGCAGAGAAAAGAGGATCCCTGGGGCTTGATGGTCAGCCATCTTAGGAGAATTTGTGGGTTTTAGGTTACAGGTGGCTACTGAGACTATATATGTGCATGCATGCATGCATGCATACACACACACGAGAGAGAGACAGAGAGAGAGAGAGAGGACCAGTGATAAAAATGTGCCTCTAAGACTCAGTTTCCCCCAATACTACAATAACCATAACACTACTGATTTCAGCAGAAGAGTTTATTTCCAATAGTTACAAAATACAGTAAAATAACAGCCAATGGTTTTCATTGCCTTGTTTGTGGAGGAAAAAGACACTGTAGGCAATTTATGAAATATATCTCCATTTCACAATCCTAGGTGAGAGGTATTAGTACCATCATCTTCATTTTCCACAAACGATGATGCTGGGCTCTGGGGAAATAATGGCACATCTCCCCTACAGTGGTAGAAGGAGCTGTGGGAAACAGCACTTGCACGGAAGTGGAACCAGTGGGAAGATGCCACTTCACCATGCAGATAGCCTGAGGGCTGCTAGTGGGCTAGACGAAGACAGACTCGGGGAGGTTGAGGACACAGCTCAAGGACACACAGATGCTAAGATAGAGAGCACAGATTAAGATCAAGGTGGTTTCTGATCCGTGCCACTGACCCTCCAAGAGCCTAGTGCTGTCTGTCTGGTCTGCTGAATCAGACTCTCAGCTCCCTAGCATTGAAGCCAAAACTGTGAAAAGTCTCAATGGTTATCTGTGTTGGCTTGACTTGTGGGTACATCTGTGGGGGAAATTGTCTTAATTAAATTAGTTGATGTGGGAGGAGCCAGTCCACTGTAGGCAACACCATTACCTGGATAGGGCTTCCTGAACCATGTAAGAGAGGAGAAAGCTTGCAGAACACAAAGAGCACATGTGCATTCACTCCTGTCTGCTTTCTATCATGGATTTGATATGAATAGCTGTCTCAAGCCCCTGCCACAGAAACTACCCCATCCTGATGTACTATAACTTGGAACTGTAAGACACAATAAGCCCCTCTCTCCCCAAAGTTGCTTGTAGTTAGGGTATTTTGTCAAGGCAACATAAATGAAATGAAACTAGGACAATCCCTGAGGACACCACATTGAGTTGTCCCAGAAGAAATGAATGAGCCTGCCAAGGATGGAAGCCACATCCTGCACACGCCTCTAGAGGAGCAGATATAGAGCAACCTCTAACCACACACCCTGTGGAAGGAACTATGACCTAGAAGAACAACAAAACTCTAATAAACCGAAGCCAGTCTTACAGATCCAGTGACTCTCTCCTGCCTGGCACAGGGTGGGGCTATTTGGACATTGCTCCTGGGAGTCCACAGTCAAGCCATCAAAGCTGAAGAACATACAGTTCACATTCATGTACCTAAGGCCATGTTGTGTGCATAATGCCAGATAAGAATTCTGGGAGTGGAGGCCTGGAGTGTCCTGGGGATGCCTCCAGGATGGAGATCAGCTTCAGGGCTTACATGCTGGGGTTGTGAGCAAAAGTTATTTCATACAGCTGCATGCTATAACACAGGCTGGGCTTGTGTTACATGTCCTATGCTACTTGAGGACACCTGCTTTATTAATACCACATCGTTGAGGAATCTGAGTACAGCCATAACTCTGTGGGGATTGTGATTGGATTTCCAAATTCCAAAATGTGAGACAAGATGTTTTTTTGCCTCAAAATCTTCCCCAGCCCAGGAATAAGGCCAGAATCATGGGAAAAGAACATGAAGGCATACTTAAAAGTCAAAATAGGGAATTGCAAAAGTGCTTCCTATAAGACATGCTTCTTTGGCCATCTAGTTACTTCTCTAATCGCCTGGGGTTCATTCTGATCCATGGAAGAATATTGCTTGATGGTAGATATTGTTACAATGTTAACCAGAGTATAGAGATTTTCTATATGGCAGCCTAAGGTGGCATCTCCTTGCCTCCATTACCTGTTCATTGCCTAGCCAGAGCTAGTCTCACATGAATAGCCAGTCAAGGAGTGACTCCAGACTCTTAGTCCTTAAAGGAACTGTGTTACCTCTCACCCTGAAGACAGAGGCCTATAGAAGCCTATTTCTCTATACTAGCCTATACTTAATTATAGGAAAGATGATGTTGTGTCTGTGGCAATGTGAAAAGAACATTCACATCTATTAGTTGTATTTTTCACAGCCATCTATAAGCATGAGTTTATCTACCCATCCATCCATCCATCCATCCATCCTCCATCCATCCACTCTAGAAGGTTTACTACCAAATGCCCACTGTGGCCAGACAATGGTATAGAGATATAACTCAAGTAGATTATAAGTTTTACTGAGTGCTTTGAGGGATTAGTGATAGCTTGTTAGCTATCCCTGGGTACCTAAAGAGAATTGGTTTCAGTACCCCATGGCTACCTTAATCCTTAGAAGCTGAAGTCCCTACATAAAGCAGTACTATATTTGCACAGAATCTGTGACATTCTCTGATGTATTTAAAATCATCTGTGCCTCAAATAATGCAAAGTCAATGGCATATGAATAGCTGTTTTGGGAATAACTATGAGAAAAGGGCCTATGTATGTACAGTACAGATATAATTATCTTCCTCTCATTGTCAGTCATCATCGTCATCATCAGCAGCAGCAGCATCAATCCATCAATCATCCATCATTATTATAACTATTCTATCCATGACTGATAGAATATGGGATCACAGAATCCTTGAGTCCAGGAAGTCTGACTGTAAGTAAAGAATTACAAGGTAAGGTGAGCCACTTATACCAAAGGTGACAAGGATGGAGTAAAGCATGCTTCACTTTATAGGAGGAACAGAGATTAAGTAATTCAGACAAGGTCCAAGGTTGTAGAGCCACCATCCAGTGAGCCCATGAAGTATCTGAAGCCAATCATACAAGTGATTACTTTCTTGGAGGGGCTTTGAAGAGTGCATTATGGTATGATTCTGTTTGTCTTGGCTAACATAGTTGTAAGGGTCCTGGCATTATAAGCATACAATGACACCAAACTTCCTAGTACATATATGCATGCATTTCTCCTGGAGCTAGCAGCCCCCTCACCAGATTTTTCAGTCCCACTTAGGCCCTTGGGGATTTGGGAATCCTGAGAGACACTCCCTGGCATCCCACTGAGCCAATCAACATCCTCCATTTTTTTTTTTTTTTTTTTTTTTTTTTTCTCCTCTTCTACAAACCCTCTCTCTGATCTCCACTCAGGTCAGTTTCAATGGGCAAGCAAGAAGCCTAAGCTTAGAAGGAAATCTAGCTATTTTACCCCTTCAGCAAGGGACTTAATTTGCTGCCTGTGCTGGGGGCTATGCTGTACCCTTTTGCTGGGATTTGCTTCCTCTCTCTCATAAGGATTACACCTTCCTCTGAGATTGGCTTGCTTTTTAGATGGGGATTTATTTGAGAGTGGCAAATAAAATATATCTAGCCATTAGCCTGTTGCAATTATTCCTGTCTGGTCAGCTAAATGAGAGCTCAGCTGGGCATCCCAAAAGGTCCCAGTGGCCATCTCTCATTCAGCCAAGTCCTGGATGTTCCAGCCACAGCAGGATGGCAGGGTCATAAAGCCTCCCGTGCCCCCACCATTGCTCCTACTTGGATGCAGGCTTTGTTTTGTTCCTTATTGTTCTGTTTCAGATTCTGACTTCCTCAACAATTGAATGCACACAGATGCTTGTTTGGGTGGGGGGGAAAGCACCTTATTTCCCATTGACTAAATCTGAAAATCATTCTGTGATCATCTGGCAAGAAGATATGTCATTACTTGCTTTCCCCCAAATTCTTTATCCCATTGGATATGGGAATTAGATAAGATTAAGTTCTTAGGCAGTATCAATTTATGGGGTGGGCAGATCTTGCACTGTCCAACTGCGTGTGGACATCGTGGCTATCTGCTTAAACGGAAGACAACCTGGTCACCATGCACACTGATAGAACCACCGAGGTCGGCTTTAAGTAGAACAGCATCAGGTTACTCTGAGGTGACAATTTCTAAATGAGAGCAAAACTGTGTAATAAGATTTTAAAAATTGGACCCATTCTTAGTTCCCTAGCTCCCCGGCCAGTGACAAAATATGCCATTAGTGGCCACAGCGTGATTCTGAAAATATACCTTCCTTACGATTTAACGCTTTTTTTTTCCCTGTGAGCTAAAAATTACAAAGCCCCGGATTTCATTGCTCTTGCGATCTATTCTTTTCCCCTGACTTCCTGTTTTCATGAAATTTTAATCAGGCACTTAAAATAAATAGCTATGCAGAGCTTTGCCGCCTTCGATAGTGGATGGATGTTTGGGGTAAAGTGATAGTCTAGGACCTTAGGAACAGCGAATAGGACAGAAATTAAAACATGGCCAGGTTTGTGGCCACAAACCCAGAGGGGGCAGAGTGGTCTTCCAGGAGCCAACAAAGGTTTAATATATTGGTTTTGTGTTTTGTTTTTTCCTCTCCTCCTTCCAATATTTACAGCAATTTGATCAACTCAGAAGATAAGCAAAATAAAACACAATTAAGTACGTAAATTATTCCAAGTAAAGAAAGATTAAAAGGATGAAGATAGGATGAACTTCTCAAATCCATTTAATGTAGAACTATGGACTCTTCAGCAGGGGAAGCTCCTTTGATATCAAGTGTTTTGTGATCTGTGTCTTGGCTCTTCATTTAAACAGAAAGATGCTCGATCTTGAAACAAAAAATGTAACAATTTTATTTTCTATTTCTACCTTCTGGAATGAACATTTCAGCAAATGACATTTTAGGTATGGGTCACATAAAAATCCATTATATGTAAGTATGAGCAGCTTTTCTAGTAATGTTTTCTGATTTCATGGACTAAGAAAAAAGAAACAATACTAGAAGAACATGGCTACTCACATTCATATTCTTAACAGTTCCAGAATATTCTTAAAGACACTTGAGGAAAACAGCAGCCTTGATTTGAACTGCCCTCTGGTTGGATGACCAAATTTAGTTAACAAGAGGCTCTTAATTCACTGATAATAATTTACAAAATTCAAGTTAAATGAAATGGTGTGAGAATTAAGAGCCTGCAATCATATTGCATCTTGTTATTGTTTCTGTTGCCTTGAATGTGTGTGGATTTATACTTTGGTTATTCATAGATGTTATACCCAGTTTCATCTCCTTGACTCCAGAAGGTAAATAATTCATTTTAAATATTAGACAATAGTAGTGGTAAATTAGCAGAGAACTAATGAAGGCTGTACAACTGGGTGCTAACACACACACACACACACACAGAGAGAGAAAAAGAGAGAGAGAGAGAGAGAGAGAGAGACAGACAGACAGAGACAGAGACACAGATTGAGATTTAAGGAACCTTACTTTATAGTATTTACTTGCGGAATATACATTCCTAGTAATGGCAATTTAAAACTACTTTGGTGTCATCAAACATGGCTTGGAAGGGCTACACTTCACACATGCACACAACAAACATACATAATAACATAATGTACTGATGTGTTTAAAGTTGGAACTTCTGTGACACTTAGAAAGCAGAAATGATCTGATCATAGGTTTTCATGATTTGGCTTCTAGTGACACCTTTGCCTAATGACAATCTTCAAATTTTCAGAAATTTGCTTTATGAACCAGGACAAGTTGACTCCAGTGAGTTGGGGCCCCTGACATTAAAGAATAGCTCAGAGGGAATGAGTTAGTGAACTTGCTTATTTGTTTCCCTTTCTTCTTTCTTCTCTGTCCTCTCACCTTTAAAAAAGTATTCACTTATTTAGTTGTGTGTGTGTGTGCACGTGTATGTACCACATGCATTCAGGTAGCAGCCACAGAGGCCAGGAGAAAACATCCCATAACCTGGAATTGGAGTTATAGGAGGTTATGAGCTATCTGATGTAGGTGCTGGAAATTGAGCCTTGGTCCTCTTGCAAGAACAGCAATCACTCTCAACACTAAGCCACCTCTCTAACCCCATCCTTTCACAGTTTTTAGAGAGAGTCTCATCTTTAAATGTAGCTCTAAGCTGGCCTCTTATCTTTTCCGAGAGGAATTACAGAATGTTGAGAGTAGAAGAATGAACTTCCCAAACAAAAGGAATCATTCCTCTACTCAGCAACCTCTGCTGGCAAAGCTGAGCTGTATTTCCCTTTCCTGCAGGTGCAGTGGAGAGTTCCTCCAGGGGAAAGGAAGAGAACAGAATCCCCACCCAGTTCATTTTCTAATGCCAACACTTAGTGACCTCATAGGACAGGCTGTCTGGGATGTTTCTGCCCAGATGGGTCCAATCATTTGGTCACAATCATTGGTGGCACCTTTCAGAAAAGCTGGGAATCTCTAAAAAAAAAATCTCACAGTTTGGAAAACATTGTGAAGAGGAATGAAAGAGCTGCCTGGGAGGGTTCATCTGGAAAGATGGTGCCTGTAACTTACTGTTTAAAGACCAGTAAAGTAGAAGACAAGAGCTTCAAACCTGAAATGAAATCTGAGCCTTCAAGTAAAGTTGCCAAGGATCTCCTGTCCAAACAGTGTTCTCTGCCCCCTTTAATTTTTTGGCCAGGTTTAACTCCAAGCTCCCAGCAGTGTATCGCCCCTTCTCTTCCGTGATTCTACTGAGCAGTGGTCTGATTTTCTGGCATGGCTTTCATGGAGG
Organism: Phodopus roborovskii; assembly: GCF_943737965.1. Classification (NCBI taxonomy): domain Eukaryota; kingdom Metazoa; phylum Chordata; class Mammalia; order Rodentia; family Cricetidae; genus Phodopus; species Phodopus roborovskii. Next base: position 13,257,567 of record NW_026126558.1, on the reverse strand, counting down.
AGGAGGAAGCCAAGCTTCTGCGGTTGGATGCTTCTAGCTTCTGTGAACCACCCACACGATCCACAGAGGCTGTCCCAGTGGCTGGGAAACCATCTTGCTTTTGGTGGAAAAACACAAAAAAACAAACAAATAAATAAACAAACAACAACAAAACCACTAACAAAAAAACCTTACTGCTTGGGTAGGAACTGAGAAAAATCATCCAAGCCAAGCAAAACTGAGCAAAGGGGGCTCCTCTCTGCATACTGAAATCCATATTCAGTACAAAGGGTCCTGGCAGAGCTACTTCTGGGCTTGGCTCTGGGTAATGTCAAACTGTATCTCAAATAGCCTGTTCTAATAAAACACAGTTTGATTTAAGGCTTTGAGATATCAATTTGAAGGTAGAAAAAGAAAGAGGGAAGCCTGCTGAGAGCCTGTGACTCAGTCAGACTCTGGATGGATGCATGGTTTGTGCACATTATTGATAAAATGAGCCCAGACTCTGAAACTGAAATTGCCCATCTTTGGTGTCTTCATTTATAGCTACTGACTAACTACTCAGAGGTTCTCAGAGACCTGGGGATTTCTCTGAGTTGCCTGTTTTGCATATTAGAGTCTCCCTCCCCTAGCTCTGCTGTATAATCCTGGATGCCAGGGAAAGGAAGTCAAGCCATCAGGGGTTTCTAATTCTAATTTTACCTGTCTTTTTAATTGAGCCAACTCAACTCATCCCCTAACTGAAGGTAGAACTTGCAGTAGCTCCATCATGAGCACCCTGAGGCAGACTAGGAATGGGCTGGAAAGGCTGGGTCTAGAATGAGAGATTCCAAGCTCCAGCTGGGCTCTCATATCTTAGTGCCACCTTCCCCTAGGCAAACGCAGGAGAATTTAGATATAACTGAACTTGAACCAGTCACTACCCTTCCATAGCTGAAAAGTGGGCAATAGTTGTCCCGGACTTCACTTCCCTTACACATTAATGTTCAGACAAACAGAGAAAGGAAACAAAAACTGGAAAGAAATTCCTCATGAGGGAACATTAGGGGAAACAGACTCCATGTGCCATTTTAGCAACTTCTTGTGAGTCTATAATTATTCCTGAATCAATGTTTGTAAAAGAAGCATTTATAATAATAAAGACAAGAATTTAATAACTTCTCAGAGGGTGCTCTGTAAAGGTTAAACAGAGGGAAAATGTGTAAGTATCTAGTGGAGGGCTGACATTTTAAGAAGATGTTGGCTGAAGGCATCAATGGGGACATGGTATCTAAGCACTGATAAATGTTGTTTTAAGTTCATTTCAGACAAGGGATGATGAATGTTGTGTTCTCCAAGTACCAAGAGAAATACTTTTCTCTCAAAGAGCTAGAACCAATAAAAGAATCCCCAGATGACAGCCTCTAGTGGGACCCAACCAAGTAAGTTAATAATGACATGAATTGATGGACTGCCCAACCTTGAAGACACCTCAAAACATTTTGTTTGGAAGCCCTTTCAGTCTTTACATTTCTTCTAGCTGGAGGACACATCTCAAGACTCACATTCCTCATATAAGGCAACTGAAACAGGAAGCATGAGTGGGCTGGGGACACTCTGGGTGTAAAGACAGACTGTAGTTTGGATCTTCAGAACCTACACAAAAGATAGCCAGGCACTAAAGCCTATCTGTCATTGCAATTCTTGGGAGACTGAGATGGGGAATCTGAGGAAAAGCTGGCTAGCTAGAGAAACCAAAGCAGTGAGCTCTGGGTTCATCAAGAGACCCCATGTCAGTCAAATAAGAAGCAAGTGAGTGAGGAAGAAACCCATTGCCAACATCTGGCCCCTGCATACATACATCTACACACACACACACACACACACACACACACACACACACACACACAGTCACACATACATGCACACAGGCATGACCACAAATACCAACATATGCATAGCACATACATGCAAAAAGAAAAATCAAAGGGAAAAGAGAGTGTTTCCTGAGGACTTACAAGTTTTCAAATCCCAGAGACCCATGCTCATCTACAGTACCTCAGGGCCTTTCCTATTGGCCTATGTATGCCATCTCACTGAGGTCTTGGAAAGGCAACCTCAGTCTCAGCTCCCCATACTCAGCCAGCAGTGATGGCACGTGCCTCTAACCTAGTTGGTCAAGAGGCTGAATCAGAAAGATCATGTTAGAGGCACATAGCAATATCCTGTCTCAGAAAACAAACAATATAGAGTTCAAGGAAGTGAAAAATAGTATTTGTGACTACAGGTAGAGCATTCCTTAGTGAAAACACTCAGAACCAGAAGCAGCTTGGTGGTTTTTGGGTTTTGTTTATTTGTTTGGTCTTGTTTTAGTTTTTTTCATTTTGTTTTGTGTTTGTTTAGTCTTTTGCTTTGTTTTTTTTTTTTTTTACTGTCTAATCTGGAAATTAATTTTTATCTCAGATATACCTTGTGCCTACCAAAAATATTTTAGGTAGTATTTTTAATGTGCCTATGTTGTCACTATAACCTGTCTTTGCAATATGAGTAGCATTGTGTCTCACTCAAAATGTTTTGAATTGCAGAGATATTTAGATATTTATATTAGGGTTATATATGGCTTCTATTGAGAAATGCTGATACCTCATTTTCTTTTAAGACAGAAGTTTTCCTTTTCCTGGATGACCTCAGACACATTAGGAACATAAAGATGACCTTGAACTTTGTCTTGAGTGCATGTGCATTCCAGGCTTGACCTAAAAAGTACTGTTTTTTGTTTGTGTTTGTTTTTGCTTTATACAATATGAATCCATCAGAATAGAACCTAGCACTATCTCAAAGCTCCTTCTCCCAAGGGCTAGGATGATAGGCTTGTAACCTCACACCTGGTTTATGCTGTGCTGAAGATTGGGCCCATAGCTTGCACATGTTAGGTGAGGGCTCTTTCAAATGACCCACAACCCTAGGTCATAAATTTCATTGTGTAAAAAAAACACTAAAAATTTTTAGAATAATGCACACCTAAGAGGTTTGATGAAAAAAGATCAGGTTAAAATATTTAAGAATATTGTTAATCCTATAAAGTATGTTTCATTGTACCCACAGATAAAGCAGATTTATTTATGTAGCAAAAATACAAAAGGAAAAGATACCCAAATGTATATCAAGATTTTTCTAGTGACTGAAGAAATGAGTGACTGTTATTTTTTGCCTCTCATTCTCTGGGTCTTGCAAACTTTCTCTACTGTTTTAACAAAATGAATTAATGGTGAATCATGCCTCTGACTTGTTTTAAAACTCTTACAGTTTCTTCCCTTCACTGTGTCCAACAGGCCTAACTACAGAAGAACTGGTCATTGATTTCCCTTCAACCACTTCTCAGTGGCCAGAAAAGACACTTGGATCAAATGTGCATCTGTCTGTTAGGGAGACGGCAAGGAAAGAAAGGGAGGTGTCAAAAAGGACGGAAACCCAGGACACACTGTGGACTCATTCCACAATGCTCCAAGCTCTGAGTTTCTCAGCTCTCTGCCTTGCCACGTGTCTGCAGGGTCAGGAGGATGAAATACACACAGGCTATTCTCAGAACAGAGTTGGTCTCCTTCAGCTCCACACTCTGCGTGAGTAACTGGATAGCCAGGCATGGTGGTACACACCTGTAATCCCAGCACTTTGGAGGCAGAGGCAGGGGCATCAGGAGCTATTCTCAGAACAGGGTTGGGGCCTATTTCCACCCCACATTCCAGTGAAGTAATTGGAGATTGGGGTGTGGTGGCGATCCCAGCACTGGAGAGACGGATGCTGGAGGAGCATGAGTTCAAAGCCAATATGGGACACACAGTGAGAGAAGCAACTGTCAACAAAAGATGTCTTACTTCTGTTTCTGTGGAAAGTTTACAATCCTTTCCTGACCTGGACATTTCTCAGGGGTAGCATCCAGGTTTGTTCTGTTTTATTAAACACAGGGAGAAGGGTAGGTCAGGGCAAGGCAGCCTCTATTCTCCGTGCCTCTGTCCCCTGTAAGCATCAGGAATGTGCTTCCTGAAATAAAGATCTTTAGGATCTGTAAAGCATAAGGAGACAGACCCAGTGGGATGTAGGAATCATGAGGTCCAACCTGACACCTAAGTGTTCTATGGCCTGGAAAGTCACATGGGTGCGTTCAGAGTTAGCAGAGTACCGCTGAAGAAGATACATCACACCAGGCTGTCAAAAGTACAGGTTGTTTGCTCACAGCTGAGATTCAGAAAAGTGATGGGAAACTACAACAGATCCAAGCATTGAGAAGGGAACTACTTATACCAAAAACTGCAGCTGTTGCATTCTGGTGCTCAAACTGAAACTGAACTGGGCTTCTTGTCACTTTATCTGCTAAGTCTGGCAAGCTTGACCTGGTAATACCTGACTCTCCAAGCACTAGATGTTTTTTTGTTGTTGTTGTTGGTTTTTTTTTTTTTTTTTTTTTTTTTTTTTTTTTTTTTTTGTCTCTTTGGCTTGAGGTGGGATTTTACTATGTAATTCAGGCTAGTTTTGAACTCATGGTTCTTTTACCTAAGCTTTTCCAGGGTTGGAATTTCAGGCATACACTACCACACAACTCTCCAATTACTTCACTGGAGTGGGAGGTGGAGAAGGGCCCCAACTCTGTTCTGAGAATAGCCAAGGGAGGAGGGAAGTGGACAGGCACAATGCCAGCCCTCCCAGCTTCTGCCATCTCCCAGCTGCCTGATACCCTCATTCCATTGGAGACATGCCCCAGTCACCGGAGGAGCCTTGTAAGCAAATAAGAGTTTGATCTTTGAGAACCAACCTGCATGAGAGTCTTGATAGATGAAAGATGAAAAGAAGGAAAAGATTTCACATTTTAGAGACAGTTCATTTCTGCCTGCATCCCTGATTCATTTGAATTCTGTATGTTCTGTGCCCAGAAGAGAATAACCGCCCATGCTCTATGAAATCAGACAAGACTTGCTAGTGAGAAAGAGTGGCCTGTGTGTACTGATCAGATTCAAAGAAATGAGCAGACCCCTTTCCCATGCCCCCTAGGCCAGCCTGGTTTGCACAACACCCTGTCAAAAACAAAATCCAAACCAAACAAGCAAGCAAACAAACCAAAAGCCAAAGAAATTAAATTCTTTTAAAAATTATTTATTTTTACTTACTCATTTGAGTTCATGTGAATCGGCACCTCAAGTATGTAGTTGTCCATGAAGGGTGTCAGATCCCCTGGACCTGGAGTTACAGGTGGATGTAAGGCACTGTGAACTAAACTTGGCTCCTTTGCAACAGCAACAAATGTTTTTAACCACTAAGCCATCTCTCCAATCCTGTGGTTGAAGCTGAATTCTTACTGTGTGAAAGTCAAGAGCATCTGCATTTCTAAAGCATGGAATTACAAAGGTATAAAAATGAACTAGAATTCTCTCTCTCTCTCTCTCTCTCTGTGTGTGTGTGTGTGTGTGTGTGTGTGTGTGTGTGTGTGTAGTGCCAGGTAGAGAAAACAGACAAAAATAACACAAAAGAATGAGTTAGAGCTTCAGATGTCTTTGAAGAAACAGACAGGTCCTGTCACATCATCCCCAAGTGGCCAGCATGTCCGTGTGGTCAGTACCAACCATACACAGTTAAAATAAAGCAAACAAATACCCAAATATCCAATATCATTGCTAGGAGCTGGCCCGTGGGCCTTTGCCAACATCTGAACTGCTTCACATAACCTCCTGGCCTCTAAAAATAGATATTCTGTGGTACATATAATTTTTATAAGATGACTAATACAGGAGTGCCCTTTGGGATAACTTAGTGTCTTAGTTTCTCTCTTTTCTCTCTATATTTATCTGTCTCCTCTGGCCCTTTTGTATAAAATTTGGACTGAAGTCAGGGACCAAGAATATTAGCCAGAGAATTACTTGTCAAGTTCTCCAAGGGCTGTGACTTTTGTCACTAGAAGAGTTATCTGTTTCGATGTAACTTTTAATTTGTGTATGTGCACATATGTGTGCCCGTGTGAATACTCATGTGTTGTTGTGAAGAGGCCAGGCAGAGAATGATAATGTGTCTCCCTCTTCTGCTCTCTGGCTTATTTGATGAGACACTGTCTCTCAATGAACTTGGAACTTGCCATTTTGACCAGGATGGCAGGCCAGTCAGGCCCTGGGGTGCTTCTGTCTCTGGCCCATTCTTCCACTCTAGCCCTAGAAAGACCACTCTGGCTAGCTTCTGAAACCTGGGTTCTGGGGCTGTGAGCTCAGTTTCTCACAAAATAAGCATTTTACCTGCCAAGTCATTCCCTCATCACATTTCTATATTCCTTACAATGGGACAGAACAATAGTTTGTGTTTCTTGTTTCTATCACTTTCCTAATGAAAGGCTAATCTTAAAGGGCTCTCAGAGGTCTTTCCCCATCTCTGTCTTACACAAAACATAGACAAACATAGAAAAGGAAGTGAGTGGACTCTAAAGATGCCCTTATATTCAAGCTATTTACCCTAAATCTCAACAAGGTCAGTTGGTCATTCACAACTATGCAACCTTACAGAAAATTTTCATCTTGCTTTTTTGTTTTGTTTTGCTTTCTGAGTCAGGGTTTTTCTGTTTAACAGTTCCAGTTCTCCTGGAACTCACTTTGTAGATCAAGCTAGCCTCCAACTCACAGAGTTCTACCTGCCTCTGCTTCCACAATGCTAGAGTTAAAGGCGTGCACCACCCTACCAGACCACCATGTTCTTTCTAACTAAAGATATTTGTAGTGTGTGTGTGTGTGTGTGTGTGTGTGTGTGTGTGTGTGTGTGTGTGTGTGAATGCCTGCCTGTTGTGCATATGCACACCGTGGGTATAGAGAAACCTTGGAGGCCAGAAAAAGGTATCAAATCCTTTGGATCCAGAGTTACAGGAGGTTGTAAGAAGCCTAGGTGGGTGCTGGGAATGAAACCTGGTCCTCTGCAAATGTATTAGGTGCTCTTAGATGCTGAATCATCTCTTCAGTCCTTTTCAGTCTCTTTCTGAGAGAGATTAGGGGAAGCAAAGGAGAAGAGAAAGGTAGGGAGACAGGAAAGAAGTAGGTGGGACATGAAGGAAGGAGAGAAGGAACACCAATAGAAATAAAAACTACAAAAGAGTTAGAAAAGTTTATTAAGGGTAAAAGTAGAATGACACATCCACTATCCCTGCATACACTTCTCACTGAAGATCACATTTCCAGAATCAAGACTACATTCAAGTCACCCCTGACTTATGTAAGTTAGATAGATAATTGGTGTTCAATAAATATTTACAAGTCAATGAATGGATGGGTAGGTAGAAATAAAGATATGTAGATGATGTACAAATGACTAGTAAATAGTATATATATATGATAGATCAAAGATAAGTAGATAGACAGATGATAGAATGGACAGATAAATGATGTACAGATAATAAATGGTAGACAGGTAGATAGATGAACAGATTGATGATAGAGAAGTTATAGATAACTGAATAGACAGGCAGGTATAGATGAATAGACAAATGACAGACAGATAATAAACAGGTGATAGAAAAATAAACAGATAACAAGTAGTCTGGTAGATAGACAACAGAAAGAAAGTTATAAAAACCATGCTCAAAATCAACTTGGGAGGAGAGGGCTTATTTAATCTTATACATTGCAGTACATCCTTCAGGGATGTCAGGGCAGAATGCTGAGACAGGAACTGATGCAGAGACCATTGAAGAACACTGTTTACTGGCTCACTGTGCCTGTTTTCTTAAACTATTTAGGACCACCTGCTTAGGGGCAACACCATCCACAAAGGGGTGGACCCTGTCATATCAATCATCAATCAAAAAATGTACACAGGCTTTCTTATTCGGCAATTTGGTGGAGGCATTTTCTTCTCAAATGATTCTAGCTTGTGTCAAGTTGGAATAAAACTAGCCAGCATAGGACAGCCAGTCAGACTGGTAGGCCTGGCAGCAATAGCCATTCAGATAGAAGATGATAAACAGAGGAGAGACATGAAGAGAGAATCAGAAAGTGAGATGATGGGTAGGCATGAGACTCCTTCCTCCTATGGCTTTCACAACATAATGTAGTAAGTAGGGATTTTGAGTGGTCAACACTCTTTAAAGAAGTGTGGCCTACATGGAGTCTGTGAACTTATAAAAGATAAAATTCACTGCCAGTTTCTGCCTGTTAAGAACACAAAAGGTTCACACATCAGAATGGATGTTGGTAGAGAGCACTTTTTACATACTTTAGACTTGGATCCATCATCAAGCAACTGCCCAAGAAATCTATAATCTCTGAACATCCCTGAGATCCTGGCACGATCTTACATTCAACTCAACAAATTAGTACCACCTACTGAATGGTAAATAGGTCATTTGGTGAATCCATTGACAACTCAAACCTGCTTTGAGGTAGTACAGAATCACACTTGAATGCATTGTTTCAAATTTATGGTGCTGGATAAAATATAACCTCCTCTGAGGCTGCTTCACAAAATATATCCAGGTACATATAAACCTTGATGATGTTTTCATCATCATTAGTCTGTCTGAGTCTTACCAGAACATGTGGTATGGCATGTAGTGGTGGTAAGAGTCTTTTGCACTCCTCTCACAAATGTCCCAATGGGAAAGCATTACTGTAAGGCTCACTTCACAGATGCATTAATTGTCTGGATAGATAGGTAGATAGATGCATGGATACATGTACAAAAGATAGATTAGACAGGCAGATAGCAGACAGATGGAAACAGACAGATAAAAAATAGGTAGTAAAGTTAAGTGAAATGCTAAGGCCATACAACAATAGGTGAGTGGAGCTGAATTTCAAGGCTAGAATCAGCATTTCTCTATTCCCCACCAAACCTGACCATGGAAGTAGGCTACTCTGACTTCCATCCTGATCTTCTGCTTTGAGCACATTAGTCTTTCAAGTGGGAACAGGTTGCTTTTTGCTGCCCATGAACTTGAGAACAGATGACTCCTAGAAATTGTTGAGATGACATGAGATCTGCTGCCTTGAAATGTCCAAGAAGTAGAATTCAAATCCAGGTGCCCTAGGTGACAGAGAGACAGCTGGCATCTTTACACCAACCAGATGATGTCAGAGAAAGAACATGAAACCTGGAAGCCTCAGCATAGCCCTGGAGATTGGCTGATCACTTATTATAATTCCGTCTTGATCTTCTGGTTTGATAGAGGATACTACAGTTTCTATGTGTTATGGATATACCCTTTCACCCATTTCACAGATAAGCAGTCAGGGTCTCAGCCCTCCAGTTCACAGACTAAATTTACACCCTGTCATCCAACTGCATGTTCTGTCATTCCAGCTGTTAGATGTGTATTATGTTCTGCAAACTAATGAGAAGAAAAACAAAAGTTTGTCTATGTATCCTTCTATCTACCTGTCTACCTATTTATTTATTGTGTACTATCATCTATGTTTACTGATGATGTCTGTTCATCGTCAACCTGTTTATTTGCCATCTATATATCTATTTAATACCTATTTATTTATGTATCTATCTTCTATTTACCTACCTATAGTTTATCTACTACCTACTTGCTTACCTATGGATTTTGTGAGAAAGGGTCTCCTGAATCTCAAGCTAATGTTGAATTTATTGTGTAATCAAGGATGATCTCAAACTTCTAATTTCCTGACTCCAGGAATTGCAGACCAGCACTGCCATGACCTCTTTATATGGTACTGGGGAACAAACCCAGGGCTTCATGCATGCTGGGTAAGTGCTATGCAAATTGAGCTACCTCAGGCCCTTTCTATTAACTGGAAAAGAAAAATTTAGGATGTTGTTTTAACAGATCCAAAAAAATTGTTCATAAAAGTACAGCTACAGAGTTATATATTGCTGTAAGAATCATTGAATACAAACATCAATGAAATGATGTATGCTTGAAACAGGTGTGTGTGTGTGTGTGTGTGTGTGTGTGTGTGTGTGTGTGAGAGAGAGAGAGAGAGAGAGAGTGTGTGTGTGAAGCAAGGGCAAAATAAAGAGTTGTCATAACTACTGAAAAAAGGCTGGCTTTTAGCACACTGTTCTTAGAAAACTTGCTATTTATTTTAAAAATCAAGCTAGCTTCTCATACTATATAAGTAAATTATAAATGTACTGAAGATTTAGAAGTTGGATATAAAAATAATTTAGGGCTAGTGAGATGGCTCTGCGAGTATAAAAACTTTCTACCAAGGCTGACGTCCTGAGCTTAATTCCACAACCCACATGGTATAAGGACAGAATCAACTCCCCAAAGCTGCCCCCACATTCCACATATCCTCCTTTGCATGGCCTATCTTTACTAAATTAAAAAATAAGCATAACTTGAAAACAATTTAAATGGAGATAGTATGGATGAAGAATTCATATATGTGGCAGGAAAATCATTCTAAGTATAGTACACAGAGAAAAGTATGTCACTCAAATACACTTCACTAACAAATTAAATAGCACACATGTTAAAATATAAGTACAATCAAAATGCAAGGGATGAACATGAAGGATACTCTGTTATGACTGGAACACTGTGGAAATGCAATCTATATAAAGAGCTGTCAGAAATCATTAGGAATCCTGGATTTTTAAGTAGTAAATTAAGGATGGAAAAGAACATACTATCCAAAGAAAGGAAGATGAAAATAACCAGTTGAAAATATATTCCTTGTGTTTAGTGGTAAATAAAGATATAAAACAGTAAGACGTCACTTCACTTGACTCTCCAGGTTGCATGAAATGAATAATTCTGATGAGCTAAACACACCAAAATGATTGTGTTGTACAGAATTTGTCACACGATAAACTAATTCAGTGTTTTTTGCAAAGCACTTCCATTTCATTGTTGAATTTTTAAATTACATTGTTGTAAACAATTGTGTATATTAGAACTCATACTGAAGGAGTAACCAATAGCTATAGATTCAAGTGTGAAGAGATCTGGTAGAGAGAAAGTTGTAACAGAAAACATGAACACAATCTGAGCAGCAATAACAACCTGAAGATTATAAAATATAATCCATCAGTCTTCTGGAGCTTAAGCATATTTTGGCCCCAACTAATTGCACACAGTTTAATACATTGGGGTAAATACAATTGTAATTATGCCTACCCTGTGATCACAGTCATGCGGGGCTCTCTCCAGCACGTGGAAAATGGATCTTAGTAATGGTCAGTCATTAAAGGAAGCAAGGCTATATTTCTCACTATGAGTGGCTTTATGTTCTCTCTTGTCTGCCACTAAGAATTAGACTATATTATTTATATATTGTATGTGTGTGTATGCATGCTTGCATGAGTGTGTCTATGCATGTGCATGCACATGGAGGATCAGGGTCAATGTCAGGAATCATCCTCCCTCACTAGCCCACATCCTTCAGTGAGGCAGCAGCATATTTCAATCAAAGCCAGAGCTCACCAAAATGGCTGATTTTGTTACTTAGCTTCTTCTGGAGATTGTCTCTCTCCGCCTCCCCAGGCTGGAATTACAGGTGGGCTGCATGCCCACTCAATATTTGTGTGGGTTCTAGGGATCTAAACTCCAGTTTTCCTGTTTTTTTTTTTTTTTTAATGTTTACCCATCAAGTACTTAACCATTGACCCCTCTCCTCATTCCTAAAAATATCCTTTTAAGCAAACAGGATGAGATGAGTATGCACTGAACCTTACTGCTGGGAGAAGCTTCCATCACAAGAAACTAAAGATGGGACCTGAAATCCTGCAGGCTCAGAGTGAATGGCAAGGCTCTTCAGGGAGCTCTCACAGCACCAGGCCACCACAAGAGGCTGATTGGGAGTAAGGTGGGCCAACCAGACTGTCGGGGATAGAGGGAGCTTGTTGTGACCAGAATGGGAAATGTGTCTCCACTCCAGGCTTGTGTGTTTGCACACTTAGTCCTCAGCTGGTGGCACTGTTTGGAGAAGACGTGGACCCTTCAGTGGTAGGAAGAAGAGCTAGAGAGATGTGTCCCTGGAGACAGGCAGGGCAGTTATAGCCCCACCCTGCTCCCATTTCATGTCAAGCTGTCCTCTTTCTTGATCAGCTGCTATAACATAACCAGCTGCTTTGATGTGACCAGCTGCCTCCTGTTCCTGTCACTGAGACTGTAGGCTGTTTCTATTGCTGTGCTTTCGCCCACCATGGGAGACTGTCCCAGGAACCAAGCACCAAAATGAGTCTTTTCTCCCTTAAGTCACATACTGTATTGGATATTTGGTCACAGTAAAGGTAACCATCTCGCCCCTAGACACATGCAGACCACAGAGGGTGTCAGCATAAAATAGCTCCATTGCCTTAGAGATTCTAAACTCTGGCTTCACTGGCTACCCACAGTTTGTAAGAACCTGACCACCCTGATGGCAATCTGTCAGTCACCGAGCCTAGAGGCACCACCAGAACTCTAAATGCAAGGCCATCTTATATACCCAAGACTCACCAGCCCACTCCTGAGAAGCTAGATGATTGGGCCATCTCTTCTCCTGCTGGCACTGTGTCCTGCTTACCTCCTACAGATGCCTGTGGCCCTACATGAACTTGCTGAGGGCTGCCAAGGGATGTCTGCTCTCAATGGGTACCACTGAGGTGGAGGCATGCTCTTGTAAAAATCAACTGAAAGGGAGAAGGAAGAAAAATGGTCCCTGGAAGGGTCGAGCAGCATCTGTCAGGGAGCATAGTCAGGGGGCTATTGCTGTTGCTGCTACTGTGGCCACCCTCACTGAGACTGCAGCTGTTAGCACTACATTACCATCAATAGTGTTGCTGTTGGTGTTACTATTATTCTTACCATCTAAGACACCATTACCATTGCCACTGGTGTTAAACTACTACTCTAGCCACCAATACATCTATCACTGATACACTTTTATTTTCCTATCTCCACAGGGGTAGCTGCTAACTTCTTTCATCATCCCAGATCTGGAATGAACCATCAGAACTTGAATGGTTGTCTTTCATTATCTCAAGGACTCTCTGCTAAGCTTTGAGACTGCACCTTTTCAGATAGCACGCGTGCATACGTGCGTGCATGTGTGTGTGTGTGTGTGTGTGTGTGTGTGTGTGTGTGTGTGTGTGTGTGTGTGTGTGCCTGCACCTCACTCCTCAAGTAGAGGGATCATACCAAGAGCAGGTGAAGGAGTCTGCCAGGTTTCAGTTGAGACTCACTGTACATTATTCTTACACGAGTGTTGTTTTCCTTTGAAGAGGAAGAAACAAACATGAAGCACAGGGTAATGTGTATGATGAGATCACAGAGCTGGTAAATAGTGCAGCCTTGATCCAGACCTTTCTACAGCTTTGCTGCCAGGGCTTGAAAGGATTAAAGAGGAGGTATGCTTTGGGGAGTGAGCTAGGCTGATTCTTTTTGCTACCACTGTCTCCAGGCACTGAGATCATAGGTGACAAGCTCCTCCAGCAGGAATGGACCCTGAAATGGCTAGGGACATGGGACACTGGACTCTAGGAAGCAGGGCTCTGAAGAAGGAGGGACAAATGGCAGCAAGGAAGAATGAGGAAAAGCCAAAGGCAAACAGGAAAGCGGTGTGGGGCCTGAAGGCCACCACCCTAGATGGGCCTGGTGCCACTGAGGCCCCCTAGTGTATGCTATTTTGGGAATTGGCTGCATGGTGAGTGAGTGCCAGTGGGATTAGATAGGATCAAGGCCAGCTTCCAGCCTGGTGCCTCTGAAGCAAATCTGTTGTTGGGGACCCCAGGCACCAGGCCAGAGAAGTGACTCCAAGCTATCCCTCCCCACCCACACAGACCTCTCAAGGCCCTGGATAACAAAGGGAAGCATCCAGAGAAGGGGGAACTGTTCTTCCTTCCCCTCCAACCCCAACCATGCGCACATATAGAAGCAGATCTGATGACCTTAGCAAAGCTGTCCCAGCCTGAAGGATCTTGCAAGCACAGACTTTCTGGGGCCTGTGCTCTGGCGGCAAACTGGGCTTCCTGGGCTGGGAGGGGTGAGCTTCCTTCCCCTTTGAGTGGCCTTGGTCAATCTTCGGGGACCACAGCAAGTACATCGAGATATACACTTGGACAAAGGAGTTTCAAGGTAGCTGATTTCTAGTAAGGAAGTCTCTCAGCAGGCTGTTGTGTTCCAATCCTCTCTTGTGATAGGCAAGAGACACTACCATTGAGTGGCATGGCTGCATTCTGTGTATGTGCATGTGGTTGTGTTTCCTATCCCATCACGTTCTGAGACACAGAAACAGTAAAAGTCAGTGAACTGTTTAATTTTATTTTTTTAAGGAGCAAAACCATGTACACTTTGTATTTCGTTCAACAGTTTTGGGGGCCTGATATCATGAATCTCTGTAACATAAGTACATTATTCCCAGGAATTTGAAAGGATGAAAGGCAGGCAGCGTTTGACCCTGTCCAGGATGACATTCTCCTCCAGCATCTTAAAGGCAGGCAAGGTGGAGGAAGGACAGAGTCTGTAGCCATCAAGAACTCCAGTCCTGTAACATGTAGGCAATGTGGTGCTCTCGAGACACCTTCCTGAGCCTGATTCATCTCATGTCTAGGAGGGAAATGATATGGCCACTGCAGGCTTTCTGCATCTTACGTAAATGCCTAAGGCAAGTACCAAATGATGCTCAGAAAATGTCAGGATGTTCTCAAGATGGATACCCTTTGATCTGCTTAAAGTTTCCTACATCCATCTTTTTAAAGTTTCCTTTATGTAGGAAAAAATAAAAAATAAAAGACAGACACTCAGGAATGCTTCATAACTTGACTACCCCTCTTCTTGATTATACTATACAATGTTCCACTTTGGTCATATTCCAGTGCTAGGTTTATGGATGAGCAATTTCCAAGTTCTATTGTTCTCTGTATCAAGATAGTGATACAAATCATAGAATTCTGGATTAAAATATGAACAAATTTTATAAGTTGGCCCTTGAGAAGTAGACATTGAGGGCTGGAAATATAGGTCAGATGTAAAGCCACTGCCTAACAACATGTGTAAGGCTCTAAGTTCAGGGCCTAAAACAAAACAATACAGAACAAAAACATAGATGAAGAAGACCACAGCATGCACATAGATAACAAAGAACTGTACAGAGGGTAAAGAGATGGCTTAGCAGTTAAGAGCACTGGTTGTTCTGTCATGAGTTCAGGACCCAGCATCCATACTAGGAAGTGCACAAATACCTGTAACTCTAATTCCAAGGGATTTGATGCCCTTTTCTGGGCTCCTGAGGCACTACACTCATGTGTACATACATACATATATATATATATGTATGTATGTGTATATATATATATATATATATATATATATACAACACACTCTTTCACACACATATTCTCTCTCTCTCTCTCTCTCTCTCTCTCTCTCACACACACACACACACAATAAATCTTGAAAAAAAACCCACTGTTTAAAGTAGTTGTACTTAACCTAGTTGGAACTAACTGGATAATGGTATTAAGTTTTAAATCCATTAAAATAATATACAAGTTGACACTTAGTTCCTCTGTCATCAGAGATTTGGAAGCATCTGCATTTAGCAGCACAAAAGAAAGTCCCACCAGAGAGTCCCTATTTAGACAATAAGGAAAGAATTTAGAGACATTTCAAACCTTACTTTCCTTAGGGATAGTTTGCCATTTTTGTTTTCCATTGAATAGGATTCAATGTCAATAGTAAAGAAAAATTACTAGAATCCTATTTCATTCTATGCATTAATACTGTGTATTAGTTACATTTACATTTATGTTTGTTAATATAATAGTTGTGTGTCTTTTATAACAGCCAACATGAGACCACAGAACGGGGTATTCACCTATAACATTGGAGGCTGATACTTTCACAGTAGTTTTTACATCCTCACAAAGACCCTTTGTTCTGGACAGATTCAAACCATCTTAGGCCAGGGACCTCTGACTCCTTCAGATCAGACGAAAGTCCTGCACTGCTCCCCAAGGGGCCACTTAGCATGCATGCCTTCTGTTTGCCTTCCTTCAAAACTCTCAGAATATTAAAAAGATGTTTTCCTAGTCTTTCCTCTAAGGCCTTAAGTTCCACCCTTAAATGACAAGAAGAACAGGAAAGCAAACTGGCAGGAAAAGAGCAGAATAGCATTATAAAAACTACCAGAATACCAGGACAGCTTTGGACTTCATCATCTAACAAATCAAACTTGTGGGAGATCCCTGTGCATGCACATGGTCTGTGGCGCTATGGGGTACTTGGTGCAGGAGCATCAAGCAGCTGGTCATGTTGCATTCACAGGAAGTAGAGAAAGGTAAATGTTAATGTTCAGGTAGCTTCTTCCATTTTACTCAGTAAGGAACCCCAGGTCGTGGCATGATGCTCATAGTTAGTGTCTTAGTGTTCTGATGCTGTGAAGAGTCACTATGGCCATGGCAACTCTTATAAAGGAAAACATTTAATTGGGGCTGGCTTACAGGTTTGAAGGTTTAGCCCCTTATCACCATGAAGGAAAGCATGGTAGATGTGCTGGAGAAGAAACCAAGAGCTCAGCATCTTGTTCAGTAAGCAGCTGGAAAAGTGTATGAGCCACTGGGCCTGGCTTGAGCTTCTGAAATCTCAAAGCTCACAGTGACATGCTTCCTCCAATAAGGCCACACATATTCCAACAAGGCCATGGGCCCCAATCCTTTCAAACAACACCACTCCCTATGAGGCTATGGGAGCCATTTTCATTCAAACTACTGCCGTTAATCAGGTCTTCCCTCCTTTAACCCAATCTAGAAACCTACTCACATACCCATAACATTTGCACTCCAGATGTGGAAGCAGGAAGAATGTGAGAATGTGAGTCCATCATTAGGGTGAGATATACAGTGAGATCCTGTTTATAAAAATAAAAAAAAAAAATGCTACTTTTTTTCTTTTGCTCTGTATGTATCTGGCTTTATTTTTCTTAATGAAGTCTAGTTCAATCCATTCCCTGTAGGTCCTGTAGGTAGCAAGAATTTCTTAATGGCTGAATGAGGTTTCATTGTTTATATTCCAATTTTTGTCATGTTTAGATACTGGTGGACATCTAGGTTAGCTAGCTGTTTCCTTTATTACTGTGAATACTGCAGCATTGACATGGATATGAAAGTGTCTATCCAGTATGTTGATTTAACAGTTAGGTCATGCAATAGTTGCAGTTTTTAGTAAAATCTATATTAATTTACATAGGGACTGTACAAAGTAAAGTCTCCACTAGCAGTTTATGAGTTCTTTCCCCACATCCTCAGGAGCATTTAACAAATCCTGTTTTTATGTGCATAGTTCTTTACTCGTATTACAAAGTAACTCATTTTATTTTGAACTCTGTTGCTTGGTAATCCAAATAAAAATAAAAATCACTGAAAAAAAAAAAACTGGATTACTCCTGAAGCTATGCTTAAGGAATAAGCTTTCCAGTTAAGCATCTTGATGTGTACCATTTCTTATAAGGAGTGAGGTATAATAGAATGGAAGAGAAGCTTGGAGATTTCAACATGCTTAATAAAAGCAATAAGATGGTTATCTTGTTAGGGTTTCTATTGCTGAGATAAAACACTGTGACCATAAAGCAAGTTGGGGAGGAAAGGCTCCTTCATCACTGAAGGAAGTCACGACAGGAACTCAAATAGGGCAGAGTCTTGGAGGCAGGAGCTGATGCAGAGGTCATGGAGGGGTGCTATTTACTGGCTTACCCTGGCTTGCTCAGCCTGCTTTCTTATAGGACCCAGGACCACCAGCTCAGGGATGGCACCACCTACAATGGACTGGGCACACCCCTATCGATCGCTAAATGAGAAAATGCCTCACAGCTGGATCTCATGGAGGCATTTCCTCAGCTGAGGCTCCTTCCTCTCTGATGACTCTAGATTGTGTCAAGCTGACATACAAAGTCAGCCAGTACAAAGGTTTTCACTGCATAAATCAGCCTATTCTTCTGTGAATGTCAACAAATTAAAATGATTAAAGTTCATACAGGATGGTGACAGTGTTAAGACAAGTGTTAAGTCCCTTGTTTTAGATCAGGGCATTGGACACTGGATGTAGATTTTAGAAGGGTAGAGTTGGCCTTCAACTTTCTCCCTTATTTCATAGCTGGCTTCAGGTACAGTATTATCTCTGCTCAAGAGCAAGGTAAATAATTTATCACTCTCTGTGAAGATTTACACCAACATGGCTGAGATTTAACAAACAGTGCATGCTACTGGACTTGGCAAGAGACACAGTTTGAGATCATGTGTCAAACCTCATCTTTTGTGTTCCTCAGATGCTATAGGACTTATGGCAAGTTACTTTTTCTGCCTCAGTTTCCTTTTCTGTGAAGTGGAGAAAATGTCTCATATACTTGCCACAGTTGCTTGTATACAGACCATGACGCCAGAGAAGCAGCCCCCAGAGGGTTGAACCCAACAACTGACTGATCACTGATATTACTGGAATTATGTTAAGTAGGGTAGGACAGATTTCTGTGGCATAACCATGAACTTGAACTTGCATACAGAGGAATCTAAATATGGTGACCATTTATTGGGATATTAAAGCTGAATAGTGCCACAAGTACATATTTGCAAAGAATAATGAAGGAAATTTTAATTCATGTCTCTGTTGGGAAGTCACAGTCCTGTAGATAATATGGAGATATGATATAAGTATCAGTAAAAAGGCTTCTTGAAAGTTCCTTTCTGAAATCACTTGTGTCTAACATTACCAGTGAAAACAGGAGACCCAGGGATTGTAGGATGCATTCTCTGGTCCCAAACACATACACTCATTTACCCTATAGACACACATACAGTTCTATACATACACACTCCTTTACACATAGCCTGTACATGTAGCCTATATGCACATACCTATACATTACACACATTCATTCAGCTACATACACATACCATAAGATCACTAAAGGTTCATCTCAATATTTAGCTAATGTTTATGCCAGGTCCATGAGTGCATCGAAGTTTAGACAGGCATGAATGCGTGCATATGGTATAGTTGATCTTAAAAATACATTTGTATATACCTCTGTGGAAAAGCCTAAGCTATTAATATTAAGGCTTAGTGAAGCTGGCTTTTTAGTGATATTAATTTACCTGGACTCCCTGTGAGACTTTAAGAAGGTTTTATGGCTAGAGTCTAAAAGGCCTGTGTTACAAGAATGCTTTACAAGGGAAGCTGCATGTATTTCAGCAATCCCAGAAATGACATGAAAATGAGTCTAGGATTGTGCATGTCTATAACCAACCCTCTCCCCTCTCTATCCCATCATAACCATATCATATATTCAGGGTTAAAATGGTGTGTGTGTGTGTGTGTGTGTGTGTGTGTGTGTGTGTGTGTGTGTTTAAAAGAGAGAGAAAGAAAAACCAGTGAGAGAGAGACCCAGACATAGAAGATTCAAAACTTATACAATATTGGATTCTTTTCTCTCCCTAAATGCTTTCTTAATATATGGGCAAGACAAAGAAAAAGGTACACGCGCACACGTGCACGCGCACACTGCAATCAGCTGCTGTAATGCAATCAGTTGCTTTAATAAACATATCATGGCTTGATATACATGCTGTTTTCTTTTTTAGCCTTGATTTATCTGTCACTTTCTCTCCAAATTTGATTTATTGGTCAATTTCTTTGCAAGATTTGATTTATTGGTCAATTTCTCTTCAAGATTTGATTAAAACACATTACATAAGTCTTTTTAGATCTACTCCTAAATACCACATGTATTTCTAAGTATAGATGTTTAAAGTCTTTATCCATAGATGGTCTTGATTGATGCCTGGCTTTTCATTAGATTTTTAAAAATATATTTCAGGCAGTCATTTATTCTGTAATCAGAATCAACATAAACAAACTATAAAATCCAATTGTGCTATGAATTACTCAGATCTCAGGTTCAGAGAGAAAAGAAGCTTAAGCCTAATGAGGTAGAAACAGCTGTCTTGGTTCCTTTCCCTGTTGCTGTGATAAAATATCCTAACAAATGCAAGTTAAAGGAGAAGGAGCCAGTTCTGGCTCACAGTCCAAGGTGCAGGCTGTCATGGTGGAGAAGTAAAGGCAGCAAGTCATATCACACCCATGATCATGTTTAAAAGAATTATGGATGTTTGCTGCTGCTCAGCTCCCTTTATTTATAGAGTCCTGGATCTCAGGAAGAAAAATGGTGTCACTAGCTCTGGGAAGATCTTCCCACCTCTCTTAACACAATCAATAGAATGCCCCCCATAGCAGCAGTCTCCCAGGTGATGTGTGCCCCCCCTCTGTGTGTGTGTGTGTGTTCCTATGTGTAAGTGCAGGCATTTGCCTGTGTGGAGGTGAGCGGACAGCCTCAAGTGTGGTCCTCTCTTTCCACCTTTGAGACAGGCTCTCTTCAAAGCTGTATAAGCTAGCCTAGATGCCCACAAGGTTTTGGATTCTCCTGTGTCTGTCCTCTATTTCCAACAGAAACAGGAGTACCTGACTCCTGTGCTACTGTACATGGTCTTCTTGCATCCTGGGGATCAGAACTCAGATCTGTAAGGATTGTGTAGCAAGTACTTTTCACTTCTGAGCCATTTGCCCAGCCCCCAAACATTTCATTTTAATAGGGCCATAGAAAGTGGGTCTATCTGTTTCAGTGCTTTTGTATGAACTTCCAGGAGGAGTAAATATTCTTCAGTGCTTGCCCACCATGTTCAAGAACACATGAGAAGATAATAGAACATTGCCATGGATGGGAACAGATTGAGAGTCTGAGAACCCAGGGTTATACTTTCTTGCCTGCATTCACAAAGCCTCTTTAGATAAGGATATTCACCAGTCAGTTCCCAGCAAACACCTCTGCAATATAGCAAGTGTTGTATTATTATTTTCTTTTTAAAGAAATAACCATACTCACCCAACCCCAGTCTCAGCCCAACTTACATCTTCTGTGAAGCTTGGGCAGAGTAGTCCATACTAGTGCAGAGACTAAATGAACTAATACATGCAAAGTGCTGGGGATCTGGCCACTGATGGGATCTATTTCAATAACTGATAGTGAAGAATGAAGACAGCTGAGAGAATGCCACTTATAGTGCAGCTATGGTGTGCTATGCATGGGACAACATGCTCTAAGGGATTTGAGCACATGGAGTAGAGGTCAGTGTTACAAAGAACCTCAAGTTCTGGCTCAGTAAACAGAGCTAAGGTTAGAACAGTGGACATCAGTTCTATTCCAGGCTGTGTCTGCTCCACTTTGCAATGTAACCTTCTGCACTTGAAGAAAGCTAAAGATAATTACTGTGGGCTGGGGAAAAGGCTCAGTGTGTAAAGGGCTTGTTGTACAAGCACAAGGACCGTAGTTTAGATCCCCAGTACCCATGTAAAAAGGCAGGAATGGCAGCATATTCCTGAAATCCCAGCACAGACACACAGTGGGTAAAGACAGGTGGGTCCCATGAGCTCAATGGCCAGCTGGTATCACTGAACCAGAAAACTCTAGGTTCGGGGAAAGATCCTGCCTCAAAAAGTAGGGTGGAGATTTATAGATGAATTTGACCTTTAGCCCTCTAACCCACACATGGAAACAACAGGCAAATACAACAGCATACACACCAAACACCACACACACACACAATATTTATTACATTGTTCATAAAAGTCTTTAGCTCTAAGTCTCTTAAGACTTCAGTTCATTTATGCCATGTTCAAGGTGAAGAACTCCTGTGGTTAAGCAGGAACTAAAGCAGGCTGATTCTCTGCCTTCCCCCTGGCATAGCCAGCAAAACCAGGCTTCAATTACACTGGCCACATCCCCAGTATGGAAACCTCCCTTTCAGATTGGCATTCCCCCAAAAATGATCTCTTTGGGTTCTATTTTGACTGTCCAGAAGCTGGAGGCCAATGTGGGTCATCTTGCAGCTCCTGAAAAGGTGCCCAGGCCAAGCCTGATCCAAGCTAGCTGTGTTTGTCTTCTTTTATAGATTCAGACCCCAAAGGTAGCTATATTTCAGAAACTTTTTGTAAGGTAAAATGTAAACTTCTTGTCTTGGAAGTCCTGGTATAGAGATCCACCTACTCCATCCAGCCAGGCATTGTACAAATCCTACCTTTAGAATACTAGGAAGTACTGGCTGCACTGTGTAAGTCATTTTGCCTATCTTGGTGACTCCTGGAAACTTACCTTGCTCTCAATATAGAAAACTCCTTTGGGGTGCAGCTCAGGCAGAGAGCTTGGAGTCAACTTGTGCTCAGAAAGTTCTTCTGTCAAAGATCTGCATTAGCACACTGACCAGTCTAGTCTTCCCACTTACCCAGTGCACTGACATACCCAAGCCAGCCCTATTCCTAGTAGTTTCACAGTTTCCAAGGAAGGCAGGGGATTTCCTATACTTTCATGCATGGGCTTAGCAAAGCACATGAAGAACACCATGATAATGTGTGTTACTTCCCTGGTGAAGAGTTCAACATTCCTTGGTGCTTCTGACCACCATAGTTTCACAATAAAACCAACTAGACAATAATAGTAGTGAACATGCCATGTGCTTGCTATGTCTAGGACCTGCACACATTGCAGCAGAAAGGTTTCCCAGTGTGGTTCTCCCCATCCACTTTGTGAGGTAGAGACCAAACTCCAGTATACACATGAGGAAACTGAGGATATAAAAAGTTGCCAAGTCAGATGACCCATGTCTGAGTCTGCTGGGCTCTGAAGTCTGATTTCCTAATTTCCCTCGTCTTCACTCACTAGGAAGGTAGGAGAGTACGAGCTGCAGCTGTCTCAAGGGAATTTGAGTGCTCATGGGAAATTCTGCCCAGGTTAAAAATAGATGGGAGTTCCAACAGTCGGGATGATGTTGCAGAAGGAACCTGGCACAAGACACAGGAAATGATGTATTGCAGGTGAAGGAGATCACCTTCAAACCAGTGTGATCCTCTTTGTCACTCCCGGATGTGACTTACTATGTGACTTGCTGCATAGAGTCCTGACATAGATATCAGGGCAGTTTAAAGACCAAGAGCTTTCAAGATGGTTCTAGAAAACTAACCTTTTTGGAAGAGTTCTCCCAGAAACAAAAGAACTTTCTTCCTTCCTTCCTTCCTTCCTTCCTTCCTTCCTTCCTTCCTTCCTTTTACTTTTTTTCTGTGATAAAATACCCGAAGCGACTTGGGGAGGCAAGGGTTTACTTGGCTGAAATTTCTAGGTCACAGTACCTCAATGAATGAAGACAGGGCAGAAACTCAAGGTAGGAACACATAGTCAGGAACCAAAGTGGAATTCAGCTTTCTCACTTGTTTTCTGGCTTGCTCACACTCAAGTTTATGCTTAGTTTGCTTTTTTATGCAGTTGGGGACCACCTGCCTAAGGATGGTCCTGCCCACAGTGGGCTAGCTACTCCATATTTTGCTGAGTGCTGAGGAGCCTTTGCCCTTTGACTGGTTCTAAGGAAGCACTGTAGGGCCAGCAGGGTCCTGGATCCCTAGAAAGTACACCTTGAAATGTGGGTGGGTTAAATAGAGTGTGCAGAACTTTTGAGAAAGCAGAGAAGGCTGAGAAATTCCCTGCGAGTGTCTTCCTACCCCTGATGCACTGTTTTGGGGCTCTATCTGACAACGAACAACTGGCCAGTTTATCTTAGAGCTAGTGGCAGTGGGCAGAGGTAACATGTCATTTTGGATGGGCTCCTATGCTTCTCACTTTAACTGCACTGGACCCTAACCTATAGGGCTTGTACTTCCCAGGAAAAGACTAGAAAGCTGGTGCTCTCTTCAAGTTCTGCTTTTCCCAAGAACTTCTGTGAAAGCCAGTGAGTTCCCTATGAGTACCAATTTGAGGTCTCTGACATGCATTTAAAATATTTTTTTAATATCTGGTTTTCTTATCTTTCAATGATGGTGTCCTGGTAATTACTTAACATCCAGCCTTCCTAAGTGATAAATATCCCTATTATTTGTGTTTGCCATTTTCTGTTGTGTAAATATTCTCCTAGGACTGATTTCAACCTAATAATGCAACATTATTAACAGAAGAATTGGAGAGAAATGGCAATATCAGATTAATATAAAGTGCTTCTACTAAACAGACAGATATAAACAACCATGAAGTCATACATAGTAAAATCTGGAAAATTAATTAGGAAACGATGATGTTGCTACTTATCACCTTTTGTACAGGCATATGGACATGTATCACATGCTTCTGGGTGTGTGCTGTGGAGGCTGGAGATCAACCTGAAGTCTGGTTTCATTTTCATGAAGCTGTCTACATTTTTTAAAGACAGGGTGTCTCACCACTCTGGAACTCATGATTCAGCTAGTCTAGCAGGCCAAAAAGCCCTGTGAACTGCCCTGTTTCTGTCTCCATAGCATTTCAATTAAAATCACACATCACCACTTCTGTAGGTTCTTAGGATCAAATTAAGGTCCTCATGCTTTCACGGCAAGAAATATACTGACTGAGATATCTCTTGCAGCCCCTGACTGAGTGATCTTTGCAGCCCCTATTTATTACATTTAATATAACATATTTATATGCAACTCTATATAACTTTGCTTTAAACATTGGCTACTTAGTGATCAGCTTGCAAAATTCCTGAAAACTTGGCAATCTGATTATGCAAACCAGTTGAAGCTGACTTCAGCATACCACTCTCTCCAAGTATGTTGTACCATCTGGCCATTAGAACAGTGTACTATTGATTTCATCACATCATTGCATCTTTTTGGAATACCCTCATATATTTTGGGGGGGGCACCTTTAATATTCCTATGCAGCCTTTTCTACTTAGTTCAAGATCCTTCCTCAAAGCAGGTCCAGAAGGCTGGACATTGTCTGCTTTCATGAATTGAGTTGATTTTCTGCTTTCCACCTTCTCCTGGATTCAAAACAGTAGCCCTTTAAATGTAAGTTTTAAGCTAAAGGGTTGCATAGCAGAGAACTCAACCTTAAAGAAATTGAAGCCTATAGGCAATTGTTGGTGGTGTTATGTGGTGAATTCGATCACAAAAGATGAGAAATTAGGGCATGAAGGTTGAGTGAGAATCAGATCCTTGAGCAGCCTCTTAAGATATTAGTTATTCCATGTCCCAAGTCAAGTGCAATGGGCACATGCGAGTTCTAGCTATGCGACTTTGGCCAAGTTAGATCAGCTCTCTGCAGCTTTTCTCATCTGAAAATATGAGAATAATTAAAAATAAGCACAAGACTCAACATACAGGAAGAACCTCAGCATGATACTAGACACATAAGATGTGCTCAATGCCTGTCAGGTATGGAGGGTTTTTCCATTACAGGTTCTCTGCCATCTCTACACATACAAGTGATTTTTGGCTAACGCTCAGCAAGTGTCATTATTTTATTTCTTTCAGTTCAACTCCATTGCTACTGCCAGCTCTATCAACACTTGAGCTGCTGGAGAAGAGTGAAGCAAGACTTTTCTGCCAAGGTAATTTCCCAAAGTTTCCATTTTTGGAGGAGAAAATTAAAGAATGGACAAGATCAGCAGTTTGGGGAGAGAAGAGAGAGAAAATGAACTTCTCTTTGCCAACAGTCTTGTCACAGAATTTTCCAGTCTCCCAGGTGCAAAGGGGGAGTGGAAAGTGCCCTGGATGTGAACAAGAAGAAATGGATCACTAGAGATAACCCAACAGACAACACTGTTTTGGTCATAGGCACTTGCTGTAGTCAGTCCACAGTTTGTTTGCAAGTTCTGCCATTTGCTATTTATATGGCTTTGGGCATGTTCAAGCTTCTAATAGATTACACCAGTGGCCAATTCTTGGGGGATGTGTAGATTAAAGAAGGTACTCTATATTACAGCAGAACATAGCCATCCCTTCATAATGTAAATTATTAATGCAAGCACAAGGGTCATGTGTAATTTCTCATTTGTTCAACTAGCTGGCATTAAAGACCTCCTATACTCCCAGTGTTATGGGAAATTGAGGGTGAAGTATGAGAAAAACAGATTTAGCCCAGGGGGATGAGTATTAGTGAGGAGATGTACAGATACTGTGAGGCCAAACCTTTGAATGCCAAAAGCTAGTTTAGGCAGTATGTGAAAGTAAGTTTTAAATTGAGGCCCAATGGAGTCTTTAGAAGAGCAGTGTTATCTGATGATGGGTGGAGAGTGACTCAGAGGAATATATTGGGCACTCTCTCCCACCTCTGTGTGTCAGAATGAGGGACCAATGTGCATCTGAGCATCTCATTGGGCAAGACAGAAGGAGATCAATAGTCTGTACAGCCCAGTGCCTTAGTCCTGGGTTTTCCTGATCTTTTATGGCCATTTTAATTTTCACAATGATTGTCAGAAAGATCCAGAAAAGGAATTGTGTTCATTTATACTTGAGTTAAACCAAGAAAGAAGTTAAACCAGGAAAGGGGAGGAGGATGGAAAGAGGGAAATAGGGAAATTGATTGGTGGACCTACTGTCATGTGTCCTGATATAATGGTGAGTACCCTTGCCTTTAGTTTTACACTAATTTAACATGCCATTTCATATGACATGGGTTAAATTTAAAATGAAATAGAAACTTTGGACCAAACTTTGGGCAGGATCATTACATAAAGAGAGCAGTCTGAGAGGATACACCCATGCAATCCCAGTGGTTCAGAGACTAAGGCCAGCTTGAGCCACATAGTGAGATCCTGTCTCAAAAAACCAACAAAATTAAATAAACAGAAAGAAAGGAGTGAGTCAAAGAGATAGCTATCAGCCTCTTAGAGAAACACAGGTGGGAGTTTTTATTAAAAAGGTAAGGCTACAGCATAGGTAACATAGAGACTTGACTCCACCTTAATATCAAAGGCTGAATTCAAGAGTCTAGATAATCAGTTCTCAACCTGTGGATCACAACCCTTTGGTGGGTCACATATCAGATATCTTTTATATTATATATTTACATTATGATTTATAATAATAGCAAAATTACAGTTATAAAGTAGCAATTAAATAATTTTGTGGTTGGGGGTCACCACAACATGAGGAACTATATTAAAGGGTCACAGCATTAGGAGGGTTGAGAACCACTGATCTAGAGGCTTTATTAGAACACCAAAACAAAACAAAAGTCTACTGTATAATTTTTATCTATGCTCCAGGGCTCCTGATTCTAGCAGGCTTCAGAAATTCTAGAGATGGCCACCCACTAACCTCCCTGCTTCCCTTTTGGAAACGAGGCAGCTGAAACCCAGGGTTTGCTTACAAACTTTGGCTGGAGCCACACACTTCTCTCCTGAAGCAACAAAATCCCACAAAAACCCCTCTCCGGCTGTCTAGTCTATCTCCATACTCCCTGTATGTTTGTTTTGGGAGAAGTTGGCTTTAATTGCCACCTCTGAAACCACAATGTAACTCTGACACAAGTGTCAAGCCCAAAGACCTTGACTGGTTTGAGTGAGCGTGCACCACCATATAACCAACTCTAAGAGGTCCCTGGATTTGGGCTTTGAATGGTTTGTCCACACACACACACAACAGATACCCTCATTAGATGAGCCACTGTTGAAAGCAGACAGCTATACGGTTTACCACTTAAATTATACTGGCCATCCATATCTCAAGACCCAGAAGGCTCTGCTTTGTTCTTCTCAACAATGTGCAGCTCTGTTCAAATTCTGAACTTGGGATAAATGTTCCAGAGAAGTTTCTGAGGAACAGATAGCAGACGTCAAAGCAGCCTCATAGCACCTCCCCATTGGTTTACCTGCAGCCCTATATCTCATTCTGCAGCAAAAGTGGGAAAACAGCACCAAACGACTGGAAACCTGGAGGCCGAAAGCTGGAGAACTCCCCTGTTTTATTGACTTATCACTGCAGATGAATTGACTATAATTTACTTCAAAAATAAATTACAAGATGTTCATTGGGGGAATAAAGGGAAAGAAAGGAAGAAAAAGAAAGTACTGTGCATTGTGGGTCCCTAATTAAGATGTTAAACATGAACTCTTTTAGAAATCAGAGGACCAGTCAGAAACGAAAGCTGCTGACAGTGCTGCATTTCACTCGGCATTGCTTCCTTTCTCTGGATCACATCAGGTTAGCATTTGGTGATCAGAT
This sequence comes from Phodopus roborovskii, assembly GCF_943737965.1. Lineage (NCBI taxonomy): Eukaryota > Metazoa > Chordata > Mammalia > Rodentia > Cricetidae > Phodopus > Phodopus roborovskii. Next base: position 13,229,615 of record NW_026126558.1, on the reverse strand, counting down.
GGACAGATGTGGCTGGCTGAGCGCAAACACTCGCTGGAGGGCTCTCTCACCAGATTGCTGTTTGGGGTTTGTTGGGTTTGTCACTAACACAATTCTATAGGGAAATTCCATAGCCACATATACTGTTGGAGAATCTGCTGATTAAATCAGAGAGACCAGTAGGATTTGAGGCAAGAGGAAGAGGAGAAAATGTCTACAAAAGCCTCCATCTGGGCTTTGAAAAGCAAGTGCAATCAACAGGGCATTGAAACACACAAAACTACACACACATCACACACACAGGCATACATACACATACACCCAAATATGCACACACAAATACACAGACATATACATGACATGTGCACACACATGCACACACACACACAAACACACATACATACACACAGAGAGAGAAGAATAAGCAATAACTGTCCTCAGCAAATGTATAACCATGAACTGTGCTTGGCATAAAAGGATAGGGAAGCATCTCCAAAGACAAAGAAGGCTGGAACAATAATCCCCATAAACTGGAATGAAAGCTCCTGAGTTGGGAAAACTGGAGTCAGTGTGCTTTGGAACTTGGTAAGAGTAGCTTCCAACTCGGAGTCTCCCTATAGTAACCATTGAGCTTCATCTATTTATAAAATATTTGTTGCATGCCTTCAGTGGGCCTGACAACTAAGCTAGGTTCTGAGGCATCCAGGCATGGACATAATAGCACCTCAACTCTCAACATGAGCCTTTTTTTTTTTTTTCCAAACTCAGTTTTTGTTTTTCAAACAGTGGCCACTGGCCAGTTTTGTTATGGCTTAAATATGATGTGTCCCTCCTCAAAAGCCCATGTGCTGAAGGCTTGATCCCCAGCTGGTAGATATAATCACACAGAGGTGATTGGATCATGAAGACACTGCCTAATAGTGTATTTGGGAGCTAATGTAAGTTAGGAGGAGAGACCTGGTTAGAAGTAAGTCATCAGGGAAGTGACTTTAAGGGGTATGTCTGCTTCTCAAAGTCAATCTCTTCTTGTCAGTTCTACATAGTGAGCAGCATCTTCTACTGCACTTATTGAAGCATAGTTCTTTGCTCTACCACAAGACCATAGCAATGGAGTCAGCTGACCAGTAACTAAAAGTCTGAGCCAAGATAATTGCTCTCATCATGCTGTGTCTCTTAAGTATTTGCCACAGTGATGAGAAAATGTCCAACACATACTCTTCCCATCTTTATCCTTATGTCCCTAGATTCTTAAAATGCCATCCTGTTCATACTTGAAGAAGCAAAATCTCACATCTCATACCAGCAGAGTGTTCAGAGTCTTCAGAACGTTGTGGTTAGTGCATTTACAGCAAAGACCAGCTGAGCCACCTCCCCAGACCTCTAATCCTCATCTTAAGCCTGAATGTGTTTGAGAAGGCCCTATTCATTGACTCCTATGTTACCCATGAATGACCCAGCCCTTGCCTCATGTCAAGACTTCTGCTCTCAGAAGTGTCTGTCAGACACTATTATTTTTTTAATCATCCATCCCTTTTGTCTGTTCACCCACTTGGCAAATATGAGGTCCCCAAGATGTGTAGGGGACATGCTGTAGGGTCTTCTACTATGCAGGCAAACTATGAGCTACATATTATATATGTTTGACATCTGGCGTAGAGTGTTCACAAAACCCTGGTCCATCCAGAAACTAGGGAAGGCAAGATTTCTAGCCTTAGAGAATTTGAACCCGATTAGTCAGGTAACCTTCAAATCTGTGGCCTAGTGCCTTGACCAGTGTGGTAGCCATGGGTCACAGGTAAATACAAAGCACTTAAAATGTGGCCAGCATCTGCAGAACTAAATTGCTAATCTTACCTAAGCCTAACTATTATACCACTAAAATCTGAGGCCATCTCATTTTTTCCTTCCCTGCTTTGGTCAGAGTCAGAATTAATTTTACATTAACACTGTAGAACAGATAACATCCAAATTGAGAGGCATATCAAGTTTCAAAGACTTGGAACAAAATAATGATTATAAAATAAGTCATGAATGAAATTTTTGAGCATACATTGATATGATAATTTTGATGCATAGAGTTTAAAATAATATTAAATATCTTTGCACCTGTTTCATTTCACTTTCACAAATGGAGCTGGTAAACATCTTAAGACTGAAGATGGGCTTCATCTATGTATCCTCTTAGATAATTAATACATTTAGTAGTAAATAGTAGAAACAAAAATACTCATGCATGAGTTTAACTATTTAATAAGCTCTGGTAGGTAGGTGTTCTGTGATGTTCCTTATACATCCAGAGCAATGCTAGTAAGAGGGAATGCTTTTACCCTTTGGAAGCTTTCATGTTGACAAAGTATCAGCAGACTACTCAGAGCAGATTAGAGGGTATCATTTAGGGTTGCTGAAAATTTGTGATATCATGGTCAAATAAGGTAGGTGGGGTGTATTTCAAGTGGAACAAAGATTTCTTCCAATATTCTTCATTTCCAAGGCCACCGATAGTCCCTCAAGGACTTTCTGAGATCCATGAATAATTAATTGAGAAATCCTATAGGATAACCACTCTCCTTCACTCTGTAAATTGTTTTGGTTGTTATTGCTGAATAGATGGAAGGTGTTATTAGTAAGTGTGTCTTAGTTAGGTTTCTACTGCTGTGATAAAACACTATGACCAAAAGTAACTTGTGGGTAGAAGGGTTAAGGAATTAACAAGGACAATTGACCCCATGTCAACTTGATGCACTAATACAGCTATTAAACCATAACCTTTCCTTCTTCCTTTACCCCCTGCCAAGAACTCACACTAATATCAATATCACAATATAACACACATTTCAGTTTGAATTTCCTAGTCTTAAAAATTCAAACACTTTAAAAGTTTAGCCTCTTTAACACATTCAAAGTCTGTCTAAAATACTCAAAGTCTCTCAGTTATGGGCTCCTATAAAACAAAAATACAAGTTAAATTCCAAGAAAGAAGAATCAGGGAACAGTCACAATCTGAACAAAACCAAAGCGAACTTCAAAGGCATAAATTAAATATTAAAGCTCAATGTACTGTATCTAGGATTTACTCAGAATCTGCTAGGCACCAAAAGGACTTGTGCAGCTCCACTTCTCTAGCTCTCCCATTTATAACACATATACCTGGTAGGTTCAGGCCAGCTCCACACCACATAGCTGCTGTCCTTGGTGGCTGTCCCATAGTCCTGCAATCTCCAATATCCTGGGGTCTCCAGAGCCTACACCTTCACCAATAAACTCCCAATGTCTCTTTGGAGAGTCTGAATCTGCCACATGGTACCAAGCCTCAGACTCTCTTTGTGACCCCTTCAATCCTGGGCTTCACTTTCATCTAGTACCTAGCCTCAGCTGCTCTCAATGACCCTTTCATGCCTTTAAGACCAGTATCACCTGGAAGACGCTGACGTATTGGCCAAATTTGGCTACCAGCAAGAGATACATCCTTACTCCTCTCTGGACCACAGCTTCTGTGTGCTGACCATAAGAAAACACTCCCATAAGATTTTACTGCAGTGATGATGCTCTCCTCTTAGTCACGATTAATTTCTCAGTTCCAGCTAAAAAGCATTGATTGTCCCAGGAAAGCAAAGGTTTTGTTTCAGTAGTGCTAGTCTCTTCTGAATCACAACTGATTCTTCTGTTCCAGATGACCACAGCCATGAACTCTTAATTCAAAATATCACCCGTACAGCCCAGATAGAGTCTTGAAAGATTCTCAAACTTCCCTCTGAAACTTCACAAGCCAGGCCTCCATCACCTACACTGCTCTCAGCATTAGCTCCCAAGTTCCCAGGACAGCTCATTAAGCTCCGAGAACTCAATGGCTTTTCCAGCCCAGAGTTCCAAAGTCTTTCCTTCAAAATGAGATTAGGTCTGTCACAGCAATACTTTACTCTCTCGTACTAACTTCTGTCTTGGTTAGGTTTCTATTACTATTGTTAAAACATCATGACCAAAAGTAACTTGGGGAAGATGTTTCAACTAGTTTACACATCCTGACCACAGTTGATCACTGAGGAAACTCAAGACAGAACTCAAGCAGGGCAGGAACCTGGAGGCAGAAACTGAGGCAGAGGCCCTGTGAGGAGTGCTTCTCATTGGTTCTCATTCTCCATGGCCTGCTCAGCTTATGTATGTGTACCATATAGGACCATTTGTCCAAGGTGGCACCACCCACAACAGCAATGGACCCTTTCACAATCATCAATAATCAGGAAAATTCCCTACAGCCAAATCTGATGGAGGCTTTTATTTCTCAACGGAGGTTATCTTCCCAGATAACTTTAGCTTATATCAAGTTGATAAAAAAAAATGTAACCAGGATAACCACCATATAGGAATATGCCTTCCAGCTCTTGCCCAGAAGGGTCTTTCTTCCTTCTAGTTGCACAAAAAGAAGGAGAAGAACAATGAGGAAAAACTCCATAGAATAAAATCAATGGAGTGAAGGTAGAGCTCAGATGGTAGAAGGTAGGCCATGGGAGCTTATTGTGATGGCTCATTTATAAATCACACATCTGCTGGCCTAATGACAGTTATGGAGGAGGGAGACATTGAAGGAGTCCCATGTTTACTCCTTTTACCTCATGGCAACTCTTGAGAAAGGGAGCACCTAGCACCCACCAGTGACCTTTTCACAGCTAATGAAAAACAAGATTGTGGGCAAGTGTTCTGAATCAAGGTGGCCAGGGGAAATCTGGTGGATCCACAGCCATAAGAAATGGTGGATCTTGGTCCATCAAAGCCTGTTATGGTGAATGCCGTAATGAATAGCAACCACTGACAGACACAAGTAGTGTTGATAGCAGCAGATGCTACATGTGTACAGATTAACTTCTGTGGTGCCTTCCTTGTGCTTATTGAGAGATAACACACAGGACTATCCCTGCTGGTTTTTGATGGGCCTCTTTGGAAAGCTGGATCCTTGCCCTATGTGCAACTAAGACCCAATGTTCGAGAATTGTAGATGGGAGAGAGAAAAGAACTGAGAACTGACAATGCCCAGCCATAGTAATCAACACCTTTGTACCAATCCCAGACCAGAACTTCTGATCAGAGATTGCAAACCATGTAAGATAACCACAACATGCAGGGTTCAAGTTCCTATCATGGATGAGCCCCAAAATCCAGTCCATAGGTTCTTTAAGATGTGACCCATGGGAGCCAAATCTAGCTTGCTATCTGTTTGGGGGTGGCAGACAGAGAAAATAAAAGAAGTTGAATGAAATGATAGCTGGATTAATATAGTGTTTGTCTTGCAAACATGAAGGAGATTGATTCCCCAAACCCCATGTAATAAAAACTAGGAGTGATAGGGTCTGTAGTCCCAGCACTAGGAAGGTATTGTTAGAAAGATCACTAGGGCTTCTTTGCCAGTCTAGCCTACTTGAAAAGTACCAGGCCAGTGAGAGACCTTGCCGCAAAGAACAAAGAGGACAACACCAGAAGTTGTCCTGCTGTCTTACTATACATGAATACACATGTTCATGACCATCTTCAGACACATGTGTCTGTGTGCCTGTGTGAAACCACTGGCCTCACTCCAGAGTACCCTGTCAAATTAGGCCCCCAGCATGGTTAATTATATAATGGGACCACTCTATAGAGAAGACAATTCTAAAGGGATAAGATGGTACTGGGCAGGTAGGTAGCTTGCTTGCCTCTCATGCAAGAAGCCTTGGATTTGATCCCCAAAACTGTATAACCAAGGGTAGATTAGCCTATAATCACAGCATTAGAGAGGTTAAAGCAGGTGGATTAAATGATCAAATGTGGCTATAAAGCCAGTTTGAGGCCAGCCTGGGTTGCATGAGACTCTGCTTCCCCCTACCACTCCCAAGGTAAGGAGAAGACTCAGTGTGTTACAATTCCCAATGAGGAAGACCTACGGGTTGGGCAACAGGCAACATCGTCCATGCAAACAGACCACTTCACCCACCAGCCAATGTCCTCTTGAGCTTCCCACTTCTTTTTATAAGGCTCTAAGGTGACTTTTCTCCTACCTATGAGGGCTGGAAGTTAAGCTTAATGTACAAAGCTATATTTTACAAAGCAGCAGGCTGGCCTTCTCCTATCGACAGACTCCGGAGCTGAGATTTATTACAGAATGGTAATCAGGCAAAAGAATAAATACACTGCATCTTTAATTCATTAATCACCTCAGAAAGCAGAATGAACTACAGTAAAGAAGACAATATGTTTTCCGATGGTGGGGGTGGGGGAAGAGGGAGTCGGTTACTCAATGAAATCTGTTGCTAAAATCCATTGTGCGTGCAGATGAGAGGCAGGATGAGTTGACTCTGACACTGAACTTCTACAGGGATGTGGGCACTTTGCAGAGGAAGTGGGACAGGCAGGTGTCTGTGGGTGCTGCCTGGGTGTCCCTGGTATCCTTTGCTGGGTGCCTGTTGGAACTCATATTGTGACTCACAGGCAGGTTATGAGAGAGATAAGCCCAGGTTCAAACTCTGTCCCATCAGGTAAAAAGGAGAGGGCTGGGGTAGCAATTCTGACTCACTTATTGTCTCTGCTCTCACCTCTATGTTGCTGCTTTGTCTTCTTGACATTTTGTATCACAAAACCCCAGGAAAAGGAAAAGTCTAGGGAGATGGCTTAAGGATGAGAACCTGAGTTCAGTTCCCAGAACCATGTAAAAAAAAAAATCCTGGTTAGCACAGACTGCCTATAACATTCTCAAGTCTTATTCCCCAGCTACTCGATTCACACAAGCTGGGTGGAGCCAAGCACCCAGGTGATTCAGGAACTGGAGGCTGAGAAGCACCTCACTGTGGCCGGAGAGTACACCTGATAGTCAGACCCTCACGGGACATCACAGTGTACCTGACCCTCAGATCCTCACAGGACACTCAGACCTTCTCACCACTTCATTTCAGGGTTCTCTCCAACGATATGTCTACATTTCTATTGTTACAGAAAGTTTTGGTTGTCAACTTGACACACTTGGGAAGAGAGAATCTCAATTAAATAATTGCCACCATCAGACGGCCTGGGGACATGTCAGTGGGAAACATTTTCTTGATGGCGAGCAGTGCCATTCTTAGGCAGATTGGCCTGTGCAAAATAAGAAGGTAGCTGAATGCCAAGCCTAAGAGGAAATCCATGAGCATTGTTCCTCCATGATGTCTGCCTCTAGGTTCCTGCCTTGAGTTCCTGACCTTCCCAGTAATGGGCTGTAAGTTGTGAGTTCAAATAAACCCTTTCTTCCCTAAGCTGCTTTAGGTCATTGTGTCTATGCAACAAAAGAAAGCAATCTAGCATACTCTAGTTAGTTTTTGCACTGGTTCAGGTTAAGATGACCACAGAAATAGGTATTGAGGCTATGCACTGTGTCAAACACATCTGCCCAGTAAAAGGGTGTCCAGCTTTGGGGAAAACAGAAATTAACTTTATCATGATAATAGCATATGTCAGAGCATATGTCCATTCCCTCTCCCCAGTCCTGGCCTTCTCTCCTTGACCCTTTCCTTTTCCTGTTCCTCCTTGGTCCTTGGAGAGCCTTAAAGTGCTCCCCGGCCTGAACATCTGCTCCTTCTCCTGAGATTTTGCCTTGACATCACAGCCCACGAAGACCTTTTGGGCGTCTCTTCTGTGTCTCATCAGAGTGACAGTATCAGCCATGCCTTTGCTCTTTGTTGAGCTGTTTTCCCCCATGGCCTTCTTATGCAGTGGTATGCCTTTAATGGTTTAAAAACTGGCTCTTAGATATAGTTCCATGGCTACTTTCATGCCACCTATGGAATATGGAGTTGAGATAAACATGCTCACAATTTGCTCTTATAGGTTATGGATGCAGACACAAACATGGGAGTCAAACCAGTTAATGTTTACTGGGAAGTTGTTCTGTGTAAGGTTAAGCATTGGGCAGGTGGGATTTGGAACCACTCTACTGTGCTATAACAGGCAAACTTTCTTTCGTGGTGATGGGTGAAAGGTGAATGACCAGGTGTGGGAAGGTAAGAAAGGAAGGAAGGCACAGGCGTCAGGCTGCCAAATAGACTTTGAGGTTCCCATGAATCCTGAGGAAGTCAGTCTGTGCTTTTGAGCCAAAGGAGACAAGGTTGCCACTGGACACTTCTACTGCCCCCTGAGTGACAGAGCAGCCAGGTGGCATGGGCACTTCTTAGAAGCCATTTCATCTTGATCGTTTAACTTACATAAGACCCCACTCTCCATTTAAAAGATTTGAAAATGAGGCATGTGTAGAAGGGAAACGACTTTGCCAAAGCCACAAGACTAGGAAGGTCTGGCCTTTGTGCCTGTGTCACTGGCTCTCTATTTAGGAATGCTCAAGTGCTTCCAGCAGGAAAATGAAGTGCTTATTTTTCACATCAGAGATTGGCTGAGTTAACAGTGCCCTGGAGCAAATAATTCCCCAAAGATGACTGCACTGGTCTATAGGGAGCCTGAACCTGCACGGGGACCAGGGATGCCTGGGAGGGAGGAGGGCCAGTATCCTGGAGGGCCAGCTCCACTCAGCAGCTCCCATCTCTCTTTTATATGGTGATCTCACATAAACTCTCACTTTACAAATGGTTCCTCTGCTGAAACCAAACAAAATAAAATGAGTTTGCAAACCTCTGGGCCATGCCAAGTCCTTAAATTTATGGTTTCAGTAACTGAAGCCTGGGGAGCTGCTAGCGGTCATTCCATCCACTCCATATCTCTCTTCTAACCTGCTGGAGTGTTTGGATACTACAAGACTAAAATAACATGGAGGCATTTCTCAGAAAATGCGGGATAGCCAGGTTGCCTCTGTCCCATGAGGGAAATGGCTAAAACAAATTTGAAGCGTGCTAGGAACACAATCCTCTGGCTCAAAGGAGGGCGTACATCTTCCCTCTGTGTGCTCCACTGGGTTCATGTGAACTGGACACTGTGCATTTGTCTCAGCATTCACTCACAACCGAATTGATGCTGGGAATGCTCCTATCTCACGTTGTTCTTGTATATGATTTCCCTGTAGGCAGTCTCCTCTCCATTCAGAGATTCCCCTAAAGGCAACAAGGTCAAAGAACTGTAGCTGCAAAACCTCCCCTTTTGCTTACCACCTTCCACTTGATTCTCTCCTTTCTCCACCTAGGAAAAGACTATGGCTACATCGCTGTATTTTAAGCTATAGCTCACAAATTAAAAACTGAAAGAAGAAACACATTTTTCTGTCAATGGCTTAAGGGGATTCCATCTCTAAGCTGCAGTTAAAGCTTTCTTAGTCTTTTTTACATTTGTAGCATTTTGGAGCAATTTGCTAGAGTCAAAGAAAGCAGTGAAATTCCCACAACTGACTTCAAAGCCCCCAAATCCTGTATCAGTGAAGGGGAGTCTGGTAGCAACCCCAGAGGGGACATTATTCAAAGAGAAACGTGTAAGAACGTGCTAGGCATTTTTGCCCAGGCACCCGCAATTGATGTTAATGGCTGACACGTGACCAAATCCCCATGTAGTTCTTTGAAGAAACGCCCCTTCTTTTCTTCTCCCCAATACTGTGAACTGTGACAGCATAGATGATTCAGAAAAGAGCAATGGATGAACCCCTGCTTCAGCCCCACAAGTAGCACTGGCCTTGAATGCACATGAGTCCCCTTTACCTGGTGAAAAGTGTTCAGCAAAGTCTGCAGACAAGAGGGTGGGTTGCCTGGATGGACTGCCATTTGGCAATGAATTCTAGGTGAAAACGGAGAGCAGGGGAGCTTGCAATACTCTAGGTCTCCAGCCCCCTTCCTTCTTTCCTCTCTCCTGCTTTGTAGTCATTTGTCACATTTATTCCCTGGCTGACCTTCCAATTCCTTCCCAAGCCCAGCACTGCCTACTTCTCTTGGACTGCATTTGAGACAATGCTTCCTTCTCACAAGTCTTCTACAAGTCCACACACACACAAGCTGTCTGCTTGTTCTAGATGAATCCCCAACAATAAGTCCATTTTCCAGTATGGAAATAGCACCCTCTGTTTGTCTAATTAAATACTAAAAACTACTTGAAATGTAAAGTTTTAATGGCAAAATTGCCGGAATAAAACGTTCATTGCCAATAGGTCTCAGAAAGAAATCACCTGTGAGGGCTGGGGCCAGGGTGGCAATATGTTTGCTTACATGAGTACCTGAGTTCAATCCCTAAAATGCAGTGCAAATACAAAACAGTAACAACAAAAACAGATGTAGTGGCACACACTTGTAATCTCAGTGCTAAAGAGGAAGAGAAGAGACCAAGCTAACTAGATAAATTAAGTAAATAAATAAAAATAAAGCACCCTTCAGGTGACATTTAATGTTCTGTCCAGGTAAGGAAATTTTATCCACAAAGCACATAAGCAATTAACAGGGTGGGGGGGCTTTTGTAAAAGGAAAAGAGATTTAGAACAATCTCTAGGTTTTAGCAGATTGCAAATATGTCATCTCCAACATTTCACAAACTTCTGAGGGCTATTATCACACATTGGCATGCTTTTTTTGGATAGCCAATTACTTATTCAGGTAGACCTGTGCTTTGCTTGAAAAGTTCTGTGCATGGCCACTGTGGGTGATTGACTCACCATCAGTAGGGGCTATGTCAAATACAAGAACGTATAACATGTGTACTTCACTCTCACACGGTCTCAGCATCCAAGAGGAGAGGAGAAATTCATAGTGCCATCTTCTTACCAGATAGAGCAATAAATGAGTATCTTTAACATAGGTCTGTGTGTGTGTCTGTGTCTTTGCATGTGTGTATGTGTGTGTATGTGTAAGTGTGCATGTGTGTGAGTGTGCATATGTGAATGTGCATGTGTTCATGTGTGTCTGTGTATGTGTGTGTTCATACAAGCAGTTACCCATGTGTCTCTGGCTCTTGGTAGAGAATCAATGAGCCTGACAGCATGTGGTCAAACATTTTGGTTAATTCAAGAGAGCACCATTCTCCTTGGATTTGCTTGTATAGCAACACACACCACATACTAAGTGCCTAATGGAATGATGACAAACAATACACATACACACACACACACACACACACACACACACACACCATTTATGTCTGCAAAAGTCTGTGCAAAAAATTGGAGAATACATCTATGTTTGTAATTTTATCACTGAAGAAGCGTTTTCTTTTTTGAACAGATTATTATTTAAAGACATCCCAGTGTAAAACACTCACCATTCTACCAGTTCAAATCCTCTATCTCCAATTCACTGCCAAATTTGTGAGATGCTAGGGATGCTAGGCACATAGTTGATTGCATAGCCCTCCTTGGCTTCTAGGTCAATTACACCCCCTCACCCTTTTTTATTTTTCCTTTCTTATTTTTTTTAAAAGAAAAGTTGTGACATGTGATCCTAAAAGCCAGTTAGGGGAATGGGACCCACTTACATCCTGGAGCTATGCTGTTTAAATTGGAGGCTCCCAGGCTTTCCCTGTGGGACCTTATCTGACTGCATTGGCCTTGCTCATCATGAATAGAGTTGATATTTGTAAAGGACCGAGGAGGCCAGATGGAGTGGGAAACACAAAGCAATTGTTCTGCCCTTCTCATCTGAAACTGGACCTGAGAGATGCTGACTTGTCAGAAGGACAAGAATGCAGGAGAATTGCCAGGGGCTTCTTGGCTCTCTGTGTTTTCTATAGATGCCAGTGCCCCCTGCATTCTTCTCTGGGACTCCTCATTCCTCCTTCCATACTGGAATGTCTTGGAATTGTTTAAAATAAAAACAGTGGTGCCTGAGCTCACCCACCCTTGGAGGTTCTGGTTTAATTGATGTGTGAGGTAGGACATCAAAGTTTCCAAAGCCCCATTCCCTTCTAGAAATATGCAAGACTGACCTGCTTGTGCCCAGCCCCTCTCGCCCTGTCTTCAAAGCAGGTGCACATGAGTACTGGGTACTAATTTTAAACTCTCATATTGGGACAAGACTACTCTGCTAATCTCATTTAGTCCTTGTCTTAAAATATCTGACTAAGCAAGAAGCTGGTCCTATGGACTCTCTCCTAGCTGCTGCTCATCCAATGTTAGAAGAGCCAATCAGTTCTCTTTTGAGTTGGGGTACCTAGAATGTCCAGTTAAGCTCTGACAGAGCCTTAAGAGCAAAGGACATAATTGGGGTGGGGCTTGGGGGTGAAAGTGGAATCCATGTGTACCCCTAAGGCATGTGCATTAAAAAGAGTGCCAGAGAGAATGAACCTTCACCCCCAGTTCTCACTGAAGCTATCTTATATTCATATTGCAAGAGATACTTCCATACTTTTAATAAAGGAATCCCAAACTGAAGGCAGCTTTCACAGCCACAGACTCTCTGGCCAGAACCATAGGAAATTATGTATTCCACGCAGAAGCTTGGAGTCCCTTGGATAGCTCCTCCAGTCACAAAAGGCTAAGCCAAGTTAAACAAGGCCTCTGGGTGTGCTAAACAAGCAGAAGATCCCAAGCTGAACTCCTGAAGTCTCCTGGGAGCCCAGAAAGGCAGGGGCAACTCCTGGAACTCATTATTGTATAGCCCTATAGGATTTACCCCCACCTTCTAGTTTTCTCTCCTAAAGTATACATTGCAGACAGAATCATATACAATTGTTCTGGGCTGATGAGTAAAATGAACATGCAGTATGCAAATGAGCCACTGAGGACAAGGTTTTCACCAGGGAAAATTAATAAAAAGGCTTTTTGGTGCTAAATGAAAGAAATGTCAGGACTTCAATACTTTAGGCAATCATCATTTTTTTTTTTTTTTTCAAAATTGCCTGGCGCCTGGCACAATGCTAGTTACAGGAAATGGTTGTTTAAATACCAGGGTCCATGTTCACACAAGTTTGGAAAATACTGCATACCATCTGTGTTAGTATAATATGTATACAGGGCATACATATTAGCATATAAAAGCTCTGAGATTGATGACAGCAATATTAAATGTTTAACACACCATTTTCCTAAGTTATTTCAGCAGAGAGCTCCCCAAAGCACTGTGATTTTATTTTATTTTAAATTTTTGGGGGTGATGGGATTTTTAATAAAGGAATAGCCATAAGCTATTATTCTATACCAACCTCGAGTTTTCTGGCTTTGAAAACATTTATTTTTAAAGCAGAGGGCTGGGGGTTGGGGAAGTTCAATACTGTAATCACGAAGTTATTCTAATGTAAACTGAGGCTTGTTAAGTGTCAAGGTCAGAATTTCATCCCATGTAACATTGTCCATGGCTGAACATGGTGGGGGTGTTTACCCAGTGCAGGTGTTTTACATACATTAACATATTTAATCCAAGTGCTTTACATATATTACCATATTTAATCCTTTATGCTCCCCTTTGAGGGACAGTTCCCATCCTCAAGATGTTGAAATTGTATTCTTTTTAGTACCAGTGCTGATTTTGTTGACAACTGTCATTCAACAGGGCTTTTGTTGGAGTGATTCTCCTCCACCAACTGATGTATCTTCAGTGCTCAGCAACTTCCTGAGTGAGTTCACACATTGTAGAGTTTTAAGGAGATGTGTCATCAATTACTTTTTAAACTATGCTGGAATGACAAACATTATCTTTTGAGTGGGAAAGCCTTTACTGTTGCCCACCAAAATCATTTGTTTGGAGATCAACAAGGGTCCTCAGGAGTCAAGACCTTGAGAAGCCATGGCTCTGGACCTACACGACAGATACTAACCACATGATGTGCCTTTTCATCCAAGCCACACACAACCCTGCTCAGGAAAAGAGGCCAAGGAGAGGGCACTTGGGCTCTTCCAGTACAAGCTGAGGCTAAAAAAGCTGAAGAGTGTGACCTAGGAAGGGTGGGGCAGACTGACGGGAGGAAGTGGCATGGTAGGTACTTAAGCAGGACTGTACTAAATGGTCACATGGCATCTAAATTGATCTGTGCTCAGTATCCCCACTTTTTTCTAGTGGATTTAAGTATATGCCTGTGTACTTGGTTCACGGATTGAAGATGGCATAGGTTCTGGCTCCTGGGAGGTGCTTGTTCCCCAGGAGCTTTCTCATCACATCCTTCAAGTCTGTAAATGGTTGGGCATGATGTCTGAGTGCACAGATATTTATTCTAACTCCAACATACAGGTATGGCCTCCATGTGGCCATAGCAAACGTTAAATATCAATTGTTCTTGAAGTATGCATTTTAAAAATTGCCATGATCTCTGTAGCTAAAGCAATTCAAAGTGAAATGTCTTAGTTAAATCATACAGTGTCTGCTTAAGAAGATCATGTTCTAGATCAGGATGGTCCATCTCCATGCATGCCAGGGTACTCATTGAGGACCCCTGCTGTACATTTTCCTCTTCTGTGAAAGGCCGAGCTCCAGGCAACCCCTGCTCAGGTGCTTCAGGATCCGAGATGCTTGTCCCATGCACTGACATCCTGGGTGCAAGTCTGTCCAAGGTACCTTTGTAAAAAATAGTTTCCAATTTCAGAAAATAAAACCTTGCTTGTGTGCACGCAACAAGGAGCGAGTAAGCAGAATGTCTTCTCTGAAAACAAGAAAAGATGAGTGAATAAAATCATCCGGCGTTAATGTCAAATGATTGTTTCCCCTAACAAACAGAAGTCGCATCCCGTCATTCAGCATTGTACTGTTAGCCTCTAATGTGTTGTGTTCAGTGTTCTGGTCATTTATAGAATTATTGATCTGTACTTTATTTTATTGCAATGTTTTGGGGTATATTTGGTGAGGTTTGCGCTGCACTGAGATTTTCTTGGTATTAATAAGCCCTAAGATTAAATACCCAGGACATGAGTGGAACACCATTTACATCAATTCATTTTCCACTCTCACACTGGCTTCATTTTTCAAATGTACAGATGTTATTGTACATTGCCTCATTTCTAGATAGAATCCTATGCCCCTATTTATCTCTCCTATTAGCAGCTTCATAATTAAATCCAGAAACACAGGCAAGGCAGTATGTAATGAGAAAACTCAAGTAAATAACACTTGTCTTCAACTTGACAAATCAGACAGAGAGTTGAATACACAAAACCTTTCAAAACAGCTGCCTCTACAGGTATAAACACAGTGGTCCCCCAAAACAGTTAAATATCTAATTTTGGTTTGAAGTTAATCACAGCTTTTTTCCCCTTTAAAAAATTAATTAAAAACACTAGATCGAATAAATATTTCAGGAGACCAGCAGTAAAATGGGGGAAATCCCATGTGTTTGGAGTTTTAGTGCTCTCTGAGTACAGAAATTTATTTGCAGGAAGCAGAAAATAGACAGCAAGCATAAAAACACAGCCGAGTCCCCCTAGTGAAATTATTTATCAAGCTAACAAGGGAGGGACCCTTCTACTCACAACAAGCCAGTGAGGAAAAGACACGGCTTTATATTTTACCTTTGGGTTAGTAGACCAGTAAAAATGCCAGCTGACAAGCACTTCACATAAACATCTCTTTCTAAATGAGCTTCCTTGTTAGGGAGAAAGGGGAAAACACGGCTTCCAAGCTAAGGCATGCTATAGCTTCTGGACAGAAAATTCTAGCTACATACTCTGACTCTTTGATACACAAGTACCATAATTGAAAAGAAATACAATAAAGTAATACAAATGGCAAGTGGCATTTGGATCACCAATTATATTATCACTAATTTCAATATTTTTATGCCCTCGTCATGATAGCCTCATGGGTGAATGTATAGAAGCAGCATGGGTCCATAAGGGACTTTTTGAGAACCACCTTTAACAGGCTCTGAAACAGACCATACACACGTATATTCATGCACGCATATTTATGTATCTGCATGCACGAATCTGACATTGGGTCCACTGTACAAGCCTCCTTGCTATACATTAGTTTTCAAATGTTTATTTCATGAGCAAAACCCCAAAGTCTTTTGCACAGTTTAACTTAACGATACCAAACTTTGATTATCAACTACAAGAATCTCTGTTGTAGCTTGCAGCAGAAAAGTATGGGTGGGAATAAAAAGAAAGAAGAGGTGAGGAGAGGAGCCCCCGGAAGTACACTGTGACCTGATCCCAGTTATATCTTAAAGAAATAGTAAAAGTTGCCTTCCCAGAATCATTGTATAGTCAACCACTCCTCAGGGAACGCCTGATGAATTGACAGGGACCTCTCACTGCCTCTTCTCTTTCCAAAAGTGAGATCGTCACCCATTATCTGTGGGAATGGTGGCAAGATGCCCTTTTTTGTTTTATTGCGGAAGAAAATGGTCCTGGTGAAGATAGGTCTGAGACTATAAAATGCTGAGCAGAGGGGCTGGAGAGATGGCTCAGTGTTTATGGGCATACACTGCTCTTCCAGGGGACCTGAGTTGGGTTCCCGTCCAAGTCAGGCAGCTCCTGACCACCTGTAACTCTAGTTCCAGTGGATCTGACTGACTGCACATTCTGCCCTCCTCAGGCACCTGCACTCCCATGTACAAATCCACGCACATACACATACATAGAACTAAAAATGTGAGGTAAAGCTTGACAAACTAAATAAAGGGTTAAGCAGTGATAGGCATAACCACCTTGCAGGAGTGACACCACGGCCCTGCCTCCTCACCAATGCTTCAGCAGGATGGTGGCAGTTGTCTTAAATAAATCTATGACTCACGGGAAATAGGAAGGAATAACTCAAACAGGCTTTTCGTTATTTGCCCCCTCTCTGCAAATGGCATTGCAGGATACCTCTATGAAACCTCCTCCTCTTGGGCAAGAGGCGATGTGTGCTCTTCTTCTAGGGCTAAGGCTGAAACTCCCCAGCTCAAATCCTACAAACCTGCCTTGGAAGCTGCATGTATTCTTTTCCCACAGATCTGAAGGGACAGTCTGGGACTAGGCCATGCTCCATTCCTGAGTGCTGTCTTTTCTGCTATCTAACTAGGGTCTTATAAGATGTGAGCAAGCAAAGATGAGGACTAAAGGAAAAAATATGTCGGTGCTTCAAATAGCTGTCCTTGAAGACCAAAATATTTGGAAAACATGACCCCTTTATCAATACCTTTGTAACACACAGCTCAGCTGGGTCTGGCTTTGAAAGCATCAGGAGAGCATTCTGGTGTCTTTTGACTGCACCAGTAGGGCAGTGAGCAGGCAGAGAGGCGGGAGTCTGGGTAAAAGAACAAGACACTGCAAAGCAAGGGATCTCCATGGAGAAGCTTCCTGGTGACATCTGGAGAGAAGGGCAGCTGGGAGTCCTCAGACTCAGGCAGTGGAGTGCACTCAGATCCTCCTCCACACACAGCAACCCAATTTCCCTCCTCTCCCCTGTCACTGTCACTCCCAGAGTGCAAACTCAGCTTCAGTCTCAAAATGCACAAGAGAACACTGGTGGCAGCCCATGCGATTCGAGTTTATATTCTACTAGGTAACGGCAAGAAACTGTTAGAGATTGAAAGGGAGAAAATTCAGGAGGACGAGGCAGAGGAGCAGGCAGGAGGAGGAGAATGAGACATTAACAAATTAGAAATAACTAAACAGCCTTTGAGCATGGGACGGAACCTGAGCTACTTACAGGAACACAGAACAAGAAAGCAGCTCTTAGCTCACAAAGGCCAGCACTGGTACAGAAATTTCTGGTGTCTCTGATACCTTCCATGAGTAGAAAAGAGGTCTGAGCTTGTTGCCAGCAGCCACTTTCTCTCCTTTAATGCAGCATGAGAGTTCAACATTGTGAAACCTATAGTTTATGCCTTGAGACTTTTATTTTTAAAGCAGCCTATGTTTTCCATTGTAGGGTGTGGGAAGGAGTGAGGGAGGGAGAGGGAGAGGAAGAGGAGAAGAGTGGAAGGGGAAATGAGAGGGGAGGGAGTAGGAGACACAAGAGAAACAGGAGGCACAGAAATAACAAAGGTAAACAGAAAATTCTATTATTCTATTCTGTTCTATTCTATTCTATTCTATCCTATTCTAATGTTCAGGACAGTTGGTGATCTCACAGCAGTTTTGGTCCCATCTTTTCGTGTGCATCAGGCAGGAACTTCATTTTAAAATATAAACAAGCCAGAGGCACACCACAGCACTATAGACACCAGCCCTTTAATTAACTACCATAGTAACAAAAGGTCTCTATTTTGATTAAGGGTACAGAGGGAGAGTCAACCCCAGTGCCTAAGAATTCCTTTGAATAATTACAGCCCCCCAACTCAATTCTGCTGCTGGGAGTAGGCAGGAGCCAAGGAAGAAAAGAAACTTTGTGTGTGGAACCCAATTTAAGGGAAGATGACCTCAGGGTCAATTTCTCGGAGCATTTGCGATCAATTCAATTCTCACCTCTACTGCCTACCTGCCAGCAAATGAACTTACTGTGCTTTTCAATAGACAGGAAAGACAAAGCAGAAATCTTCAGTGGCTGCATGTGAATAACCACATTAGATGATGCTTGCGGGGCAGAAAGAGGAAAACAAAATCCTACCAGCAAGATCTCCCTTCCTTTATCTTTCTTCTCTCTCTTGATCCCTGATGATTCCGTCATAGAATGCATCCTTGCACCATTAATGAGGTCTTAATATCTGCCAGGGCTTACACCTGCTGCCACTGTAAGACTCAATTGACAATATCTGTAAATCCCACCACAGGTTTGATTTTTCCACAGAGCCCTGAAACCATGCTCCTCTCTCCCCATATTACTTCTATCCAAAAAGACATGGTGCTAATTAATAGCTTTCCTTTATTCCCAGTAGATGCCTAGAAAGAGTGGCACACTAACTCTGTTGGCTTCTCCTTGTCCTGGTGTTTTCCAAATATTTTAAATGGAAACTAAAAACAAATAAGCAATACTCCCTGACCCCTGTGCTTAGCTCATCTATTGCTGATAATTTCGTTATGTGCCATGAAAAGAAAAAGAAGTGCCTACACAAATCTTGATAGTCCTTTTTGGGGTTAGGAAACGACAGAGTCTTCTAGCGAGGGAAGAGGAGAGAAGAGGAGAGGAGAGGAGAGGAGAGGAGAGGAGAGGAGAGGAGAGGAGAGGAGGGGGAGAAGAGGGGGAGGTTAAATGTTAGTGTGGAAGCCCAACTGTAAGCCTGAGCTTTTGACAGGTGATTGAACACTTGCCTTTATAATGAAACTCCCTTATAAAAGAATCCTTTTGTTGTTGTTGTAAGTCACAAGGGCTACAGGCCTTGTAAGACTTCTTCATCTCATGTCTGCCAACTAAATGCAAAATATTTCTTTTTTTAAGTGCACCACTTCAATAGTATCTCAAGGTTAGGGGAAATGCTAGACATTTAGATGATGTGATTAGACTAGTAGCCCACTGTCAGAAATTGATTAAATTGGTTTGCTGGTTGGGGAGGAGCTTAATCTAAATAAACAAACAGCAAACAGTGCTAACAGAAAACAATTAGGGTAAGTCAGGATTACAAAACACTTTAAACAAAATCTTTTCCATAATTGTCTGAGTGCCAAAGGATATAAAAATTCAATAAGCTTGAAATATACTCATGGGGGTTTTACCAGAATGGTCCCCACCACAAATGCTCAAGTAAGACAGAGTATCTTCTTTCTTAGAGGATTTCTTCTAAAGACTTATTTTCTAGATGTCCTCAATCCATCTTTATTGGGGGACAGGGTCAAGACCTAACATTTACTCTTTCCAGAGGGGCCTATCAGAGCTTGCAGTTTTTTTTTTGGGGGGGGTTCCTTGTGTCATATTTCTGACCAAATTTCTCATAGGTACTGTGAGGGACACATTGGGTGTGGTGTCTTTATGTCATAACTAAACAGTGCACATATTGTGCTGAGCACCCATGTTCACAGGGGGAATATGAATTTGTTTATATTTTCTTTCCTGAGGATTATAGGCAACACTGAGAGACAGGTAGCCAGGGGCAAAACTTTGTCTTGGCCATGTGGCTTTTTGTTAGCCTGTTCTTAAACCAAGGGGTGTCCTTCCTTACATTTGATTATTTTCTGAAATCATTCCATGGGCCAGAGAAAATCCTGCCCATGCTGTGAAGACTGGGGGCCAGGGGATGGAATATGAAAAAAAGGCATGTTTCTGCAAATTTCATCTCCTGTAGGTGACAGGACAGTCACCACTGGCTTCTCCTTTATGGGTGTGTCTTGTCCGGCATGCCCAAGGCAGCTCTATAATACTTGATTGTGTCCGGATAAGTCTAAACCAATACCAGGGACATCTGAGATGGTCAGAATGGACACATGATCTGGCTGTGACCCATTGCCATCATCCGAGTCCTGTGTCAGTACCTTAAGAAACAGGAACAGGAAGGGTTGCTTTCTAATTTGATGTGAATTACAGATAGTTAGATCACACCTCAGTACACTTCAACCCAGGAGACCACTTCAAAGGTTAGTTCAAAAGCCACCTTGAGCCATAGGGTCAGGCAATAGCATCACTTGTTTCCATGGCAACAGTCACACCTTAGCCAGTGAGGCTATGGGACAAGTCAGTCAAGAAGCAAGACTGGGTAGAAGGCAGACAAGCCATGCATAGGTGTTTAGACTTCCATGTTAGGAGAACTTTCTTGAGAAGGAAGATCTATATGCATTTTGACTGATTAGCAGATTTGGGTCTGTGACACATAATAGAAAATGTTAGTCAAAATCAAGGAATTTGACTGAAGCAGAGAATTTAATCTTTTTGTAATATCAGCTAGATGAATATTTTAAAATAGTGTGTGTCAGTCTGCCCATTTGTCTGTCTGCATCTGTTAGGTGCCCCTGGAGGCCAGAGGAAGTGTCAGACATCTTGGAGTTGAAGTTAAGGGTGGCTGGGTAACACCCAATACAGATGTTAGGATCTGAACAGAGAGGGTACTTCCAAGAGCAGTGTAAGCCCTTAAGAGTAGAGCCATATCGCTAGTCCTTGGATAAACATTTTGTAATATGATCATGAACCATCATATAATCCAGACTGTATTTCTGGCAATAAATAAAAAAGCAACTAGACAGCTTCCTTCAAACTTACGGTTCCATTTTCAAAACCTACCTTAACATTAAAGAGCCACACATGAGCTACTAAGCTGTGCCAGGCTGAAATTAACAAGAGGCAGCAAGCCTATTGATTCACCACATTCGCACTTCCCTGAGTGAAATCCCTTAGCCAAAGTGACTTTCCAAAAATAAGCTAAGCAACTCTCCCCAGAGCACCAGGCACTGAGCTTTCCATATAACAGTGTATAATGCCTAATGCCATAAGGAACTTGGAGGCATTGTCCTCCTCCTCTAATTCTCCCTTGCTCTTGCCTGCCAATCATGTTCACAGCTGAAATTTGATTTCTCTCCCACCGGTAGCCTTATATGAAATATTACCAGTGGAGTTAGGACCAGTGTGAAACTCACTTTTAATGTTCATTAACTTTTTGCTCAAAATGGATGATTTCAATGTCACAAAACCTGCCAGTAGGCCTAGATCAGTGTATTTAACAGGTAGTTTTCAAATTACAATTAGAAAGACCTGCACAAGAAAGGAGTAAGTACTGCAAATGCCTGCATGTACGGACATAGAAGTCACACCAAAGGAATACACTAAGTTCTACTCTAGATAGAGACATTTCTTAAAAAAGAAAGAAAGAACCTGTTAATTTGTATAAGGTTAGCACAGAAACTGTATTGCATATTCACGGTGCAGTTATTAAAAATGAGACTTTCTTCACCACAGCAAAAAAATATATGTAAATAACCAGACACTATTTTTAAATAGATGGGGGAAAGTGAGCCAAGCTCTGTTTGTTTGTTTGTTTGTTTGTTTGTTTGTTTGTTTGTTTTCCCAGTAGTCTCATTCACCAGCTCCCTCGAGAGCCTTCTTTTCAAAGAAGCACAATTTGACAGTGTGATTTTACCCCCTTCAGTTTTGCTAAAAACCAGAAGGGAGAAAAAAAAAAGTGCAAGTAGTTCATGCAAATATTCAGCAAGCAAACTTTTTAAAAATAAAAAAGAAATCATCATACTTAGTTTCACTAGCTTATGAGAGGTAGAAAGAACACATGAAACCATGACACTGTGCAAGGATTGGCGAGAGCGTGTCGCTCTGGCTCCCCAAATGGAGAGGGCTCATAATTAAATTTGTGCTGGGATACTTGGAGTTGAAAACACATTCAAACAGCTTCATTTTATTTTCTCTAATAGATGAAAATCAGATTGTGGCCTTCCACATGTCTCCTTTCTTCCTCCTTTTGCCTCTGATTGCTGTGGAAGGTGTCTCCATCGACACATGTGGATTCAGAAGGACAACACTCTGCATTGAAATTATGCTACAGTCTGCAAATGTGAGTACAGATATGATAAGCTATTGCAAATTTGGAATGTTCACAAATCAAGATGATGGGTGTCAATTTTGCTCAAGTTCATCCAATGGTCTGACTCTCAAGGAGAAGGGCTGCCTTCTCTAGTGTGGGTAAAGGTTTGTGGTACCATGATGAAGAGTTGAGATCTATTCAGATCGGATTAGTTATTCTGTATGAGACAGATAGTAATGTGAAGAAACCAATACAGGACAGCAACACAGGCTGATTCTCACCCAGACAGATGTGTCATTCTTGCAGGGCCAAGTATCACCATTTATGTTACCTGTGCGACACTAATACTAAAATGATAGAAAACAGGAACTCCTCATGTTCGAGGAGGGCAGGTTGCTTGCTGCAGCATCACTCACTAACATTCCCTCCCTCACATAGCAAATCCATTCAAATAAGCGCATGCATATGGAAGATCCACGCGTACCTGTTTGACTCCCGAAAACTGCTTTGCTCACATCACAGATGTAGAAGAGTCCCTTGGGTACCTGATTCAGTAAATATATTAAAATAAACAAAGGGTGATTAATATCCAGGAAAAGCTTTTGAAGGACAGTATTTCAAGGTAGTTTAACTATCTATGACAAGGCAGAAATGGCTAAGGGGAGAACAATTTGCTCTAGTTCATCTTGCATGGTGGTCTCAGTCCTACAAAACTAGAACAGGGGTCTGAATGGAAGGAAACAGTTCACAGTGATGGAAGCCTCCTCTTAGTTATGGTCCTCAAAAGTGGGATGCCACTGGCTTAGCATCCTGTATCAGCCACTGGCTTAGCATCCTTTTTCAAATTTGAAATTGTCCTCAATTCACAGAGAACCAAACAATCCTGGGATCACAGAAAGGAGATCTGAACAATTTCTGGGGGCTCTTCTGTGTCTTCCATTTCAAGGTCCTCAGAGAAACCATTGGTCTAGTTCTTTAGGCACCTACTAGGTACCCTTTTCTCTAGCCGCCACCCTCTCCTCCATCTCTGTGCTCTGTTTTACTAACACTCCAGACAACCACTACAAGTGTTCTCTTAACAAATAGTAGCATTTAGATATCATCTCTTTGTTTATCAATATTTTCTGTTTAAATTAGTAGCCAAGAGTACACAGAATCATGAAATGAAAATGAAGTTGCTTTTTTTAAAAAAGAACTTTTTGCTTTGTGTTTTACAGTGTGCTTTGTGTATTACAGAATAATGTGAATAATGGCACAATAATTCAAAATGCTTACCTTTCCAAAAAACCCCACAAACAAACAGACAAAAACAAAACCACTTATTTCTATTAGCTATACTAATGTAGGTGGCAAAATAGCATTTATTTGCTGTACAAAGCCTAATATTTTCTAGACAGCAACTTAATAAAAAAACAGACTTGTCATTTCCTCCCACAGATAGTCACACTGTACCAGTCTATGCTGTCAAAATATATTTAAAATCTAATTTAAAAGATTCAGCATGGTTTGGGGAAATCTGTGTACAGTAACTGCAATAGACTAGTAAGTCACTTTATTTCCCAACCCCCCTCCACACACACAAGGATAATTTCATTATTTCCCTCTAATCTGCCACACTTAGGTTTGAAGGGCTTTACAATTGGTTCGAACAAATAAACAAAATGCTCATTCACATGCTCGATCCCACAGGCTGTGTTGCTGAACACATAATCGTCACTTAAATTGTCACTCAGCTTCTCAACTCCCATTCTTCTGAATGTTCTTTATCTAAAGTGTAAGACTGCTCAGATAAACAAATCCTGGCCCTTGGACCAGCCACGATCATCGGATATTAACCACGTGTTTCCATTGAAATGCTTTAAAAACTGTAAGATCCACTTGCCTAGTATTCACATACTCCTCTTCTCCTAAATATATAATTGGCAAGAAAGAGGGAGTAAAAAAGACAGAAGAAATGCACTGAAATTGTTTCAAAACCCTAAAGTGTGCCTTTAAGATAAACCGTTCCTTACTGGACATTTAGATAATTAATCTCAAAACAAAAGAAAATAATAAAAATCAAAATTTCCCACTTAGGATAACTTTCTCTTCTTAAAAAAGAAAAAAAAAAAAGTCTTTAGGAACAATAGATTCTCATAGAAATGCAAGTGAATGGAAGGGTATTGAAGCCTGGGAGATAGTGGAAGGAATATTGGAGTCAACATTTTGGAGAATATACCAAACATGTTAAGATTTGACAAGGAGGATTTACATGAGCTCAGATACTAGCAGGGCATTATACAATTTTAGAAAAATATTACAAAGCAATAATTGGATGTGGGCTTTGCAAAATCGCCCCCCCCCCCCGCATGCTCTGTCCTTCCTGGCCCTGTCATTGATAGTATCTGTTATTTTTGGAGGAAAAGCATCAGCTTCATTAAATGCAATATTTGGCATCTTGCCTGAAATCTCATAAAGTAGCTGTCCTTTTAAGATGGTTGGTGTCATTTTCCTCAAGATGACCTCTACGCTGTGGCTACCTGGTGAACCTATCTGATTATCTAGGCACTTACTTTTCAAAGCCTGTGGCAGGAGGGCCCTGGTGTTGTACACCTGAACCAAGTCTAAAAGCCAGTGCATTATTTTGGTGTTGTTCATTGTTGCTGTTCTGCCCACTTTTACCTAGACCAGTCACTGGGAAGGGATGAGGGTCAGGGGATCTCTCTGATACAAGTGAGAGAAGAGAGTTTAGAGCTCGACCATGACCATGTAATTGAGACCATCACTGACAGCATAGAGTCTCTTACCCTAACTACTAAAGAGGTTGTTGTTCTAACAGCTTGAAAGTGAACACAAATATTCAAGTTAATATTCCAAATGGGCTCAATACCCTCACACCATAATGAGTACATCAGAAAATGGGGAGCACACCCTGAAACTATGTCACAGGTGGTCTCCTGTGCCTCACAATGGCCCTAGTCAGACAGGGGGAGTTTTTTTTTTTTTTTTTAAGACAAGCTGAAGCAAGCCTAGTTCTTGTGTTCGTGCAGAGCCAAATGGACAGAAGAACTCTACCCTGTGGCCATTTGAATTTCATAAAGTAGAAACTGTGCAGATTTATCTTTAAACAGTTTTGTACTTCACTGAGTTACATCAAATGAGCCAAATATATAAATAAATGGCAGAAAGCAGAATATTTTGAATTTGTTGTCTAAAACCAGAATTACACAAATAGGGGTTTAAAAAACAGATTTGGTATGGTATAGTTATCACTGGACCCTTTTTCTTCTTCTTTTTCTCTGTCAAAAAGGATCTTGAAAATAATGTAACAGCATTAAAACTGCCCGTGATGCGTAATCATTGTTCGGGTTTCCAAATATTCACCTTCACAGCTAAGACCATCACTGAGAGACCAAGAGTTAAAATATAGAATATTTGTTCATTAAGACATAGGGGCTGCCTAGCTTCACTCCACCCGAAGGACAACATGAGAAAAAGGCTACCTGGGCTGAGACCATTCCATAGTGTTTCCTTATAAAGTCTGTCCTATGGAGACAGCTTCTAGGTGCTAGAAGTTTGTCTTGGAATTGTGTGCAATCCTTTAAAGCAGCATAACTGTTGGAAAAGCTCTCGGAAAGCTTGTTCAGATGGCTTTACTCTGTAAAGGGGTGCCCAGCTAGAGACCACAGAAAGCCCAAAGCAGAAAGAGAGACTTTAAACATGCTACCTGGAGTCCTCTGTCCCCCCACTTTTCCTCTGTCTAATCAAAGTGGGGGAAGGAAAACAAAATCTGGAAAATTAATAAAGTAAAACACACAGATGCTGTAGAGCTCTGGAAATGTTCATGTTGTTTACAGAATGTATATGGCACTGAGAAGTAGAGTAGGATGCTTTCTCCCACCCAGGTCCAGCAGCACAGCTTCTCTGGTGGTTCTGACAGCCCAGAAGGTCTGCTCCACCCAGAGTCATCTTCTGAACAACTTCAGCCAGATCCCAATGCACAGCAGAGTTCCCTGCAGGGGTGCTGTCACTAGGCCTAGTACAGGACCCAGGGACAAGCTGGCTGGGGCTGCCACCATTGCTCCTAGCACCAAGTTGCCTTTTGGGCATCTCAGAGGTGATACTGGTGTCTGGTCCCCAAACATGCACCAGCTTCGAGTAGACCTATAGCTATAGGCAAGGCACTGAGGGACTTGCTGATGGCCTAAGGAAGACACTGGTCACAGGCAGCCATCCTGGCTCCCCCGACAGCCTCTTGGTTCCAGGAGGTTCCCATCTGCTGTTCACCAGTCAGGAGTCCCACAAGGTGTCTAGCAAGCACACTGACCCCTCAGCTCTGGCTGGGAATCGGGGCCACATATGTAGGCAGAGGCAGATGTGTGTTCTTTGTGGTGTGGTGAGAAGTGTGTGGATGCTGGGAAGGGAGCCTTCTGCCTGGCTGCCTTTCTCTTTAGACAAGAGGCAACCAACACCCTTCACATAGCCAGACTCCTGTCCTCTCTGCCTTTGTCTGCCCATATACTGCACACGGGGTGACTTATGGTGGCCGTAACTGCTTCCTGGTTTGAAGACCATGCCCCTCCAGGGGGCTCTCTCATGGTCTTTCGTGATTGACATGACAAGCAAGGGTACTGACAATTAAGAGATGAGCACTGAATGGTGTTAAGGGCCTCACTGCTTTTAGCAAACTGTGGGGGACCTAGGGGCCTGCCAGACTCTTATCAGTGTTTCCTGCAAACAGATATTTCTTGGGGGAGAGTCCCTAAGTGTGACCCGAGATGACCCTAAGCAATTGGAGGCCATAGGTCAAGGTTGGCTTTAGTCAGTAATCCCTTCCCTAGCCTTGGTTAAAATGGCCTATTGTCTCACGGACATCAGGTTTCTTCTGCTAAAGTTCCCACGGGAAGTCCAAAACCCACTTCTAGAGGCTTCCAGAAGTAGACGCTGCCACATAGAACCTGGGAAAATATTGTCTGCAAAACGGGCATGTGTAACTTTGTCCTGATTTGCAGGCCATTAACTGTTCTTGATATGACATTTTTCTCCCTCCTCCCTGCCTAGTTCTGCAAGGTGTGGTAGATTAGCTTTTCTAAACCAACCGAGGAATATCTTCTTCTGAGAGCTCAGTTTGGAAGCAGGCAAGATTGGGAATGAGAAAGGACTAAACTGAGAAATCTAGGAAAGAAAACAGCCAAGCCAGGCTTGAAGCAAGGGTGGGTGAGAACTGAATGCCATGGACCATTTCCTTCCACCCTCTGCTTTGTGTCCCAAAGCAGGGAGACACCCCAGAGTTCCCCTTCTTGAATTTATGCCCCTTTCTAAAGGCAGCTAAAAACTCAGGAAGGATTTGTGCAGAGGGAAAGAATGTGATGTTGTAATCTAAAGTCTACTAGGGGGGCATTTGTGATTTAACAAAAAGGAAAAAGGAAAAAAAAAATCCAGAACATTGAGTTGTGCAGGAGGAGGCACTGAGCAGATGCCCCTCTGATTTCAGGGAGGAACTCCACATTCCTATCACAGCCTCCCTGTGGAAAATGTGTTTGGGGAGTTTCTTAAACCCGTCCAACTCATGCACATTCATATAAACATCTGATTTCTGTGTGCTGTTGATGTGTGCTTTCTGTCTTGGCTGTGTCCGTTGTGCAGACCCCCCCCTCTCTTTCTCTCTCTCTCTCTCTCTCTCTCTCTCTCTCTCTCTCTCACACACACACAACCTTAGGTGAACATAAAGGGCTCTCAAATTTAACTTATCAAAAGCTGTTACAATGTCATAAAACCCAGTACAGTGTATATATACGAATATCAGAATATAGTGTCTGTGTGGTCCAAAATGTTACCACTTTCAAAGAACCAACTAATATATTCATAAATGCTCCCTTCAATTAAGACACTAAGAATTTCCTCAAAGCTCCCTTTCCTTTTGGATCTCTATTTAAAAAGACAAAGAAAAAGAGAAAAAGCCAGCCTGTGTGTATGCACTTTTAGAGAAGAGGAGTGCTACATGTGAGCCCTGCCTTTCGTGTCCCTGGGAACTGACTTCGGTCACTGAGCAAGTGAAAGTCCTTGGAATTTTTTATCCTGGGGATTCTTCCCTTCCCAACCTCCCTCCCTTGTCACCTCCTGTCGCTGCTGCAAGGACCTGCACTTTCTGAGTTGGTTTTGTTTTGTGCTTTCTGCTCATTCCTCTCCAGAGGGCAACAAGGCCCCTGATTTGTCTCAAGACTGTGTTGCTTTATGTCCCCAACAACCACGCAGCAGCCCTACAAGCTAAGATTCCCACATAGCATCTCCAACTTGCAGCTAGAGTAAAAATGCCAGGGAGAGCCCACATGGAGCTAAGTCTGGAGAGATCCCCCTTTTCTTGGGCTTATAAAGGTCGGCATTTAAAAATTTGCATTCAAAGTGATAAAACCTATCTCTTGAGGAGGTGGGTTAAGGCTTTTCCTATGTAAGACAAATTCAAAAACAAATTCTAGTTTCAATAAAGGGACCCTAGACTCTGTCACCGTCACCTATGGCTACCGCTCTACCATGGACTTGGGACGTCTTTGAGGTTAAGGATCAGCTAAGAGCAGAAACAAACTTCGAGCTTTTGAAGGAAAATACAGACTCCACAGTATGCATTCAGTATCTTGAGGAATAAACTGACTGAAGTGATAGAAGTCTCTGCCTGCAGAGAAAACTTTCCTAACTCCCCCAAACAACAAAACTAAACTAGACACGGCTTCTTCTAAGAAAGAGCTAAACTATTAATTTTCTAATCAAATATAAGTCAATCACAGTGGGGAACCTTGCAAATCAGCCCTCCAAAGTGGGCTGTAAGGCACTGCCCATTGCTCTTACTGACAGTTTGTATAAGCACATCAGCAGCGTCTTTTTGGACACAGTGATTAGATGTCTGAAGGCTGTCACTTACGAGTTTTCATCTTCCTTTCTCTTTCACTCCAAGGGGAAGAAGAAAAAGGAAGATAGAAGAGTCCGGAGTGAAAATCAGATTTTAAAATATCGATTGGTTCAATATACAGCAGGACTATTTTTATCAAGCTGAGAATGTGTGAATATGGAGGTAAGTTTTCCTCTGTCAGAACAGAGCAAAACAACAAAGGCCCTGGATTCTCTGTCTGTGCCCTGGAGCTTTGGGAGGTGTCCTAAGCAACTTCTGTGACTTGGCCCAGGGAATACCAGGAGTCTGGCTGGAAAGCCAACCTGTATGCCATGCCCATGCAGGTGAACACCATTTTTCTCTCCTCTTGCTTTTAAGAGTAAAATTGGCAGTTTGGCCAGAGGAAGTTCTATTTACAAGCCTACAAATCTTGAATTGCTGTTAACCACATAAAAAGGACCAAGGTAAAAGGGGAGGACAGAGCAGGATGTTAGCAGCAGACACATTCAGCTATAGACAGCATCTCCCCTCGGAGTTTCTGTGTGGAAAGGGGCTCCGTGCTCACAGTACCAAGATATAAATGTCTAGAAGGTAGATTTATCAGTTGGATAGAGGTTGGACCTATTTGATGTCAATATATTCAGATGTCAGATGTGTTGTTAAAAATGGTCATATTTTGTTTTTTGAAAAGGAGAAACATACACAAACCAGGAAATTAAAAGGAAGTGATATTTGTTGAGTCCAAGAATAAAAGTGTAAATATATATTGTAGGAGAGAAACACACAGCAGGTGTGTATTTAACTAACTGTATTTTGCCACACTTTGGTTTCATTTACAGCTATGTCTGACAAATGGCACATTTGACATCATAGAAACTAGTCAATAATAGTATCACCATGGCCTTTGAAAGACTAAGACGCCCAGTCACATAAAGATGCTGCTCCAGCACGAGGTTGGGGAAAAAAGTGAAATTTGCTGTTTTATGCTTAGTACAATTCTCTGCCAGGGAAACAGTGAAAATTAAGATATACTGCTAATGATGTACATGCCCAAATAGTCTTTTTAAATGCTAGCTGTTTGCTTTGGGGAAAGTTTTCTTTATAGTACACACACACAGGTTTCAGAGGTTCATATATATAGGGATGTTTGATTGTATGTCTAGTACACAGTACACAAATAAGCAGAGGGGACCTTTATTGTTGGTTTGTCTATGAGTCCTTTGGACAAGAGGCATAGTTAATTGTTCAGAATGGTGGTAACATATTCATTACCCCTTTTCTCTAACACAGTGATTTTTCTTTAGAAAGGGCATGAAATGGGAATCATTCTCCAAAACTACAAATAAATTTTAATGTACGGCTTGCATACATCTTATGTGCATTTCATATCTTATGAACACATTGGGCACATGCTGCTGGGCTTCCCAAATGTGGCATAACCCACTGATGACTCTAACTTGCCGGTAGGGCTGTTCCATTATTGGAATGAAAGGAATTTTAACACTATTTAGACAAAGTCCCAAATGCAGTGTAAAAGGGAAAACAGGACTTTATTTGATTTCTTACTCTCTCCTTTCTTCCTCTTTGTTCTTAAACTTAGGAATCTATGTGTAATAATGCTCATTTGGGAGGGATATGGTGCTTGGTGTTTAGTTGTGTTTACTGTTACCTTCCAAAGTTTCATCATGTCTGAAAGTGCTTTTTGGTGGAGGTTAGCTCTTTCCTTAAGCCAGTTACTTGGCCTCAGTTTTCACTGTGCTGCTGCTACTTTATCTTTCAATGTCTGGGGTCCAAACTGGCTTCTAATATTGAACCATCTTACAGAATTCTATCAAGATGCTTAATTATCATGTAATTGTGCTTCCCACCCCACCCAGGTCCCACTTTTTGATAAATAATTGCAGCCATTGTGTTATGAATCACACTCTTATTCTAAGACTATATTTGCCTAAAATCTTCCTTCTGTAGATGAACTTTGGGTTCAAGTGTCGTATTCATTTCCTCCTCTCCAGAATATGTGTGTATTTTCTGGCTGTAATCAGAAAAAATAAAAACCTCTAAAGCTGAGGATGGCTTATTTACAGCATATCTGAGAAGTTTTGCAATTAAAATTTTCTGCCAAGCAAAATTAAGTGTTTGTGGGACTTGCATTCAAGTTCATCAAGAGAGGTCAATATAGGAAGTGTAAACAGTGTTCTGGGCAATAGAACCTCCCAGGTCTAGGAGAGACTGGCCAGAATCCACCAGCCTGAAAAACTATCTGTGTCATTAAATTCGGGCCTTTACTATGGGTTGCAATATTATCTTTTTGTTTGTTTGTTTGTTTGTTTGTTTTTTTAAAAGAATTGAAAACAGAATAAGACAAAGGTCATTGTGTTTAGCTATATTTTCAAAAACAGTGTTGGCTTTGTCTTTATTCTATTAACTTCCAGGGAGGCCTACCAAAAGAGAAAACGGCCTGTGTTTGTAACATGGTTGCAGGAATTTGTGTCAGTTTTAAATGGGTCAGGGTTTAAGAATTCAACTGAAGGTAACAGATTTGTTTTTTTCAAGTCATCTTTCAATTAGACTCCATTCATAACTTGATTAGGGGACAGACAGCAATACATCAAAGCACAGCTTTCACCACCGGAAGGCACTATTTTCTTCTAATATTTATATTTTCGGAACTCATGGAATCCCTAGTTTGTGTGTGTAGAAACAGCTCCTTGAATACTCCCAGTGAAATACAGTTAGATAGGAAAGATAAACCCGATATGAACTAGAAATTCTGTGGGGAAAGGTTAGACCTTCATTTTCTCATTTAAGACAAATGACTTCCAAAGTTAAAGAATTAAAGATTCTTTAAAAATTCAAAAATTAAAAACAAATTAAAGCAAAATGAAACAACTCTGATTTGTACAATGTGTATATTTTGTCTTGTCAAGGCCATGGATGGCAACAAGAAAATAGGTAACAAGAAGATCGGGCCATGTAAATGAAATAGAAAAAATAATCAATTTTGGCCAAACAGCAAGAATTGTTTATCTTTACTATTAAATGCATATGTTCTCATGCACTTCTGATAAGTCGGACTTGCTGGTCCCCTCTCACTAGACTGATTTGCTCCTGAGTCAGAAGCTTATAGTCTTTCCACAAAGATCCACTTTGTGTGTGTATATATGTGTGTATGAGAGTGTTTGTGTATGTGTTTATGTGTGTGTGTGTGTGTTTGTCTGTCTTTTTTCTCCCTCTTTCTCTCTCTCTCTATGGCTCAGTTCATTGGGGGAACTAAAAACTTTGGGAAGTAAAAAAAAAAATGAGATGTCATAATTAGCCTCTATATTAAATATTAGTGACTACATGGTGCCAATCTCCTCAACTCTCAGAACAGCCTATAATTTTGCCTAGAATTACTGCCTCCAACTCCCCTGTTCAGAAATCAAAGAGGATGCATTTTGAATTTCACATCCAAGCACCAACACATCCAAGACTTGGGGCCCAGTTAATCTGTACACTAAGAAACGGAACAGAATCAAAAAAATGCAGTTTATTATTGTAGATTATTCTTCCTCTTGATATAACCAGAATTGAAAATGAGAGAGAAGCATGTAGAACATCACGCGTGGTTAGTTAGTAACTCAAGTTATAAAACAATTTTGCACAGCAAAATATGTAAAAGAAAAGTAACTGACAAAAGATTTTTTATATTTATTGTGGTAAGATTTACTTTTCTTTTCTTTTCTTTCTTTCTTTTTCTTTTTTTTTTTTTTTTAAAGACAGGATGTCAGTCCCTGAAAATAACATTTACTGGTTATTGCCTTTAAAACTGTGGATTTTTTTTTAAGTTACAGAAAATCCAGTTCTGCACCACAACACAACTGTAAAAAATCTGCATCGCTTTAAAACTGTGCAGTAATGCCATTTTTATAACTGCATAAATTTTATTAGCGTTCTAAACAGTTTTGCGATTTTTTTGTATTATATGCTTGCAGGTTATATCTTAGTGCAATTCAGTCCCAAATACTTTAATTTTGGAAAAAAACATACATTTTTGAATGCAAAATACCCCTACAGATATAAACAGGGGCATTTCCCCTTTAATACTTTGGTTTTCAATACAGTCCATGGTATAGCAAGAACTACACATACCCAACTTATATTTAAGTTGCAAGCACATGCTTCAGAAGCTACTTTTTAAACAGTCCCCTTGCAAACTCTACCCCCCTTAACATCACAACAGTAAACAATTTAGTGCATCGGTCTTTAAAAAAATCTACAGCTACACAGACCTAACTCTTTCAAATTTATCTATAACATTCCTTTATCTGTAGCATACATTTTAACTGGGCTAACAGATTATAAAAACTATAATTAAATTATATACTAGAAACTCATAGCATTCCACATTTGACAATGACCAAAAGCCAAAAAAGAAAAATAATAATAATAATAATAAAACAAAACAAAACAAAAACAATTGGGTCAGATTTCTCTTTTCTTTTCAAAGAAAATTTAGACTGCTTTTGGCAACAGCACAATTTAAAAGTGCCCCAAAATAGGTATCAATAGGTATCATTGCTTTTTTAAAAAAATTAATTTATATTCTGTAATATTTGCCATGGAAACTTGTAGCCCATTCTGGTATCTTTGACAAGGAATGCCTTCAGTGCATTTACATTGGGAGGCTGAAGTTCATAGTAACTCAAAGCAGTCGGGAGTAGAAGCAAACTTTCAAGGGAAGAAGGCTCTGGGGTTGTACTTTTTCAGTTGTTCTGAACTCAAAAAAGTCATGAGGCTGTAAAACAAAAGTATGGATGCCATGCGCTAAGTCTTCAAAAGTCCATTTCCAAGCCAAAAGGGGGGGAAAAAGAAAAAAAATAATTATACCATACATGTCCAGCATGCAGGTCTTTTTTTATTAATATAATGTCTCTTTTCCATAATGTCTTTGAAACTGTTATAGTTCATTGTTGCTAAGACAAAGTAGCAAGCATCATAATGCATGAGATGAGAATAAATTTATGGGTTTTTTTTCTTTTTTTGTGTGTTTTTGTTTGTTTGTTTTTTAACGACAGACTAAACTTCAAGATTTGGCATCCTAAGGCCAAAACTTAGGAGTCATACCCAGGAGCTTGAAGCAGGCTTGATTGTGGCAGGTTCAGGAGGGGCTTTAGTTCATTCTTTTTTAACATAACAATGCTTAAAAAAAAAAAAAAAACCCGGTGGAACTCATCATGCTGCAAGGTCTACAGCATTTCACAGTATTATTATTTTTTGTTGTTTTCCTTTGCAAGCTCAATCTCACAGAAGAACTCAGGAGGAGTAAAAAAAAAAAAAACTGCTGTTTTTTTCTTTTATCTCAAGAACATGTTGCAGAAGGAATGGGGGTGGAGGTTGGGGAACACGGCAAGCTCCAAAAAATAAACAAAAACAAAGAAAAAACAAAAGAAAATCCAAACAAAGTAAACACACACTGAATGAACACCAGCTCATGAACTGAAAAAAGAAGGAAAAAAAAAAAAAAAAAAAAAAAAAACCCAAAAACAAAAACGGGCGATTGATGGCCGGATTCAAAGGTGAGCTATGTTCTACATGAAGTACTCTGCTCAGATCTTTGACCCTTGTGCAAGTCCGGGGTGTGTGTGTGTGTGTGTGTGTGTGTGTGTGTGTGTGTGTGTGTGGGTGGGGAGAGGGGTGTTTAAAAAAATAAAAAGAACAAAACAACCAAGCTAGTAAGTTATGGGGAATTCAGGTTGGCAATCCAAGAGCCAGACACCCCTCCCCTCCCCAATTCAAAACAGTCACCACCACCATCACAAGTTTGGTGTGTGTGTGTGTGTGTGTGTGTGTCTGTGTGTCTGTGTGTGTGCAAGGCCAAGGGGAACAAACTCGCCAGGGGAGGGGGCAAAGTGGTGGCGAGCGTGGCCCTGCAACTAGCAAGCCCACTCAGGAGCTGGACCCCCACGGA
This sequence comes from Phodopus roborovskii, assembly GCF_943737965.1. Lineage (NCBI taxonomy): Eukaryota > Metazoa > Chordata > Mammalia > Rodentia > Cricetidae > Phodopus > Phodopus roborovskii. Next base: position 13,194,666 of record NW_026126558.1, on the reverse strand, counting down.
GCATTTAACCAGGTGGCTAGCTGGGATCGCGTGTCACACTCACATGAAAAATTCGGGAGAGGACGGGTTGTCGCTGCTTGAGCCGTTTTCTCGGAACCCGCTGCTCACCAACTTCTCGTATTTCTCCTTGTAGGCGTCCCTTTCGCGCACCAGCCTGGAGATCTCCTGCTTGAGGTGGTCGACCTGCTGTAGCAGCTGGTTCTTCTCCGACTCCAGGACGTGTCTCTGCTGCACCCTCTTGAAGCGGCAGGACTGGGCATAGCCGCGGTTTTTCAGGGTCCGCCTCTTCTGCTTCAGTCGGATCACCTCCTCCTTGCTGACCCCGCGCAGCTGCCGGTTCAGCTCGCGCACCGACATGGTCACCAACTGCTCGTCCGAGAAGCGGTCGTCGAAGTGCAGGCCGCCCGCGGCATGGTGCGGGTGCAGGGCACCCCCCGCCCCCGCCGCACCCCCTCCGCCGCCGCCGCCGCCGCCCCCGGCGCTTGCCGGGCCACCGCCGCCCGTGCCACCCGCGCCGCCCGCAGAGGCGGACGCGTTACCCGCGGCTCCCGGGGCGCCGGCCGTCGGGTGGTGGTGGTGCCCTGCGGCGTGGTGGTGATGGTGATGGTAGTGTGGTGCCGCGCCGCTCTGCGCGGCAGCCGCGGCGATCACGGCGGACACCACGGCGGCGGCGGGGCCCATCTCCTCGCCGCTGCCGCCCAGGGAGGCGCCGGCGCCGGCTCCCGCCGCTGCGGCCAGCTGCTGTGCTCCCCGCGCGTAGCCATCGAAGCCACCCTGGAGCTGGTGGCTGTTGCTGATGAGCGCCTCGACCGCGTCCTCTGGGCTAAAGCCCAGCGCCTCTGGGTTGAGCTGCTGCGGGTAGCCGGTCATCCAGTAGTAGTCTTCCAGGTGCGCCTTCTGTTCGCTGCCCGAGCCCGGGCTGGGCGCCGAGAAGCTGGGGGACGGGGGCACCGAGCTGCAGGGCGTGCTCATGGGGGTGGAGGACAGCGAGCCCCCAGCGATGAGACGGCCGCACTGGCTGATGATGCGGTCGGTCTCCACCGGTTCCTTTTTCACTTCAAACTTCATCAGATCGAAGTCATTAACATATTCCATGGCCAGGGGACTGGTGGGCAGGTCGGAATTGTTCATTGCCAGTTCTGAAGCCATCCTCCTGCCTCCGCCGCCGCCGCCGCTCCGCCAGATGGGCTGCAGGAGAGGGGCCAGCGGGCTGTGCTGGGTGGCCAGCGGGTGAGCCAGCTTGCCGGGCTAGGGCGCTTCTAGCTCGCGCGGTGGTGGCTGTGGCCCGAAAGCTCGAGCGTGCACACACCCCCCGCCCTGCCCGCAGCCCCCCGCGCCCGCCCTCCCTCCCCCTGCTCACGCCAATGTGCTCTCTCTCTTTTTCTCTCTTGCTCTCTCTCTCTCTCCTGCTCGCCCCGGGCCCCCTCCTCGCCTGCTCGCTTCCCTGAGCTCCGATCCCGGGCGCTTCAGGCTCGGGAAGGTCCTCCGCAGCTGGCGGCGGCGGTGGCGATGACGGCGGCAGAGAGGATGCCGAAGGAGCCCGGCCCGGTGCGCGGCGTCCCCAGCTCGCCGCTCCGCTGCGCGCTTTGCATAAGGAGGGCTCGCCTAAGCCGGTCGGGCTGCAGGCGGGGCGCGCGCAGCGGCTGCTCCGGGGCTGGGTGGCGCGGCGGGTGTCTGTCCCGGAGGCGCCGGCCTCGGTACCTGGGTAGTTAACACTTCTCGCTTCTTTCCTCTTCTGCCTGGCTCTTATGATTACTATTATTATTTTCTCTTTTCTTTCTCCGGATTCCTCGCGTGTGCGCGCTCTCTCTCTCTCACCCTCTCCCTCCGTGCAAAGTGCAAGACCAGACGGAGGTGCAGGCCCGCTGGAGGCAAGGGAGGGGGAGTTTAGTTCTTTCTTGCCGTTTTTTTTTTTTTTTTCTTTTGGTTTTGTTTCTTTTTCTTTTTCTTTTGGCTTTTTTTTAAAAAGCAAAATTGCAAAGTCCTGGGCCAAGGCGAGGCGAGAGCAAAAGGGTGGGGGTAGAGGCCGAACGGACTAGCAGCCTGAGCTACAGCTCCAAGATGAAAAAAGATTTTAAAGCCTCTGATCCAGCGAGAAGAGTTTAAAGCAATTGCTGAGTTTTATAGCACCCGTGACGTCAGACTCAAATGGGAAATTGACTGGCACTGTCCTCCAATGGGAGGCGGCGAGTGCGGCCGCGATTAGCATAATAGTATAGAAACAAGGAAACTTTTCGGAGCTGTCAATCACAGCCCAATCAGCTGACTGTCAGCTGGGACAGGCTGGCTTAACCCCTGCGGCGCCGCTGCTCTGGAGCAGCTAGGGAGCAACATTCCCCCACCCCCGCCCCGGTTGAAGTTTAGTGCACCAGGGGACAGAGTTTACTAAAAGGGCGCTGGAATCTGGGAGTACCCGAGAGAATGGTTTGCTTTTCTTCGGAGCTGGAGAGAGGCCTGCCCTGCTGAGTTGCAGCTCTGGAGCTCTGGAGCTGCAGAGATCCTAAACGCTACTGTCCCTTGCAGGTCCCGCACCCTGACAAGGTGCATTCATTCCTCTAGCAGTTTTCGCTCTTGGATCCTCCTTCAGCATCTTCCGTGGCTGTTGAGAGATGAGGTGTGTGTGGGGGGGTGGGGGGTGGGGGATACCTTCTTTGCCTGAATCTGATGCTCTGGGATCCAACTTGACTCAACTCTTTGTCCCTCTCCAAGTGAGGTGATCAGATGGGGGCGCCAAGGATGCGGGGACCCAGAACGCGCACTGTGCACCGTGCGCCTGCACTGGTTGTTTGGATTTCGCGCGGAGAAGAAAGCCTGTATGACTCTCTTGAAAAACGAGGGGGGCTAAAGTATTTGGGGACGTTCTATATAGTGACTAGCTGCCTGGCTGGTCTCTTAGGCCCTTGGAGAGAGTGACTGGGCGGCTTTGCCAGCAAGTTGATTCCCGGACGCTCAGAGCCTGGTCAGCCAGAATCAACCCTCAGGCTCCTGACTCTGGCTGGGAGTTTGGCTTCTGAGAATCATATTCACACTCACTCTCTCGCTCCTCCCTTCTTTCTCTTTCTGCCTGTCCTCAAAGTCTCTCCTCTCTCCCCTTTACTATATCCACCATCCTTTACATTTAGGAAACCTGAAGCGTGCTTAAGATTGCCCCCCCCCATCACCACCATCCTCACCATCATGAAATCCAAACCCTGTTTATCAGGGTCCGGGGTGCCCTTTGCTCTCCCATCTCGTTTACTTATTTGTTGTTTGGGACTTGGTAGTGAAACGGGGAGGGAGGGAACAATACTCCAGAGCCCTCCCTCCCCTCCAAGGGTTAAATTTTAAACTGCTTCTTTTCTGGACAAGTCCGGAAACCCAGAGAGAGGGGGTGGGGTAGGGTGGCCCCCCTCCCGTTACAAATGCTAATAACCGGTTTAATCTTCTTGGCTGATTCTCCCAAAGTATGCAAAAATATGGGAGGGGGTGGTTAGGGAAAGAAAAAAGAAAAGAAACTAACAACTCTTTTCTAAGATTTTAAAGCGATAGGCAAAACCGAAGAGCTGAGATTGACTGGGAGAAAGCAAGGTTGTCTGAAGCCTTCCTATATTTGGAAGAAGGGCACACCTGCTTGGAAATTGGGACCATTGATTATTCCTTCGTATAAGGGAATGCATTTGGTATTAATCGTATTTAAGTATTCATTTGTTTTTAACTCGATGGGGGTGTCTATAAGGGTGTACTAAAAAAAAGAAAAAGAAAAAGAAAGAAAAAAAAAAAAAATCCGAAAAGCCCGCAAAAGAATTCAGAGTAAAAACTGTTGTTGGATCGAGTTGGTTTTTACCTCAACAGCGCCACCTTTCGGCAAAGGTTAGTTGAAAATTGATTTGTCCGGTTTTGAGAAAAGTAAGAACTCTCTGGTTTCCCCAGGATGGGAAGAGGCAAAAGGGGCAAAAAGCTAGTTGGATCCATTCTGCGAGTTGGTGTTGAAGTATTTCTTTTTCTCTAATGGCCCTCTTTGTTACTTCGGAAGAGGTCCATAGACACAGTCCTCAGAAGAGGTTAGTTGGTTGGGCCTAGAGACCTGTGTATGTTGATGTCCTGTAACAGGGCCCAGGTTCTTTCAAAGTGCCAGAAAGGATTTTCAGCCGGCTTTGTGGCAATAACAATAGAGCTAAAGTTCCTAGTAATTCAATGGTATATGAGGCAGCTCTCATAAGCAAAACCATCATAACAGTATGAAATCGTTTATTTAAAAAGTAATTCCCAGAAAAACCTGACTTCTGACACTTTGTCATGTATTAAGCTGATTTTGTGAACATTGCACCTAAGTGTGGTCTCAAACCTGCCCACAGCATTTATTTTTAATTATTTATTTTTGCTGTTTATAAAGAGGCTTTGGGTGTCACTCACCAGTTTGGGACACCAGATTAGACCACTGCTAATTTCTCACCAGCAAACTCTGGCACCCCTACTGGTAGACACCCTGGTAGATATGTAGCAACATCCTCATTCTAAAGGGCTTGTTCTATGGGTATTTTCTAGACAAGCCATTCTTTTCGTATTGTTTCTGCAGAGTGGCTGTGTGTAAGGGTGGTTCGGGGTTTATAGGAGTGCATTGTTGGGGTGTCATGAACTGTGCTTAGTTCCAATATGGGGAAGAAAGCATGAAGGCTATGTCAATATTTATGTGACCTAAGAAACTCCTGTCTTAGCTTTCCTCCTTTCAAACAATATTTTACCTAGTGATGAAGTTAAGGGATTTACATGTTCATTTGAAAGAAAAGCCAGTGTTTAAAAATCACATTAATGCTGTGCTGATTAGTTATTTTTTTTAGGTCTTTCTAAAAATCATTAACCACAAACACCTAACGTTTATGTTTCTATGGAAAATATGAATATGTGTCTTTACATAGAATTCTTTTTATGCTAATTTTTAGAATTTTCAGCATCAAGTTTTTGTTAAATGCTGTAAAGTATAATGCTTGCCTCTTGTATTTAAAAAAAAAAAAGTATGTTTTGGGCCAGGAACCTGGAGACTGCTATGTTTAAAAATAAACATTTTTTATGAACAAAAAATTGCTGATGATAGACGCCATGCCCTATAGCTCCATGACCACATACCCAATTGTCAGAATTATATACCATTTCTAGACATTCGGGAACCAAATTTGGCCAGCTAACAGTATTATTATCTCCACTTCTTTACGGTTTATGTTTTCATTCTTGCTATTGTCTGCTACAGCATTATCCTTCCTCTTTTTTGCAGAGCCTTTTACAATTTCCTACTCTCCTTTGAAGAGAGAGAGAGAGAGAAAGAGAGAGAGAGAGAGGAGGTCAGAAATATTTTTAAAGACATGTCACTGGAGTGTTTTCAGGGTTAGCACTTAGGTCCTATTTTGTCCCTCTTCATTGTTTAGTGATGCACAGGAGGTGTCTAAACATTTACAGTTTGCTGTTAGCAGTGTTTCTTTGATAACAATTGCAAGCTCTCATTTTAATTTAGTCCCATTCAGGTTTCTGATTCCCCACAATTATAGCAGGCCACAGTGTTTGCGACTTCTTTGCTAACACTGTTTGTTTCTCTTCTAGCCAAGCCAATCTAATCCAAATACAACATGAACCCCCCACACTCCCATATATATTTTAGTAATCTCAGCCAGCTATGCACAATGATTCAGAAACCACATGTTTGTCATTATTGACCAATTCAAACTGGTAGCATTAATTTTTCTGCAAGCAATGAATATTTATAAAACAGTCTGGATGGGAAGGAGGGCTGGTCATGCAAGAAGACTTGGAAACAACAGAAGACACAACCATAACTCTGAGTCAATCTACATATAGCTTCATACAAACTGGGATGGAGGTGCAGAAGGCCCTTCATGTCTAAATTGCAATATTTGAGGCTGAAAGGAATGCATTTTTCCTGATTACTAGTTACTACCACTGAAACATATGTATAAATCAGACATACAGAACCTGAAGTGAACAGGGTATAGCTAGAAGCTTCAGATGGCTTTGTTTATGTGCCAGCTGGTTTTATGGTGCTGAACTAACTAACCAGTGTCCACTAAATTTCAGTAGGAAACGGATTCCACTGATCTAAAAAAAATAAGTTCTGGAGAGAACTGGAGTGATAAGGTATCCTTGCTTCCTAGGTCTAGTGTTAGATAAATTCTTTTAGCCGTCTTCACTTAGCAGGGTAAGTAAATCACAGACTGCTGTTAGCAGATTCATGGAAGAAAATTAATAGAATCAGGCGAGATAATCTGATAAGGGTAAATTTGCTGAGGAAACAGTCTTGGCTGGCATCGGAGGGCGAGAAACAACAGTCTGATTACGAAGAGTTGTTATGAATAGGTGAGTTATGGGCTAAATAATCATCAGAGCAATTCAGTCTTTATTAATTTTTCTCTCTTTAAGCAATTCACAGTTGTAAGTTAGAGCCATTCTCTTTGAAAACACATCTTTTATAATTTTTATTAGAGGTAATTTATTATTTGCGTTACCTGTATTTACTTCATAATTGAACATTTTGCATTCAAATTTATGTAATGCATTATGCCTGAGAATATATTTCTGCCTGATTAGCATAAATAGTCACTTCATGAATTACTAACAAAGTTTATCTTAAAATATAGGTTTCTTTTTATTAAGCGGAACACAAACATATGTACAATAAATTCCGTTCTTTTTTTTTCCCCCTAGTGCAGTTAGAGAAAGCAAAGCATAGACAAATGAGACTTGCAGGCTTCCTTCCAAGGGTAACACTCAGATGGGGGACCGTGGGGAGTGGGATGGGAGAATGGCAGGAGGCTCTCTGCTCTTCAAATAATGCTAAGGTTATTTATTGGAGGATGCTTGCAGGAAGCATGAAGTCTCATCACACAGCAAATATATTTATGTCTTCTGCCTGGAAGGGTGAAGACTGTGAAAGCAAATTAGTAGTAATGACAGAGTTTGGGGACTTAGCTTATTTTATTCCTCTTTTATTTGTTTTTGGCTCTTCAGGCTTCTTTAGAATAACAGCACGCAGCCTTTCATGGTTTGCACCAGCTGTGGAAAAACTCTCCTATTCTCTGGGTTGACACACCAGATTTTGCTCATCTCTCCTCCTTTTCTACACCCAGAAGACCCCAGGCGTGGCCTGGCAGATGGAGGCTCTTTAATTTAATAAATTGCTTTGGGGACACATGACTACTGGAATGAAAGGGTTTCTTTGGGTTTCAGACAGTAGGCAGAAATGTAAAATGCTCGCGCTTGTCTCCCTGCTCTTGACATTCCAAATTAACAGATTTCCACACTTGACTCCTTTTTGCCCTTTCTTTTTTCAAGGCATAGCCATTTCCTTAGATCCCCCCCATTCCTTCAATTAGAGACTGCTTATTCTCCATCCTTGCATCTTCATCCCTTTTGATCCCATTTTCACTTATATAGGGAAGGGAGGAATTTGGCTCCAAAGCATTCAGTCCTTCAAAGAATTTTTATTGTCTTCAACTTAAACTGGATTTAAAAAAAAAAAAAAAAAAGTGGGAGGGCATGGTGGAGAGAGAATATAGAGTGCAAACCCCAATGAGTCTTTAGGCAGCTTGTGCCTGTCTTGGTAGGTTGGAGATGGGGGTCAGCCATGTGAAGCACTGCTCACCTGGGCATAGGGTGCTGCATACCCCATGTTTCAGAGGCATTTAGAAACCATCCAACCTGGGACAGAAATGCAGTCCTAGCATCAATCAACTGGGCTTAGAAGCACTAAACTTGTTTCTAATTGTGTTTGGCTGGGGCCCGAGCTACAGGGCTTTTTCAATTCCGGTTTGTATTGATGTTTCTGGGTGTGTCACGGGTGCCCTGGAGCTTTCCCTCATGCTGTTCTGTAAATGTCACCCAGTGACATCCCCACAGCACCTACCTTGAAAAAGAGTTCTTCATCCTCACTCAAATAATAGCTAAGGTTAGATTGATAGATCTGATCATACTTTATTTGTTACTTTTCTGGTTCTGGTGTACATTCTGTTCACTAAGTGTTTAAGTAGAAATAAGACACTGAACAAAAGAACTGCCAGGTTCATTTCCACCCCAGGCTTGTCTTTGGGTGTCAGCCTCTGTCATATTTAGGGTAGGAGTCTGGGTTTTACAGAATGGAATCACAGCACGTACACAGGTCCTTCTTGGTGTTCTCTTCAGAATGCATGTGTGCCAGTCTCAGGGCAGACCCCAGTCCTTCTCTGAAAGCAGAATTTACCTAACAAAATCTCACTGGTGGTGAAGGTGTTTGGAGATACCCCGTTTAACACTTTTCCAGCGGGTGGATCAGATGTGGTGTCACAGGCTGTCGTGGCCCACAGAAACATACCTGGGAGCTTCTTTTCAAACCAGAAGAAAAGAAAGGAATATTAATTTAGCATAGGTTATGACTGCTACCATAGCAGTGTAGGCATAAAATATATTGTTTGTTTGTTTTTTAATAGTGAGGGATCCATGGAAGCCCAAATGCCAAGGACCTGCAGGAGTCCACATGCAATTCCAACATGTCTTTGTTTGCCTCTGATGATGGGCTCACTTCCTGTCAATTTTGCCTTTCATCCTGCCCATCCATTTTGTTTTTTTCAGAGTTTATGAGGCCAGTGAGTAAAATAACTTGTCATGCAAGCCTGATGACTTAAGTTCAATCCACAGAACTCAACATGGAAAGAAAATCCTGGAAGATTGTCTTCTGGCCTCCATGGGTAAGTTGGGAATGTGCCCGCCCCTCTACCCCACACACAATTATTAAATAAAAAAGTTTAAAAATGCTTTGTGTTTTTTTTCTCTTTTATAGGATCAACTCCCTCCTACACATTAAGCTTGATTCTACACTCATGTATATGAGTATATGAATATGCCCATGTGTATTGATAAGATTATTGTGTGCTGAAGAGTCAGGGGGAAATAAATAACTTTCCCTGCTTTTCGTTTCTTCTAAACAAATGGCTAGCATTTGCAACTATGTGTTGCTTTTAAGAGACATGCCCCCTGGTTGCTGATGCCCAGGTAGGACCCCAAGACCATTGTTGCCATCTGAGTGCTTAAGCCCCAGAGCTAAGCTCAATTGCCCAGGCTATCTAGCAATGGCACAGACAGTGTGGCACTCTACCTCCCTGGTCACAGCATGCTGGCTTACTGCAAACCAGCATTTCTCAAACTTCTTTTTCAGACACACAACTTCCAGGGATTGCTATCACATGGTCACTTCTCATGTCCCCTATGTGCCTCTTCGTGTGCTCTGTATGTATGACCCTACATACAGAAATGAACAGCAGCCCCCAGAAGGCTCCCTCACCTTCACTCCAGCCCTTTCCTTGCTTGCCTGAGTCTCTTTGGATAAGAATGTGTTGTTGACTAGTTTTAATTTGCTTCCCAGCTTTGACTCAGCTGCAAATGAAATTCAAGGTTTGCTTGGTTTTTTAAATGACTTTGCCTGTCTGAACCAGATTGGTTTACTCTGGGGACTGTACCTAGGAAATGTCTGGTGCAACCTGGGCCACTGGAGAGCTGCACAAATGGCTGGTTCTCTGAGTTTTTCTAACTCTGCTGAAGTGCCAACACTGAAGGGCCAAAGTCCTGGGCTTCCCAGGAGAGGCTGTCCCTCCCTAATCCCTCAGTAACTTCAAAAGTTGATCCACTGGGTCATTCAAATTCCATAGTAGAGATTTTAAACCGACACAGCTTGTTCAAAAATTATGGTGTGTGTGTGTGTGTGTGTGTGTGTGTGTGTGTGTGTGTGTGTGTGTATGTGTGTGTGTGTGTATACATATGCCTCTGTCCAGATTCCTGTGTGTGGGTGTACAAATATGCATATGAGACTATAATACAACCTTCTCTATTATTCCACAGGTGTCATGAGCCTCTTTTCTTCACTGTTTGAGGCAGATTTTCTTTTTAATTAAAATTTTTTTGGATAATTTTATATACAAACTTTCTTTATATTATTTTCTCCTTTCTTTTCCCCCTTCCAACTCTTCCCATGCCCCCTCTTCTTAAGTGCATGGGCTGTTGTTATTCTTTAATTGTTGCTCTTTTAAACACAAACACACATGCACACACAAACCACTTTCTGAGATAATTTACTACTGTTCATATGTACATGTATTTAGGACTCACTGCATGGGACATGGGACTTGATAACCAAACAGGGGCTCAATCCGTGGAGAAGACCCATTCTCCTTTTCTCGGCTCCATTAATTGCCTGTAGGGTTTATTGGCCTGGAACTTGCCATGTGGGCTAGACTGACAGGCCAGTGAGGCCCAGAAACCCACTTGTCTCCCAACAAGCATGTGCTATTCTGCATGGGTTGTTTTAAAGTGTGGGTTTGGGGAAAATCAAACTCAGGTTCTCATGCTTGCAGGGTAGACACTTTACCAACTGAGCTATCACCCCAGCCCTATTGTGCTGACTTTAGTCAATTGCTCCATCTGGGTGTCAGACATGTGTCTTGTTGATAGATTCTAAAACAACTTCTGTTTTGGATAGTGTGGATAAAGCTCTCCATGAGAGTATAGATCACTAGGTAACCTGGATGTTTCACATCAGCCTGTCTTCATAGTCAAAATCCACAGCACTTGTCCTAGATTGGGAACCCCCCCAAAGAGTAATAACAAATAATTAATCTCTGAAAGAACTCTGTGTGGGTAACACAGCTTACGGGGATCCTTTCTTTCCTCTCTGGTTTTGCTTTTGCTTAGATCACCAACTTTCCTGCCTTTTCCTGATGCCAATTTTGAGGTCAGGAGGCTCCAAGGCATTTTCTGAAACAGAAGAGCTCTGGGTGCCACGTCTACCTTTGAATGCAGCTTGTCTCTCTACTGGTCTCTTAAAGGAACCTAAATGTGCAGCTTTTGCAAAACCTCCCCTCTGAGGCTCATACCTCCCTTCCTTTCTGAGAAAGCAGCAGCAAACAGCCTGTGAGTTATTTATGACCTATGTCTGATTTGTGCCCAAGAGAGGCTGGCACAAGCTGGTCAGCAGACCTGGCCCTGGATCCTTGGGGCCCAGAAGAATAGAGGGAACTCTTCAGAGAAGTACCTGTGCCTTTGACCCCAGGTGCTGGGAAAAAGGGGAAAGGTATGCCCATCGGTTGCTCTGGTCATGAGACAATACTCTAGCAGGCTAGGCTGCTGAAGGGGGTGGGAATGAGGGCATTGTCTCAAGGACAGTGCTCAAGCTGCATGCTTCCCCACAGCAGGGCTCCTGGTTGTCTTCCTCCAGCTCCTCTTTCAGGGTGCAAAAGGACTAGGTTGGCTAAGAATCTGGCTAGGTGATACTATGGGCATGCCCCCACTCCAGCCCTACAAAGCTCAATGTAAGGCAGATAACCAGAGTGGTCACCCATAGACAGGATGAACCACTGTGGAACTTTCATAGGTGACAATGGCCAAGTCAGACAGACTCTCTTTGAGATCACCAGCTAGGTGGGGTCCAAAGGGCAGGGCCACACCTCATGCATCTCCAAGCTGAGAAGCAGCTGGTTTAAGCAGATATTCTGAACATTGGGTGATACCATGGCAACCAACAACCTCATGGATTACTAAGGGTCACCACCAGCCAGCTACTTCTCAGACCTGGTGTGAATCCTGCTTTTTCTAGGGCTGAGAACCCTACCTAAGAATCCCGATAATCCTAGGGCAAGTGTCCTACCTGAACCTCAGTCTTTTTTTCCTCAACCAGAAGTAGACAGGGGCTTCATGAGAACGGCATACATAGGAACCAGATACTTGGCATTGTGCCTCCCGTGTGGGGTATGTGCAGAAGAACTCACTCTCTGTGTGTGCCAGGGACTGAATATGCTTCTCTGTCTACACCAGCTCCCACTAGCACTTGGAAAAAGTCTCTCTCTCTCTCTCTCTCTCTCTCTCTCTCTCTCTTCCTTGTTCTCGTCTTACTCCTCCCTTTCTCTCCTCCCCTTCCTCTCCCCTCTCAGGAGGATCTCACTTACCTGGAATTTCATGCACTCTACCTTTCCTGCCTGCTGTCCTAATTTCTGGCTCATATAAATCTCTCCTTGGAACTTAAGGTTTCTGTAAGAAAGACACCATACCAGATCTTCTTAAATAATACCTCCCAGCACAGGCCAGGCACATAGGGAAGACCTTGGCCTTGAGTCCTCATGGTGTCTTGTTAGCTTCTTACCTCCACGAGCACCTGGGATCCTAACTAACAGAACATCTCTTGTCTCTTCTTCCCATAAACCCACCATAAATGCTTGGTATATAGTAAGCATACAAGACATGCTTGCCAAGACATGTCTGATCTTGCATAAAAAATAATTCTAGCCAGAAAGTTATAGAAAGACAACTTTGGTAAGTACAGGGTGGCTAGCCACTCTGCTACAAGAAGGCTTTCACATTTACCTTCTGCTACCATGCCTCGATACCAGGGTACCTTACTGGCATAACCTACATCTTTCCAGGGTGGAATGAGCTGAAAGGTATGATGGAGATGCACGGGTCCAGGAGCCAAGACAAAATGCAATCTATCTTGCTGGGATGCATAACAGGATGCAAGCAGGGATGCACAGATGCATCTGGGTGTAAGTCAGATATGTGTTGCTGCTATGGCCCTGCTCCAGCTTTGCACCATAGCTGCTTCCCTGGGGCTTCGAGGCACAGACACTTTTGTAATCCCTCTTTAGTAATACCAGGCCTGTCCCTATTTCAACACACCCAGATCCTGCCCATCCCTCCAGGCATGGCTCACAGGCAGTGTTGCACCCAAAGCTCTTAGCATCTGGCATGCATTTGATAAAGGTGAACAGTCTAGCACCAGTTCAGATCCCAAAGGGCAGAAGCCACACAGCACAGCTTTAGGAAGCAGCTCATAATCAGGCAGGACTGTGGTTTTTGGTGTGTGATCTTGGAGGTGTTGTGTGTGTGTCTTCCCAGTCTCAAGTCTCGCTATGCATAAAGCAATGCCATGCAGACATCAAACTTCATGGGCTCAAACAAAAGGGGAACTCAAAGATTCATAGGATGCAAAGCTCCATGGTCAGAGCTGGGCTGGAACCTGACTGGGGACAGGCATCATGTGCTCTCATTGGAGCCCCCTTCTTGCCATCTGTGTGCGCTCCAGAACAGAACTTCATGTGACCAGAGTGGCAAGGGCCACTCTAGCCCTAAGTACTCCATGGCTGGATCCAGAGAGTAAGTAGAGGCCTCAATGAGGGTCATCAAAGCCATGGTTTGGGTGGCAACAGGCTGGCTCATTGGTTGGGTCATATGCACATCTCTGAGACCAACCCTGTAGCAAAGTGATAACATGTCAGATTGGATCAGACTTGGACCCAGAAAGTGGGAGGGACAGGGACCTAGGGAACAATCTGAACTTTTCTTAGGGAGCTAGAGGAATTCTATCCTAAGTGACCCAATGGAGCCAACCACCAAATTAAAACATTACTAACAGCCAACAAGTATCTGATACTCACCAGGCCCTGACCTCAGTTTGAACTCATTGGGGCATCATAGTAGCCCTGTAAGGTTTATGTTAATAACACTCCCTCTAACCACCTAACCAAGGACAAAGCTGAGACACTCCCTGGCTTCCCTGCAGGTACTCCCTCAGAGGGCTGTTCTTACAGCATGTGGTGAGCGGATGGCAACAGTTATGCTTCCAGACATGGCTTCAAAGTTCACCCTCAAAATCCTTTATAATCTATCATAAGGAGACAGTCAAGAAAACAGATAGTAAATTGGAGTCAAACATGACCTGACATGACAGTTTGCAGTATAGACTCATGTAAATAGTTTATGAGATGACACAGTAAGAGGCCATGGTCTTACCATGACAGGCAGTGGTAAGCGGTCCATCTCAGTATGGGGCTCAGAGAGGTGCCCAGTGAGTGTTAGCCAGCAGACCAAATGACTGGTTTTATGTGCACAGCATGAGTCCTTTGATCTGTGGCCCTTGTTCCTGCCACTACAACACATTATTGTAACATTTTTATGTTCCCTTCTGCCTTCAAAGAAAAGCAAAGGACTCGAGTATGATGGAAGAACAGCCATGGAAGAATGCCCTGCCGTTTCTTTCACTGGTGGCGCATGTGTAAGGATGCCAGGCTGGCCCTGTGTCATTGCCACTGTCTTTCTGGATGTTCTTGGTGGAAAAGTTCTGGAGAAATCTGCTTTATAGGCAGGAAGAAAAGGAGTGGCAGAAACACAAGAAATTGTAGTTCCTTGCCCTCTTTGTAAAAATGTTCATCTTTTTTGGGAATTTGCAGAACTATCCCCAAGTTGATATCAGTGCCACACAAACATGTTTTGTTCTGCCTGTTGGGTTTGGCTGAGCGGGGAGGTGCAAAGGGGGCAGGGAGTTTAGTCAGTAATGCATTAGCTGTACAAGAGTGAGGACCTGAGTTTAGTCCACAGAACCTGTGCAGAAAGCTGGGCCTGGTTCTTTGTGGAATCCCAGGACTGGAAAGGCAGAGCCAGGTGGATGTCTGCAGCTTGATGGGCAGCTAGGCTAGCCTGCTTAGTGAACTCTAAGTTAGTGTGAGACCCTGTCTCAATCAAACAAGATGAAATATGCCTGAGAGCAATACCCAGTTCTGACCTCTGGCCTCCATAAGAAGATACACACAGATTGCACACATACCTAATGATATACCAACCTGAATATAGACACACACACACACACACACACACACACACACACACACACACACACACACTTTGTTTTTTCTTATTGATGGAGTTGGTAGTCTCTTCCACTATCTTAAGGTAATATCAAGGTAATAAATAACCCTTTATTTCTTCACTTCCCTCCTGGCTGTCATCTTGGAATTGAGCATTGTTGTGAGGCCCTTACCCAAAGCATCAGAGTCATTATAGAATTGCTTCTGAAATCAGGCTCCCATTGGAATCAGAATGGCCGACATCTCTCTCCCTCCACCATCCTGGTGTGTAATCCTTAATCCTTGTGTGATTTCAGGTCCCTATAAGTGACTCAGAGTAGAGTCATTATGCAACACCCACCAACTTTATTGGTATTTACCGTCAGAGAGGTCTGTTCCCCAAAACTGAGCTGCAAGTAGCTACAGTGCCGGTCCTTCTTGGCTATTGCACAAGTCCATGCATTTTGTTTGCTTTGGAATTACATCGCAAACGTGTGCACCAGCATGTGTTTTATTATCCATTTTATATGTCTCAGGGAAGAGGGGTTCCAGATAAAGTTATTCTGTGTCTGTCCAGTAACATCTTGATGATTTGGTAGTGAGGAGGATGTGGCCACTAAGCAATAGTGAATCCTCTATTAAGAAAAGAAGAAAATGGAGAAGTGAGTCCATAATAATACAAACTAAGAATCTGGAAAACAGTCTAAAATGTATGTTCTTGTTCCAACAACAAATAAATGCACTAGAGAAGAAGAGGGGGTGATGGGTAACAGGGGAGCAGCCACAGACTAAAGCAGACACTCTTTTAGGTCCAAGAGAAGGATCTTTAACACAGAGGGGTTGCAGCAGTGGTTTGAACGTGGCTCCTTGAGAGAGATGAGGGGCAGAAATCAGTCTTCCCTTGTCTTTGGTTCTACTTTCTTCAGTTTCAGTAATTCATAGGCATCCCAGATCTAGAAATGCTAGCTGGGAAAAACTAGAAATAAAAAGTCAATGAGTTTGCAACTGAACACCATTCTGAATAGCATAATGAAATCTCGCCACATCACACTTCATCCCATCTAGAATATGAATCATCTCTGCTTTCAGTGTGTCTGCAGTGTATGTACTACCCACCCATTATTCACTTAGTTGCCATTGGTTACCTAATGGATGATCTTAGTATTTGCATTCAGGTACACACTGGGGGGCTGGAATGTCTTTCCCTGTAGATATTGATGTGGGAGCATCAGAGTCTGCTGTACTCTGCTTCTCATCTGTGGTCAAGGTAGTGTAGTTACTCTAACAGTGATGCTTACAGCTCCCACATGCTCTCTGGCAGGTGCATCTTAGCCCATCCTCCTCCTTGTCAGACTAACAGACTCATATTTACTTCTGAGAGAAGTCCCTTCTTGGAAGATTTTTGTTCATTGCTAAACCAAGTGGCTGACACACCTCTGCTCTGTTCAGTGGACCCTCTGGTTTGGCATTTGTGACTGACATACAGTGTAACTAAAGATGCATTTCAATATTTAAAATGTTGCATGAAGGTTCCCATGTAGTGTAAGTAATAGCCTAGACATATCTGGGGGATCCTTTACCAGCCTCTCCCAGGCCTCACATATTACACAGCAATTGTAAAATAGTACAAGCCGGGAGTGTGGCATTGTTTCAACCCATCCATCTTATGTGAATTTCATTCTCTCTCTCTCTCTCTCTCTCTCTCTCTCTCTCTCTCTCTCTCTCTCTCTCTCTCCCTCTCTCTCTCTCCTTCCTCTCCTTCTTTCTGTGTGTGTTGCCCATATGTGTATTTGTGTGTTTCATTTCTTGTGATTTTACCAAATTGTGTCTATCCTAGTAAAGACTTTGTTACAGCTAACTCTCTCCACAGCTGTCCCTTTACTCCATCTCCTCACTCTGTGAGTGACTGGAGCAGGATATCTAAGTCCTGGTTCCAGTTGAATCAGATCCCAGGCCCCAGGTTCCAGCATGAATATGAATAGGTTGGAATTCTCTTGAAGCAAGGGAATTGGAAATCCAGAACTCTTTATACGAAGTTTTTTTTTTTTTTTTTTTTTTTTTTTCTGCAAAGGGAAGAAAAGCATCCAAAACACTAAGCACCAAGGATGCAGAATGTAGTGCCTTCCCCACCACAGAGGATTGTGAAGACCCTGAGGATAATGATGCCTTCGAATTATCTTGTAAAACCACTTCTTCAGTGATCCAAGCCTGTTTGCCTGCTTCAAGGAAGGCATCGATTTCTGTGTGAAGACAGAAAGGAGCACCAAGGTGTCTGGATCTGTCTGACTCCTGCATTGTTTGTCTACAATGATGGGCCTTTGAGGTAAGGCATTCATCATGGACTCGTCACAGGCTTCCTTGCTACCAGGCATCTCTCACAGAAGTTACCTGCCCTTGAAACTAGTAATAATTCCACCCATAGTAGACTCATACTACATACCAAGCCAGAAATGATGATGTAGATGAGCTAGGGATTGTGGACACTCATTGTAAGACTCAGGTTTTCTCTTCACTAGACTATTTCATGATGAACCTTGAAAGAAATTCCCCTGCACAGTTCCCTGGCATCTCTTGGGTTCCAACTGCAGTGTTTCAGAGACTTTCTAGAGTTGCATTGTTCCTCTTCTGTATTTTCATGTGCTTGCCCTACATACAAAGCCACCCAGGAGACTCTGGAATATCGACACTACAAAGATCAGACAATAGTCAAGTATGTCAGATAATGCTGAGTTCATCCCAAGTCTCAGATTGGCAAAGGAGTGACCTGTGGGTGTGTTGTTGAGATCACAGGTCACAGCTCCACTAACTGGCAACTTGTTGTATGTAAGGCTTTGTGGCAGTCTCAAGGAAAAGGGTTCAAAAGGTTTTCCTCTCTGTATCATTCCATCTGTTCATCTATCCACCCACCCAATTGGTCTTTTGTCTTTCTGTTTATGCGTTTGTTCATATATATATATATATATATATATATATATATATATATATATATCCATCCACTCATACAGTCACCCAACTATCCATCCACCTGTCCATCTGCCCACTTGCCTACCCACCAGCCTGCCTACCTGTCCATCTAATTATTCCTCCACCCATACATCCACTCACCTATCCCACAGGTCCTTTGTCTGCCTTTATGTCCCCTTATCTATCTGTCCATCCACCTAGCCAATAATTATTATGTGCAGAATATAGCAACATTTTAAATAGTCCCACAGGAATATGAAAATGACATTATGACAAGAGTAGCTTTTGAATTTCTTTGAAATATCTTCCAGACACACCTTTTAATATTAAAAGAACTAACACTTCAGAGTATATGTGGGGTGGGTTCTTAGTGACAGCTTCCCCCAAATAGTGTTAATTTCTTCCTTTGTTAAATAATATTGTATCTTGAAAATTTGAACAGAAAGCTAAGCTCTTGTGGATATGTTCCCCATGCACAAGGTCAGGTGTATTTTATAGTGATGTTTTTCAAAAATGAAACCCTCATGTAATAATTTAAGTATGTATGTATCTATGTAGAGGTATTTACATGATATACATATATATTTGTAGGTAGCACACATGTGTATCATTTTCCTGATGCCTACTCAGATTGTCCAAATATTGAATGTACTATCATTACCCCATCTCACCTATGGAATAATACACTCTCCTGGGAACCTTTCTGAGCATTCCTAAGGCTTGACTGTGATGCCCACATAACACTGATGGAAGGTCATGTCAGTGACTCATTTTCCATGAGCTCCTGTCTTTCCATGAGAAAGTGGGCTCTAGCATTTTTGTAAAGGTGTAAAGATATGTTTGAGCCCAGTCCAAAGAGTAGTGTGAGCCCCTGAAACAATTGCCATATGAGCTGTTGATGGACACCTCTATCATTTTCACTGTTCTGATCTCCTGAAGCTTCTAGGGATGAAATCCCACCTGCTAATCACTTGACTCCTTCCAATTCTGTGACCTGTTCTAACTGCAAATGCCTTCGTTGCTGAGTACTTGCCTGTAGATCTTGAACACAACTTCCTTAAATTACAGGACAGGATTCTAGGAAGAGGAAAGCAGGGATACAGAGCCAGGGAAGAGTGAAGCCAGGGATTAACCCTGTGCTCAAGTGGGTGTTCTCTTGAGACAAAGACTGGGATGAATACATGAGGCACTGACACAGCTGGGTCTGTGTGCTGCATTGCGTTTCACAATTTATATGGACTAGCCAGGGAAGGCTGGGGCTTAGGGCACGTATCCCTATGTAAGTTGTAGAGTCAAATAGTTTCAACACACATTCAGCACTCAGGCTTCACACAGCTTGGGAGAAGTAAGGTTTTCATCTTGCCTTAACCGATCCTCCGATACTATAGATTTCTTCACAGATCTTTGTAATGGATTCATTGCTCAGACAGGCCAGGTATGATGCTACAGGCATTCAATCCTAACACTTCAGAGGCGAGGGCAGGAAGATTAGCAGTTCAAGGCCAGCCTTGGCTATACAGTGAGTTTGAGGTTAGCCAGGGACTCAGAAAACCATTCCAAACCAAAAAAAAAAAAAAAAAAAAAAAAAAAAAAAAAAAACAAAATCCAAGGGTCCTTCAGAAAGAATCTTTTCAGCTCTCCAGGCTTTTCTTACTCATCAGAACAATGTCAATATTTTGTTGAAGGGTCACTAAATTTTCTCTACTAGAAGCCTACCATCTGTCCATCCATTCATATTTTTTTTTCAAAACTCTTTACCACAAAGTATGCTAATGTCTCCCATAACTTCTAGCACAGGATAGCCAGAAATACTGGCTCTCTTCTGATTTCTATCCTGAGAAATTCCAATATACCTGTAGGAATATTATCTTTACAGCAGAAGCTGTTCATTTAGTGTAGTCACATATTTATCTGTAGTTAGTTATTGCAGATACTGACTCCTGTCTAATTTCTTTAAAATGTCTTCTAGAAAATAAAATCTCTTACCCAAGCTGTGGTTGAGGTCAAGGTCTAACATCTCCTAATTTGGGACCTATGCTCTCCCACTATCTGCATGGCCTCCTATATTTTCTTCCACTGTCTGCATAGCCTCATTCTAAGCTACTGTGAGACTTGGCTTACTTGTGTATGGCATGGGCTGCCAACATCTTTGGGAGGCTCTTTGACAGGTAAGATCCAGGCAGAGCCCAACACCTGTATGCTCTCTGGACAGACACAGCTACTGCTGTTGTTATTAATCCTGAACTTTTAGGTGGGATTCATAGAAACACGTGACTCAGCTTGTTTTGCTTCAGAGAACCGGAAGTTGAAGCCTGCTCCACAGAGGAAGTTTTGCGGTTTAGAAAGGGAGAGAAAATTATATACCCAAATGACCTTTCCCCCTAACTAAAACACACAGAAAACTAATTAGCCAGGCCCTAATTGGGTTGAAGTTGGAGTTTAAAGGGGAAAGTTACTCAGTGGGGATATGACAGTCTACCCTGTAGACTTTACAGGGTCCTCTATTTGCTCTCAGTGACTTCTGTATTATATTTGTTCAGCTTTCACATGGAATGGCTTGGCAGCCAGCTCCTTCTGTGGTCTCAAGCCAGGAGCCAGGAAGTTGGGTGTTGGTCTGGGATGATGAGGGGCACCAAGGTTCTGAGTTCTTCTCTGGTTGCACCCACTGTGTATTTTCCTGAACTGGAAGACAAAATTCCTAATAGCCTTTACTGGGAACCCCGACAGGCCACCTGCTAAGGTAGAAAACACAAAGGTTCTGTGGAAGGGTACACACACTGTGTCTCTAAGAGATATATGTGCAAGGGAGTGCTGTGCGGCAAAGGACCTGGGGCTCAGATCAGCTTGTGGTGAGCATCCACCCACACCAAGGAGTCAAGATGACTGCACTGTGTGAGGGCGGCAGTACAGGTTTCGAAAACAAAGCCTGCCTGCCTCCTCGGTGGTGACATGCTTGCTGGGAAACCAAGGTCAGTGACTATGTCTGGTTGCAAGCTCAGTTCTGCCCCAAACCACTTGGTTTTTACATGGTGGGATTTGAGGGCTAACCTCAACTCTGCAAAATCCAAGGAGATTAACTCCAGGTCAGTTAACTCTTGTGCAGACTTGGTGTTGTTATTGAGACAGGGTCTCCCTATGTATCCTTAGCCTGGAATGTATTCTATAGATCCCGCTGGTCTCTAACTTTTCTGCCTCCTAAGTGCTGGGATTAAAGGTGAACACCACCACACCTGACTTGTGCAGACCTGGTGATGTTGGAAGGTGAAGGAAAGCCTAATCTATATCACTTACTTTACTTCCACACACTC
This sequence comes from Phodopus roborovskii, assembly GCF_943737965.1. Lineage (NCBI taxonomy): Eukaryota > Metazoa > Chordata > Mammalia > Rodentia > Cricetidae > Phodopus > Phodopus roborovskii. The sequence goes on along the minus strand of NW_026126558.1, from coordinate 13,173,773 downwards.
ACCTCCCATGCCTGGTTTATGCTGGCACTGTAGCCTGGTAAATGCAGTTAGCAGCATGCATCACTATTACACACCCACCTTGCAACCTTCATATATGAATCAAGATGGGGAAGATAATTCAAGGGGATTGAAGAATGAAGAATTGGGTCTGGTGAGGTGGCTCAGCTGGGAAAGGTGCTTGTTGCCAAACAGAAAACCAGAGTTCAATTTTTAGGCTCCATATGGCCAAAGGAGTGAACCAAATCTAAAGTTTGTCTTCTGATTCCTGTCCCGACACACAAATGTAAAAATAAAAACATTGGAGTAATGGAATCAACTGGTTACTGAAGACAGAACCTACTTAGGACATCAAATCTGGAGCCATCTGCTCATCCTCAACTACAGATGTCCACTGAACGAGATAAAAACTTCATTGTGTGAGTTCCATATGCTATCTTACTAGAAGCCAAGAACATTCTAATTCACAAGGTTCCTTCAAAATCCTTCAGTCGTTGCCTCCTAACCTACTTTTCATAGTTCCTTTACAGAGTTAATTAATAATTGTTATCTGTTTCTCCATATAACTAGGTGTTCTTTTAGGACATGAGTGGTGTCTTAATATCACATTCCCCAAAGGGTACAGTAGCAAAGAGTGTACTGAATGAATGGATGGATGACTACATGAATGAGTTAATGAATGAGCAGATGGATTGATGAATAAATGAATGAATGGAAGAATGGGTAGATAAATGAATGGGTGGATGGATGAATACCTGAATGAGAAAATGGATGAATGAATGAGGTCAATAATTTGGAAAACTAAATACTTCAGAGGCTGTAAGGAGGAATAGACCCTGGTTAGCTTTTGGGTTTCAGGGAAACTTCCTCATCTCAAGATCAATTCCTGCTCCAACCTTGAAGTCTCTTATGAGGACCAAAACATGTTCACTCTTCATTATAATTTAAAACAGATTAAACTCTCTCCTCCCCCAAAAGATGACACAAGGAAAACTTGACATCTCCTTATGATGAATTATGTGTCTCTGCGTCTTTCTTCATCTTTTTTTTATTCTATTTTCATTTTTCATCAGCACAAAAGAATGCTCTTTTCATTTTTGATTTTACCAGAAGTCATACTTGTGTGGATGAAGAGGTCAGATAAGTTTCTCAGTAAAGGAAACAGGGCACTTCTCTCTGTACATTGGAGATTGACTGGGGAAGCCAGCTGCCACAATACACACCACACCCTTTCCACAAGAAACTGAATTTTTAAGACTTTATGGACCTGAGCCTAACTGTTTTGTTGGTGTCCTTGGGGCTAAAAGTAACCGTTTTCTGGCCAAGGGGACTGGAAATGATGACAAGAAAGAAACAGGTTTAAATTTGCTTTACAAAGCAACATCATCTCCCAAGTTTTATTTCTCATTCAATTGCAAGCGAACTGTCTTGGAGGATAATGGTACAAGAACAGAATTGTCAAGATGAAGTTAAGTCAGGTACCTTTATCATTTATTTATTCTACTTTTCTTTAAAAGATAGCTTTGAGGCTAGGAGATGGCATAGTGGCTAAGAGTGCTTGCTGCACAAGTAGGAGGACCTGAGTTCAAATCCCCAGCATTCGCATGACAAACTGAGTGTGCAGACCACTTGGGGTTAGATACAGGGTTCACTAGGGCTTGCTGGCTGTCAGTGAGAGAGCCCATCTTATGGGGTTATGGTGAAGAGTGATACAGCAAATACCTGATGTTTCCTAGATTTTGTACAAGTACATGAAGGAGTGCATAGGCACTTATCACGCGTGTGTGTGCGCGCGCCCACACACACACACACACACACACACACACACACACACACACACCACATACATACACAGATCACACAAAAAAGACATCCTTATTGGCATGTAGGTCAGATACCATAGGACACACCCATTTGAAGCATAGAATTCTGTGGTCCATTAATACATTCATAAGGTTGAGAACCATGACCTTTGTGCCAATCTGGAGCATTCTCATTTTTCTGACAAAAATCTCCTTATCTATTATGGGTTACTTCTGTGGCAATCACCCATCAATTTCTTTTTCTCTGTAGATGCACAGGTTTGGGATATTTCAAGGAACTCAATCCCATAGCACACATCCCTCTGTGACTGGCCTCTCTGCAGTGTAACATCTTTGAGACCTACTCCTGTTGTAAGTGCTAGGCCTTTATTCTTTCTTATGGCTAATAGTATTCTCCTCTCGATGTGCACCCTGTGGCAATCTGGATGAGAAATGTCCCCCCTTGGACATTGGACCCTTAGTCCCCAGATGGTGACACTGTTTGGGGAGTTTTAGGAAATATGGCCTTGCTGGAGGAATTGTGTCACTGGGGGTGAGCTTTAAGAGTTTTAACCCTCAAACAACTTCCATTTAATTCTCTGCTTTGTGTTTACAGTTGAAGATATGAGCTCTCCACAACATGTTCCAGCCATCCACCATACCTATTGCTTTCTGCCATGATGTTCTTGTCATTACAGACTCTGAAACCATAAGCCAAAATAAATGACTTATTATCCAAGTTGCTTCAGCCTTGGTGTTTTAGCATACAAGCAGGAAAGTAACTAACACATACCTCAGCTTGTTTATCCCTCTCACTTTTGGGGTACTGGAGATTGCTCTCCGGGTCTCACATAAACCTTGCACATACTGTACCACTGAGACATACCACCAACCTATCTGTTGTTTCTTGATAGCCTTACAAGTTACACCTACATTTTGACTGCTGTGAGCAATGCTACTGAGCACATTCATGCACAATCTTTTGGGTGGCTGTATTTTCCTTTCTCTTGAATATGTAGCTACAGTAGAATCACTGGGTCACATCATATGGCATAATTTAGCCATTGAATGGATAAAATAGGGTCCCCGTATTCTCCTGGAACCACATAATGGTTCGCCTCTTCATTTTTGTTCTTATGGCTAGGTCTTCTAATCTTGATGAAAAAAGTAGTCTCTCATCCAACAAATAAGTTGAGAGCCTATGTTGTACATGAGAAGAATGAAGATCTATTTAGGAAGATGGAGTTGAAACATTAAGTAGTCCACACTTTTCACTGTGTGCAGCTATTAACTCACTGGAATAAAAGGTCAGCTCTTTGTGAAGATCCAGAAGCCCCCTTCTTGTGGGTAATCTTCTAATCCCTGAAATACTGTCTCTTTCCTGGTCCAAGCCTTCATACAAGCCTTCATACAAGCCTTCTGTTTTTACTCTACCAAGGCTAGAGTGTGCCATTTCTCAAAACTCTGGGTGCATGAATGAATAAATAAACCAAAATCATTGCATCACTGCAAGAAATCGTGTCTGAAGGTCACACAACCTTCTGGTGATGGCAGAGTCCTCACCAGATTCCCACAGCAGAGAGAATTTCCTGTTTCACTCCTTTCTTTCAGTTAGTGTGACAGTTCATTGTGATCTCAGCTTGACAGGGGTATCTTACAGTGTGTCTGAGGATGTTTCTGGAGAGGCCTAATTGAGGAGAAAATTACCCACTGGGAATGTGGGTAGCACCATCCCATTGGATAAATATTCATAACTCTCTGATCCCCAACCATGGATGCAATGTGTCCAGCTGCCTCATTCTCCCACCCCCATTCCCTCTGCACCATGGTGGACTGTGTCCCCTTAACTGCCATCAGTTCTAACAAACTCTCCCTTACTTAAGTTGATTTTTATAGGACATTTTGCTCCAATTGAGGACAGCAATTGATACAACTGGTGCTCTAATATCCAACCCTTTACTGAAGACCACTTTCATCTCTGGGTTCCCAGATGCAGCAGTGTTGGTGTTTAGGTTGAATAACCATTTGTGCACTGAAGGGCACTGAGCAACATCCCTGCCACTCCTCCCCCATCATTGGATGTCAGTAGCAACCTCCATCACTCCAAGGTTATAACAAAATGTGTCCAGACATGGCCAGATGTCCCCAGGGGAACAAAATTGTTCAGTAGAGAACTACAACTCTGTAGCTATTGTCTTGTTCAATGGACAATAGTGCTCAGAATAGCCAAAGGCATTCTCTAGCTCCTGTTCACCAGGGAAAGATTGTCCTTCAATTCCCCTTTAACAGGCCAAGAAATGACTGATATATTTTTTGGTGGAATCTTAACCAAAAATTTGAAATCCAATAGATTTTATGACTGACAAAGTTAACAAAAGTATTTAATTGAATGGAATTCATTTTTCTGGAAAGTTCTTCCATAAGTACCAACCTAATGGGATTTTCAGTATCTCAATTCAGTTATGTAATCTCAGCCCACATAGGAGATTTGTCCTAACAGTAACTTCTGAGTTGTTTAGCACATCCTTCCTTAGGATTAGATCCCCAGGAAGCTATGGTAACAAACAAAGAAAAGCAATTTTCATACAGAGAGATACATGACAAATGGTGTCTAGTTTTAAGAATTTTGTGAACATTTCAACATTTTGTATCTTCCTCAGTGGTCAACCTTAGGGCCAATTCTGAGATGTAGAAATAATCCCAGTTGCTCCAAGGCAGCTCCCACCCCTCCTGATCTGGGATGCTATTGGGCTCCTGTAGAGCTATTATTCCCCCTTGGGAGGTAAGATTGGAACTACCATCATGAACTCCCATGAAAATACAGTTAGCAAACGCATCCAAAATACAAGACCCCTACCACCATAGTCAATAAATTTCCACCATGAATATTAAAATTTTAATTAAAATCCAATGACATAGTATATTCAGAAACGTACCAAGACCCTTTAGAGGCAGGGCATCTGTGATTCAGCTATCCCTTTCTCCATCCATCAGACCAACTTCCTGGGTTACACCACAGGTTACAAGGCTGATGTTTTAACAGTTGGATGGTGTGCAGGTAAAGCCTAAGACTATAAACACAGTGGCACTTAAAAAGTGGAGCCACTGGCCAGCATCCCTCTGCCTGCCACCATAAACCAGAGTCCTCTCACTGGGGATTAGGAGCTAAGGGCTTTGCCAGAGGAGGCCTGCCTGAGGGAAACATAAAGATCCCAAGAGCAAGCTGAAGTTTTCAGGTGAAAATGTTCAGAGACAGAGATTCTTGGACAACTTTGGTTCTTGTTTCCAATAAGACTTCCTAGGGTCTTGGCTTTGGCTGTCTTCCAGAGTGGAACAGCCAGGCTCACGCTAGGCGCTCTCACACTGTGGGACAAAACCTTATTTAATAGCTGTATTAATTAAAACTTCACACTGTGGGGCTGGAGGGGATTCATAGCAGAATGTCTTCATGGTGTTAGAAATGCTCCTGGGTGATTTCCTGTGTCTGCCAGACCAGGAGGATTTCCTGCTATGCCTATTTCCTTCTTTCCTCCTTCCCTTTCTTTCTTTCCTTCCTTCCTATTTCTCTTCCTTCATTTCTTTCCTCCCTCCCTCCTTTTCTTATTGCATTTACAAGCACTCCCTTTGTCCCACAGTTCCTTAAATTCATCTGCAAATGTATGCTGCAGATTGACCTTAACTGAGTGACCTCTGCACTTTGACAAAGGCAGTTCAATGTGCTTTCCTACAACAGCTGCCAAATAAGTTAGGATGGCAGGATTTCTGTCTTCTTTTTCTCCTGTGATCCTAGCTTATTTCTCCTTCTGCTTCCTTTCCCTTCCCTTCCCTTCCCATTATCATTATCAGAACTTGTTTTAACAGGGTGGATATTATATATGATATAGTTTGCATTACATTTTATTTAATGGTGCATGTGTGAGCATGCACCACCTTGTGAGTATGGAGTTCAGAGTACCATTTGTAGGAGTTTATTTTCTCCTCTACCCTGTTGGTCTGGAGGATGGAGCTAAGATCCACAGGCTTGCAACAGGCATCTTTATTAGCTGAGCCATCTCACTGGCCCCTATAAATATTATTTAGTTTTTTAAATTTGATTATATTTGTCTTTTGGCAATTCCATGTATGTATATATTGTGACTGAACATTCTGGAATCTCCCCTTACATTGCAAACCTGCTCCCTAACGCTGACTTGATTTAACATAGTTTGTGGCTGCCTGTCCTCTAGCCACAGCTTCACTTTCTCTTTGTCCCCTTTGGTACCTCTTCATGCTCTTCCCCACCCCAGGGCTGTGTGTGTTTGCTGCTCTTTCCCAGCATATTATTTCATATCCTACTTGCCCAGTCAACTCCGTGTTTGTTTATAGACTGTAGGCTACGTGTCACTTTTCTTTGTTTGTTTGATGTTTTAGTAGAAATAAAAGATGGGCAAAAAGGAAGGAAAGAAGGAAATAGCAGGCTAGCAGCAGAGAGTTGGTTCTCCACAGAAGGGACACTTCTTCTTCACCAGATCTTGCCTTCCAAAGTGCCTGGCACAATATTTAGCAGCATAGCAAGTACTTCATACCTTGTTCAGGCAGAGAATGAAATGCTGGGGGAAGTGTCCTTATCAGCCCACCTTGGAGTCTTCTGATGCTCTTTTTTTGAGATCTTTTCTAAAATGTAATCCACCTCCACTAAATCTGATGCAGTGATCTTGCCTTTGTTCATATCTGGTCATATATATATATATATATATATATATATATATATATATATATTCAACTCAGCTGGTAAAGCACTCACTGTGCATGCCTGGCAACTGGAGTTTTACCTCCAGAATCCCAGTAAAGGTGGAGGGAGAGAACCAACTCCACAGAGTTGTCCTCTGACATCTATATGCATGACACTGCACGTGTGTGTCCTCCTCACATCACACACAGTATAAAGTAAATCAATATATAACAACCTACAAGATGGAAATACAAATGTACTTCAATCTCTCTTAAAGCCTGCAGCTGTTCGTCATCCTTAGTGTAAAGGCTCACTCATGTGCATGAGCGGGAGAGGTTCACTGGTCAACTTAGGTCACACCAATGACTTTGTGATCTCTGCATACTTCATTTCTACTGTCAGTGATTCCCAGGCCCACCTACCCATGCTTGCAGATTCTAGAATGCACTCTACTTTGCCAAACATCTGGATATTCACATGTGTTCTTCCTCTTTGTCCTTTAGCTAAATCTCATTGGATCTCAAAACTGATCAATTCTCATGTCCTTGAGGAATTTTTCTGACCCTCCTGTCTCATCCAGGCCACCTTGGATATTCTTTCTTCTTGTCCTTCCACCTCTTTGGACTATTTTCATGTAAATGTTGACAATCCTATCTTGTAATTACTCGTTTTGGAGTCTGAAGTCAGACACAATGCCTAGATCTGTCTTGTACTCTTGTACCTTGATGCCCTATAAGCTCTATCAAGGGTTCATAAATTTTTGTGGAAGAACAGATTTGATGGATGAATGAAGAGTGATCAAACTCATTTCCTGCTAACAATAAGTAGTAACAGTCACATAAGTTTACTTTAAAAAAAATGCCTGAAACTTTTTTTTGTCCCCCCAATATCATGGCATTGTTGGAAGCCTTCTCTATGACCCACTGCTAGTTTGAAGATTTTTTTAAAAGTGTGTGTGTGAGTGTGTGCGTGTGTGTGTGTGTGTGTGTGTGTGTGTGTGTGTGTGTGTGTGTTGGCTGTGAAGGCCAGAAGAGGATGATAGATCCCCTGAAACTGGATTACAAGTGGTTATGAGTAGCCTGATATGGGTGGTAGAGCCTGAATCTGGGTCCTCTGGCAGAGCAGTGACGGCCCTCAATAGTAGAGCCATCTCTCCATTCCCTTGCTCCAGTTCAGGGAAGGCATGTTTCATAATAAAGCTCCCTTGATTTCCACTGGAGGTGATGATGTTTGGGAGGTAGGAGCAGACACTCAGGTAACAGCCACAGAGGTGGCTTCTAGAGGTCCTCAGACTTCTTCTGACTCATTCCAAAGCACAATGGGGACCATGGATGGAAACCACACTGACTGAGATTTTAAAGTTTTCGGCAAAGACATAGGGACCAGAGACTGGAATCTCTCACCAATTTATTCCATTCAGGGTAATATAAGCACCAGCTCCTCTTGACTCATTTATGATTCTATTTTAATTTCTGGATCTATTATTCCAGCACTGTTTGGCCAAAGAATGTATCTAAGATTGCTCAATCAGAAGTGTTTCCTTTTGTATTTCTGGATTGGAAATTGGTTGGTCAAGTTGATTATTTTTTTTCAAGCCATTGTCTGGAAATTTGGCAGTAGACATTTTTGAGCACTTTATTATGGACACCTGTGGTAGAGGACCACTGGAGAGCAGGGTCTGCCTCAGGTATGTTCCAGAACAAGATGATTACAAGTTGTGGGTCAGAGTTAGATGCCAGTTCAAACTCAGTCTATTGGAAACATACTGTTATTCTGAATAGACATTTCTTTCTTCCCAAGACCTTGAACACTATATCTAAAACACATTTGATGCATAATGTGCCTGCTATACTGAGAATAGCCTACCATATAGCAAACATTAAGTTTGTTTAAACTACTAAATTAGGTAGAATTCTAAGACTACCAGGATTTCCAACCCTTGTCTCTGCATGACTGCTATTCAGGAATGCTATTTCTGTGATGAGGTTACATTCTATGTCAAAGGGACTTTGTAAGGTTACAAATCAGTTTACCTTATGAAAAATTTGTAAGAGGGTCTAATAGAACCCATGAGCCATTTGAAGACAGAGGTTTCACTACATAGTGACAGAAAGGGGAGTTAGAGAGATGTATGAATAGATTTTAGATAAAGATATGGGTGGGTTAGGAGAGCTGGCTTCAGTGGACAAGGACAATTGCTGTGTATTTAGAAGGACCCAAGATTAAATACTCAGGATCCATGTTAAAAGCAGTGTGTAGTCATGTGTATCTATAACTTCAGCATTGTGGATGGCAGAGACAGGAGGATACCTAGGGCTTACTAGTTTCCAGTCTAGCTCCAGGTTCAACGAGAGACCCTGTTTCAAGGGAATAAGGAGTAGAGTGGCAGATCAGGGCACTCAATATCCCCTATGCTTGTCTTAGTGCAAGCATCCCACCCTTATGCATAGACATATGCCACACATATACCACACTCACATACCATACATATATATGTAGAATACCCTTCCAATGACCAATGGGAGACATAGGTGTTTATTAGAAGGAAAAGAGGGACTATTTGGCAGATGGCAAGGAAATGGGACCCCAATCTTCCAAAAATACAGTGAAATTAAGTGTGCCAATAGTCCGAGCCTGAAGGTAGATTCTCTCTCATGGCCTTCAGTTAAGAGCTTAGCTTGGCAGACACCTTAATCTTGGCCTTGGAAGGCCCTACCTGGAGAACTCTATTAAGCCCACCTGGATTTCTAATCTCTAGAACAGTGACATAACTGGTGGGTGTCATTTTAAACTCTATGTCAGCAATAGAAATCTATTGCAGCTTTCGTTATTGCTGTAGACACTCATTTCATCCCCACTGCAAAGCACCACATTGGATATTTGTTTTTCTCTTTCAGTTGTAAGTATGGAAACTGAAACTAGGAGGGCTAAGATTCCTATTCAAGCCCACACAGCTTGTAAGGAGGTACAGGTAGATACTCTGATCTGGGTCTTTGTGTATGTATATTTGTGTGTGTGTGTGTGTGTGTGTGTGTGTGTGTGTGTGTGTGTTTGGTGTAAGTGTGCAGGCTACAGAAGACCATCTCTGCTGTCATCTGTCATTCCTCAGGATCTGTCAAACTTCATTTATTTATTTATTTATTTATTTATTTGGAATCAGGGTCTCTCATTGGCCTGGAGTTCACTAGGCTAGGCTGGCTGACCACTGAGCTCTGGTTCCCTCCTGTCTCCACCTTCCCCACCCCAGTCATAGTTCTAGGGTTCAAACTCAGAACTTCCTGTTTATAAGACAAGCACTTTATCAACTGAGCAGTCCACCCAGCACCCAGTCTGTGTTGTCTGACTGTGTGTGTGTGTGTGTGTGTGTGTGTGTGTGTGTGTGTGTGTGTATTTAGCCAGGTAACATGCTACAGTGTAATGTGCCTCAGTAGCCTCCCTGAGGGTTGGTATGGCTCTTGTATTCACTTTCTCTGGAAACTTCTGATACTGAGAATGAGAGTTTCTAAGGAATAGCACACATTCCTCTCATCTAGAACCTTGGCATGACTGGAAGCAGCTGTGAGCCGAGTCAAGAGGAACTCCAGCCCTAGTCAGCTCTGGCCATGTGCCCCTCTGCAGATGCCTCCTGCATTAAGGTTTACAGTTAGCTCCCCTAAAGAACAGCACAGCTCCATAGTTAGAGTTCAGTTTATCTTTCTAGTGGGGAAAGAAAACAGATGATAGACTTGATTCCTAGGACGTTTTCTGCTTCTAAGGTTGGGACAAGTTATACTTAGAGATGGTTGTGTCTTGATTTGTGAATCCTGGGCTTGGCTGGGGTTTGTGTGTCCACTCCTTAGTAGTTATTTATGTAAAGGCTATAAAATATTTGTTCCCCTCTGATGACAGCTTTGCAAAGCCTGGTTACCTCACAACCCCTCTGTCTTTTGGATGTCACTTGACTCTAGAGCCTAGGGATTTTCAGGGGGATGATTGAGCTATCTAGGACCATGGCAGATGTTTACATCTGGAATACTGAGTCATCCAAAGTCTATCAAGCTTCCGAAGAACTTAATGCTATCCTTATTTTCAAAAACTAAAATCAAATATTGCCCCCCTCCTGTTCAAGGGCTGGAAAAAATCCAGGCTAATCTTTCGTCATATCCATAACTGCAGAACTAGCCTTCAATGGCTGCCTCTGAACAGCAGCCAGGTCAGGTAGCTTATAACCAGAGCTAGGACCTAGTCTGAACTCCAGGATTTCCTTCCCATTGTGATGGTCATCTCTCTTTTGAGAATAAGCACACCAGACTTAGCAGAAAATACTCAATGGCATGATCTAGACTTTATGATGATGATCAAAGGCAGGATGCTTTCCTTGCCATATCAAGGCCCTTTCTGGTGCTGCAGAGACTGAGAAGCAATTGGAATTATGCACATATCCATGCATACAGAAACTCGTGGAATCTCCAAGTCATCTATAGCCCAAGAAAACTCCAGAACCACTGTTGGAAACCAGGGGAAGAAAGTTAACTGCAGCTGGGAAATGGATAGAACCCTCCTGCTGTAAAGCTGTCTTATAGTGAAGATGGGAGCTTAGTTGGGAGCACTGGGCTAGAGTCCCCGACAAAGGTCCCAGGTTGGGGAAGGAGAACCCACGAGTGTGGAGACACCACTCCGCTTAAGGAGGACAGTTGACAGAAGTTACAGACATTGGGGATTCAACTGTTCAGCTTCTCTTTATGATCAAAGATGTGCCCCTCAAGGTTGAAAGTAGTGGCAACAGACATAACAGCAGAAGTCCTCAGGAGACTAACCAATGATTTGTGTTGTCTTCTGACAGATGATAATCAGATAGCAGTCACAAATCCCCTCAGGACACATTCATTGGGCCACCTTTCAATAGCTCCTCTTTAGGAGCAAGTGGCAGGCATCAAGTCATTTTTCTGAACTAATTACGGTGTTTGAAGATCTTTCCAGGGAAGATCAATGTTCATTTAAAGGAAAGGTGGTGCTAAGGAAGGATTACTGGGACTCTAAAGTTTGGCCTCTCTAGAATTTTGTATGTCATATTTATTCTTTAAATTTTATCTCAATACATGAAATTTAGAAAATATGAAAAAGAAAGAATAAAGATGCTGCTTTGTAAACACTGGTGGTTAATAGTGTTTTTCTTCAAGATGTTTACTGGAGTGAATTTATAAACATATACATAAATGCAAATGTATAATTAATAACTGTAATAATTGATGTCAGGCTTAAAAGACCTTAATACTTTCTGGTTTTGCTTCTTAATATATATTTCCCCAGGTCACTGAGTATTTCTGAAAGTATGTTCTCATTGATTGTATAAAATTTAACTGTTGTTATGAGGTAATTTATTTGATTATTTTACTTATTTGAAAATAATAAGTGCCCCTCCAGGCTTTTTATAAATATGCCTATAAATATCCTTGTATATAGTTGCTGAAGACCTGGTAATTTCCCAGTGATATATATTGGAACTAAGAATCACAGTGCAGTGTACAACAGGCCTAAAGGTCTGGGTTCAACCCGTAGCACTACAAAAAAAACAAAACACCCTTTCTGGGTAAAAAGTTGCAAATATTTGAAAGCTTTACTATAACAAAGAATTTTCTAGAAAAATAGCATCTGTCTACACTCTTGGTAATGTTATGCAGTTTTTAAAGTTCACTGTCAATTTTAAACAACAAATTAACAGTCTGTCCTGGCTTTATTCCCTTTGCAACCTCCCGTTTTTGTTCCAAGCTATTCATTTGCATCCCCAAATCCATTGACATCCCCTAAAAATCTCCAAGAGGCAAACAAGGTACCTTCTAGGCCACTCAGTATAATGTGTACTTGTGTTTCTAGAGGCAACTGTATGCATGTTCACTATAGCATGTCCAGTGGAGACATACAAAGATGCCCGATATAAAGCTGACTTTAAAAGACTCAGTAAAAGGACTCTTTGGACAACTCATTTTAAATCTTTAGTAGTGCAAATGAACAACTTGGTCTTGATCTCTAACATACAATTCACAACCAAGACCAGCAGCATTTAGCTGTCTGTTGAGTGGAAAGAAGCCAAGAGTAATTGAGTCTATGCCATGTGCCAGGCTCTATACTGGGCTCCACATCATGTCCTTCCCCTTTCACTCACAGGATTCTCCAATTCTAGGCCTAGGGAAGTCAACACTAAGGTTAAGATTTGACACAACCTACAGCCAGCACTGCCATGAGAAAGTTTCAGCACTGCCTGACCTGTATTCCAGGTTCAGGTCACTAACGTGTTCCCAGGAGAGACCCACCCCAAAGCAGTGCCCTGCCACTGTAGCCCTGCCCTTGGCCTTCACTTCCCTTTGGGTCCTCATTCAGATATTAAGTAATGTATCTAAACACAAGTGCTTATCACAAGCTCTTCTTTTGCTCTCAGAACAGTGACATTCCCTTAGAAGACTGATGGCTAGGAAGGCTTGGCCAGCAGGACACTGGTTACATAGCATTGGTATGCTTGGGTCTTTAGGTTCTCCTGGGGTCAGTTGAGTGCAGCTTTTTGGGGTAAACTTCTCCAGCTGAGAGTGCACCTGCCACAGTGATTTCCTCTTCCTCCCAGCTGGGCCCACACATAGCCATGAGTGAGTCACAAGTGAACGATGGAGCTGCCTCCTCCAGCTCTGAGGCTTTGAATCCTCCAACCACACTTGGGCTTTGGTATCACTGTTGGGATGATTCAGCGGAAACTTCTGGTGAAATGGATCACCATAGCAACTTTCAGTAGATACCCAGCATGCAAATTAGAGAGTGGAAAGGTACGATTTTCAACAACCCCAGACCAACTGACATCTTCTGAACCCTGTGTGGATCGGATCCCAGACTCTTTGAAGCTGCCACGCACAGTCAGCCCAGTTGTGTATCACACCTGGCCAGATCTGCTGGAACCTTCAGATGCCACACTGAGATAAGCAAAAGCTGAGGTGGCTTCTGCATACTGGATTCCTTGTTGAGTAGAGAATAAATCAATTCCATTTGGAGCTGGGAAATGGGTGGGAGTCATCATGTTTTTCTAAGTGTCGTTCATGAGCCTGGAGACCTTAATCAAATCCTGAAGACTGAGTTGCAGGACTTTTGTCAGTAAAATGAAGGAGAACGTGGTGCTTAGTGGGAACCCAAAGTGTCTGAAATAGTGAGAAGGAAGTCCCTTGCACAAATCAGTCTCTCAGTAAATGGAAGCTACTTCTGGTCTCCCTTCTGTAGCTCTGCCAGCCTTTTTCTTCCTTTCTTCCTTTCTTTCTTCCTTCCTTCCTTCCTTCTTTCCTTCCTTCCTTCCTGCCTTCCCCCTCCCTCCCTTCCTTCCTTTTCTTTCCTTCTCTTTCTTTTGTTGGTGTGTGTGTGTGTGTGTGTGTGTGTGTGTGTGTGTGTGTGTGTGTAGGCCAAACACTGACATACATGGAGTGTCTTCCTACTTTATCTTTTGAGCATAGTTTCTTGTTGAGCCTGGAGCTCACTCACTCTGCAAGGTTGCTTGGCTGGTGAGCCCCAGGAACCCTCCTTGCTCTGCCTCCCCAGCACCCATTTTCCTGCCTCTGTAAAATGTGTCTTGAGTCTCTAGGCCTGGTTTCCTGGGCAATACCATTGTGTGCAATAGAAGCTGACCTGATGTCTGCTCCCAATAAGCTCCAAGGCTGGCTGAGAAGAGACTAGACAGGGGTTGTGGGCTTGGATTAGTTCTATTGGAGGCTTCTCCCTGGAAAACAAAGTCTATGAGACATATATTTCAACCAATAAAGCAAATAAGCATCCTGGAAAGGAAGTTACTTTATTAACTTACAATTAACTATGTCATATAGGAGTGATTTTTTTTGTATAAGCCATAGAGCAATCAATCAAGTAATAATGTCTTCAGCCAACAAGAGTCAAGAGTTAATGTACTTTATCTTTCTTGGGCACACACACACACACACACACACACACACACACACACACACAGGAGAGAGGGAGAGGGAGAGGGATTTAGAGGTCATTGATTGTTCATATTACTTAAGTGACTTAACATTAATGCAGCACCTCAGCAATTCTCATACTCCTTTCTTCTTAATTCTCACTATTTTTCAAAGGGACCACTGAGGTTCTAGCCATTATGTACATAGGAAAAGAAAAATAAAAGGCAAAGAAAAGAAAGGAGAATTTCATGGGGCCATTGGTATTCTTGTATCTTAATTTGGTACCTGGTCCTGGAGAGCAGAAGTTTAGGGTTCAGAGGCTGGATCTGGATGGGGCCAGTGCCTAGTGATATGTTGTTGTGTGTCAGAAAGTCAGAAAGGCAATAAAATGTAGAGGAGATGAATCACAAGGACAACCCTGCTCCAGAACAAGCTTCCCTTGTGGTCACTTACCCTGTGCCAAGAAAGGAGGAACTCACCAGGTGAGGCTTCATCCCTAAGGAGAGGTATTATTCTAACCCTGGGGGCAGGGTTCTATGACCTCATAACCTCTTGGAAATTCCAGGAGAAGTAGTCAAGCCACAGCAATATGTCTGCCTAGCTCTGCCTTCAACAGTACAGTGTTGAAAAGAAAATTTGAGAGGATGAGTCTAAGAAGAGGAGAGCAAAAGACACTAGGCAGAGCTAGCTTAGTCATTAAGTACTGGGTGCACAGGCACGAAGACCTGAGTTTGATCAGCACCCACTTAAGAGAAAAAAAAATCTCAAAAAAGTCTAGTGCTATGAGGAACCCCTGTAATCCCAGTGTGAGGAGGCAGAGACCAGAGAGTCTCTAGGTTTGCTGGCCAACTGGTGTAGGGGAATCAGCAAGCTCCAGGATGAGTGTGGGACCCTCCTTCAAAAGTTAATTGAGTAACACACCCACCCACACACATACAAACACACCCTACCACACATACACACACAAGTCAAAATCAAATGAAAAAAGTTGTTGACATGTGTCCATCCCTTGACATGGTTAACAATTATGTCCACAAGAAAATGTTTCAGAAGCCTCTCCAAAGCTCTTGACTCCACATGCAAAAACTCTGACCATGTGAGGTGCAGCTACCTATCCTCTACAGTCTCCCTTATCAGCTTCAAGCTCCAAACACCAGGACAGAGATTTGGCATCTCTGTTCTTTCTTCAGTATCCTTCACAGAGGTAGATCTCAGTGGCTCACACACAGCCAGCTTTATCCATGTGTTCTTTCCATCTATAAGTCATACGATCCAGATTGTAAGGATATAAATCCTGCAGTTTGGTTGAGTTGGGGAGCACAGTCACCCACTTTTCCTTCATCTAAAACCCAGATCTGAAATCACATTACAATAATTTTCAAAAGATTAGTAATACTTAAAACAAATGGCTAATGTCAGGGGGAGGGGAAAATATAATCAGGCATAAACTACACATGCACATATTCAATGTGTCCATGAATTTGGGCATTAAATGTCCATTTAATGACTTGTTTGCCCTGATTGACAAACCAACTCCACCGAACTAAGAAACCAAAGCAGCCACGGTAATTTGTTTTTACCACGATGGCAAAACAAAGTTATTCTAGAAGATTCTACACAGAGAGCTGTTCCTGTCCTGAGGACTAGACATGGTCCTTTGTGCCTCTTGGTAATCAGGTTGTCAGAATGGGTCCCACTCCCATGATGCTCCAAGTTCTGCTCAGTGAAGTCTCACCAGTAATCTAAACACTGATTTTCTTGTTTGGTAAAAGACTCATAAAAATGTTCTCAAGGTATACTGATTGAAAAAAAGAACAAAAAACCAAAAAAAACTTCAACTTTAAGGACAATCAGTTTTGCCTTTCCCAACCTGCCTTAACAGACATAAAGAGGGTGGGACATGGCCTGGAACTCTCTGGGAGCAGGCGTTGTCTCTGGCAGGAGACAGAGGCATCAGATAGCATCAGTGGAGATATTAACATGGCGGCAGAGAACTTGATGGGCTTGCTCACTGCTCACCGGGTGCTCAACAGGAAGATGGAAACAAATCAAAGAATTTCTGACAAATCAGGTCATAATCCTCCCTCCCTTCTTGCTTGCCAATGAGACAGAGAAAGAAAGAGGTGGGGAGGGAGGGAGAGAGGAAAGAAGGGAGAGAAAGAGGGGGAGAGAGAGCATCCAATTGACTGGGAAACATTAGCCATTCTGTAATGATAAGCCCATACATCTCACATACACAAGCTGTGCCATTGCTTTGTGTCCCACCATGCCCCGAATTCCAGTCTCTGAAGTTCAGTTACAAATATAAACCTGTGATTGCAGTATAGAGCCACAGGCCCAGTGACAGGAGCAAGTACAGGATGCCCCAGGACCAGTGCCAAGTTGCATCACAGCCAGAGAGATACGAGCTGGAGATATCAACATAGCATCTGCTTCCCCTCCAGAAAGTATTTCTGTTGACAGCAAATTGAAGCACAAATCAAAGTTAGTATCGTGGGAAAAGCTCAGCTAGCCTGGACTTCTTTGATTTTTCTTCCAGTCTGATGTTTCCATTTTTAATTACATGTCAGGTGACCCTCATCTTCTGTCCTCCAGGTCTTAATGTTTCTAAAAGGCAGAATCCTTTTAGATTCACATATGAGAGCACAAAGCCCCCTTCTCCAAATATGGGGGTTCGTAGAGGTGGCTTCTGGGAAATCATGACTTAATTGAGCTACCCAAGCTACAAAGAAAGGGATAGGGGAGAGAGTAATGATGGATGGAGATGCTTGAATATTAGCATCTTGGTTCAAGGCCCAAACATCCTCTTCTCTCCATCCCAAGTTCTTTTGAGGATGGGAGTTGATAGACAATAGCAGTGAGTCTGTTGGTTGCTGAATTTATATGGAACCATATGGCACTCAGCTAAAATGTCAGGGCTCCACTCTTATTGCTGTTGGCATTTGTCTTTCTCTCTGTTGTTGGTGTTTGCATATTTATACACATAGTGTCTATGTTTCTGTTTCTCATCCTATGAGAACCATAATGAATGATATCATAACTCAACACTTTACCCCAATTCATTCCTTGAGTATTAACCAGATGTCTATACCATTCAGGTATATTCTGGGTCCCAGAACTAAGCTATGGTTCTCTTTTGACCTTGAAACTTCTGCCCAGATGAGAGTAGTCAAGGTTAACCTAACATGGATGCAAAACCTCCCAGAATGAAGATGGACAGACTTTTACTGGAATCATGCTGACCATAAATGAAGAAATCCTAGAAGAAATTCCTGGCAGCCCAACAGTGGACAAACCCTTTCTCCACAGACCTCCAGAAGCCACAGACCCAAGGGCAGCCAACCAGCCTTAGCTATTCAAAGCTGCATGTCCAAGAGCTTTGGTAGGTCACTAGGACATGGTGGAAGACATTAGTACATTTATGGATAATGCTGGGGCTTCTTATCATTGGAGAAATTACTCCTCAAATGATAGATGAAGTATGGATGCCTATAGAAGAGAGCTTACTTTCTGAACACTACAGGACACATAGCTTAACTCTATTGTTCTGTATCAGGAGATTATCCCTTGTTCTATGTAACTTGAGCTTGGACCAGGATAATTGCACTAGAATTCAGCCTGTTAGAAACCTTAAGACTTGGATGATCCCCCATGGAAGGCTTCACCCTCCCTGAGGAGTGGACAGCAGTGGGATGGAGGCTCAGTGGGGGACGTGGGAGGATGAGAGGGAGAGGGAGCTGGGATTGATATGTAAAATAAGATTGTTTCTAAATAAAAAGTAGGATTATGGAAAAAATAAAATAAAAGTCCCCTAATGTGAAAGTAATGGATACAAACAAACAAAGAAACCTTGAGACCTTTGGGGACTTTGGCAGGAATAAGACCAACACTACCTCAGCACTCTAGTGCTTCCCATGAGTACTATTTTTGATAAACTTCATGCCTGTATAGAAAGAATTCTGAGTATACTTTTCACCAGAGATGTCTTGGACTTCATCCTGAGTGAGCCAGTCCTTTTAGAAAGAAGGGAAGTTGACAGAATCAGAAGAAATGTTCTCACTGAGGTGGATGAGGCCAAGGAGGGGGAACACTGAGTAAGCAGTTGTCAGAACAGTTGGCTTCTTCTGAGGATTACCTAGGAAGTTCCAGCAGAGCTGGGATGGTGGGATAGGAGCCCAGAATATCCACCATTTCTGGACATTGCAAAGCCAGCCAGATTGCCTGGGAAGCCAGGCAGGCAGTGTGGTGTTCAGAATAAATGGTTAACTCTTCTGGGCTGGAAGAAATGATTATTCAAAAGTTGGTCCCCACATACAAATGCAAATGACATCCGAGACACATGAATGCTAATTTCTCCAACAAGTCTGCAGACAAATGCTCATCATTAGAAGCGTTTCCGTGCATTTATATTAGGCCCTCCTCTAAAAGACTTTTCATACAAATATGTCATCAAGATATTCAAAACCATGCAATCTTATCCAAAGTTTCATCTATCAACACTGTGGGCCTCATCTCTTGCAGCTGTGTGTCAGAATGCGTGGGGGAGATTACTCAGCTGATATGAGGGGCCTAGGAAGGGCTGAAGTCTCAGGGGTCCACAGAGAGCCTCCTGAAAAGGTGGATCAGGGTTTTTTGGGTTGGTTGAGCATTTTAGCCACAGGCAAGAGATGATAGTGGGGGGAGGAGTGAGCTCTTGTGGGTTAAAGGCGGAAACCTTGGGATGGACTCTTTCTGTAGTGCCCTTCTCCAACTACCAGCCCTTGAGCCTAGGTACTACCCTGCTATAGAGATGACAGATTATGTTAAAAGCTGAGTGATAGGGAGGGAGTTGGAGATCTTGTCTGTACCATCTTCAGCAAGGCAAAACCTCAGGCCTGCAGGCTGCTTCTGGGGAGGTTGAGGAGGGGACAGGGTTAAGGTGAAATTGGCAGCTTCTGCACAAGTCTGGTAACTCAGCTTTCAATTAAATCTCTGTGTGTTTGTATTTTTCTCGGCCCTCCACCCCCCTTCGCCTTTCTCCCACTCCTCACCTTTTCCTTCCCTTTTATTTCTGGGGAAGAGTATGTGGTGGCCTAGAGGGAAACTTGAGAGCAGCCCTGGGGCTGGAAGTGATTGTCTTCAGCTGCTTCCTGGGGGATAGCTTTGAGCTTGGACCATTTTATGTAGTGTGTGAATGGGTGGTAGTTTGGGGTAGCAATGTACATCTATTTCCCTTAATTAAGTTATAAAAGTATTTCAGCAAACAACTTAGTCTGACAATTTACCAAAGTGAATATTCATCTACCTACCCATCCATTCATCATTCAAGCACCCACCCATCCACCCAATCATCCCTCCACCCACCCAATCATCCATTCCCCCATCCATCCATCCATCCATCCATCTACCTTTGGTACACAATATCTTATGTTCACAGGAATAGGGCATGGCCATTATCTTAGTTTTGAGCATTGAAGAAATGGAGACATAGAGTTTTAAAAGTTGAACCAAGGTGGCTTGATTGATGAAGGACAAAACTGAGAATGTCTCTCCTAGTCTCTGATTCAGTCCATTCAACCCATTAACACCATTTATTGACAGAGTGCCTTGTACCAGGTAGCAACCTTAGGTACAACAGGAAATTAATGTCTCAGGTTTGTCCCAACCATAAAAGAGCTAAATGCCATAGCTGGCCATGAATTGCTTGTCCTGAAGAGGCATAGTCCAGATGCAAAGGCCTTTGTAAGCTGGTGCAATATCCACCAGCTAAAGTACCCAGTGTGAAACTGACATTGTAAGGGGACACGGGGGGGGGGTCCTGTACCTCATCTTCAGCTCCCAAAGGAACACCAGTGAAAGTGTACCTTTTGGCTTCAGCTAAGCAGGCTATAAATCACATTTTACAGCAGCTGCTTTGCAAGGAAACTCTGGTAAGGTGAAATCAGCACGAGGCCTGCTCCTCAGCAGAGGGGCTCCATGTAGCTCCAAGGGGATCTTCTGATCCTCAGAGCTAAGACTGTATCTGTGACTGGTGCCTCGTGCCTAACAAGGTTACCGACATGGACCAACGGGAGCACAAGTTTATCTGAACCGTGGCGCATGAGTGAGAAAGATGGCAGAGTGACAGATCAAGGTGGCCCCCACTGCTGCGGCACTAATGAGGCATACAGGAAATTGATGAGTGGGGGACAGTGAGCACAGGAAGACACTGCACAGTTAGGATGAAGCCTCACTGTGAAAAGTTTCAGAAATCAGCTAGAATTGAAACCCAGGGAAGGTACGGGAACATTTGGGCAGTGTAAACATATTCAGATGAGTACTTCATGAAACATGCCCAGCAGTAGGTACTCAACCTGGAGGCAGAAGCCCTAGTTTATTGGTTATTGCCATAACTTAGGCAATAACTTACCCTAAGCAGCTCAAGGACACAAATGTAGTTGGGCAAAAGAGCTGGTGCCATGCTGTTTTGATTACTTTAGTTCTGTAGTGAAATTTGAAAGCAGGTAGAAAGCAGTATTCTTTTTCCTTCACATTTTTTTTTTTTTGCCACCATGCCAACCTAAATTTTGAGATTCTTTTTTTGTTTGTTTGTTTTGTTTTTGTTCTGGCTGTGAAGAATGGCCCTGAAATCTGAGGTAGGACTGTATTGATTCTGTAGATTATTTATTATTTTTGTTAGAATAGTCACTTTATAAGATCAGTTCTCCTGATCCATGAGTTTACAAGGTCTTTTCATCTTCTAGTGTGTCTTTATTCTGTGTCTTAAAGTTTTCACTGTTAGAGAAAAAGGGAGTACAGAACACATTCAACTGATTGGCCAAAGAAGAGTTCAGCTTAGCCCCCAGGTCAGCAGCCTAGAAACCTGGATAGGTAGTTGGGTGTTTAAAAACAGGATAAACCTTCAATATAGTAATGTTCCTGGCATGTACTGTATAAGTCACTTTCCTTTGGGGACAAAATAGTTGGCAGAAATACTGAAAAGAGGAAGACTTGTTTTGGCCCACATTTTGAAAGGACAATCCATCATGGCAGGGCAGGCTTTGCAGTGGGGGCAGGAGGCACTGGTTGCATTGTGGACTGTGATGATCAAGAAGTGGGTCCAGGCAGGAACCAGGCTGGGCTACAACCCCAAGAGTCAGTCCCAGCTACCAATGTCCTTCATCTGGGTCCCGATTTTTAAGGAATCTTCAGCTGTACAAAGCAGCAACACCAGCCCAGGATGGAGTGTTCAAACACATAACCTTATAAAGGACATTTTGCATTCAGACCATAATGCAAGTAAGTAGTCAAATATTGAGAGACTTGGAGGAGTCTGGGCAGATGACTCCAGGCTGCCTTTCCTGCAGACACCTGAACTAAGAAAGTCTCCTGATCAGAGGGGGTCAGCCAGCCTCTGGGAAGGTTCTCAGCTATGTTGCCACTTCAGACACCATGCTCTAGGAAGGACTTGTGAGGTTTCCATGGAGACGGTGATTCCCATTTCGGTCCACATGTGGTTTGACATTTTCATCAGTATCTTCTTAGGACTTCATGCCCTAATTTTTGGCAGCCCCATGTGTGGCTCTTAGGGAAAGAAGAGAGAGCCTTGACTTGCAATGGTGACTATAGATGCTGGGACTGTGAGTCCTAAATTGTCTCTGTTCACCAAGAGTAACAAGCTGAGTTAAGTGTTTGGTGCCACCCAGGAGAAAAAGAAATAGGAGTTTAATCTATCAGACCAAAAGGCCACTTTCTCTATTAGGTTTTCAAGCATGTGACCCTAGAAAGGCCTACTGTCTAGAAAAGCATGTTGAAAAATAAATACATATAATTTATTTATTTGTCTGCTTTGTCATTTCCCAATCATTCTTTCCCATGGAAAGACAGAGTTATGGTCTTTGGGGTCTAGTATATCATATAAAGTGTTTGGCTAAATACCCTCAAATTTATATAGAAAGTATCAAGTTTACCTGAGTACATAAACAATGATAGCCCTCAAACTTTATGTCTGCCCACTTGGGCAGAGTCACACCATCTTTGCCAAGATCTAGAGGCTGCAAGCTACAGGCTGCATAACCACAGGAGGCTGTTTCTTTGAGGAGCAGAGGAGAGTGGATGTTAAATGTGCAAATGTTCAAGCCTTCAATTACCAGGGATCACCCAGTTTCTTGTTCTAGATTTAGAGCTTATGGAGACCTCAAGCCCTCAGTTCAGGCTCCTACGCCTCATCAACTGACTATTCGGCTACATTGTGTATTCTGGGACCTGGGGTTGAGTTTAGTACAGGCTTTATCTGTCACAATCCTGATGTGAGAATGAATCTTGGTCCTTATGTACAAGAATCTTCTGGCATGTGGTGGGTGTGAGGGATGAGTGGGCCTAATTATGGGAATAGTGGCATATTAGCCTTTATGCATGAAAATATGTGGAATTGTTTGGGTGAAGACAGCAAAAGAGAAAAGACCATGATATCAAAGAGAAGGAGAGTAGGGAAAGGAAGGTTGGGGCAAGAATAACAATGGATTTACACTAAGGTGGTCATTGGGATAAATTTGTTTTACTTTTTGTTTCTTTCCCTCTCTGTGTTTGTGTTCACATGAGTGTGTGTTTGTGGAGCCCAGAGATTAGTGTTGGGTATCATCCCTCAGGACAAGGTATCTCATTGGCCTGAAGCTCTCTGATTAGGCTAGACTGGTTGGCCAATGAACCTTTAGAATCCTCCTGTCTTTGCCTACTCAGAGATGGGGTTACAGGCACACTCTATCAGTCCTGACATTTTACAGAGGTTCTAAGGATTTGAACTTGGGCCTTTATGCTTACAAAGTAAGCATGTTACTAACTGAGACATTTCACCTACCCAGAACTGGTCCATCACTCACTCTACTCCAGGACTTTGCATCCAGCACCATTCAAGGTTCTGAAGTACTGCAGAGAATGGATCAGCTCTGTGCATGGATTTCTTGTAAGGACATCATCAATAAATGATGAAATAATCCCATCCAGTCTGCTCAAAGCTGTTTTTCTTCTTGCCCACACTTGATTTCTCCTACCCCAGGGGCAATTCCTACCTCTGTCTATTCCCATCAGAAGAAGGGCACCGCTGGAACACAAGCCCTGGATAGGAAGGCTTTTACTTCCCCTGAGAATATTTCATTCCATTTTAAAGCTAACTTTCTAACATCTTATGTTAGTGGCTTCCAACTGAAGTATTTCTGGCATTTCTGGGGACACTTTTGTCTGTTACAATTGGAGGCTATCACTAGAACTCATAAGAGTCCAGGAATATTTGTGATCATCTAACAAACTCAGGACAGAATAGCTACACTAAGCAGCTCTGGCTCATATGTTCATTTCTGTCTCTTCCACAGTGAGAAGACAATGGCTTCTTTATTCTTCCTCCTAGAATATTAACATCCTACAGATACTTAATACATACCTGTAGGTTAAGAGTGTTCACACCAATGTCCAAACATGGGAGACAGAACAAAGTTTTCAGAAAATAAATATGTGATCAGCTCTGGACTTAGGAATTGTGTGGTCTTGTTGAGTCACCTTACTTTTCTGAGCCTTATCTACAACTGCTACCCTCCCCAACAAAGAATGTGCCCAATGTCAACAGTGTCCCAACTAACTGAGTGATCCTGACTAAGACAAGAGTTGGAGATTGAACTGGGGCACCTATAAGATAGGTGTGTGTGTGTGTGTGTGTGTGTGTGTGTGTGTGTGTGTGTGTGTGTGTTGTGTGGGAGATCAATCAGGAAGCAATGTCCCTTCAAGATAATACCTTATTATCATTCTGTCTCTTTCCAGAGGGGAAAACTATACTCCCTCTACTTAAATAGTGGCTTTGAAACTAATTCAGACTACTCCAAGGAGGGCTGCTGGCAACCACTTTCAGCAGAATCGCTTACAGAACCAGGTGGTAGAGAGCCAGTATCTTTGGAAACTTCCTGTTCACCTTGGCAACATGTGTCGCCACAAAACTCTTGACTACCCAAAGCCTTCCTGTCGAAGACTGTTTGCTGACAACATATTTCCAAGGACATTCTAGATCAGCCTGAAATTCACTCTATCAATTCTGATTTGGATACCACTACCCAATGAATTCCCTCCTAGCAGGACAGCCAACAGGTTATACCTTAATGTGCCACCCCTGTCCTGAGACAAGGGGTGTTGGCTAGAAAACCAGAAATGAAATATCTGCAAAAGCAGACATTGTGTGAAAACAACAGGTTTTTAGGATGTTTGATTTCCTATTCAACTGTGCACAGCTGCCATGCAGAAAATAGGATGGGTGCCAAGCTCGGGAACTGATGGAGAGGGTCGGAGAGAGTACAAACAAAAGAATGACAGTGTTGTTTGCATGCTCACCATGTTAACTGGACTTTAAAAACTCAGCCGCTCTGGTCACTGACTGTCCCAGAGACGCCATCGGCTGGCAGCTCCATTTGTCTGTTGGACTGCTGGCTCTCTTTGCTGTTGTCTTCTTTGTCTTAATTAAAGAGATTTAAGAGATTTCCTGCCTCGAAGTGCAAGTCTGTACTCTGCTCTGACAACCATCGCTTTCTTTTTCATTTTCTTCATTCGGGATCCAGATGCCCATAAGTTGACTTCAGTTTTTTTTTCTTTCTGCTTTTTCTTTTAATTGAGGTAAAATACACATAATATAGAACTGACATTTTAAGGTATACAGTTCAGTGCTATTTGGAACATTTGTAGTGTGACGATATAACCCTGATCTACTTTCAAGACACTTTCATGAAAACCCAAAGCCACTAGGCAATCTGTTTGCATTCCGTCATCTTCCAGGCAATTACTAATGTGTATTTTTCCTCCTCTGCATGGATTTACCTATTCTGAGCATTTCCTAGAAATGAGATCTTACGAGGTGTGACTTTTTGTGTCTCTTTTCTTTAACTTACATTAGTGATTTCAGAGCCAGCCATGTTGTAGTATGTGCTGGCTAATCTTTTATTGAGCAAATATTGTCTCATTAGATAGGTGCACCAAATCTTGTTCATCTCTTCATGTGCTGGTGGATGAATGCCATGAATAATGCTGTTCTAGCTGTTTTCCTACAAGAGTTTGTTTGAAGTCCTGTTTTCATTTCTTAGGAGTATATATCTAGAAATAGAATTGCTGGCTCATGTGGTAATGCTATGTTTAACTTTTTGAGCAATAGTGAATATTTTAAGGATACTATTTTGCAACTGGCCTTAGTGTCCAATCAGCAAACATATTCTCCACCCAACAGTTAAACCAGGGGTCACTTCTGGAGACACTGCTGGTTTTCTGTATGAGAATGAGGAAGATAAAGAGGACGAGAGGCCCCATTCCTTCTTCATGGGAACAGTTAGATAGACACACAAGAAAGCATTAAGTTTTCAAGTCCGTTAAAACATTTCATGGAGCAGACATTACTTCCTTTGTGAGTGTGTGTGTGTGTGTGTGTGTGTGTCGAGGCATGCACCTGTGTGTGTGCCTGACTCTCCTGAGACAGTCTTTCTTTCACTGGACCCAAGGCTCTCTATTTGTGCTGGACTGGCTGACCAATGAGCTCCCAGAATCTGCCTGTCATCTTCATTCAATGCTGGTATTGCCAGCATTCACAGCCATGCCCAGATTTTTTTAACTTGAAATATATATATATATATATATATATATATGTATATATATATATATATAATGCAATATATATATATATAATTAATGCAGTATGTTCTCATTATGGTTTTATGGGTTTCCCTCCTTTTACTCCTCCCAGTTCCTCTTTACCTCCCCTCCCATCCAGATTGGCACCCTTTTGTCTCTCCTTAGAAAATGAACAGGTATCTAAGGAATAATAATGGAATTAAATACAACAAGATAAAACCAGAACAAACAAACATGAATGGGACAAAACATACAGAGGAAAAGAGCCAAAGAAAAAGTACAAGAAACACATATCAGTACATTGACATACATAAAAATCCCATAAAAACGAACAAACAAACAAACACAAAAGTGGAAGCTATAAAAGATATGCAAAGGACTTTTGAGGTTAAGAAAAAAACAAACAAAAGAGCAGCCTGGGTCAGGGTCAACATTATGAGACAAAGAACCTCCAAAAATGCCGTTGCGTTTTTCTTAGTTCTTTCTCTCTCTCTCTCTCTTTCTTTTCTTTCTTTCTTTCTTTTTTCTTTTGCCATCTACAGCTTGCTATAGGGCCTAGCTTTAAGAGTAGTTTGTTTCCCTTGGAGAAAATCACTTTTTTGTGTGTCCACTTTTCCTTTTGGCTCTAGGAGCCTGTCTGGTTCAGACTCATACAGGCCCTGTTCCTGCTGCTACAGTCTCTGAGTTTATGTGTGTTGGTTGTGTTGTGTTTAGAAGGCCTTGTTTCCTTGGTGTCCTCCGTCCCTTCAGACTATTCCAATCTTTCCCCCTCATTTTCTGCAGAGTTTCCTGAGCCCTGAGGGGAGGGAGTTGATAGAGACATCCCATTCAGAGTTGACTGTTTCAAGATCTTTCTCTGCATAGCTTCTGCCTGTGAGTCTCTGCATTTGTTTTTATCTGTTATAGGAACAAACTTCTCAGGCACTGGTCAATGAGTATAGCGGAATGTTGTTAGTACTTATTTTATCGTTATATTCCTTTAGCATAACAGCAGTATTTGTTTTTTGACTAGGTGTCTGGCCTATCTAGTCTCAGGTTATTGATCACCCAAACAGCATCAGGTGTAGGTTCCATTTTGTGGAGTGGGCCTTAAATCAAATCAGAGATTGGTTGGTTACTCACACAAGCTTTGTGCTACCATTATACCAGCATATATTGCAGGCAGATCTCCATTGTAGATTGAAGGTCTATGCCTGGGTTAGTGTATACCATTCTCCTTTGGTACCTGCCAGAATGCCTTCCAGTACCACGGGCACTATTAGGGGTGAAGGCTCCTAAATAGGCAGGAGCTGTACTTCTCCATGTTCAGTGAGTTTTGTAGGTATTGTCTTCAGCAATAGGGCCTTACTGTCAGTTTGTGGAGAGCAACAATACCCTTAATAATAGCCTAGGTTGTTTGGGGGTTCCCATGGGATCCCTTTGACCAACAACTCCATTAGATGTAACCCCTTCACTCAATACATATGATGTTTATTCTGTACTAGGCTTCCATAAGACCCCTCCTATAGCACCAAGTTCTTGCTTTGCCCTCCTGTATTTCCTCCCCCCACTCCCCATTTCTCCCTGTTTGATTCCCCTGTTTCCATTTCCCCAGTCCCTGTCCACCCATAACTATTTGCTCTATTTCTCCTTCCTGGAGTGCTCTTTCCCTCTTCCCATAGTCCCTTACTCTGTACCTAACCTCTGTGATTCTATGGATTGTAGCTTTCTTACCAATGACTTAACATCCTGCTTTTCTTAAAAAAATAAAAAAGAAACATAGGTTTTAGGGAGTATCACTAGTGGCCCTCAGGTTTGTACAGCAAGCCTTTCTGTCTACTTAGCGGTGCTCAGACTTTCTCTTTACTTACTTATTTGCTTGTTTATTTATATGTATGCATTTTTAAGGAGCAAGCAGGAACTCAGAGAGATTAAGCCACCTCTCCAACAGCACAAAGTTAAGAAAAACAGACTTTATTAGGTCCAAAAGACCCACGTGGTTTCAACGTGTGTGTATTTGAAGACACATGACCAATTTCAAAGGTTATTTGTTACCCAAGAAAGAAAAAAAAAACTTTCAGAAAGGAATGGCCTAAGTTCAAGGAGACTATAGCCCTTTCCTTTTGTGGGGTATATCTCAAACCCCAAGAGTTCTGTAGGCAGGATGAGGTTTCCTCCAGTTCAGGGAACATGGAAATCAGAGTCCTACCTTTGTCTCAAAGATCCCATAGAAACCTGATTTATGGGAAAGAACTCTTTTCTAACAGTGACACCCTTACCCTGGTCTCTTCTCCATGTTTGAAGTTTTCCCTAGAGCAGAAGCAGCTAGCTTTGTCTTCTTTTTAAAAGAGATATTCCATTTTCAGAGAAGCACAGGAGGGGAGGTTCCCTGTCTCTTTTCACAATGCTCCTTGCCCAGGTTCTTATAACACATGACAATTGTCCGAGAATTCTGCATCCAGTGGCAGATAATGCCTCTCCACCTATGAGGAGCTCAGTGTTCTGAGAGGTTAGGCAAATGGCATGCGATTTCACAGGCAATAGCTGGAAGGGGTCAAGATGCAGAGGGAGAACTTTCTAGTGTGTCGAAAAGATATGTTCTGCCAAGCCAATCATTGATCCATGACTGCTTATTATTGACTGTTCCTGTAGCTTGACCTTGGCCATTTCCTTCATGAACTCATTTCATCTTCACAGGTTTTGGCTTTTGGAAAAGGAGCTTGACATGTAGTCAGGCCATGCAACTTGTCCAAAGCAAACAGCTCTCTGTAGACACTGTTGGGAACTCCCAATTCTGGAGCCCCATTGATAACAAAGTACATTTCCTTGGTTCAATATAGCAGTGGGTTCATCTATCCTCAGACCAGGGCCAGGAGAAATGGCTGCCAAGGAATATGCATGATTGCATCATACATTTCTGACTCTAGTCAACCATTTGTCATGGCATGAGGAGATTACTCCAATAGATGGAAGGCTGGGAGCAAGATGGCTTTCTGAGTTGCTTGTGGTCAGTGATTTTTCTTTAAGATGAATTAGAATTTTTTTTGATGGGTTGGTGGTTTGTTTAAACAAGAGCTAAAGTGTAATATTTTGTTTTAGAACATGTGGGAAGCAGGTTTTACTTCCAAACTCTAGTGTTGGTTATCATGCATAAGTATGTATAAATAAATATAGGTTCCTTGTTCATATGGGTTTACTGGAGTATTTGTGTTCATAACACTGTGTGGAAGGGGTGGCCTGGCTTGGGGAAAGGACAGGAAACTGTGATGGACCCTAAGAGGTCTTACTCTATGAGATGCACCTTTGTGCTCTTTTGAAGGTATGGAGAACTTCTGTAAGTCCGTAGGAACCTTGTGTGCAGTCAAACTTCTGGACTCCCTGGCTCTGTTTGCAAATTCTGATTGAAAGGTGATTCTGTTGTTGATGATATATGGACCACACCTGGAGACTCTCTAGTTTAGAAAGCATCCAGAAATTGATTGACATGTGTCAAACTTAAGCATCTGTTTCTAAGAAGGCACTTCAGCATATCAGTGAGGAGGTCATTGCCTGATCCTGAAATATCCACCTGAAATTTTGAAGCTGTTCCCGGTTTACTGAGCAGTGCTTAATACCTTCTTAAACCATCTACCCATTTGGTGATAAGCCCTCCCCTTTCAGTGAGGAGACAAATGCATGGTCCAATCACATGCCTTTTTTTTTTTTAAAGCCAGCTAAACCTCAAGGGATAGGAAGGCAAGTTTTACAGAGTACACCCATAAAGCCCCCTTTTCTCAAAGTCCATAGCAGTCAAGAGGTCAAGTAGTCTTTTCAAGGTTCAAATTCCATCTTGCCAAATGCCAAATTCTGGTTTCATACCACACTGGAATGCAGCCTACCTCCCCTAAAAAGGTGTATGTAGGAGGGGGTGGAACAGGAGACGTACTTGACAGTGTTACAAGGAGACAAGCTGGAAGCAAGCATTTGACACTCCAGCACTGGAATGCTGTAAAAATTTAATTAGGTGGATCCATTAGTCATGCCCACATGGAGGTTTCATACAGGGCTTACAAAAATGCAGGCTGCTGAAGGGGCCTTTCAGACCTTCCTGTAAATGCTATTTCTCTCATTATTGGGAAATGTGCTCTCCCTGGAACTTTGGAGCCAGGCTTCATATTTACAAAACAGGGTTAGGACTAGATTACCTTCTTTCTCTGAAAGGGGCTGGTGGGTCCAAATGGGCGCCCTCTTTTAATAAGGGAGTTTGCCTAACCTGACTGCTTCTGATTCAGCAGGCAAAGAGGTGAAGCTGGGGGCTGGCCTTTGATCACTTTCTGACTCCAGTTTTCAGGTTTTAGGTGGTAGAAATGAGGTCATATGGGGGACTGCCTTGAGATGAGTGCAAGTCTGTCCTTTATTGTAGCTAAGGGGCCAAGTGGCAACAAGTCTGGTTCTGTTTCCAAGCTGAAAAGAAACAAGCAGATTCTCAGTCTCAAAATGAGGGTGTAGAGTCACTTGGACTCAGAAAGTGGACTTTTGAATGCTTTAGAACCTTCAATATACATGGCTTGACTAGCAAGCAGACATTTTATGCCTAGGGACACTCTTGTTTTATGTCTGCTTATCTAATATGAGAAGGTAGAGGAGAGCAATAGTTAATATAACTAATCACATGGCAGTATTTGAAATGCACATTCCAGGAGCTCCAGCCTCATGGGATGCTGAGCACACAGCTGACTGCAACAAATGACTTCACTACAATATTGTTATTTAGGGCTCAAAGTCCCCTGCAGGTAGGCTAGGGATGTGTTTTCATTTTCACCTATCCATTTACTTTTTTATGTTATTATTTCAAAAAGCATGCATTTTTTCACATTCTGGATGGAAATGCAGATTTTAATAAGCCAATATC
The DNA here is from genome assembly GCF_943737965.1 of Phodopus roborovskii. Taxonomy (NCBI): domain Eukaryota; kingdom Metazoa; phylum Chordata; class Mammalia; order Rodentia; family Cricetidae; genus Phodopus; species Phodopus roborovskii. Next base: position 13,142,861 of record NW_026126558.1, on the reverse strand, counting down.
CCTGAACTAGAAGAGGCCAGTATCTCATAGGGAAGAGAGATTTCTAAACAAACTAATACAATTGAGTTTGATACTAGCTATAGTGTTTGTGAGTAAATAGGCAACATTAGGTGACTTAGGCATACTAGTATATATACACACACACACACAATTTTTAAAAATAACTTCTGGTTTTATGATGGCTTGGTAGTTAAACACACTTGCCTCTCAAACCTGATCATCTGAGTTCCATACATTAATCTCCCTCTCCCCCACAAAAAGGTAGAATAGGAAACCAAACCTCTTACAGTTGTCTTTTGTCTTCAGCATGGGTACACATTCACATCAACACCATGCGTATATAACAATAATAGACACAATAAAATAAAAACAATAATAGACACAATAAAATAAAAACAATAATAGACACAATAAAATAAAAACAATAATAGACACAATAAAATAAAAATTTTAAGCTAAAGATGTAATCTAACAATACATTAATTTTTAATTTCTTTATACAGGAAGAAATAGAAACCCCCCACACACACATAAATATATATGGAGAGGAGAGGGAGTATGTGTTCCAGTAGGCTTTCATTGATAGGGATAAATTAACAATAGCAACAACAGAAATCAAGATTTTACCAACCATTTTTCATGATCCTTAGAAATTTAGGAAAGACTCTGACCCACATACTTGCACATACAATATTAACATACCTGTACACATAACATTATTAACATACCTGTGGATACAATATTAACATACTTGCAGATACAATATTAATGTACTTGTACTTACAGAATTGTTAACATACCTGTGCATACAACATTAACATATCCAACTGAAACAGGTTTTCATTGAAATATTTGTCAATTAAACCCAGAAAACCTGCTTTCCCCAGAATGTTTTCAAAGTTTCAAGTTCCCACTGTTAGCTGTAGAATGGCCCCCATGTAGACATTAGACACATTTAAAGACTGGAGATAGTACATCAAAAATGACAGAGCTGAGGTTTGAATCTAGGGTTTTCTAACTCTGTTGAATTTTTGGAGCCTTGTAGGGTGAAGCTGCCACAGTGTGTAATTCTGGGTCCCTGTTCTATCTAAGTGACTCTTTCTTTGAGGTGAAGGATCACTTCTCACAACTAATGGCCACTTGTTCATAAGCTTTCTGTAGTTTGGTCAGTCTTTGATGGAGACCACCTCCATTTCTCAATCCCCCTTTGCCAAAATCTTTGTGCTTGATATTTCAGGCATCAAGTAATGGTTTTTGTCTAGAATGTTGGGTGTTGCAAACACTTCACTTGGATGTACCTGAACAGAGAAAGCACTAACTCTGGGAAGGAAGAGCCATCAGAGGAAGTTACTGGGTAAACTGTAATATACAACTGGATAGAGGCTGTGGGCAAAGCTCAGAGGATGGGAGAAGTGTGGTCTTCTTTGTGTTTTGGTTGTCCATGTATCTACAGACACCTGGTTTTGGTCCCTCTTAGATTTTTGCATCCATGATGTGTGTGGGGCCTGTCACCATCTTGGTTGTAGAGTCACCAAGGAAAGAAAAGAGGATATTATAGCCCAGAATGCTCAAACATTTTTCAAGAAATCTTTAATTTTGATTTTAAACTGTGGGACATGTTTCCAGTGTCTGAATGTTCCCCAAATTTAGCCACATTGCTGAAATGTGTGTGTGTGTGTGTGTGTGTGTGTGTGTGTGTGCATGTGTGTATGTGAAGGTGCCTACATCTGCATTTTTACATTTGTATATGCTTGCATGTGCATGTGTGGGTACACACACTTGTGTGTGTGTGTGTGTGTGTGTGTGTGTGTGTTGTGTACATGTATATATGTATATGGCTGGCAGAGAAAAATCTTGGGTGTTATTCTATAGATACTCTCTGCTTCATTTTGAGACAGGGTCTCTCACTGGCCTGGAACTCACCAAGTAGGCTAGTCTGGCAGGCCAGGGAGCCCCAGGGATTTTCCCATCTCTGCCTCTCCAATGATGGGATTGCAAATGCACAGTATCATACCTGGATTTGTTTTTATAAGTTCTGGGGATCAAACTCATGTCTTCAGTCTTGTATGGTAAGCACTTTACTGACTAAATTTTCTCACCAGCCCCAAGACACGGCTTCTTAACCACACTGCTCAGAAGTGAAGAAAGGCTCATGTTATAGCTTTAAAACTCAGGTTCAGAATGCTACTGACCTCCACAAAGACCATCTTGACATTTTCCAGAGGCATTTGCCCCAATCTTGGACACAATGATCTGCTAGCTTCTACTCCAACACCCACCTCAGTGACGCAGCACTTCCCATGATACCCTTGTGTACTGGGACAGCTATCCTTGAGTTGTGCACAGGTCTAGGACTGACCTTGCTGGTCTGGCTCCCAGGCTGACTCAGCTCACACTGAATGCATATCATGCAGCACATGGACTCTGTGACAAGCACACCTTGCTGATCCACAACAATGAGCCTTGGCTCTAGTGTGTATTGGATTCTTAGAAAAGATGAGTTTGTCTTGGGGGTTTCTCATTCAGGATGACTTAAGATCAATGCTTGCAGCATCCATATTTCTATATCAGGGGGATGCAGGAGAAGCATGAAGGCCACTCTGAGATAAGTAAATCTGGGGTCACTGGAACAGACCCCGGGGACATGGGGACATGATTACAATTAAACTATCCGGCTGTGTCAGTGGCCAGTATCATCATTGGGTTTCCCAAAATGTGAGCCAGTCAGTCATTTAGGGCATGTTCTTAGGCTAAGTAGAGTTGAATCGAATCTCCTGACTCCTGTTAGCACGTCTACTTAGGATGCCTCAGGCTGTCTCTACATACTTTAAACCCTGTTATGAAATTTTCAAGATATATATATATATATATATATATATATATATATAATTTATAATGCATTTGTTTTAATTTAATAGAGGAAAAATGATTAAATATGAATGTTCTTAAATTGTAAAGATGGTAACAGGATAACAAAAATTGGGCATCATTCACTTCCTGATGATGGATAGTGCTGGAGCTTAGCTATCCAACACAAGAGTACAAGCCACAGTGTTATGTGATCTGTATAGATCTTCTTTGTATGCAAAACTTAAACGTAGTTTACAGTCCCGAGCAAAAGACAATAATTTCCTCATTTATGCTTTTCCTACTGATCACATCACAAAGGGATCCACTTTAGATATATTAGGGTAAATCATATTTATTCAAATTAATATCTTTTATTTTTTGATTTTTAATACATATAGTATGGCTGTTAACCCATTTTAAATTGCATACATAGATTCCACCAGAGCTCTACTGCTGGATCTACACTGCAGTGGGTACAAGACTTTGCCATGTCTAATCACAACCTGCATCCTTGATACTCCCTCTAAGATAGAGCCTTCCATTTGGAGGGAAGCTCCTGAAGGAGCAGGATGCTCTAAGGGAGGTGAAATAGTCCATCCTTGAAGGGAAGCTTGCTAAACTCAGGAAGTAAACAACTCAAGGCTTTAGGAAGTCACTGAAATTGATCAGATTCACTAGGACCCTCCGTTTTCAAGAATATGTAAGCAGTAAGGACTGCTGATAGACACTCTCAGACAAGTCAAAGTGTCTAGAAAAGATACTCTCCAATCTGTTGAGGTCCTGTAGTAGTATAGTACACTTCAGTTTTCCAGCTTTCAGGATCTGTCACTCACGCTGGGGTGGGCTTTTGGTGATATAGCCATCTTTGACTCATTTCTGCTCCTGTAAGTAATCCCTGATGTATATCCCTGCAACTAACTCCAATAAATCATAGAGTCATACAGTTGGACTTTGGTGTGGGGGTGGGGGCAATTGTCATTACTTTGGTCTATCATTTGTTCCCTGTCTGGAGTAACCTGAACTTTGTTTTTATCTCCCTTGAAATAGTGTCACACATCATCTGACTGTATCTTAGATTGTGATTAACTCTGGGGAAGAAACCTGAATTAAAATTCCCTGCCCCATGACACAGTCTCTCTATTTGAACCACTTCAATTTTTCTTATAGCCTCTCTTTTCTTGGCCAGATTTTTCTCTTTCCTCACCACCTAGGTTCTCCCCAACACTAGACATCTTGCAAGGGCCCCAGGGATCCCCATAATACAAATTGTTTAGCATTTTTCCTGGAAAACCAGGTGACAGACAGCATAGACGGTTCCATCTTTCTACCCTGGATACAATTATCTCTACTAAGTGACCAATGTCTGTTGGCCTCTCTGGAAACAAAGGATGATTCTCAGAAGTGGGTGACTAGATAACCTCTAGGGGTGGAACCAGGACACTAAGCTTCACCAAGTCCCGTGGACACATACAGAAACAAGTATGGTAGGTACTGATGCTACTCAAAGCCTTTAAAATTTCCTGATTTATAGCCACCCTGGGGAACTATGGGGACAGGGGCTCTATTGTTCTCCTCCTTCTACTAGTCCTCTTTTTCCTTTACTTTTTTCTCTTCCTTCTCCTCAACTACAATGACATTTGTTCTTGGTATTGTACTACAATTTGGTCCCATGACCCAAGCCTTCTCAAGGATGGAGTTTGCCATCTCTTCCTCCATTTGCCAAGTGCCTATTAGTCTTTATCCAGAACCCCGGTATGAATGTTGAACAACAGAATCAGAATCAGACCTAGGCTCCCACTTACCTCTTGGGTCACACTGCCTCTCATATGTCTCCAAAGTCAATCCCCCTTGCCTTCCTTTCCAGGGTCTTTGTCTCTATTTAAATGTTCTCTCTACTAGAAAGTGGTCTCAAGGCTAGTCCTCTGAGTCCTTGGACCAACAACTTCCTCAGTTAGATTAACAAGCCCATCTTTTCTCCATAGCACAATCCCTACTTAGGGTTGCATTGACCCCTGAGTTATTTGGCAAGGCTGGACACTTTCTGCTTGTGACACCTTGGGAGTGTTACTGGATTCCAGCATGCAGAGGCCAAAAATATGATGAATAGAGCAAGACTCCAGAAAGAGTCATTTGGTTCTGAACATTGCTAATATCTGAAATTAATAAACAACTCTGTTTTCCTACTTTGGTCTACATAAGTATGCATGTATGTATGTATGTATGTATGTATGTATGTATGTATGTATGCCTCTGTCTCCTCTGTCTCTCTCTGCTCTCTGTGTGTGCATATCTGTCTGATCTCTCTCTCTCTCTCTCTCTCTCTCTCTCTCTCTCTCTCTGTGTGTGTGTGTGTGTGTGTCTGTGTGTGTGTGTCTATGTAGGATTGAACCCTAGTATGGGCTTGACTTATACTAAGCAAATGTCATAGCTAACTACTATTCCAGTTCCAAATTTCTTTTGCTTATCAGCTTTAGCTCCAAGTGACTGACTCCCTCAGTGAGGAGCTGAGTCAATATATTTGTTGAACATATAAGTGACATTTCCTTCCTGGAGGAAACACAAGATCACATCAAGGCCACTTGCAAGTGTCTGACCTTCTGCCTCAGGAAGTAATCTCACTGAGGGATGATACAGTGAAAGGTCTATAGTAGACTTCTTGCTGAATAGATATACTAGCCTCTTCATTAGCACACACATTGGCAATTAATACTTGTGTTTTCCAAAGTGGTTATAAACCACTAAAACATTTTGTGCCTCTAAGTTGGCTGACTGTTCACCTTTTGCAATCTTATTGCCCTATTAATTTGCTGCATAATATGATTTTTATTAGCTGTGTGAACTTGCACCATTTAGCCACTCTGGGCTCAGTTTCTTTAAGATGTCTATGCAGATGCTTTTGTTCCCTAAGCCCCAGGAAGGTGGAGTCAGGTGATGCTCCAAAAGTACTGGGAGCATTGCATGGCCTGCCTTTGCAATTATAAGTGCCTTATTTAATACCCACAACTATTCCATGAAGCCAGTAAGTAGTATAACTCCATAGGATGCACAATTCACAGGAGGCCCAGTTAGGACAATTAGATGGCTTTGTGCATGTGTGTATGTGGACATGGAGTTGAGCACTGGGCACCTTCCTCAATCACTCTTCACCTTATTCCCTTTTAAAGATTTATTGATTTATATTTTACATGTATATGTATATGTGTTTTGTGTGTGTGTGTGTGTGTGTGTGTGTGTGTGTGTGAGAGAGAGAGAGAGAGAGAGAGAGAGAGAGAGAGAGAATGCATATGGGTGATTAGGGAGGCCAGAAGAGGATGCCAGATCCCCTTATGCTGGACTTACAGGCAGTTGTGACCCACCTTTTATGGGTGCTGGGAACTGAACTCCAGTCTAAGGAAAGACAAGCAAGTGTTCTTAACCACTGAGCAATCTTTCCAGTCATCTACATTATGTTTGGAGACAGATCTCACTGATCCAGTAGATCCAGATTGGCTAGACTGACTAGCTGGCAAGCCTCCTGTCTCTGCCTTCCCAGATACATGCTACTACACCCAGGTTTACATGGTGCTGGGGTTGATTGAGGTCCTCATGCTTGCATAACAAACATTTTATCAACTGAACCATTTCCCCATCCCATGGATGGCTTTCTTTCTTTTACTTTTCTTTTATTATAAATAAAGATAGGTTATTGGAGTCCTTGATTCATGTTGAAGAATCTGAAAAATTGCATTTACATAGATGAAGAAAATATTAGAAGGAAGTTGCCCAAACCAGTTAGTGTGAAGTACCACATATTAAAAACAAAACAAAAAAAAACCAAAAAATAAACAAAGTTGGTAAATGTTGTTAGAGATTCCCAAAGGAGTGGGCTGCTAGACAAGGCCCAGGGTCCTGCTTAGATGGATAGTATTTGAATTCTTGGTGGAAGTAAGCAAAACTTCATATGGGATACTGCACTAGGGCTGGGCCCCAAAGGCTTCCATATAGAATCTTGTCCAGGTTGCCTTTCCTAAGCTTTCTGTACAGAACTGACATTGGCCTGGAGCCAAAGGATGGCTACTTTGCTGAAGTAGGGGAGAAGGGTGTATGAACGGCTCTAGGCCCAATGAGTCATTCTGGCCTGGCACAGCATCCCCAAGCCCTTGAGGGGAAACAAACAGACTTTGTTGGAATGAACCATTTTTTGTGCATGAATGGCCCCTAGTCAACACTTCCAAGGAAGCCTGTAACTTTGCCCCTGGCTTGACCATCTTGGCCTGGAGAAACCACAGTGACTGAGGAATAGGGGTGGATATATTGGACTGAGGCCTTTGTGATCAGCATGGAATAAAGATGCTGGGTCTCTGTAGAAAGAACTTCTGGTGATACATTTGGCATGCTCAAACCTATCAGAGGGAGAGATTTCCTGCGGTCTGGGGAATGTCCACCTGAGGCACTAGCTTCTGACTCCAGCTTCATCTGTCTCCCCAAGGCCTGATCTAGACCAAGAATCAGACTCAACTTTCAAGTCTTGTTTCTTCTTCCCCTTTAGTTGGGCAGTGGCCCTGTGTTATTGCTAGAGCTCACATCAATGATGTCTATCCACCTCTATCTAGGAGCTTCCTGATGAGACTCAGCTTGATAATGTCACACTGTAGGATATATATATATATATATATATATATATATGGCAGCTGTCATGAGAATTTCTTATAAGTAGACACCCACTCTTCAGAGAGAAAGAATGCTCAGAAAGGTCCCTTAGGTAGAGGTGATGGTAACTGGTTTTCCCCATCATAAGTGTGTGCAGGTTATCATACAGAGGCAGAATTGTGTATTACTCATGAGAGAGAAGAAACAAGAATATGGGAGTACATGTAGGATGGATGCCTGTGGGATGGCTAGAATCTGGTTATAGGCCCTTTCATGTGGCCAAGAAACTTTTAGTAAAGTCATTAAATTCCAGTTAACATAGACAAGTTTTATTTAGACAAGTTATATAGACAATTCTTCTAAGAAATTTTTGTTTTAATCTTTATGTGTATGAATATCTTGTCTGTGTATATGCCTCTGCCCCATTTGAATGCCAGGATCCCTTGGAGGCTGGAAGAGGGAATCAGATCCCCTGGATAGTTATGATTGCTAAGGATCAAACCTGAGTCTACTAGAAGATTATTCAGTACTCTCTTAAAAACTAAGCCATCTCTCTAGCCCAAGAAATGAGGTTTTTAGTACTTTTGATGGAGGTGGAGTGAAGTCACATGCAGGTACTTTGTGAATTTAGAAGCCAAGAGAAATATGAGGGAATGAATGTCTGGGATTCACAGCAATTCTCAGGTAGCTCTGGATTCTTGCAAGTTTATGGAACTAGGGTTTGAAGTAATTTTCCATAAATCTCCTGGGAGTAAGAGCAGAGAAAGAGAGAGAGAGAGAGAGAGAGAGAGAGAGAGAGAGAGAGAGAGAGAGAGAGATTGAGAGAGAGAGAGAGAAACATCTGACAGACATTGTGAACAGCCCTCCACTAGTTTGTACTAAGGATAACATCTCCTTTATCTCTTCCTGAAACAAAGACCAGGGTCCTGAGCTTCCTCTGCTGAGGCTCCTTGTGTACCTAGGATGAAGCATGCCCTTGTTTATGAGTTCCTTGGAGCAGGACAATGAACTGAGCTGTATAGCAGGCACGTGGTGAGTCTTGCACTCATTAACCCAGATGGAGGTCACAGCTCCATGCCGGCAGCTGCTTGGAAACAACAACTTGTCAAAACTTCAGGCCAGAGCATAGGGTTCCAGCTCATTGGAACCCAATTCCAAGATGAGGCCCAGCAGAAGAGGAAGATGTGCTTGACTAGCCCCAGATAGGCCCAGCAGATGTTGTGCGGGCCTCCTCACTGCTGAGCTCAAGTGCAGCCTGGGCTCATCACCCAAACAGGGCCCCTGGGAGCACAGTGATGAGGCTCTCACAGTGCCAGAAGCACCCCTAGTGCATGGCTGTACCCACTCCCTCTGGGCTGGGCTGGCTTCCTGCCAGTTCCTTTGGAAAGGAGGGGTGGGGACAGGCAGGCAGTCTCACATGAACGACTCTTGCAAAAGATCCAGCAATGCTTCTGTACGACATTGCTTTGTCATGAGCTGTGCAGACTCCAGTGAGGTTGGGTTGGAAACAAGATGGAAGTTGGGTGTTTAGGGACAACCAAGGTGCTGCTTCTGTGCTACTCTTCCTCAGGGGAGGGAGGGAGAGCTGAGCTGTGTTATACAAGCAGGTCTCAGAGCTGTTCTGCCTGCTGTAGCTTAGAGATTTCTCCCAGCTTCCCTCAGACCAAACAATTGCCTGCCTCAGAACCCAAACACATTCCAGAAAGAAGTGAGGAGTTGTATGCCTGGTTACTCTCTCTCTCTCTCTCTCTCTCTCTCTCTCTCTCTCTCTCTCTCTCTCTCTCCCTCCCTCCCCCCCCCCCCCCCCCCCCCCCTCTCTCTCTCCTCTCTCTCTCTCTCTCTCTCTCTCTCTCTCTCTCTCTCTGTGTGTGTGTGTGTGTGTATCAAACTTGGAGTGATCTACTGCCAACATTCTCTATGGATGTGTGCCTGTATAAATTTCCTGTGCATGTAAATGATGAGAGTGTATTTAGAGTGTATGATTTTTGAAAGTCTATATCTAGTAAGTGTGTCTTACAGTTCAGTGCTCCATATGTACTCATGGACAGTGAGTGTGTTCTCTGGTTCTTTATGTGCCTTTATTCTTACCACTATGAGTATATGTCATAGGGATATATGTGTGCTTGTATACATGTGGTAAACATGCATATTACATACACATAAGCTTTTCTCTGTGTGTATGTATTTGTTTGGCAGCATGGCTGATAAAATACTGCTTCTATATGTAGATATTCAGGCCTATACCTGTGTAGTTGGATTATGAGTGTATGTTTTTATAAACATAGGTCCAAACATAACTGTTATCCTCGTGGTATGAAATGCATGCACCCAATCAGTGCACAGGTCCCAGAATATGCAATTTTTGTGTATCCTAATTGTGTATCATCTTGTTGAGTGAATGGGAGAGGAGCTCAGAGTGAACTAGTGAGTATGTCTGTGCTGACCATTTGAGGCATCCTCAGACCCTGTACCTGCAGGTCTTTCCCTATCACCGTTGTTCCACTTCATCTGAGCCCATGAAACTTATTATAGATCCCAAATAAGTCAGTTTAACTCTTTCTCTGGACTTCCACACATATCATCCCTCATCTTTTTGACACCTACTCATTGTCCACTTTTGTTTGTTGAGTGTTTGCTGTATGTAGAGTTCCATTCTAATATATTTCACTTGTCTCCAATATCTCCTTGAACTGGCTCCTCTATGACTTCAATTCAAATTCAAATATATCTCCTTCAAAGAAGCTTTTAACACTGAGGGATCTTATTTTCCTGTCTAAGCTGTTGACCACAAGGACAAGAGTGATATAACATGGGCCTCTGCTTTAAGAATTATACCCTAGGCCAGTGGTCCCCAACCTTCCTAAGGCAGTGACCCTTTAACACAGTTCATCATTTTGTGGTGACCCCCAATCATAAAATTATTCCGTTGCTACTCCATAATTGCAAATTTACTATTGTTATGAATCCTACTGTAAGTAGCTGATATGCAATGCTCAAAGGAGTCATGGCCCACAGGTTGAGAACCACTGCTCTAAACCATATTTGGAGTATATGCTCAGCCTCTAGTAGATTCCATTTTTGTTTAAGAATTGGGATCACTATGTCTCACCAAGAGGAGCATGAAATGGCAATATAGCTAGGCAGAAAATCAACCTTGTCTGCCTCTGGAGTCCAGGAATGATATAATTTTTAACATCCCTGAACTACAACTTAATCTTCTGATTGGTGAATTAAATAAATAGAAACATTTATTGAGTTTTTGTAGTATGCAGAGTTCAATTCTAATATAGTTTTGCTTGGGTCCATTTCATGAGGTAAGTATTTGGTGGTATGTCTATGAGGGTGCACATAGACTTATGTGTGTAGTATTTGCTATCTATGAACATTGATATCTGAAGATGCAAGATTACTTCTGAAAGGTGGTGTCCTGAAGACTGTAAACTTTCAGGTTGAGGTAACAACCAACCTCAGAAGAAAAGCTATTGCAGCAGACAGAATAATGGATCTAGAAATGTCTACCTCTAAAGGCCAGTACTTAAGTCACCTGGACCATGAGAATTAAGGTCATAGAAGAAATTAAGGTGGCTAATTACCTGACTTTAAGAAGGCTGGATTATCCTGGATTACCTGGGTAGGTCTGGTGTAATCAGAAGAGTACTTAAAAGTGCAAGGTAGGACAGTAGAGGAAAGTCACAGTGCTGTAGTATAGGCCAACTAACCACACCCTCACTGACTGTGAAGACAGTGGATGGGGCCAGGATCAAACACATGCAAGAAGTTTGTAGAAGCTAAAAGGGCAAGATAGTGATGATTTTCTTGAGAGCCTCTGATGGGAACACAGGTCTGCCAACTCCTTGAGTTTAGCTTAGTGAGACACATGTGGGAGCTGGGATCATCGACAAGAGTTTGTGTTGTTTTAAGCTGCTAAATTTGAGATTGGCTACTTACAAAAACAACCAGAAACTGGGACAGGGCCAAAGTCTCAGGTCAGGAGAAACTGGTCTTGCCTTCAGTTAGAATACAGACAATAACTTGAAGGGATCAAGGTACATAAAGGATAAATGAGATGCATCATGAGTAAATCACCACTGAAAATTCACAAGAAGTTCATGGTCATGGCCCAAGCATGCTGAGTAGCTTGTTGACCTTGACTTACATGTGTTTGACCAAGCCATACACAATTACTTGAGAGAACTACTGGGTTATTATTCCTGCTACTAATTTGGGGAAAAACACAAACCAAGTCTACCAGCACCAATGAAACAGTTTTGATGATGAAGAGATAATTTCTTTAACATGAACTCAGTCTTCTAGGTTATCTGTAGGCAAGGCCATTGTGGAAGTGACTACCAAGCTGGTCCTGAAAGGTCACCCTGACACCAGACAGATCAACTCTCATTGGACAGCATGTCGAAAAACCCCAGTTGGCAATGGCCAGTTAGTGTCAGCACCATCAATAGCAATAAAATGAATAATTACATATTTCCCACTTAGCTCATTGTTGGGGGTTGAGTGAAAGAGCCACAAATAGGACTACTAACAAAGCTCATGAAGGAGACTGGGCCGAAGCTGAGGGACAGCTAGGGGTGAGTTCCATTACTGCAATTAGCACACTGTGTAAACAGCACTTAAGGGCTCTATCTGGGAGTTTGTGGTAATCCATCTGAAATAGACAACTATTTTATGCAGGGTGGAATGGAAGGGACCACGTCCAAGTCAATTTAACAGTCTAGTCTGCAAGCAACCATCTCCCTCCTTGTTCCTGCTTTCTCTGTCTCCCCTGCTTGGCTCGCAGCCCTGTTACTTCTAAACATCTCTGTTCATGCAAGGGTCAAACACAGGCTCTAAAACACCAGGTGTGTTCAGCTTGGCAGCAGTGGGCAGGCACAGCTCACACAAAGGGAAGCTCTTGCTCAGTTTGTTCTATCTTCCTTCTTGTCTCAGTATCATTTGTGCTCTCTGTGGACTTTTGTCTTGAGATATAAGGTGTAGGAAACCATATTTTCTATATGGAGATGGTCCCCAAGAAGGGAGCCCAGATGCCCCACAAGGTTCCTCCTCAGACATTCCTGTTGTTGTGTTTTCATATTCTCATATGTATGTGGTTATGCATTTATATGTGGTCTCTATATAACCCTTCCATGCCCCATTCCTGCTCCCATTGCAGTTAGCATTCTGTTATCGTAATGCACTCTGTGTAAAATCATCCTACTCTGAGCTGATTTAAAAATGAAACGGCTATACCCTCTCTAGCTATCTGTTACTCCAGTTAGAAATTACACATCCATTTAAATGAAGAGTTTTAAAAGTCCAAAATGCCAGAATGTTGACCCTTTATTAGTGACTCAAAGGATTTTTCTCTAATAGCAAGTTGACACCTGTAACAATTAAATGTGACCTCAAACATTGCCTCATATCCCTGTAGGGATATGTGCCTCTGATTTCATATACAGTTCTCTCAGAATGAATGGATGTTTTATAGTGTCTTGCAACTTGGAGATGCTACCTTGCTGAGGTGATACAACATCCTACAGGGACAAATCATTTTTTTTTTTCTGGGACCAAGTTCAGCTCTCAGTCCCCTGTGCTGCTCTGTACATACCTCATGGATTGTTCCAGAATATTCCATACAGTTGAAGCCAGGGCTGCCAATTTTGTCTTCTATCTGGTGGGCATAACACAGTAGGGTCTCCTTTCCCAACATACAGAGGGCTTCACAGTTCGGTTGGGTAAAGAACAACACAGCCTCTGTTCAGAGACAAACCACAGCTTGAAGAAAGCAGAGGGCCATATCTGACTCATCCAATGACTCATACCTAGGATTACTGTGCTTCAACTAGGCTTCCTGCAGCCTGTCACAGCTTGCAAGGAGCTGTGAGGAGACTTCAAAAGAGAAAACTCTCTCTTGCATGCTGTGTTGGGGATGGATCCACCCGTCTGGGTCCAGGGCGAGCTCCTTGCAAGCAGCCATCAAGATAACTTTATCAGTAGCACAGAATCTGATTGCTAAGATTCCAGTTGGCAACAAGGAAAAGATGATGGCAAGGTACCCTTTATGGTCTGGCCAGCTCAGAGTACTCTTTCATCTCATAAGTCTTGGGGAGGAGCAACGAGTTTCCACGTGCAGAAGACAGCACCATTGTCACTGTGCAGACCAGAGCCAGATGAGGAAGTGTATCTTCAGACACTAGTGACAAATATCCTGGTAAATGCATTGTTTCTGGTTGCTACAGCAATGATCTATCTCTTTACACTGAAATCCAAGTTACCACAGGGACTGCATCAGACCTCTAGGAAGCCTTGTACTGACAGATTACCTTGTGACCCAGCTCCTAGGTTTTTTTTTTTTTTTTTTTTTTTTTTTGAGAAACCAGTGTAAGCTTCTTGTTTCAGGTGTCTGACTTCCTTGCTGCACAGTTGATCCTCAGCTCTCACTCACTGAGTGACTGAGACCACAGAGAAGCCAGTAGATTTCCACTATTCCCATCAGGGGTCTTTGTACCCCCAGAGCAGACAGTCACCCAAATTCCATCCATTAAGAAAAAAAAAAAAAAAAAAAAAAAAAAGAATGGGCTAATTAAGCCTGCCAGCCTAATTTTGTGCTTTCTAATTTTGCCCTTTAAATGCATCATAATTATCAGATGCAAAATACATTTTCAAACACAGAGCCACTGACGGGAGTATTTTTAAATGTGCAAGGCTAAGATGGGAGTTAGCCGAAGAAGCAGGCAGTATTTTTAACTTGTGTCATTGGGTGGGAAAGGCCTGGTCTCTTTGACACCCTCTACTCTATTTGAAAGGAGAGCTGTGTATACTGGCAATGATTGGAATGGGTGTCACTGTTGCTGTCCCTGGGCATGTTTGTGGGTGGCATGTCCTTCAGGATGTGCTGAGTTCAGGAAGGAGGTAAGGTTCCCAAGACTCTGGCTTCACAGGATGGGAGGAATTAGTACATTCCATGGGTTCTTTGTGTCCACCTGCTGCCAGATTTCCCTTATTGTATTTTAAAGCTTTTAACCACTTTTTTTTCTTATGACTTTACACAGCACGTTTGTTATTGAGACTTCTTTCTCTCCAACCAGTCCAGACTGGGATTGCGTAATTCTATGTACAGCAAACGTTGGGGAAAATACAAAAATAAGTACCCAACATACTATGTTCAGAATATTTCTGCATATTTTCACAGGCCATCCCTGTAAGTCATTTATTCTATATGAATGCAACACAATGCATTTCTGTGGAAAAGCAGGGTATTGAAACACACCTGTGAGCACAGCCCAAAGGAAGTAGAGGTAGGAGGGCAAGGAGTTCAAGGCTATCTTTGGCTACCCTGGGCTACATGAGACCTTATCTCATGCAACCAACAAAACGACCATGAAAAGCATGCTGGCTCTGAACTTAGGGGTCTTTCCCTCTGCAAGTATGTGCAACTTTATTTTGTGAGGCCTTTCTTTTTATCAGGTGGGAAGTCTGCTACTTCCTCTTTCACATAGACTCGCTGGTTCTGCTTGTACCCATCAGACACTCAGAGGATTGGGAGTTAGAGGATTTTCATGCAGGACTTAGCCTATAAGAACAGTAGCTTTAATGCATGGCTCCATGCTGACAAAGCTCTGGAAGCCACTATGTTGCCAAAAACCCTGTTTTGATAAAGTGTGATGACATTGATACATGGATGTGCTCTGCAGCATCATTTGTAATTGCCAAAAGGTAAAAAACAAACCAAATCTCCATTGGTTGGTTAATGCATTAATGACACATTTGTTAAATGGAGTATTATTTACTTATAAAAAGTAATGAGCAACTGATACATGTTAAGGCATGAATAAACCTTGAAACCACAATACCAAGTAAAGTAAGCCAGCCACATTTTGCACAATGTATTTATTTGAGAAACAATGGTGTGTGTGTGTGTGTGTGTGTGTGTGTGTGTGTGTGTGTGTGTGTGTGTGTGCTTAGTGCTGCTCAATTTGAAAAAAAAAAAGAGATTTGAAGTCATTGAAAAAAATTGTTGTGTTGCTTAATTCCAAAAGGATTTCAAGCCACTTACAAAGTATGCATAAATAGAAAAGAAACAATAAAATAAGAACAAAACAGTCATAGAATGAAGCAGGAGACACTGAGCATCACAATGGCGTGGAACTAATCGTTTCTGGTGTCAGTTTGTCCCTCAAGTAGGTTCATTAAGTAGAGGTGGCTGTGCCTGTCTCTTTCTTTTGTTTCTGAAGGGCAACTTCATTCACATGTACATTCCCACAACAAACACATTTAAACAAAAAATAATAAATCTTTTTATGTCATATGTATATATGTGACTGTGCATCTATGTAAAATCTAGGAAGCACAAATGAAGGAAAACACACAATTTTTGTCTTTCTGAGACTGGCTTAATTTGCTTAACATGATCTCCAATTGTAGCCACTTTCTGGCAAACAATGTAATTTGGTTCTGATGGAGGGAAAGAATTCCACTGTCTACATATATCACCTAATTTATTTAATCTTTTCTCCTGTTGGTGGACACTGAGAATGGTTTCATGGATTAACCACAGTGTAAAGTACTGCAGTAAACACTG
The DNA here is from genome assembly GCF_943737965.1 of Phodopus roborovskii. NCBI lineage: Eukaryota > Metazoa > Chordata > Mammalia > Rodentia > Cricetidae > Phodopus > Phodopus roborovskii. Next base: position 13,126,807 of record NW_026126558.1, on the reverse strand, counting down.
GTTCGCAAACTTCTCTGTGATAGGCTGACTTGAAATCCTTCAGGTAAATGACCAGAGACGGGTCAAGTATTTTTAGCTTTGCTTTTCCTCTCCTCTCCTCTCCTCTCCTCTCCTCTCCTCTCCTCTCCTCTCCTCTCCTCTCCTCTTCTCTCTCTCTCTCTCTCTCTCTCTCTCTCTCTCTCTCTCTCTCTCTCTCTCTCTGTACCTTTATGTTGACTTCCTTGATGGCTAGACTAGTTTACATCCCCAGCAGTGTTGGGGGCAGGTGTCTGTTTTGTCCACATTCTTGATAGCATTTGTTGCTGTTTTCTGTTGCCTGACATTCTGACTGCTTGATATACCCATATGTAAGGTGTCAATATCAATAGGCCCTGTCTTGATTCATTTTGGATCCGTGGAGGATGAAATGGCAACTGAGTATTTGAAAAGGGTTCAGAGCTATACAATCATAATTCATATTTTTAAATAAAATACAGTCATTTTGAAATTTTTCTATTTCCTTTTGCTACTGTAACAAATTACTGCAGCTGGTAGCTTAAAATAACACAATTTTATCTTTCTGGGAGACAGAGGTTTAATTATTAAGTCCTGGGGCTAAGGTCAAAGTGAGGCAGGGTTATATTGGCTCCAGAGGCCCTGGAGGGTTTTTAGAGGCCTTGGGACTTTCCTTGGCTTGGTGCCTCATGGTACTCCAAACTCTGCTTCCTCCATCGCTCCTTCCTTCTGACTCTGACTGTCCTGCCTCCCTTTTGCAAAGACTTTTGTGATGATACTGGGGCCACCAGGATAGCTCCTAGAGACTCCTAGAGATCTCAGTTGTCAGCTAGCCTAGCAGAAATGTCAAACTTCTGGGTCCAAGACCCTGTCTCAACACAACAAAATGAAGAGACAATGTCCTTCTATGACTTCAACAAAGGCCTGTATGGGTACATGTAATCACACATTCATGTGCATGCATTAGACCCCCACATACCATAAAACACATAACTAACAAACATGTCACATAGTACAAATGTTCCATATGACACAAACATACACATACACACAACTCACAACAAGCAGATGCACAGGAGGACATAAATTCAAATGATAAAGGAAGGAGCCCCTGAATAAATTGATAGCACAAGAGGGAGAATACAGTTGTCAACAGTTGTATTCTATCTAGGGAGTGATCACTCACTCAGAAGCAGCTGAGAGCTGCATGGAGAGTTTTAGCACTAGAAAGGTTCAAGAGGTGAGGGCTGAGTTTAAGTTGCAGTCCCCAAATAAGGGCTTTTAATTTGTATTTATGCCAGGACAACCTATAATCTAACAGAATAGAAAAGCAAAGACCAGGAACAAGAGCCAACAGAGTCCAGAGCCATGTTCTATATGGGTGAGCCACCTTGGAGGCCCAAGCCAATGTTTTACAGGGAAACAAATTATTGGAAACTCCAGAACTGTGTAAGATGGGCATCATGCTATCACAGTAGCAGTAAGGGTAACACCACCCTTTACCCCCAGAGCTGTGGAGGGATCTAATAAGCACTTCGGATGGAAAAGAACTCATCACAGTCCTTGACTCCTCAGGAAGATATGGCATCTGGAAAGCTTACTAAGGACTAAATTTACTTTAACACAATGAGACATCAGATGGCCACCCTGTTTCTCATTGATCCTCTTCAAGTGTACCAGATGACAAGCTAACAACAGCATCCTGGAAGAAACAGAGAGAAGCAGACAACATTGCCATCAGGGCAACAATTTCTTATCTAACATAGTTTGTTCAATGTGGCCACTAAGTGGATGCTTGGAGCTCTTGAAGGATCAGGATCTGAGTACAGGTCAAGACCTTCTCTGTTTTATAAATTCATTTTTGTTTACTTGGAATTCTACCCTTACTGTGAGATGTTATGCTAAATCCCTTCCATTTTGGCAATTCTTTCCAATCTAAGCCTGACAGCAAGAATGTTCATTGAAGAGTCAGACAAGATTCTTACTTCTGATGCTCTGAACTATCTACTTCTTCAATGACACATAATCTCTGTTTACACATGTCCAGCTAGGCCACACCCTTGCTTCAATATCTATCTAATTCCCAGAGATAGCCACACCAGCCCTTATCACAACAGTGGTAGGTTGAGAAGAGTGTTTCAGACCCCTGCCACCTCTTCCAAGAGCTACCAAGAGGAAAGATTTGAATTTCCTTGCCTAAGGCTTTTGAGGAGGGAGAGGAAGGAGGGAAAGATGGGAGAGATAAAGATAGGGAGATATGGAGATACAGAGCAGATAGAGGGAATGAGAATTTCCAAGAGAAAACCTCAGCACCCTTAGAAGCAAGCCAGGAAGAGACCCCTTAGGGTCTCTTGTCTTTTCAGCCTTTCAATCTTGGTTTGTCTGACATAGATGAGTGCTTATCTCACTTTTCTTCCTGAGATGGCTGTAGAACTGGGAGAAAGCAGAGGAGTGGACCCCACTTGCTCTCTAGCCTCTGAGCTTTTTCTCTTTTCTAAACATCTTGGCAGTTGGACACTATCCCCCATTTCTAAGGATGATCCCTATGGTCCCTGTGCAGTCCACTCCAGATTCCAGGGTATTTTTCCACCACCAAAATGGACTTCAATCCCCTCCAATCCTCTTGGAGGTACAAAGCATAGCTAACTCTCTCTGGCTCTCTCAGAGGTAAAGCACCCAACTAGACAGAGAGGTGACCATCTGCACTGCTTCCTTATGGCCCAAGGGAGGAACCCAGGTCAGTAATAGATGCAAGGTTTGGGTGAACATCAAGAACAGTTTTCATGTCACACATCAGAAACCAGACAAGGAGGGAGGGGTTAGGATGACTTGAAGCCACTCATAAGGCTGGGGATTCACAAGCAGTCTGTTCCAGGGTCCGGAAGCCTCTTCCCCTGCACCAGGCAGTGCCAAAGCAACTGCAGCCGCTTTTCACTTTCTTAGACCCTACTGTGTGTAATCTATTTCATCAAAACAAAAAAAAGTTAAACCACAGAAGAGTCTTTCTCTTACTTCTTTTCCTTCTTAAAAAAAAAATGATGTCATAAAGAGTAAGAAGGAGGAAGGGAGGGAGAGAGAGAGGGAAGGAGATGGAGAGGTGGAACTGGGATCGACATGTAAAATAATAATAATAATAATAATAATAATAATAATAATAATAATAATAATAATAAAAGAACCATTAATCCTTAGCAAAAAAAAGGATACGATAGAAATGTTAAACTTACTTCCTTATAAAAATACTTATGTACAAAAAGTATATTCAATGCAAATGCTTCTTAAGGGTGCTGGAAAGATGGCTCAGTGAGCTCAGTGAGCTAAGGTTCTTGCCACACAGGCCTGATGAGCTGAGTTTGATCCTGAGAACCTACATGCAGGAGAAAGGAGACTCATTCCATAAAGTTGTCCTTTGGCATGTATATCACCTCTGTGTCCACAACACATATGTCACACACACACTAATAATAATAAATTTAAAGTTTAAATAACAGACCCAAACCTTTCCTTAATAAGTCATGATTATAGTAATTGCTTTAATGTGTGGATTATTTCTCCATGTAGAGAATAATCAAACATTGGCCCCAAGATCATAGATACTACATTCTTGTGAAGCATGGCAAAACATGCCCTTAAGTAGAAACCAATTTGGTGCCAAAACTCAAGTTGGTTCCTTCTTCAGAATATACTGAAATAAAATGACACATTTGATCCTAAACAGCAAGTATTCACTCATGGTTCATCCAACTAACACATACTTAAAGCAGCTACTGAGTATGCCTGCAGCTGCATGAAAGGTGGACTACAGACGTCACAGGGCTAAATGTAGCTCATAGCCAGCTTTCTCCCACTCAAGACACAGCCTTCAAGTAGCAGTGCACAACCTATTGGTTAATCCTTCAATAGAATGAATGTTCAGAAGTCCATTGTGTAGATAGGTGTGGATATGCTACTGTTTACAATAGTATCTGAGAATAATACAACCAGCACTTCCTCTGGGTCTTGCATTCTATGAACTGAATTTCAAGATGAGAGTTTCCATTTGATATTTTGATAAGAATTTACATCTTGTCCTTGAGTAATACGGCAGGCCAGTGTTGACCCATGCCTTATTTAGAAGTGATGAAGCAATGGGCATGGTGGCACACACCTTTAATCCCAGCACTCAGGAGACAGAGGCAGGCAGATCTCTGTGAGTTAGATGCCAGCCTGGTCTATGGAGTGAATTTCAGGAGCCAGGGCTACACAGAGAAATCCTGTTTCAAAAATAAACAAACAAATAAGCAAAAAAACAAACAAAAGTCATGGAGCAAGGAACTCAGCACACCTTCATGGACTTACCATGCATGATAAGTCTTTCACAAGATGGTGCTGGAACTGGTAGGTCAAAGGGCACTATGAAAGCCTAGACTTAATGGTCAATTAAGTGACAATGTTAAGCCAGGAGAGCTCAGAGTTGACAGGATTTTGAGCATTATCATTTAAGTGGTCACTCAGTCAAACTCCTTACTCTCCTCCATAGTAGGAGCCTTGAGTTTTTTGCCTTGCTGCAGCTTCCAAGCTCCAGTAATCTTAAATGGTATTTCTTATTTCAGAGACTTGTTTGCATCTATACACTGAAAGAAGCCATGTGGCTTTCCTGGCCCTCTTGTGCCCTAAAATCCAAGAATCTCTTGACTCAACATTTAAGAAACAAAGACTTCCAAATGGCTTTCTTGAGGTATCATTTGTACACAGTGGCACACTCCAGTGTACTGTTGACTCATTCTTCACAAATGTGTATAATGCCATGCAACCTCACCAGAACCAAGACACAGAAAATTTCCACCACCACAAAATGCCCTTCCAGTCAACTCTCCCAGAACCAACCTCTGATTTGATTTCTGTCATTGGAGATTACTTTTGCGTGTTTCAAAATGTCACCTCCCCAGAATTGTGCAGTGTGCACTTCTGTATCTGGCTTCCTTTGCTAGACTGTTGCTTTTGAGATGGTTCTGGGCTTGTATCATGTGTGTAGTTTGTCCCATTATTTTGCTAATATTCCATTGCATGATTACATTGCACTTGGATTTTCCATTTTGATTTGGTAGACATTTGGTCTCTGCCCCATGTTTGATGTCAAGGAGGGAAAGGGCTATAAAGGGCTATGGATATTCTTGTACAAGGCTGTTTGATGACTTACACTGTTCTCACTGCTCTTAGTGAAGCCTAGAAGAAGAGCGGCTAAGTCATTAAATAGTTGTACACTTAAGTTTCTTAGAAATATCAGAGTCTTTCTGAACATTTTTCATGTTTTATACTGTCACCAGGTAGGTCTGAAAGTGCTAATGGCCCAAACCTGTCCACCAGAATAATACTCTGCTGTGCCAGGGTTCCCTTTCAAGGGTACTCTTAGGGTTGTCACTCTTGTTTCTACACTTGATTTTCTTGATGGCATCTTTACCTGATACTAAGAGAAATGCTAAACAATCGTGTAGGAATACTTTCTTCCCTACCATAGGGTGTTAGGCATGCAGAGTCCCCAAGCCCTACCTGTGTCTGTCTCCATTAACAGGGTGGCTGACTGCAGGTATTTCAAGGGTAGAAAAACCAGAGGAAGAAAGTTAGAGCAGAAGACTCCTGGGTGTTAATAAAGTATAATATTTGTTATGTGTGAGGCTTTTCTTCTCCTCTCCATGTGTTAAATCTAAGCTAAAGAATGTCTAGCCCTTATCTCTGGCCTCAAGGAGCTCTCATTATGAGGCTGTGACCTCATTATCTGTCTCCTAGATTCAAAGAAAACTTCAGTCCTCAATTGAGCAAAATCTAAGAAGCAATTATGTTTAAGAATCCAGGGAAGGCCTCGTTCTGTTCGCACTTATTACCACATCCAAAATAAACACAATGGGGCTTATTAACATCCGAAGGTGTCAATGTGAATGAGGGTCCTTGAAAATTCAGAAGTTACCATGGGCAGTTTCTTTCAAGGCTGACTGCACTTATCAGAGGAGGTCAAAAGATTTACCCAGTATTAAATCCCCTTCAAGGCCTTCTGCTGTTCTGCTGTTCTCTGACCTACCGCAGACCAAAATACTCATTCTGTCTGTCAAATTCAAGTTTGGCCATTGTGCAAACAAGTCACATGATGCAGTGGAGATCTCCTGGACCGATTCTGGCAAATTCCTGGCAGGCATCACCGGTTGTCTCTTATTTCTGTTCAGAGCTGTTCTCAAGCCTTGGTTGTGTCTCTGTACTTTCAAGTTTCCACAAGGTGTTGACTGATGTCAGGTGAGCTGCTCTGCTTTAGGGACTGATACACAGAGCTGAGTATCACCCTTTGTCCTTTGTAAAAGGGAAAGATTATTATGGGATTCTCACTTCCAGAGAACACACTGATCAAGTCACAGTCTTGTAGGGACAACTTTTTACAACAGTGTCACCTTGAAGCAGTTGACAGCCACAGGAAACTGAGGTTCAGAGATGTTGTCAAACTTGACTACTGTCACACAAAGCATAAATGGTAGGGACAGAATCAATAGCATGTCAGAACTTAATCCAAATTCTTTGCATCACAGTATTTGCCTGTGTGTGTGTGTGTGTGTGTGTGTGTGTGTGTGTGTGTGTGTGCGCGCGTGTGTGTGTGTTCCCCGGTTCTTGTGTATGTAGTGATGCCTTTGTCTATAGAGGCAGAGGTTGATGTCAGTTGTCTTCATCAATCATTCTGAATCTTAAATTGTTATCACATTTAAAATAATGTGTGAGTGTGTGTGTGTGTGTGTGTGTGTGCGCATGTGTGTACATGTCCCTGTATGTGCACACATGTATCTTAGTAGAGGCAGAGGTCGATGTCAGGTGTTTTTCATTCTCCATAGTTAATTCTTCATGCTCCATATTTAAGTTTTTATTTCATTTTGAAAAGTCTATGTGTCTGTGTGTGTTCAGAAAACAACCTGCAGGGTTCTATTATGTGGGTTCTTCAGATTAAATTCAGTGTGCCAGGCTTGGAGCAAGCACTTTTACCATTTTATTCTGAGACAAGGTTCCCCTTCTCCCCCTGAATCTGGAGCTTGCCACTTAGACTAGACTGGCTGGACAGTGATCCCCAGGGCCCCTTCTCCTCCACCTCCCCAGCACTGCATTTTCAGGTATACATTTTGGTACCAGGCTTTTAGTATGGGTCCTGGGGAACTCAGGTCTTCATTCTTGGGTAGCAAACATTTTACATATGGAACCATTTCCCTAGCGCCTTGGCTTTTTAACAGATACCTTCATGACATTAGTCACCTGCTCTGCAGGTGTGTTCTACAGTGGAGAAGGCCAGTGTGGCTTGGTTGGGAGAACTTCCTGCCTCTCTGTAGGGTGGGGGACATAGCGCCAGAGCAGAAATGAAGTCATATCTTACTCCTCACGGAGGAAGCGCTCGTAAGAGAGACATGCAGTGGGCTGCCTGCAGAGATTTCCTTTCAGCATTGTAAAAGCTAATGTTCTCTATCTTAAAAATATTAAATCAATTCAATTACAGCACAGAAAGCAGAATTTCCTCCCAGGTGTATCCAGAGAGCATTGATTGGAACGCTCAAAGAGAAAAAATCTGCTAATGTAACCATGTCTTGATCTGACAGGACTTACCCTTTCCAAATACCCACATTTGCCGCAGAGACCACCCCTGTTGTTGTTTGGGGAGACATGAGGAGTCTCCCTTGAGTCTTACAGTTTACTCCTGCCAAATCTGCCTCCTCTAACCCAGAAGAGACTGTTCCCAGCAGGGATCAGCATGACAGCTTCCTTGCCAAGATTTGCTAAGACATTTTAATAGTTCTCAAATCTGGGATGGCTACGTATTCAATTGCACTCAGTTCTACACAAGGAGATAATGAAGTAGTCTTGTAGGTAGCTTTCACTGCCTTTCAGGACCTAGGATAAATAATATGAATTTATGGCTTGGAAAGCTTAACTAACACAGTGTTTTGCCTGTTGGGGGGTTGTTCCTTCACAGCCTGGGAAATGATGTTTCCTTATATATGTGACAACGAGAACTTTCTGGCTCTGGCAGACAGCATTTTGCCCCCAGAATCTATGAACAGTTAAGCTTTATAAGAACAGCTCAAGTTAAGAACTGTTGCTTGTGAAGTGGGCATGCAGCAACATTTCTTCCTTCTATTAGGTGGTGGGGGGACTGTATATCATCATAGCCTAGAGTTAGTCCACCTTCTATCACATAACTTTCCAAGGACACATTCCTTATGGCTTGTTTCTTCCAGCTAGGTCCCACTCCTGAAAGTTCCCAGAACCTCTCAGTATAATGCACCAGGAATCAAAATTTTAACATCTGAGCCTATGATAGACATTCCCCAGCTACTGAGCTGTGGAGAGAGGTGACCAACTGACTATTGAAGCCCCTTCAGGGCTAACATTGAATGTGTCTTTGTGGAAGTATGAAATAATCCTGTATTGTCTCAATTAAGTAAGATTGGAGTAATAAGCATGATACTACCATTAAAGAGGAACAGTCTCGTAGATTCTGGGTATTAACATCAGGAAGAGGATCACATTTCCCCTTTGCCACCTACACCCTGTGTGACCTTGACCTACTTACTCTCTTGCTTACTCTCTCAATACCTATTCTGTTACTTTAAAAAATATGTATTAATATTCATTGCCTGTGGGATAGAAATATTTATTGTGTGGAGATAAATATAAAGCTCAAAGTATAGTTTTAAGACATGAGATCTCATTAGTTGCTAACTCAAAATAAGAACATTCCAGAAACATATAGCATGTACCTATATAACAGATAGGCGCCTTCAGGGACTATGGTTCTTAAATTCTATATTGTATTTAAAGGTGAGGTGTTACAGTGCATGTATGGAGGTCGAGGACAATTTTTGGTAGTTGCTTTTCTCCTTCTACTATGTGCGTCCTTGAGATCAAACTCAGGTTAGTAGGTTTGACACCAACTACCTTAAATGCTGAGCCATCTCATCTGACTGGAAGTTGTGGTTATTGTTCTATTCATTCATTGGGTGAATCACTGGATGTTTGGATAATAACATACCTGCATAAAATGAAGACAGCACGTCCTGTATTGGAAGATGTGGAGTTGGATGCTTATAAATTATTTAGAAGTGAGACATTTGACAGGAACAAAATGATCCTGAGATCCTGAGCGGCTCCAGGATGTACAGTTGTCAGAATGTCACCTTTAAGTTGTGGCTATTGATTTACAGTTCACATTCTTGAGCACACAGGATTCTGTGCTATCAGGGGTGGGGGGAATCAAATTTTTGCATCTCAGAGAAGGAGAAGGCTAAGTAGGGATCATCTGTCGGAAGTTCATTGTGTGTGTGTGTGTGTGTGTGTGTGTGATGTGAGAGAGAGAGAGAGAGAGAGAGTTAAGGGCTTGCTATTGAGTACTGGAATTGTTTTAAAACTTTATTTCTTTTTGAAAAAAGTTTATTACCTTTAAACTTATTTGCTTGTTCGCTCTGTCTCTCCTCTCTCCCTGCCCCTGCTCTGTGTGTGTGTGTGTGAAGGTCAGTGGGCAACTCAGAGGAATTGATTCTCTCTTTCTTCCATGTAACTCCAGGGATCAGCCTCAGGACATCAGCCTCAGTGGCAAGCGTGTTTACCTACTGATCCATCTTCAGTTTTATCATAAAAATGGATGGTCTTCAAGAAGGAAGCCTTGGGATTCATTTACTGTCCTATACTTTTTCTCATTTCTGTGCCTGTATGTGTATATGGATGCATGCATGTGGAGGCCAGAGGACAATCTCAGCTGTCAGTTCTTAATGCTATCTACCTTGTTTTTTGAGGCAGGATCTGTCATGCCTGAAGCTCACCATGTAGCTTAGGCTGGCTGTCCAGCCAGCTGTCCAGCAAGTTCCAGGGATCCACCTGTCTCCAATTCCCCAGCACTAGATTTTAACTATATACAACTGTGCCCACCCTTTATTTTTAGTGCAGGTTCCAGTGGGTTTAGCTTGGATCCTTATGCTTGGAGACAAGTACTTATTGACTGGCTCATTGACTCAGCCCTCTTGTTCAGTTTTTCTTATATCAGTCAAGGAAAACAAAATTTGAATTATGAAATAAAAATATTTTTTGGTTTTCCTGACATTTTAATAATGATTATTACATGCTAACTCATATGTATCTGTTTCTATGGAGAAATGTTTTCTTGCACATTATCATGCTTTTGGCTTCATTATATATGTAGTCATATATTGACTGAATGTTGGGTTTTATGGATGCTAAAGTTCAATGGTTTAAATTTTCTATTTTTTTCTAAAGAGAGTCCTAACAAAGATAGTGCTTTCCTATCAGGCTCTTAGCTCACTATCGGTTGATCAGTGTATTCCTCCTGCTTCTTTTAAGGTTTGTTAGGGTTCCAGGGCAACCATTACCTCTGGCAGACACGTTTTGATAAGTGATCTTGTGAATCTGTCATGTGCATTTTAGTTTGTATATATATAGAAGTGTAAAGTAAATGGTAATTTAAAAATAATTTACTTAATCATAAGAATAAACCCAAGGAAAACAATTATGTTTTTATTTTACACTCATGCAAATGTTGATGATGCCTACCTTATAAGGAAGTTCAATTCTCATATCTCGTTTGAAATACACATAGGAAATCCTGTTTCCCTGAGATATGGAGTTTAAAAGAGGAGTATTTAAGCAATCTTTAATGTAATTATTTAGAATCTACTTTTATAGCATACCACAGTTCAAGAAAGGGTGGTTTCTTTGGGAATCATTTCAGTGTAGAACTTGAAACCATATCAATAACTTTTCACACTCTGTCCCATTAAAATCCATTGACCTATCTTGAATGGGTATTTAATTCTTGTACAGTTTTGTGACATTAAAAACCACCATTGGGACCCTGAACTTACATATCTATCTGCTCAGACATTCTCCATTACAGAAAGTGCACCGAGGCAAAGAGTTGATGGGACTCTGAGCAGTCTCGTGTGGGATGTTCAAGAACAAGCCTTTCATAGGTCTCCAGTGTTTTAGTGACAGATGTACATGCTTATAGAGGAAGGGAGAAATCTTTCTGTCTATCTCCTTCATGTATCTCTACAAAGAAATAATTTGGAGTTCACGGAGGGCCTTTCCCAGGTACTCCATATGTCTCTTTACATCACACATTTCCATGTGGAACCTGAGAGTTCTGGGGCTGTCCCAGGTCAGAGGATTCAGATCAGCTCTGAAGTGTGTAGCTAAAAAAGCTAACCCTGGGGTTTCACTACATAGAGGCAGATCATCCCTTGGTTCTTGTCTATGTTTATAGATCTGCTTTCTTTTTGAATAGCTGGATGAAGTGAAGGGCAAGATTGTCAAGTATTTCTGATGCCTGTTAAACTGTTTAAAATAACTGGGCCGAAGGGTTTTTTTTGTTTGTTTGTTTGTTTTGCTTTTCATTCAACCAATACATTTGTACCTTAACTATATAAAGAACAGTTTCTTCATCAAAAAATGGCATTGATTCTTCAGTCCAGTGAGATTGTCATGAGCTTGTGCTGATACGTGAGAGCTAATCATTAAACTGTCTGGATTTTTGAAGGCTGCTTAGAAAACATAGGGAATCAGTCACTTTTCTGTTCCTGTGATAAATCACAATAGAAAGCAATTTATGGATGAAAAAGTTTGTTTTGGCTTATGTTTCAGAGTCAACATGGCAGGGGAGGGTGTGGCTGAAAACTGCTGGCCAATCATGGCAGGGAAGGTGTGGCTGAAAGCTGATGACATAGTGGCATGAAAGGGAAACTGGGAGCTCACATCTTCAAATGCAAGCAGGAAGCAGAAAGAGTGAACTGGAAGTGGGGTGAAGTTATAAATTCTCAAAGTTCTCCCCCATTATGTACATCCTCTAGCAAGGCGGGTGATAGAAGAAGGGGCAGGGACAGTTAGATAGGAAGAATTTGTGGATATCCTTGATGGGCCAAGTTCAGAATCTGTGCTAACATCAGCAGATAGCAGGGAGCCATTGAAGGCCTCTGAGTAAAGGGAATCATCACAAAGCTGGTGCTGTTCTTTCTGATACAGAGCAGACAGTAATGTGCTCTATTTTCTCGTCTGTTGCTGTGATGAAACACCCTGAACAAAGCCACCATATGGGAGGAGAAGGGTTCATTTGGCTTACCCTTCCAGGTGACAGTCCATCACTGTGGGGAAGGCAAGGCTTGAGTGAAAGCATCTCACTGACAGTCAGGAGCCTAGGGAAGAAATGCATGGTTCTCTGCTCACTGCCTTGTAGGAACTGAGCCAACTTCCTCTATAGAGAAATGGTGCCATCCATATTCAGAGTGGGTCTTTTACACCTTGATCAATTCAACAAAGAAACTCCCTTAGAGTCATGCCCACAGGCCAACCTAGTCAACCTAGTCTAGATGGTTCTTCATTGAGAATCTTCCCAGGGTGATTCTAGAGTGTGTCAAGTGGACACATAATACTAAACAGCATAAATGATTGAAGAGGAAGGAGCCTGCAATATCAGGTCAGGTGACTGGTACAAAATAGAGATGTCATTAGACAGAATGGCAAAAGTACATCCAATCTAGAGCTAGGAGTCCTCAGACAAATAAAGGCTAAAAGTGTTGTTTTTCATAGTAGGTATATGGGGGATGGGTGTGTGCACATGCACCAACCAGTACTAGATAGTTGTCTCTGCCTCTCACACAGATACACACACACACACAGAGACAGAGACAGAGACAGAGAGAGAGAGAGAGAGAGAGAGAGAGAGCAAGCATAGAAATGCATACACATACACATGCTCTGAAATCTTGCCAGTCCCTCCTTCTTCCTTGCTGGCTATTTATTGGACTGGGTTATTTGGGTGTTCTGAACATAGAAAATAATGTTTTAATGAATGCATGCAGACTTTTTTAAAAATATTTCCTTTCTTTGGGCTTGCTACTTTAGAAAAGGAATCAAGGCTAGATTCTTTCTTTTTTTTTTTTTTTTTTTTTTTTTTCTTTTCCAGAAATATTTAAAGAATGCTCTGTTTGCCTTTGAGAGCATTCTGGGGAGGTGACTTTGGGCCATAAAGATCTGAATGTTTGGGTCAGTTCTGTCTCAGAGCTTTTTGGTTTGTTTACTTGGAGAATATATGAGAGCTTGTAAAGACCACTTAATTCTCAAGACCCACCAGAAAACAATCACATACAAACACTAAGGAAAGAAATTGATTCTTTAAAAAATACTTCCTGGGCTATCAAGATGGCTCAGGGGGTAACAGCACTAAGGCTAAGTCTGATGACCTAACTTCCATCCCTAATACCCACATGATGCAGGAGAAACCCAGCTCCTTCAAGTTGTCCTCTGATCTACACACACACACACACACACACACACACACACTCCATAGGCAAATGCATGCACACACAAACATGCATAACCGCCCCCTACTCACTCCTCACACATGCATACACAATGCATGCTAAATGAAGATTTAATAAAATATGACAATTTCTTTTTTATGACTTTATGGAATTTGAATAGTCCAGAAACTTTTGTAGTCTGTTAGGGGTTGAAGGCACTATAGGCAGAAATCACATAGGTCCTACTAATGATGAACTGATTTGAAGCTCTTCTATATAATTTAATTTTATTTTAAGTAGTTTTTTTTTCTTTTGTGATTATGAAAGTCATGAGGTGGTTCAAAAGACATCCAAGTGGACAGTATCCTGCAAGAGTCAGATGGCCATTTGTAGTGTCAGATTACTTGGGTTAACCTTTCAACACCATTTTGTTCTGAGGCATGACTTTGTTTCCTTAAAGTGATGTGTGGACATGCTAACTTTCCCTTTGCTGTAACCAGATACTAGGTAAGAAACAACAGAATGGAAGGGGGATTTATTGTGGGTTGGTTTGAGGAGATTCATCACAGCAGGATGTGGCTACTGGTGTGGATGCTATTGCCTCCTCCCATCTCTGAAGGCCAAGCAGACATAGGACAGGAAACAGGCAAAGCTACAAATTGTCCTGCCCCTAGTGACCCATGTCTTCCAGGTAGGCCATCTTCTATTGACTCTACAACTTCCCCCAAATGCTCCAAAGCTAGAACCAACTGCCACACATGGAACCCATGACCCTGGAATTAAGGCACAGGGCCATTTTCCAATCACCTGATTCATACAAGGGTTTTTAAAAACAGTGCCCATCTGTAATCATTTAACAAGCACAATCATCATCCTTTTTACTAAATGGTTAATTAGATAGAATGTTAATATCAATTGTCACTTAATAAAGACTCAACAATCTAGCTCTTAACTTTAAATTTATAATTGAAAATACAGATGTAATCACAATATACATGACATCAGTACCAACATGCTGGCCTCTGTATCATGCTGTTAAGTAAAATGGAAGTGGCACTGCACATTCTCTTCCATAGCTATATTTACCTGCAGACACCTAAAGCTCATCTGCTTGTTAACAAAGGGGCCGATGAAATTCAATGGAGGAAAGATGAACTTTTTAAAATGGTGCTTGACTCCAGAGGATCTGACACCCTTTTCTGGCCTTTCTCTCTCTTTCTCTCTCTCTCTCTCTCTCTCTCTCTGTCACACACACATACACACACACACACACACACACACACACACACTAAACTTTAAGCTTCATGTTCAAATGAATTTAAATTGGATCATGGTTATACATTTTAATGAAAAAATATAAAACTTCATAAAAAGTAACAAGCCATTCTTCAGAATACAGATTGACTAAAAGAGAATAAAGTGTATTGAGTTTCATAAACATTAAATTAAGACCTTGTGTTCCATGAGAGAGCCATGAAGAAGATGGAAAGGCAAGCTACAGAGAGGAAGAAAAGATTTAGAACCATTTGTTTGGCAAAGGACTAGACTATAGAACATATAGAGAGCTCTCATAACAGCCTCCACTCCATCAGACAATGGGCAAAAATGTTGATGACCTGAGTTTGGTTCCCAATGTCCACATAGTAGCCTACAACCTCTAGTAACTCCAGGGTTAGTATGACTCCCTTTTCTGGCTTCTTTGGGTGCCTGCACTTACATATACTCATACCAATATATACACAAACTTATACATGTAATTAAACATAAAAATAAATTTTAAAAATACAAAATATGGACAAAAGATGAAATGCAGAAATGGATATATAGATGGCATATTAACACAGGAAAACATCTTGTTACCATCAATTGAGTTAATAAAAATACCAAATGTACCCTTATCAAAATGCTTAAAATGGTAACAGTGAAAAGTACCAAAAGCTATCAAGGATGAGGATAAACTAGATCACTTGGGGGTAGAGATATAAAATGCTATTGTCATAAGAACCAGTCATTATATTTTAGAGTATTAATCCTTTCACACTAATTCATACATGGAAATATCCAGGACAACTTCACTCAAACTGAAATAGCTTCAGCTGGAAAAAGGTTAAACTATTGCACATCCTCTCCATAGAACACTACTCATCAGCAGAAAGGAAGGAGCTATTGATACATGTAACAACTTGTGTCAATACAAATAATGGGGAAAATGGGAACCAAGAAAAGGTTACATTCTCCAGTGTGTCAGTTTACTTTTATGTTGCTATGTTAAAATGTCATGATCAAAAACAACTTATAGAAGGAAAAGCCATGATGAGGAAAACACATCTGCATGGAGCCAGAGCAGGAACCTGGTTGCTGATATTTCCTCACACAGGAAGCTAACTGAACAAATAGGGTGACCCTATAAACTGTCAAAGCCCACCCCAGGGCCGTACTTCCTACAGCCAGGCTCCACCTCCCAGGGGCTCCATAAACTCCATAAACAGCATCTCAATCTTGAGAACAGATGTTCAAATACAGGAGCCTATGAGGGACACACTCATTTAAAACACCACACCTCATGATTGCACTTATACAGCATTCTTTAGAAAAGGGAATTAGAGAAATGGACAGAGACTTATGGTTTGGGGGCATTGGGGAATTAACAAAGAGCTGCTGGTGGCAATGTTGTGACAGAACACTTCCATATGTTGACTGTGATGCTGGACACAAGAGCCAGCCCTGGTGACAAAACTACATAGAAGTGATGAGTCAAACCCAACACCTGTGCTCCATGGGCTCTAACGCTGTCAATACAATTGCAGGGTATTAAGGGATATTAGCTTCAGTTTGCAAGTGTTATCATTAGGGGCAATTGGGTAAAAGCGTTTATGACATCTCTTTGGGTCATTTTGTACAACTGCCTTAAATCTGAAGTTTTCTCAAAATAAGTGTCTATTTACCAAATTAATAATTTATAGGCTGGTTAAAAACTAAAAAAATCAAATTGACTCATTTCAAAGGTTATTCTCTCCCCCTCTGCTTTTTTTTTTTTTTTTTGTAATTACTGATTGGCTAGCTCCTACCCCCTGTATTTTGGGGGGCAACATGGTCTGGATGTAGAAGTGGAAATAAAGGCGAAGGAGGACACCGGGTTCAAGATCGAGGGTTACTCATTTATTAGGGTCCTCTTTGCATGTCCATGAGAATGGGAATGAAGTATGGAGACTGAGTCAGACAGGACCTACAGAGCATCACTCTAGATGAGGTCTGGCTATGGCAGGGAGAGTCAGGACTTGAGCAACATCCATGGACCTGGGACTACAAGTCCATTACCTTTCACTCGGGAGGCGGTAATGACTGTCAAGGAAGAAGGAGACCTCAATTTAAGCAAGCAGCTGTTATCCCTCGACAACAGCAGGGTAACCGGGCTCCAATAGGCCTTTAACGAACTGATCCATGCAAAGAAAGAGTGGAAAACAGATTCTCTCATTGAACACAGTGTGGGAGACACTGTGCGTCTGGAGTCTTGCACAGGTAATACACTGAGTCAAAACAAAACAAAACAAAACAAAACAAAACAAAACAAAACAAAACAAAACAAAACAAAAACGCACTTCTCTCAGGCCAAATAGGACAGTGGGCTTCATGCCTATAGCCTCTCATTGTGGTCCCTTCCTTAGCCTGCCATTCGAGGAGTTCCTCCTTCCGGGAAGTCTGGTAGCCTGCTTGTGGTTTGAAGAGAGGAGCCCCTGGATCCCATTCTTAACAGTTACCTAGATTTTGATCTTCCAGCACATTTCCCTGGGCAGTGCCTGGTGACTTTGTACTCAGAGTCCATGGAATTGCTCCTGGCTCCATCGCCACACTGGAGGGCTGCATAGACAGACTCCACTCGCTGGTGGCTGTCAGCTGTGATTTTCCATCAGCTGCATCTCATTATCCCGTCAGGGCTCCCTCATGCCAGTGTATGGGAAACAATGTGTAATCACTCCCCACTGATTGCGAAGCACTCCAGGCTCCTGTGTAGGTCTCAGCCCATGACCACTACCATAGCTCCACCTGCTAATGGTCCCCAGCTGACTCTATGACCCCACACTTCCTTCAGACCAGGAACTCTGAAGTTTGGAACGCTTGGCTAGCCTCTCAGGATAGAATGGGAGAAAAGACAAGTGTAAGGGGTGGTGGGGGCTGTTGCTTAGTCACAATCACCATATAGCTACAGGCTTTAGATGGGGGTCTCCAGGGCCCCTTTTCAACAGAGATAGGTGGCCAGGCTTCTTTAATGGAGATCTGGACGAGCTTCAGAACTCACCCCACCCCCAACTCTGTATGTATCTGGGGGTGGGGGCCCAAGGTTTTCAAAATAAAAGCAATAAAGTTTAGCATGAAGGCATCAAAGGCATCAGGATGCAACACACATCCTGAGTTGCTGCCTATATGGCACTGGGTATATTAATATCTCTGAGCTTCAGTTTTCTCATCTGTGAAATGGGAATGATATCATCACAAAGCATTTAGAGATGCTTCCATGGCTAAATTCAATATTAAGCACATAGTCTTTAAGACTTGCAGCTCATCAGATGTTGCTGTAATTAATGTGATCTGAAGTTGAGGAGGATGTTCGGTACTCAGTATAGGTACCTGTGGTATGCTTTTTCCAGATTAAGGCCTGGGAGGAACAACGATTGATAGACTCAGATAAGACCTGCTGCCCAATAGTCCCTGCTGGTACTTTAAGGGGATGCCTGACTAGTTTTTGCAAGGATTGCCTGTAATGAACATCTTTGTGTGTGAGAAAGTTTTTCTGCATGCTGAAGACCTCAGTGAGAGAACAAAGTAGGAAAGTAATGAGACTAGTGTGCACACTATGTTCTGTGTGTGAGAGCTGTGCATATGGCCAGGACATTCTGTCCTCAGTGTACAAGCTGTGTGGAGGGAATATGTCAGTGGTTTGATTGCCATAGATCTGTGATGGTGGGGAGAATTTTCTTGTAGACTCTCAAGTGTTAAAAGATGTTTTAACATTCTTCTTCTTATTATTATTATCATTACTAGTACTATTGTTGTGTACACACACACACACACACACACACACACCAGCACCAGATAGTAGGTATCATGGCATGTGTGGAGGTGAGATGACAACATTCCAGAGTCAGTTCTTACCTTATGCCATGTTGAGGTATGGTCTTTCAGGAGGTCAGTAGAAGGCAGCTCCGCTGGAGTGGTTGGGAGCTGCTACTCGTGGATACTGGGAACCAATTCTCTGCAAGTGTGCTGTTAACCATCAAGCCCTCTCTTCAATTCCTTGCAAAGTTTGAAACAAAGTTTAGCTTCAGGAAAATTCAGGGCCAGGTTCCCTAGAGAAAGTAGAAATAACACTTCATATATTTTTCTACTTCCACCCAGCATCTCTTGTTGATACTCTTCCATTCCCAATGTTTTCACTTTGCATAGGGTGTAGGTGGTAGTCAGGGAAACAGAAAGTCATTTCTCTAATGGCTCTTCACAGACATCTTCTATGGGACCTGGTCATTTTTGACGTCCTTGGTTTCTCCACACTATGACACTTCTACAAATGACTTGAAATCTAATAAGAGAGAATTCCCAAAGATGTTGATCAAAAAAGAAGTAAAAGTACTTTTCCACTTAGCAGTTCTCTTCCTGGAAGCTGTTTTGCCCTAAACTTTTCTCTACAAGTGTGCTTTTCATTTGGTGAGATTGTGAACAAATAGTTTTATTTCCTTAACTACAATTGAAATGGGAATTTCTCATAATCTACCCAATATAAATATGTTCCAACACTTAGCTATATTTCAAGCATAATAGAGAAATGCAAATAATAATATAACAGCACAGGCATTACTCCTTTTTTTCTTTCTTTCTTTTTTGTTTGTTTGTTTTGTTGTTGTTTGTTTTGTCTTGGTTTTGGTTTTTCAAGATAGGGTCTCCCTGTATTGTTTTGGAACCTGTCCTGGAACTAGCTCTGTAAACCAGGCTGGCCTCAAACTCAAAGAGATCTGCCTGGCCCTGGCTTCTGCTTGCTGGGATTAAAGGTATGCACCATCAAAGCCTAGTTACATTACTCCTTTCTAAAAACTTTTTATTTGACTATATTGTTACTCAATTTCTGTCTAAATAATGCAACAAGATAGTTGTAATTCACTGAACTTCCCTTATTCTACTGTTTTCCCAGAAGTAACTAGGCTGAATGTGCTCGCCAGTCAACTACATGGATTTGTACTTAAACGTTCAGTAAATAAATACTCATAAATAGCATGTATTACTATTCTATTTTTAAATATAACAAACTTCTGCAACTTTATTTTCTCATGTGTGTAATGTATCTGGATATTGTTGAAGATGATGATAATGATGATGATTTTGGTTCTGAAGACTGAATATAGGGTCTTGTGCATGCTAGGCAAGTACTCTATCACTGACCTATATCCCAAGCTCCTAGAATAATTCATTTTGAATCTTCTGTCTCTGGTTGATCCATTTTACCTGCCAAGGAGCATTTCATTTAATGAAGACACAGCTTGTCCATCTATTGTCCTGCTGATGGGCATTTCTTATTGCTTCTCATTCTTGCCTCTTATCCACATTTCAGTCTATAATAGTGAGCATTCTAGAACATGCACAGTGTGAACACACATGCAAAGCTTTCTTCAGTCATATTTCTAGGGATAATTGATGGGTCTTCTTCAGGCTCCTGCTCCTTCGATTTTTGTAGAGTTGTTCCTGAAATGGACTGCAAACATTTATACTGCTGATAGTAAAGTACTAGAAATGTCTTCATTCTATATTCTTGTCAACACTTAACATTGCTAGACTTTTTAGTTCAAACACTATCTTTTGAATGTTGGTAAAATTTGATATACATTTTTATGCTACTGATATAGGACATTAATAATTGACTAACCTTTTTGATTTTCTCTTCTGTGATTTTCCTATTCATGTATTTTGTTTACTTTATTCTCTTTGCCATTTCTTTATTGATTGTAAGATATTGTGGGAACCAACTCTTTGAAAGCTGTGATGTTCCTCATCTCTCTCTGTGCCTCTTTTAGTTTGACTTTAAAGAGTTTAGTATAGAGTTTTACAAAACATATTTCTTTTTGTTAGAAAAATAACTCATTTCCAAGTTGCATAAACATTTAAATATTTTATTTCATAGAGCAATTAACTAAATTTATTGACAGTTTCATACATGTATATAATGCATTCTGGTTGCTCTGAATATTCCACCCTTTCTTATCTCCCTTCCATTCATGTCAACTCCCCTCTTCCCTACAAAATCTTCTCCCACATTCATGTCTTTTTTGTTTTGCTTTGTGATCAACTGCATTTAATCAGAGCTACCTGTGTAAACACAGGTTTGTAACCAGACATTGGAGCTTCATGAGCTCAGCAAGGGTACACAACTAAAGGTGATGAGCCCCAACACAGAATATCAGCAGGGAAGTAAATGCATACCATGAGTCCCTCCCTGATATATGAGTGAATGTTGACAGGGCAAGTCTTGTCCTGGCCAATGCAGATAACTGGACTTTAACACAAGTAACTGCTGTGAGTTCATGATTGCAATGGCCATGTTATGCCTACAAGTTGGTATTTCACAGCCCTTCTCCACATCTCCCAGTTCTTATGTTCTTCTTACTTCCTCTTCCATGGTGTTCTCTGGGCTTCAGTGGTATAAATGACTTTGTCAGGGTTGAACACTCAACTGTTACTTGTTCTCAGTACCTGGAGCATTGAAAGTCTCTGTGTTGCTGTTCACTGCAAAGATAAGTCTCTCTGATTAAGACTGAAAGTGACAATCATCTATAGATATAAATATACATATTTACTGTGTGGTTTGATTCTGTGTCAATTTAACTAAACAATTGTATACGTTTTAATAATTTTTGGCATCTTCATCAAGTACACAATCTGTTTTAGACAATTTCATGTATGTCTAGAATGAATTTTGATTGGATTCTTGACTCATTTATTCTATTATATTCTTTCCCCTCCATTGAACCCTCCAATTCAACTACACTCTCCCCTTTATCTCTCTCTCTCTCTCTCTCTCTCTCTCTCTCTCTGTGTGTGTGTGTGTGTATGTGTGTGTGTGTGTATGATCTACTAAGTTTGATGAGACTATTTTACATGAGCCTGAATGGAAGACTAGTTATTGGACTTTGAGCAACACATTAGTATATACAACTGAGGAAAATGGCATTCCTCACCCGAGCAGCTCATGAATTGCCCATAGCTCCTGAAGGAAGAGTGAGGCCTCATGAATACCACCTCAATCCATGATGCTTCATTGACAGGCTCAGTCTTCTTCAGGTAACCACAGCTGTTGTGGTCTCCTGATTGTAATGTCTCCTGTTCTGTCCTGGACAGAAGACAACATTTGACAGCACCAGTCCTTATTCTTTGATCTGACATCCCTTCTACCTTGTCTTCTGTGATGTTCCTTAGGCCTTGGAGGAGGTGATATAAATGTCCTGTTTAGAGATGTGCAATCAATAGTCACATAGAATTTTGGCAGTTAACTACTGGCCAGGAGACCTACACTTGTCCCTGGGTATAAACATAAGAGAACATTTTTTTTTTCAGAAGATCTTTCAAACAAACTACTGTAGTAGATTCCATTCTAGGATCTGTGGCATACCCATCTAGGAGTTTTAGAGCTAATTTACAGTTCCAAATATGAATTCCGTCCTATGGCACAGGTCTAAATGTTGCTCAGAAAGTGATTGGTTGCTCCCATATAAGTCACATCACTATTGTACTTGGATAAAGTATCTTCTCTGGTGTGTCAGTATTGTGGCACACAGAGTCCACAGCTAAGTAAGACTGTTGACTTTTCTCTCTCAACCTCTTACATGGCGCCTTCCAGCACAATGAATCCTAGCCATGATGGAGGAAGCTTCTGGTTTACTTACAACTTGATTTCTCAACCAAGGTGTATGGTGTCTTCATGTTAATGACTCTAAACTAAGCAGTAACTTTCTTGACAGGGCACATATTTAGATAGTAGTTGAGAAGTCTTCTCATCACAGTCATTTAAAAAGGAAACTCTTAAATGTTGTTAAATTTTTAGCTTTGCTTATCACATTTAGATCTTAAGATCTGGAATTGATGGTTTTTGTTTAGTCAATCTTGATTGTCAACTTGATGAGATTTGGAGTCTCCTAGGAGATACAACCCTGGGTGTGTCTGTGGTGTCTGTGAGGGCTTCTTCAGCAGTTGTTACCATGGACAATGGACAGGATTTCACCTTTACTTTCCTCTTCTCTTAAGTTTAATAATCATAAATATGACCTGAAAAGTTTCAAGTAATCTAAACCCACTAGTGTGCTACAACCACTGAGAAAACCTGGGATGATTTAAACTGACTATTGCCTTTTTAATCTTTCTCCAGTTCATTCATGATCATTGGAATGCTAGTATAGAACTTCTAGTAATTGCATCTATGTTTCCTTGAGAAGCTCCTTCACCACTATCACTGAGCACTAATGACTCAGATGCAGCCTGTCTCCCTCCCTCTATCTGAGTGTGCTTCATCCCCTTCAGTTTGTACTTCAACTACACCATCCCTTGCCTCTAAGACAGTGATGACATTTTTTGTTTTTGTTGTTTTTTTGCGACAGGGTTTCTCTGTATTGCTTTGGAGCCTGTCCTGGAACTAGCTCTGTAGACTAGGCTGGCCTTGAACTCACAGAAATCCACCTGCCTCTACCTCCTGAGTGCTAGGATTAAAGGCATGTGTCACCAATGCCTGGCCATCAGTGATGTCTTTAAGACTCCACACATCCATTGCTATGACTTTTTTGAATTAAAGGGGGAAAGGAAAAAGTACCTGACAATTAGCATCATACCCAACAAAGGTAGATACTTACAGACTACAGTTTTATCTACTTTATTCTCTTTGTTTATAAAAGAAACAAATTAAAAATTTGAACATTCTCTGAAATTGTAAAAATATGGGTTTTAACTATTGGTCCTTCTGAAGACATTGGTATATCCTTTCTTTCTTTCTTCCTTCCTTCCTTCCTTTCTTCCTCTCCAATTCTTCTCCCCTCTACCCTCTCTCTCCACTCCTCCTGCTCGTCTTTTCTCTCCCACCTCTTTCTGTCCATTTTTACTCTTATTCTTTCTTTCACTCTCTTTCTATCTCTTTTTCTTCCTTTCTTATCCCAACCACCTCTACATTCGCTATTTATTTATCTATCTTTTCCTATATTGAGTTTTTATATTAGCAAATAAATCAATCTTATATATATTTTGCTTTTAATAATTTCTGTTCTAAGTAACAAAACATTTTCTTTAAACAAACAAACAAACAACAACCTGTAGCCTAATTGTAAGGCTTAGTTTTCCATGGAATCTTAAGAGTATCTATTATCCCAGGTAAGATTGGTGACTACTCCAATTGTCATCATAGAGTTTTTACCCAGTAACTGCTTAAATAGATGTAGATACATACAGCCAGGTACTGGGCCAAGCTTGGGGAATCTTGTTGAAGAGAGGGAGGAAAGATTGTATGAGTCAGAGAGGTCAAGGGCATCAAAAGGAACCCACATTAACAACTAACCTGGGCTCAGAGGAACTTGCAGACTCTGGAAAGACAGTTAGGAGCCTTTATAGGAAAAACCTTGTATATCTACATATGTGTGACAGTTATGTAGCTTGGTCTCCTTGTGGGACTTGTAGCAGTGGGAGCAGGGGTTGTTTCTAATGTTTTAGCTGGCTTTTAAAACATATTCCTCATACTGTATTGCCTTGTCTGGCCTTAACATAAAGGATGGTGCTTAGTTCTACCTTGATTTAATATGCCATGTTTTGTTGACACCCATGGGAGGACTGCCCCTTTCTGAACAGAAATGGAGAAGGAGTGTTTTGGGGGAAGGAATGATGAGAGGGAATGACTGGAGAGATAAATAAAATAAAAAAGAGTGTCTTTACCAAATGTCTTCTCTTTTCAATAAACTTTAGATTGTGCACATGTTTTCCTTTTCTATTCCCAGAATCACCCATGTGTATAGAGAATGGGAGCTAGAAGGATCCTCTCCAGGAGACAGAGGAGAGTTCACATCCCTGTCACATTTGGGCTCCCAGTGTACCCCAGACATGTGTACCATATAGGTGGTACTAGGTAGATGAGCCCAAATGTTTGTTTCAGGACTAGGGGATGTGACTAGTTAGTTGCTTGGATGAACACACACACACACACACACACACACACACACACACACACACCACTTTCCATGACCTTTTCTTCCTCTCTGGTCCCTGAAATTATACTATCCCTCACTGATTAATTGCAGCTGTCCCCTTTCCACAGAGATCTTTTGAAAGACCACCATTATATGCCTTAAAGCAGAACTAGTCTCACAGCATATCATTCAGTGTCTTTTCCATCTCCTCGAGATCTTATCACAATTGTTGTGGCTGTGACTTCTGCAGTTTGAGGTTGTATGGCAAAGTTAGCAAGAATGTCTTTTTGCTCTGTTATAATTTGGGGGATGAATTTGTTCTTAGCATCATTCTCAGCAACCTCAGTACATTATTATTTTTTTTTAATCTCTCCTTTGCTTGTTATGTCAGCTTTCTCTGTGATGGCAGTACTCTTTGTCTTCTCCTCTGGCATGTTGAGCACATTTTAAGCATTGCTAATCATGACTTGAGCAGTGGTACTCTGACATTGTACCAGAGAGTTGAGACATTGACTAAGTAACTAATGTGGGAGTCATGTATACCACACAGATAAGTTTTACAGTTAACGATTCATGTTGGTTAGGTGGATGGGTCACATAGAATATCATGAAATTTTATTATATTTCTCAGAAAAGTGCATGATTTAAAATTCATGACGTTTCTGGAATGTTCTATTTGATATTTACAGGTCATGACTGACCTGAGCAACTGGGACTGTACGATGTAGAACCAAAGATAAGGTGGATTACTCCATCACTAGAATATTTTGAGCAAATGGAAAAAATATTGACTTTCAGGAGCTGCATAATTTCTCTGTGTTCTCAAGGGTCATGAGAAAGGGATTCAGGGTTTGAAGAGAGACCTTCTCTGTGACTTTCCAAAGCTTCTGCACCAGCCTGTCCACCCAGTGATAGGCACATGACTTTCCAAGGTTCCTTTTATTTGGTGAAGTAGGAAGGAAGCCATCTGCTTTGTGCTTTTGTTAACCTTTAAAACTACAATGGACAGAGCAGTGACCAGGGGAGCACATGATGTGATGAGAAAGTGATGCACACAAAATGCTTCTAAATCAGTGTCTCCATACCAAAAGTTTGTGAGAAAGATGGCAATAATTTACATATTATATAATAGTCACAATGCATAATATGTAGCACATATGTTAGATATACTATATAATGCATGAGACTCTTGTGTCCTTAAGTTTCTTAGATAATATTATGAGAATATCTTTCTTTACATATTAAAGTAATTATAATAACAATATATTTTTAATTTTAAAGAATTTTATACATGCTGTATTTACATTGTACTCTTTTGTTTCTTCCTCTAACTTCTGTTTTCTTTCACTCCCTCTGAAATTGTTAACCTCTTCTAAAATTATTATTATATACATATACATAAATATATTATCTAATATACTGACAAAAAGGAAAAAGAAATCAGTGTCTCATATCTCATATCCAAGGTGTTTCCAGCCTTTCCTTCAGATACAACACACTGAGCCAAATGGAAGGCACAAATGTTGAGGCAATGAATGTGGCAAAGAGGCCAACATCAGAAATCTTCTTTATGGGTTGTTGTTGTTAAAGGGCCAGCTAGTAAATATTTTAGGCTCTGTGAACTATCTAGTCTGTTGCAAAGGCTACTTTCATACTATAACACAAAAGCTTGTAGAGATTTGGCCCTAGTTTGTAGCCTGGTCAGTCAACCTGAATTCTCAAGGAAACTAGCTTCTTTGATCTTTAGGAGTGAGGAGATTCTTCATGAGACCCTGGGGTCCATGGTTTTCTGGGAGGTTTGAGTATATATGCAATGTCTATTTCTATCTCCATGTCTGACCTAGATGAGTTTCCTCATGTACGTTTTGATCTTTCAGCACCTGGATAGCTTCAACTAGCAGTCTCCTTTCTCCCTCCTTAATCTGAGTCCTTGGGACTCATCACCTATCTGTCCTGGTGTCTGTATAGATAGAAGAGAGCAGAAAGACCTCTGTTCCAGATGGAGCCTCATTTGCCAGCAACTTCTCTGAGTAGCTGTGGGTTTCTCAGCAAGGCAAAGACTAGAACTCTAAAGGCCATACTGAGTCACTAGGTTGATAAAGATGCCTAGACTTGTTCTGTTCCCTCCCTTTCTCCAAGGCATTGCCCTCTGAGGTTGTGGTTTGGAGACTGACAGTATGGGATGAAGGAGCATCTCTCTACCCAGCTCCAGCTGTATCATAGACAGGGGCTGCTGGACTCCATCTACAGTCCTCAGATCTGTTCCTCATACTCACTTACCTGTATGAGTGCATGTGTGTGTATATATGGTACCTGGTAGCTATTGTGTAGTACAATGAGCACCATGGCACTCAGATCTCAATGATCGCCCTACACACTTCCTCTGTCTAGAAGAATCTAGGCCCACCTTGTCCATTCTGCTGGTCTCTGCTTCCCTATCATGTACCCCCACCTTTGAGGACTTTTTCCTGAACCCCCAGGTGGCTTCCTCCTTTGCTCTTTGCTACCATGGTTGTATTTGTGGTAGTAAGACAATGACCACTTGGCCTGGGCCTAATCTGAATTTTTAATACTAGACAAGTAGCACAAGAGAACACAAGCTTCATCTGATAATACCGACTAATCTAAGCTCAAAGAATTTGTTATATCCCAACCAACTCTTTGTTCATACTAGAAAAAAACCCATGTGTATTGAACAAATTCCTTAAAAGTTGATTTTATTTTATTCTTGAAAGAAAGAAAAGCCAACAACCATTTCCTACCAGGCAGCAGATGTAGACCCTAGTGTAGTGAGAGATCTATCACGTCCCCACCTGTGATCATTCCTAGACCCTAGAACCATGTGATGGTTGGTTTTGCGTGTTGGCCTGGCTTCATTTCCGTTGCTTTGACAAATGTTCCTGATCAAAAACCAGAAGATCTGCATGTGGGACATCAGGGTGAGTGTGGTGGCTATTCTTGGTTGTCAACTTGAAGACATCTGGACTAAAACCCTCAAATAGCTGAGCACACCTGTGAGGGATTTTTGCTTAAATTATTTGAAGAAGGAAGATCCACTTCTTTTTTATTATTGTTGATTAAATGTATTCATTTATTTCATATCCAGACTAAAGTTTCCCCTCCCTCCTTTCTCCCATTCCCCCTTCCTCCCCTAAGTGCCCCCAAGCCATTCCTTCTCTGTTTCAGTTCAGTCAGGAGCAGGCTTCCCTTGGGTGTCAACAAAGCATGGCATAGCGGGTTGAAATAGTACTAAGCTCCTCTCCTTATATTAAGACTTGGTAAGGTATCCAGTGTGAGGAATAGATTCCAAAAACCTGCCAATGTGTCAGTTTCAGGACCTGCTCCCACTGCTAGGAATCCCACAAATATACCAATATATGCAATGGTCACACACATATAGAGGTCCCAGATCAACACCATGCAGGCTTATTAGCTGTTGGTCCAGTGTTTGTGAGCTCCTATGAGCCCAGGTTAGTTGTCTCTGTGGTTCCCTTATGGGGAAGATCCTCTTCTAACCTGGATCCTCAGGGTGAGAAGACACATTTCCAATTCATATGTTTTGAAGTGGGAAGACCCACTTCTAATCTGGACCACACTTTCTGCTGGAAGCCTATATAAAGGACATGGAAGAAGGAAGCCTCTTTCTCTTTGCCTCCTTACTCTTGCTCTGGGTGGCAGGTCCAGACCTTCACTGGCATTAGAGTCTACTTCTTCAGGATTCTAGCACATATTGAAGATCACCTGAGACATCCTGCCTTGTGGACTGAACAACTAATACTCTTACCATATACCATACATTATATGCTATGCTACACAATATATATATATATGTACATATATATATGCACATATTAATAATACACACACACACACATATATATATATATATATATATATATATATATATATATATATATATATATTCATTCTATAAGTTCTATTACTCTAGAGAACCCTCACTATAGAACATAGTAAGGAAATCTTTTACCACAATGTGATTGTGAGTAGCACCATCCAATGCCTGGGATCTGGACAGAAGGAATTTGAAAGAGGAGGTAGATATCATCTTTCTCATGGCACACATCATTTCTTCTTGAATGTCATCATTATCATCATTGCTGCTTTCATCCAGAAATATCAGACTCAAGACTTTTCAGTTTTTCACCATGGACTCAACACACTAACTCTCCAGGGTGCTTCTAGGCCTTCAGCATGAGATCTAGACTACAGAGATATCCATTTTTTTTTCAGATTGTGAAGCTACTGTCTCTCTAAATTAGAAACAACCACTACTGAATTATTAAACTCCTATCCTGTAAGGTGTTCTAGACAGCCTCTTTTTAATGGTTTGTACATATGCTACTGGTTCTATTCATTTAGAGAATCTTCCCAGAGGTGAGGACAGCACAAAGTTTTTGGCAGGATTATTGACATATTTAGGAGTGATAGTCCTGAGAGATTATGGTGATTTTTATGCATTTCATTGCATTTTTGTAACCAGTGTGCATAACATCTCCAGATGGAGGACATGGCCCATCATCTGTCATGGTCTTCCTTTTCTTTTTTTTTTTTTTTTTTATATCCATGTCATCAGATATGAAAATAAGTCATGACTTAGACCAGTGGTTCTTAACCTTCTTAATGCTGCAGCCCTTTAACACAGTTTCTCATGTTGTTGTGACCTCCAATCATAAGATTATTTTCATTGTTACTTCAAAACTGCAATTTTTGCAACTGTTATGAAGCATAATGTAAAATGTAAATATCCATGTTTTCCAATCATCTTAAGCAACCCCTGTGAAAGGGTCTTTTGCCCTCAAAGGGGATTTGACACACAGGTTGAAAACTGGTGCCTTAGCCTGATAAAAGTTTATACAACATCAGGGTCACCATGAGGGAGTGAGGACTAGTAGGTGAGTTAAGATACTGTGTCTCTCCCCAGTCCTGGGGACACCTACACAAGTGGTTCACATCACCCACCTTCCCCAGAAGATTGCTCTATATTTCCTATTGCTGAAGAATCAGCCTTTTTTAAAAGCTGTGACTGGTACTTCTGTGCAAATGCTCCCAGCTCATTCCTTATTTAATATATACTTCAAGCATAAATTTCACACCATATAGTTCCCTCAGAATTGAAAACAGAGAACTAAGAATGTTTCCTATTGGAGAGTATGTCTTTGACTTACTCTAAGCATCCTGGAATACTACTTTACTATCTCCAGAGTTAAGTAGTGCTGCAGATTCAAACTCCTCACGGCAGTTGCCCCACCTATTCCTTAACTTACCTGTTACCATGGCACCAGTATTCTCTGACTGGTCCAACTACTATTTTATTGTGCATTATCATCAGCAACCAAGTAACCACCATGACTTGTTGATTTTTCATCTTAAATCTTTGTTTTTTCTCATGTCTCTTGTTACTACAAGTAAAGTCTTTAGAAGTTCACACTACAAATCTGCAAAGGATTTTCATTTCTCTCCTGTTTTCAATCTTTCCCATTATTAGCATTATTATTACTATTATTTGCTATTACTATTATCGTTGTTAAGATAGAGGATAATGAACCCATGGTTTTGCTAGATAAGCACTCTATCACTGAACTATATTCTCATCCTCTGTATTTTGAGATAGATATTCAGTAAGTTAACCTAGCTTTGTAGACCAGGAAAGTCTTATCCTAGAGATCGTCATGTTTCTGCCTCCTGAGATGACAGGCAGACACCACCATGCTCATCTTCTCCTTGTTTTACTTTATTCACTTTGCTATTCCTTCTGTAACAATATTTCTAAACTACCACAAACATCAGACTCTGGCCAGTGGTGTGGGGCCTTGCCTGGATTCTACAATGCAACATGCTCTCAGGTCTTAGAAATACTGATGGTCCATGAATGTCACTTCAAGAAACAGAGTCCTGGGTGACACTCTTATGTCCTTTCTGTTAATCTCTCTTCTTCATTGGCTACCCCATTTGTTTGAACTCCTAAATTTAGGCTGGCATGCAAAGATAAAAATGGTTAGTGGTGTTCTTATTCAAATTTCCCCTCCTACTTCAGATTCCTCACAGGTTTATTTCTGACCATGTTTCTTCATCACAGCACTCACTGTCTTTCACACGAAGAACATTGCCATCGTTCTGCCATTCTAATCCTCACTCATCCTTGACGGTACACTAAATCTCTGTGTAATTCCTCCTCTAAGTTCCAAGCCAGTTTCTGATCTTCTAGATATCCACTTTCTGGTACTTGTTCCAAGAGCATCTCATGGGCTGCCATTTTTATGGTGCATCTGTTTTTTCCAACTATCTAGGTAGCTAGTGGCAAAGACTGTACATTCTTTACATCACAATGGCTGGTATATAGTGATTACCACCAAACAGTAAAACAACAATGGCTATTTTATATTTTATTGAAGAAAATTGGAACTTTTGAGGGGGGTCATCAAGGATGGCTGACATCTTCCCACATATATACTGGTCCCTTCATGATGTACCAGGGACTTTTGAATTTCCATTACCAAAGCTCTTCACAGAAATAACTCCTGGGAGCAAAGATTTATTTTGGATCATGGTATCAGAGGGTTTCAGTTCAATATGATGGGGGAAAAATGGTGAATTTCATGGCAGTGGTACTGTGTGTAGGAGGCTCTTTATATCATGGTGGACCAAGAACCAATAGAACACCAGGATGAGGAGGCAAATATTTACCTTCGTAAGCCAATCAGTGAAATGTTTGCTCCAGTGAGGTCCCACCTCTAAAATAAATAAAATAAAACTATTATTCAAAGACACACAAGTCTATGGGGGGGCATTTCAGATTTGAGCCATCATGGATAGAATGTTGTCATTTGCTTTGTTAATGGTGGCTTATTATATGTCTCATCTTAAAACTCCCTTTACTGCAGATCTCCCTGCTCATCTAGGTAATCAATCTTTTTTGCTTTGATATTACTTTTAAGCATACCACACTCCTTTTTTTGTAGTAGTACAGATGACATTTGAACTTATTTTGATCTTTCCACTTTCCATATTTGCTCTTCTCTCTGAAAAGGATTTTTGACCCTTGTATGCTATCATCCACTTTACACTGAAGTCTGACCACATGACTTCTGTTAGCAAATGTAAAATCAGAGTGGAATAGTAGATCTATATGTTCACATATTATTGCAACTGTTCAATAAACAATAATGGCCCTCAGTAAGGGTTGTTTCTTTCCCTGGAGCACTTGGAAATGCCAGTAGATATTTTAGTTTTCATATCTAGGGTAAATTTTGTGGCATCTAGTTTAGAGGATAGAGATGCTGGGCCATACTCAGTAAGATATGGAATAGCATCCTAGAGCAAAGAGGTATTCAGTACTAAATGTTAATGGAACTGAGATTCAGAAAACTTGATACAAATCAATGTCATCTAAGCAAGTTCCATTCCTGAATGAAAAAATGGGCTTTATAGTAAACATTCCTTGGAGAGATTCATATGTTGGATTGTGTCACCTCACTATGCTCATTCACTGTTCCCTCAGCAGCTGGGCGGATAATGCTACCCCCCCCCTCCAAAAATACTAGATTCTGGGCCATTGAGATGGCTCAACAAGTTAAAAAAATCACATGAGCCTGACAACCCTGGTTCAATCCCCTAAAACCATAAGAAGGTGAAAGGAAAGAACTGGCTCCCCAAAGTTGTTCCATGTCCTGTCCTCCACACATGCACTGTGGTACCTGCATATGTGATCTCTCTCTCTCTCTCCCTCTCTCTCTCTCTGTCACATACACACACACACACACACACACACACACACACCCCCCACCTCACAAGTGAATGAATACATAAATTCATTTTTTACATTAAAAAAAAAAAAAACCCTTAGCCTCCGTGTGCCATCTGTACTGATGCCACATCAAACTTCCACATTCATAGTTTTTACTCCCCTATGAATGTTAGGATGTTTTATAGCATCTTTAAACTTTCTCCAACCCAAGACTATGTTGGTAAGTGATAATCTGTGCTGCCTAGCTGATTCTGAAGGGTTGAATCCAAAGATTCGGGAGTTTTGCCAATATTCTCCAGTAAGACAGGCAGCCAGAGTGTATTCATGAAACAGCATGCACATGGAGGTATGCAATAGCAATAGAAAGACAAGAAAATGTGTTGAGAACACTTAGGCTGATGGCATCCTGATGGCTCTAGCAAGAATGACCTTTTACCATGGGAGTCTAAGAACTTCAATCCTTTGATTAAATCACTGCCTTTGTTCTTCTGCTGCTGAGCCCACCACATCAAAGTCTTATACTTTTCCCAACTTTTGATGACCTCAGATAGTCTCTGGTTCTCTCTACTTTAGTGTTGTCACTCTCTTCTAGGACTTCAGATGACCTCATGTCTTCTCAGTTTTCAGTCTTTGCACAGGCTATTCCCTTGGCCTTGTATATTCCTCCTCTCCTGTTTTATTTCAATGACTCTCTAATCTTCTGTGTCTATGCAAGTATGTTTCCCAGGCCCCTTTGAGGTCATCCAAGTCATCCCATCCTGGATTTTCCTAGTGTCTTTTTTTTTTTTTTTGCTGCAGTGACAATGATTATACCTGTATAGTGCTCATTGTTCACACTTGTTGAAGTATTGAAATTCTATATGTTTGTTATTTTGGGTGATTGGACATTGCTTTGAGTCCACAATGCCAAGCCTAGGCATGCTAGGACAGTCTTCCTGGCTTCTCTTTATTTCTCCATGACTGTAGTGATCCTCTAGAATCCTTACCTGTGGACAGAGCTCACATGCATTGGCCTGGTCCATAGAACCCAATCTCATATTTCCTCTAGGCAATGAAGTAGCCAATAATCAAAAAGTCTGCCATGCTTTTCTATTGTCTTTAATACAGTTTAAGCTCAAAAGAGTAGGCAGCGGGTAGAAGACCTGGCACATAAGATTTGCAATGTAATGCTTGTGTTAAAGGCTTGTATCATTTGATCTTGACAATTCCAAGAACTGAGAATAATTTCTCATTACCACTTAACCACTGAGGCTTCTGAAAATACGAAAGATGTTTATGCTGAAGGGAGAAGTGAGGGAGGGAACTCCCAGGGTCTCAAGCTTGGGTTTGTTTTATTCAAACTCTTTCATCACAGGAAACAGTGGGAGCTCCTCAGATGTATCATGGGAAGAACTGCAGAAGCACTTTCATGAAATGTTTTGTGTCCCAGCAGACTCACCCTACAGATGGTCCTTTCTAATGAAATGTTTAAGTTGTCCCGGAGTTGATCCTCTGGAACCAGCCCCTTCAATCTGAGATAAAGATGAATCTGGCTTCCATTGATATTGATGACCCTGGTGATCTCTGATTTTCTACATTTAATCCCTGTGTCATTTAGTCAAATGTGGGCTGAATCATCTGCCTCATTTCCTGCTGACAAATGTAGCATGGTAGAAGGGCTTGTATGTCTTACAAAAGTTCCAAAGAGCCCTGGCTTCCCTGTTTCTCATGTTGAAGGAATCCAGCTGTCACCCTATCCACAGTCTTATGGGGGAGTCCTAATGTCACTAACTTGAAGGAATGTCCCAAACCTACAGTTAACCATGAGCTGAGGGCCTCAGCCCAACACCTCCCAACAAAAAGATGACTCATATAGCAATGTAGTGGAACACAGAGAAGCCTCCTCCATCGGATTTGGAGAAGGGTTTGAAGTCCTACCTGGGAAACAGATTACAGCTACGTAAGAGATTCAGTAACTTAGGTCTGGAATGTCTCCAGAGAGTCCAGGTGTTAAATGCTTGGTCTGTAGCCTCTGGTGCTACTGACATGGTTAAATCTTTAGCAGATAGACCCTAGTAGCAAGTTCTTAGAAGTGTGACTTTGAAGTAGTCATGGAATTTCTCACTTCTTCCTCTTCCCAATAACATCCTGGCCATGAAGTTTAAAATCCTCCTCTACTACACACTCCAGATATGACTATCACCAGAGGCTTGAGCGAAAGGGCCAATCAGTGACTGGCTGAAACCTAGGAAGTAAACCTTTTCTATTTATAAGTTAATGGGGACAGGGCATTTGCTCCAGTGGTGGAAAGATGAATAAGGGGTTGCTACCCCACTAAGCCATCCTTGGGATACTTAACCCCTAGAAACTGTGGGTGGCACATAGGATCTTGTGCTCACAGATAAGCACTAGGGGATCCAGGAAGGTTAAACATATAGGGTTTTCTCTTGAAGGGGAGAAATTACATTCTATTTTCCACCCAGAAAGATGGTGGTAGACAGAAGAAACATTATGGAAGATGTCATTTGTACTTCTGGCGGGTGATCTTTGCTCTATTTACCTGTCTAGATCCTCCCCCAGACCCTTCTCACGAGGTTTTTTTTTTTTTTCTTGTCAATCCCTAGAACCTATCTTTATGGAAGATGGCATATGTACTTCATAAAGAGTTTAGATGAAGTCATGTCATAAACTTTGTTGTGCACATGGGTTAATTATCACCAGGAAAATTTTTCATCAACTTTTCTGGGCTTAAATACACCCAAAATAAACTATTCAGGGTCAGAGTTCCGAAGTTTGTACCAATTCCAGCTACTGAGTCATGTTGAAAGGAACTGACTTCTTCCTATGGATTGTTACTCTAATGGCCACAGTGTTTGCAGGGACACCCCTTCCTACAAACAAATATGAGAAAATAGGAGTTTATTGTTTTAAACTACTAGATTTGAGGAGCTATTTGTTATACAACTATAGATACTAGGATTTTGTTTGGTTGATTTTAGTTGAAGAAATAGATTCTTCTTTTGACATTAACACACGAATATCCATTCCTGAAATTTAGTAGGATCTTATGGTTACCTCTTTATGGGTTTATGCAAGCATTTTCAGAGTCCCCTAATACTGATTGTATACACATTATGCATCAGAATGTGAACTGTGATTAATAAATGTAGAGACTTTGCTTAGTCATCTCTTTACCTCAGGATCAAGTCCCACTATATTCAGATTTTATTAACTTAATTTTTGTGTGTATGTTTATGTGTGTGTGCATGTATGTATGTATACAGGTGTGTGTGCACATGCATATGGAGGCCACAGAACAACCTCAGATGTCAGTCCTAAGGTGTTCTTCACCACTTCTTTTTGAGACAAGATCTCTCACTTGTCAGGGGCTTGGCAGGGCTAAGCCAGCTGGCGGGTGACCCTGGAAAACCCACTGTCTCTGCCTCCCCAGACCTGGGATCACAGGTACATGCCACTACTCCTAGAATGGGTATTCTGATGATTAGACTTGGATGGGTCCTCAAGTTTGCAAGACAAGTCTTTTATTAACTGAGCTATTTCTGGAGTGTGTGTGTGTGTGTGTGTGTGTGTGTGTGTGTGTGTGTGTATTAGTCAGTGTTCGCCAGAGTAACAGAACTTATAGAATGAATCTCTTTGAATAGAGAAATCCATTAGAGTGATTTATAGGCTGTGGTCCTGCTAATCCAACAATGGCTGAATATGAACAGAAAGTCTAAGAACCCAATAGTTGCTTGGTCCACAAGGCTGAATTTCTCAGTTGGATTTCAGTATACTTTGGAATCCTGGAGAAGTGGGCTCTAATGCCAGTAAAGGGATGGACTTGCTAACAAGGTAACAGCAAGCAGGCAAAGAGCAAAAGCTTCTTTCTTTCTTGTCCTATATAGGTTTCCAGCAGAAGGCGTGGCTCAGATTAGATCTGGATTAAAGTTCTGGATTAAAGAGGTCTCTCCTTGCCTCAAAGAGGAGGTTAGAACTGGATCTTGCCACTTCAAATTAAGCATCAATCCTTCACAGGTGTGCCCTCTATTTTGGGTTTTAGTTAGTTCGTCACAGACTTAGTTAAGATGACAACCAAAAATAGCCATCATACCATGCTATCCAGATTTTAAATGCTCCATGAAAATCAATGAAACTGGAATCAGTTTGTTCACCCACAGTCTCTGACTATCAACTTTGAATCCCAAAACTTTCACAGTGGGTAAATGCTCCACTTCAATCTAAAAGGGCAGCAATACCCATGCCCTGAAACATACTAGCTCACAATAAGGAAGATGTCTTTTAAGAAGGTTTTAGCCCCAAATGACCTTGTTACTTTCCCCTGCATCTCCTTATCTTGTCTCTTGCTCCCAGAATCTAGTTCTACAATGATAACCCCTGAGAAGCCAGGGACAAGTTATTTTGGTCTCCCTAAGAATGATCACGGGGCAACTGTTGTTCTTTTCTGAGTTAATAAAAACCATTTGCTGCAAAACCACAGGCCCTGCAGATAAAGCAATTGGCAAGACATGGTAGGGCTTAAATACCAGAAAACAGCCCATATCCAAACAGGTGTGAGATAGAGCAAGATAAATAATCCTCTCAGTATGCAGCTCAGCCCAGCAACATTGTCGAAGAAACTTTTCTCCTGGTCTGAAAAAAAAATTAGACCTCAAACCAGCCCTCTAGGGTCTTTTTCAGATGCCACAGCTGAAAAAACAGATCTTGTCAGACAGTCCCAAGTAAGAGTTGCTTTAATTTTTTTAAATGTCCAGATAAACAAATCCTTGGGAGGGGAATGATTACAGTTTTGTGAATGTGGCCTTGGGCACAAATCTTGTGAAAGACCTTTTAGAACCATCCAGAACTTTCAACCTTTAAGAACTATGTCTGCCTCTTTGAATTAGCTGTGGTCACTTCGTGTTCTGTTGGGATGTTTTCCAAAATGCAGATTCATTTTTTTGATGGTGGTAGTGGTGCAGTTTTCCTAACCACCTGTGTCTTTGACTTAAGAATACAGATGCCTAAGGGAAAGCTTTGGTTTCCATTGAGACTCACGAAGTCACAGGGAACATGGCTTACAGTTGCCAGAGATCACATAAACTATCTTTTTCAATTCTTATTTATTTTCTGGCCAGGAACAAAGATAGGTTATGCTAGAGTGTGTGAAAGTACATGAGTTAAACATTTCTCACTGAGTTGTCTTGGTGTCTGGCACTATTTGTTCTGTGCCAACCTGTGTCCAGGAAGCAAAAAGTCAAGAACAGCATTCACAAGGCCCAAAGCCTCTGGAAATAGCTGATATGTAACATGCCTCAGTGGCAAGGAGTGTGGTACAGTGGAGTGGGTGGTCTTTGTGCCCACAGCTCAAATTCTGGTTTCACTGTTGCCCAGAATGGCGATCATCACTTTTAAGCGTGCTTCTGGCTTTTAACATAACCTTGTATGCACAGTGCTGATGAAGATTAAAGGTGAATACACACCAGGCATGCACAATCACAGGCAGATGACATCCGGTAAAATATACATACGTGACATCATCGCTATGTAGCACAGTCTGGCTCTGAATTTCTAATCTTCCTGCCTCAGCCTCCAGAGAGCTAGAGTTATAGGTAAGCAATATCATGCATAACTAATCAATCATACCATGCAGCAGCATATAACATCTGTCAAAGAGCAAGGGCTCAGTTAGCTGTGGCTTCTATTGGAACCATTGTCCCTGCTCTCATTGGAGTTTGCTTCTCAAAGTACTTCCTTAGATTTCCCTGCCATCTTTTTACTATAGCGTTTATATATTTAGTTATTTTTGAGACAGGGTCTCACCATGTAGCCTTAGCTGACCTAGAACTCACAGAATTTGCCTACCTCTGCCTTCCAAGTTCTTGTGCTTGTTACAGCTTTTAGCCTATGGTGTGAAGAATGGAACTGCCCAAGGAGTGAAAGCCAAAGCAAGGAGATCCTTTGTTAAAGTTGTTAAGAATGTGGATTCTGAACTCAGACCTGCTTTCCTCCTAGCCAAGTGAAGTGATCCTCTCCAGCTTTTTGTCCCTCACCTAGGGAAAGGCACAATGCTAAGAGTCTTAGAGCTGCTCTGCAGTGAGCACCTGTGCCAGTCTACACACTATGCTTCCTCTGTGAGTCTGTCCAGTCAGAGACTTCTACTGCCTCCATCAGCTGACCTCTGCCCTCTCCTCACCTCTAACAGCCCTCAATACCCACTTCATAGCCAGGACCCACCTGACCTCACTTTAGTCCTGTGGACAAACATTTGGGCTTGTACCAAACTCAGTGTTTCAGGAGATACAACCCCATTCTGGCTGCAACTAGAAAGACTCTAGGCTTCCTCTTAGAAACTGCAATTCTTCTAAGAAATGATGGGGTAGGGGTGAGTTTTTATGTTGTGAATAAGTAACAAAGAAAGGTCGCTCCCTCCTCTTTTTTTCTCCCTCCCCCAACGTATTATAAATAGGCGTTCCTCTTATCTGATCCTCCCCTAAGTGTTTTTCATTTGAAAACCGAAGTTAATTTTAGATAATTGTGGTAGATAATCTCAAACTTGTGTGTAACACAGGCTCTGGTTCTAAGTTCTAAGAATCTAAGAACAGCATGATTTGTCTAGAGGACCTTGTTCAGGCCCCACTGCCTCTCTCTGACTTGCCACCTTTATCAGCACTCAGCGTTTATCAGGGGCCTGAGATCCCCTGGCCAGAAGCAGAGCCCAGCTGAGGCCCCTTCTGCAAAGGGTTCTTCTGTGATACCTCAGCTTCCCAATGGGGTTGGAAGGCTGGAGACAAGCCCCAAAAGCTCAGGGCAAGGCAGAGTTAAATTCAAGGAGCACAACATGGCCTGCAGAGGCAAGTCAGCAAGGGTGAAGTGGCCTCTACCCCCTGGGTCTCCCTGGGTCCCTCCTGGTGATTCTGCAAAGATAACTGCAGTCATAAATGTTGTGTAAGGGCTGCCTTGAGACCTTTCTACATAGCCGGCTGTTTTCAGAGCCCGTGATGTCTTTGTCCTGGCCTGAGTTAAGAGGTAAAGAACCCACTTGAGTGGAAAAAAAAATGTTCTTGAAGGGTTTTTTCCCCCTTTCTTTTTGCTAACAAGGTATGCAGAGGATTCAAATTCCAGTAAGAGAAGGTTAAAGTGGGTGGGTTCACTGAATACAGTCATCTCCTCCACCTCTTAGTTTTTCCATAAAGTGCCATAAAAAGCCACTGTACTAACAAACATTTTGGGAAGGGAACAGGCTTCAGGCCAAGAAGCCACAAGTTTAAGTGGGGGTTGGGAGGGGATCTGAGCCTGAAGAACAGTTTCCTGAGCAGAGTCATTCTTCAAGTATAATTTGGGTTTAGCAGTAGCGATCTGCTGTTGAGCAGATGTCTAGTCATCCTGGGTTCCCCAGGACAGTGGCAGACAGCAGCATAAAGCCATGCTATTAATGGTGTAACATCTACCTATCTATGCATGACTCAGAAATCTTTATGAAGAATGGGGAGATGGCTCAGTGGATAAATTAGCTGAGTTCCAGCCCTGGAATACATGTACAAAGCCAGACCCTGTGGTGCATGCCTGTAACCTTGCTGTAGGGGCATGGGGAAAGAAATATGAGAATCCTGGGGGTTCACTGGCCAAACAGTCTAGTTGGAAAGACACGCTCTGGGTTCTGTGAGGAAGCTTATCTCAAAAACCAAGGAAAGATATCCATTATCAACCTCATAGGCAGGTGCATCTATGTACATATTGATCACATACTGAGCACCCACTAGACACACATACCTGCACACATCACACCACACAGATGAACATACACATACATAGACATATCCACACTACATTAAAAAAGAAAACAATAAATCACAATGGTAAGACTTCTCCCAAACTGAGGCTCTACTCAAAAAGCATACAAAGATAATTGCCTTGAATAGTGAAAACCAAATCCAATCTTTTTTTTCTCTCAAAGGTCCACCAGCATTTACTTGTTTTCATTTTATTTTTGTGAAGCAAAGAAATGTCACGGAAAGATGAAAACAGAAAATGACAGGGACACAGCCCTGGCTGAGAGGAAGTGAGGGGAAACTACATATAACGTACCTTAAGGCACTTATAACAAAATCAGTCTGAATAGTCTCCAGAGTAGAAAGCCAGAACAGAGCAGAGGCCCCGGAGACAGAAATATGCTTGAGATATGACCAAGAAGGCTCAAGAGCTATTGAAAATGATTCATATATTTACTAGACAACATACAGAAACTGACCATTACCATATAGGGATCCATAGTATCCATATTTCTTCATTATGCTTAGACGCCTCCTGGGTGAGTGATTGACCAGAGGAAGAGATATTTGACTTAGAGACAATAGAAAAGCTAATGTCACAGCCATAAGGAAAAACAAAAGGTGGGCTTGATGACAAAATTGATGATTTCTTTTTAATTAAAGACATTAAAGAGGAAAGTGATCAAAAAATATTAGAATAGAATACCTGCAGCTTTCAGAACACAGAACTAATTGAAGATAAGTGATGGGAAACGTGTAAGTTAACAAGAAAGGGATTATCAAATCCAAAAAACATAGGAGAAAGGCCTATGGAATGTAATTCATGGAAGTGTAGAGTCAAAAGTGTGATGTAATACAAAGAGTCATTTCAACTCATCAAGTCTTCAGATACATGCCAACTATAGTCAGTGAGAAACAGCTTTAGCGCCATCAGACTGGTCAATAAGAAAGAGTCGAATGCAGCAAATGCAAACCTGAGCTCCTAGAGCATATGCATTATGGTCCTCTCCATGATTCATATCGAGTATGACTGCCATCATGATGGCATTAACAGATAAGTCCTCTGAGAGACGATTTGGTCATGGTGGCTCTACCTCGATGAAGAGATCAATGCTATTATTAAGGGAATGGGATGGTTACTATAGTGTGTGTGTGTGTGTGTGTGTGTGTGTTCTGACATGGCAAGAGAACCTTGATCAGCTGTGGTCATATTCAGCCTTCAAAACTGTGAACTACATACATTTGCACTGTTTATAATTTAAGAAGTCTATGGACACTGTTAAAGCAGGAAAAGAGAGAGTAAGAAAACGTGATTCAGAACGTAGGCCCAACTCTAAAGAGTAGGCTGACCAGAACTGAGTACTTCAGTCTGGGTTATCTGCTGGGAACTTCACTCAGGTTCATGAGAGAGAAAGTGACAGGGTATGATGGGTCTGTGCCTGTGGTTACAGAGCCAGCAAGGCAACAGGCTAGGATGTCCTTGCAGAAATGAGAGGCTAATGAAGTATGAAGCTGTTTGAATCAATCACCTGGAGTTACCAGGCACAGTAAGTTGAGATCTTAAAACAGTGATGCTGAATGCACACAATAAGGAAAGCAACCAGGCTGACTCAGTGACATGAAACTCTGAACACAGTACTGTTCTAAACAAGATGTTAGATGACTTCAACTGGTAGCTGTGAAATTAAAGGGGCCAACCCAGAAGATTCTAAATTGTACCAAGAGGGTTAAATCTGAAGCTATTCAAAATGAATTAATAAGCTGTCTACTGGTCAGTTATTTTTGTCTCTAGTAACTTTTTACATGGTGGCTAATTCCTCAAGGAGTCTTCTCTGTTGTCTGTTTACCTGTCCTGATGTCACAGTATTGGTGGTTTACCCAGTGTATCTCCATGTAGGTGATAACTGACCCCTTCTTTATTTATACAGCTTTGGAATTTATTACCATTCTCTTGACCTCAAACATAGTCCATGCTTCAATGCCAAAGACAGAGTTCCTCAGACAGATCTCTTACTGTGATGGACTTCATGAAGTGCACAGAATGTAGTGTTTAATGTGGTTACCACCTTTCCAGGGTCTAGAATCCTCTAGGACATTTGCCTCTGGGCATGCCATGGAGGGATGCCTAATTAAATTAGCTTCTGGCCACCAAGTGTGAAGATCAGTCTACTGTGGGTGGAACCATTCCATGGGCTGGTATCACATATGAATAAAAAGCAGAAAGCAAACTGGGTATGCTCTGACATCATTCTCTCCTTCCCTACAACAGATGCAAAGATACATGCATTCTCCCAGTTCTAGAATTTCCTCACCATGGTAGGTGAGGAAGGTCCAATAAGCCCTTCTTCCCTTTAGTTTATGTCTTGCCAGGTACCTTATCACAAGAACAGTTATAGTATCCAATACAGAGAGTAATACAGTAGTACTTCACTCAGGACACAGAAGATTCATGCACACAGCAAGAGATACTTTCCTTTTCCTCTTACTCTGAAAATATGGAGTAAGAGCATCTATTACACTAATCTATTACACTAATGCTTTTTAAGCAATTGTCAAGGCCTGGAATCTATAAGAATAAAATGGGGTAAAGAACAACTAGTCTACTATTTTTCCTCTGGGAGATTCAGGACCTGAGGCTCTATTCCTGAAGCAGGAAGAGAGGGACTGGAGTCTTCTTGTAAGACACAGCCAAGTGTTCACATTATATTGGTGATTAGGGATCCCAGAGTAGGACTAGAAATTGTATCCCTAAGAATAGTATGGAATTCAACTGTTTCTGAAGGCGATCCAGGGTCTGGAAATCACCCAAGGAACAGTAATTCATCTGAACTAACCTGATGAACTGTTTTTACATGTTTGGAGAAAGATAGTCAAACATTGACCAGCTTCCTAGAACTGAATCAGCTGGGCAAAGGTAGACTTTTATGAGGCCTCTGCAGTACAACCACAGAGCTGGTCAGAGTGTACAGCTCTGCTCCATCTCAAAG
This sequence comes from Phodopus roborovskii, assembly GCF_943737965.1. NCBI lineage: Eukaryota > Metazoa > Chordata > Mammalia > Rodentia > Cricetidae > Phodopus > Phodopus roborovskii. The sequence goes on along the minus strand of NW_026126558.1, from coordinate 13,083,808 downwards.
AGGGAGGGAAATGAGGGAAACATGGCTCTTGCCCCTGTGAGGAGTCTGTCCAGACAAGAGACATGTTTTCCAGTGCCTGGTAATTGCAAATTCAAAGATGAAATGTTGATGAGTGTACTCTCCTTGATGGATTAGCTGTCTGCTATGCTTGTGATTGGCAGGATTTTTATATGGCTTATCTCATATTCTCTTCCCATACTCTTCTACCAAAAAGACTGACACTGTTGGAAGGTTTAGGAAGTTTGCCAAGTCAGTTGGCTTTTACAAAAAAGATCTAGATTTGAACTCAAATAGCTGCTTCAAAAGCTGAAACTTTCTTCTACCAAGATTTTGCTGACTGGAACCTTGCTTTTGAGAGATGCCAGAGTTGAGAAGGTCCCATAATGTTAGGAATGAGGAGTCAGTTGTCCTCACACCACTCATTTTCTAGTAAGAATGACAGAAAATGTGTTGTGAGTTGAACTGGAGTTGGGAAGAAATAAGGACAATGATGATAATGATGAGGGTGAACATGAATTTCTTGCGTGAGCCACAGCCTAAAGAACTTGTATTGCTATCAGCCCTTTTCTGTTTGGGGAAACTAAGTTTTACCATTGATTCAAACAAGTGGTATTCTTGGAGTAGACCATATTTGGCTTTCAAATCAGTGGGCTTGAAGCACTAGTCCAGATTGCATTCCTAATACAAAGTGATGGGCAGTGGAGAAAACAGTGACCAGTATGGTGATGGCATCACAGAGGCAGTAGCCATGGTGTTGTTGCTTTGTTCTTGGGGAAGTTGAAGGTGGTGGTGATGATATTGGTGGTGATAGGATGGTGAACCTGATCATGGTAAAATGTGAGGATGAAAGTAGTTTTAGTAGTGGAGCAGGTGTTGGTGATAATGGTAATAGTGGTGGTGTTAGTGTTGGTAGTGGTGCCTATAATTGTGTTCATAGTCATGACGGTAATGGTGGTAGCATCAGGGGATGGTGGTAGCATTATTGGTGACAGTAATGATGTTGGTAATGATGATGACAATGCTGATGTTTGTTGTGGTGGCAATGATGATGTTGGTGTTGCTGGTAATGGTGATAGTGGTTGTGGTGTTAGCAATAGTGAGGTGCTACTGGTGATGGTGGTGGTGATGTTAGTAGTCCTAAGAATGATGGGAACATAGGAAGTTGTGGTAATAGTAATGATAATGATATTGGTAGTTGTGGTAATGGTGATGGCTGTGATGATGGCATTGGTGGTATTGATAGTGGAGGTGATGATGGCAGTGGTGGTATTGGTAAGGTGATCATAATGATTGTGTTGGTGTTCATTACCCAATATTGATGGTAATAATGATTGTGAGAATAGTAGGAATGATGGTGAGGGTGGTGGTGGTGGTGGTATTGATAGTGGTGTAGTAATGATTATAGAAGTAGCCCGAGTCCATTGATGATGGATGTTATTTCACCATCTCAGTCAAGACTTCTTTTGGAAGTTTTGAAAAAGGAGTGAGTCTGTTGTTTACTCTGTGCCTGTAAAGGTTGGCTAATTTTTTTTCCCTGCAGAGTCCAGAAGGAAGGAGTTGGCCTTTCATCCCTCCACTTCTATTCTTTTACTCTGCTGACAAGCTCTGTGGGCATCCAGAGCCAGCAGGAGAGAGACAGATCTCGTGACCACTTCTCTGAAGGTGGCCTTTGGCCACTCTGTACTGAAACACATGACCTCCTTGCCTCACCCCTGCCACATTAGCCTGGTGACTGGGCCCTGCCAGAGCCCAGCCCAGTCCAAAGGGATTTGGGATTCATGTCCCAAACAAGGCACTGATTAGCTGGTAATCACAGAGTGATTAGCAGGTCAGGTCACCTGCAGTTCAGTGTTCATTGTTCCCTGCAAAGTCCAGGGATGTTTGCCACAAGGCCCCCTGGACAGTCTCCACCTCTAAGGCTCCCCATGCCTGTGGTTCTGCTGAGGGAGACTATGATTGGGTCAAATCCTTAGCTTTCCTGAACTTACCCTCTGACTATTCACATACAAAGCACAGAGGACAAGAATGCCCCATTCAGTGTCCTTGGTGACAGGGGGACAGGCTCTACAGACACAGAGCAAAGCAGGCCACTCATCAGCACAAACACCCACTGCAAGCTGTCTACAGCTTAAGCTGCAGAAGCCAGAAAACCTGGGTCTGGACTGGGACTCTACAGTCTCAAACTGTGACCTTGGGCAAGATATGTGACCTCTGAGCCTTGCTGTTCTTGTTCATAGAAGATGTCAATATCAGTGCTTACTGTTGTTGGACATTTATGTTTTAGAGAGATTTGTAGAGCAGTTTATATTGTTTCTGGAATAGAGGATGTGAACACTAAGAGTCATCATGCATGGTACTAGTCCTCGAAGGACTGTTATGTGAAAAACATGCTTATCTTAAGAAGTTCCTACCTAGAATGTAAGCTGGAATTGTAAGCTGAAATAAAAAACATTTTCTCCTAAATTGATGTTTGCCATGTGGTAACATGGAAACATGGAAAGTTGTGAGCTTTAGTCACTTTCATGTTAGTATGACAGAATTCCTGACAACAGCTTTACAGAGGAAGGACTTCTTTTTGCTGTTTCAGTCCATTAGAGAATGGGAGCTGCAACTGAATGGCTCAGTCAAGTTACAATAGTGAGGGCATGATGCTGCCCCTGTTCACATGGAAGCTGCACAGAAAGCAGAATAAGCAACACTGAAACGGGTAGGTATTGCATGACCCATCCCTAGAGATCTGCATCCTTCAGCCAGGCTCTACATTCCAAAGGCTTCACAGCCATCTAGACAGTGGCTGAAGCTGGAGACTGAGCATCCAAAGATGGAGTCTGTGGGGTTCATTTCAGCTTCAAACAATAGCCAGTGTCCCAGGCTTTATAATCCACTCTCCTCATCACAAGGCAGTCCCAGCAAAGGTGCAAATCTAATTACATTTGGTGTGAGCGTCTGCTTTCCCATAAATTCCACTGTGGTTCCTGGGCTTTAGGTGCATTCTGGTGATAATATGTGTATACTTAAATCCAAATACAGAAGATGCTTCCAGATTATTCTGGAAATGCAGACTATGTTTCTTCCTCTTTCCAAAACAATGATTTCTCAAAAATCCAATAGTGAACGTGTAAATAAAACACTGAAAAAAAGCAATACATTTTATTGACTTGGAAAGGCCTTCCTTTCTTTTAAATCTTATCACAAGGCCGGACTTTCCAGAATATTCTTTGCCTTGTGTGCCTGAAGCCCTGATTTTCTCCTGCAAGCACACTAGGCCTTTGGCTGATCACAACAAAATTACTTTATGCAAGCTCATTTCAGAGAGTTTAGCTCTTTGAGGAGCATGTGGGTCCCAGCTCAGATATAGCAGCTGGCTGGAGTTCAGAGCCCAGAGGCACACACACTGGCCGGGTGCAAGATGGACAGCTATTAACTTGAAGGAGGCAGGAGAGTTATGAAGCCTAGTTCTGGCTCCGTATGGACAGAGTGTTTTAGCTAATGAAGAGCAGAGAAGCTTTCTGGATTAGAAAAGAGATTAAGAAAATCCATCAAAGGGTAGGCCACAGGGAGGACCCCAAAGTGTGTGAAGGTGCACCGGTGTCTGATACTTTTCCTATTTGGGGTCCTCTCAAGAAAAACTTGTGTGTTTGAGGCATGGACTGTACCTGAGAGGTTGGTTGAAGTTCAAATGTGCACACAGAAATAGAGTTAGAATTCTGACCTTGCCATTTAATAGGAATTCTGTCAGATGCTACAGCCATGGCTCCATTTTCTCTTATGGAAATGGGATGATCTTTTCAGAATCAGAATTTGCAGAGCTAACAATTCTTGTCTCTGGTCAGACACAAAGATGATTGGTAACGCCAATTAATAGTAAATATGCATTTGTTACCAGGCTTATACCTCTCTTCACCTTACTGTGCACTTTCCATATGCTTATAAGAGTGCTCCCTCTCTCTAGAGTGGTCCCTCCTTCTGCCATCTCCACATTGCTCTTTGGACAAGTAAATGTCTACAGGAAAACAAACATGAACTTCAACTGGCAGTTAGAGGGAAGGTGTGATGGCTAATTGTGATGGTCAACCTGATTCCATTAAGAAGCACTTTAAGCTTTAGTTAAATACACTTTAGAGAGTATTAACAGGGAGAAAGACTCATTCAGAATTTATGCTGCATCCCATGGATTGAAATCACAGTTAATAAAAGAAAGAGACAGAGACAGAGAAAGAAAGAGAAGGAGAAAGAGAGGATGCTGAGTACTAGTCTTTCCCTCTGCTGGTTCCTAACTACCCAGAGGTGATCATGCTCCCCACCACCATGCCTCCTCCACCAGAGGACCTCCTCTCAAGCTATGAGCTAAGGTGCTTTTTGCCAGGCATTTGGTTGAAGCAATAGAAGTAATTACCACAATGGGTTGCCTGCAAAGACTTCTTACCTTTAATAGATAAGAGCTAAGCCACAGGAAGGAGCAAGTTAGGGAACCAATGCATATGCACAACCCATCTCTTCTAGCTCTCCTCAGTCCTGGCCATATACATGCCAAAATCTTCACTTGGAACTTCTTTGGTTATTCTCAGTAAGCCACTTTCTCTGTCTCTGTCTCTGTTTCTCTCTGCATCTCTCTCTCTCTTCAGGCAGTTTTCCTACATAAGCTCTTCAATCAGGGGTACAAGTATACTTCCAATGGCCATGCCTTTGCCTTAAAACACAAAGCTCATTTTAAAAGGACTCTAGACATTGAATGTGGTGACATATATCTGTTATCCCAGCACTAGGAAGCAGAAGTAAGAGGATCATTGGAACTTTCAAGCCAATGTAATCTACATAGTGCTTTCTAGGTCAATCAGGCTTAAGAGCAAGAATCCATTTTAGAAAACTGAAACCAAAGCAAACAGGAACACTCAACCTGAATAACACAACTTCAGGTTCCTACCACTGAAACTCAGGGTGCCATTCACTCTTTTATATACCCTTTTTTCCTCCAGGGTTCCAACAATCTATTCAGGAAATAACACATGAATAGAAAGATTTCATATGAAGACATCCTGTTCTATTGGTGATCTTACCATGAAACTCAGATACAAACTTCCAGAAGGAGATGAGTTCTGCAAAGAAAGGACTTCTCAGGGTTCCATGGTATAAAAAATAACATCTCTATGGTGGAAATGGTGAAATCTAAACAGAAGCTGGACAGTGACAGAGGCTGTTGCTATCATCTATAAATGTCACCTCCTGGAAACCCATTGAAAGATACAGAAGGGACACTGAATGAATGCAAGGGGACAGATGGAATATTCTAAAAGTCCAACCAATAGAAATATGACTTGCACATAACCTTTCAGACAACCCACCCTGACAGATCCCCTTTTTCCCTGGAGCTCACACACAGCTTAATTTTAGCATCTAGCATTTGTAAACTCATATTAACTATTTATGGACCTGAATCATTCTTGAGTTGATTTTCAGGTCCTTTCAGGCAGCAAGGAAACATGGAAGAGAGGATTACATCCTGCACCTTCAAATAGTTATGAAGAGTAGAAGAAGAATCCATGTAACATCCTTGGAATACTAGGCACTCACACACCATGGTGAGTAAATAAACGTTGGAACATTGTTAATCCTCTATTCTTCAAGTTTCCCCCCATTTGTCAAATGCACACCAACTGGGTCACCATCAAAAGGAAAATACAGGATTTCATGTACAGGTTTGATGAACCATTTCCACACAGAATTTCATGTACATTACTGGACTTCCTGAACTTCACCTTAACTGAATCCACTTAGACCACCAAGTCTGGCTTAGTCTTTCAAGTATGCTATTATTTAAATATGTGGAATATACACTATCAGTTTTTCTTTATATTATCATTAAAGTGGAAATGGAAAAATGCCTTGTTTGACAGTCTATGGCACTTTTGGGAGGTGGTAGAAACATTAGGAAGTGGGACCTGGTGGTAGGAAGTTAGGTCATTGAGAGATATTTGGGGACTCTGAGCCCTCCATCTCCCTCTTTTCTTTCTGTTCAATGTGATGTGAACACCTTTACTGTGTCCTGTACTGCCCCTCATCACAATGTTGTATCTCTTCTCTCGCTCAAATCAAGGAGCCCACTTGATCATAGGCATAAACCTTGTGAATTTGAGACAAAATAGATCCTCTTCAGGATCTATTTGTCTCTGGTTTTTTGTTACAGTGATGGAAATCTGATGAATGCAAGAATGTGACTAATAAATAAATCCTCTTCCTCATCCCTGTAACAGAGTCATGACATCACTATATCTGTGTGGACAATATGAATGTTGCTATTCATATTTTTAATAGTAGGGCATTGAGGCACATGAGGGCTGTGGCTCAGGCTTTTCTATGATGACACAGGGGGATCAAATAAAGATGCATCTTTATATTCAGCAGTCCACACTAACAGGATGGACAGGGCTCATCTTGATGCTCCTGATTAGAGATGAATGGTGGAAATTACCTGGAGGAAGAGAAAGAATGTCTAGGGCATCAAACATCACTGGTTAGAGTCTGCAACATAAATCCAGTTCCAGGGGCTTTGTTGTCTTGGGTCTTATGAGAATCAGATCTATATCAATGGGGTGTCCAGAGATGTGTGGAAGCAGGCTGGCCACACAGGAAAGACCCTTCTTGGCATTTCAACATTGGGTTTATCAACCACCAACCCCTGATGAGTCAAAATGTACAGGAGGAAATGCCAAGTTGTTCCTTATTACTCCATTCACACCCATGGTCACTAAAATTTTCTGTTTCCTGCCTTGAATCTGAACTGCAAATTTCTCCTCAGATTCCTTTGTATCAGTCCTTTGGTATGAATGGTGACCCCTGGTTCACATCATCTTTCACTGGGACTTCATAAATAGGAGCCCTTTGGAGAAGTGTTGTTAATCAGTTCTGTCTCTATAGGGATTCATGGGAAAGTGCTCTCCACCCTTCAACTCCAAGGGGTGACAAAAAGTAATGGCTGAGTTGACTCACAATCAAGGGTTGCCAACTGCCACTCACCAGGAACCCAGAGATGACTTCTGCACGAATCTTTTTCATGGTGAATGTTTCTGGGTAGTACAGGCCTATCTGCTACTAAAATCCCCACTGTCCTGAGTGATAATTATCTTCTTAGACACATGACCTCACATTCCCAATCTATTAAGCTCACAAAATCTGCAAGTAAGTAGTATTAATGATTTGATTGAAATGGATACAGGGAAACTGAAACAAGATAAAGCCTAAAGCAGGCTTTGGGGCTGTAATCCCCAAAGGAGAAAGTGCTAAGAGGATGGGTGAATTGGGATGCTCAGAAGAGGAAAAAAATGAGTGTGCACAGCATTGTCCTTACTTCCTTGCTAAATGCATGACCTAATTCAGGCTACAGCCTCTGGTGGTTGAGTTAAGAGGGGTGTGTGTGTGTGTGTGTGTGTGTGTGTGTGTGTGATGTGATTACAACTGAAATCACCTATGACCAAATTCAAGGTTAAAGTTTTCTGGTCTCCCTCTTCCTTCTTCTTCTTCTTCTTCTTCTTCTTCTTCTTCTTCTTCTTCTTCTTCTTCTTCTTCTCTCACTCTCTCTCTCTGTCTGTCTCTCTCTGTGTGTCCTTTCTTCTCCTTCTTTTCTTTTCCTCTTTTCTCCATCTCCTTCTCTCCTTCTTATTCGTTTTCCTCCTCTTCCCTTCTCTTTCCTCCCTTCACTTTATGCCTCCATATCTCCCATTTCTTTACCTCCTTTCTTCTCCCTTTCCACTTCTCTTTTTACTTTCTTCTTTGCATTCTCTGTCCTTCCTTCTTTCCTGCCTCTCCTGTTCCTGTTCCTTCTTCTCTATCTTCTTTCCCTTTCCCCCTCAGTTGACACTACTAGAAGTATCAGTCTTTGGAGAAATGTGGAGATATTACAAGAGGGGAAGGAACTGTGCCTGAACACACTCACCATCAGTCCTGCCCTGGAGCATCTTTGCTAGGATCCTACAGTCATTAGCATTCTTTGCCTCTGTCTCTTCACCAGGCCTTCTGGTGGGTGCTCCTTCATCCTAAGGACAATCATATTCAAATTTCTATAAACTCAGGTAACTCTTACAGCAAAGTAGGGTGTGTTTAAAATGTGTAGCCTGCAGGAAATAGCTTATGTGCTTTCTTCATGACACAGATGAAGGGTGATGTATACGCCAGCAGAGGTTCTTGTCCTATCTCTAGTTCAGGGTCAGTTGCCCCACTCTAGAGTATTCTCCATGGGGACTGCTATTAATATGAATTTTACTCCCACAGTTCCTGGCCCCTAAAGTCATTGTGCTGACCCTTACTATGAAAAATCCAAATTGCACTCTCAGGCAAATTGAAACCTTGGGCAGGCCCCCAGCAGCTCCAAGGTGGGACTGCTGACCAAGTGTCTCCATGCCCATCCTTTGCCCCTCTTGTGCCCCCTACTCTGGCCCCTTGGAGGCCCATGTTTAAAAACGCTAAAGAGCAGGAAACTGCGCTGATGGGTTAATCAATCAACCAACAAATATTTATTGAGAGCACCTAATTTTTACCTAGCAAATGCTGACTAGAGCAGATGATAGAGTGACAGGTAATGGAGCACCTTTCAAAGTCAGATAGAAGACTCACAAGAGACCCAGAAGAGAGCTGCCTTTGTTCAAGAGATAGCTGTGAGGACCCTTTGTGAGCCATGTGATGTGCCAGGACATGGGGACAGGAAGCTGATTGATTTGTCATGTGGAGCTTCTAGTTTCTCTCTGCTGTGACTTCATCCAAATGCTTAAAATAAAAGCACCAAATAGAAATTAGGCTGATGATGGTGGTAGTGGAAATTAGAACTGCTTTAGAGTTTGAAGGCCTGGAGGGTATAATCAGGGGGAACTGGGGGATCTGTACACAGAGAGACAGAGGGGCATACAAGGTTGAAGAGGGACCCACGGTTCATCTCCCCCCAGAACCACACGGGACCTTATGTGGAGATAAGGGCTTTGCAGATGTAAGTGAGTTGAGACAAGCTTGTCCTGGTTCAGGGTGTGTCCTCAGTGGAATGACTGGTGCACTTGTGACAACACAGATGCAGACAGGCATATGAAGGACACAGGAAGATGAAAGTAGAGATTGGAATGATGCTGCTGCAAGCTAAGACCCCATGAGGCTCTCTAACCACCTCCAAAACTGACAGACAGGTGAGGGGCAGATTGCTCCCTAGGTTTTGCTGAGGCCTACTTAGCTTCAGACTTTAAGTTTCTGGAACTATGATGGAATAAATTTCACATTTAATTTTTTAAAGTGTGTGAGAGAGAGAAGAGAGAGAGGGGGAGAGAGGGAAAGAGAGAGAGAACTTTGCAGGTTCATATGTTGGCTCTGATAAATGTGTATTTGGAAGACAGAGGGCCACCTGTCATACTATCCTCAGGAACACCATCTACCTCCTTTGAGACAGTGTCACTCATTGGTCTAGAGCTTGTACATATGTTAGCCTGGCTTTCCAGTCAGCACAAGTGATCCTCCTGTATCTGCCAAGCCCTTGTTTTTACATGGGTTCTGGGAATCCAGCTGAGGTCTTAGTGCTTACAAGGCTCACTTTAACGACCGAGCGACCCTCTCCCTCAGACTGCTTCATTTTAAAGCCTCCTACTTTTACTTACAGCAGTCACAAACAATGCATATGCAGGCAACAGTAGATGGTAGAGCCAAGGGCATTTGGAGGCTGGGTGACATGCAGATCTTAACCTAGGGGAATAAGAACTCTAATGAAAAAAACAATCTTTCATTTTGTATAACTGTTCAGGGGGATATTTCAAGACCACAGTGTCAGTGTCAGAGAAAGGGTATATCTTTCCAACTTGGATTATGGTGACTGGGGATCTCTGCAAGCAAGGAAAAATGCTGAGCCGTATAGACTTGCCTCTGTTTTGTGGAATAGGGTGAACAGGCAAGAGAAAAAGTTCAATAGTTATAGAAATGACAGTATTCAGCTCAACAGATAGTTTCTGAATCTGAAGTGCTGCTTGCTCCCCAAAAGCCAGTCAGGCATGAAGCAAATAGACAAACAAGAGCATTAACCCAAGAGGAGTCAGGCAAGGCAAGAAGTGGACCAAATAAATGGGAACAGGAGAGATGAGAGGTAAATAATTATCTCCAGCTAAGTGTGGTTAGAGTGCTTCTCAGGAAGGAAAGCTTTTGACAGAAAGCTGGAAAAATTGATAGGTGTGGGATTGTGGACACACACACACACACACACACACACAAAAAAAAAAAAAAAAAAAAAAAAAAAAAACACCTGGAGCACCTTGTGGTATGTCATCTCCTGCAACAGAGCCTCCTCTGTCTCTCCTGGGGCCTGCAGCAGCACACAAAGCCACACGGAAACTTTTGGGTGAGTGAATGAATGAACTAGAAGTCAAGGCAGGAGAGCCCTTTGGTGGTGAAGCCAGACCGATGATGAAGGGCCAGAGAAAGGCTAAGGGAGACAAGCAGAGCATAAAACCGTGAGCATTGCTGCTGATGTACAGGGGAGAGTAGAGGAGTCAGACAGATCCTAGGACTGAGGAAAAGTGACCTTTGAGGGCCTAAGACAAGTGGTGAGGAAGGTCCAAGGGGTTTGCAGAAGCATCTTGGAGAAGTGCCAGTTGGTAATATTTGAAAGGAAGACCAAAGATAGAGGACATCTGAAGATGCTGGTTATGGCAGGATTGTTGGGGTCTCAGGAGCCAGAGATGAATGGAAGAGTAGTGCCAATCACTGAGACAGATTTTACAATACACGTTCTTACACCTGGCATTGGTATTGACATGAAGTGTTAGCTTTATATAGAAGAAACTGGCTTTCCTCTGACAATGGTGAGCATAACTAGATGTATAAATGTCAGCAGGAGGTGAATTGATAGGAAGGGGATGCCCTCCATTGGTATTGTCTATTTCTTCTGTACTGTGTGCCCTTCTAAGGGCCCCAGATCCATCACCTGACAGAACCATACAGTAACCTAGAATGTTCTGGCATGAGCTTCATCCTTGAGTTGAGGAAACAATATCTAGGAAAGTACCACCAAATTATTTCAGAGGACTGGAGAGATGGCTCAGTTGATAAAGTACTTGCTGTATAAGAATGAGGACAGGGTTTAGATCTTTAGTATCAGGTGTGTCTGCAACCCCAGTGCTGAGGAAATGGGATGGAGATAGGAGACCTGGAGGACTTCTTGGCCAGCCAGCCTAGCCAAACCAATGAGCTTGAGTTGCCTGCCCCACCCCAAGGTGAGGAGCAATCAAAGGAAACAGTTGATGTGATGTTGACATCAAGATTCCATATGACCCATGCTTACTTACAAGTACACTCATTCACCCATACTTACATCATACACACACACATACACACACACACATACACACACACACACACACACACACACACACACACACACACACAGAGGGTCATGAGTAAAACCAGGATTTAAAGCTGAGTTTGTCCAGACAAGTAATTATTTTCTCAGTCTTGGTTTGTTCACATGTATAATTTTTCTGCCCACACTTGCCTTGCAGTTGAAGACCAAGAAAGCGCTTAATAAACGGATGTTCTTGCTTCGCTGATATTTTCAATCTTTGGAGTGAGGCCAGTGGGTCCTAGCTAGACCCTCACCCTTCTTCCAACATTCTCCATTGTTGTTTCACATTGAAGACTTCCTGGAACTCACAGTCAAGTGTTCTAAAGTATCAGCAAGTCAGATACATCTTCAGCCTTGGGTCCAGGATGTCTGCTGCCTGCTCCCAGAAAAAAAAAGCCATGTTTGGTGTACAAACTAAATACAGAACATGACCAAAAGGCAAAAGATGTTTCCAAAAGAGAAACTGCAAACTGAGACAATAGTTTTGCAGATCAATAGGAAACCTTTAAAGGCCCACTGATGAGCTCAACTACAGGGATGCTAGTCTTCTGTAAGAGGAAGAGAAAACGAATCAATAAGAGGAGAAAACTGATATGAAATGGCTGTGATTCACTCCTAGGCACTGCTTCCCAAGCTAATTCTTTGGTCAGACTTACTCCCTGCTTTTCTCCCTATGATGGGATATTGGCACCCTGAAATCTGAACATGCCCCTGGGAATCCTTCTAGAAGATGGAAGTAAAGCCACAGGGCCTGTCTAGTTGATGGGATAATGGTTAGGGCCATAAAGGGTAATGTTCCTCAAGCAGCAAGCTGAGTGCTAAGGAAATGTGTTTTCTTTTATTTTTGGTGTATGTATGTGGAACTGCAGTGTGTGTGTGTGTGTGTGTGTGTGTACAGGCATGAACACATGTGCAGGCAGGCTCCCCTGTCATTGAGCATGTGGAGGGCATAGGTTGACTTCAAATATTATCCTCAATAGTTTGAGTACTTACTATTTTTGTTATTGCATTTATTCATTTATCTATTAATTTTGATAGAAACAGATGATAGATAGATAGATAGATAGATAGATAGATAGATAGATAGATAGATAGATAATATATATGTGCCATGGTACACATGTGGATGTCAGAGAACAACTTATAGGAGTTAGTCTTCTCTTTCCACTGACTGGGTCACTTGGGTTGAACTCAAATCTCTGTTTTGTGGCAAGCATTCTTACCCACTGAGACATCTTGTTACATTGTTGTCAGTGTCACCATCATCATTATTGACACCTGTCTAACTGAACCTCAAGCTCACTGTTTGATTTAGTCTGGCTGGCCAGCAAGTTTCTAAAGATTCCTGTCCCTATGCTTCCAGTCTTGGTGTTAACAGTCATAGCCACCACACACTGGCTTTTATGTGGTTTCTGGGGAGCTGAACAGAGGTCACCTTGTTCAGCAAGTACTATACTCACTGAGCTGTCTCCCTGACAACTGTTTCCTCACACCTACCCTATCACCCTTCACCATCTAATCCTGTGAGCCTCCATTTCAACAGTGTAGTGCATATTACTTAAACTTTCTGCTGCATTTTTACAGATTCATCAGCAAACTGCCTGACTCTGGAAGAATCATTTACTATCCTTGAATCTCAATGTCTTTATAAACATTCCAGCATTGTGATAAAATAGTGTAACTGGTCATTGTTATCTTCCTCATCACTGCCACTGCCTCCACCATGATCACCTCTTTAAATTTAATGCCATGGTGGTGGAATGCCCACATAGTTTTTATAGAGCAAGGTGCAACGCCAGGAAAACTATAACTTAGCTGATTAGCCTTGAGCATGTTGTGAATCCTTAATTGACATATAGTTCTTTATGGACCCAAGAGAATATCTCTTCCAAGTCTGGTACAGGTTGGTAGAAACCAGAGGTGCCCTTTTGTTGTCCATACCTCTACTCTCCCCCACGCCATTGATTCCAATCCAAGGGGCATCCTCAGCAGCAAATGCAAGCTTGCATCTAGTGAGGCAAAACTGATAACTCAGACTCCTACTCTAAAAAAATGGACACTTGGTATTAGGGAAGTAAGTTGGAAATTCATATTATCTGTCTCAGCAGCAGGATGAAGAACATCCAGGATGGCTTAGTCCTATTTGAGAGAGAATTCCCCACCGTTGTCATTCTGCCCTTGTTTCTTCTGCCCCAGTGCTGCTCTGCCAAGAGTTAAAAGGACTCTCATCCCAGGCCTTCCCCTCCTTCCAGCATGCACTACCGAGTGCTGGCTTCTCCTGTCTACCCACTAGGCTCTCTTCTAACACTTTGTTGCTCAAGTGCTGAGATCCATGTGTGATATAGGAGAGCAAGATCCAAGGATCCAGGTGATCACCCTTCTGCCATAGGTGGTGACTCATTCATGCAGTATTAACTAAGCTCCCACTGTGTGCCAGCATGATACTAAGCAGCATAGATCAGGAAATCAGCAAGACACAGTCCTTATCCTTGATGCCACGCTGGACAAACCTGCAATTTCTTTCATGATGGACGGGCTCCATCTTTCCCCCCACCACCCTAGAGTCTTCTGCTTCTGCTACTCTTTCCTCCTGCTTTCTCATTCTACCACATCTCTTTCCTCATGTCTCTCTTGGATTCCACCTCTGAACCTTGTCTCTGCTGTTCAGTGACCTCGTGTCCCCAGAGGAGGGTGGAGACAATTCATTTTTGCATGTCTGTTTATCTGGATTCCAGATACTTGGATATATGAGTCCTACCATCCAACTCATCACTCTGGGGAAGGATTTACCATAAGGCCAATGGTTTAAAATTGCATTTTGTGGGTGGCCTGCAGTGTGTTCTGGGTGAGGCATATGTAGACTGAAAAAAAGAAAACAAATTTTAAAAAGTACTAGATTTTCCCTCTCACTCTCTGACAAGGGCTCTCACTGGAGCACTTACTCTGCCATCTTCATGTTTCCTACCACACACATTGCCCTGTATCACCGCACTGAGTTCTCACATAGCTCCTTCTGGGATTCTTCCGTAGAAAATGTGTCATCTGTGAAAGCTTCCTTCAGGAATTAAAAGGAACCCCTGTATGTTCCTTTCTTTCTCTTTAACCTCTTCTCCTTGGAAAGAGACAGGGATTGAGATTATTGAAAGCCTTAATGAGTTGGATATTATAAAACGATCCATTGGAATTGACTCATGTAAGTGATTAACTCATTTTTCCAGCAAGGAAACTGAGGTACCTTAAGCAATGTGTTGTAGTTCATAGTTTTTACATGACAGGTATCCAAGGGTTTGTGCTCTCTGTCCTTGGAAACACACGCATGAATGACACATGGGAATGAGCACAGACAGCTCATCCTTTGATTATCTGGCATTCCTGATTAACCCTAAAGAACTTTGTGCTGGCTCAGAATTGTCTTCTAATGATGGCATGTACAAAGTTAAACCATGAAAAGATACCTTACTGAAATGAATCTAGAGTGGTAAGAGGAAACGGTGCCTGAGTTCAAACCCCAGATCTTTCTCTCTGGGCCATCTCAACTCTGAGGCTCATGGGAGATTCTCCTGGGAGTTATGATGGTGTGTTCACCTTCTTGCTGTCCCTCTTGGAAACTCATGGGGAGAGCTGTATGTATTACACCAAGTAGATCTTCACTCAAGTTCCATATAAATGCATTCCATTATTTCAGTATCTGAGATACCCTTGCCCTGCCACTCATTAGTGATAAGACCTAGGGATAAATCTCTTGTTATCTCCAAACTTCATCTGTCCTGTTGATAACTGAGGTAACACTGTCTATGTTGAGGCATTATTGTGAATCTCTCACTTAAGTGGAGACCTACCTTACCATGTTCTGTCTTGCCTAATCTTTGCTACCTTTCTGTTGTTTTTGAGGCAGCCTGGGGTACGAGGATTCACTTAAGAATTATAGAACCAGAGAGAAGGAAATGGAGAAGAATCAGCTTGGGGCTTGATCTGGCTGAAGAAGAGCATCGTAGGGACAGTTCCCAAGAAGGGGTGGTCTAGTTTGAGTAATGAACAGGAGTGCACCCCACCCATTTCCCAGGTGGTCCTCTAAGCTGCTGGGTGAGTGTCCTCTTCACAGACAATAGTAGGGAATAAACAATGATTCATGTCTGCACTGGGCTCTCTGAGTCACTCTAGGGCCCAGTGGTGACTGGAAGAAAACACCCCTGATCAATACCACACTTCCAGATTTCATTAAGGCTTTTAATAGCTCCATGCTCATTTGGAAGGCAGCATCAGGCTTGTATCCATTTATTGGGGGCAAAGAGAAATGCAATAGGCCACCCTTTGGACTCAAGAACATTCCAGGTCCTCTGAAGGATCTATCTTCTTCCAGAAGTGCAAGCAGTTCTGTTGTTGTCCAGACATGAGATATTTTCCCTCTTCTTCCTGGAGACTCTTTTAATGTTTTGTTCAGTGTACTGCTTTGGAGATACCAGGAGCCTGGTCCCCAAATCTTTCCCAAATAATCATCAAGCCAGAATAACCCTGTGAAACATAGTATGAGATACAGTCCTTGTCAAGCCCCATCACCCATTCCCCATTCTTGCTGGTTAGGTTTTATTTTTATTTTTGTCAACTTGACACAAGCTAGAATCATCTGGGAAGAGGTAATTTTACTCTGGAAGGGTAATTTCCACCAGATTATCTGAAAGCTAGCCTATGAGGCATTTTCTTGATTACTGATTGACATAAAAAGGCCCAGCAACTATGGGTTATGCCACCCTGAACTGGTGGTCCTGATTTATACAAAACTGAGCAAGCCATGGGGAACATGCCAATAAACAACACCCCTCCATGGCTTCTGCTTCCAGGTGTCTATCTTGAGTTCCTACCCTGAATTTCCTTCACAAGAGTCTGTAAAGATGTAAGATAAAATAAATCCTTTCCTCTATAAGTTGCTTTTGTTTATAATTTTTACCACAGTAACAGAAAACAAAATGGGCTACCATTGCATCCTCGCTTGCCCTAGATGGCCAGCATCATTAGTTCCTTGCCTACAGTACAAGGCCATCTTTTGCCTGTTTTTTCTTGTGAGTTAATCTTCCAAGATCTGTTTCCATTTACCGAACAAGATGCTTGTGACATTCTCATAGCCTGAACAACTCTTGTCAAACTGTTGGGTGGCTGATGTCTCTTCCCTTGTTCACGGCTGGACCTGCCTAAGGATGTTCTCAAAGTTTAGCTCAGTTCTTTCTACATATTGATTGTGAATGAATTAGTTCATTGCTTTCAATAATTTTTCCTCACATCATTGAGAGAACCACAGTGTTCTGTTCATGCTCTCCTCCCAATACAAACACCATTACTGGCAAATAATAGGTGTTTTGTAAACAAAGTGTGTTGAATGAATTGGTGAATTTGTGCTGGGGTATGAATCTTCTAGAAGGCTGAAAGGTCTTTATTTTGCTCATGCTGAGGCTAGAGTATGTATACTGATGTATATAAATATAGAAACAGAAAGAATATTCTAGAGCTTGGATCATGTTTAAAAATTTTCCAGAAGAATCTGCACCTTCTATTGAACCTTCTGCAAAGCTGATTTACCTATTAGAACTTCAGTGGTTGTGGAGAGATTGAATGTTGTTGGTCTCCTTTGTTGGTTCTGCCCATTGGACAGAGCCTGAACTTAGTTGTATGTAGGACTTTGCACAAATTGTTACACTTTCTCCCTTTGATTTTTTCCCAGTTCCTGGACCCCATCTCTATTGGACATGTAATATGTGTGAATGTATTTGAACAGGATTCTGTGTCTACATTTTATAAGTCCCACTGACAACATCAGGGTCATCTAGTATGACATCCTGCCCAGAGATCCTTCTCTGACCTGCACTTCATCTCTGCACTTGGGTGACATCCTTATGATTGTGCTATTTGTGCCCTTTCACCTAAACCAAGTGTCCCAAGGGGAAACATGTAGCCTCCTGTTGGATAATTGGGAAAAATATTAGCATATTAATTATCTTTAATGTTTAGATTTTATGCTTTATAAGATGCATAAAACATTAGCATATCATATATAGCTTTTATAAGAGAAATTATAAAAGTAGATAAGGATTGTAGGCTCAAAATTTATAATGATACATTTTTTTGGAGGTCATGATAACCTAAGAGACTCATTGCTCTTCATCGCATGTAGCTTTTTCAAAGACCTGACTAGAAGAAAAACACAAAGGAAGAAACTCCATACACAACTGAGTCACCCAAAGGAGGAGATAGGATAGTGTTGGGGATTATATGAAAGGAAGGGCCCTGGTTCCTGTGGAGAACTTTTCATCTCTCCAATTCTCTTTCATTGTTCTTTGTGTAGGAGTCCTTAGCCAGATATCAATGTTTCTAAAACTGGTGGGCAGTAATTGCTTGTTTCTTCTTCAACTTCAAGTCCCAAGAAGAAGCCTTCTTGTTAGCCATAATCCAACAAAGGGTTTTTGTTTTTACGATCCTTTCCCTGATCTGTGCCAAGTAATACTGATTTTTTTTTCCTTCCTCATAATGTTTTAAAATTGGGAATAAACAGTAAATAACATTCTAAAGAGTTAAATAGGCTGTATTGCCTGTGGAGCTTTAGTAATACAAATGGAAAAGTTAGATTGTCATGCTAATGAGGTCATTAGCATGAAAACCTATATGATGAGGTGGTCAAGTGGTTAAGACAATAGACTGCTAAATCCTGAAGGCCTAGCTGCATGTGGTCTTGGATACCTGTCATCTTATCACTTAGGAACTAGAGGCATGAGGGTTAGTAGTTCAAAGGCAGCCTCAGCTACACATCCAATTAAAGGCCAATCTGACCTAGAGGAGAAGCTGTCTCAAAACATAAGTAAAATAAAATAAGAGGGCCTTGCTGATTTTTTGTTTGGTTTTTTTTGTTTGTTTGCTTTACTAACTATATGGTTTTGAATCTGATGGTAGTGGAAGAAACAGAGTTAATTTTGTTGGTTTTGTTGGGTGAAGTTGGGTGATGATGAGTTTAAAGCCATTTCAAAAGGCATGTAGCTGACCAGTATTAGGTATTTGTGCAATGGGTGGATAGTTGAGTGTAAGTGGAGTGAACATGTCAGGGAGCCTGAGTATCCCTGGAAACCCCACTCTTAGCTGGAATGAACTGACTGTGAAGGCGCTCACTCTCATCCACCAGGGTCCCATTTCACACCCTGCTGACATTTACCCAGGAGACCTCGGGGAGTTAACAAGCCCAACTAGTCTCTTAACTGTGTGATTAGTGTGAGACAGAGTGGAATGTGGGTGAGACCTGGACTAATTTGGTAGCTCGGCAGGAGTCTGCTGAAAATTTATTGCATAATGTGCATAGTGGCTAAGCACAATATCTGTATCCCAAGAAAATGCATCCCCCCACACTAAGAAGTGTTCAAACTGGAGCAGGGAGCACCAGACACAAGGCCTGGTTTCGTGATACTCTATAAAACAACATGTTTCTCACCCTGAAAACAGACATTTTGAAAGTTTCTTGAACCTATTCTTGAAAGAGTGTTTTTGAAAGTTTTGCATAGAACAAATATATGACTTCAAGGGCAGTGTCTGCTGTCTTTTTCCAGCACACACACACACACACACACACACACACACACACACACACACACACACACACATTGTTCCACTCTGACTGCAGAACAAATGTCTTGCTTTCCTAGGAGGCCAACCCACACAATAGACCTTTTCAAAATAAAGTAACATGTTTCTCTTATTGATACTGATTCTCATATTTAGGAATCTAACCCCAGACTTCTTCAGTGAGAGATGGCTACTGAGATGGTAAAGTCGGAAGCTCTCACACAGGCTTGCCAAGTCCCCATATCACTTCTAAAAGTGAACTCTAAGAACACTTGAGATTCAGAAGAAATAGGGCTGGGAATAAGGTTTAGTGGATAGAGTGCTTGCTTTGTAGGCATGAGGACCTGAGTGTGAATCCAAGAATCCAAGAAGAAAGGCTAATCTTGAAAGTTCAGTGCTAGTAGGTAGACACAAATGGATCCTTGCAGTCAGTCACTGACCAACAGCCAGCCTTGCCTTCTCAGCAAGTTCCATCCAGGTCAGCAAGAAACCCTGTCTCAGAAACAACATCTGTATGTGTACTCTTACCTTCACATGCATGTGTACCCATGATGTACAACATCACACCCACATATATACAAATACCATTCACAAGTACATACCTACACCTATACATACTTATGCACATGTGCATATACACACACAGGAAGAGAATTCTGTTGATAAAAGCAACGACACTTATGTATATAGACAGAGGAGTTATTGGTAATTCTGTATAGACAACCTAATGTATACACACACACACACACACACACACACACACACACACACACACACAAATCCCAGGAATAGAGGACTCACTTCTGATAAACACACTTAATCTGAGCATTAGTCAATGCTGAATATTTATGGTGATGTGTCCAAAACTCTTCTGGAGCATCAAGGATGATGACCCCAGTCTTTGTGTTTTGCTTTCAATTCAGTGGAAAGAGAATGAAAGAGAAAATGATATTTAGTCAAGTGTGCTGCCATGCTTCTGTGTGATGAAAAGGAAGGGCCCTGGGCATCTGTGTATGTCCCATGCTTGTACAAACATGAATGTGCATCTGAAGGGGAAGTGAAGGTCACTTTAGACTTTGTATCAGACACTGTGCTGGTCCTGCTTTGAGTCTAAGCTCTTGCTCCCCAACCTTTGCCCAGACCATCTTTCATGCTTGACTGACTTGTGCTGTGCACAAGACCATGCTTTGTTCTTCTTTAATTAGCAGATCAAGGTCCAAGCACTTCAACTTGTCTTAATGATCCTTTGGAAGAAAACAAGTCTGGCATTTCTGATTCCTCTATGTTTTCAGGGACAGGGAAGATTGGGTAAGAATGTTCTAGATGGTGAGACAGACCCTGAAAGAAGAGGTGACACCAATGAGGTTACAGATCTGGGAAAAAGAGAACAGCTATGTGGCTTTCTAGCAGTTTCTTTCTTGGTTTTACTTAAAGATAGAGGAGGCTTCTTCAGGGTGGCAGCATGATAGATGAACCTTATAAGAAAGGGTGCTAGTGTACACAGAGGGCAAAATGTTGAGAAAGCATTACAGACTAAGGTGACAACAGAAAGAATGTATTTACATATGAAGATTTACATTGGTTTAAGTTGGTTTGGGCAGGAGGGGTGAATGCTAAGATGATTGTAACATACTTTAGCAATAGTTTCTCCTTGGTACCTGCTCAAGGCTGATTCTGTCAGAATGTAGCCAGTTCCATGAAAAGGAAGGGCAGAGAGAATTTTCTGCCACAGTCAATGCCTGCTTAACTCTACATGTAATAAAGAGTCACTGCTTTCAAATCACTACATCTAAGACACTTGTAAACCTCCATATGCAGAAAGTAACCCTAAAACAAGTCTCAGTTAACTCTCCACACACAGATAGACAAACGTACCCTGAAAGTAAGATAGAAATACAGAAGACACTCCCTGAAATAATCTTGGCAAAGAATAGCCACGTTGGAGGACACACACATATGATATGGTGTGGTACAGATAGATAGACAGGTCAAAGGAACAGAATTGATAATCCAGGAATGAAATGGTGCATCCATGATAAATCAGTTTTCAACAAAGCTAGTCAGATTAATAAATGGAAAACAGAATTTCAAAAACTGACAAGAAGATAAACAGATATTTACATAAATAATGGTGACTAACAGGGTCTCCGAGTGAGTAGATGAATGCACTTGTCACCAAGTGAGTTTAATCCCAGGAAATCCCTATGGTAGAAAGGGAGATCAGATTCTGACTACCACATGCATTCCATAACACAAACACAGGGACACACACCCACAAATTTTAAAATACGGTTTAATTGCTAGTTCTATATTATTAAAATATCTCCTAATATAGAAAATTATTTTATATGATAGCTCTGCAGACACAAATTCTGCAGAGAATTACAGACCAAGCTCCCTTATGAGCATTGATGCAAAGTATTCAACAAAATGTTGGCAACTCAAATCCAAGAATACATTTAAAAAAATCCACCATGACCAAGTAGGCTTCATTGCACAGATGCAGGGATGGTTCAACATATGAAATTCTGTCAATGTATCCACCATATAAACAAGCTGATAAAAAAAAAACCCACATGATCATCTCATTAGATGCTGAATTAGATGTTGACAAAATCCAACATCCCCTCATGATAAAGGTTCTGGATAAAATAGGGATATGAGGGAAGTACCTAAACATAATAAAGGCCATATACAGCAAGCAACAGACAACAACAAACTAAATGGAGAGAAAACTCAAAGCAATCACCCTAAAATCAGAAACAAGATAAGACTGTCCATTCTCTCCATATCTATTCAATATAGTGCTCAAAGTTCTAGCTAGAGCAAATTTTGAAGTCAAAATTGATATTGCCAGATTATATTATAAAACTAAAAAAAATAATATTTCAAAACTTTGTCTCTGGAACCCACAGGATACATGTCCACTTGCTTGGGGACAAGAAGGGGACACATAGGGTGCTCCAAAAAGATTAATATCTTGCCTCTTGTATCAAACCTTTGAGCTGTTTCCTTCAGGGGTGGATGAGTGTCCATCCTGAGAATGGACTGGTTTTCCTGATTGAGTTTGTGAGTTCTAGAGTGTACCAGGAGAAGCCTATTAGAACCTGTCCAGCTCACTCTTCCTCACATCCCATGGTCTAGGCATCATTTTATTATTCTACTGCTTAACTAGATTAATTATATTCTTAGACACCAGGAGAATTCACTTAGAGACCAGTAGGAGTTCATGATGACCTAATCTTGGTGTGCCTCTGTCCAAAAGGGAATGAATATCTGAGCATGTGCACTGCATTATATTGGTACTTCTTAGATAAATACATCTATTTTGGCAGCCAGAAGGCTGCATAGAGCTCAGGTTAGGGCTCACTCTTCCAAGATTTAAATGTAGATCTACTTGCAATACTTGGAATTTGGAGAAATTAATACATCTCTAAGGCCCTCTTTTTTATTTTTTTGTCTATGTTTAATAGAGTAGATGAACCCAGTGTTACATGAGCTATAAGCAATTTTATTGTTTTAAGTACTTACACTTGTGTACTGCCTAACTCTATAGAAATATACACTTAGCAATAGAAGTCGCCTGAGTTTTTTCTTTCAAAATGGCTGTATCCTCAAGACATCAAATGATGCCAAGTACAAACTCAGCACTAACTAAAGCTTTTGGGAGTATATTTAATCATTTTTAACAAGAAAGGATAATTCAGGGGACTTGATTACCTGAATTTTGTGAGGTGGCCATCTTTGTCAGTCAGACTTCTTTAGCTCCCAGGCAACAAGGTTTTCTGAGTTTGTATTTTATTTCCCCCTGATACTTTTCTCGGTCCTGGATGCTGCAGCTTAGAGTTACAATCCCTTCTGTTGTATGTTAATAAAACCAAGGAAATTGCCTCCCAACCGCCAGAAATACATTGTTGTAAAATGAGACACTTAAGAAATAAGGATTTGAGTTTTCAACGTTTATGTTTGCTTTCACTCCTAATAAATATTTAAGTTAAATTGAATTTAACTTAACTTGATGACTATTTAACTTTAATAGTCGTCTGTTTATAGCAGTACTTTCAGCAAATTTTTAGTTAAGAATCTTTGGCTCATAACCAAAAGGCATTATAAGAAAACCACCTTTCTCCTCCTGCTAAAGACTGGTGTGTTCTCATTCTCTCTTGGAATTGTTGTATGAAGAGGCTTCATTTGTTTTTCTTCTGTGGAAAAGCAAAAGGCAAAGGATGCATTTACATTTGACACTTACTTCATGTGACTGGTTTCACAGGATAGAGTTGAAATATCTTTGATAGAATATTATTCATTCAAAAATGCCTGTGCTCTAAGCCCTGGACCCTATGACTACCCTGCCTCACATGGTAAAGAAGTATTAAAAATTTCGGGTATAATTAAAGCTGTTAATCAGCTGGATTTAACATAGAGAGATTATCCTCAATTATCCAGTGAGTTCAACAGAATCACAGAGGTCATGGACAGTGGGAGGGAGAAGCAGAAGGTGACATCAGAATGATATGATCCAAGAAGGACTTATGCTACCACCATTGTTGGGTTTGAAGATGCAGGGGGTAGGGGGTACTGTGCCAGGTGCCAGGTGCCAGGTGCCAGGTGCCAGGTGTCAGATCCAAGTGGCCTCTACAATTTGAAAATGACTTTTTTTCTTCTAAAGTCTTCCAAGGGGTAGTTTTTTCCTTTTCTTTTCTTGTCTTGTCTTTTTTTCTTTTCTTTTTTCTTTGTCTTGTCTTCTTTTTTTTTTTTTTTTTTTTTTTTTTTTTTTTGAGACAGGGTGTCTCTGTGAAACCATTCTAGCTATCCTGGAACTAGATTTGTAGACCAGGCTGGCCTCAAACTCACAGATCACAGAAATTGTCCTGCCTCTACTCTAAAGTGCTGGGATTAAAGGCATGGGCCACCATCAACACCCCGACTACTGTAGCTTTAACTTTAGCCCAGGGAGACCCATGAAAAACTTCTGGTCTTCAGGAGTCTAATATAAAGCTATTGTGTGGTCTTAAGACTTAAAGTTTGTGCTAATTTGTGACAGTAGCAGGAAACAACATTCTCTTTAGAAGGATGGCTTTTTTGTTTTGTTTTGTTTTTTGTCTCTTTTGCTTTTTCATTATATATGACATTTCAACCACACTAAACTGTGTAGAGAGCCATTGATTTCATCTTTAAATTTTCATTGCAGCATTGTTTAATATGTATCTAACAGATTCCAAATATTCCCATGGAGATGAGAGGTGCCCATAAATTAGGATAGATCTAATCATTCAATCTTAAGCTCATTGCAAGAACCATGGAGAGAAAACCCCAAGCACCTAAATGATGTGTTTCATGTTGGAAGAACACAAGGGTTCAGTTCTTGCCATTCTCATCTGGCAGAGCTGTTGAACTCCTCTAAAAGCCACAAATAGGAACTGACATGAATTGTGAGGGAACTGTGGATCCTTAGAGCAGTGTATTTTTTTAAAATTGCTTTTTCTCCTGCTTCTTGCTTTCTTGATTCCATGTGTGAAGGGAACTTGTGTTCCTTGACAAGTTCCAGCTAGCGGAGACGCTCAGAGAGAGCCAAATGACTCAGCCCCTGGACCACTACCAATGTTTTCAGGATTGAATCCTGCTCTTATTTTCTAAGGAACAATGTTTAACTGGGCTCTGTGGCATTGTGTCAACTGACATCACCCTTTAATTGCAGATATGTCACGTCAGACTACCCCGACACGTTAGACTACCCCGGCACGAAGGGAAGGCTCCCAAGGTGCGTTAAACAGTGTGATGGAAGCTGCTGAAGCTTTTTTTATAGCCTTGGCTATGGAGTGGCAGTGTGCACACTGTGAGTCCTTTCCTTTGACCTCAGAAATGCCACAAAAGGGTAAGTCACATTTTTTAACAGGCTGTACATCAAGCCAGTCTAAAGATCTCTCTAGAGGGTGCCTGATTCTGCTTTCATCCAGTATAAGTAACTGCCATGAATCAGAGCTCAAAGCACACCAAACCTACTTCACACCAAAAGGGTTTTGTTATCTTTCCCTGTGATCACAAATGTATGGGTAATATGTGCAATGAACTGTGAGCTGACAAATAAGCATTCTCATGGTGTTTCTTGGGATTTTGAAAATTAATATCTCCATATAATATGATGACATCATCAGCACAGTGGCTTCTGAGTTAGCCAGATCCTGTAGAACAGATCCTGTCCAAACTTGTTTTTAGTACCAGCACATCCAGCTATGGCTACAAAGAGGTTTGACATTTGCACAGGTCCCTTATTGAACTTTCCATTAAGATCTGATCTCATGAAACAGCTTTGGTTAGGCCCAAAGAAGACCTTCAACTTTTATCTTATGTGAAGAAGAGTGTATATCTTTATTAACTTAAATAAATGAATGTCTTACAAGATTCGTGGTTGACTTGCAGAGACCTTGAAAGAAATGAGAGGACAGAAGCAGAATCATGGACAATTGGCCACATGATTAGAAGTTTCAGATTTCATTGAGAAGAATCTCCATCAAATTTCTCATTTGATGGAAAACTATTTAGAAGAGTCTCAGATAGTTAATTGTCAGCTCTAAATAGATAATCAAGTGTAGAAAAATAAGGATTGGGGACTGGGAGGTATTATCAACTATTGCCTAGTATGTTCTTAGGATGGTTTTTAACATCAAGTAAACTGGGCACGGTGATACAGGTCTGGAATCCCAGAACTCAGGAAATAGAGGCAGGGAGATCAGGAGCTTAAGGTCATTTTCAGCTACGCAGTGAATCTGAGTCTAATTTAGCTCATGACATGAGATACTGTTGAAGGATGGGGATGAGGATAGCAAACAGAGACACCAGGAGAGTACTTTATAAGGAAGACATGGAATCAGCACCATGGTAGACCAGGAACCATCAACCTCAAGAGGCTCTTCAAGCCATGCACAGTGTATCTTGAATTAATTCCATGCATGGTTTGCTATTTCATTTTTCAGTCATGTTCAGGTGCACTTATGCTAGCTCCAAGATTTATGGGTACAGTCTCTATTCTGGGGATCAGTCTAATAAGCTCTGGCTGCTTTCAGAACACTGTGTAGTGTTCTAAAATGAGAAAAGAAAATGCTAGCCCTATAGCAATCATGAGGAGGAAGGGGCAGGAAGTTTGACCGAATGACAGCCGGGGAAGGAATGGAAGTGGAATATGGGTCATGGGTCATACTTGTGACAGTGGCTATATGAATAGCTGAGGTCAGCTTTATCAGTGCCATCTGGTTGCTGGCCTTTGCCTCTTGCCTCACCCCTGGATTAGGCACTCTCTTCATAGGTAAAGTATTTCTGGAATATATTGGACATCATGCTATGGGGCAGTTGTTTGTGACTCCAATTCATAGGCCATTCTCCCTTTTGGCCCCAAGCAAAGTACTAAGAATTCTCCAACACTGTATCATTGGCAACATCTCTCAGAGTCCTAGCTACTGTCTCGGGAACTCAGCCAATTCTCTCCTGCATGACATGGGTAACATAGTATGTATGTTACTTAAAAACTGAGGTTGGCTTTGAAAAGAACCTTGGAATTCTGTAGGAATGTCCAATGCTGGTACTACTTCAGGTGACTTCCGATTTGCAGGCCAAATGAGCTACCAAAACTGAAAAAATGATCCCAGTATAGTTTCAATAAGCTGACAAAAGAAAAATAAGGATATCTGCCATCTGATTTGTCTATGCTCAATAGTATGTGACATTTACAACTCCTCCCAGATTAGGTATGTCTTAGAAGAGCTTTCAAAGTGAAATTGTAATGGATACTAACAGGTCAAGGACACGGTTACAAAGTGTAGCTCTATTAGTCATCTCAGGTTAGGCCCTTTGGATGACGAACTCCACAAATGTCAGTTTTCCACAGACGCACCCAGGAGCATCTGCTCCTAGGAGAGTTTAAAAACAGTTCTGGGGGATAACACCTAAATTCTGAAAGAGTTTCTTCCATCCTTCTTCCTCTCTCCCCCTTCCCCTGCCTCTTTTCCCTTTCCCACCTCTTGCATCACCTTTATGCATTTGTTCATCCCTTTCTCCCATATTTTCCATTAAAGAGTATTGGGCCCACTGAGATAAGTGCAATTAAAACAAAAGTAATTAGGTTTACTTCCACAGTGGAAAAGAAATTCACCGGACTGACTCTTGGGGATGAAGACACATAGAAAACGCCCTCACAGGATTTCTCCCATGCAGACTGGGGTCCCAGGGGCCTGAGAGGAGCAGAGATAGGAATGTGTTTATTGTCCCAGAGGAAAGGGGGTGGGAAATAAGGAGGACAGAGGGAAGGAGGGAAAAAGGAATGGAATGAACAATATGGAGCAGAGCTTACAAATCAATGTAGTCATTCCCAGTCCACACCCAAAATAAAATTATACCAAAATGATTATTAGGTTCCATGTGGTGGAGCCTTTGCGTCAACCAGGAAAAGCCCCATTCTGTATCCAGGCTGATGGCAGACAGAAAACATGGAACCCAGAATGCAGTAGAGAAACATAAGGAGAAGGAGCTCAAAAGTGTACAGACTTTTTTTTTTTTTTTTTTTTTTTTTGAGGAATCCAGAAAGTAGTATTCAAGTTGCCTATCAGAAGCTAGAACATTGTAATTTAAGTCAAGCTGGAAGGTTTTTTTTGTTTGTTTGTTTTTGTTTTTGTTTTTGTTTTTTAGAACACAGATATTGTAGAACTTACCAGAAAACCCAGGAGGTTTTGTAGATTTTAAGGGGGTCTTGGATATGATTAGACAAGGGTAGCAATCATATGATAAAGAGGATGGTCTTTTTCCTCAACAAGGCCTTTGGCATTAGGGATTCTTAGGAAAGAGGAGGAATATCATGGAGATGGTCCAGGCTTTCTCCAGCAGAGGCTCAGCCATCAGGAATGGAAAGGAAGTGTGACTGTGACAACAGATGGAGAAAAAAGGTGCTTCAAGAAGAACCTCAGGGTCTGTAGTGCTGGGTGAGGGTTAACATTTGTCTGTTTAGGTAAGTAATGATGGTGCTTTCAGTTTGATAAGATGAAAGTGATTCCTGGATGAACTGAAGACACTGATGAAGGAAAGAGACAGAGAGAGAGAGAGAGAGAGGAAGGAAGGAAGGAAGGAAGAAGATGAGTGGAGAGAGGGAAGAAGGAAGGGAGGGAAAGAGATAGGGAGGGGGAAGGGAGTGAGAGGAGGGAAAGAAAGAAAGAAAGTGGGAGGAGATGAGGGAGGAAGGGAAAAACGAAGGAGACAATAAGAAGGGAGGGAAGATATGTGGTAAGGGGATAAATAAAGGCATTGAAAAAAGGAAAGAAATAAGAGAGAGGGGGAAGCAAAGGAAGGGAAGAAGGAAAGGAAGGGGGGAAAGGAAGGAGATTTGTTTGAGGCTGTTGCTCTTAAGTGAACAGACTGTAGTGTTCAGTGCTGTCCTGGGCAATGTATGGCAAATCAAGGGGTTGGATGTCTGACATCTACTCAGCTGAAGAAGAGACAGAATAATGTCAGGGAAAGAAATAACTGAGGCCCTAAAGTTAGACAGACCTTCCCAGACACCCCAGGAAGGAAGACAGTCAGACAACAGGGCTGAGAGCCTGACAGAGCATCTCAGAGAGAGCTGGAGTTTCTAACAACAGTCTCTCTCCACTTGTGGTCAACCAGAAATCTATTTTTCAGAATTCCCATCTATTTCTCTTTTATTACATGGTGTAAAAGATCACCAAATGTTACCACAAAGTGTACAGATTTTTTTAAAGCTTTCAGTCTAAGTTTCACAGCACATATGGAGTTAACTATTGCGGGGAGCAATAGTTTCCAAGAAGTGAATGATCACCCCCAAAGTAGCAGAAACTGGAGTTCAAGGGAAGGTCCTTGTGACCTCTTATTGGGAGAGATGCCATAGATACTGGTAATGTCGTAAACAGACAAGACAAACCACAACATTAAAACTCTCAGCAGATTTGAACTGGAAAGCCAGATCAAGTGTCCCATGAGAATGTCCCAGTCTTGCTAGGTGGATCTGAGACTGGGCTCCTACTCTTATTGGGCCAGCTGAGCTAGCATACTACACTCATTGCTGTGTTTATCTGGAGCAGCAGAAGGAAGGCAGCTGGTCTGAATTAAGTCACGCCTGCTGAGGCCCTTGTGTATAGAGTGGGAGTCGGGGGTGGGGACAGCATGGGCGGCAAGCCCAGGACTTGTGGAGATGGGGCATATGGCCACAGTGCGTCATTATGGAGCAGGGTCACAATGTGTTGGCAAAGCCACCGAACATAAAACAACAATAGTGTGACACACATTAGGACTAAGATTTAGGCCTAGGGAACCTTGGTGGGTCTTGAAAAATACGGAAAAATAATTTTTTGAGTATTTTCATGACTTTGAAGCATGGAATGCGATCATCCTGACTGATTAAAACATCCAGCATGCATCTGTAGACCAATTTGGATCCCTGGAAAACTACCTGGGAGGATCCATGGAAAGGATTATAAGTCTTAGAAATTTGTTAACTCAATGGTGGTTGTGTCTGAGCCATGGTTATTTCTGCAGTTAATCATTTTAGAAAGCAGGGACTGACACTGTGCCAGTGTTTCAGCTTTTATCCTTGTTAATGTGTGCAAATGTCTATTTAAGGGCCTGAAGCAGGAGAGAGCTAGGTGAATGCAACTCTCACCTTGGACAGGAAGTTATAGACAACAGAACATGCACTGTCCTGGGCAAGGCCTACTCTAATCCCACACATTGATAATCTTCAGGAAGAACATGTGGTGGCCCAGACTCAGAGGATCATCCAGGTGACAGACGATGACATTCTGACTCCTTACTAAGAGGGATGTATGCAAGAAAGTTAAAGATGGTAAAAGACAATTATCAATCATATGGGACAGGGTCATTGGCAGAGATGGGAAGCTAACTTTGAACTTTGATGCAAGGAATGAAGCTTAATACCATGGTGACCATAGCTGTGGAATCTGGGACTCAGACACTCACTGAAACCATTCCCTAGAGAGAAGCTGTTCTACCCACAGGGAAGAGCATATATTGAGGGTGCTCTGTTATGTCCTCACAAGGAAGAAGCTGGATCTGTTGATCCAAACAGGGTCAGATTTAGCTGAAAATGATAGATTCTGGTTCCATTTTATTTGCCCCCCCCAACACACATAGGCATATCCTTCTAAAATCCAAACTAAACCAAACAACCAACATCAATAACAAATGTCAAGTATGTGAAAAAGTGTGTTAATGTGTGGGCATGTGTGTGTGTGTGTGTGTGTGTGTGTGTGTGTGCTTGTGTCCATGTCCTTATGGGGACACCAGAGGTCAATGTTGGGTATCTGACCTCTGGTGTTGTCCAACTCTCCATCTTGATTTTTGAGATAACATTTCTCACCAGCTTGGAAAGGAGACTTTGAGGGACAGAAAGCCATCACTCAACCTTGACTGAAGCATCCAATCATATCATATTAACACCAACCTAAAGAGGGAAGACCAGATCCTTGAGAAAGCATAAGAGAATGGGACTGAGGCCATAGTCAGGACAGATGCTGTAGAATTCACCATATGCTGTACAATGGAGAGGGGCTGAGGCTGTGCAGCATCCTCCTGCTCAGACACTAGCTTGGGGTCTCAGATAGACTTGCAGTTAGTGCAACAATGATGTTAGTATAAATAACAATATGGTACCAGCAGTATCTCCTCTACTCTCTTTATAACACAGAGATGGGGGGAGGGAGAGGGAGAGGAGAAGAGAGAGAAGCCTGCAGGTCACAATCTTCTTGATCTGCCTTTCTCTGGCATCCCCTCCTGGGCTTCAACACTGACTTTTGAGCCAATGAGTCATTTCAATAGGAATGTTAATGTGTTTGACATGTGTCAACATCACCCAGAAGAGAGAGAGAGAGAGAGAGAGAGAGAGAGAGAGAGAGAGAGAGAGAGAGAGAGAGATGTTGAATTCCTTGATTGGCACACATAACACAAAGGAACCTGACAATGCATGTGTTTGTCTGGGTTTTACATTTACAAGCCATATTTACATCCAGAAGCTCATGCAATTCTTACATCAGCCTAGTGAAGTAGCCATTCACCACCTACATGCCTGCTGCCCTCCCTTTAGTTAGACATATGTGTTTAGTAGTTTAGTAGACATAGCTTTTTTTCCTTCTTGAATAAGAAAACATTTATGGAAACTCTAGTACAGGATGAATGTCACTAATCTGAAATGTTTAGGACCAGAAGTACTTTGGATTATTTCCAGATTTTTGCAATGCTTGCTTATGAAAAAGAAAATGTCTTGAGGAAGAGGAACTAAGAAAGAATAAAGAAGAGACTCACCAATGTTTCATAAGCAACTTGGAGACATCCCTCCTTGATGGAACTTTGTAGCTGTGTTTTGACTGCCAGCCACCTGAGGAGGCAGGTATAGGAATGTATTCCCCCTTGAGACATCATGTCAGTGTTCAGAAGCTTCAAATTAAAAAATGTTTCAGACTTAGGATTTTTAGGTTATTAATGTTAATTTTGCATATGCACCCGATAGCGTCAGGATGATAAAGCACCCACAACATACAGAGCTGCTGTGAAGACTGCATGGCAATGCACCTGAGACATGAGCACCAGCATAATGACACATTAGCCCTCTGTCTTTTGGACCCATTTTTATGAGAAAATGGTTTCTGAAAATTTCATTTTCTGGTGAGAAACTTTCTCCCTATAAAAATGTGAAGGGTGCCTGAGGAATGGGACCCAAGATTATCCTGTGGCCTCAAGCACATGTACAGACATATATATGAATATACACATACACAAAGAGGAGAAAGAAGAGGGGAGGGGAAGGGAACAGAGAGGGAGGGTAGAGGAGAGGAGAAACTGGTCACTGGGTAGATTCAGCTAATGGGATATTCTCTGTCTGGTGTGACTGTTCTAGAGCATTCTACATAATGACACAAATGTTGTGTAGGGGTTTCAAGGTGCTTTGCCTAGCTCACTAAACCTTTCAGTTTGTTACTGTTGGTTCAACCAACATTCCGAAAGATGCCCTGGCTAGTAAATTTGGCTCCAGCATTAGGCTTCTGATGTGAGTTTTCTAATGGCATTGTTGGCATACATGTCTAATGATTCTTGATATAAAAAACAAATAAATTTGGAAATTTTCACTCTAGACATTTGCAGTTACTGAGGGAATGTTTCCAGGATGATTTGAACACTGGTGTGGAAGGGCCTTGGTCAATCCCCTGACGGATGGCAAGCCATCTGCATCCTATTCAAGTTGCCCAATGGGTAACATTTTTATTCCCAATTCTAAGGCCTCATACATGCCAGGCTGGCTTGGGCAATTTTTTGCCTTTTCTTTCACAAGACTAGTCTGTTTCATTCCCAGTTCACACGGGAGATTGGCAAGGTGCTTGGGCGAGGTGTTGCCTTGTTCATTGGAGTTATTATGTTTGCAAGAGAATTTTGTCCCAGCCTTGAGGACTTGGCTAAGGAGACTGAGAGTCCTGTGTATTCTGAAACTCCAAATTGGGTTGTAGAGGAATCATGGTTCCTGTGCTGACATGATAGGTGGCTGTCAGGCTCTGTGTGTCCATACTGTGTGCTTTGGATACTCATGATGGCTTGAAGTCTGGCAGAATGATGCAGTCAGGTCTCATTGAAGCATTCTAGGGAAGTCTTGGCTTTCTCAGGCATTCACAGCATGGCACAGGAAAACTTGGCCAAAGAAATTAGCGATGGGCGTACCTCATAAAATATTTAAGCTCGGGCTCATTTCAATTAAGCCTCCCATCAGCCTCAGGTGTTGTGTCCAAAGCTTATCTGAGCCTGAACTCCTGAAATCGGGAGAGTCTGCTGAGACTTGCAAGAGCATGCTTCCCCCAGTGAAGCTTGGCAGTGGGAACCCCTCCCCACCCCCCAATCTATGAAGAGCCACCCAAAAACTGGAAAGCAGGTTTCAAACACTTACAAGTGTGGAATAGGTGGATTTGACTTTAACCAGTTGTGTCCTCATCTCAGGCAAGAACTCAGATTCACCATGGTGTTGTAGGTAGACAGGCCCCATACCATGGAACTATACCATCTCCATTAGTCTAATCAGCAGTGGAGAGCACAGCTTAAAACGCTCTCCCTTTCTCCTCCTTGGCTGAAAGCTGTAGCTTGGTCTGATTTGAGGGTCAGTTCAGGCCAAATGAAGTTGGCTTCCTCTCACTTCCTGTAGTCATTAAAAGCCTTTATCTAATATATTTAATAACAGTGATAATGATGGGAGTAATTGACAGTAATGTAACCCTTACTCGATGTTGGGCCATGCTAAGCATTTTATTCGTGATTATATCCTTTTATCCTCTCATCTGCATTATGGGTGGCTACTGAGATTACCTAGTTCAGTGCACAGTAAAGAGAAGCAGTATCTGGGTATCTGTCTGGCATGCACATCACTTGACTGAGTTCAGAACTTGGGTATGAATTGAACTTGAATATCTTTATTTCCATAGACCATATATTTATTTATTTACACATTCATCCACATAGTCATTCATTCGTTCTTTCAGTCATTCATACTTGGCGTTGTACCTAAGGCCTCACATATGATATTTAAACCCTCTATCAACCTAGCTTATGTGCCCAGCTGTCTTTTAACTTTTTCTTTTCTTTTGAGAGTCCCACTAGGTGGCCTAGTCTGGCCTTGAACTCATTTTGTCATCCAGGCAGCCCCATGAGCTTGTGATCCTCCTGCTTAAGTCTCCTGGGCAGTTGGAACTTTAGACCCTTGCCTAATATTCCTCTGGATGAGTCTCCACTGAGATTCTTTTCATAAGAATGAACAGAGTTACCATCTAAACAATGACCTGCTTCTATTAATAAGGCAGCAAGCATGGAAATGTCTGGCTGTCGAGCCTCATAGAATGGTTGAGAATTAATTATTACAAAGAAATTCTGTAATATGGGAGGGAGGAAGAGCAGAAAAAGGAACTGGGGGAGGAAATTGATTATGGAATAAACTCTCTCTGGAGCATATCAATATAACGATTATGAATTTGTAAAACTTAAGTATCTAAGGCGCAGAAGAAAGAAATATGGCAAAATGGGGAGAGAGATTAGTTTGAGGGGAGGTTTGAGAATGGAGTCAGATCTTTCTCTGATTATCATTTCCATTGCATCGCTTGTACAGATTTAAAAAGAAAGCCAGCCGAGGATTTCTTGAGTCTATACTGAGCACTGGGACCTGGAGGGGTTTGCATGGTTCACTGTGGCCTTCCAAGATCAGGCCCCACACATCAAGTCCACTGCCCAATATCTTCAGGGTGGGCAAGCACCACATGGCAAATGCCTGTAAATTTCTGCACACTTTCCACAAAGCCATAGTATTAGACTCTTAGACATCCCTACTCCTGGGAGGGAAAGTCCAAAGATGTAAAAGGAAGACAGGTGTGTATTTGGTGTTGTGATCTAAAAAAAGAAAAACAAAACAAAACAAAACCAAAAAAAAAAAAAAAAAAAAAAGCCATGTATTTAAAACAATCATCTTGGAAAATCAGTAATGGAATTGAAAATTGGGAGGATTTAGGTAGCAGGGCTAAAACGAATTAGAATTAAGATCCAAAACATTGCATGCATTTGGCCATGGCTATAATTACTTCTGAAGTGTCCTTCAAAGGCCCTGAGTTGAAGGTTTGCTTGTCACCTAGGGGAGTGCTTGGAGGTGGTAGGACCACTCACAGATAGGGTCAAGTGAAGGAACTGAGTCAGTGTAAATCTTGTCCTTGAGGTGGACACTGGGGCCTTGATTTCTTTCTGTTCTTTCCTTTGCTTTCCTGCTGCCAAGGGGTGACAGGCTTTGTCCCCATACATGTCTACTTTCTTACTCAGCCTCACCACCAGCTACAAGTCACTGGAATCAACCGACCATGCACTGTGAGCCAACACAAACCTATCTGTCCTCTGTTTGAAACTGATTTTGTCACAGCAGTAGAAATATGACTAGTACCAGTCTTCCTAGGACACTATGCTCCTTCTAACCCTCCATCAGCTGGAGTGTTCTGTGGACCAAATGGGATCGACAGAACCCTTATTCACAGAAAAAGCATGGGCATTATGAGTGAATTGACTAGGTTTCTGTAGTCAAAGCCAGTCTTTGGCCTTAGTGGTCACGTTAGTACTCCTATGGCCTGGGATTGGTCTCTCCATGTTGCTGAAAATTCAGGAGAGCCTGGCTTTCTATGCGATTATGGTATTTATTTTTTTATGTTATAATAGTATTTATTTTTATAACAAAAAGCATAGTAATAGATAAAAAGTTTAATAAAATAAATGGTTGCATACGTGGTGTATATATATGTACATGAATTTAACATGTATCTATCTATACATAGCAAATGAATGGTTAACATTGGATGTTAGATGATTGACATGAATAAACCAAGGCAAAAAAAAAAAAAAAAAAGGAGAAAGGAACTAACACACACACACACAACACGCTATAGGTTCCTATGTACATATACACACAATACACATCTATTTATACATGTATAAAACATTAGTAAATAGATAGTTAAGAAAACATTGAAAACTATTCAGAATGTAAAACATCACTTACAATCCTGACAGGTACATAAAACACTATGACCAGTCGTGTCTATTTCCTTTTGAGCTTTTTGCTCCGTATTGAATCAGAATTGTATCCTATCTATTTTCATAATGTAACCTGCATTTTTTTTTACTTAGCATGCCATAATCATTCTCCCATGTCATTAACTTTGTTTGGAAAACATGATTTTGTATTTAAAGTTTGACTAAGTACCATGATAAGAATACACAATTGATTTTGCCATTTCCTCTGTTAGTAAATGTTTAAAGTACCTTCCCTATTTTTTTCACCAGCATAAACACATGTGTGTGTGTGTGTGCGCACACACACATGCACGCACACACACACCAACATAGAGGGAGAGACAGAGTTTCTCACATATACATCTTTGAGTGCACATATAAATATTTCCTCAGAATATACACTTAAATGTTTTTGTATGGGGTTACTACCCCTCCTCTTAAATATATGTGTGTGCCCATGTCCAGGCTAGAGCAGGATACAGGATCTCTTTCTCTATTGCTGTCCTTATTACCATGCGACAGGGTCTTATTGCATCAAGATCTCTCCTTTGGCAAGGCTGCCTTTCCAGTGAGCTTTGAGATATGTCTGTCTTTGCTTCAAAGGGCTGGAGTGTAATGCTCAGCATTTTTTTTCCTTTTTTCTTTTTTTCTTGCAGGGTATTTAAATGCAGGTCTTCTTGCTTAGAAAGCAAGCACTCTTGCCTACTGAGACATCTCTCCAGCCCCATGTTTGCATACTTTTACAGAATTTTCCTAGGTTCTTCATAGACACTGCCAAATTTTACTCCAGAAATAAAATGCTCAGCTATCTTGCCATACTAGATAACAGCAACTTTTTCATTGGGAAGTCCAAATATCTCTGTTCTGGGCTTTCATATAATTGATCCCAATTAGTACAGCTCTCCCAGTTCTAAGTACGTATAAGTATTGCTACTTTCCAGTGTGACATTCACAAACTGCACTTCTAGAAAACGCGTAGAGTAAAATATCTCTTCTCACATGGGTGTCTTCCCAAAGTCTGAAGGGGAGACTTTCATCCCTTCCCCCCAGCTTTGCTTGAGTGAGTTTTAATCTATCCCTGGCCTCTTAGGGACCCCCTCCAGGATGCTGTAATCACAGCACTAACCTGTATTCACATTTCCCATTATCGAGCAGAAATCCCCCAGTGTGTCAATGCAGCCCTGGCCATTTCATAATGGCCCCAGCTCCCAACTTTTAATGGCCCCATTCTCCTTTCTCCCAAGAGCCAGCTCTTTTTGCTAGTGTTTTAAGAATCCTGGTCCAGACGAAATTTCTCCCATGATGTCCATCTGGCCAAATTGAAGGTGATGTATACAATGAGACAGGGAGACGAGTTTGTCTGCATCGATAGGACAGAGGAACCTCCCAGGGCTATCCATCTTCTGTCTCCTCCGGTGACATCCAACTGCCCCCACCTTGTCTACCATTTGGGGATGAGAGATGACATCCTTAATTGCCAAGGCCATTGCACAGAGATGGGGTGGGGGTGGGGTCCTAGTATGTTAAACTCAGTCTTCCCTTCTGACCCTGACTCCAACTTCTTGGGGATGCTGCTTTTCTGCCAGTGGGTAAAACCCATCCCAATTACAAGTGCTCCCCTCTACACTGGGGAGCATTAGCAGGGACAGCAAAGACTCCTATGGATGTCCACCCACTCCAGGGATGAGTCTTGTCTCAGGTAGGAGGTCCTTGGCCACTTTTGGCCTCAACTGCAACTTCCTCAAAATGGATAAAAGACCATGCTGATGTAGGGAATGATGGTCAGAAGTGATTACAAAGCATGCTGTGAGCACAGAAATAATGATTGTTTTATAAAAGGAAAATGTTATCAGCACTGGACAATGTCAGCAGCTCCATTTATTATTTTTTTTCAGTTCCTATGAAGCCACCTGGGGATTAAGTTTTCCATTTTGCTCTTCCTTGATCAAGGTGAGAGATTATTCATGCACTTTTATAGCCAGCTACTAAGTACATGGGTTTTATGCTAGACACCTATTTCTGGGAAGAGAGATGATAGGTGGGGGTTGGTGGTAGGGTGGGGGGCATATTTAGTTGCAAAATCATCAGGTTAGCACTGCACTTATATTTAATTGTTAACCAGTGATTAAATTATTAAAACGATGAAGACTCCTCTTCCAAACCAAGGATTATCTAGCTAGTAGACAGGGGCATTTAGAACGATTACAACACAAAGCAATAGCAATATCCTCTGTGTGGGTGCTAGAGAGCAAAGCCTGAGATCAAAGTGAGTCCAGTGTGCCTGCCTTCATAAGGTTTGTGTGGGACAGTCATTCATTGGCTCAGCAAATATGGTGCTGCTCCCCTCTGCATTAGAGAAATATTGGTTCTGGGACTCTGTTTGCTATTAAGAGCTCAGAGCTGGACAAGGCTAGATACCAATCCTCTCTTTACAGAGCTTTCACCCTCACAAAGTAAGAGAAGGTCAACAGCTGGTAAACAAGAAAACAAACACAGTGATCTCAGGGCATGATAGATGCTTGAAGGAAATTACTAGGGGAGATGATTACAGGTTAGCCAGACCAAACTAGCTGACAGCAATGTCTACTTCTCTGTCTCCCATCCCATTCTCTGTTTGGAGATGGAGGAAATATTTTGAAGGGGAAAAGATGATACACTACAAGATCAGAGGCATGTTTATCTTAGGGACTCCATTGCTTCAGGGTACCATATAGTGGGAGTTTGATAAATATACATTGAATCGATGGGTAGATGAATGAACAGATAAACAGATGAATGTATGGATGGATGAATGTATGGATGGATAAAGGAAGTAGATGGTTAATAAATGCATATATATATACGTGTATATATATATACACACACATATATATATACATATACATATGTATATATGTATATGTGTATATATATGTGTGTGTGTGTGTGTGTGTGTGTGTGTGTGTGTGTGTGTGTGTATGAAGAGAGGCTCCATTGGGTGGGTAGTTGAGGGTGCTGGGAATTTTGATAAAGATGGATGCAAGCTAGTTGGAGTTCACTAAGAAAGTAGCCATGGGGACAAACAACATGAAACAGATTGCAATTTGTCTGTGAAGAAAGGAAGCTGATTCCCAATATTCATCACTGCCTGTGACATGTCAAGCCTGCTATCCTTCATCATGAATTCATGCATAGAAATCTGAAAGGTGACCTGCAAGTCTAAGAGTCTAAAAGGATTGCCAGTAGAAGACCACTGAGAAGAAAGGTTGACTTAGCCTCTCAAGGCTTCTAAGACTGGAGGAGGAACTATAGGAAATGTGGAAGGTGAATGTAACTCTCTAGAGTTCTGAGACACTTAGGTCAGGGTTCCAAAGTAGATAGGGTTTCTTCTTTTGTTTGCATGCTTGGGATCCTCACCAAGTACCAAGCTTGGCCATTGGTTCATAGGACTTTGTTTAAACATTTGACACAGAACATTTCTTTTAAAACGTGGTGTTTTCTTTTTAGACCAATTACAAATCTTGAGACTGAGGGCTTTTTGAATACCCAAAGATTTGAGAGTTAAACCTGTGAATTCCCTGGTAGAGGAGTGATTCAGACTAACGCTAGACATGTCAGTCAATGATGTGCTGGTCAAATAGGAGCAAAGAATTACAAAAGGAAAGAAAAAAAAACTCAGAAATGCTGTTAAAACTCAGTGTTCTATGAGCCTGTGGCATGCCGTGCCTGTTCTGTCAGCTGTCAAAGAATGCTTTATCCTATTACACATCTTTGACATGTACTTGGATTTGGGATGCAGGGAGCTTTGGAGCCCTTAGATTTCTCATCTCCAAAGAAGGGTTGAAAAGTTCTCTCTTTCACTATTGTTGTCAGAGTCCCGGGGGGTAGAGAGTAAGATACATAGGAAATACTACGTTCCTGCTCAGCAATTCATAAATCTTGGTTCAATTTGATTATGAAGTCTTTCAATTTAGGAGAACCAAAAGCTTAACATTTGTTAATAACATAAGCTACACTGGGCCAAGTCAAAAATCAGGACTTCAATGTTCCCACACCCTGATTATGGAAGCAATGAAAAATGTGTTGATTTTATTCCTTTGGTAAGCTGTACACCCACCTAAACAGGACTAGGCCCGAGCATATGGTCTCAATTTCTCACCTCTAAGGAAAGAGCAATATTCTTTTGAGTAGCTATATTTTTTTTACCAGTTTCAATAAAATATAATTTCCCATGCATGGAAAGTGGATTGGAGCTTGCAGACTCTGCTTCCTCTCCTCATGGTGCATGTGGAGGCCATGTCCTGTAGAGGTCCTGTAGAGGACTGTATCCCTGCCAGTTTCTGCCTGTCCACTCACATCCCAAACATCTACTGCCTGCTGGTCATCTGTGAGCCCTTCCTCCAGGAGACTTGTTTTTATTGTTCTAGAGGAAGTGCCATTATCACATTCTGTCACCAGGTTGCAAACATGAGCACACATCTCTTTTGCAGCATGACCAGTGGTGTAAGGCTGATTTAGTGAATCTTTGGGTCACAGTGCTTCTCTTACTTGGCTGAGAGAGGCTTTGTTTACATCTGCTCCAAAACCTCCAGCATAGAAGCAGAACATGCTCCCAGATAGTAGAAGCAGAGAGGACAAAGGACATTTGCCACAGCTGATCTGGTCCTCAAAGAATACAGGGAGCAAGAAATACATGGCATTGTGCAGGCTAGCTATTTACTCACTGGGGAAAGCTTACGAACGAGCAGAGGCTGCCACAAGATGCATGAGAGCTGCTTCACACACACTTCCACATTCATCCAGGGCCTCCAAGACAGTTCCTGGGGTAAACAACCAGCAACAGTATCAGCCTCCACAAACAAGATAATCTGCTTTGCTGCAACCCCATTTTTTTTTTTTTTTTTTGCATAAGTTTAGAAGAAAAACCTGCAGAAGATAAATTTCATGGCAGAAGATCATAAGGAGGGCTTTGGCAGGGCTGTATAAGCTAGGGATTTAGGAGAGGAGACAGTACTATCTTTCTGGGACCCAGTGAGTCCCTGGTGATGGTAGACCTGTAAGGCTCTGCCCTGCTGTGGGGTTCTGTCCTTCAAGGGACTGCAGTTTGTGTCCTTCGAGTCGCCAGAACACCACCTTCCATGTCCTGCTCCATGTCACATGGGAGATGGGCATGCTCAGGCCACTGTTGGACAGTAAAGGTTAACTGAGACCTTTGTTCTGAACCTACTAGGCAACCACAGACAGAGTTCTGAATGCTTCATTCTTGCTGGGACTAGGGGCAAGTAGAAGGCTGTCAGGTATAAACAAGCTGGCCCAGCTCAGCTTCTTCACTGGCCAAGTCTGCTTCTGGCTGAGGGCCAGCCACGTCTCAGGCAGCTTCTAAACAAAACGTAGAATAGATTTATTTCTCATTCACACACTTTGTGTGTGTGTATGCATGCACACACACACACACATTTCCAACTCCTGCATTTTAAAAACATTTATCACTGAAGACTTTAAAGCCATTTATGAACATAGGAGAGTAAAGACACCGACTACAGAGTAGAGATGAGGCAGGTTTTATATATATATATATATATATATATATATATATATATATATATGTGTGTGTGTGTGTGTGTGTGTGTGTGTATGTGTGTGTGTGTGTGTGTGTGTGTGTGTGTGTGGCCTTATGACAGAGGCACACATCTTTCTGCTTCAGTGTGCTCCCAATAAGTTAGCTTAAATTAAGCACCATGAGGCTTAAGCTATAATACATTGGATTGGAAGATTTCTTGAAGACTGGAGAAAAATGAAGCTTTATAGTCAAAATGAACATATTTGCTTGGGCATGCTTCTTTGGACAACTCACACAGCGAGCCTAGGGCTCCCAGCATAGCACCAAGTTTGCATGAAGTCTTAAGTTCCATGTTATAGAACTGCACTTATAGTCATGTGTGAAGAACTGGCTCCCGGGTGTTATACACACAAACCAGGTAGCCTTGGTCAACTCACAACCAAACCAGCTGCATGAGAGTCACCTATGGGGAATGTGTATGATAAGATGGAAACCAGGCTTTCCCCCATAGAAACACAAGTTCCTTATCTCTTCAGACTCCTGAGGAAGATCATTTAACATGGATTTTTAACAGGACCCCCAACTAGAGATGGCTAGACTGGGTGAATGGTGACAACCTTACTCACACTGAGAACTGCTGTCTGTGTCTGGGACTGTATGGGTCATCCATCAGCACAGACTCTATTGACCCCATCCCCAGGTGAAAAGCCTCTAGCACATGGCCTGTGTCAGAACTGTGGCACAGGGAAGTGAAAGTTCAGGTTCCAGAGGTAACATCAGATTGGAGTCCAGCTTTGGCCTTCCCATCTGGTGCAGCTGTTGTACTGCTGTGCCTCAGTTTACTCCAGTCATAACGCACTTTAAGTAGGATGAAGCACAACAATTAATTAGCATGGTATCTGCCACATTGTATGTCCTCAAATAATGATCACAAGCAACATTGACACGATTATAATTACCCAAAATGCCAATGTTGTTCGTATACATCATATCCCTTGGGTATCTTTCTACTCTGGGAATTTTTCATTTTATAAACTAAAGCCCTGTTTGGACATAAGGAAATTACCCTTCCATGCCAAATACCACCCCTACCCTCACCCCCCCACTTCCTGCCCAGGGTGTGTGTGTGTGTGTGTTTTTCTGTCTCTCTGGTTATAAAGATTCGAGTTTTGAAAGTTTGTTAAGACAGAAGGATAGTAGATGTTAAGTGGGTTCTTTCATGAGAGTTCATTCAGTAAATAAACTTATTAAAAGGCAAAACACACATTTGCACAAGGAAGCGGACAAAATGAAAAAACAAACAAACAAAAAACCAAAACAAAACCAAAAAACCCAGAGTCAGAGTCCTCCAGGTCCTGCAAAGGTGGCATAAGGTGAGGACTGCAAAACTTAAATAGTGGTTACCAGACTGACAAGTGAGGCCTCCTGTCTCAACCTCGCCTTCAGAACAGCAGCAGGAAGGCTGGACTGGGACTACACAGGCCTCTCTGCAGGACTCTGCACCCTACAGCCAGAGCCCTGCTGACCTAGAGGGGAGGAG
The DNA here is from genome assembly GCF_943737965.1 of Phodopus roborovskii. Taxonomy (NCBI): domain Eukaryota; kingdom Metazoa; phylum Chordata; class Mammalia; order Rodentia; family Cricetidae; genus Phodopus; species Phodopus roborovskii. The sequence goes on along the minus strand of NW_026126558.1, from coordinate 13,041,184 downwards.
CCCCGATGTCCCCGCATGCTATTGGTCCATTTGCTTAGCAACAGCCACAGGCAGACCAACAAGAGCAGTAAAACCTCCTGCCTAGCTCCAGGAACTCTACTGCCAAAAGTTGACTGGGTCAGCCTGGAAAAGCAGCCAGGAGACTCTTGAAACCCAAGCTAGCTTGTCTTCCCCTCCCTTCCTACCCCTTCCCCTTCCTTTTCTTTCCTTCCTCTCCCCTTCTCTCCCCTCCTTCACCCTCCTTCCTTCCCTCTGCCTCTAGTCTTAACATCCATACCTTGACACCAAGGGAGTTTCTAACAAAAGGCTCTTTACCACTTAAGGAAAGAGCCCCATCACAGGTAAAAGAACAGATCTGGAACCACTTGTCAGGCCTTGAAGGATGTGTGCACCCTAGGAACAGCGGCTTCTTGCTTAAAATGTGGTGACTTTCGGTTTGGACAGAGTTTTGTAAATATTTCTGCAGAAGACCCTCCTCTGTCCTGCCTCTGTCCTGGGTATGAAAAATGCCCAGAGGCAGTAAATGAGAATTAAAATTCGAAATGGTAGAGTAGTAGCATTTTGGCTGGTTCTGGATCCAGCTAAAGCAAGCCCACCAAGCCAATCTAACACCAAACACCCCCCTCCACCCCTGATACCTTGATACAAGGAGACTCCATTTACATCTATCAGGACATTTTGTCCCCCCAAAATGGTACAAGCACCATGAAGGGCCTGTTGTCATGGCTGCAGACATGAGAGTCTACCAGCTTGCATGGGCAAGTCTGACACTCTTGTGAATGCTTGGCCTTTAGAGTTTTGAAATGGCCACAAATTGGAGAAGGGGCCCCTGCTCTTGTGCCAGTAACTGGGCTTGCAAAATATGTATCTGGCTTATGAAGACAATTTGTTTAATTATCCCCAAATCAATCATTTCTTCACATTTTAATGATTCAGAACCTTAAGGAAAGAGTCTAAAATTTATTTCTAACACACACACACAGAGAGAGAGAGAGAGAGAGAGAGAGAGAGAGAGAGAGAGAGGAAGAGGGAGAGAGAGGATAGCTTTACTATGCTGTAGCTGTAGTTTTATCCCATAGTCTATTAGACAGTAGTGTATACATTTATGGCTCTGTGTGTGTGTGTGTGTGTGTGTGTGTGTGTGTGTGTGTGTGTTTGTGTGTGTGCACATGTTCATATCCGAGCTGGGAAGGGAACAGAGTACTTGGGAATTAACAACATGTATGCACATCCCTGATTATTGACTCTGTTCTTTCACTTTGGAGACATTATAGGGAATTTGGGAAAGCCCTGCTTTTGTGAAATACATGCTTGGGAGATTTTGGAGTGGTTGTAAACACTGGACCATGTGAGAGAGTACTTGGTATCATGCCAAATGTTCTTGAAAGAGAGAGGCCTTAAATCCTGTTTTTACTGGAGGGGGGGACACACTCATATATTCTGTCTGCTTCAACTTCAAATCTGGATCTTCCTTCCTGGCAAAAGTATACCTCACTTTTATTCTCTGGAGTGTGCTAATTTTATTCCCTCAGCTAAGAGATTTTGATGAGGTTCTAGAATAAATTAGAAGAAAATCTGATGGTTTCTTTGGCACTCATGGTGTCAATCACAATGTAAACAGGCACATTCATTTAAAGATGCTCCAAAATATTAAAAAAAAAAAACCTGTGGCATGATATATTTTCTGTTTAATGAGATAGCAGCCTAGAGAAGCAAGCTGTGTTCCTGCAGGCCATGTGACTGGGTAGTAGGTGATCCACTTCTCCTGACTTCTGTGCTAGGACTCTTTCCCTCTTTCATTTTCATATGTCCAGAAACATGACCCAAAGCAGTTATCCTCCCATGTAGGAAGTGGTTATTGGTTTAATGACCATTACGATGGTGTCATAGGGGAGATGGGCCAATTGATAAAGCTCACAGTAATGTGTGCCTATAATCCTAGCAATGGGGAGGCTGAGACAGGAGAATGACTACGACAGGCTGACCATAAATCTAATCAAATAAAATGAGTTCCATATCCAGATATGGTGAGAGACCATGTCTCAAAAAGTAGGATGGAGAGTGAGTGAAGAAGACAGCTGATGTTGATCTCTGGTCTCCATATGCTCATGCCTGTGTGTGCCCCCCCACACACAGAGTAGCATCACAGGGGAAGGTTATTGGCATTTATTAAAGTGTATTTTCCCTGCATGCCCACATTTCCAGACTCAATTGACTCAGGACAACACTGACAGATGGTAAGCAGCATTATTTAGCAGAAGGGGAAACTGAGCCAGAGACATGGCTGCTTTTTGCCTGAATCCTAACAACAAATACACTGACTGAGGAGTGAACACAGTTCTTAATTCTTTGAATATCAAAATTAAGCTGTGAACATCATGGTGCCACAGTCACTCATTCCCATGACAGTAGACCAAAGAAAGGAAGGAAGGAAGGAAGGAAGGAAGAAAGGATGGAAGGAAGAAAGGAAGAAAGGAAGGAAGCAAGCTTGTGTCCAACAGGCAGAAATGGGAGGTTACGCTCACCAGAAAGTGACTTTGGGTCATGAATTACTCTGCCTCAGTTGTCTGTGGGCTTTATGGTGATGATTCTGCCTTTTTTCTTTGAGATCATAGATCAATCTCGAGTTCATTTGTGGTGGATTGTGAACATCTCAGGCCAGTCTATGGGGTGTGAGAACAAGTATTAGCAAATGGCTTCATTGATTAAGCCACATTGTTGCAGGTAAAGCTTAAAAAACTGTCAGGTACCCATCATGATGATAAACAGTTCCCTTGGGCCTCAGGGCTTGGGTTAGTGGATCCAAGACACATATTCATAAAAATAATGTGTGACCTGTTCAGCTTGGATTGGTGGTGGTATTAAGGCCACAATCAAAATAACACACACACACACACACACACACACACACACACACACTCATACCAAAACAACATATAAATGGTTTGTATCCACTTAGTTCCAAGCCTCAGACACCACAAACGTGATTTTATTAAGAATAATGGAGCAGATAGTATTGACACCTTTGGGAGGTGTGGCTCTTGGATTGAGGGTATGTTCCAACACTACTAAAAAAGTGCTTTTGTGAGATAAGGAAAAGTTAGAGAGACAGAGGGGAAGGTCAGAAGCAGATGGAGGAGGAGATTATCATGATGCTGTCTGCCAAGGACCATTGGCAACCACTAGCTGAAAGAAAGGTGGAGTTTCTCCTCTGTGAGCAGAGCCTGTGAACTCTGCCCACATCTGAGCAGTAGACTGCTCTCTGGGACTTTGGGAGCTTGGATATCTTATTTTAGAAAGCTTGGCTCATGTGATCTATTATAGAAGAATGTAGAAGATGAAACATTGTCACTTTATTTTTCTGTATTTTCAGAAATATAGTAGAAGAATTATAAGCTGAAACTTTCTACCTGGAAATAGAAGATGTCATTACAAATGAGATTTGTGTATTTACTCATGTATCTACAAAGAGGTCACCTGGTTCCGTCAGTTAATACTTCAATACCCGTGTAAGGAGGTAAGCTTAATATTTTTCCTTATTTGAGGGGTTATGTGAATATTTAACTAGGCTGTTGCTCTGGGCTATGTACTGTAGACATCTGAAAGGGAAAACTATTCGCTAGAAGCTTAGAGCCTTCATATCATGAGAAATTTTAGTATCTATCGTGATATAGGGGAACATTCTACCTCGTCAGGCACATTAATGAACTACAAATCTTAACTGTCCTTGAACCCATATGACAGTTGGGGGTCTAGAAAAAGCAAGTGACCCAAGTGAAGAGAGTTTTTGTTTGGTTGTTTGTTTTTACAGGGAGATGCAGGATGGAATTCCAGGTTTCTCACGGAGGGATGAACCATCTTCACATCTGTAACACATTGCTAAAGACTGAATATCATCAGCTCACACAACAGTATGTAGTCACGGGAGGGCAAAGACATAACAGGAGCTCTCCTCACTGCAGTTTTCCAGCCAGAACCTCCTCCACATGCCCAGATAAGACTGTGTCCAAGAATGCTAGCGAGACTCCCTCCATATCTAGAACTGGAGCCACTGATACATGGGAGTGGAAGAAGCCCTCTTTGGGACCTTTTACTGTCCAAAATCATAAAGCTACTTGGAGGGGGTTACCATTGCTCATTGATAATCAGGCAAAGATGAGAACACATTGAGGCTAAGGAAATCTGAAAGATAAAACCCCACTGTAGATGGAGGACCAAAATGAAAGAAGTCTGGAGTCCACAACCTACCCCACTTCCAACAGAGATTTCCCATTTCTTGGTGAGAGGCAGGAGTATACCCCTCCACAACCCTCCACTGTGGACTCAGATCAGCATGTGGCTGTTCTGTGTAAGCAGGATGGAGCTTCCAAAGAGCTCTGTTCTGAGAACCCAGGAAGAGAGGTCACACATCTTAAAGGGGTGCTGGAAAGTTTTATATTGTAAGGGACTTTCTTTATTATTTACACAGGGTTAAAGTATTACTTGCAGGTTGACTGCAAAAACTTTTAAAAGTATGCCTCAGCCCTGGGGGGGGCAGTAGCTAAAAATAACTAAGGAAATAGGACTATATATTGTGAGTCAATCACGGAAATAATCTTTGCTACAAATGGTGTTGGAATAATTTGGCATTCCTGTGCAGAATAAATGAAGATTACTACATGCTTTACACCACATGCATTGACAAACTGAAACTGGATCATGGGCCACTGTGTATAAACACACAAAACTCCTCAAGGATACTAGACAGCTTTGGCTTGAGCAAAGATTTTTCTTTTCAACCAACAAAACAGGCATAGTACAATTTAGAAAAAAAAATTGACAAATTGGACCTCATGAAAATTACAAATTCCTTCCCTTCTGAGGGCACTGTTAAGATGACTAAGCCAGCCACAAGCTATGAGAAAATATTTGCAAAATTCATATCTGATGAAGGATTAGTATAGAAAATCTATAAAGAATGCTCAAAACTCAATAATAAGAAAACAACGTAATACAAATGGGCAAAGGATTTGAATAGATACTTCATCAAGGAAGATACAGAGATGATGGATGTGGACATGAAAAGATACATAATATCATTAGTCATAGGTAAACTCTGGTTAAAAACAACACTGAGCCGCCACTGCCTATGCATTAGAACATCAAAAATAACTTTCAGAAATTCAATTGGCAACTCAAAAGGCAAAGAACTGGAGCATTCGCAGCCCTCATCCTTGCCTGGTATGTACATGCAGTGTAGCCACTGTGGAAAGCAATCTGGCATTTGGATAAAATAAACCCTCTTCTTATATATGACCCAGGAATTTCATCCCCCAGTCTTTATCTAAGAGGACTAAAAATTGTGCTTACACACACACACACACACACACACACACACACACACACACACGATCACACATCTACACATGCAAATATACAGGCATGCATGCGTGCACACACATGAATAGATGCATATATTCTCACACATGCACACACTTATACACACACACACACACACACCAAAAAACCTGAAATACAAATGTTTAGAGTATATTTCTTTATTATTGCTAGAGAATAGAAAACACCCATATGCCATTTGACTAATGGGTGGATTTACAAATTATGGTATGCACGTTCAGTGAAATACAACCCAGGAATAAGAAGGGACACATGCCAGATATGTGAACATTGTAAATGGGTCTCAGATGCATCACAGGAAGTGGAGGAAGCCAGATTCAAGCAAATGTTGCTGCAGGATTCTGGTTACTTGGCTGTCTAACAATGAATTCTGAAAGCTGAAACTATAGGAACAAAAGCTACAAAAGTAGCTACAGAGCCTGAGGTGACAAGAAATCATAGAGCATGCAGGCAGTTCTTTAGGGTGACAGGAAATACTCCTTATCTACAGCCACTGTCCGTTCTTCACAACTCCCCACATTGGTGGAGTTTCATGGTGCTGAATACAAAATGGTCCATTTCACTAGTCATCAATTTTAACACAGTAAGCCTGAAGTAAAAAAGAGGTAAATTTTATGATGAGAATAGTCAGATAATGGGACATATGAGGAAGTTTTTTTTTTTTTTTTTTTTTTTTTTTTTTTGTGGATTGGGTTCTAGAAACATCATGCAGTACTTCAAAAGGTCTGATGAAAATCAATTCTTTTTCTTAAATATGTTTTTTTTCTCATTCAATTTATTTCACATTATTTTTAGTGTTGTACGTGTGTGTGTGTGTGTGTGTGTATGTGTGTGTGTGTGTGTGTGTGTGTGTCCAGAAAGCCCAGAAAAGGGTGTCAGACGCCCTGAAGTTGGAGTTAGTGTCAGTTATGAGCTGCCAGATGTGGGTGCTGGGAACCAAACTCAGGTCCCTGGAAACTAGCAAGTGCTCTTAACAGCTGAGTAGTATCTCCTCCAGTCCTCATTCCATTTTCTAAGATGCTTCTTGTTTCCTCATGTGGAGTGGGACGATGGACCTACTATTGAAATCTTAGCATTATATGGAAGTTGTCCATTATCATCACCATTTCTCCACTAAATGGATAACAGAAAATCACAGCTTCATGAAGACAACCCCAGGCTATATTCTTTAGAGTACCAGACCACCAGACAGGAAGCTTCTAAGACCTTGAACAATCCATGACAACTACTATTGCATTTCTGATTTGAAAACTGAAGATACAATCTGTATTTTAGAACTCTGAAAAGGACTGCAGGATAAAAATGTGTTTTGAAGTCCTCCTGGTTTGTTTTAGTTCCATTTTATTTAACCTATCAAGTTGCAGGCTTACCTCTAGGGAACAGTATTTCTTCCTTGCATTATAGAAGGAACAAGAGTAGCATGCAATCTATAAAGATTGGAACTAGGAATAGACAAAAGGCTTTGGGAAATGCAACAATCTCTCCCTTTCTTTCTTTCTATCCATGTCTTCCTGTGATCTCTGTGAGTCTCCTTCATAGGTCCTCTTCCATGTTTCCTAACTTCACCATGCAAGGAGACAAATGTGACCATCTCAATCTTTATATGTTCTCAGGAGAGACAGTGTCTGCAACCAAGAAATACCCATTTTATACTCCAAGGTGACACATGGGATTGGAGGAACCCCTAAGCTTGCTCAGGACAGTGAGTTTTGATTGGCCAGTCTTGGAAGACATGCTTACTTACCTTTCAGAAACTGTGTTGGTCGAAGTCCTGAAGTGATGGTTTTGTCAGTTTGAGCATTCTCAATCCACAAGTTCAAAATCTCCAATCCTCTGATATTTATGACTTTCTGTGTGCTGGAGTCATGCCACGTATGGACAATCTCATAAAATGAAATTGAACGTAATGTACAAAATTATTTAAAAATATTGTCTAGGGCAGGGATGATAGAGGAGAGGGGATAGGAATGAACATGAGGGAAAAGGATGGTTAAGTCGGGGGAAGGATGGACAGGGAGAGCAATAAAAAGAAATATTTTGATAGAAGGAGCAATTATAGGCTTAGGGAGAAACCTGGTGCTAGGGAAATTCCCAGGAATCCAAAAGGATGACCCTAGTTAATACTCATAGCAATAGTGAAGAGGGTGCCTGAATTGGCCTTCCCCTGTAATCATATTGGCGACTACCCTAATTGTCATCATACTACCTTCATCCAGTAATTGATGGATACAGATGCAGAGATTTACAGCCAAGTACTGAGCCAAGCTCTTGGAGGCCGGTTGAAGAGAGGGAAGGAGGATTATATGAACAGGGTGGGCATCAAGATCATGAAGGGGGAAACCCACAGAGAGAGTTGACCCAAGCTTGTGCAAGCTAATAGACTCTGGTCTAACTTGCATGGCATTGAACAAGGCCCTCTGAATGTGGGTGACAGTTGTGTGGCTTGGTCTGTTTGTGGGACTCCTGGCAGTTGGACAAGGATCTATCCCTGATGCATGAGATGGCTTTTTGGAGCCCATTCTCTATGGTGGGATGCTTTGCTCAGCCTTGATGCAAAGGGGAGGGGTTTGGTTCTGCCTCAACATGATATACCAGGCCTTGTTGACACCCTATGGGAGGCCTTACCCTTTCTGAGGAGTAAATTCAGGGGTGGTGTGAGGGGGATTAGGGGTGCAGGAGGAGGTGAGGGAGGGGAGACTGTGGTTGGTATGTAAAATGAATAAAAAAAATTAAAATAAAAAAAATGTTGTCTAAAATCACCTTCACACTATGGTACTCCACTGTTTATGATATAAAAGTGAGTGTCATCTTCAGACTTAGATCTCATCTCCAATATGCCTCATTATGTAGTGATAAATATTCCAATCTGGAAAAACAATCCCCAATCAAATAAATGTCTGGTACCAAACGTTTTGGCTATATGACCTGTATTTCTGAGATTGCTCCAGGAGTGTAAGAATTTCCTGGATAGTTTGTGGCTCGTGTCCCCTCAGAGGTCCTTAAAAAGACTGCTGAATCATAGCCTCCTCAGTCGCACTCAAACTTGGCTGCGCGCACGAGTCACCTGGGGAATGTTAGAGCTACTGATGCCTGGAGCCCATGCCCCAAGTTTCTGTTGGAACTGGTCTGGAAACAGCTTGGTCGTCAGAAGTTCTAAAAGCTCCCTAGTTGAACCTAATGCTCAGCTGAAGTAGAGATCCATAGGAAGGTATGCTCACTAAGCACCACGGGCGATTTCAGGACCAGCCACACTTGGGAACACTGCTACAACCTACATCCCCTGCAAGAACAAGGGATAGCTTTGACAGGTTATTTAAGATGTGAGGCAGAAGCCAGAGCTAGTCCAAAGGTCTCCTGGACCCTAGTTACCATGGTATAGTTTGCCCAATTTCTAGATAATAATATTTTGTTGGTTGGGTTGAAGAAAAAAATAGCTAGACAGGATGGAGGATAGCTGAGTCAGTAAGTGCTTGCCATGCAAGCTGAAGGACTTCTGTTTGATTCACAGAGCCCATGTTAAAATCCTAAGTGTAGTGGCACACTTTTATAATCTCAGCAAGGAGAGGTGAAGACAGTAGGATCCCAGGTCTTCTGTGGTAGCTAATCTAGAATAATTTTTGCTCTCCAGGCCAATGAGACAACCTTTCTCAAGGAAAGTGGGTAGAACAAACTGAAGATAGCATGTGAGGTTGTTCTGTAGCATCTATACACACAGGCTTATATGTGTAAATGTACCGGTGTATGCATGTGCTTGTGTACATACACTGGACATCCACACATACACACACACAGAGGAATGGAGGGAGGGAGGAAAGGAGGGAGGAGGGGAGGGAAAAATGGCTAGGGGCTTGACAGCCTTAATTCTATCATTCCTCTTGCAGCCATTCCCTGTGTATTTCTTTGCCATTTCTTAAGCACCTTGGAAGATTTAATAAGGTCTTGGATACCCAAGTATGAATAATAAAGACACACTGGGATTCTACAACATTTAAGATGCCTTTGGAATGCTTAAATGTCTGGGGAAAGAATTCAAACAAAACAAACAGAATAGTATTACATCCTGGTCCTTTTTGTCCCACTTACTCCCTTCTAGAGAAAGTTCACATTTAATGGCAGTCAATCCATTGAAATCCTGATTTAGAAACACTTAGCCACCCTGATCAACAATAAATGCTATGTTATTTTTAGTATCTCCTCAGGTTTTTTTCCTTAAAAAATAAACAAACAAACAAGCAAAGCAAAAATCTCTACACAATGGGGCAATCTTGAAGAGGGAAAATTACAGCTTGCTGACCACATTTTTATGGATGGATTTCTAACCATTAACCATTGGCTGCAAAAACGCATGAATTCCAGTCACTTCTGGGCAAAGCAAATTGGACTGGTCTTGGAAGCCAGTGTTCCATCCCAAATCCAGGAAGCCAGCATCGTCTTTCTCCCTTCAGGCCTGCTCTTATCTATTTCTCTGGAAGGTTCAGGTTCATACTCTTGTTAAATTGAACTGCAGCATGTACAGGGCTCAAATTCTTCCTGCTGATGCTCTTTCAATGAGGGCATGGGAGATGGGTGGCAGCAGGAAGCAGGGCTTCCCAGATTAGTTTCTCTTTACCCAACAACTTCCAGGCACTTGGTTTTACCTTAAATTTTCTAAGGTCAATCTTTCTCCCTTACCATCATCCAGACATCAACACCAACAATTTCCCAAGATGCTGGATTATGTACCATGAAGACTAGAATAGGATAGGAGCTGCATAGCCTAAGGAAAGGACAGGGAAGGGAAACCCAGTGCCAGGTGGTGTCTTACAAACCTTCTTCTGCCCAGTGTGCTGTCATTCTACAGGGGAGGAAATTGAACCCATGAGGGATTTAATCCTAGGGTTTAGAACAAATGCTGGAGGCAGAAGACACATAACCAAAATTCCACACTTTATTTACATTTATAAGGGAATCTATGGGCTTCGCTTTCATGTTTGTGTGATTTGTATGGAAGCTAGAAAACAAGAAAAGAAATTGAGCTCAAATCAGACCCCCACACCTCTGCTATTCAGAATGGTTTGGAATGAACAGCTATGAAAGAAATGTTCCATCTACGAGCTTTGCCTTTCCTTTGGCAACATGTCTTGTAGGAACAGATCTTTCAGCTGGGCCTGATGTGGTATACAGCTGTGAACAAGTCTGGTGGCTCCAGGATATTGCTAAGTGCACAAGGCTCTGTCACAATGAAAGGGTGAGGAAAACGTCAAAGCTTTTTATTAGTTACTTTTCTGTCGCTGATAATAAAACACTGTGGTCAAAGGAGGAAGAGATTATTTTGGCACATGTTTCAAGGGGAAACTATCCACAAGGGCAGGGGAGGTGTGACAACATGTGACAGGAGCAGGAAGCTGGAAAGCTGGGGGGTCACATCTTTAACCACAAACACAAAGCAGAGAGTGAACTGGGAGTAGGGTGAGGCTGTAAACTCTCAAAGCACAGCCCTAGCTCCCATAACTACCCTTAGAGAGTCACCCGTTGGGAACCCAAAGTTCAAATACAAGAGCCTACTGGTGATATTTCTCACTCAGAGCCTCTCTGCAGTGTTTGGAGTGTTATATTCAGCAGTCAAATTGTCCCACTGTCCAAAATGATATTCTGTTTCCAGCCAGAAACTTAAATTTACCCTTGAGGTTCAGTGGGGTTCCCATTGGTAGGCCTCTCTAACACAAACTGTCTCTCCTAGTGTCTTTGTTAGCTGCTGCTCAAATGCAGCCAGAGTTACAGGTAAAACTTGGGAGCTGTTTTTTATTCTATGGAAACACTAGACAGTTTCTCACTGACACTATTCCTTCTTCCTGGAGAAAACAAAACAAAACCAAAACAACAAAAAATACTTGTTCTATCTGTTGTTCTCTTTCTCTCTCTCTCTCTCTCTCTCTCTCTCTCTCTCTCTCTCTCTCTCTGTGTGTGTGTGTGTGTGTGTGTGTGTGTGTGTGTGTGTGTGTGTGTGTGTGTGTGTGTGTGTGTGTGTGTGTGTGTGTGTGTGTGTGTGTGTGTGTAAATGTGTATAAGCTAGAGATCAGTGCCACATGCTTTCCTCAACTCCTCTGGACATTGCTTTTTGAGGCAGGCTCTTTCTGTGAAGCTGGAGCTCACCACTTCTGCTAAACTATCTGGCCAACAGGCTTCAAGGATCCTCCTTTCTCTGCTTCACTGGGGCTGAGATAGTAAGTTTGAGCGAATCCACCTGGCTTTTTATGTGGGTGCGGGTGCTGAGAACCTGAACTCAGGTCCTCATGCATAAACATCATGTGCTTAACTGTCTGAACAGTCTCTCCAGCCTCTCACTGTAATTCCTTTATAAGGAAATCATTGCATCTTTAAGGGAACGAGAGCATGGAGAATATATTTTCTAATTATCACTAAAGCATACTTTCCAGTTTTCATTTTATAAATGCAAGTATACATTTACATATAGACATATACATGTGAGAATGAGCCCATATGTTTAATATTCATATATATGTATATATACATATATATATATATATATGAATGAATCACTCTCTGTATTTCTCCATACCTGAAATGAGAAAATCAAGATTTGCAAAATAATACTAATCATAATAAATTGAATTTTAGTACTTGGCAAATTCCTTGCCTGGTCTCATTTCTTTCTGGCTGGCCCTTTCCCTTATTCCTTTCAATCCACTCTGCTTCCCATTTCTTCTCCCACCCTTCCCTGCCTCTCTCTGCCCACATGCACTTGAAGAACCAGTTTCTCTTCTTTCCTTCCCTCTAACCCCATAAACTTAAAACAAAACACATGGCCAGGGACAGGGTACTGTCTTCAGTATCCCATTTCCCTTTTCTGATGCTTTCTTGTTGGTTTTGGATTCTACCCTCCAAACCCCAAGAGCACACTTTCTAGGTATGGAGCAAATGAAGGCTCCCCCACCCCCACTCAGCAGAATCTTGCTGAATGTGTAGGATGCACCAACCCAGTGGTGCAAGATTTGATTGGAAGCAGCTGACAGCCCAGCCATCTGGTAAGTGCACTCACCAAACAGCCTGTCCCTTGTGGTTGCTTAAGAAAGGCATTTATAGTCTTTGGTCACAACTGCTTCTCCTTTGTTCTCCTGAATGCTGAACTGGGCTTGGCTTTCCCTCTAGTAGGCCTGGGATAGGAGAATGAAAAGGAGGATTGCAGGTTCATGGGAGGGACCCCATTGCTGTCTCCTGCTGTGACTTCATGTGTGAGCCTGAGCCTTCTAGATCTTTCCTCTTATAAGCCATGGGGATTGCTGGTCCATTTGCTATACATCATAGACTGTTCTCTTGGTGAATTCTGGAATTTCCTGGCAGTAGAATGACACCCCTGGTAGTCAGGAGACTGTAATTATGCTGAAGATAGGCTCCTGCTCTCACACTGGAAGCAAGCATTAACACAGCCACTTAGTAAATCACTCCGGATGTTTCCATAGGGGTGTGCAGCCTTTTGTCTTCTGAGCCTCTCCAACTCAGTTATGAGTGGGAAGTGTGGTCCAAGAACAAGGACTTTGAAAAAAATGATTCACTCTAGAAGCCATGGATTCACTGAGTCTCTGACATGGCCATTGGAGGAACATGTTTTTGGATGACTCTAGGGGCATTCGGTATCACAGGCACTCTCAGGTAATAGATATTCCTACTGGTCAGATGGGCTTCAGTGATAGACTATAAACACCCCCGAGGAGAAAATAATGTCCCCAAATGCTAATAATAATGCATTTACCCTGTTGGAGACCTCCTTAACCTGAGCATGGCACAGGGAGCTTGGCATGCAGTCAATGAGCAAATAGAACAAAGTCTCACATTCTTCTTCCCCTAACCCTGCATGAATTCCTCTTCTTCACCTCTTAGTGTGATGTGTTTGTGGAAATCAATGAACTAATGTCAATGCATCATTATTAACTAAAGTCTATAATTTATTCAAATTCCCTTAGTTCTTTTTTTAACCTAATGTCCTTTTTCTTTTTCAGGGCCTCATCCAGGACATAGCATTGGTCATTGTGTCTCTCAAGGCTCCAATTGGCTGTGAAAGGTTCTTAGACTCTTCTTGGTTCTGATGACATCAACAGTTTTGAAAAGTAGGATGTCTTCCCTGGTGTCATCCCTTGAGTAGCTTTAGAAGATGGAAGAGAGAAGAAGATGGGATTACATACCCAGAAACTCAGGCTCGTATTACCCCTGCTTACTAGATTTTCAGATAAGGTTGGACCTGGAACCATGGACCTTCTTTAACAAGTTTTTGTTGTTGTTGTTGGTTTTTTGTGTGTTTGCTTTGTTTTGTTTTTCTATGAATTTATGTTTACCTCTGCTCTGGGAAATACCTTATTTATTTATTATTTTTTCTTATTTTACATATTGATCCCAGTTCTCTCTCCCTCCCCCTCCCATGTCCCCCAACCCAATCCCATCCCACCCCTTCCCACTCCACAGGAAGGGTGATGCTTTCCAAGAGGGAATCAAAATCTGTCAAGTCTTTTGGAGTAGGGACTAGGCCTTCCCTCCTGCCTCTAGGCTAAGGGAGTATCCCTCCATGTAGAATGTGCTCCCAAAGTCCTTACATCCTGGTTCCACCACTATCAGAGGTCCCTTAGACTGCCCAGGCCTTCTTACTGAGACAGACCACCCATGTTTAGGGGGTCTGAGTCGGTCCAATGCTGGTTTCCCAGCTATCAGTCTGGGGATCCATTAGCCCCCCCTTGTTCAGGTCAACTGTCTCTGTGGGTTTCTGTAGCCTGGTCTTGACCCCATTTTCTTGTCATTCCTCCTTGTCTTCAACTGGATTCCAGGAGTTTGGCTCAGTGTTTAGCTGTGGGTGTCTGCTTCTGTTTCCATCAACTACTAGATGAGGGCTCTATGATGGCATATACATTAGTTGCAACAGTGGAAAGGCTACCTTAAATGCCCTTCCCTGATAATGAGATTGATAACTACCTTATATGCCATCTGGGAAACACTCTTAGAAGCCAACTTTAAGCTGACTTTATTTTGACTTCCCTAATAACAGACCTTTCTAGACCACACACCTCTTTCCTCTCTTGTTTCTTGAATTGTTGATCAACTCTGGAAGAACCTACCATCCTACCATCCTTGAAGCATCTAATTGGCACAACTGCAAACATTGACTATGGACATGAGTAAATGTATTTTGGCATTGCAAGAATCAACAACCCCACCTCTGCCCCAAGGTTTCCTTGTGAATTGGCACTGTTCCTGTCCAGTGTGTGAAGTCATCAAATGGCTTATTTCATGTCTAACAAACACCCTTTGGGAGGAGGGACAAGAACTCTTTACTTTGTTGGATCAATGTGCCTATAGCAAAGGAAAGTTTTCTTGAGCAGTTGACTGAAATGCACACACACACACACACACACACACACACACACACGCATATTTATATATTGTATATCTTTATAATACACAAATATACAATAATTGTATATATTACATTTATTATGGTCCCATCTCCTTTTGTGGGATCTCAAGTCACCTTGGGTTTTAAGCAACTAATTTTCACTGGACTGAGACAACATTAGAACTGGCCAAAGACTTTTATTTCCTTCAACTAAGGGAAGTAAAATGAAGATACAGTCAGGAGTGCTTAATCAGCAGGCGAAGTCAAGCCTTTTATTCTTTGTGTACTGCAGTCAACAGAAAGTTATTGCTTAATTAACCCCTCTGAATGAATACCTGATAATTAATAAACCCATGAAGTATACCCTAAGGCTTTAAGTTGAAGAAGGCTCATCTCTTCAAGTGGAAAAGAGAAAGAAAGAAAGAAAAAAAAAAAACATGCTGAACTAACGGGAAAAAGTACCAGTAGAAAGCAAAGCAATTAGGATTAGTGAATTCCATTTCATTCAAAGTTTCAAGCTACAGAAGCTATTTATCTAGCAAATTAATAATGGGAGTGACTTGCTGCTATATAGTAACACATCTTTATACTTTATTAGTAGAAATCCAAAATGAATAATTTAATGATTGACATGTATATACATAATTTTTATTTAATATTTTACACATTTTAAAAAAGGGACTTCACTAAGTTTTAAATTTATGAAATTTCCTCCTAAATTAGCTCTTACTTCAGTTTGGAATGATACATTTAGTGTTATGGCTCTGTAGAAAAATCAATAGTTTTTAGTGTTTTCTTTCATGTTAAGGAGCTTCATCATCTGGCTAATTGTGTCGCTATAAGAAAAGAAAAGGGTTGATGAGATGGTTCATGTTTCACGGGTGTTATTAAGTTTACTTTAGATTATAAGTGGGGACAACTGGGAGCCTTGTAGATAGGACACAAGGGAAGTAGATATTAGGACAGAACATGGAAATAGTTATTGAATTCCACAAACTAACCTTTCTCTCTAAAGTGAAAGGAGATGATAGGTGATATATCTTCAAAATGTCTCTGGTGTGGAGATTGTGACAAAGATCATTTAAAGACTCAGTTCTCAGCAGTCATTTATGCTTCTGTCCTAGGGCCAAGACAGTTGAGGAAGCTCTGAGAATATCATACCTGTGATTTTCTCTTGTCTGATCTTTCCATCATTCATAGGTGCTTATTTAGTCCAGGCTATAAGCCCTTGCTTTATCCTCAGTCCACTGGGAAGCAACTAGAAAGGCCCTAATGTTTAGGCATCACTCTGCATGTATTCCTAAGGAATGTTATAGTCCAGAGAGGAAGGAATAGTGGCACCTTGCTGAGTCATGACAAGTCTGAAAAACAAAACAAAACACCCGCAACTTTATAGATAAGTAGACTGGTGCCAAGTCCCATCAATCGTGACCTTGATATATTCTGTGTTTCAGTTTCTGTAACAAGTCAAATAAGAATTTCAGGGTTATAGACTGCATGAGTAGTTGTGTTGTACAAAAACCTTATACACATGATGGAATCCCAATGCCTTCTCCCATTTTCTACAAGTATTTGATTCTTAGAAAGGGCTGAAATATTTTAAATGATAATAATGATTAATAATAATACATAGCAATTATTAATTGATATTAAAAGAAGGGTAAATTTCATGTCAGTCATCCCACACAGAGTTCTATAAAATTCCTTCAACAACTTTACGAGAGAAATGTTATTTATAATATTTTCAGTATAATAAAATGTCTCCTTTTTACTGATACAATCATTTTGTTAATACCGTTATTGCAAAAAGTACATTTATTATATGTGAGTCCATGCTAGGCACTGGCAATTCTTATCATGTTTATTCATTATTTCTTCATTCAAGAAGTATTTACCCAATCTTAATCAGCATGGTTATCCAGTCAGTACATACTAGTAAACAGGAGAATACTAATAATTCCAGGCGGGAAATAGCATAGGGCTACCGTACCCCAGGAGGTATGAAAAGCAAGGATCCCTGATACAACCTGTGGATCACCAAGACTACACTCAAATGCAGGTATTGCCCTCTCAACCATGGGTTCAGGAGAACCAAGACACTGAAGATAGAATAGCTGATGTGGCCTGTGCCATAGTTTTTGTCAGCTTTAGTAAGCTAGAGTCATTGTAGAATAGGGAAAATCAGTTGAGAAAATGTCCACATTGGATTGGCAAGTCTAGGGGGACATATTTTTGATTAATGATTGATAGCCCATTGTGGGTAGCCCCAGTCTGGCCAGGAGGCCCTGGGAGATACAAAAGAGCAGGTTAAGCAAGCCACTAGGAAAAACCAACAAGGAACACTCCTCTATGACCTCTGCATCAGGTCTTCCCTCTAGGTTTCTGCCTTGAGTTCCTGCCATGACTTCCTTTCATAATCAACTTCGATATGGAACTGTACACTGAAATCGAACCACTACACTACAAGCTGCTTTTGGTTTCCATGTTTTGTCTCAGTAATAGAAACCTTAACTAAGATACCCATCTTCTTGTCTTCTTTCAAGGCTGAGAGATAATCCAGGGGACCATTGGTCATTGCTATTCTGTAGCTTGATAAAACTTCCCAGTTGGGGAACTGAAGTTCTCAGGTGAACAGTCCTAGTCCTATTTAGTCCTATTCTTTGCCACTAGCCTCCGAATGTCCTTGACAAGTCACTCCAAGGTTCATCTGAGTGGAGAGAGCCACATTCTACCTAGGAATCTTAATGAATAAAATGGAACCTTAATGGCAATATGTTTTGGAAGTCAAAAAGTCTTTTATCCATTTAAGAAGTCATCCATTTAGTTAAGCGTGAGAAGATTCTATGGCATGGAAAGAAGTTTGGATTCATTCATGTACTTGTTAATTACTGTTCTGATGTTTTTCTCTCGTGATTTTGCCAAATGATGATTGATGACAAATGCATAGAGAAATGCATATTGCAATGGAAAATACTGTTAGGTCACCCAATATGAGAAAAAAATTAAATTTTCCTTCATGTGTGGACCTTAGCCTAAATGTATATATGTATATAAGTAAACAAATGTTCAAGGCATTATGGAATAACAAAGGAGAAAAAGAATGGGCAATGAAGAGGACAGAATGCAGGCAAAGGACACACCAGTTTGAAAGGTATGAAGCTCGTTGCTTTTCTAGTTTTAACTCCATTTTAGTGTGTGTGTGTGTGTGTGTGTTAGATATCTGCATAAATGTATACCTGCATAAAAGTATAAAACCCTAAGGGAAGTAGAAACCTTCTTATAAACCTAAGAAAAAATATAAAAACCTACAGCTTCAGAGTGGCTACTCTAACGTTATAGGAGTTCATGAGCTCTATAGTATTTGGGACTAAGCAAGTATTCGCTTGAGTGGCTATGTTCATTTAGCTGTGTGATACTTTTATTTGTGAGTTCAATTCAGTAGAGTGATTTTATTTAAGATGGAAAAAGGAGGTAGGGCCTGGCTTTATGTGCCAGTTCAGGTGGATTTCAATGATTACCTGTTTACATTAGCAGTAACTAGTCAGTCCCCTGCCAAGATCCCTGCTAGATTAGTAGCAACAATCATCTCAGCAATCCTCTTCTAAGGCCGCCTAATCCACAGACTCTGTAGAGACTTCTGTGATAGCCAGCAGCATAAAATACATGTCCTTTACTACGCACGGATGCTCAAAGATCAACCAGATTCAATAACATAATGAGAATGTTTTCCATCTTCAAAATTTCTACATGAGTGTTATCATCCCAGAATGGAATTTGAGGAATAGCAAGACATGAAGTCAATTGTCAGTGCTTCCGTTCAGATCCAGCACACGCTACAGACAGATCACGGCCTTGGGTACTACTAATGTGCAAAGATAAATCTCTCATCATAAAGCAAGTATTACCAGCCATCTGCAGCAAAACATTTAATTTCTCATATCCGTATACATCTTCTGAACCCCAATGAAGTACTGGCTTCCTATTACCTCACTAACTAATATCAGAAGGTTCGAGATCATTCTTTAAATTAAAAAAAAAAATGCCTTCTTTATTTTGTAAGTATGCTTTATTTCATCCTAGAAAACTGTACTTTCAACATCCAACAGAACTAGTTAAGGGGAGTTTTAAGAAAATTAAAGGTGCTACCAAGTCTAGACATCCTTAAAAAGAAAGTGCATGTGGTACATGCATTTGGTCCAGTCTCTTTGGCCACCTTCTTAATGGACAATTTGGATGGCTGCACAGTCAATCTCCTTAATTGTATCTGTGTTGGCCATTAAAACAAATTGAATGCGCTATGGCCAATTTGATCATGTCATAAAGAAATGGCCTATTGGGCCCATCGAGAAGCACAATTTCAGCCATTATTCGATTATATCTGATCAATGGAGACAGCCTGTATGGGAAACTTAGGAACCAAAGTAGATCATCTAGGAGCCCCCAGCCGACTTTGCTGACCACATTATTAGGATCAGCTGTCAGCAGTAACTAAATTGGCCAGGTGGTTGACAGAGCATCACCTTCCTCTGTCCTGGGGAGAGAAAAGTCTGTGCTGCATGACTTTGCCCGAAATAGCCAGTCAGCAAACCAACAGGTCAACTCTGCTACTTGGAGTCCTGAGTAATTTGAGAAGGAAGAAGAAAAAGCATTCAAAATCTCCATTGGCTTTGACCTCTACTGTTAGTATAAAAATAGATCTCATGCCGCTTCCATAGTGATTAATGCTGGGTAAAGGTAATTTAAGTGGGGCTTAATTTTCTTATTTTTCTTGGTCTTATCCCCATGTACTGTACCTTGTTTCTCCTCTTCTCTGTCAGGTCTCAGGATCTCTCTAGGTGGCTTTGACTCTCATTAGACTCACCTTGTTCTGAAGTCACCTGTCTGATGTCACTTTGTCCTAAAGTCACCTATTTTGTCCTTCAGCTTGTACAGTCTGATAAGGACCATTTATAAGGGTCTTACTGGATTATAACTTACTTAAGACAAGAAGTGAGCATGGGCAACATTTACCAAACAACTGATATATGGTATGTGATAGCCATGACTTTTGGGTGTTTGATCTCATTTCATCAGCATGTGACCTTCACTATATGAATGGGCAGCTAACATGGAGAGGGAAGGATGTGTGTTAGTATCAAGTCATGACAGAGAGGGGGCAGGGTACCCAAAGTCAAAGGAAATGGAAAATTGGAATGGAAACTTTTCAGGTGCTGAAGGAAGTAAGGTTCAACTATCTGCTTCAAAGGAGGAGGCATGATAGAAATGATACCATGAAGCATGGCTGCCTACTGTGATCTTAGTTCAGTGGGTTGAGGCAATTCCAGAGCAGGTGGAGCTGGAGAGGAGAGCTTTCAGGAGATACATATGACACTTAATAATTGGGCAATTTAAATGGAAGAGGATTTTTAAGAATTTTGAGGTTGATTCCAGGGAAGAATCAGAAAGGGAGTAGTTTGCAAAGGCTGGTAAGAATGAGGGTTGCTGTAGATGATAACCCTAGCAGAGAACACTGAATGTAAGTAAAGATGGTAGGACACCAAAACATTCTTAAAGAGACTAAGAACAAGAATGTGATGCTTCTTGGCACAGATATACAACTCCAAATGAAGTGTTTGAGTTCAGTGGGGCAGGTAAGATGGGATTGTGGTTAGAATTAGATTGGGGAGCTGGAAAGGGGAGAAGATAGATATGTGGTGGAAATAGTTATATAGGGACACCTAGAGAATAATGTGAGTAGGAGACTTTGTTGATACAGAGTGTGATGGGGAAGTAGAAGCTGAATCAGGGGTAGTGCATGTGGAGTGTCTTAGTTTCAAGGATATCACAATGTCAGCTTTCTCCACAACTACCTCCTCCACTATTACTTTCATCATTAAAGTCCCTACCAGCAGTATCCTCCCTGCCACTAATGTAACCATTATATGATTATAACATTATCACCACTGTCATGACTACCTCAGCCAACATCAACACTACTCCCACTTTTATTACTACCAACTACCACCATAATCTGAATACCACACTAACCCCACTACCATCACCATTAGCATTATCCCATGATCATTACCATGATCATCATCATTGTTTCTGTGATCATCTTCATCATTATCATCATCACTGTCACCAGCATCACTAACATCATCACCACTACCATCTCTATCACCACTACTACCACTATCATCATCATTACCATGACCCTCACCATTGCCATCATTATCATCATTGTCATCACTAATAATTACCATTGCTGCTACCACCATCTCTTCCCCCATCACCATTAAACCACTACCATCTTTGTCACTATCAGCATAGCTATCACCATTATTACCATCAGTACAACTATTGTCACATTTTAACAAGAGAATTGACAAGGACATCCAAACTGCCGTGCATACTCCAGGAGCCAAGGATATTATTTAACATAGCATTTATGTATTTAATTACATAGCAACTTCATCCTTTCTTTAAAGAAATGTGGAACCTTAGAAAGTCCCATAAATTTCCTGAAGCAAATACAGTGGAGTACAGAACCATGTTGTTAGCCATTGGTTTTTAACTACTACAGAGAACACAAAGGCAAAACAACTGGGAGAGGCAAGACCTGAGTAAAAACCAAGATGTCCATTCTTAGCTATTTCTTTTGTGAGTCTAATTTCTCTTTGTGCCTATCCTTCCATGCATTTGGCAGATTTACCTGAAGTATCAGTGTAACTAGAAACTTAGTCACCAGTGTGAGAAAGTTGAAGACCATCAACTCAGGACATGATCTGTTCTGCCTTTATGAAAACTGTCTCTTCCTATTCCCAGATAGAAGCCAACTCCACCAGCATGTTTCAGCCTGCATCTGGAATCATGAGCAGGACTACTGTAGAAGATGTGAGCTTTGTTTTGTCTTGCTTTTCAGGCTTTGGGGTTTAATTGATAAATTACATATATCTTCTATTTACAATGTGATATTTTAATATTACTACATTCAAACTGATTAACAAAAGTATCACCTAACATGGTGTGTGTGTGTGTGTGTGTAAGAGAGAGAGAAAGAGAGAGAGAGAGAGAGAGAGAGAGAGAGAGAGAGAGAGAGAGAGAGAGAGCAGGGCCAACATTGGGTACTGAGTGTTTATCTTCCATTTGCCTTGGTTAAGATACTACCCCTAAGCTAGCCAACTTTTGCATTTACTAGATTCTCCTGTCTCTATTACTTATCTTATCACAGGAACACCAATATTTTCCTGGGTTCTGGGAATCTGAATTCAAGTCTTTATGCTTGAATGCTGACCACTTTACTACTGTGCCAGATATCTAGCATTAAAGGTGATTTAAAAATTCATTTATAGGGAGGATCACTAGCCCCCATGACAGCTGAGGAGCTACTGAAAATTAACAGCTTCAGGGGAGAGAGAGAGTCAGTTTTCTTTAAGGGTTTGTCCCATGGTAGGTCAACTATGCTCAAGGGAATGGTATGATGCACACACACAATACATGAGAAGCACAAATTGGACCTGTGCATTATACAAAAGAAACCACAAAATAAAAAAATAAAAAAGAGAGAGGCCAGGAAGTTGGAAGTGGATGGTGAGATAAAAGGTAGATCTGGGAGGACTTAAGGAAATGAACCCATGGTAGACATGATAAAAATACATTATATGCATATATGAAATTCTCTTTTTTTATGTTATACCAGTGATTTCTTTTATTAACTTATTCCTTTTTTATTTAAGTTAGAAACAATCTTATTTTGTATATCAATCCCATTTCCTCTCCCTTCCATTCTCCCATGTTCCCCACTGACCCCCATCCCATCCCTCTTCTGCTCTATAGAAAGGGTGAGGCCTTCTATGGGGAGGCATCAAAATCTGTCGAATCATTTGGGACAGGGCCTAGGTCCTCCTCCATGTGTCTACGCTGAGAGAATATCCCTCTATGGGGAGTGGGCTCCCAATGTCCATTCAAATACTAGGTATAAATGCTGTTCCATTATCAGGGATTGCCCAGGTCTTCTGTCACCCATGTGCAGAACCCATGTGGTTCCATCCTATGCTGTCACGTTGGATTAAGGGCTTACTGTACAAATAAGGTTGCTCTTATTTCAGTTTGCATCTTAATTACACCTGCAAAAACCTATTCCCAAGTAAGGCCATGTTCACAGGCACTGGGGAGTGAAGGCTTTGGTGTAAATTTTGGAGGGGAGACAATAAAACCCTCAAAAACACCAGGGAAGTTGTTTCTCCATAATACGGCTCAGTGGTTTTCTCTGTAAAATGGGTACTATCTATTGTCACTCCATGTTGTTTGTCAAGGATTAAGTGAGATAATGAATAGTTTTGGGTTTTTGTTGTTTTTGTTGTTGTTGTTTTTTCATTGAGGGCACTTTCCTATGACAATTCTCTGTCTTCCACTCAAGTTTCTTCTCAGACATTCACAGTGGTATATATCACAGTAAAGAAAGGCCCAACACATAGGATTTGGGGCCATAAAGGCTAAATGAAAGTTATAATAGTCCACTTGTGTGTGTAGAACTGGAGCCTCCCTCTAAGATGAGGGGGTAAGGGGATTTTTCTTGGTAGTTATATCTCCTGCTTAATATATTGCCCTTCTCTGTGTAGGACACAGGGGCTTGACTTGTTTAACTGACTTGAATAATAAAAGTTAGGGGTGATCCTAGGACACCAGGCCAAGATGTGTGTTTTTGGATGGTTATCTGTGTCATGAGTAGTTTTTTTTTTTTTTTTTTTTTGTTTTTGTTTTTGTTTTTTTTTTTTTTGTTTTGTTTTTTTTTGTTTCATGGTCAGAACAAATAAATACATAAAATATTCCTAAAACCTATAGGGAATCAAGTTTCCAAACTGTGTTCTTGTGGCTGCCTTCTGAATCATAGTGCAGTAATTAAAAGAAGAAAATGCAAAGTTGTTCTTGGCATTGAAACTCAAATTGTACCTTTGCAAAGGTCAAATACTAGTTGTGATTAACCAGACAAATCACAGTGTGTCCTGGTTAGAACAATATTGAATTTTAAGACTATTTATAGGATGATACCCCCACCCTGTTCCTTGCACAAGTTCATAGTTGGAATCTGTCTCAATGTGGGGTTCAATTTATTTGCTTATGTTCCCTCCCTCCCTCTTTCTCTTTCTCTCTCTCTCTCTTTTTCAATCTGCAAGATGATTTCCATACACTGTGGTTTGGCAGGCTGCAGCCAAGCCATACTGTGGCATTATCAGGGTGCCGACAGCTGCTCCAGCATCAACAAGCAATGATGCATTGAGCTGGCCTGTCCATATGGTTTGGAAAATAAAATGAAATAAAAGAAAAACATTTGTTATCATTTTTGGAGTTTTTGAAGACAACTAGCTTCAGAGCAACTTTATGCCTTGCGTGGCTCTTTAAAAAATAAATAATTATAAGCAGGAACATTTTGTTTTGCTAGGAATCGTGGTTTACTGTGTGGACGACAGGGAGGGAGCCTGTATCTCTAGCAGCTGGGACTCTTCTCCTCCTCAGCTCTCGTGACAGGCCCAGTGTTGGCAAAAGCCTGGTTGCTGGACCATTGAGGCTATTGGAATCTTTGTCTGCTTATCATCTCAAACACAGTGGGACACTGCATGAAAATCTTAGCTTCCCAACCTTCTCCTCTCCCAGCCTCTTCCAACTGACTCTTGAGTCTGCAAGGAGGGATGGCAAATGGGTGCAGCCCCTACAAAGTTGAGCTAAGTCCTGGATGCTGATTGGCATACTGCCTATTCTTTTTCTGTAGTACTAAGAGCAATACCTGCAATACCGACAAATAAGATTGTAACCCGGGATGTTACTCACAGAGCACTCTCCTATTTACAAAGCACATTGATCTGTGTGGTCCCATTTGGGAGACCCCACTGATCACCTCTATTCTCATCTCACTTCCTAAGTATGCAACCTTCAGTCTATTATCCTTGCTCCTTTGGATTTCTCACATATAAACTTGAGATGGGAGCTCAACCCCAACCATGCATCTGTGACTCTTTTTGTCAACTGGTAATATGAACAGACATTAGACAGACATCTCTGCGCCCCACCCCTTGTCATATAAAAGGCCTTTGTACTTTGGAGATAGGACACATTTACGACCATCATTTTTTTTTTCCCTTTAAATGAGGCAGAAGTTCTGATGTCTGGATAGTACCAACTTCTTTATGAAAAATTGAAAATGGATGCAAAATCACATGCAATAATAAATGTGGAGTTTGAAGTGGATGGCATAGTACATGCAGTCCATAGGGGTAAAGATCTTGTCTATTTCCCCACCCACTTAACTCCCCTGATCTGACAGAGGGCTGATGCATATCAGGGGTTCAGAAGATCAACCAAAATATATGCAATCAGAGAATCAGGAATGGGCAACTGTGATCATTATCAAATAATGTCCTGGTAAATTGACTTTCTGGGGAAAAGGAGCCATGTCCTGATATGTGCTGATTTCCCTTCTTTGTGGTATAAATACATTCGTCATGGCTGACTTCCAACTGCCTGAAATAGGACCCTGAATGCTGAGTGGTGTGAGGATTTCCATAGACAGCTGTCTGGAGCATCAGCTTACCTTCAAGTAGAGTGGTAAATGACCTTGAGCAGGAACCAGTACTTAGCTTCCCATTTATTTCCAGGAAGCTTCCTCCACTGGGAAAAGTTAGAAGAAGTGCTTGGGTGACATAATTCTCTTTTTCTAGTCAATATAGAAATATTCTCTGATATTTTATCTGAAGAGAAGGGTATGAATGGCTGGGTGAACACAGTTGAAGAACTGTTGGGCAGATTCTTGACCACTGATTGTGCTCTATCCTCTTGGCCATCCCCATGGTGACCACTGAGACTTTCAATTTCCCCTCCCCTCTTCCTGCAGGATACTGACCCTGGCAGTTTTAAGTGGGCCATGCCAGTTGGTACCTCTGTAACGACTACAATTTCCTAGGCTTTTCAAAGCTCCCTAGGTTCTGTTTTCTTCCCAAGATTCATTTCCTACCATTTAGGTATCCTATTTCCCATGCTCTCTTGCAGAATTTGGAGGAGCAGGATCAGCACATCTTTGTACAGTCGGCGAATACATTTGGAATGCTCATTTCTGAGAGCTGTTTAAGGTGCCTAACAATTTTACACCACACAGAAGGACTTGCAGGAAATTTAGCAGTGGCAAATGGAATCACTGTTCGGGTTGCCTTCCGATAAATAAATAGCAGCAAAGCCTATATGCACATATCAGAACCTCAGGTCCACGGTGGCCCCGGCGATTAACACTGGAAATGTCTTTGTGCAGACAATACAGGGTGAAGCATCCTGAGGCTCATACCCAAAGGTGACACGGAAGAGTTATTTTAATGTAGCACAAATCAGAGTGAACAATGTGCTAAGAGCTCTGATGCTTCAGCGAGGGTGTCATTGGCCTCTATTCCCAGATAATGCCTTCTAAGCACTTTACTAAGACTTCAAAAGCAACTCCTTGGCCTGCAACTTTCTGGCCCATCTGAAGACTTCAGGGTCCTTCAGGAGCCCCAGAAAGCTTGGACATTGGCACAAGTTCAGGACCATGCTTTGGAGTGCTTTTCAGTGTATTAAGCAGTCTCTTGACACCTTGTGTGCACCAAAATGTTATGTCAGGAACAGAAGGCAAAAGAAAAATCCCATCCATCACTATGTGAATGAGGGGCCATGATGGCTGTTTAGTCAAACAGCAAACTAATGACATTTGAAAGAAAGAGAGAAGTGAGGAAGAGAGGAGATATCCACATATTAGGCAGTTTGTGGCCTTCATAAAGCCATATCTGCCCATTGTGTCCCCTTGTGTTAGTATGATTCATCTTTTGGACTTCATTTGAAGTAATATTTTCTTAGAGAAACTCCCATAATCCTCACACAGAGTCAGGCTGCCTCACTCTCATCAT
This sequence comes from Phodopus roborovskii, assembly GCF_943737965.1. Lineage (NCBI taxonomy): Eukaryota > Metazoa > Chordata > Mammalia > Rodentia > Cricetidae > Phodopus > Phodopus roborovskii. Next base: position 13,014,502 of record NW_026126558.1, on the reverse strand, counting down.
GCAGTGGATGATACCCTCATTTCTTTGTATCTCACTTTAGGACTTTCATAAGCATGCCTTCATGTATGTGGTGATTATTACATGTGTGTTTGACCTATAGATCCAAACTTTGCAACTATCCAGCTTCTAAAAGGAGGAGATCACTCTAAGCACCGAATGCAGACTCCAAGGGACCCAAGGAGAAGGTACATGGTGAATAGATGGGAATCTGAGATATCAGAGGCTTAGAATCTGGGCTTCATGTTCACAATGGAGTCCTGTCTGTAAACATGAGCTTGTGGCCCAGCTTGTGAGCCTCACAGGAGATATTTCTCAGCTCCCAAGAGATACAGCCTTTTTGTAGAGGGTCAGCAACAGAGTATGGACAGCATGTCATCTCCTGATACTGGAGTCCCTTACACAGCCCCCACCATGTATTGGACCAGACTCACTACAAGGGGGGAAGGGAGAACAGAGAGTCATGTCCAAGGACAATGGACAGTCGGGGAGAATGAGCATGACAGGAAGGATTTCCTCCTAGTGTCACCTCCTTTCTTTTTGCATTAAGGATAAGCGTTGTCGGAACATACAGCACAAATGGGGACATGATGAGGCATCACTTTTTCCAGGGCTATGACTAGGTCCCCAGGCCCGCAGGAGAAACTGTCCATCTGTGTTAGCCCTTGAAGTTTCCCTCATGTCTCTTGCTGCAGGAGAGGTCTGCCAATCAACCAGGGGATTTCACTATGACTACAGTCATCCATCATCTGAATACTTTAGGAGTACAACGATTGCAACATAGACCTAAGTTACTGTTTGTTGGGTGAGTAGCTATCACAGATCCCCAGGGGTGAGGTATTTGTGTAAAAACAGAGGCAGTGCAAGATGATCAACTTTGGACAGGAGCGGAAGATGTAGTGTTCTGAAATAATCGTACAGAATATAAGGCCTCAAACTACTTACATTAGCTCATATTCAAGAACTTGTTAATATCAAGTCCCATACCCTAACCCTCATCAGTGACTCCAATTACTCTGGGATAGACATATGATCCTATATTTAATCAACCACAAATTCATATTATGCTTAGTGAAGTTGGCAAACAGCTAAACTGTCGTTAAGTGTATGGGTTCAAATAACTGCTCTTACAGGAGAGGTACACATTTTTACCAACTGCATGATCAATATGGCTTCCATTTCCTTTTCCATAAAATAGGTCTGGTAATGATGCCTTCAAAATATTCTTGAGAAGACAAAAGGAGTGAATTTCAGCCTTAGTCTGTTTTCTGGCACAGAAATTGTCATACTTTAAACGATCATTATTTGCAGTACTGAGATGGTCACCTTGATAGCAACAGTCAAGTTCATCCCGGTTCCCACATCTTCTGGTTCTGGATCAGGATTAGACAGGAACCAGATAGGCATATTTTGAATGTCCTAATATTGAAATTTAGTTCCTATCTACACATGTGGAGAACCTTGTGAGGCAGATCCTTTTAGAGATATAGACAGAGTCATTGATATAGAATCTCCCAGAGGAGATTGGTAATTTTATAAGAAGATGAAGATCTAAGCAGGCAAAAGCTTGTTCTGCCCCATGTGTGGTACTTTTCTCCTTCTTAGAATACAACAACAAGGCTCCTACCATATACCATGCTACTACTTTACCATACCACCCTTTGTAGTATCATGCAGATGGCCTTTCCAGGCTCCAGAGTAGTTATATAATCTCTATTATTTATGAATCACCTGAACTATGAGAATTCACTTGTAGAATCTTAAAGTGGATGAAGGTGATAGACCAGAAGGAGAAAGATGACATTTTCCAGGATCATCTAAAGTCTGCAACCCACAGACAGAATTTGAAGCCTGTTTTCATTTACAGAAAGTCAGGTTGCTTCCTAGTGGAATGCCCATGACAATGGGAACACAGAATGTGCCTCTCTAAGTCCCTCTTTCCACCTGTGCCATGGGGACACTGAGGTAGGAAATAATTCACAGTGCTCTTTAGAGATGGCCTCAGGCCTCGGTCTCAGATGAGCTACCCCTTACAAAGCATGCCCGGGTGCACATGTGGTGACTAGGAGGCAATCTTGGGCATTGTTCTTCACCTTCAACATTGGCTGAAGCAGGGTCTCCTGTTCATGGCTTTGTTACACTAGACTAGCTGGCCAGTGAACTTCTATGTATTCCACTGTACCTGCTTGCCATCTCCCCATAAAGTCTTTGAGATCCCAGAACCTCACTACTGTGCCTGGCTTTATGTGAATTCTGGGGACCCTCACTCAATTCCTCCCAGTTTCATGGCAACAGCTTTACACACTTAACCATCTCCCTAGCAGAGGGGAGAGGGACAAGGTGTCATTCCAGCTGTGGAAGGGTTTTGTAGGATGAATAAGACAGCTGTGCCTATCTCAGTTAATTGTAAGTTTCATAAATACCCCAGTTGCTCTTCAACATTAGATACAGAAAGGCTCACAGGATTGTGGAAAATAGTTATTGTCCAGACTCAGGAGTCTACCTTCAAGCTTAGGTTGCACCACTGGCTAGCTCTATGGATACAGCTATATTCACAGGCCATCTGACCCTCAGCATGTGCCTCTGCAGAGCAAGGATCACAAGAGCTGTGGCCTCGAGTGTGTGCTGTAGAGTCAATGGGGACAGGCAACAGAAGGTGCTTCATGGTTGCTCCTCTTATTACTTCAGTATTTCTTTTCCTAGTTGAGTGACAGGTTTTTACTTATCCCTCTCTTTCATACCCATTAGTGAACCTTATCTCAGTCTCCTAAGATGGAGTAGGTCAAAAAGTATGCCCACCACCATTCATGTTAACTGGCAAGCTCACAATGCCCCCTTATTTGTCATTGTAGATGACAATCTAATTTGGAACTCAAAATGAGGTAATCCTGGATTAGGGTAGAATCCATATTCAATGTGGTGGTTTTTACTAGAAGAGGGATGGACACACAGGTATAGAGGAGGGTAGAAGCCACATGACTGTGGCAGTGCAGGAGGGACTTGATTCACCTTGCCACAAGGCCCACTGGAAGCTGGAAGAGATGTGACCAGGCCTTTTCCTTGGAGTCTTCAGAGACGCTGATGCTTTGGTTTCATGCCTTGATTTAAGGTGCCAAGTTTGTGGTCATTTGTTATGACAGCCATCTATAAAATCAACACCAGAGTGAAGCCCAGACTTGGCACCTGACACCTCTCCAAACAACCCCTTGTGGGTTCTGAACAGGTGGCAGGTATCGGTGTTTCCAGCCTTGTGTGCCAAGGCCAGATGCAGCATAAGCAATGCAGAGACCATTCAGCCTTGGAAACTTGCAGGTCCACATGGCTGCATTATCATTTAGAAGAAGTGGGGAAAGAGCCTAAACCAGACATACTAGAGACAAGCAACCAAATGGCAGTGCTCTTTGTAACTATCCCTGAAGGTATGCCCAGCATTTCCTGGGTAGTTCTGTGGCATTTCCTGGCCATGTTTTACAAGTTTGTTTTGGCACCAAACATGTCCTTTCCTCTCTACAGTGACTCTGAAGCCTTGGGGCTCTCTGCTTTAGCACAAGGCCCAGCCCATGGCCTACATTTTTTTTCCCTTCACAGCTGCCACAATCATCACCTTATCGTAGAAGCCCTATGAGCTTCACATCTATACTGTCCTGTCTACAGCTGTCAGCGCTGACCACTGTAAGAAAACTAGGGAAGAATGGGCATGACAAATAATCTAAAATCTAACATTGACTTCATGTTTCTAACAGGTCCAGAACTCTCTGTCTGTGGTCTTATTTCTACTCCATGAGAGTTAAATGGGTGGATGGTATTGTTGTAATTAGACTTTCCTTATTTCCTCACGATGCTGAGGCATTAGAGATTAACAACTAATCTCTTGAGGTCACAGAGTTGTTAGGTAGAGAAGAAGATTAAAAAGACAATCTCCCAACCTAAGTGTTCAAGTGCATAATCCTAGCCCTGCTGAGGACTTAAAGGCCACAGTTGCTCACCTAAGTGGAGTCTGGGCTTGAATGCCTCTGTTACTTACCTTGCATGTTGCTGCAACACAAAGCACATGACAAAAGCAACTTCAGGAAAGTCAGGTTTAATTTGGCTCATAGTTTTTAGGTACAGCTGATTCTGGAAGCAGGATCATGAGGAATCTCATCACATTGTATCCAAAATCAAGAAGCCTGTAAATTGAGAGCTTTCTAAACTGGGATTCCATTGTGCATCCATTATGTGGTAGAAAAACCTTGTGTTCATGGAAGGGTAGAGATCTTGGGAAAGCTTCTGGGAGATAATCTGCTCATTGTCTTCCTTCTTAAGAAGCAATGTGACTTACAGAGGTATGTCCACTCTGTAGTCCGTGGGAGTTCATTATTTTCAATGCCTGATCTGTGTAAACATCAAATCACTTACGAGCCATGGCAGGCCTTCCCAGTGATGAAATCTGCAGCGACTTCATCATTCCCATAATCACCCAGATGAGTTCTGAAGTGTGGGTCTCTAGCTGCTGGAAAATAGGAAACAGAGTCAAGACCTGCCATGTCTCCAATTGCATGTGACAGTTCCTGCTCAGTTTCAGTGACAAGAAATGTGTGGAGCTAAAAATATTCTAAGCAGATGCAGATCAGGGAGATGTAACTGCGACACACACAGGCCAGTCATTTGTTTAATTCAAGGCTCTCTCAATGTCCCTATAATCCAAGAGAACACAATGCCCTCTGCCTACAATTTGTGGAATCTTATGTCTGACTTCCATGGAGATGGTTTGGTGAAGAACATGCCCATGTCAACCAGCACTAAGACTCCTGTCAGAGCAAGCAAGAAGACATAAATTATGTGCCCAGATAGAAAACTTTCTTTTTTATCATAGTTACTTGTATGTTTGCCTCTTTCCTTTGATTCCCTATATCACCGTCAAGAGCATGATTCTGTCTGGTATTTGGAAGACCCAGGACAAGTGAACTTCCATTTAATCCAAGCAAAACTGCAGGAGTCGGCAATGTAAGAATCTCTGCTTGCATTGAAATAGAGGATGTGGAGCTCTGAGGATTAGGCCACATAAAAGGTTTATCCTTACTCTCTTGCCTTATGCACAGAGAAGGAAATTAATTCCAATCCATTGCAAAGTAACATCAAAGACTGCTACTGCTTTTTACTAGATGCATCTGATACTCTGAAGACAATATCCATGTATAGCCACTTGCATTTAATGTTGTCAGTTGCCAAAGCTTCAGTAAGCTGTGCTCATATCAAGCCAATAGAACTCATTTGTATAGTCGGATTGTTGAGAAAAAACAAGAAATGACTAAGAACTCAAAACTTTTCTCAAATGGCTGTAGTATTTGGGGTGAGAGTTGGCATTGGAATTGGGATAGAATAGCTCTCTAAGGAGGTAATTCTCGAGGAGATTTTTGATGGAGTGGTCACTTTTAGTCAATAAGAGCTAAAACCATCAATTAATCTATAATCTTCCATTGGGGGAAGCCAGGACTTGGTAGTCAGGCATGATAGAGTTTGACTTCTAGGTTAGTTATTTATAAGCCTGACTACATTTCTATAACTCTCCAATTCTTCATCTTTACAATGGGTATGAGTTAATGCCTAGACCAGCAGAAGTGGGAGTTCATTGAGACACATTTCACACAGGTACATATTATTCAGTGACTGGTAAATACCTGGAGGCTTCCATTGCTGTTGCCAATGGCAACACTAGCTGAGGAAGTTGTCACCCTATCTTCTTTATCCTGATCCAAGTCATGGACCTCTTGTCTGTGAGTGTGAAATACTGTTCCAGGAAGACCTGTGACATCTTGGGCTGCATCAGTGCAAGACATCCCTCAGCCACACTGCATTCCCTGAACTGGGTTCTGCCTATGAGTCATACACATTCTCCATGCAGACGCCACAGGGAATCACTTTTCCCGTCTTGAAGAACCAGACATGCTCCAGTGTGGTGATGGAAAGTAATGATGAATGTAAATGATCTAACCAGACATGGCTCCACCACACTTTAACCCCTGGCTTCCTTTATTCTACAGTGACTGCCACAGTCTTGTAGCAACCACTGAGGGAGGACATTAAAGAAGGCTCTGTGTCCCATTTGGCTGGGATACAGATTGGAGCACAGAACATCAGTCTTCATTTGGGGCTCTAGATGTCCTGTCACAAGTGTGGCCTGTCCTGATTGGGGGCTAGGGGCTTTTAGCCCATTGTTCTTTACATGACTGAGCCACAGGGATTCTCTCTATGGCATGAAATAGTGATCTCAGTCCTCAAGTATCCCTCTGGCTCTGGTGCCTACAGTTCCAGGCTATGGTCTGCACAGGCCAGTATGCCACCCACCCTTTTTTCAATAGCCTTGACATTGCATTTGATTTCTATCATGTTATGACTAATGAGGCAAGTCCTGGGCTATCTTCTTTGCCTACATGCTCTCAGTTCATCCCTATGAAGCTGCAGTGATGTCACTCTCACATGTGATGTAAATAGCTTGAGATTCAAAGAGTGTATGTCAGAGGCCACAGAGTGACATAGGTTTGTACTGCTGTGATAAAACACCACGGCCAAAAGCAACTTGGAGAGGGATGGGTTTAGTTCATTTTACAGTTTATACCTCATGATCCAGGGAAGGGCAGGAACTCCACGTAGAAACCAAAGGCAGGAACTGAAGCAAAGGCCATGATGAAATGATGCTCACTGTTTTGTTCATTATGGTTCACTTAGTCTTTTCTTATATAACCCAGGAGTACTTGCCTGGTACTAACACCACTCCCAATAATATGGGCCCTTTCATATCAATCATAAGGCAAACACACACACACACACACACACACACACACACACACACACACACACACTTGCTCACAATTCAAAATTATAAAGGCATGTTCTCAATTGACACTCTCTCTTCTCAAATATATTGAGGTTTGTATCAAGTTGACAAGAGCCAACCACTACACATAGCTAATGTATCACAGTGCTAGCTTCTGAACCCAGCACACAATACAGGTTCCCTGTTTCTCTGTCATTACTGTACTGTGTGTGCACAAGTTACCCAGCAAGCATCAAGTTGACAGGGTATGGAACTAACTTTATTAATAGAAATTTAGGAAATCTTTCCTAGCCCATTCATTAATGTTTTAAAAGCATTTATTAAAACATTAAATAAGTGAAGAAAGAGGTCAAACAATCTTGATAAGAGAATACTCATATTTGTTGCCATTCATTTTTAATATTTGCTAAATATTAATTAATAAAGCAATCAATTTTTGGCTGCTGGGCTTGAACCCAGGGCTTTGTACATGCTAGGTGACTGTTCTACCTTTGAGTCATATCTTCCAGCCTGCCACTAACATTTTTAAAATATCTATTTATCTAATTGTTTATGTTTATTATATGTACATGTGTCTGTGTACATTTACATGACTTACCTGTGTGCAGGTGCCCACAGAAGTCAGACTGTGTTAGACCCCTAGAACTGGAGTTGCAGGGGGTTGTGAGACATCCAGTGCAGGTGCTGTGAACTGAACCCAGGTCTTGTATAAGAGCAGTAAGAGCTCTTAACTGCTGAATCGCCTTTTCTGATCCCTCCCATTAACTTTATAAACAGAGGGATAACATTCCAGGTAAGAAGTAAATACAGTCCATCTATCTTAAGTACCCAGCATGAAGTTCAGGTTTCCAACATCCCTGCCTATGAAAACAAGAGTGAGAACATTTATATTCTCCAAGGGTCTCACTTCTGCACCGTCTCAGTCTCAGCCTAACTCTCTTCTTTACTCACTATCTAAACTTGCATCATTACTGATCATGTCAGTATGTCTGAATCATATGTATGTATGTATAGCTATGGATATGGATAAATTGTGATTGTTATGTTGTATTGCAATATTTATGAGATCCTTCTAATTAAAAATAGACTAGCCTGTTGTGCCAGCACAACATTCTTATTAACTGCTGTGTGACAATTCAGTGTATGGACATACCACATCTGGTTTTTTACTAAGATGATTGAATAGTTCATCATTTTTATGTATTTTCAAGCACATGCAATCACTTTCATAGTTATATAGTCTTTAGAATTTCTGGGTTCTGGGTTGGGTGAATGTCCATTTTGATGCAGATTTCCAATGTCTTCTCACTAGTTTATGTCTCCCTAGCAACACTCTTTTGGATTCCTTGCCAGCACTTTCTTTTCTTCTTCTGAATATCAATGACTTCCTCAAACTTCCTTCACTTCTTCAAACAAAATCTGAAATGTGTCTGTGAAGTAAATCGCACACCAGTTAACACTTTATCCTGATTTACTCTGAGCATCCCTCTCTTAAAATAAGAGAGACTTACAGGCTTGTTCCTAACAAAGATGGTGAGTATAGAAGACCCATTAAAGAAGGGGGGCTTCAAGTCAGGACAGTACAGGGTACAATGAATCATTATGGGATGGCCACAAACAAAGCTGGACTCTGTGCCTAAGAAATCCTGGGTTTATGACCACCTCCCCACAAATCCTATTTTATAAAGAGACAAATTCAAAGATTTGTTCCTTCCCACAGACATAATGCCCAACTTTAGCCAAGTCATCAGATGGTGAATGTTTTATTTAGCCTGAGATATTAAATATTCATGGATACTCTTCATGGTTTGCATGTTCATTCTTTCATTCATTCACAACACACATATTTGTTAAAAATCCACTGCGAGCCAGAGCCTGAGCTCTTCATGATGTCAAAGCAGCATAGAAATGCTGCCCAGAAAGAATAAGTTAAACCATTGTTTTGTCATTCATTCATTCACTAATTACCCAATGATTCCCTTTGCACAAACATTGCTCATGGTCTATATGCTGGAGGTAAGGTGGACATTGGCTTCACTGATCCTAAAAGCTTATATCCAAGAAGGAGAGGGAAGACAGGCATAAATCCGCTGGTCAAAGCTTGCTGTAGTCCAATATGAAGAGCTGAGAGTTTCCAATATTGCAAGAAAGAGGGATAGCAGTAATAGGGATTGAGGTAGCAGGCAATGGACTTAACTCCATTCAAAGAAACCCTTATTGTGTGCAATCAGATGATGTCCCTCAGTACTGACATCCCTCCACAGTATCAGAGGCCTCTGGATGCATGTGGACTTGGATACACATTCACAGTCAGGCTAAGCCATGTAAATCATGCAACAATCAGGGTTGCAATTGGAGTCACCATTTACATGAGAGTAGTTAGCTTTTTACTCTCATTCAATCACTGACCCATACTTAACATTTCATTAATGTGAAAACTGAGGCTTATTGAGCCCTTGCCAGCAAATGAACAGGTGAACTTGAACATGAAGAAAACAGGTTTGGTGATGAATGCTTTCATTTCAGTGTCTAGGCTGTACTTTTGTATGTGTGTGGACTTTCAAATTAGGGCCAGTATTGTGGGACAAGGTATCTGTCCAGCTGAAATATTTAGAGAATTTGCTTTAGCAAGTGGTGTTGATAATGAGTGTCCTGTTGCTTACTCTGTAATGCCAGAAACTGCCAATGTCCCATAATCATTCATTTTTCATGTGAGGATGAATAGATGAAAGTTGAGAAAAATCCTTCCCTGCAGAACCACTTTATAGGTAACATGCAGGAGAAGTGAAATCCAAATTCAGAAAGTCTAACATAAGAGCACCTGTGGCCTGAAATTATTAGATTAATGTTGTATATCTAACAGTCAGAAGGTCCACTCAAAAGGGTCATACATAAACCCACATGAAGTCTTTACACATTGTAGAGTGGTAGGTTACTTACCTTATACTTGATGACACTCAATAATGCAGTTAAATGCATATTTAGATAAGACACAAAGACTCATTTCATCTTCCCCCTTCCAAGAACGACTCCCACTTTGGTAGAGTAATGCTGTCTCCAGTTTGTGCTGTCAGCCTTCCCTGCTGTCTGCATCACTCTCGCGGGGCTCTTTGCCCTTTCATCTTCTTAGGTGAGCTGGACATAGAGCTCTGATTCATACATGGCTGGTGGACTTCCCTCTCCACTCTTTGCAGCAGTATATTCTGAATGGCACAGATTTTGTGACACTAGGCAAATACCTTGTGGCAGTGTCGGCTAAGGAGCACCAGAAACCTTAGTCTTATAAGTATTCTCTCTCTCTCTCTTGTTTATATGTGTGTGTGAACATGCATGGGTGTGAAAGACCCTAGAGCATCATTCCTTGGGTAACATTCATCTTGGCTTATTTTAAGACAGAATATCTCACTGACCTAGAACTAAGCAAGCAAAGTAGGTGAGTCTGGCTAGTGAGTGAGCCTTGGGAATTTGCCTGTCTCTGCCTCCCTAGCACTGAGATTGCATGGATTCTGAGGATCCAACTCAGATCTTAGTACTTGTAATAATAAACGTTTCTCACACCGAAGATACATGCTGCCTTTCAAATCAATCACTCTGATTTTTCCCATTGACTGAATAGAACCCCCCACAATGTGGGTGAACCTACCTTCTCATGTGATGTCTTCTGCAGTGAATGCTATTATCTCTTAAATATTTACCTTTCTCCATATGGATATTGGAAGTAACACAAGATCATTGAAACTAAATGTCTGTTTATACATGCTGTGAGTGTTAACACTTAAAAACACAGTTTTTACTATTATTACTGAACCCCTGAGTCCAATTAGTGCTAAGGACATGGAGGTGGGAGAGGGAGAGAGAGATCAGGGGAAATTAGAGGAAGGTAGTGGTGAATGGATGTGATCAATATACATTGTTTGACTATAAGTATAAATGTTTGAAACTTCCACAAATTAAAAAATAGTATTGAAAAATTAATGAAGAAACACATTGCTTTTGTTTCTTGTCTTGCATCTCTTTTTTCCTGATGATCATTTGAAAATTAATTCTTTAAAATGAGAAATCAGTTCTTTCTAAGACTTCTTAAGTGTCCCTTGATTTAAGTTCCAATAAGAACCTTTGCCACTCAGGATAGGTGAGTCTCCATGCAAAGGACAGGCAACCTTTCTAATCCCTCATGTTTGCAGCACACGTCTCTGAGAAATGGTTTCTGGAAGCTGTGATGCTGAGAGACAAAATGCAAACCAAACAGATAATCCATTTCCAAGGTCTGCTTGCAAAGAAAGAGATCTATTTATGAAACACATAGTGCTCAGATTCAGGGGAAAATCATGTAATCATTGCAAAGGGAAAGCATGGAAAGTGCTTGATTTTGCATAAAAATCCCCTTGCTCTATGATTTATGTGGCAGGGAGTTTTAGGCTGGGGAAGCATTGATCTTCAGCATTCCTCTAAAGGAAAGGAGACTCTAAGATGCAGAGAGAATCACTAGTCACAAGGAAACATTCACACTTAGTAACCTGGCCTGGAGTATGTGGGGGTATCATGGAAATCAAAGGAGGATGAAAACGTCCTTGGTTGGTGGGAGATCTTAGAGAAGAAAGTTTAACCCACAGCTGAGCATTACTACCCAGAGTGGACAAATCATTTCCTGCAATTAATATTGAAGAACCAACTCAGTCCTTTTGAACTCATGTAGGGCATATGGGATTATCATCATTGATTTAATTTACCAGCTACCTAGGCTGCTGAGAAGCTGTCTTTTCCTCACTCTGGCTGAGAATGTTGCAAAGCTCACAGCTTCTGTTGGTGATATGCCTCTGGGTATATTTACACCTTAAGAGGCATCATCTGTGTAGGGCATCAGTATCGTCTCCCAGAGCATCTGCTTGGAGGGAAGGTAACAAGCCTGTATGGTCTAAGGTCTTGAATTCTCACCAGCACATCTTAGAGAAGTAGTTACTCAGCTGAAACATACAGTGGTATGGGGAGATGAGCACTTCCCAAGCTGTGTTTTCCAGTGTCAGATTAACAGTGGCTTAAGTAGATAAAAATTCCAGCTTCTTTCACTTACTAGACAGTCCTCATGTGCATCCATTTTTCTGAAAACTGCATCCTTTTATAATAACCAACCTGGCAAAAATGAATACATTCTGAAGAAATACTTGTGTCCCTCAATGTAATAGACTGTTGAAACAATTGACCTTGGAAACTGGATGTCTCTCCCACTGTCAGGAATCTCATGATGCCAGAAGAAAAAGACTAAAGTCTGACATTAGCCTGAGGGGGAACTTGTCTCCAGAAAGAGATTTCACACAGTTCTATAACTTGTCAGACCACCTTATAGGATGAGACTGAAGCCCAGATAATGATGGCTTGGTTGTTGGCAAGAACACCACCTTCACTGGAACTCTGTAGATGTTCATTTTCCTGGCCCTCTATCTAACCTTTATCTCACAGGACAGGGAAGATGAACTGGAGGGGTCAATGGATCACTGTCCCTCTTCCCAGAGTAGCCACACTGAATAAATACCTGTTTCATATTTCTTTGTCTGTTTTAATTGACCCCAGTCAATTAAATTGTCTCACAGTCATATGGCTGTATGGGATTTCCTTGTTGGCAGTGTGGACAGGTAGACCATTCTCTGTATCCCTCAGGGTGAGGCTTATTTTGCTGCACTAACAGAAAAGCACTACACCTAAGTAGCTTCAAAGGACTGAGGGGTTTCACTTTTGGGCTCACACTTCATATTCCCTGTAGTATGGTAAGAAGGGAGCCCTGGCTTGTCTTGTCTTCACCTAGTTGGTGGACACTCAGTGTTGATCTGTGCTTTGTTATGGCTAGGCGATTTGAATATAAAGTGTCTCCCAAAGACCCGTGTTCTGAAAATTTTATTCCCAGATGATGGACTTTTGGGGATCTATTCTAGAAACTCTCTGATTCAGGGGCCTAGCTTGTCTCAATGAATCATCTAGAATGGGTTTGTGGTGTCCTATCCCTAGTGACTCCCTGCCTGACTCTCTCTTTGTTTCCTGTCCACCATGAGTTAAGTACCTTTTCTGTCGTTAGCTCCTGATACCATGATGTTCTTTCCAAGACAATGAGTTTAAGTGACAATTCGCCAAACTTTCTTCAACTGTGAGCCAAAACAAACCTTTCTAGTCACAGTGGCACACATGTAACTCACCAATACACCCACTCAGAAAGCACGTGCTTTCACATTCACCTCCCATCAGCTGACTAAGTGCAGTCCCATCATGTCCTGAAAAGTGAAGAGAGAAGGTTAATGGGATGCACAGAGCCTGTACCATTTCTCAGGAATTAAAAGTCACAGTAGGCACTGTTAGCCATCTCAGTACTTTCTCTGCCCTGGGGTGACATTCGCTAAAGACTTTACCAGCTTGGGTTACCTCCTTTGCAAGTCCTACCCACACATCCCTTTTAATGAATGAATCTGCTCAAGAGTCCAAAGTAACTTCCTTTCTGTTACCAGATAATTCATCCTAAAATCATTATTTTCAATCAGTATACATTTCTGATCCTGTTGTCAACTCAAGACCCTCTATGTCTTCCATAATTTTCCTATGATACTATTTCTTCCTTATTCCTTGATGTTGTGATCCATTGACTTCTGAGTCACACAGAGGGAGTTTCAAATTGTTTCAAGAGCATTTGTTTGTTTTTTGTCAACTCCTTCCCATAATGGTTTCAGATCAAGTTTTCTCTTATCCCTTACTTAACACACATAGAGTAATGGGACAGATACAAACCTATCAATCCTAGCTGTAAATTCTCATCAATGCCCAAGCAATGTCCTCACCATTTTGAAGGGCATATTTTTATACCTTTATTTTTTAACAGGTCTATTGAGATATGATCAACATATGATCAACCAGAGGGAACTGGAGGTACAGGCAATGCAATGAGAGAAGGGGATTACTGAGAAGAGTATATTAACACATATGTATGAAGATGCCATAATGAAGCCCATTGCTTTGTATGCTAACCTAAAAATTCAATTCATTTAAAGTTTTAATTCTCTCTCTCTCTCTCTCTCTCTCTCTCTCTCTCTCTCTCTCTTTCTGTATGTGTATGTTTGTGTCTGTATGTGTGTGTACATATATGTAAATGGCTCACCCTTGGAGTACAGAAAAGAGCATCAGATGCCCTGGAGCTAGAGTTATAAGTGTTTGTGAGCTGCTTAACCAACATGAGTGCCGGGAACTGAACTCAGTCTTCTGAAAGGATGGGGTAGATTTCATAACTGTTTAGTCAATTCTCCAGTCTCATAAAATAGTAATTTAAAAAGTAAAGTTTACTTTCTCAGCCTAGACACATGGGGGGAGGGCCTAGGCCCTGCCCCAAATGACATGACAGACTTTGAAGACTCCCCATGGAAGGCCTCACCCTCCCTGGGGAGCAGAAAGGAGATTGACTGGAGTTTGGTGGGGTTGCTAGGGGAGTATGGGAGGGTGAAGGAACTGGGATTGACATGAAAAACAACCTTGTTTCAAATTTAAATTAAAAAAGGAAAAATGTAAAGTTAAAATATATACTTTTAAAAGAATACAGTCTTCATAAGTTTTTATAATTGTTCTTACATAAGAAACATGGATAACAATCAAAACTGTGGACATATCCATCACTCCCCAATCTCTCCTCATATCCCCTGGTTAACTTTTGCTTTTGCCTAGAAGACATTTTCCAACCATCCATGCTATCCATTTGGTATCAGCCCTTAGTACCATGTAAGAAAGATGATGTATACATGTCCGTTGATGATCTGAAGGCATCTGGATGTTTGCTAGGCTCAGGTAGCATCATCCAAGGTTGGTGCTTTTGTAGAGGTTCATGTCTAATGCTATGCAACACTCAGATAATGAAATTATAACTAGGTTTCTAGTCCAAAGGTAACAGAGTTAAAGGAACCCCAGTGGATTGTGGGTCTCCTGAGAAGGAGTTCTGGCCAGTAAAGACACTAGTACCTAAGTGATCCAATTCAGTCATGTTTGGGGAAACTGATATGCATATTGTCACTGAAGTACTTTCATTTGACCCCAAACACACACTGTGGTCATTCGCGAATATTTCATTTCTTTTCTTCCTTCCTTCCTTTTTTTCTTTCTTTCTTTCTTCCTTTCATTTTCATATTTTAAATATCAATCCCAGTTCTCGCTCAGTCCCTCCTACTCTCCTCTCCTCTCTCCCACCCTCCCATGCCCCCTGACCACCCTCCCATCCCATCTCCCCCCCAAACTCCACATGTAGGGTGATGCTTTCCTGTAGGGGTCATCTAAATCTGTCAAGTCATTTGGAGTAGGGACTAAGCCCTCCCTCCTGCCTCTAGGTTAAGGGAATATCACTCCATGGGGAACGTGCTCCCAAAGTCCTGTTGTGTACCAGGGATATATCCTGGTTCCTTTCACGAATATTTTCTAAATGCCCACTAAGCATTGGGAATTTTAGTAGGCATTGGGCATTTAGTGTTTGGAAGATCTGAAAAGAATTGGGAGAAATGTTTATTTGTGTAGCTGGAGAGTAAGAAAACACAAAGGTACCCAGGGATGAAAGAAAGGATGGGAAAGATCAGAGGCAGGTTGGATCTGATAATTGGGGGGTGGGAGGGAGTATAGACGTGACTCATAGGAAACACTCTGTAGCCTTACACATTTCATTTTTGTTTTGCTTCTGTTTGGGCAGAATTTGCATTACCCATGGCTTTTCCACTTTGTTTTTTTTCCTGCCCATGCAGCCTTTAGAGCCTATGTTTTACCAATGTGCTGGGAAAGCCAACTTCATCAATTAATTAAGAACTGCTGTCTGGAGCTCTAGGAGGTATCATAGATACAAAGCCATCATCCTAGGATGAAGAGGCATTGCTGTGCTTTTTAATCACAAGGTAACAGAGGGGCTCACTGTCTTTGCCAGACCCTGGGACCCATCTCACAGAAGGACCAACTACTTGGTAAAAGGCAAAAGGAAAATGATTTGGAGAAATCCAGATGCTATCGACCCACACTACACAAGCCCTGCATTATTCAGTGTTGAACACTAATGCATGATGCATGCTATTACCATCAAACTCTTGTTGCAAATAATTCATGCTTAGAACTTTAGAAGATATATTATTAAAATTATCCCAGCAGAATCAGACGGGGCAATTTCTTGGATTTTGATGGAAATGATCAGTTCAAGTCTTTGAAACTTTCTTTAAGTATTTATTTGTGTGTATATTGGGGGGAATGTATATTTTTGTTTATGTGGCTATGTGCATGCCCGTGTTTGTGCAGAGGCAAATGGTCAATGTCAGATGTGTTGTGTGAAAATAGTATATTCACCCCTGATGGAATGTTCATAACATACCAAAGTGCCAATACCACTAAGGTTCAACTTGGTGAACTAATGAATTTGTTGTTGTTGTTGTTGTTATTATTACTTATAGGAATATAAGTGAGGTTGCTTATAAGAACAGAAGTGACTCACAGACAGCAACATAATCAAAGCCCACCCCAGTAAAGAAGATATCTCACAAAAGCATACTTCACAGTCTGCAGGTTGGAGAGTGTTCCTTCCAAGTGACTATGGGCTAAACCTCTTCCAGGCAGATGAGCTGGTATATGATTATTCTAAGCATCTGGACTGGTCTCAGAGTTGTCTTTGCAAGTTGGCTTGTTTAAGAGTGACTCTCAACAGCTTAGTCTGTTAACTCTTGGAGAGAAGAGCCTATTGAAGCTGGTCAGTTTTAGGGACTTGCTGAAGTTGTTTTGAGCTATTTGCCTTCCTACTTTAAGAGTTTGTTTCCTGGCAGAATGGAATGTTTCACTATCAAGGAAATTGTTATAAGACAGATGTCTTTGAGATAGAACCATAGCAAAAGCTCATTACTTTGTTTAGACCGGCTAGCCACAGAGATCTAGAGATACTCATGCACCCTAGTACTGGGATTATTTACACTGCCATGCCTAACTTTTGACATGGATTTGATCATTCTTGGAATATGAATTCAGGTTTTCAAGTGTGATAAACACTTTACTAACTGGGCCATTTCCCCAACCCTATCTTCCAACAGTTATGTCTCAATAGGGAGAGACTTATAGTAAGCAAAAATTTGACCTTAAATTTGAAAAAGAACAGTTTTAAATCCAGTGGTTTCTTGGGAGTTCAATGTAACTTGAACTCGATACTCTATCAAAGAAAAAAGTGCTCCAACTCTTTTTAATGAGGTTTTGGATCCAATGCTATGGTTTCAACATAATTCAAAATTAGTACTCTATTAAAGAAGAAAAGTATTATTTAGTTAATGGATTTTTAAATTTGCTTGGTAGCTTCAATAAAATGTCAGTTTTATACAAAATCATAGTAAAATTTGAAACTAACAATTCATATCAATGAGATATGGGCCTTTGATTCACCCCATATTCTTTCATATTCTACAGTGAACAACACAACCCATACTACAAGGAATTAATCAGTCTTAAACACTAGTGTTCTGGATCTCAGAAATAATTGTTTAGGATGGAACATGCCCCTCATTTGTAAAACTGGTCAACTTTTGATTGCTCTGGGTTTCTAGATAATGTGCACTTTTCCAGAATGGTGTGTCTTTGTGTCATGTGCTGGACACAAGCAGATATTCTTGAATGAGCATGACTTGTTACCTGATCTTGGATCAGTTCTCACAGAAACAGACATGTGCATCTGACCACTTTGTAATGGGTCGTGTGTTTTACAATAGCTCATGTAGTGTCATGTGTTGGTGAACTAAACCACATCAGAAAAGAGTTAAGTTGTCATAAAGAATTAGGCTTAGGATTATGTGGCACTTGCAATGAAGACAATGTGTTTGGACCCAACTCTGTATATGGACCAAGATTATTTCATCTTATTTTGCTTTGCTTTCATGTCTTCACTAAAACAAGGAGAAATCTTTTCTCATACTCAAGTACAGCCAAATGAAGCACCCATAAGGAAAGACTGTACCTTCCATCAAGTGGAGGTATATGCATTCTGGTGAAATCTGAGTGCTGCCCTGGACTCTAAACCATTAATCAAGGCTGGAGGGATGATATGGGCTCTAAATTCCTTGCTGCATGGGAACCAGAGTTCTAGCCCCAACACCAATGATAATCTTGGCTTGATTAAACTCCTTTGGAATCCCAGTGCTGAGAAGGCTCAGACAAGTGTTCTAGTCAGCCCAATTTAACTGGTGATCCCAGGGACTAAGGAGAATGTGTCTCAGAAAGAAAGGTGGATAGTGCTTGAGGAGTAACAGAGGTTATTCTTTTCTTCCATGCATGCACAAGTGTGCAAACACACACAAACACACACACAGACAGACACACACACACACACACACACACACACACACACACACACACACCATTCCTCTCTCCATCTAGGAGTAATGGCCATGAAATGGCTGCAACAGACAACCTAGCAAAAGACAAAAGACCCACCTAGGTCAAGAATTGGAAGTCTCACTTGAAGCCCTATGTAAATGAAATTCCTTCTATCTTCTGCTTCTTAGCCTTAACCTCTGCAGCATAGACCTTTCATCTGTTCCTACTCTCCTGAAAGAAGGCCAGGAAGATTTTGTGGCAAGCTATTTGTGCCATTGCTGGACAGCAGGGAAGTGAAGTGGACCACTCCTCTTACAAGCCTCTAAGAAAAACTTGGGCAAGGCAGAATGGTTGTGAGGAAGAATATAGAAGATACATCTGGAAGAAATGCTGCCACCACACACAGACACACATACACGCACATGCACAGGAACCCATGCAGGAAATGTCATTAGTTGGAGCAGCTGAGAGACATCAAGGTTTTTAGTAAGTGAAGAACTCAGTCCTCTGAATGACATTGGAATGAGCATTATTACCTACATCTTCTTTCCAAATCACCTCTAGAAGAGCTTCTCTCCAAATCAGATTGCATGGCTTTCTTCACCCAGTAGAAACCCACAGTTGGCATAAATGTAACCAATGTTTTATTCAACAACAGAAAGCTCAGTGTGATAAATTCTGGATTAAATCATTGCTGGAGCTTGTAGCTTAGAAAATATTAAAATGTTTATTCCAAGGAGAGCTAGTCATTCTTGGTTTATTGTATGATTTGAACTCTCCAACATCTGAAGCCCAGAGTAAAGAGTGTTCAGATGAGGGACTCTTTTGTGACAGAGGAAACATTTGAAATATCCACAGAGCAGAACATGGAGACTCAAACTTAAGCCATGTAGTCCTAATCTATGGCTTTTGATCTGGAGCCATCTCATTCATTATTCCATCCTGTTCATCTCTATTTGTTGTGTGGTAACAAACAAGGAGGCCCTGAGTTAAAGCAACAGACATGACGGACTTGGTCATCCATGCTGCTTCATGTCAGATGGAAGGGTGTTATGGTTGGAAGCTGAACTATTCAGCTGATGACTTTATGTCTTGTCAGTACATTTATCTAAAACAATATAATACAAGGTAGAACTGATGTGAAGGTCCAAGACCTTTAACCTACTCTTTTGGACTTAAAGATAAAAAAATTTAGATGGTGAAGCTGAAATCTTGGAGTTAAATGTCTTGACCAAGACATTTCCCACTTTATCACACTGACAAGAGGAAGTTATATAGCCCTTAGCTCAATAAGTCAGCCCATTATACATTCTCTCTTTCTCTATGTCTCTGTCTCCCTCTCTCCCCCTTTTCCTCCTTCCTTTCTTCACTAGAAAGTACTTTGAAAACACTCTAAATCACCTCTTGAAGAATGCAGAATCCTATTTACAGATAACCCTCTGGTGAGGCTGGCTTGAGTTTTTAATCAGGAACAAAAAAAAAAAAAAAAAAAAAAAAAAAAAAAAAGACAACTTTTTAGATGTCTTGTGGGCAACTGGGACCAATTATATAAATTATCAGAGTTATTTTTGTTGCATCATCATGTGCTCCAAAAGACTCACCAAGGCTAGAACACCCTGTCCACAGAACCCTAGTATTAACTTGATGAATGGGATAAAGTCTGCAGAAATGAAACTGCTTAATTCCCTGGAGCTATTGTGAAGTTTGTGTTCATTAGAGCTTTTAGCTCAGCATTAAGATATCTTGAACTGAAGATACAAGTGGCCATGCTAAATCAGTCTTATTAAGTGATCAGGACCATCCTAAATTCAACACCATATATACTCTTTAACATTTCTTGATTAACCAAGAAAATATCTCAATTAAATAGTAACTTCTCCAAGGCTGCATCAATGTATCCAGCAGCAGTGGCATGGAAGGCTTGCTTTTCATTCAATAGTAGCCCTGCTACCATTTTCATTTCCTTAACATAGTATTGGAGAAGAAATCCTTCTCTGGGGACATCATAGCAACCTAGGACAACATACTTTCTACCCTCAAAATGCTTATATTCTATAAGATTGACTGTGTTTTAAGTCTAGCCCTTCTAAGCAGAATCCATTATGCATTTGTTGAATGAATGAATCAAAGAGCAATAAAAGGAGGCTGGAAGTAACATCATTACTTATCTCTTGACAAATACGTCTTCTAGAATTGGACCACAGCCGCACTGAGACTAGCCTATACGGATTTTCAGAATCCAGATAAATAATTCAATCCGTCTCTGCCCAGACAATTTATCAATGGGAAAAGAGGCTTTAAAACATTTGCTTTGGGGAGATAGGCTAGCCCTTTACATTGAGGCGCTGGCAGACAGAGGAAACTCCTTGGTTTAGCATCATTAAAGAGGATGTAGTCTGCCCTTTGCTGGATTCCTCAGGTCTGATCAGAAGAGCAACTGACTGCCTCCGTGAAGAACACCAGTTTAATGTTGGCCTATGTGGTAGCCATACTGGCAGGAGGGGAGATTTTCTGAAGAGACATTATGTTCCCATCCTTACCTTTAGCTATCAGATTATTGAAACACTGGACCTACAAGAATGGGATTTCCACTAGGAGTCTTGTTCTGGGAACTCAGTACCAGAGGAAGAACTTGTCTCATGGAGTGAGATTTCACACAGGTGCCACACCTTGACAACCACCACCATGAAGAAGAGACTGAAGAGACTGAAACCTTAACTACACCTCAACCAGGACTGCTTAGCCTTGCTGCTATCTATACAACATCTTAGAACACTGAAGATGGACTCGGAAGATGATATCATTGCATCTTTTTTTTTTTAACCTTTTTCTAATGTGGCCATATTGCATAACTCTCTCCTCTCTTCTTTTTTACTGAGAATTGAGGTATTTAGGAATGGTGCCCCAAATTAGACTGTTAGTGCCATCACTGCCTAGTATATGACCTTAACAACACCAGTAGCAATTGGGTATGCATGAGCTGTGGGCTGGTGGTGCTCTTAGTTCTTGCTAACAGACTGTAAGTTTGTTTGAGCCAGGGCTATGACCAGTCTTATGGAAGATACTGTCAGGCCCAGATCATGGATACCAGCCACTGTTCATGTTAGTTCCATATAGGTGGCAACTGCTAGAGACTGTGGGAAGGCATTTCTTGTAAAGGTCAACGGAGAAGGTTAAGATGAGACAGTTTCTATATTTCCACAAATCAACTTCTTGTGTTGAATGAGATGAAATCCAGCAGGCTGTTTGAAGCCAATAGGCAAGGGCCAAGAGAAATTCAGGCCTGGAAAGCACTGGCTCCTTGACTCTGGGATTTCAACCTTGGCATGATGACATCTGGGGCCAGGTGACTCTTTATTGTGGAAAGCTGTGTTCTTTTTAGTGGCATGTTTTACAGTGTCCTTGTCTTTGACCCACCAGTTAGCAACAGTTGAATATATGTCTCACAGTTACAACAACCAACCAAAATGTTGCCCAGACATTGCAAAATGTCCCTTGGGACTGGAGGAAAGAGTGTCATCACTTTGAAAAGGACTAAATTAGACTAACACGGGAGGACATTAGATGCTCATTTGTTTGAAGCTGTGGAATCATGTCTTGTGTTACTTGTGGATGAAAGCATTCCTCCTCCATGTACAGCAGACACATGGCTAGCACGTGTATAGGATCTTACTGCTGCCACGACAGGGTGGTGATGATGGTGCTTTCCACACAACACTGCCTGTTTTCCCTGCAGAGGCAGCTCACTGTTTCTACAAAGGACCTAAGGGCACCTTAGACAGCCTCCTCCAACAAGGTCTATCTTTCTGCTGTCTGTGTATTCTATAGTCTATGCACATGGGTGTTTGTGATTGCATAAGCTTACGTATGTGTATGTACATGTGTATGTATGTGGAAGTGAGAGGTCAATCTTAGATGTCATCCTCAGGAACACTATACATCTCTTTTAAGACAGATTCTCATATTGGCATGGAGCTCATAATTTGTTAGTATGGCTAATCAATGAGACCCAGTAATTCTCTTGTTTCTGCCTGCCTAGTCCTCAGAATACATGCAGGCACCACCACCCATGGCATTTTTTACAAGGGTTCTGAAGATTTTGGGGGGCTTACAAAGCAGGTATTTATCCATTCAGCTCTTTGCATTCTATTCATATCTGGGATAAATTTTAGGACAGTGTCTCTTGCTCATCATGACTAGCTTGACTATATGAGCATAGATTCTAGTAACTGGTAGCTAAGAATATTGCCTCTCTAGTCAAATTTCCTAGGTCCCAGTTCTGATTTCAGAGGTGAGACAAGTGATCTTGGGAGAGTGATTCCATACTCTCTGAGACTGTAAAGTAGCATGTTATCTCTATCTGCCCCCAACTCCACCAAAAGGATCCAATGCCTTAATCCTTGAACGCTCTCATTTTTTAAAGCGAGACAGCAAAGGGGGTGGATTGTGATTCTATCATTGAGTTTCTCATGGGCATAAATTGAAAAAGAGAAAATGCATCGAAATGGTGAAGCACTGAACTTCAAGATGTTTGTGGGGCATTCTTCTTTCAGGCAGAAATTTTCCATTTCTGGTGAAGACGACACGGGAATCAGTAGAAATGGCATTTATATTTTGTGCTACCAATACCAAACCACAGATTTATGTCTGGAGGTTATTTTATTTACAAAATATTTTGGCTTTGTCATATAGCCACGATACAGAAAAATTAGTGAATGTCTCTGAAGACATCCTTTAGCTTCCAGTGTGAACATCTTTGGGTAGCAGCTGGTCATTCATTACAGATATAAAGACATCCTGGAATTGAGATGCTCTGAGTCAAGTGCTCATTTATTTCTGCTGTGTAGTGTAAGGATACACTTCCTTCTATGTAACTCCCATTTCTCCTGGTGCCCTGGAAGACCATGTTCTCTTGAACTCTTTTTTCAGAAAATAAATCACAGCCCAAGAGAGTAGAGCACCTCAAAATCACATTTAGGATGCTAGATGTGTTTGGGTCTTCAAGAAACAATTTGTTGTGCTTGTGAGCTTCATATCCCTCTCTCAACTTGGTATCTCCATCTTCATTATAACAAATCCCAGTCTGTACTCTTTCAAAACAGCTACAGCCCACAATGAGCGATTCCTGCAGAGATAATACAAACCATTGGTCATGTCTCTAGGCAGTGAGGTATCTTAAGCAAGCCAGCGTGCTTTTCTCATCTTTCTCTTGCCCTGGCTACAAGAGTCAGAGTGGAAGGACTAATAGCTGAAGTTTGTAATAATTACAACCTGGACTCTGCCATCATGTTGGTATGACCTGAGTGTTAAAAATGGGATTTCTTAATTTGAATTATTGATCAGTATGTTCACTCAGGCGGCCATTCTCCTCTTCAAATAGGCAGTAGATCTCAGCTGACAAGGATTTGTGCTTTGAAAAATATCTGCAAACTCTGGAGCTTCAAATAGAGTCCTGGGCATTCTCTCTCAAGTCGAGAGCTGCCTTCCTAACACATCCATCATAGAAGATAAATAAAACCCAGCATTTAAGATATCCGGATGGAAGTAGATGTTCTCTAAGACTGTAAACAGCTTTACAGGGGTGTTCTAGGACAAGACTTCAGAACTTTAATGTGTACAGGAATCACCTAATGATCTGGTTAAAAGGTAGATGTGTCTGCAGAGGGTCTGGGGAGGCTTGAGAATCTGTTTTAAGGCACTCCCTGGTGATGTCAATACTAGTAGTCATGGTAGTTCCTGTGAGGTGTTTAGTAGCAACAAACTTGACTCTGGCATTAATAACACAACTTCTACCCAAATCCAGCACATTCTCTCTTGCCTGGATAATAAGTTAGGATCATGGTATCCTATTCTAGAATGTTCTAATGCAGTCATAAGTCCTTGAGAATATTCTGTTGAGGAAGCCAACACATGCTCGGCCAACTCTTGTTTCAAGAAATGAACTGAAGTATGACCTCTATGGATTAAGAAGTCTATGGATTGAACTCAGGTCCTCTGGAAGAACAATATGTGCTTTTAAATGCTGTTCCATTTCTCCAGCCCAGAAATTAATACTTTTGAATAGTCTTTGTAACAATGGAAGGCCAATAAAGTATGATATTATATTTGAGTATGATATTATATTTAAGTAGGTGACTAAAATTGTACAGTTAAACACAAGAGTTAAAAAGATTTTAGAGGAAAGTGGAAGCCATGAAACCAAATAACATTATTTTGGTGTGTGTGTTTGTGTGTGAATGCATGTGCATGCATAAAATTGACACATCAAAACTAAAAGAAAAAATACTAAAGCAAAAGAAAAGACATATATCAATAATAGAATTATGTCTTAGATACGCTTCAAGACTGTTATCCTAAATTAAAGTAATAAGGTCACTGATAGTCTTAAAGTGATAACAAGGGACAAGGGATAAAGCAAATGAGACACATATGAGGCAGTTGCTATGTCTAAAACAGCAAGTGTTGAGTGAAATAAATAAACTGAGGGAGGGGCTAAAGCTATGAATTGAGAACTTGGATCACCCCAAGAAAATCTGATAGAAGTTATTTGATATTCAGATGCACACTTGCATGGTTCTCCAGTTGTCAGGAAAAGTGTGAATCTCGTTATAGTTCAGCTCATTTATCTGTAAATAGAAAAAACAATATTAGACTGGTTCCAGACTTCATTTCATCAGTGATTCCATGCTAGAAGACCATGTAGAAAGTACCCCAAGGGGAAGAAAATAGGATGCCTGAAATTTGGAACCAGCCACATGATCACTCAAGTAGAAATATAGCAGACAGATTATATTCTATGGTGCAAGAATTTGAGAACTCTACTTCTACAGCTGACTGGACAGTTCCATTTCACTGGGAAATTCAGAGAGGAGCATGTTGGTTATTTCATATATATTTTTCTCCTTTTCATGTGTATATGTGTGTGAGATGCATGCATTTGTGTATGTGCACATTTGTGGATATATGTACATGTGGAGGCCTGAAGTTGATGTTGAGAATCTTCCTCAATCACTCTTCCAGATAATTCTTTTGCTATAGAGTCTCTCAATCAAACTCAGAGCTAGTAGATATGGATAGTGTCTCTAGCCAGTTTGCCTAGAAAACCTGTCTCTGCCTTTGAGACTAGAATTACAGGTTGGCTACTATACCCACAGGCATTTACATGGGTTCTGGGGACTGGAATTCTAGTCCACCTACTTGTATTGAGCCATGATCCTGGCCCTAATATATTTTTTTTGAAAAATATATATATGACTTCTCTTTCCACTTATGACAAAGTTATCTTGGTCCAGATGAAGAATAAAACACACAAAAATGTCTGTTTTCCTGAACAGAGGTGTCTTGTGCTGGCCACATGGGAGTTGTTTCAGCCTACCTTTCATATAACTGGCTTAGTAGAGTGGGCCTGTTAGTTATTAATCACAGGGTTTCTACATCAGGGTGCTTAGGTTGATTATTAGACATAGTTATATGCAGAACACAAGACTATGCTTCGACTCTAGCCTTGATGTCCTTCTTTAGACTTCTCCTCATCAAAACCATTAATTCCACTACACACTTGCAGGCTGGGCACTCTGTGTCCTTACTACAGACATGTATACCCAAGAAATAATGTGTTAAGACAGTGACAAGCAGGTATTGTCTGCTACATGATAAAGCTTATGATATATATATATATATATGTGTGTGTGTGTGTGTGTGTGTGTGTGTGTGTGTAGAGAGAGATGTATAAAGTAGCCATGCATTACAACTAATGATGCTTAAATTATTATTAATTTTTAATAATACATTAACAAATAATGATGGTAAATGGTGTGAAATCAAATGCTGAGAGGAATAGAGGTACATGGAAAAGTATGTCCAAGAAGGGTCCAGAATGTTCCCAAAAGGTAGTGATGCTAATGTGGGGCTACAAAAATACATATGATAAATGGTGATTGCTCCTCCAAAGAACTAAGGCAATGATGATTTTTGTTTTAGAAAGAGGAATAGTATGGGTGAACCTCTTGAGTTAGTTATTAGCTCACCAATCCATGCATCTGAACAATGACTGGTTTAAGTGACTTAAGGGAAGATGGGGGAAGGCATCAGAGGCTCCTGAACATGGAGTGACATAACACCATGAGACCTGTAATGTCTTGGCAAGGAGCTAGAGTCACTGTCTTGGGCAGCTACCATCTCTGCAGTATGATGGTATGGACTCCCCAAGGAAGCTGTTGCATTAACCTTCTGGCTGGAATATGGCTGGTGACCCCTCCCAACAATCCCTTCCAACAGATATTTCTTACCAAACTAGGCTGCTGTTGCCAAAAGGCTTATTCCGTAGTTGTGACACACTCCATAACTGACCTTTCCAGGAATATACTTCTCCAGTCAGACATATGCATTTACCAAGCAAGGTCTTGGTTTTTTCATAATTGGCTTTTCTGAGTTCTCAGAAAGCTTTTGTTTTCCTCTGAAATTTAAAAGCTCTTGAAATTTGTTAAGGCAAGAACAGACACAAGACAGTTCACCTGATTTAGTACTGTGCAGAAATTAATGTTAACATTCCTGCTACTTGGTAGCTGTAGAACTGTTGGCATGACTTTTAATTTCATCATGCTTCCCTCCTTCCTTCCCTTCCTTCCCTTCCTTCTTTCCTCTTTCCATTATTTTCTCATTCCCTTCCTCTCTTCTTGCTTCCTTTTTTAGTTCCTTCTTTGCCTATTTCCTTCTCTTTCTCCTTCTCACCCTGCTACAGCCCCAGTCTCTGTCTCTTGTTGTTTCTATGAAGCCTGGTTTGGTCTTAAATTCACCATCTTTCCAAATGCTGGTATTGCAAGCATGAGCCATCATACTCAATCTACTTCTTACTGCTTAAAAGTAAAAGGCTTTATTTGATTCTACACAAGGGAGAAGAAGACCAGTAAGGGCCTTTGCTGGGTGGTCCTGAGGATTTGAATAAACAGTGTATAGAGAATGCTTGGCCAACATTCAGCCCTATGCCTGTCCCATTGTGAACAGTACCTGCTGCCTCATTGTGATGGGGGCTGTGAGTTAACTTAAAGATGAGGTTGTACACTATCACTTTAGAAAGAGAGCTGGTCATCCCCTTCATTCTCTGCCTAACACCCTAATGATGGCCAAGGCTGACACACATCTGCCATGTGGACCCCCGAGATCTATTTCCCTCTCAGACATTTCTTTTTTCTCAAAGAAGGGAAAATTTTATGCATGTTGTTCTGGTCCACGTATGTCTTTGGTGACCCACTCATTCCATAAGCATGATTCATCAATGACTTCAAGTAACCCAGTTCTTTGTATGTAGCATACAGCTGTGAAAGATGCTTGTGTCAGGATAGCATCCAGGGAAGGCACAGATGGAAAACACAGGCTCACAAATTGCCAGGGACTGTGGGCAAAGCTCTTATGGGTTTTCCAAAACCTTGGCAGACTCCAGAGGAATGGATTTTTACTGCACTTTGGAGAGTAAGACTCTGATGTAGATCCCATTAAAAACCTTAATGTGAGCTCTCAGGTGTGATTGGCTAGATTCCCTCATGTTATTAGGAACTGGTACTGCTATTGGTGGCTGTTAGTAGTTTATACTAACTGAACACAAATCCCGAGTTTTCTGAACAATATTATAGGATTCATGGCTCTTATTCCCAACACATTAATTTCAATAGCAAGCATTATTTCTTAAGTACACACTCTAGGCCAGGCCCTGATAATGCCTGGGTGTTACTGCAGGCAAGACTATCAACTGAGTTCCTCCAGTTTCGACTGTGGTTGGAGAGGCAGACATGAAAGCACCAATCACACCAATTCCTACATAATTAAACTTTCGGTAAGTACCATGCTGAACATGAGAAGGGGCTTTAAGCACAAATAACAGAGAAACCCAATCTAGTTCACAGGCTTGGAGTCAAGGAGAGAGTTCAAGGAGCCAGAGGGAAACCCAGTCCAAATGGAAGAGTAGGAGTCAGGCAGGTGAAGAGGGAGCAGACTATAATTGAGAGAGAGTGGTTATTGACACCTCAGTAGTGGGGGATTGCAGAGACAGTGCTAGTAAGTTTGAAGCTTGAAGGAAAAGTTGGCTGATGTGAGAAGCAAGACTGGAGAAGTAGGGCATGCTCAAGGAAAGAGAACCTGCTGAAGATGAGGTCTAGTAACTAACAAGAAAATGTCTGACCTCATGGCTAACTCGTGATTGTTTATTCTATGAACTATATTTAGGTGACAGACCTCATAGCTAATATGTCTGTGTTTAGAGACATACTTTACCTTTCCCAGGTGACTCACCCATACATTTACCCATCTATTTAACTATTCACCCATTCCCCCATCATCAAACCATCACTCCCATATGCCCCTTTATCCACCCACCTACCTAGTTCTCCATCATACATCAATATATCCATCCATTCTGTTTTTACATCTATCCACCCAGTCACCTATTTATCCACCCATCCATCTGCCAAGGCACGCATTCATCCGTCTGTCCACATATCTACCCTTCTACTTACTCTTCCATCCATGTGTTCCTTCATCTGCTATCCAGCCTTTCCACCCACATGTTCAGTCAGTCAATCTATCTATCCATCTACTCATCCATCTATCAGACACCCATCCCTCCATCCAGATCTATAAGTATTCATCTATCTATCCATCCACATATCCATTCTCTGTTGTTCTATCAATGCATTTCTTCTGCATGCACATACTGAATATTTATTCCATTCTCCAGAACAGTATTTTACTGAATGAATCGTGAAGCATTGTGGTGACTAGGACATCACCCCTTCCTTCAAGAGGCTTCCAAGCAAGTAAGCAGGACAAATAGGAAAAGATAACACAATGAGCTCTGGGCTGGGATGGGTGTGTGTACCTATTGGGTATTAACAGAGCTTAAAGAAATAGAGTACAGTCAGAAACAGATAGTGCTGAGTCAGACAGTGAAGAAGGCATGGGACCAAAATATGGCATGAAGTGCCAGGAGAAAATGATACAGAGATGGAAGTAATTGGTTTCCAGCGTGGGTGCGTCAGGGGCTGAGTGAGATGAAATGAAGGGATAACATTGAAGATGTAAGTGGGAATTTTGTGATGTATAACTCAAGATTTGACTTGGGTATTTTGACTTGATCACTCTCCCTTTTCTTTGTACCTTTTCATGGTAATGGGTGACTAGTTTGTTGGATTTTTAACAGAGGAAGTGTCTAGGTAAGGGCTCATCTAGTTTGATAAGTTTGCATTGTGGCAGAAGGCATTAGATAAAGATAATGGAAGAAATGGAATTATGTTAACGAAGTGCTCACTGTGTCAGACACTTGGGCAGGTTCTTTTGAATCTCATGCTCTCCTGAGAAGAGTTAGTACTTAAGGAAGCTTGTGCCTGAAAGCTGAAGGTCAGTGAGGAGGCCACACAGCTGGGAAGGTGAGAAGCCTGGGCGTAGGTCCAGGTCTGCCTGCCTGTGCCACCATTGCCTTAGAGCATGCCTCTGTTCTGTCTCCCCAAACCAGTCATTTCCAATTGTGTGGACTAGTGATTTCCAGGCCTGACTCCAGGAAACCCCAAATTATCCAATTATCACAGGGGAGAAAGCAGCACTGCCAAGACTTCTTTCAAAGCAACTTAGTCTTCAGGAGTTTGCAAGGGGAGAGTATAGAGAAATAGCTTACATACAAAGTCTATACAAAAGATTGGCTATGGTACTTCAAGTACAGTGGCAGATAATTTAGCTTCTTTTATTAGATTGGCATTACTTTATTAGATAGGCATAGATCCCCATTTTATATAGGAGGCTTTCTTAGGGTTTCTATTGCTGAGAAGAGATGCCATGACCCTGGCAATTCTTATAAGGAAAACATTTAACTGAGGTGGCTTACTCAAAGTTCAGAGATTCAGTCTACTATTATCATGATGGGGGCATGACAGGGAGCATTGTGACATGCAGGCATGGTGCTGGCTACATCTTGCAACAGGAAAGACCATGACATTATGTGAAGCTTAAGAAAAAGAGACCTAAAAGCCAGCTCCCACAGTGACATACTTCCTCCAAGGAAGTCACACCTTCTAGTAGTGCCACTCTTTATGAGTTTATGGGAGCCAATTACTCTCAAACTAGCACAGGGTCCATGAAAACCTAAATCAATTACTTTACCCATGATGCTCATTAATTGGTGGAGTCAAGGTTTGAACCCATTCATATTGTCTGCTAAGTCATGATAAGTCATCCATAGTCCACTGGGTGATGGATTTGGGGTCCGATTTGAAGTGGCAATTTCTCTATGTACACACTGGGTGGTAGATTTGGGATTTAAATAAAGGCTCACCAATGATGCATACTAGCACTGGAGAGTGAAGTTGGAACCCAGGTAGTCAACACTAAGCAGTCATTCTGAGTTATGTGACCACAGTCCACAGTCACCTACACCAATGCCAACCCCTCCCCTCAAAACAGAATGCTGGGGAGGGACATGAGTGCTTTTACAAGACGGCATGACCCATGGGGTGGAGAGATATTTCAACCATTAAGAACTAAGCTTACAACCAAAAAGATGGCATAAACTATAGAGTGCTTCAAAGGGACTGAGAAATTACAACATCCCTGTATATCCTGTGTACTCTAGAACAGTCAGGACCACAACATCCCTGTATACCCTGGGTGCTCTAGAACATCCAGGACCAAGAACCTCAGAAACACAGCTGCCCATGCTGTGGACCCTGAATGGCTGAAGTTCCCCTGATCATCTTTATAATGGGAATTCTCCTCTCCTTTCTGTTAAAATTATTTCTTTTTCATCTTTACTATAGAAGAAAAGGGTCCTGAACAAGCTCTGGTGGAGCTCACTTCAATTTGTCGTGTATTTTCCGAGCTTGAAGATCTCCAGTGTTATGCTAAGTGACAGATACGCCTGTCTTCTCTCCTTCCCCCTTTCTTTCTCCCATTTTTCTCTTTGTGTGCAATTTATGTAGAACATCTGGTTTTAAAAGTGTTGCAATTTTAAAACATATTAGAATGCTCATGGGCTTCGAATATCAACAGCTGTCTATTGCGGTGAACCACATGTCTGGAAGACGGACCCTCAAACCGAGTTCTTAAATAAACACAAAGCATCCACAGCACATGACTCCAAGCAGCAGCCATTTGTAAACTGAATATTTACACTGGATGAAGTGGGGATGATTGCTTTCTTAGTCTGATTGTCGAAGCAGGGAGGAGATGTTTTCAACCCTGGATTTCTCTGGAGGACCCAGGGGCCTGACTCAGATGGGTGTTTTTGTCCACTGTGACTTCATGCCCCTGCTGTTTCTCTCTCTCTCTCCTCCTTTTCTCCCTCCCTCTTTCCCTGTCTCCCTTTCTCCTATCTTTCTTTCTCTTCTTCCCATCTCTTTCATTACTTTTTTGTTTTACTTGCTTTTCTCTCTTCCTCTTTTCTTGTGTATTTTGTGTGGGAAACACATATGAGTGGGCTTGAGTATGGGGACCCACGGCAGAAGTTGGGAATCTTCATTGAGCGTTCTTCTACCTCATTCCTTGTGGCAGGGTTTCACAATCAATCCCAAAGCTAGTTGATATGCTAGTCTCACTTGCTCCAGAGGCTCTAATCCCCTCCTTTCAAGGCGGGAATTGCAGAGATTCTACCATGCCTGACATTTATGTGGGTTCTGGGTATTTGAACTCCTGTCTTTAAGTTTGTACAGCACATATTTTAAGAGTTGAAACATCCACCTCCCAAGCTCCTTTCTGCTATATTATTTCTACTTTATAAGGACTCCAGAAAATTAAGTGGCACCTGGAAAGTCTTTTGCTTCCCTGACTGATTCCTGACGTGAATTCTCTTTGTACACATGGTTTATACATACATGGGTGTATGTGTATCTGAGAGTTTGTGTGTGCATCTATGTATGTAAACTTCCTATAGTTTTTCTTATGCAGGCACTGTTCCATGCATTCAGTGAAGTTATGTTTCTAATAATTCATGGCATAAACATTGTTAGCATTCCCAGGTAAGCTGGGAATGCTAGGTACATCACTGAAACAGAATCACAGCCTGTACCTGGCAGTATGCTAATATCCTGCATTACATAGGCTATGGAACTCCTTCTGAGAGGATGGTTAGGAGACTTTGGACATCAAAGAGATCTTGTATTTGCTAAACAGAATTAGGATTTGTCATTCCACAGACCCTTAAGGACTCAACGGTGGGAAAATTATAAAAGAATCTTGGAGAAATTTCCTCAACTTTTGACACTGTGAGTTTGGGGATACAAAAAGCTTCAGAGTAGGAGTAGAATTATCTGATGAATTTTCTGGTAAAAATAATTTTCATGGAATTTCTGTCAACATAAATACAGATACTCAGTACTCTTCTACTTTATGATGGTCTATCAATGAAATGAGACAGAACAGGGCCAGTATCACAAGGAAATACAAAAGTAGGAGGGGGTTAACTGCAAGAAAGGGGGTTCACAGGAGTGGTAAGGAGATGGAGAGAGAGATAGAAGGGCATTGAGAGGGGGGAAGAAGAGAGAATAACAGGGGATAACTAGAATTATAGTATACAAGTATGAAATTATCAAAAATTTAAAAACACTAAAATTAAAACAACAAATAGGAACAATGAGAAAAATTGACTTGTAAACCCCTCAGAAATTTCCAGAGGTATGATAAAGCCGAATGTAAAAGAAAGCAAGTACAAGGACTTGAAATAAGCCCAGCAAAGGAGTTTTCTGCCACAGGGACACTTGACTAAAAACAAGCCACACTGAAGGGCTGCTTTTGTATTAAAAGAACAATGGAGAGGAAACAAGGGCAGATGCTAGAGGATTAGTTTTGTGTTCATATTTCCAAATCTTATAATGTATTGGTGGCTGCATCAGTTGTAAAATCAGTGGCTCCAGATTCCTTTGTGTTGCCTCTTCGATTTCATGCTATCAGCCTCCCGTCCCTGACCCTCCCCTGGCCCTATCTGTCTTTCCTCCTTCTAAGCTGTTTGGGGTCCTAGTGTTTATGAGCTTTCTAAACCTGATAAGAATTGTGAAAGAAGGCTGGTAACAAAAAGGGCTCCACAAAAGCTGCCCGCGGGTCCTTTCCCTTGGCATTGTCTCTGTGGTACAGTTAGATGGTGATGACAGATTGTGATAATATTATCAAAAAAGGGAAGAAAAAAATATGGCCTCATTACTCAGTATGCTGCAAACTCACTTTTCTTTCATTATTTTTATTTTTTTTAAATAGCAGGGGCTAAAGCTTCCAATTTCCTCAGGCCTAACCCGGCCTTTTTAATTTTTTTTTCCTAGGTGGTTATGAGTTCCAAGCTCAATTCTGAATTTGCATTTACATAATATAATTTTTACCATCAATTAATTGATCACATTTAAATTCCTAAAAGGATCCCATGAGTAATAACTACCCCCCGGGTGCTATAAAAACTTAATTTCCCAACACAAAGGCCACTTTGACTTTCAAACAGCTGAGTTGAATTTCCCATTTAAGTCAAAGTGGAAATAAGAACTAAAAGTTTACTTCTTAAATTTTTATTTGTTTTTTTTTTCCTTTCTTCAAATGACTAGCCCAAGGGCTAGGGAATGCGTCTTGTTTGATAGAGTGCTTGGCTGGCCTGTAGAAAGTCCTGCTTCCACTCTCAGCAGCTTAGAAACCCAGGCATGGTGGTGTACACTTATCCCAACATTCAGGAGTTGGATGGAGGTAGATCATGAGTTCAATGTCATCCTCAACTACATAGCAGGTTAAAGGCTAGCTTTGACTACAAGTTACCCTACTCAAGAAAGAGGAAAAAAAAATAGTCAAGTTGAAGCTGATTCCAGAGTCACATAGGGATAAAGAATAGAAGTTAAACTCAAGGTGTGTGGCCAGTAAAACAAAAAGGAGCATCCAATGGAAAGACCTGCCCCTGGAAGATTCTGTGTCTTGACTGGGTCCATTGCGAATATTGCTGTATCAGGACAATTTTCTTCTTGCATATCCAATGGCCATTCTTCCATAGATGCATTGAAACTAGTCAGGTGACCAAGATAACCCAGCATGTAGATACTTAGATCTTATCATACAATGAACCTGGTGGTATTCAATAAGTAATTGGTACAGCATGATGAACTGGAGAGGATGCAATTTGGAATGTGAAGCTCTGGCTTAGATACTCTTGTTTACCATTAACTGGCTGAGTACCTCAGCCAGGTCACTTAACTGATCCCAAAAAGCCTATGCCAGTCTTAGATGTTCCCATAAAGAGTTTCAGCTGTGGAAGTGAGAGTGTTTGTGAAGCCTGGGGCATAAGGAGAGGTGAGTGTTCTGGAGGCAGGCATATGCATTGGGGAGATGCTTTATTGTGATCACCTGTTAAGATTTTTCCCCACGTGAGGGTAACAAGAAAGCACATGCTCCTGTGTTCTTGCATCCTCTTCAAGTTACTTTGACTGATCATTTCAACCCTGGTTGTAAATAAGAGGTCACAAATGGCTCAGTTACTTACTCACAGACAGGACAAACCAGCACTTGTTATAACCAAAGAAACAAATTAGTAAATGCACTAGTCTAGACTCTGCCATGGGTGGGCCTAGGCTTTCATATATCTTGAATGATGTTAGTGTTGTCAATTTGACAGAATCCAGGATTGCCTGGGAGGCAGGCCTCTGAACATGCTTGTGTAGATATTTTGAATGATGGGGAAGACCATCCTAGTTGTGTGTGGGACTGTTCTCTGATTTGGGATCCTGAACTGAAAAGAGAAAGGAAGCTGAACAGTGGCATGCATACCTTGTCCTCTGCCTTCGAACTGTGGATTGGATAAGGCAAGCATCTTCATGCTCCTGCAGGCTTGACTCCACCCCCCCCACCCCCCCACCCCCCCACCCCCCCCCGCCACAATGAGCAGTACCTCTGAACTGTGAAGTGGAGTAAACTTCAAGTTGCTTTAGTCAGGGTATTTTTATCCCAGCAAGAGAAAAGAGGCTAAGGCACTCTACATTACATTGTATGTTTGTATTATGACACCAAAACCATGAACTACACAGGGTCAGAGGCTGCCGTGGGTTTATCCAACATGGGCTGTTCTCTTCTCCCTACACACAAACACCTAGCACTGGGTGGCTAGGCTAGCCTTGGTGCTCACTAAATGTTTAGTGAATGAATAGGTGAACGACAGGAGGATCATAAAACCAAATGAAGTGGAATTTAATCCCCCAGCCTTCAAATCAAAATCAGGCTGCAAACGGAGGTCATTTTCAGAGAGATAGCTCAGCATCACATGCAGTTAATCAGAACACAGCAATTTGTTTCCCATAAGCACAAGACAGACTATGTTTTTTTTTCCCCCACTGGCCCCTTAAATAGCATCCTCTTCAACTAATTTCAAAACCAAATGGGATGTTTGAAACACCCAATCAAATGCTGATGTGGGTTAGCTGTGGCTAATTCACAAAGGCTGACTCTTCACAGCCATGACCAAATCAGGCATGGCCAAAGATTTAGTGGAATTGAAGGGGTGTCCTTGTGGTTTTAAAATTGCCCCCAAATTTCCAGCAAATTGCTCTAGCCAGGGTGCCTGGGACCGGACAGCCTCAAAGGCAGTTCTTCTCTGCATGGACCCAACTTGAAACTGTCACTTGGGAAGCAGGGGACCCAGCTTAAAGCCTCATCTGTTTACCATTTTCATAACCCAATCAATTTAATCTGAACAGAATCCAAAGTAAAACTGTGTCTAACTTTAGCTTCCCTATAATTCTTTGGTCTTGGGGCAAATGCATTCTCCTCATGCAGCTGGAGGCTTATTGGGTCGACACAGGCTGAGATTGCCCCATTTTGGAGGCTTTGAGAAGGCACCGGCAGACTATGAAGACAAAACAAGTCATGCCTATATGGGGGAATCTGAGCTCTGCTGCCCATTACAAGCTGTGTGACCCCAGACAAGTGACTCGGTGACTCAGTGCATTGATATTGCATGTATTTGCTTGAGAACATATTTCTAGTGGGTGCCTGAAAGGGTTACTATACAGATTGTATGGATTTAATGAGAAGAAAAGCCTGTGACATTCTGTAGCATGTAGTGAACCCTGGAAGGAATTGCTCATACATACTAAGATGACACTGCCTACTATATTATTAAGACTACAAATTGCTTTTAAATATAAAATTGAAACTCAAACGCACTTGGATGCCTGCTACAGAGCCATTTCCAAAATGATGAAGGCTGTGATTTCCCAGGAGTGTATGACAGTGTTTAGGAGTGAACGCAGCACCATGGGGAAAGCAAGCAAGCAGAGAGAAAACCCTCATCCGGGCGTCGTCTTGGAGTTAAACATTTTCATTTGCTGGCTTGAAGGAAAACAAATAAAACCTAGCAAGCTGCTTGTTATATTAATATGAGAGGCTATGTTATGGAATGAAGTAGATAGTACATGAATTTTCTGGTGACAAGAGCCTTTAAACAAGCCTTCATGACAGAGTTTCTACTGCAGGCTCATCTGTGCCCATCCTCACAATTCAACAACAGCTGTAGAATCCAGAGGTGGCAAGGCATAGCTTCTTTGGGTTCTCAACCAAACTTCAGGGTTAATTAATGCTCCTCAGACAGCACGTGAACACCATATTCATGGTTTGGTAAAACAAATAAAATAAATTACTAGCAACCTGGAGACAAACAATAGCAGACCCCACCTAGGAAGGACTAGATTAACAGACGTAAAATATTGTGTTAAATTCCTCTACAAATGTCTAAGTGTAGGTTCTCCCTCCATCCCTGTGTTCATCAGGCTGAAAACTGGTCAGCAGCCATTGGCCTCCTGAGTCTCACTTGAATAGCTGCCCAGGTGACTTGAGAATGGACCTTTGAGCCTTGCAAAATAGGAAACAGAGTCTGCATGGCGGTATAGTTCAGACAATTCCCTAATTAATTCCAACCTTTTGAGAGCCCCAGGCTAGCTAAGCATCCAAGCAATGAACTTCTCTGACTCCCAGCTGATGGTGTATACAGAGTGTAGAGCTGAACTACCCTGTCTACACCAAGTCCTGTTGGTGTAACCAAGTGGTTAAGGCTATGATCTGGGGAAGTAAGAGCAGAGGGGGCACTTTTTCTGTACTTCCCAATACATGATAAATATTAGCCTATCAGAAGAGTCTAGAGGTCCAGGCACACTTTCTGTGTATTATAAATAGATTCTAGTCTGAAATGCCTGTGTGATAGGTTTGGTCTGTCAAAAGATATTGTTTCGATGTTCACTGTTGCTGTACTTGGACCCCAAGCAATAAAGCCCAAGGACAGAGTCTGAGACCATGAACTAAAATAAAGCTTTCTTCTTTTTAAGGTACTGATGTTTTATCACAGTAATGAAAACTGGCCTTACTCCTAAAGATATTGAGGAAACCATCTACAATCCATTGGAGTGGCCAGTACACAGCCATCCTGGTTTTAGGATTGGCACAGACAAGAAAATGAACTGAATATATATAAACGACCACATTGGGAAATTGTACTTTCATTCATTTTACATTGAATGTAGCTTGTTGCTTGTTTTTTTTTTTTTTTTTAACTCTCAGGCAGCCTCACTGTACTTCTTCAATTCCAGAGAATAGGGGGTCCTGTCCTCAGCACTTGGCATGGTAATACGTGATTAGCTCAGTCTGCCTTCTCATTGATTATGAAATCAAACTAGTCTGCCCAGGACCATGTCTCCATGGTGGTACACCTTGGGAGACGGGAGGACCAGTGGATACAGGCCCTCCTGCTATGAGGTAGTGTCTCCTGGGACTGACATCTCCACCCAAGTTCAGAAGAAATGTAATGATGGGCTTTAGGTGGGGCCCAAGTGAGGGGTGGTATTACAAGCCCAAGGCCCAGAGCTACAATTTCCAGGTGCTTGGGTAGGTGCTCCAAATGCCAAGAACTATCTCAGAGACATGGTGGTTTTGAAAACTTACCTGCCTGACCAGGTTGTTTTGACTCAAAAGGCTGAGTTGGAGACATCAAGCTGAAATATAGTGACATGAACATTGCTCTTTGCCTGTCTGATGTGTAACCCATTTGTCTTTTCTAATGGCACCTGAGCTTTCAATACAAAGCAATATGGAAGAACTGACACTTTTGCTTAGCATTTGGCAAAACTTTAATTTGCTCACTTAACCCTCTTAACAACCCTGAGGAATGGGCATGTTACTCACTCTATTATACAGCAAAGGAAACTGAGTCCCAGAGAAATCTCAAGGGACACTGCTGTTGTCTGAATCCCCAGCTCAAGTTGCTAATGAGATGCTGCTTTGTCTTCATTCAATTCATAAGCCCAGGGGTGAGTCTTGAGCAATTTAAGGCAATCAGAGAGCTGGGGAGAAGGCTCAATTGTTTTGCAAGTACTAGGACATGAAGATCTGAGGGCTAGCCTCAAACCAATGTAAAAAGGCCTGGAATAGCAGCACACACTTGTAACTCCAGAATCCCAGTGCTGTAGAGATGGCTGCAGGAAGATCCATGGGCTAGCCTGGCCTAAGTTGGTGAGCACTAGGCCAGTGATAAACCCTGTTTCAAGAGAAAGGCAGATGTCATCTGAGGAACAAAGCCCAAATTTGTTTTTTGGCTCACATGAACCTACAACACACACACACACACACACACACACACACCCCCCGCCCCCCCCCCCCCCCCCCCGGGGGGGTGGAGGGAGGATGGGATATAGCATTTCCTTTCCATTGTTAAGGTCTAGTATTATATCACCTGACTTGGGAAGATCATAAAGATGGAAGGGAAGGACTAGCTGATATCTGGTGGTCCCCATTCTTACATTTTAAGATTAGTCCATACCAAATCTATCATTAGAAGAATAGAAACATGGAACAAAGTGTGTATCTTAACTGGTGCCATGGGCCACTTAACAGCTGGCCCTGGAATCTGTCTTCCATCTCAATGCCTCTGTCAGGCAGAATCATGAATTTCCCACTGCTTAAGTAGGTTTATCTTCACTAGTTGTCTCTAACTCGATGCAGACTGATGTGCCAAGATGAGAAATAGGATAATGAATGCTGGCCTGTGGCACCAGAGACCCTACACTTGGCCACTGCAATCTTCCTTCCTTCCTTCCTCCCACCCTCCTTCCTTCTTTTTATTTCCATCTATTTTTTCAAGTGTATGTACATATATACATACATATATATATACATATATATGCATATATATGTACATGTTGTGCTAGTTTCTATGAGTAATGAATGTATGTGTACTTGTGTGTACTTACATGTGAAAGGCAGAGGATACCCTCTACTATTGTTTTTCAAGAGTGGTGCCTCCTCTTTCCCCCTTGTTTCTTTCTTTTTGAGACAATGTCTCTCACTGAGATTCAGGGTTCACTGAATCAGGACTAAGATGTCTTCCCAGTGAGTCTTAGAATTCTGCTAACCCTTGCCTCCTCCACAATGAGATTACAAGTGTTCACTGCCATCATCAGTTGTGGGGCCTGGAGTCTGGACCTAAGTTTTGCATGGCAAACACCTTATGGCCTGAGCCATACACCTCTTTCTTAGGTCACGTTCAAAAGCAGAGCATAGGACAGGATTGGAATATATGATTGGTCTTTTTCATTTTCCTAATGAAAGGGACCACCAATACATGGCATTCTCTTTGTCAAGAACCCTTGGCCCAGCCCTCCATCTGTTTGCACAAATGTACATATCTGCTCCTTGACCCTATTTCCCACTGTTTCACAAGCTCCTTGAGATTACACCCTCTGTCTCATTTCTCTCTTAAATCAGTATCCCATGGAAGCCTACTCCCTATCTCCCTTCCTAGCCAGGCATGTAGCAGATGCCTGGCACCGAGCAGAAGCTTCAGTAGATGTCTGTGGGATGCATGAATGGAGAAATGAATGGATTTCATGAACCCACATACTGCTAATTTGGAATCTGTGATACTTTGGAGACAGAATATTTATTGAGGAGAAGTTTGGAAAAAATACTCTAATTTTGGCTTTTACCACTTATGCAGTTCATTACTAAGGAATGTGAGTCTCTAATCCTCTCCCCCCATAACTTTCCACATTTTATAATATGTAGAATAATTAAGACACAAGAAACTGCACTTCTTTTAAAGGAACAGCTAACTTCTCTTGTAATTGGACTCCTTGACTAATTTGGGAAAAATTCCTACATCCTATAGCTTCTATCTATGCCCTTACTCCAAGATTGTGTTATTGAGAAAATCACTTTTAGCTACACACATGCACGCAAGCACACACACACATACACACACACACACACACACACACACACACACACACACACACACACGCCTTAGCTTATCTCCCATTAAACAAAGCCATTAATGCTCCTCACAGGACTTCCCTGATAGCAGCTTCAGCATCAACACCATGGTATTAATATCAGGCAGAAACAACTTGAAACAAAAGAGGTTTATGCTGGCTCTTGGTTCAGGCACACCATCTAACATGTTGGAGAAGTCATTCACAGCAGCTGACACACCTTG
Organism: Phodopus roborovskii; assembly: GCF_943737965.1. Classification (NCBI taxonomy): domain Eukaryota; kingdom Metazoa; phylum Chordata; class Mammalia; order Rodentia; family Cricetidae; genus Phodopus; species Phodopus roborovskii. The sequence continues at coordinate 12,973,880 of NW_026126558.1, read as the reverse complement.
ATGTCCTGTAATGGCATGAGTTTGAGGCAGCTGCTCATTAACTTGGCACTGACCAGGAAGCATGGTGTGGAAGTGGGGCTGAGCTATGATCTGCAGTCTGCCTTCCAGCAACCCAATTCAGCCAGCCAGTTCCCACCTCCTTAAAAGTGCTACAACCTCCTGTAACATCACCACAGACTACGTGTTTGAGCACTGGAGCCTGCGAGGTAATTCCATATTTGAACTGTAGCAATAATCTATTGGAAGACTTTCCTAAGCCCCATCCCATACTTAGATAACCAGACATTGTGAAGCAGGGTCCAGGACATGAACTTTTTTCCTTGGCTTTTCAAGAATTCCAGAGTCCTGGAATTCACTCTGTAAAGCCTCGAACTTACAGAGACCCACTTGCCTCTACCTCCCACTGGGTGCTGGGATTAAAGATGTACACCACCACTGCCCATCTCAGGACCCTGACTTTTATAAACCTTCTCAGAGAAGCTGGAGCTGTTCATTTTTGAGACCTTCTGATCCAATAGTCATGGGTCAGGCAGGCCTTGTTCACATCCTCATCTGCCACTTAGCAGCACATGAGTCATCTTCCAGCCCTCACTTCCTCTGTTTGTAAAATGTGGATAAATGGTGTTGCTAGGGACTTTATGATTCTGTATATGTCAAGCTCTCAACACTGCTAGGAACAGATCACTTTTTCTTCCATTCCTGTTACTAAGAGTGGGAAGAAGAGCAATGAGGAGAATGGGAGAAATCTCTCAGGATTTTCGCAGTGATTGATTTGAGAAGCAATAGCAGGACAACAAAGAGGTGAGTCGGGGAAGCTCACAGGACCCATTTATCCAAAAGATGGGAACTTGGACCCTTTATAAGACTGAAGGCTGGAGACTTGAGGTGAATGAGTTGAGAATGTCTCTGTGCACAGGATGGGGTGGGAATGCTGAAACCAACATCCCACAGAGTAGTGTGATGGTTGGAACAAATAGGTCATGCTCTTGCAGGAAGCACATGTATTCTGTAAAACAAATATTCAAGCCTTGAAGACTTCTACGGTAAGTAGGAAGGACATGAGATGGTCTTTAGGCTTCCACCAGCTTTCCTTGACTAGCTCACTTGGGAAAATGTTTCTTTCTCTTTCTGGTTGACTATACAATTATCCCCTCTTAAACTCCTTAGTCCCTTGGTTCACAGAATATCCTCCAATCTTCTGACCCATTGAGTTGATTCCAAGCTATCATGGAAATGTTGAAATTAAGGACACAGGACTAGATACACACAACAATAGTAGCTGATGCCTGTCAAGGGCTGCTTCCTTTATTCCAGTCAGGATCTACACATTTATTTTATACATATGGATGTTTTGCCTGCATGTTTTTCTATTTACCATACACATACTTGGTTCCAGTGATGGCTCAAAGAAGGCATCCGATTTCTTGGACATAGAGTTACAGAGGGTTGTGAACCACCATGTGGATGCTGGAAATCCAACAGAAGTCCTCTGCAAGAATAGCAAGTACTCTTAATCACTGAGACATCTCTCCAGCCCCCTGAGCTGTGCATTTAAAAATTACTAGATGTTTCTTGCAACTTCAGAAGGAAAACATTTTTTTTCCTTTTACATGTACTGTAAGAAACTAAAAGATTAAACAGAGTTCCAAAGTTTCAATGCTCATATGTAAACTCTCTAGGCTAGATGAGTGAGAAGAAGAGTCTGGAGACACTAGGGGCACATTTTTCCCCTACGCACTCACAGCTAGAAAGGACCACAGGCAAGGATGGAAGTTCTGCCTCCTAGTACCCCTTACAGGAGCCCCACAAACATATGTACTTTCATTTACAGCAAACCACAATGCAAAAAAGAGTTTTTGTGACAGATGGTTAAAGCTTCTTAAAAAGTAGAAATGTGCTCTTAAAGCTACTGGTAACATTGGCTGAAAAGTTCTGGAATTTAAAATTTGTCTTAGCTGATTCACACAATCACCACAGTCATGTTTATATAGAAAAGTATGGCACACACTTTGATCGCCACAACTAATAAATCCACACAGCCTCCCTCCCTCTTTGACATAAATCCTCTTCCTCCAGGGCTATTTAGTATGCAAGGCACATTGGAACATTAGCAGTGCAAAAGGGTAAATAATCTGGTAATTGATCTGGGATTTGTGGATTTTTACCTCAAATTTCTGTTTATGGTTGAAGGTCGTAAGCTATACAAACCTCTATTGATCAGCATCTTTTGTTTAAGCAGAACCTACTGTATTTGTTTGTGCTGCTCTTCCAAAGTCAAACAAAAGGGCACACATGGAGCTAAGCCTCAGCTCAGCACTGTGGACATGTGGCCCATTCACTCAGGGGACAGATGTTTTCAATCTGCACAGTTTGTCTTTCATATCCATACGCACTGAAACAGCCTTCACTTAGCCTGGGAGACATGCCAGCAAGAGAAGACACATGCTTAACCCTTCACAGACCCAGTGTATACTCCCTATGGACAAGAAGCTGCAATGCTAACTGGAGATGTGTCCCAGTGCCTTAACAGCTTCTTCTATTCATATGCAATGGGGGTGTCTTCCCCTCCACTACCATCGTCATATACCTCAGTTCCCTTGACAATTCCTCCATGCTACATCCATGGAACAGAGAGGGAGACACTAAAGGAGAACAGTGTTCCCCGCCTCTCTGGGTGTTTTGAACAAACATAAGGTGTAGCAGAGGATTTATAAAGGGAAAGACAAGCTAGAACTGAGTCACTGGATGCAGTGTCTCCTCCCAGAGCACGAGAAAAGGTGGGCTCCTTCCACAGGCTTATCAAGTCCTGAATAGATAAGGGTATTGATTATCCTGAAGTCTCTCCCCAAACTGCCTAGTCTTAGCTTGACTGCCACATTCTCCTGAATGCTAAGTCTTGGGAAAGAATATATCTGAACCTTCACCTAACACTTCTGTCTCCAGGTTAACTAGAGTTTGAAGTACCTGCACAGCCACTTTCTAACTGCTTAGCGTTCTCAGATGAGTTGTTCAGCTCCCTGGAGTCCCCAACTTTCACTGTAAATACATGATACTATTGATCTCAAGATACAGCTTAAAAATACATACAGTTCCATATTAGAGGCCCCTCAATGTGGATGGCCCACTCCTGTATTAGCACAAGAATCCTCTGCATTGTTCACTATTAAACTGTTCATCACTGGGTTTCTAAATTTAGAAGAGATTCAAAACAATGTGAATTTTAAAATGTAAAATGTTAGTTCTTCAACAGAAATCTTTGTGACATACAGAAAACCCTTCTTTCTTTTCCTTCCTTCCTTTGTTTCTTTGTTTCTTCCTTCCTTCCTTCCTCCCTTCTTTCTGTATGTCTTTCTTTTTCTTTCTCTCTCTTCCCTTCCCTTTTGTTCTCTCTGTCTATCTGTCTCTGTCTCTCTCTCTCTCTGTGTGTGTGTGTGTGTATGTGTGTGTGTGCAAATGGGAGCATGTGTGTGTGAAAACCAAAAGACAACACTGGCTAAAGTGTCATCCATCTTTTTGTTCTCTGTACTGGGAATTGAACTCAGAGCCTCACCTATTCTAGGTACATATTCTACTCCTAAAGATGCGTGTGTCCGTAGGCAACCATGGCTTTTGTTTTGTTTTGTTCTTTGAGACAGTCTCTCACTGGCCTGAACTGACTAAGCATGCTAGACCTGGCTAGCCAGTGAGACTCAAGAATCTGCCTGTCTCTCTCCCAGCTCTGGGTTTACACATGTGTGCTAGTTAACTATGCCTCCCATTTTTTACTTGGGTTCTTGAGATTGAAATCAAGCATTTATTGACTGAGTGCCTAGAACCTCATTATATTTTTTTTTATTAATTTTCAAATGTATATGCAGTCCTGATGTTTGGGAGCAGGAGCTGGGATTCCTTCCATCTCTTCCAGATTCTGACTTTCACAGTAAAGAAGACACTTGCCAACAAAGCAAGATGTGCCTTGCATGAAATGAACAGCAATCCAACTAGACACAAGAGTTTATCAGCAGAAGCAAGCAAGCTTAGATCCCAGGAGTAGTAATGGTCACCATGACCTGTGTTAAACACAGCAACTGGCAACTTACAGCTCAGCAACTCCATTACCTATGATGGCATCCAGAGATTTCCATCATTTCGTGCTCTGAGGGTCCCTAGTAGGTCACACTTCAGAGCTGAGACCAGAAGCTTTCTGACTCAGAATCATTCTTCTCCTCCAACATGTGTGTTTGCCAGTCTGAGAGGCGGTAAGTGTTTTACCCTGGAGACACTAAGATATCATTTCCTTTCCTGTCCATGAGGCCTTGAAAACATCCTAGAGGGGTAAGAAGAGATGCTGAGCACCAGAAGATTTCTGTGGAGCAAGGAGAGTGAAAAAACAAGACCCACTGATCTGGTCTTACAGTGTTCCTGCTTTGAAATCTAGCCCCTACTCCCCTCAGTACTCCTAATTATATGTGTGTGTGTGTGTGTGTGTGTCTCTCTCTCATATATATATATATATAATAAATTAAAGGACAATCCATCTGGACTTTGATATAATACTTTATCTTTCTCCATATATAACTATATAATACAATGCTTATACATATTATATATACCATGTATGTTACTTTTGCATTTTTTTTGATCTGTCTTTACCAAACACCAAACAAAACTGTTTGCCTCCATATTGTTTGTGCTAGTGGTTTCTCTCTTCAAATGTGTATTTGGGAGCATGTAAAATAATAGCATAACTACATGGAAGAATTTAAATGAACATAAATGTCCATAGAACAGTTAATTAAGGATGCTGGGCCTGTTTCTGAGCATCTTCCTTATGTAGGCTCTTGTTTCCTCTGAAGATAGCAGAAGTCTAGGCTAAGCATTCTTAGTTCTCCTTTAAACCTTCCCATTTGGGTATCCTTCAACTATGCACTATGTGTATATGTGTGGCCGGTGTTTAAGCTTTGTCAGAACTGGCCTCTATTTTAGGTTAGCTAAGGACACTCAATTTTTCCTTGTATTCCCAATTTCAATTGTGTGTGTGTGTGTGTGTGTGTGTGTGTGTGTTTGTCAGCAGCTTATACATATTCCCTGAAGGTAGAGTTTTCCTCTGTGTTTTCATCCTTCCTTTGATAGAGAGCAGGGTTAATCACTGTGCTCTGCTTTTATGTATTTATTTTTCTTTGGCAGTATGATGTATGGATGACTTATTATTTCTGTAGCTAATGCACATGACAGAAACTGGGAGAGATCACGGTTTCAGAAGGAAGCAGTCCATCATGGAAGAGTCTATGGTAGTGAGAACCTGTGGCAGATGCTCCCCAAATCACAGCAACCAGGAAGCAGACAGGGAGGTGCAATCTAGGGCCTGAGTAGAAGCTTCAGAGCCCCACCCTCAGCTAAATGCTTTTGACAGTTAGGCTTCACCTGTTAAAAATCCTGTAGGCTACCCAAACAGTGCCCGTATTTGGTGAAAAGTAATCCAAAGTTGAGTCTGAGGGGGGCATTTCAGACCCAAACCATCATAACAACCACATGACATTTTTGTTCACTGGGCGTTGAAGGCAGAAGGACCTCAGCTACTTTATATCTCTGATCCCCACACTTCAGTTATCATGCTCAGAGAAAAAACTGGGTATCACTTCTGTCAAGCAGACTTCATAGCGGGTAATTATTAAAAACATAACAGTCATTACAATAAATTACAGCTTTTACACCTGCTTTGGAGATCTGAGATGAAAAGGCACTTCATGGAGGCAAATATTGTGACAGGTGAGCGATGTAATTAATGTTCGAATCTTACACAACGTCACAGGCAGTCTTTTTTTTTTTTTTTTTTTTTTTTTTTTTTTTTTTTGCTACTGAGGGCTGGGTTGCAGGTGCTCCCAGCACATTCCCCAGGAAGCAGTGCAGGACCAGCTCCCTTTCATTCAGCCCTCCACATCCCTGGGCTCTCAGAGCTCCTGCCCTCCACTGTAGAGTGATGCCATCAGCATGCCACTCATAGGCACTGTGGGTTAATCAGCAGACATGGTCAAAGGCAGGGTTTGAATCCCGATGCCTAGGAGCTCTCAGCTCAGAGCAGCTACTTAATCCTTCCAGTCTCATTTCCTTCTTTATAAAATTGGATAATTATAGCATCTAACTCTGGGAGGAGATATTGTGGATTAAGTAAGATATTAGCACAATGCTTAATACACTGTCCATTTTTCTCTACACAGAAGCTATTATCAATACTGTCAGTAGCCAGCAGTCAGACCACTGGGAAGGGGCCTGCCCTGGGTCTCATGAACCATCTTCTCTAGACTGGACAGAGTAACAGTGAATATCGCTATAAATAAAAACCATGCTCTGTTTATGAAAATCAAACTGGGTAAAATTGACGTTCCCCAGGCTTACAGGGAGGGCTTAGATGCTTTGGCTTGGGACACTAAGCATGAAGGCCTAATTTGGCCCCTAGAAACCACATTTTTAAAAAGGGTGCTGTGGATCACAATTGTGCTTATAATTCTAGTGCTATAGAGTCTGAGACAGGCAGATCCATGAGGTTCACTAGTCACCCTGCCTAACCAAATTCATGATCTCCTAAGCCAGTAAGACTCATAAAACAAGGCAGTGAGTGACTGAGGAAGATGCTGGAGATTGACTTCTGACCTCCATTCACACACACACACACACACACACACACACACACACACACACACACACCAGAATGCCAGAATGACCTGCCTAAAATATAGAACATGTACTGTATAGGAATCTATATGGGCCATGCTTTTAAAAGCAGACATGTATCTTGCAGAGCAGCTTCAATCATACAAATGGCTCATGTGTCACACTGACTAAGGAACACTGCCATGATGCATGAAGAAGAGAGACTGGGAATAAAACAAGCTAAAACCTAAAGACTCCCCCCCCAAACAAAACAAAATAAAACACTCAAAGCAGGCTCTTAAGGGCCATTTATTGATGTAAGATGCTTCTTCAAAGGGCAAATACACATGGCAGTCTGCAGGGGAGCAGCATGGAGGTATTTATATGTTTGGAATGAATGGTCTCTCTTGCCTTATTTCAGACACATTCCAAGTAAGGACCTTTAAGCACCCAGATTGCTTAGTTTGGATGCTGTGCTACTTAGACCAAATCTCAGACAGCCTCTGAGTCAGCAGTTCAGAGCCCACTTCTGTCTAATGACAGGTGGGAGAAGATAAGAACACATGGAAACCTGACCATGAGAATGAGGTCAACCAAGAACATCCCTGCTCCCACAGGGAGAACACACACAGTGTGTTAGAACACGGGCAGTACTGGCAGACTCCTATATGAGGGCACGCCCAGCTTGCAAAGCCCTTCAGCTTTCCTCATAATACCTTGTTGTTACAGCAACACTAAAAGGAGGCCAGGCTAACTCGGCTGACAAACTTGAAAACTAAGGTCTGAAAAGATCTGGAGTATCTCCTGGAGTCCCAAAGGAACCTCAGATGACTTGGCCTATACCAGGCCATGCATCATTTCAGAAGATGAGTAAATGCACACAAGGCAGCACACAGATATAATAGCATGAAAACCCAGAAAGAGGGGTGTGGTGGGGTGATGCTGAGCAGTAATGAGGCCAGAGTCACCTGTAGTTATGGCAAAGGACAGGTATATTCTTTATTTCTTTCTCATTTCTCATGTGTGGTACATACCAGCATGTTTTTGCATGTGTGTAGTATAGGCGCATGCACTTGTATTTGCCTGCATGTGGATGACCAAGCTCAGAAATCATCTTGTATCACTCTTTCACCTTATTCTTTAAGGCAGAGTCTCTCAGATAAAAACCAAAGTTCATCAGTATGACTAGGATTGCTAGCCAGATTGCTCTAGGGAGCTTCCTGTCTCACATTCTAGGACTGGGATTACATGAACACCAAGCTTTCCTATAGGTTTCTGGGAATCTGTGATTGTGTGGCAAGCATTTTTCACCATTCAGCTGTCTTTCAAGTTCCAACAAGTGTCTTATCAATCTTCATTGGTCACAACTCTCCACCCCAGCTAGTTCCAACTTATCAATATTCACTAACTGTGCTATACAGATCTATCTTAGGGTCCCAAGATCCCGTTCCAGAGGCAGAGAAACAGTCTGGGTCCTTGGCATTTGGGATTGTGAATGTACTTTTAGATTGCCCAAGGAGACTATGATGGAGAGAGACAATGAAGTTGAGAGAAGAGCTGGTCTTATCTGCTCTGATGGGTGACCAGTTGTCCCTGGGTCCCTAGCAAATAAGAAGCTCACAAGTGTCAAGGCCCTTTGTCCTTCGTGCTTTTGATCTTTTGACACAGGGACTCGGTATGTAAGTCAAACCCTTCCTCACACTTATGATCCTTTTGTCTCAGCCTCCCAGATGCAAGGTTCACAGTCATGAGTTGCCATGCCTTGCTGGTAGGCTCTTTCTGTGTCTCTCTTTGTGTCAACAATGAAGAGCATCTTGCACAACAGTGGGTGCACACGTCTTGTTTTTTCCAAAGCTGTCAATTTGAACTGATTTTTAGTCATTTTCACCTGGATAATTTTAGCCAAGCCAACCTGATCCCCCAGGTGAAAAACCAGTTTATCAAAGACATCATTTATCCAATTCTTCTGTCACAATAACAACCTTTGAACAGATCTAGGGAAAATGAATGACTGGTTCCAAAGGATGTTAGTACCAATAATAATAATTACTGTTTATAAGGCATCTATTCTGTTCCTTGCCTGCCTGCCCCTTTTATATTTCTCGAGTAATCCTTTGAGGTAGATAATAGCTCAATAGTTCTTCTCGTGTGTTCTCTCATTAAATCCTAACAACTTGTGGTGTGTGTGTGATTATCCTAATTATTTAGCAAATGAAACGGAAGCTCAAATGATCCATTGTGACTTGCTCTAAGTGACACAGGCAGTGATAGAGCTGGGATTCTGATTCAGGGCAGGGAATCTCAGACATGACTCTTCTGGGCTGTTTTTCAGGAATCAGTCAATCATCAGACCCCTGCTATAGGTCATGTCACTTGTGACTCTCCCACACTTGCCTTGGGATTCAGAACTGGGTAGCAGGCACAGTCTTGGGATCTATATTGAAGAAGCTAAAAATTATTGAGAGAACCAAGAGAGGATTCAAATATCCTGTAAGCAGGAGCTTTGTTTTGGCTGCTCTGGAGTCCAGCTCTGCCACCTAAAGCCACAGGTTTCCTTTCCTAATCTTTGCTTTTCTGTAGGCTCAGTTTCAATATCCACGTAAAGAGAAGCTGCATGGGTAGATATTTTTAAAAAATAAAATCCCATTCCAAAGGCAGTTGAATGCTAAGTACTGTAACATGTGTTGACCTTGTACCTTTACCTGTAGTTGGTCCTCAACAAATATTGGCTCTTGCAGAAAGATCCTCTTTGTTGGTAGTATTGCAACAATATTGCCAGGCTAGGGTATAGCTTAAGGTAAGTAGTATGCTTGCCTGGTTTATGCACAAGGGTCTGGGTTAGATCACCTGTAGGCCATAAACTGAGGATGGTCCTGTATGCTTCTCAATCCAGCTGAGAAATTGAGGTAGAAGGATCTGAGAGGTCAAGGTAATACTTGGCTACATAGAAAGTTTAAGGCTGGGCTAGGATACTTAAGGACCTATCTCAAAAAAAAAAAATCTCATTGCTGTTAGTAAAATGAGCAAACTGTAGGCTGCCTGGCTATTGAGTGTGACCTTTCTGATGTATGCCCCAGTGTCTGTCCTCTTTGCTGCATTCTGGGCATGGTTCCCTGAGATCAGCTGCTCTTGGCAGAGGGAAGTTCCATAAGATGTCCAAGATACTGGTTGTGTCTGGCATCTTCCATTCTGTATGTTTTCATCTGGCCAGGGAGACACCAGTGCTTCTGGAGATGTGGTACGGTGATGATTTCCTCCTAGCTGAGAAATACAGAGGAACTAGAGTCTAAAGACTAGCCCAATTAACTTACTTTAAAATGTTTATAATGTGTGTGTGTGTGTGTGTGTGTGTGTGTGTGTGTGTGAGAGAGAGAGAGAGAGAGAGAGAGAGAGAGAGAGAGAGAGAGAGAGAGGAGAGAGAGAGAGAGCGCAGAGGTCAGAAGACAGCTTGCAGGAATGGGTTCTTTTCTTCTACTGTGTGGGTCTTCAGGCTCGGCAGCAGTTCTCTTTACCCACTGAGCAATCTTACAGACCACACAGACTTGAGAAGTCAATGTGTTTCTGGAGAAAGGCTTCATGTAGACAGTGCTGACTGTTACCCTGAACAATTTTGGAAGGAGTAGCAGCTACTGAGGCCCCAAGTCTGTCTTTTGGGGTTCAAGCAAAGGGAGGCTTGAGAACAAGCCATGAGTTTAGTACCAAAGGCCAAGTCCTTGTTGTAGGTAAATACTTTCCCCCTTATTTTCCCAGCCATTCTCCTGATTCCACTCCTCTCTTGGCTTCTTTCTCTCTTGTTTTCACCTTCTCTCTTCCCTGCTGTAGGCAGCAGGGTTAGTTCTTTCGAGGGCAGACTTCACTGCCCACAGTGTTGACCCATGCCCAGGGATATTTTTAGTTGTCACAGTCGAAGGAGGGAATGTTTTTGACTTCTAACATGTGAAGACACTGGGTGCTGCTGAACATTCACAAACACATAAAAGTGGTTCACAGTCCAAAGAGTCGTCCAGGCCCAAATATTTAACAGTATCCAGGGTGAAAGACCACAGTGTAGGTGATTAAAAAGGATTGCCTTCATTTGATATGGACTCTGGGAAAACTTGAACTCCCCTAGCCTTAGCTTCCTAATCATTTTAGCTAGTTTACTCTAGCTCTATGGTTCTCAACCTGTGGATCAAATTACAGCTATGAAGTAGCAATGGAAAAATAAATTTATGTTTGGGGTCACCACAAGATGAGGAACTGTATTAAAGGGTCCCAGCATTAGGAAGCTTGAGACCCACTACTCTAGATGGCAATAGGGGCCCAGCCCAGCACAGTGTTGCCAACACCTGGGATGTTGTTTCTTTTATTCTTGGAGCTTCTTGTAGCCTCCATAGAGGGTCTGAACATGAACACTGGAACAGGTTAGTCTTTGTTGCTTGTGTTCTGCATCTTTTGCCATCCTAGGCCCAAACAACCAAGCCCAGCCCATGCCCTCTGGGCCATCCACAGCTAGCCCTAGGCTGGCACCACTGTCAGGATGAACAGGCAATCGGCACACCTTGCCTCCATTGCCCAAGGACTGGCAGGGGATCAAAGCACTCTGGCTAGAGCAACATTTGGCAGCAAGATGTAGATCAGCAGAATGGTCCTGGCTTGAGCACAACAGAAGTGCATCCTCCCAGGGGTGTGGCATCTGCAGCTTCTGTCTGTGCCCAGCCCACCTTCTCTGTTTTTCCCTCCCAACCTGGAAAACTCCTTTCCCACCCTCTTGTATCCATTCGTGTGTTCTTAGAGCCCAGTACCATAACTTCATGAATCCAAAGCACAGTGTGTGTTCAGTCTGCCCTGCTGTGCCCTAACCTCGATCCCCAGTGGTAATAGCTGTCATTTAGAGGTCAGGTATTGAGCCTTGAGCTTCATAAATTTGGTCTCTTCTTATCTTTTCAACACTTTCTTAAGGTGGAGTCCAGTTCCTGTCACCCTATTGTCTGACTGTTCAAACAATACCAAAGACCTTGGCATTACAAGACTTTCTATCAATTCAGTTAGGACTTAGAGCACCCTTGTAAAGTAGACACAAATCTAATTTTTGATGTTACTGTTGGAGAAACTGAGGTACAAAGAGATTATTTAATGAATTGAGACCCAAATACCTACTTCCAGTTTCAAAATACTTAATCATTTTATAAGCTACCATCCAAAATAAGCAAAAGGAGAGAGACAGATACACAGAGAGAGTCAGAGAGAGACAGGGGAGAGAAGTTACTGCAAGGTAATCAAGGCTGGACATGTTACAGAGAATAATAAGTCCAAGGTGTGTTTAACTTTGTCACAGTGTCTCGTGTGTGTGAAAAATATTCTATGAACTAGGAGACAATCTTCATGAGATCCTCAAAAGATACAGTGAAGAAGGACCAGCCACATGGACCTCCAGATGGGATGTCCATTCTTCATAAGACTGAAGCTTCATAACAAGTACCTGAGCTCATCCAGCCTGGACCAGGACCACCTCACCACCTCCCATCCTTCTTACTCAGACACTAGACAAAACACAAGGCAGGCCTTTTGGCATGGATACAGAGGTGCTTGGTAGCTGATGACCTTCTGGGATATACCAGATGTCTTCACCTCTCTGCTAAACCAAGGTTCCATCCAGGTAGAGTCTCGGGGCTTCCAGAGAAGTACACTCCTCAATGAGGCTCACAGGGCTTAATTCTATTGCAAAACATCCTACAATTCCACACATAGTCATTTCCCTCCCAAGATTTTTGCCTCTTGAGAAGAATTTCAGCATCTCTGGAAGCTGGGATGGACAGTTCTGTTTTGGTTGTGAAGCAGCAGCAGCAGCAGCAGCAGCAGCAGCAGCAGCAGCAGCAACAGAAGCAGCAGGCATGCTAAGGACTTGGGAACAGGTGCATGCTCATTGTGACTAGGAAGAAGGAAGCTCCTCTCATGCCTTCTTGGGTAGTGACAGCTAGAGCCTGGACTAGAGTTAAGCTGTGCTTTTGTGGGTGCCAGCATCCTAAGGATTATAATTACTCATGTGCTTTGGAATCAGGGGCTGAGCAGGCATGTGGTTTTCTTCCTCAGTCACCCTTCTTTCACTTCCCCACCTGTGCCAGTGAACCTGGAGGACACTAGCTCCTCTTCTCCTGATGGATTGGCAAGTATCTTCTATTCACATGGTTAAGCAGCCTCAGACGTGCCCATATGGGCTCCACCTTGCCACACACCCGTGTTGGTTTCCAGAACAGTGATTGTGTAAGGAGCATCACACGTGAGTAGGCGCCAGGGAGACAGCCAACAACCTCCCTCCCTGGGAAGAGGGGTGGGGAGGCCACAGGCAACTTTAATACTGGAGCAAGGTAATATGAACACAAAGTGTGTGTTGCCACAGCCACCTGATGACAGATAGAGCCCCATGAAAAAGGACTTCCATGGTAGATACCTTCTAGGTTAAAAATAAAATGTTTTCCCCCCATGGACCAAAGTACATGTGTACCCAGGAGAGCAATGCACCATGCACGCCACCGTACCTTGAAAGTCAGCCTCATTCCTCTCTGAGACCAGAAAAAAGATGAGGTGATTGCCATGGGAATGCAGAAAACTGTATCTCTTACTGGAGCCTTCCTGAAGCTCTCATTTAGCACCAGTGAGCTTCTGATGGCTCCCTAAGACATCCACCATTCTAGCCATTGCTCTTCTTCCCTCCAGCCAGTCCTCAGCACATCCCCTGTCAACTAAGTTTGGGTCCCTTTCAACTACATCTTACTCTTCTACTGTCCCAACTCAGTTGGCAAAGCTTGTTGGCAAAGCCATAGGGAAGCACATAGTATTATTAGCTCACTATAGATCAGAAGCAAGTCCTGGGAGCTGGAAAGACATGGTCAATTTGTAATGCATGTACTATGTCAGTATGAGAATCTGAGCTGAAGGCCCAACCTGTGTGGAATAGTATGCACCAGCAATCATAGCTTTGGGAAAGTAGGGGCAGGGAGATCATTCCCTAGGACTTACTGGATGAATCATCAAGCTTCAGGTCCAGTGAGAGAACATATGTCAAAACGTCCAGTAGAACATGATAAAGGAAGACATCTATTTAACCTCCACACATAGGCACACCTGTGTGGACACACACACACACACACACACACACACACACACACACACACACACACGGAAAGTTTTACACCATGTTCTAGACATGCTTTTATCTTGTTCATTTAAAAATATTTTAATTGCTGTGCCCAGGCAGAAAGTGGTGTCCATGTGTCCTCCCACTTCGTTGGACTATGCAAGTATGTCATTAATATTTTCCTTTGAGTCTTCCACATTCCTGTCACCCCTCCATCTTCCCTCCACCACACAGCAGCAGGTAAAGCCCTACATCTCATTTCTATCTTCTTTGACTCTGAAACGTTTCCATACATACCTCATGTCACTTGGCCTGTGTCCACATGAGCACAGTAGCAATGGGCACAGACTGGAAGCCAGACAGCCTGACTCTAAGCTCCAGCCCTGTACCAAGCAGCCAGGTCACCTGCGGCAAGTTGCTCAACTTTCTCCACCTCAGTCAAATAAAGAAAAAAGTAATAAATCAGTCTTAACTGCAAGGCACTTAATTGACAGAAACAATGCCTGGAAAAAAATGCTTAATAAATACAGGTTATTATTATGGTCCATGAACACTAAATAGGATAATTTTTATGTGTTTGTAAGACCTGTCTATATTATACCTTTACACCTACACAAGTGTGTTCTTGCTGTGTCTCTCACACTCTCTCTGTGTAATTTTTTCAGACATTCACATCCATTTAAAATTATACTGCATTTATTTTAGTTACTGTAGAGTAATATATTATTGTTTTAATTTACACTCTCCATGATTTCTTATTGTTAAGTATATTAGGAAAAAACATTTTCAATTTCCAAAAATTAAATTGTCAAAGCATCTTTTAAGATCAGAAAGAAAACAAAGAGGCTGGACTGTATTATAATAATACTAAGACTTATAAGTTTATGAAATGATGTCTATTCAATAGAGCCTTTATGATGTTGGAACTATTCCAGGCCTGTACTCCTCAATATGAGAGCCACTAGTCCAATGTGCCTTCTGAGCACTTGAAATGTGACTAATGGGATGAGGAACTGAATTTATACTTTAATTGAAATGTAAATAGATACAAATAATCCTGAGCACCCAATGGACAAGCAGGTTTACAGGTAAAAAGACAGAGTGACAGACACAAAGAAAACAGAATGGAGTATGTAATGAGACAGAGACAGTAATAATGGCTATATGACCAAGAAGGTGTGGTAAGTCAGCCAGGGAGGTAGTGGTGGGCATATTTTTTTTTTTTTGTAAATGTTTTACTTTCCTCTTCTTTGAGTGCATTTTTATCATTTGCCCTTCAAACCCCCCCAGTTGAGTTTCACACATATTATTTCTAAATATTTCATGATTTTTGAACACACACACACATACACACACACACATACACACACACGTACATGCTATTTTATTAAGTTGGTAGGGTTTTGAAATGAACACTTTGTTTAAAGTTTTACATTTTAAAGTTTCAAGGATATTGCCTTTTATATCCTTTTTAATGACTTTTTAATTTTATTAAATTTGTTCTTTGACATTGCTACATACATGGATACAGTGCATTCTTATTGATTCCCCCTCCATTTTCCTTTTCCACCCCTTTTCTTCCAGGAGTACCTCTCCATATCTATGTTTCTGTTTTGGTTTGAAACCCAATGGTTTTAACCAGGGCTTCTTGTATGACAGGGGATTTGCAGATCTCCACTAGATCCTGGTGTGCTCACCTGTGCTGACACAAATGATGGCAGAGCTTCTGATTTCCCAGGCTCTATCAGTGACCACTAGTATCATAGGATGTGGGCAAAGCCTCTTGGACTCCTCCCTCCTCTATCCATGGCTGACTGCTGACAGGCCTATTCTTGTGCAAGATTTTGCCTTTTATAATTTAAGAAATGGTTCATTTTAGATGAAGCTCTTAGATCCTACAGACTCATAGTTTAATATCTTGAGGGACAGAGTTCTAAGTTAATGCCCCGCCCACTTGAGCCACCTAGGACTCAAAGTGTTATTGAACCATCAATCCTTTCGTCGTGACTAAAAATGACCCTTTAGTATTTTAACTTTTCAAATAAAATTTAGAAAGAAATGTTGACATCAACACAGCCTCCTTAGATACTTTTACTCATGTTTTATTAAATTTATAGAATAATTTAGAGGGGTTTCTATCTTAAACATTTAGATTTTCTGACCAAGTACATAAAACAGAATTTTACTCATTTAGGTCTTGTTTTATATCCTTCTACAAAGTTGTATCTAATCTTGTTGAGATGTAGCATATATTCACACTTCCTTTAGCATTCCTAGGTAGCATAAACTTAATTTTATTTTAATTAATTCAAACAATAAGATATCCTATTAATAATAGGGCACAGCTGAACTCTGTTGCTTCTTACATTTTACAAGCTAGCAGTTCTCTGCAATGTTGCGATCGTTATCACAATTTCTCTGCATTATATATACTATTTCTTTTTCATGACATATAGTTTTGGCTAGCACATTTATAGAAACATTAACTACAAAGTGTGATAGAAGAATATCCTTGATATCATGGGCTGCTAATGTCATTTCCCTATCAGGGAAGATGTCTGCTCTAGGCTTTAAGTAAGTTTTCTGCTTAGGAAAACTTTTCTATCCTTCTATCAGTGAGAATAGTTACTTGGATGGAGAGTTAGCTAATAACACTTGATGTTCCACCAAAGACCCTAGTTTGGCTCTAGCCTCAGCATTGCTAAGCTTACAAGCATCTATGTAATTTGAGCTCCAGGGCATAAGACATCTCTGGTGTCCTTGAGCACCTGTGTTAATGTTTACATAGCCACACGTGTGCGCGCACACACACACACACACACACACACACACACACAATTAAGACATAATAGAAATAAAACTTATAAAAGAAAGATTGGTTAGCTGAGGTTTTTTTTCTTGTTTCATATTAGGTATTTTTTTGAAATTGTGATTTGAAAATTATTTTTTATTCTGTTATCATAATAATTTTAGTTTAATTTTGTCAATTCCAGTACTTTCATTTTTTGTATTTATCTGTTCATATAGATTTATATATTTTATAAGCCTGAGTTTTAAACTCAGTGAAAATATATTGTCAGTATTAGACTCATTTTTTTCTTTCCAAATTTTTGTTAGATAATTTGTATATTTTTCTTCCAGCTTAATTAATGCCATTAATAGATACTTTCAGGTTCTTTCCCAATCCTTTTGAAGACCCTAACCTCATGTACTTTTCCTTTTCACTGATTTGTGGATATTTAACTGGTATATTATTACTTCCTGAATAGTTAATTTTCATCATACACTCTGTTCCCCATGAAAGCCTTGAGCATGAAAGTGGTCACATGGCCATTTGTCCATGAATATTTTTCATGCAGTCATATCTTAAAAGAAAGAACATGGGCTCTGCATGTATGATTCTCGGCAAGCTGTCAGATGATAGAAATAAAACCACAATTAACAATGAACACCTTGTTCCTGGTGGTCCTGGTTAGTGCTTGAATAGGAGGAATTGGTATCCTTTTCTTAATGGTGGTACAAGAATGTTCAGTCCGTATCTCCTACAGGAATCTGGAATACCCATCTGTAATCTTAGCAAGGGGCCTTTCCTCAATGTGGACCACTGTTCTTACAGCAATATCCCAGTGTACCTCATCCTAATGGCAAGTCATGGATGCTTTATCTATATAAGATGCAAATACTTAATGGACAGACTACTCTTTTCACTGTTTTTATGAAGTAGAGTGAGCAACCTGTAATATGCATGGACTACTATAAGCAAGGACCATGCTTACTGCTGAAGGAACACTGGGATAGTAAGAGTTATTTGTAATACCTAGAACTTGGAAACAACCTAGATGCCCCTCAACTGAATAATAGATAAAGAAAATGTGGTACATTTATACAATGGAGTAATACTCAGCAGAAAAAAAAAAAAAAAAAAAACAACCCCAGTGGAATCTTGAAATTCACATGCAAATGGATGGAACTAGAAGAAACCATCCTGAGTGAGGTAACCCGGTCACAAAAAGACAAACATGGTATGTACTCACTCATATGTGGATTTTAGACATGGAGCAAAGAATCACCAGCCTACAATCCACACCATGAGAGAAGCTAGCAAACAAGGAAGAACCTAAGAGAGACGTATGTGGTCCCCCACAAAAGGGGAAAGGGACAAGATCTCCTGAGCATATTGGGAGAGCAGGAGCAGGCAGTGAGAGAAGAGGGAGTTAGGAGAAAGAGAAGGAGAGAAGAGCAGGGGAGATGAGAACATGTGGAAGCAAGATTGAGTCAGGGGAGGAATAGAGGAGAACAAGAAAAGAGATACAACAATAGAGGGAGCCATTACAGGTTTGAAGAGAAGTCTGGCACTAGGAAAATGACCAGAGACCTACAAGGATGACCCCACTAACAATCTAAATAATAGTGGAGAGGGTACCTTAAATGCCCTTCCCTGATAATGAGATTGATAACTACCTTAGATGTCATCCTAGAGCCTTCATCCAGTAGTTGATGGAAACAGAAGCATCAGACATCCATAGCTAAACACTGAGCCAAACTCCTGGAATCCAGTAGCAGAGAAGAAGTGATAAGCAGAGGGGTCAAGACCAGGCTGCATACACCCACAGAGACGGCTGACCTGAACAAGGGGGAGCGAATGGACCCCACACTGATAGCTGGGATACCAGCATAGGATGGAACTAGGGCCCCTAAATGTGGGTGTCAGTTAGGAGGCCTGGGAAATCTATGGGACCTCTGACAGTGGAACCAGGATGTATCCCTGGTGCACAAAAGGACTTCGGAAGCACATTCCCAGTGGAGGGATACTCCTGTAGGGAGCCGTCCCTGCATTCTCCATTACAAGATGGAGCCTGCATCTGGCTGGCATTGAGAATAAATGAGTCAGTGCACAGGTGCAGGGTGATTTTCCCTCCCTTGGCCTCTGCCTCTCCCGTGGCATCATATGGGCCGATGGGCTGCAGCCAATCAGGAGGTGACATGTCCGAGGCGAAGGTTGTAAACCTATATAAGGGTTGGGTTTTGGATGTTTGGGGACTCTGCTCTGTAAGCTTATGCTCTCCCTCTCAAGATGCATTAAAGCTTTACTGCAGAAGGATCCTGAGTGTGCCGTGTCGTTCTTGCTGGCGAGACGGTAGCGCGGGACATTAGTCTAGAGACATGATGGAGGGCCTAGACCCTACCTAAAATGACTTGACAGATTTTGATGATCCCTCCTGGAAGGCCTCCCCATCCCTGGGGAGGAGATGGGGAATTGGAAGGGGAGTCTGTGGGGTGTTCATGGAAGGGTGGGAGGGAGAAGGAACTGGGATCATTATGTAAAATAAGAAAAGAATTAAAAAAAAAGTTGAATTTCTCCCAGGTGAAGAGTGTACTTTGCTTTCCAAAATAGAGACTATAGTAGACATAAAGAAAGACATTCCCGAGGATGTCATCTGTTCCCTTTGAATTTGAGTGTAGGTTAATAAAGTACTGGACAATTTGACCCCCTCATAGATAGCTACATGTAGGGGATTCCAAAGAGCCCCACATGACTTCATAATTGTCTTTCTTTCCTTCCTTCCAGGGATCTATAAACATACTGCTTCCTTAGCCTGTGGTGCTTCTAATCTCCTACTCCAATGGTATACATGCATGACCACATATACAGACAACATACATGTAGCTGGAAGCTTTTATGTATCCCACCTGGTCCTATAGCTGCTTATAAAATTAGTCAGAGGCTTAATATTAATTATAATTGTTTGGCCAATAGCTCAGGCTTATTATTGGCAAGCTCTTACATTTAAGTTAGCCCATTTCTATTAATCTATTTATTGCCCTGTGGCCCTGGCTTACTGGTGATGATCAGACATCTATCTCCTTTGGAACCTGAATGGCATCTCCAAGACTCTGCCTTCTTTCTCCCTATATTTCTGCTTGGATTTCCTGCCTAGCTATATTCTTCCCTGCCATAGACCAAAGCATCTTTATTCATCAAGCACTAATAGCAACATATATTTGCAGCACACAGAAGGATGTTCCACATCACATACTACTCATACAGGCATATGTGCTGGCACAGCTGCAAGCATCAAATATATATATATCTTCTGGTTGAGATGTCTGCCACATCTTTGTAAATTTTCTCCACTTTTGTCATATCCCATTGAGCTAAACCTTTTCCTTCAGTCTGAATAAAGCTTGCACCTAGTTTGTCATTATGCATCGACTCATATAGTTATCTAGTAGAGATATGTCCTTACCTCTAGATTATAAGCTCCTTAGGTCAGAGGCCATTTTAATTTTGTTGTTAATTTGCTGCAGTAAGTACTTAAAAGCTGCTCAGGCAGTAGACATTAACGAAAAGCCCTTTGTGACCTTTGTGTTAGAAGAACAAATTTTTGTTCCTTCTACAGTGCCTGAGATCACAATAATAAAGCCATATCCAGTCTCAATTTTAGTCAGAGAACCATGACCACATAAGGATATTACCTAATTATTTCTCTTGCATCAGACAATAAGACACACAAAGCCAACTTCATAAAGTTAGTCAGTCATATCTCATACTAGGCATCAATTGGTGTTACCAAACCTGAATAACCACCCCGTATCCCAGACTTAACCAAATGTTCTCCAATTAGTTCCGACCCAGATTCTTTTCTTCTTGAGTGACAGTGACATGTGTATTGGTCTGAAGATAACAGCTGCTGATACAATGGGATAGGAGGGAATGTTGCCATCCTCCCTGCTCTGTTTTCAGCACAGAATCAGGCACTCAAAAGGATTGCAGGCTCCAGGCCTGGTTCTGTGCACTGGAGTACAAGTACATGGGCTCCAAACCCAGATCTTCCCTTTTGGAGGTTGGACCAAAGCTTAAGAATACTTCATGGGGCCACCACTTGCTCATCTGCAAAATGGGGACAAGTACCTCCCTCTGAGAAGAGTTCTGTAGATAACACAATGTAATGAACCTGTACTGCTAAGCAGATTCTTGTAATGAGTAGGCATCTCTAATTGTTAGCATCACAGCATTAATACTTGCACCTGTGGTATCACTCTACAACAGAGGGCTGGAAGTTGTGTGATTGTGATAGTAATGTTTATCAAGTACCCCCTCTCACCTGACTACTTTGGGCTTGGTCAGATCTTCCTGTTGGCCAAATACAGTTGGATGTGATCAAGCACCTGTTCAAGCTGAAGCTTTAAGAGGTCCTGTGTTTCTCTCAATCTTTCTGGAACTCCTATCCACTGGAATGGGAAGAGCAGCCCCTAGCAAGGTGGTTCTTCTGCTTTCTGGGCCCTAACCATGTCTGGGCGTGGAGCCTTACCAAGACCAAAAGGCCAGTGGTAATATTTGATACCACCATAAGCCACTCTGGTTTGAAGGTTAGTTTATGATGTCATTTCTGCAAACTTTTTTTTTTTTTGTGGCAGTGACACATGTTGGAACCAGCATACCTTGTCTTATAGACATCATCTGACATTCAATAGCTAACAATTGCATGACTTAGGACATCTGCCTTTGCATGTGCATGTGTGGTGCCTTTACAGTGTACCTGTACATAGGAATATTCACATTTGTGTGAGGAACATGTGCATAAAGGTGCATGTACATTTACTACGTATCTGTTTGTGTGTATGTCTGTGGTTTATGTTCAGTCTCTTTCTCTATTTCTCTCCACTTGTATTTATTGAGGCAGGATCTTTGGCTGAGCCCAGAGCTCTCCCCTACTGGCTAGTCTAGCCATCCAGCTTAACCAGGGATCCCTATTTCTGCCTCTTGGATGCTGGGATTACTGGTGCTGTCACAGCTGCTCAGTGGCTTCTGGAGATCCAAGCTCTGGTCCTCCAGCTTGTGAAGTACTTTATCTGCTGACTCACCTCTCCAGTCTCCCATTTAGTTGAGGCAGGCTCTTATTCTATAGTTCAGTCTGTCCTTGAACTAGCTACATTCCTCAGGCCAATGTTAAATTAGTGGTAACTATCCTGTTTCAGCCTCCTGAGTGCTGAGCTTCTCTGTGGTCAATCCCATGACTACAGGATATATTTTCCCAGGAATCTGGAATTCCTGGGCTTGACAGTCTAGCAGGGACATCCTGTCCTGTGGGCTACAGGTAGCCTAGGGTAACTAATGAATACTGTCTGTCTGGACATGACACGATGTTGTTCGGCAATTTTTTCTTTCTTTCCTTTTTTCTTTTTGTCTTTATTTCTTTCTTTCATAACTCAAGCCAGCAGCTGTTGAACATGAATTCCATAGATGACAATGTGCCTCAGAGATGCCAGAGGGCAGGACATCCTGGTACAGAGAACAACTCAGGATGTGCTACAGCTAGACAATGTTTTCCTAGAGAAAAAAATATGAGAAACTTACCTCATCAGCCAAGCCTGGGTTAGAAGCATTACAATTTACACTCCCTAAGACACACACACACACACACACACACACACACACACACACACACACACACACACACACAATTTTATAATTATTAGCTATATATTATATTTATAATTTTACTTTATATTCTAATATATATATTCCTTAGAAACCTTTTAATGCTTATAATTTCCCTAGTACTTACATGTCCCATTAAAAAGAAAAATGACATTAAAATAATTTTAAAGGTTTTTGGCTTAAGCCCATTGACATAGGAAATTCCCCTGCTTAGAATCAAGCCCTCATTATCTGGGCTAGGCTTGCATTAAGGAAGGACTCCTGCAGAGACCTGATCTCTGATTGGATTCCAGCTGAGAGTGGCCATGCTGAAATTAACGTGGCGCCACTGGCCTTCCAATAACCAGGCTCTCTGTGGCTCTTTGCCTTGTGAGTCTCTTAAGGGTCCTTTGGAAGGAAATCTGAAAATTCCTCCTGTGCTTGCTCTACTTGGGGACTGTACATGCATTCATTCTTGGATGTTAGTGACTTTTCAAGATTTTGAGGGTTTTGTTTTTGTTTGTTTGTTTTTGGCCTTTTATACATAAGCATACCACTATTCTAAGTCAATGATAAACAGCTTATCTACATAAAAGTCCAAGGTTACTTTATTCTTTTGTCTGTCTTTATGTTCTGTTTATTTCCTGAATTTAATCAGATTTCAATCTCGGAAGAAATAGGCACTAAGATCTCCCAGTGCCTGTTAAGTTGATTTCAAATGAATTATTAATTTTGGGCTGAGGAGATGGCTCAGTGGGTAAAGAGTTTGTTACACCAGCATGAGACCTGAGTTTAAAACCGCAGGATCCAAGTAAAACTGAGCATGTCACCAAATACATCTCAAACCCCAGCATTCCTACAGGGTGATGGGAGGTGGTGACAGGGGAACACCCAGAAGGTCAGGGGTCAGCTAGCCTGGCACACACTACAGAGAAAAGAGACCCCATCTCAAACAAGCAAGAACGTGTAATGTGAATAATAAAACCCAGAGAGAGATACTGGGGTTAAAGCTGAAGATCAGCTACTAGCTCTTGCCTCTACTTCAGACTTGGCGGGCTGTGGGAAGTGATCCCAACTCCATGAATCCTCAGCAAGGCTGGAGACTGAATGCCTGAGACTGAATACTAAATGCTCTCTGCCTCTCTAGTGTTGGGAGTAAAGGCATGAGTGTTGTTTCTCTTTTAGACTGATTCATTCTCATGCAGTCCTGAGTGACCTTGAACTCACAGAGACCCATTTGCCTGTGTCTCCTGGGTCCTGGGATTAAAAGTATGTTGACACCACTGCCTGGCCTCTATGGCTGTGGCTAGCTTTGCATCCTGTTTCCCAGGTAAGATTTATTATATCATAAGATATAGAGCACCAGAAGAATGCAAGGGTCACATTATACCTGAGGCATATGGCACACGTGCATGGTAGCATGCATAAGCCCACACTCCTGCATACACATATGTGATACACATACATACCAAATAAAAACAAGCATTATTACTAATTAACAAGCTGTGGCAGAACAGTGTGGTAACCAATTTCTCCTGTTTTCCTTGTGCCTCTGTGTCCCTCTTGTTTCTGTTCCTGAAGGAGCAGGAGAAATAGGGCACTGAGATGTGACTTCACTGGCCACCAGTCAGGAAGCTGCCAAACAGTAGAGATTTTTGGTCACTGCCAAGCAGGTTCTAAACTTGAACCAAGGACCCAGGATGAAAGTCTCTATAACCATTACCAAATTATCCCCTGAGCCATCTGCCTCACCAGCTATTCCCAATAAGACTCCACTTTTTGTCACTGAGTCAACATGTTTACAATCCCCAAAGGGGGAAATTAACTGGAACTTTACAATTGGGCCAACACACTCAGAAGTGAGTTCTTCAGAAATAGAAGCAAATTTTTCAGACATTGATCCATTTGGAAGGGAAAATAGCCTTAATTTCCTTTTGGGGAAGGACTGACAGAAGATAACAGGCAAATGAATGCTATGAGATTTAGTATTTCAAATTCTAATTTTTCTTTCTTTTTTGAAGATTCATTTTCTTATCTCCTTCTCTCTCTTCCTTTTCCCCCTCCAGTGTGTGTGTGTGTGTGTGTGTGTGTGTGTGTGTGTGTGTGTGTGTGTGTGTGTGCGTGTGTTGGGGGGACCATGGAGGAAGGTGTCAGATTCCCTGGTGTTGGAGTTATAGGTAGTTGTAAGACATCTTGTTGTGGGTACTGAGAACAAAACGATGGTCCTAGCAAGAGCAGTGACCACTCCTAACCACAGAGGCATCTCTCAGCCTCCAATGTCCTGGTTTTCTTATGGCTTGAGGTGGCTGACTTACCACCCTGGTGTCTGGACCTGTAGGAGATGACAAGATGAATCATTCAGAAAGTTTAGTTTCCTCCAGCCAGGTTTCCTAGTAGCTTAAGCATGATCATGTGTAGGTTTCTGAGCACTACGAGCTTCCTCCACTCAGGAGTCCCCCTCAAGGAGCAGAGGCTTTCTGTGGCAGGAAATTCTTTGTCTCATAATCTATCCCACCAACACCTGCATAGTTCAAACCTTAGTGGACCCCCACCATATTTTCTTGAGCTTGATGAGTATGCATATATGTAACCTAATCACAAAATAACTAGGTGTCACATGAATTTAAGTGCAGCACAATTTCTGTACCTGGAAGAGAAGTGGGTGGTGAGTGAAGGGAACACACTCAGATCAGATGCCATCAGATGTGTGATGGACTGTCAGGGACTTCTTTGACCTCTTAACTCCCAGCATCAATTTCCATAGGCTTTCTTCACACATGGAAAGTTCAGACATGTGCACCCAGTGCTGCAAGCCCTATGCAGAACTGGGGTGGGATGGGCTGGAGAGGATCAGGTTTTGGAAAGTAGTCAAGATAGGCATAAACTAACAAAGTCACCGCTTTGATGTCTTGAGTATGAGAACGAACCTCCTATGTATTTTCAACTCCTGCATTAGACAGACCTATATCTGTCACAAGTTTGTGGCAAAGAGATATTCTGCAGTCAGAGTTAGATCTTGATTTTCCTATCTGACCGTATGACCTTGGAATGAGGCTTTGAGACTTCTGCTTCTTCCTCTGTATTGTGCCAATCAAACTACCTGTGATATGAGGTAGTCCTGTGGGTCAAAGGAGATACAAAATGTACTTCCTATTGGCACTGCCAGTTAATAGGCACTAAGAAAAGGATGGCTGCCATATTTCAGTGCCGTAGTCTCTGGCACTGTTACCATAATTGAGCTACCTCACTATGCCAATCTGCCTTTGCATTGTAGGAAATGCTACAGTGACCAAACACTGCTTTGCCACAGACATCTGGTATCTGGTCTCCACCCAGTGACTTTCTCTTATAATCTCAGGGCAGGCCCAAGAGCCAGGATCTTAATATTCCCTTTTTTGATTCTTCTTTTTTATCTGCATGGATATTTTTGCCTGCATGTATGTCTGTTCATCATGTGTGAGCAGTGTCCCCAGAGCCCAAAGAGAGTGTTGAAATTTTTGGAACAGGGGATACAGGTGGTTGGGAGCTGCCATGTGGATAATGGAAATCAAAACCCACATTGAGCCAATCCTCCAGCCCTCAGGTTCTCACCCTTACTGTGTAGGATATAATAGATAACTAGCCCTCAGTTTCTTTGTTTTCACTCTTTAACACAGCTTTATGGAGGTCCCGGTTAGACAGAATTCCAGTTACTTAAATCAACCACCTATACAACTGGTGTATATACCAGAACATAGCTGCCCACCAGACTTACTGTATTTCCCTAATAAATCTACTCAGAGCATTACTGAGCAAATTTCTTCCACCAAAGTCTTTGTTTCCCAGTCTACTCTTAGGCTGACCCAACTAAAACACTAGTGTTAAGTAGAGACTCCGTGCAGAGCCCTCCACCTAGAGATACCAGTGAACATCCATTGGACCTCAAATCAGTACTGGATTTCAACTCAGCTCCTGGGCCTATGCTGTGTGCTAATATTTGAAAGCCCCATGTTTTTTCTGCTCAAGTTGTATGATAAATATGGATTAAGTTTCCTGGCCACAGAGACCTTTCATGATTCTTTTGCTCTGCTACTCTGGTCAGTATGTTACTATCTCTTGAAACATACACCTTTGTTATACCTATAGGTCTGGTTCCTGTGTACAAAGCGTCCTTCCTATACATTAAGTCAGACCATCCTAGGCATATCCTCCTAAATCAGTAAAAATCCATCCAGTTATTTTACAGAATGTCATAGGAGACAATTGGTTTTATTAACAGAAATAGAAGCTAACCAACTGAAGCTCTTTATTCATAGAACACACAGGGGCAAAATAATTTTCCAAATATTTTCTCCTTTGAATTAAGCTATGACGAAGAAACAAAACAATGGCCCAGAAAAAGTGAATAAAATTAATCAGGTTTGTAATTTAAGATGCTTGAGCTTAATGGTGCATGAATTAGTAATATTTTATGTACCAAGATGGACATTTTTATTAATGTCATTGCTTAAGAAATATACTTTGCAATTACCTCATGGTTTTTATTTTAAAATAATTATGGATTTTTGCATGGATAATTGTGACCTGGGTAACTGGAGCACAATTGGCTAGTTAGTTTCTTTCCCTGGAGGCCAGGTGGAATGACTAAGGTTGCAGCTATGGCTAAAGGAATAGGTGTAGATGATGCTTTGAGAAAGGACTTGAATTTTCCTTATGCGATGGAAGCAGAGATCTGTAGAGAGAAGGCACTGTTGTGCACTTCGTCTGGTATGATGTGACCTTGACATGATAGGGACCCTTGGCTACCCCTGCTCCCATCTCAGCCAACAGGCAGGAAGACTGATTTTGATGTAGAATCCTAGTAATTGTGAGATAAAGTAGTAATAATCACTTTGTAAACTGTGTGAGCATTAGGTAGTTGTGGACCAGTTTGTTATCACAGCCCATCCTTGTAACCTTCCTGTGACCTAGAAAGGACAAATTCATGTTTTCATGGAAAAAATAAGAAACTGGGAATGACAAAGGATAACTGTTCTTGGTTAGTAAACACCATGACCACCATTTCTGAGATCAAGTTTCTTCCTTCTACAGTAGTTTCCAGAACATTCAGACCAGTGGAGTCTAGCTGGGTAGAGCCCTTAGAAAATGCAGACTTCTAACTGAGGATGGTGGTTAGTGTGTGACTTCAGCACTCAGGAGGCTGAGAGACAGGAGGATTTCAAGTTCAGCCCTACAGAGTAAGTGCAAGGTCATCTGGCTGCCTGCCTCAAAACAAACTACAGCAAAAGCACAATCAATTTTTTCCCCTATTCCACTCCTACCCTGAATCACCCACCTAGTGACCTACCCACACCAGAGCCCCTGAGTTTCAGGTAAATCATCTACATGAAAACTTCAGACCTGGGATTAGTTTAGGAATTGCTATTCTTAAATATAACTTCAGACATCACATTTCTAATGCCAGAAATCTTCAGACCACATTGGCAGAATATTTAGTTGTTTCAACACATTATCTTCCAGAACTGAGTTCAATGAAGACAGTCCTTTGGAATGAAGGGGGCTTCCTAAATGCAAACATGAGGAACTTTGAGTAATTATCATTAGAGACAATGAGGATAGTTAGTTGTTGGAGTCCTTTAGTAGGCATCGGCCATGGTGCTGAATGATCTATTCAGTTTAGGTCGGTGGATTCTTTTAAAGCCCACATGGCCCCTGCAATCATTCAACCAATGAAGCAAGAACTATTTCCCTTCCTGCTTTCCTGTGACCTGCTCTTCTCAGAGAGGTGAATGAACATCGAGAATCACCTCATATAATGTCTAACAAAGAGGAGCTGAGCTCATGGCTCAGAGGTAATGCTATTGTCTGCCAGGTTATTGTGCCTTAGGTTCAGTTCCCAGCACAGCTATGCTTCATATTCTAATGTCTTTACCTTCAGAGTCATAATGGAAGGGATCACATGGCTGAGACAAATCAAGGAACCTACCTCAGAGCCTCAAATTTATTTCTTTTATTCTTAAGATTTGTTTTTATTATTTAAGTGGTGTGTGTGTGTGTGTGTGTGTGTGTGGCACCTGAAGGGAATGAGAGGATGTTGGATTTCCTGGAGCTGGACTTACAGGGTGTGGGACTTACAGGGAAATGAACTTGGCTCCTCTGTAAGAGACATACATGCCTGTTCTTAACTACTGGTTCATCCCTCCATACCTCATGTCATGTTTAACTACTGGTCCATCCCTCCATACCTCATCTCATGTTTTTCAAAGATCTTGTGTGTTTGTTGTGGCATGTGTATGTATGAACCACATGCATGACTTGTATGTGTTGGTCTTCACCTTCCACCTCCTAGTTCATACCAGACTACCTGAGAGCTTTCTGGAATTTTCCTGTCTCTGGCTCTGAACTCCCCACACAGGACCCCTGAGATTAAGAGGTGTGTACTAGTGAATTTGCATCTTGACTGGATTCTGAAGATTCTAATTCAGGTCTCCATCCTTATGTGCCAAGTGGTTTACTGTACACTGAGCCATCTTCCCAGTCCCAAACTCATTTCTTTTTATATATCTCTCTAGCTCTATCTCTATCACCTATATGCATTGGTTTGAGGGTGTCAGGTCCCCTGGAACTGGATTTATAGACACTTGGGAGCTGCCCTATGGAAGCTGGGAATTGAACCTGGGTCATCTTGAAGAACAGCTAGTGCTATTAACCACTGAGACATCTCTCCAGCCCTGCCCCCAAACTCATTTCTAAAATGCATTAATCTCATAAGACTGGAGTTCATCTCACATAAACAAAACCCCTTAGGCTCCATCTTCCAAATCTAACAGTTAGGAACCAGTTTCCACACAGAATACCCAGGGACACACCACCCCATCTCTATCGCTGTCTTTCCTCCATTGTTCTTCCTAGAATACATAGCTGATGGGTTCTGAAAAGGATGGTCTTTACCTCTGTTACGCTCCAACCCTCTCTCCAGCCTCCTCTCTGCCCAGCTGGCTCTAGTCACACCAATTCCAGCTCTATTAAAATTACAAAGGACCCAGTGTTACATAACCTACCCTCAGAGGGTACAGACAATCATCGAGGATGTTTACTTACCCAAAAGTTCTTGTTTGGAGTGACATCTCAACTAAAAACATTATTAACTTTCAGAAAATTAACTCCAAACCCTGGTTATTTATATGCTGGCTGTTTGTGCTTAGGTCCATTTGTCTCTTTGTAGTGCCTGCCTTGTGCTGTCACTAAGACCTTTTGTTCAGCCAGTTGGACTCTTCAAAAGTAAAATGGCAGTATCAATAATACATAACTGGCCCTTCCCCCACCACAAGGTTGTTTTCCTGATTATGAGTGGTTACATTTTGATTTTCCAAGCTTGCTGCAAATGGGCCTGAATCAGACCCGGTTTCCCATCATAATTACTTCTGCATGAGATCTTTCCAGAACTCTTTGCTGCTGCTGTTTTAATGGAAAGCCTGTCTATTTGTATGTTAATCGTTTCCTTCAGGTTATTGGGCTTGTTGATGGAAAAGCACAAATCAGATGCCTCCCTATTTTCAAGGTTTATATTAATCTGGATCTTTTATAAGCATGTGTATGGCAAAATGAAGCCATTCCAGTCTCTCCTGCTTAAAAAGAAAAGTCTAAGGATGGATTCCAGGTATCAAGCATCCTCCCAGGAAGCAGCATAGACCCACTCACCTGCTTAATGAAACCATAGTGCCCAGGTCACTCCACAGGTGGGGTTGTGGGTTTGGAAGTGAGCATGCCACCCTGGATAAACCATTCACTCTGCTCCTGAGTTACCCATGAGTCAGTTGAACCTGGTAAAGGGACTATGACTGGCATATGGTATCAAAGTGGATAAAGTCAGAAGAGGCAACCAAAATCTCAGCACTTGGCTGGAGAAATGGTGCCTTTGGTAAAGTGCTTGATGAGTAAGCATGGTGACCTGAGCACAGATCACCAGCTTCCATGCAAAAATCCCAGACCAGCAGAGCATGCTACAGTTCTAGGAAGACACGGGGCTTGCTGGCTAGCTACCATAGCTCAATCCATGAGCACTCCAGGTTCAGTGAGAGACCCTGCCTCCACAGTTAAGATGGAGAGCAATACAGGAAGATATCTGGTGTCCATCTCTAATCTCTATGTACTCCTGAAGGAACATGTATATACCATACACCAAACAACACACACACACACACACACACACACACACACACACACACACACACACCACACACCACACACACACACACATACACACACACCACTTTTTGCACCAGGCTCTATGATAATTGAAGGTAGCAAGGTAGCACACAACACTACCTCTGTAATCTTCACTTTCTTCATTGCTAAAATAATGAGAGCAAGAGTCAGTAATATTTTATAATATCCATGAGATAATGATCAGTACACAGTAAGTCTCAATATCTGATCATAAACACTTAGTAAGTTGCAGTCAATCCAGCCTTTTATATCTGTTGTTCCACATGTAGGCCAGGGATATTTGACCTTTTTGCTTTGTCCCTTCACCCTGGTGCCCAGATGTTTTCATGAATATAGTGGATACATAACAAATGTCATGAAATAAATGATAAGCGGGTCCCTTTATCACTTGTTTACTGGACATCTGTAGTGTACCAGAACTTGGACCAAACACAGAGATGTTTAGAAATAGAAGTCTGTCCATCTTGTGGAGGTGGAGGTAAGTAGAGACAATAGGCACAGTCATGTGACATCAAGACTCTCCAAAGGCAAACGCTAAAATGTTGATCTATCAGCCTGGCCCAGACTTACACATTCACAGATCTTAGGGAAAGTCCTGGGTCTTTTCTAGGAAGTGTCTCAGATAACTAACTGGCATTCTTTTTTGAAACCCAGCAGAGGTGTGTGCAGACAGCTGGCTTTAGTTTATTTAATTGCTATGACAGCTACCTTCAGAGTCAGGGGAGGCACAGAAGGTCCCTTCAGAAACTGGGCATTTTAAGTAAGGCCTGACTGACAAAGTGATTGCACAGCAACCTAAAGGTGTGAGGGTATTCCAAGACAGAGAAAAGTCTAGATGCTTAACAAAGCCAACAATTCCAGAAAACAGGAAGAAGAGGAAACCTGAATCAGGGAGACAGTTGCTAATATAAAGGATGTAGGTTGTATTTTAAAGACTTACTTTGTTTGAATTCTGTGTATGTGAGAGGGGAGGTATGTGCACATAAGTACAGGTGCCCTTATAGTCTAGAATTGAGTATTGGATGCCATGGATCCCATTAACAGGTAGTTGTGAACTGTCTACATGCTTTCTGGAAACTGAACTCTGGCCCTCAGCAAGAGAAATATATGCTTTTAATCCGTGAGCCATCTTTCCAGCCTAATATTTGTACTTTCAAGACATATTCATTCTGTGTCTGGATCATTTTCCACCCAGCTTCCACTGTGTCTTCTAAACAACATCCAGGAAATTGGATCAAACTTTCAAATGTTTTCATGTGGGCAGATCCAGAAAAATAAAAATATTTGGATAGATATCATAAAAGCCAAGTGTTTAGATTTTGTCATTGTATCCTTGGTTCTAGCTCTCCATGTTCTAGAATTAGTGGCTTTCAACCTTCCTAATGCTTTAATACAGTTCCTCATGTTGTGGTGACCCCCTACAACTGTAAAATTATGTTACTTGCTACTTCATAATTGTAATTTTACTATGTTATGAATTTTAATGTAATATCTGTGTTTTCTGGTAGTCTTAGGTGACTGCTGTGAAAGGTACATTCAACCCCCAAAGGGGTTGTGACCCACTAGTTAAAAAACACTGTTCTAGAACTTTCTAATTGGTCAAAAGTATATTAAAAAGCTTCATGTGCAGTGGGTGGCCATAATTTTAAAAAATATATATTAAGGCCACCATTTGGTTCAGGAAGCTAAACCTAGATGATTCCCAATAACATTTTTGCTTGGAGCCACCTGGCCTAAAATAATTCATATAAGGAGTTTCACTCCAAAGCTGAGCAAAGGGACAGCTTCCTTGGCCCAATGCTCTGGAGACTCAGCTGATGGCTTCATCATAGAATGGCCAACAGGAATCAGGTCTAGCTACAGCTTCTCCCAGGACTCAGCCAGGAGCTCCTGGATGCTAAGCCCAAGCCTAGTGGCAAAGCCACCACCCTCCTATTGGAAGTCCCCAGGGAAAACACAATACCTAGACCTGCAGCCCCTTCATTGATGATGGCTTGACTCAGCCTTGGGTGGGACACACCATAGAGTTCAAGGGAAATGTGAGCCTGTTGTGACAGAACCCCTATACTCAGTTGTGAGTCACTGTTGCAGGCCCTCAGTTACCTTTTCCTTTAGTCCCCTCCCAATTTAATCATGCTCACTTCTGGGAAAACATTAGTCCAAGTGCCCAAACACAATAATGTGGTATCAGCTCAGGAAAAGTTGAAATGACCCTAGCCTGTCAAGCACCTAATCACATTTAAGAGACCACTGAGTACAGAGACTTGAGAAAATCTGGGACTGGGAACTGGAATACACTGGAGGGGGACAGACAGAGTGTCTAACTTGTTACTGTTTTCCCAGCACTATCCTATATCGAAAACTGGTAGTTCTTGGTTTTGTGAAGTCCCTCAATCCTGAACGATCAGGAACCTTTGCTCACCCTAAAGATATAAGGGTATAAGAGAAGATTACAGGCTAAGATAATAGTTAAGGTAATAGCTCAGTTGGTAAATCAATTGCCTGGTAGAGCATAAAGACATGAGTTCAATCCCCAGAAACCACATTTTTAAAAAGGCAAAGCTGAGTATGATAGTGTACACGAGTAATCACAGTAAGAAGGAAACAAAGGCAGGTGGATTCCTGGGGTCCCTGGAAAGGCAGGTTACCTACTTAGTGAGTTTCAGGGCTGAGAGATCCTACCTCAAAGAAACAAAATCTTGGATAGCATCTGAGGAATGGCACCCAAGTTATCTTCTAGCTTCAACACATGCACATACACACATGCATATAAAACCACATACATGTATTCTTGCATACAGAGAGAAGGAGGGGGAGAAGGAGACCAAGTTGGGCAAGAGTGGGAGAGCAGGAAGGACAGCTGTTCTGGTCCTAGAAAAATCAACAACTGAAGACCTACTGATGTCTTCAATTCCCATGGCTGAGTGTTCACTGTGTGCTTCACACCACTGCATACTGTATGTAGTAAAGACAACAATCCTGAGAGACAGCTAGGGTTCTGACCTTCATTTTCCAAAGAGCAAACTGAATCATAGAATGGTGAGCAACCCTGTGAGATCACAGGGGTGGGAATACCAGGGTCAGAATCTTAGAGGACTGGCTCTGACAGAACTGACTCTAGTGGGTTAACTGCTCAGATCTGTACATCCAAACATGCATGCATGTACACATCAATAAACAAGCATGCACAGAATAAACAAACATCCACAAATATACAGTACACAAGGAGATATAAGACATAATACAGTTAAGTCTAACACCCTTTTGTAGGTCCATACCAGAGTGATCCTTGCATAATTATTTTCCCATGTCACAGACATTTAGTGTTTCCTTGACATAATTTTACCATTCATCTGAAAGGCAAAATCTGCATTCATAATAATTAAACAGCTACTTCATAATCAAGTAACCTGTGCATCAAGAGGACCTGAAGAGTGATCCCTCGGGCAAACATGGTCATCTGTATACATATATGCATGCATACATACATAAGTGTGGACACATGAAAAGTACTGTATTATATGACTCCAGTTTGGAATTGATTATAAACCAACAAAGGGGAAAGTAAGTCTAGCATCAAACAAAACTCTCGATGTGGGTTATTAAGTTAGAAGCATTTGGTGGATAACATATAATAATGCTGTGGACTAGTTTGATAGAGTCATCATTCTGTAGTCACCCATGTGACCCTTCCCACCTATGCAGGACTCACTTCCCTCATAATTTTTGCAGTAGAAAGCAGAAGGCAGTGTCAAGCCCCCCACTCCTGACTTTGGCTTCACTTTCTCAATCAGGAATCTGGCCTGTACATAGTTGATCCTAACTTCTCCCTCTCAGGAAAAGAAAACAGCCAAAAGGGAGGAAACAATGGAGACACAAAGGTTAGCGTTAAGGAGGACAGTTAAGATTGACTTTTCATTCCCTTCTGTCTATGTGTGTGTGTGGTGTGCTTTTCACATGTGCAGTAACATGTAGAAGCCAATGGTTGATATCAGGGCTATCTATGGATACAGTGCACTTTACTTACTAAGTTTCTTGGTGACCCTGGAGTTCACTTAGCCAGTCTGCCTAGCAAGTTTGTCCCGGAGATTCTCTCTGTCTCCCCACCAAGCCCTGGGATCATTCATGGCCACCTTGTTGGTCACTTTTATGTGGGTCCTGGTTGTCTGAAATCTGATCCTCACATTTGAATTGTAAGTGCTTTTATCTACTGAGCCACCTGCTCAGGCTCAAGGGTGTACTTTATTATTGAACACACAAGGCAAGCACTCTCATGAATGAGTCCTCCAATTACAAGGGACCTACAAGATGCTAGCCACCATGAGATGTCTTCTAAAAATGACTAGACACACACCTAAAGAAAAATGTGAATTATAACTGGGTGTGGTGCTATAGCCTCCCAACACTATCTGAAGATAGTTTGAGCCACATAGTAGGATAAAGACCAGCCTAAGCTATATAGTGAGATCCTCTCTCAAAAAAACCCCTATAAAACAGCACATATATGTATTTACACATATATCCATTTACACGCCCATATTACTGGAGGGTACATGATCTTACCTTTGACCAAAGTCTTAGAAGGATCATGGGATTAAGAGTCACAGAATGTTTTTAAGAGAACTAGGGATTCAAGTTCCATCAAATGTCATAACTTGGAAATTGTGTTTTTTCCACCACAGCTCAATGCTGGTTTTTAGCTTTGATGATACTTTACTGAGAAGAAACCACATGATTTAAGCCAACAGAAGAGATTTCAATCCTGAAAACCACTCACAATACCAATGCCTTCAACCAGAGCAGGCTCTCTTGGTGTGTATGTGTGTGTGTGTGTGTGTGTGTGTGTGTGTGTGTGTGTGTGCGTGCCTGTGCAGGTTATCCTCACCCTTGAATACATGTGTAGAGGCCACAGATTGATGATGGATATTCTATTACTCTCCACCTTAGTGGTTTTAGATAGGGTCTCTCATTAAACCAGGCATTTGCTATTTCAGTTAGATTAGCTGTCCAGCAAAGCCCTAGGAATCCTCGTGTCTCTGACCTGCTACATCGCTGGGCTTACAGATATGTGTACTTGACCACCAAACTTTGCTGTAGGTGCTGGGGATCTGAACTCAGCTCCTCATGTTTGCACAGCCAGTGCTCTTGCCCGTAGAGCTTTTTCTCCAACCTTTCTGTCAGCTTCGGACCTTCAGGTGGTGACTATGGATTCCTAAGTATCCTCAGGCCTGGTGGCTTTGAAGTGAGGCTTTTCAATTTAGATCCCAGCAGGCACATGAGGTGGGAAAGGGTGGGGACTTTCCTAAACTGGCACACAGCCAAGTTCAACCTCCAGGAGAACCACTCTCTCAAGCTCTCCACTTTAAGATGTACTGACATGTGCTTTATCTACACTGACTCAGTCATTCCCCAAATCCACCTTTTAAGATGAGTCTAGAGATTAACCCTTAGACAGGTGGAAAAAAGTGAGTCTCCGCACAGAGAGGGGGCTGCCTCACTGAAGTGCAGGCCAGGAGCCAGCCTGAATCCAGTGAGTGAGAATTAAAGTGAGAACTTCTGTATCACAAGATGGATTGTATTGCATGAAAGATGGGTTGGAGTACTAATCTTCAGCTGGTGTCTTAGACCGTGACTGCATTTGAACATAAAGTTGCTTCTGGTATAGTTAGGTAAGATGCAATCATACTGATGTGGGGTGAGCCCTTATCCAAAAAAAATGATTGGTGTCCTTTTGGAAGATTGGAGCAGAGTCACACAGACAGAATGGTGTTGCAGACATCAAGGAGGATGGAGAAATACTGTACAGTTAAAGGATGTTTGGTCAACAGCACACACTGGCAAGAGATATTAAAAGGGTTCTGCCCAGAATCTCAGAGAGGTAAAATCTTGCTGAATTCTGGATCTCACACAACATCCAGAACCATGTAAACCAATTTTTTCCAGGTGGTTGTGCTTAGCCACTCTGTGGGTATTGTTGTAGCAACCTTAGGAAGGTAATTTGCATAAATGGGATTGCCAGGTAAAGTAAAAGATGCCAAGATAAATGTGTATTTCAGATAAAAATTGAAGGTTCAGAAGTAATTAACAGCATGTCTCATGAAGTGTTTAGCACATACTTGTAACTCAAAGTTATTTTAAATTTTTGTTTGTGAATTATTAACAACTTCACATGGTATCAAGCACAGCTTTCAAAAATATTAGCTGTTGTCAAGATGTCCCAGTAGCTTGACAGTAACAGGTAATGCTACCTTGTGTGTGAATAAATCCATACATTCTACAGACATTCTGAATATTTTTTTTTAGGCAACCAAGAAGGGTTGGGTAATAATATTCATTTTAACATGAACCAAAATCAGAGTAACATCAACATTTGAAAAATAAAGATGAAATCCAATAACCTTGCAATGGCAGGACCACGGAGACACTCTCTGATCCCCTGGGATGCTGAGATTCCCTTCTCATCACATCTAGGCTGCTACTTGTGCGTGCCTAAATGTGATGTGAAAGCTGCCTGTCTGGGCAGGCCCAGCTACCTTGGAAAGCCACCCTGTCCCTGCACCCTGTTCCCTCCTTAACTGCCAGTATGTGCTTTTCCCTACTGCTCCCATCCACCCCTCCTGCTGGGGCCACAAACTGATAGTGACAAACTCTGTTGATTTTATTAGCCAAGCAGATGTTGTTGATATCTGGGAGATCCACGCATCACTGTTTCAGTGTGGGAACTGGACTGTTTCCTTTTCCTCTCCCTCCTTCTCCATAGCTTCCTCCCCAAGTGGTGGGCTTCCTGCCATTCTTTTAGGGAATTGCACTCTTCCCGAAAGTGGGGTGGGGCCTCAGGGTAACATGATCTTAGCAGGCAGGCAAAGATATTCTGGCCTGAAGATTTTATGATGCTGCCTGGGGGAAGAACAAATTCTGAGTGTGTCAAGTTCAGGAAGTTGTTGAAAAGGAGGACACAAAAAGAAAATGTTTCTCTCTCACTCTCTCTCTCTCTCTCTCTCTCTCTCTCTCTCTCTCTCTCTCTCTCTCTCTCTCTGTGTGTGTGTGTGTGTGTGTGTGTGTGTGTGTGTGTGATGCACGTGTAGGGGACCTTATAAGTAACTCTTACATTATATATGCAAAACCCTGATAGGTACACAGTAAACACTAGTTCATCAACTCCACCTATATTTATTGACAACTTATTGCCCACCAGCAACTGGCAATATAGAGCTGAATAGGAAGACAAACCAGTGTTACCCTAAGGGAGATAGACAGTAAAATAGACAAATAAAAGTCAATTGGTGGGGAGGATGTAACAGTGGCCTAGTGGGCAACTGGGCTAAAGTGATCTGTTTTAAGAACATATCTCTGAGGGGAGAGCATTGGGAGGGGTCCCAAGGAAAGAAATGTGGATATCTAAGGGAAGTCCCTGGTGAACCCCAGGTCTTTCTGAGATGGGTGGGTTTCTATCCTTCTGTGTTCCAGGAACCTCATTCCAGAAGTCTTTGAAGGAGTTAGAGATTGTAGGAGAATAGAGTTCTGAATGGGTATTGAACAAAATTGTAGAATGTCCCCCTTCTGCCATCATACCCTTCTGGTTATTAAGTCTCTGTGCTAATAGGACCACTCTCTCTTCTTTTTCTGGACTGTTTCTATTTCTTTGAATGAATTACTCTCTTCTGCATGTAGTTACTTACTAAATAGTTACTAAATAAATCATTTCTCCTGCATCTCAAAGGAGTCTAGATATTTGAATAAATTAATTTCTTCCTTCTGTATTTGGAGTGGTTCTAGCTGTGTGCCACTCTTGGAAGGGTTGGGGAAACAGGTCTTTGTGTAATTTTCTGGACTCTGTGGCTTGAATGAGTAGCAACAGGGGAAGATTGATCTAAGCTTTAGAGATTATAACAAAAACTCAGGTGCAAGATTTAGGACTAGAGTATATAGAGGAAGATAGCAGGGACAAACAAATGTACTAGATTTGGGTTATCTAAGCTAAATCTTGAGTACTCCAACCATCAGTGGAAATCATAGTGTCTTCTCGGAGATTGTAGGTATAGGTAACAATATGTAAAATCACTCAGTGTAGTGCCTGGGTTTATGTATAGGAGTTTGCCTTTCTTTTTTACTCTTTTCCAATACAAGGATGAGCCATATCAACTTAGCAGGCAATTGTTTGTTGAAACCTTATGCTGCCAAGCTTTTCAGGGAGAAACAAATGACAAAACACACTCCAATGCTTGATACCCTTATGTATCATGAAGGATTTCATTATCAGTAAGAGGCATGCCATTCACTGAGCTTTGGATATGAAATTCACAACCCATGTCCACTTAACCATGGAGAAGATGAGGAATAACAATGGTAGCAGGTTTCAGATTCAGGAGTCCTGTTCAGGTATCTACCTCTCAACTTCCACAAACATTGTAAGGATCCATTCATGGCTATGGCTTTATCAATTTTAAGAGTGTCCAGACTGTCCCTCAGCCATGTGACAATGCTGTCTTTTGATATCTGTGAATTTTAGAAACACTTTGATGGACAGGGGCAATCTCACTCACCTGCCACCTACTCTGTTCACCTCTGTTACCCACAGGGCAACTTATTATGTCCTTCTCTTGCCCAGTCCTTGAGCGTCAGCTTTGGAGAACAGAATCATGTTTATTTTTGATTTGTTTGGGACTGTTGTCTTGCAATAGCTGTTCAACAGAACAAAGTAAAAACCAAACTCCAAATCAGACATGCACTGTCAAATTATAGACTCACATGTAGCCCATCAGCTCACAGGCTTTCCTAGTTATATGCAAAAGGACATGAACATGAAAGACTTAACAGAGGTATACACCTTACCGGTCCTGTTTGCCCCTCCCCTCTTCCATTCATCTCTCAATGTCCCCACATCTCTGTATGTCTTTATGGTAGAATTCCTTCCACTTTCCTGCTCTACACTGTGATTCTCAGCCTGGGGCTGATAGGAGGGATCATATCAGTGGTTTGGAAGTCTCCACTCTTTAGAGCTACTACTGCTTCTCAGACCAGGTGGTCATCAGGATCAGATGCAGTTCATGGGTCTGGCTTGGCTTTATGAGTCAGAGCTCAGTAAGAGCTGTCAAGGGAGACTTAATCTACTTAAATGCTCTCCACTCTGGGGTCCCAGATGGTGATGAGGCCAAAGCAAAGGTGTCAGACTATGTGTGGTCTTTAAATAGGCTTTTTATGATTGTCACAGGAGCTGAGCTTGGGGCCTGGACCCATTCCAGTTGGTAATTGATAATTCCAACTGGTAATTACGTGCTCTGGGTGGTTTCGGTTGGCATTCTGAACATCCTGTCCTCAAGTGGGGAGAGGTGTTCCTGGTTTCATGCCAGAGGTGGCTCCATTTCAAGCCCCATAAAGTTTCTAAATACCTTTGGAATGCTGCAGGAAGAAAGATGCTGCCCTTGTTAAACACGAAGACTTTACAAAAGAAAACCCATCACTCTCTGATAATGGCAAGTTTTTCTGGCCCTTATGTTTCTTGTTCAAGGAAAATGTCAATTAATAAGGTATACACACATACTGGCCTTTCCAGGAAGTAATTCACATGGTCGGGGCTAAACAAAGAATCCACTTATAAACCACTGTAGTCTTCTGACTATAGTGTCCTTCCAGATCTCCCCCAATAATTCTTTTCTTTACTTCTTTGTACTTTTTGGTAAATAGTTAATACACAATCTTGGATGGTAGCCTGCTTGTTCCCCTCTCCACAGCCCCATAGTTCTATCTAAAAAGGCCTGAGCTTGTGCACAATTTTGCTTGAATGAATACTGGCCAAGACTCTCAAAACAAGAGGAACACAATTGTGGCCTTCCTCTACCTATTCACAGAAAGGACTTCTAAACCCAAATTCAGCTAAATGGGTAATGTGGCAATCACTGAGTTGAGCACAGTTGAGAACTCTATGTGACAGTTTCAAGTGAAACAGCTCTAATAACTGTCCACATTTCCTGAGAACACACCAGGCTCGTTAGAAGCTAGTATTTGAACCATCGCTTATGTACGTGGCTCTTTGTTGCCCTTTAACAAATATGCATCTATGCCTGCAGAAAATGGGTCAAAACAACATCTTTTTATTAGTGGCATTTTACTTTGCAGCTGGCAACTGAACTGAGTTCATCTGGATGGATCTGAAATGAGCTTTGCTAAGATGGTTTGGCTACGAAATGTCCTCATATAGGTTCTTGCATTTGAACATTAGGTTAACAACTGGTGGAGCTGTTTTGGGTGGTTGTTGAACCTGTGGAAGGTGCTTGTTCCTAAATAAAGGAAGTGAGTTCCTCAGATTTACAGCGACTTCCTGCCCTTCCCTGCTTCCTATTCCACTTGAGAAGTGAGAAGGAGAGGAATCATAACTGCACACTTCCACCTCTGCCAAGCTGCTTGATGCCATAGTGTTCCTGCTATGTGTCCCCAAAAACCTTGAGCCAATATAAAGTCTCCCTCCTTAGGGCTACTTGTGTTGGACATTCTGTCACAGTGAGGAAAGACAGGACCAGTGCTCTTGCTTAGATTCTCTCAAATGGCAATAATCAAAGAGAAGCTAGGACTGGGGGTTTCTAAAGACAGGATCCTCCTGTGTGTTTTCTTTCTGAGTACTGGTGAGGTCATTGTTTCCTTGGAACTTCTCCACCCAATCTACCCAACACAGTAGCTGGACTTCTAACACAGCAGCTCAGAGGTCCAGGGTGAAGGTTTGAAGATAGGAGAGGCAGGAACATCAAGTGTGTTAAGAGCAACGGAATAACTCTATCTGTGTTATGTAGCTAAGGGTAAGTGTGGGAAAGGACAGTCTGAGTGAATACTGGGACATGTGGTCCAATGGCCCACCCTTGAGGAAGACTAAACAGCTTCTACCACAGGCTGATTGAGCTGCCATTCAGCAGAGATCTGTCCCCTCAGCTCATTGCACTCAGACCTGCGGTCACCCCTTATCATTTTGCTCCACAGTTTGGATTTTCCCAGCATCGGCATTGATCATTGTGCTGGCTTTTCATCTTTTTTGAAAGCTTATGTGAACTTCCTTGCAACCTATATCTGATGGGAATTCATTGCAACATCGAGGCCAACAATATACAGTAACTGTAACACACTGGAAAATCACATACATATCCCCTTTATTTAGAAAA
This sequence comes from Phodopus roborovskii, assembly GCF_943737965.1. NCBI lineage: Eukaryota > Metazoa > Chordata > Mammalia > Rodentia > Cricetidae > Phodopus > Phodopus roborovskii. The sequence goes on along the minus strand of NW_026126558.1, from coordinate 12,932,356 downwards.
GGAAATAATGAAATGTGTATATCCATAAAAAATGTCTGAATCAATACACACTAATAAATGGTGGTTACTCATTGGATCTGAAAAAAAAAATGGCTATTGGGGAAGGATGACAGATACTAGTTTTATTTTATACTTCTTTGCATAAAAAATTGTAGTCAGTTTGTATTTCTTTCATAATGAAAAAACTTAAAGACAATCCACATTTATGAACCATTTGCTAGATTTTTTCATGAATTAGGGTTCATTGTTAGGTACAATGATTTTAAAAGTGGTAAAATGTGGACTTTAGAAGAATCCTTTAGCAATTCTGAACATGACATGTGGAAAGACTCTTACACACACACACACACACACACACACACGCACGCAGACGTTTGCAGGCATCCAGTGAATGTTCTGCATCCATCATTAAATGTCATTAAGTAGACATGTTCAAGAGCCCTCAAACACTGGTCCAAGTTTACAGAATGTTTATTAGAAGTTTGGATTCTCAATTTCAAAATGAAAGGGCATGGCTGGGCTCTGCTTAGCCCCTTCCTTTCTTGTGCTGAATCTTGAGAACCTTTTTCTACAGAACCCCCAATTTGGCTCTTCTTGCAGCTAGATACATGTTAGCTGAAAGCCACCCATGTAGGATCTATTCTCGGTGTACTAAAGTGTCTCTTGTGTGTTTATCAGATAAATTCCCAGTATGCCTTTCTCCCTGAATGGGCATAAAACAACCTCATTGCACATATGTTTGATCATTCAAAAGGATCATTTCTAGATTTTATGTGTTTTTTATTATAGACTCTTACCTGCAAAGGCAGAGCTATGTAGAGGAGGATTTCAGGGCTGATCAATGTTGAGGGCTCTGTCAGAATGTGCAAGATCTGACTCAGTTCATTAAACCCATGCTTCTAAGGCAGGGGAACAAACCCTATGTTCAGAAAATGTTTGTTCAATCATTTTCTGCCATATTTTTCAAATCAGGTACTCACATTGAACTGAACCAGGAGCTTATTGTCTCAGCTAGATTGACTGGTCAGTGATGTCCTGAGTCTACCTGCCTCTGCCCGAACAGCAGGAATCACTGACATGTGCTGCCTCATCCAAGTTTATGCATGGATGCTGGGAACCTGAACTCAGGTCTCACACTTTTGTAGCAATCTCTTTACCTACTGAGTCATCTCCAGAGCCCCCTAATTTGTGATTTATTAATTAATATTTTCACCATCAGCACTGGTAACTAAATGTTAACCTGGGAGAAAATGAAGAGACCACATGATGCATAAAGTCCAGGATGGTAGTTAATAATCATTGACCTCACATGTTAAAGGGGAAGGGTTTGAGACAAAGGTATGTTTATGCCTTTTTAAATGGGAAGATCAAGTTTTCATACACATGCATACATATGAATGGAATAGAATTAAAGATAAAGGGTTTATATAAGTAAAGCTGGCATTGGACAAGTTCTCCTTTGAATTAACATCAGATATACTTCCTGAATCCCCATCAGGAATTGAGAAATTGCCACCAAGTGCTATGGGAGATAGACTATGTAGGATGCTCTAACATCTGAACCTTGTACAGTGAATATCATCAGAGTTTAGGGAAGGAAATACATATGCAAAATAATTTCGACATGAGGTTCATCTCTGTGCAGTGCATTAGGTGCTAGGAAACAGAACAAGCAGTTTGTTGGGGGCTCTCTGGGAGAGGAAAGGCACCCTACAGAGAGTTATCTGAGAACAAAGCAGAGGGATGATAGCACATTCAGATGGGGAAGCCCTTTAGAAGGTCCCACATAAGAGCAGTTCTGTGAGGGAGCAATCAAAGGTGTTTGCTCCAGATGTACAAATGTGAGAGGAAGTCCTGCTGTGCTCCTCTTTACTCCTCCTTATGCTGAGAGGAAGCTTCAAAGTCACCTCTCTGACTCTTGGGGGCTCCTGAAAGTTATAGTAATTCTCCTCTGCTTCAATTGTCCCTAGTTTCTTTTACATGCATAAACACATGTGTAAAAGCCAGAGGACAACCTCAGCTATTCTTTAAGCACCACCCACCTGACATAATCTCTCATTGGTCTGGAACTTGCCATGTAGACCATCCTGGCTAGCTACCAGGCTTCATGAATCCAACTTTCTCTGCCTCCCCAGCTCTAGGGTTACAAACACCTGTCACCACACCCAGCATTTTCTTTTCTTTCTTTTCTTTTTCTTTTTTTTCTTTCTTTCTTTTTTTTTTTCTTTTTCTTTTTCTTTTCTTTTTTTTTTTTTTTTTCTTTTTCTTTTTTTTTTTTTTTCAATTTAGATTCTGGGGATCCAGTTCAGAGCTACATGTCATCTCCCCAGTCCTCAACTCTACTTTCAGATTAAGTGAATTTTGGGGGTGAGTGGGGATGGGCTATGTATAAACTTCATCTTTAAAGTGCTTCCAGGCAAAACCACTGATATAATCTGGAGAACCCCATTGCAGAACCCCTGGCCTTCTTCTTCTCAGATAAAGACTTCAAGTTCCTGTCGAAAATGTTGAGTAAAGATAGAATTGACAGAAGTACCCTGGTGCTAAGCAAATCTTAGGCACTGGCCTGCAGCACACCCTGAAGTGTGGTCAAACTACTCCCCCCAACTATCTTTCTCCTATCAGCTATCTTATGGCCAAGCTGGGAGGACCCTGCCCAGTGCTATGCAGACTTTTACAGTCCTTAGAACACACACATGGCCACAGAGATAGTCAGGGGCTTTGTGATGTACATCTAGATACCAGGGACTTGGCATCAGTTAAAAGGACTTGTACCTGCATTAATTATTCCAGCATGGGAGTGACTCAAGGAGGATCAAGTAACTTGTTATGAAGCCTCCTTGCCTGCAACCAGATACCAGATTAGGAGGTTCTGGGTTCTAATTGTGCCATTAATGCCAACCAGATACATGCTTCTCTATTTCTTTGTTGTTGCTGTCAGCATCCTAAACTGAGCCTCTTCATCTTTGAAGTGGGGATGAGGTTGCTGGATTGTCTCAGTGCTAGATGCCCAGTTGCTGCCTATTAAATGCTAATTAGAACATGATAAGTACAATTAGAGGGTCCAAGATGACTGCTAACACCTTCTCAGCAGGGAAGCAAAACCAGTTTCCTAACTAAAGAGAGAATAACCTGGAAGCAATCAGTCCTGAAAAGCCTGTTCGCCAAGGTCAAGTCCCAGGTGTTTTAGAGTCTACCTTGGTACTTTTTGAGATTGCTGTGTGCCTTATTTCTCCACTCTCCCTGAAGGCACAGAATGTGACACCTTGTATGCCTTATGTACCTGGTCTATCCTGAGCCCAGCATAACAAATAAGGGACTTGATGACTGACATGGACAGGGCTGCCTGGTTTTGCTTTGTTGGATTTTGAGAAATCCTGAAAAAGTGAGTGTTATTTCAGCCTTGCCAGGATTTCAGTTTTGTGTTCTCTGAGACTCTGGTGCTCCCTCCCTGATAGGAATGAGAAGGCTGCTGCCACTTTAGCCATTCCAGGTAGAAGGAGATGGACAGATAGGCTAGGCCTGTATCATTTTCTTCTAGGAAAAATGAACCCATTTCTTAGAGGACACTCCCTCTCCTAGAAGCACTCTCTTTCAACTTCATTGATAGTTGTGTCCTATAATTACCACAGTTGCAAAGGGATCTGGGCTAGCAAGTGTGTACCCAGGGGCTGGTGTGAACAAGACTAAAATGTGAATAAGGAGAAATGAGTCAGTTTGTGTCCAGAGGTGTTCCATTCCAACCAGCAGCTGCATTTGGAACTGCACCTGATTCATTTGCAAATCCTCTTTGCCACTTAGCAGTAGGCTCAGCTTGTCCATTTAGGCTTTCTGAACCTCCATGTTCACATAGTCTTAGAGGCAATCCTCCTTCATGCCTCCAAGGATATTTTTGAGGGTTCAGCAACATCATACATGTAGTCCCCAGCAGTGTCAGACACTGGGTGTCTGTGTAGAACCTACCCTTGGTTTAACATTAGCAGTGACAACATGTTTCTTCTGAGTCCACGTGCCCCTGAGCCCTGAAACCAGGGTGCTCAGCTCTTCCTAGAGTCCTGGTGGAAACCTAGGAAAAGTACCTGATGTCCCTGTAGTCAGGTGATCCCAGGGCCCCTCGGGTCCTTTGTGTCCCAGGGACTTTGTTCATCTCTGTGTTCAGATCAGAAAAACCTCCAGACAGGGTGATCACATCATGGCTGACCTTTAGCTTCAAGAGCATAAACTCTTCTAGTGTCTTGTTTTTCTAGGTCAGAGTCCTTGCTGCTGGCTCCCAACTCACATGGGCTGGCTCAGTGCCAACTGCTGTCCCAGAATGAGGAAGGGCAGGAACTAATGACCCCCAATTGATATGTAACTTGCCCTAATATTGACCCGGACCCCATGGTTAGTGATTCTCATTGCAGAGTAAATGATTGGTCTGTGTTGGCTTTCACCCTATTTGACTCTTCTGGGTTGGAACCGTGACATGCAGGAGCAGTCCTCTGCATGGTATACCAGGGAAAACCACACATCTAAAGCTTGGTGGACATGGTGGACAATTTTACAATGTGTCTGCTGAATCCCTGAGGAAGTCTAGCTGCTCTTCATTAAATATAACTATGACCACACCTTATTGGAAATGTGTCCATGCCATACAGCTTCAAGGAAATACTGATAATAATAATTAAGATCGATATTCATTGGATACACAAGAATGTTCCATTCACTTCTTTCTCAATTACTAACTCCTACACATCTGCTAAGCTCTATATACACAGACCTGTGGTTACAACAGAGTTCCTGCCCTTTGTGGGATGACAGGCTATTATTAGGTCTAGGTCACTAGAGATGTGAGAATATTAGTTATTATTAGGACAAATAATGTTCATATTTACTACATAGCAGAGGTCATATTTCAACACCCATCACCATTTTTGTTCTTTTCAGCATCTGAAGATAAGAGTTAAAGTAACATATCCAAGGTCACACAGCTGGTGCAAGACATGGGTAGAAGTAGAATTCCCTCCTGGCTGACTGGTCCAGAGTTTACTTTCTTTACACCAGAGATGGGCTATATTCAGCCAAATTACAACTCTGCCTCTTAACACCTTGTAGATGCAGCCAAGGTCTTGCATGCTGGACGCTGTTTGTTGATCTGCAAACCGAGTTTTAAATCACCCATTTCACAGGGTAGTCATGAAAGGTGATGAGCTGAGTATGCAAAGTGACTGGAACAGTTAGCATATGACCAGATCACTTTCCATGCCATATAAGAGCCTGTGAGTTTGCAGACTGTGTTACTAGAACATTGAATGGAGCCCCATCAGTGCTATAGAAGAGACAGCAATGCTGATACTGGATGGCCAGATAGGACCTTACAGATAGGAAGGAAGGAGGTAGAAGAGACCCTTTTCATAAGAGCCCCAAGAGTCTGGCAGACATGGCCAGCTCAGAGTGACCCACTAGCCATCTAGGACAATGGGAAGACAACTGTACAGATGTGGAGGAAGCAGAAGCCAGGGCTTCTGCAGAGGAGGGTGAGTACTTCCCTAAGAGTGGTGGGAAGATGCTAGAGAACAGGAAGCAAGCAAGCAACTCACACCTCAGGTAAGAATGAAAAGTTCTAGAACCACAGCAGGTTCATGCTAAGACAAGTGTTTCTTGTTGACAGATGAAATACCATTTCCTCCTTTCTGGGTCCTATTGTATTCTTCTCTTTCCTTTCTCCTCTTTCTCTCCTCCTCCTTCTCCCCCCCCCCTGCTTTTCTCCCTCCTCTCTCTCCCCTTCTCTTTTTCTGTTCTTTTCCCCCTTCCCTTCATCTTCTCTCAAATAGAAGTCTCCAGGGAGAGTCCAACTTGTTTTCTACCTTCTCCCTGGTTCCTCAGAGATCCCACACCTTGTGATAGCCCAGAGGGACTGGGAAGTGTTCTAAGTTTTCAAGGAACTTCCCATCTATAGGCAAACACAATATCGCCCATAGGATTATATATCACAGCTGTTGTACTCAGGTCATGGGGCTAGCATTGCTTTACAGGTCCATGGGCTCTGAGACCTGCAAGAACAATCTCCAAGGAAGTATAGAGCCAGCCTTGACTAACTGAGGATTTGATAAACAATGTTCCCCAGGATCAGAGAGCTACCCCACCAGGAGTCACATCTTAGGAAGAAGCTGCAGTTGAGTGGAGGGACCTGTAAGGATCTCTTCACAGATCCTTTTGTGCTCAAGAAAGCACCAGGATGGAAAAATGAGCTTGATGGCCCTTAGCCTGGCCCAAAGGCCTCCCGCCAGCCCCAGGGAAGAGAGCCTCACTGTTTCCCAGATCCATGTGGGATATCACAAAGGAGCTTTTGAGGATAAACAAATGCAGAATTGAGAAAATAAGGAAGGAGCTGGCATGCAAAGAATGTGAATATTTAGAAAATGCTCGGGAGGAGAGACAGAGTGGTCTGTTTTGCTGGAGGCTGGGTGGCTGATAGCCTGGGATAGGGGAAAAGGGAAGGAAAAAAACCATCTTGGTGGTAGCAGGGATCAAGCTCCTTCAGAATTGACTGTTTACTAGCGCCTACACAAGCTAACAAGCTAAGAACATACATGGAGGGAATGGTGAGGAGATCAACACCTCCATGTATCAGACACTAGCTACAATGAAACCGTAAAGGTTACACCATAGTGGACAAAATAAGTTTACATCTTAAGAATGTATCATGTTAGTGACTGGCTTCTAACCCTGGATCCAACACTAGATGAACTCTGAAAATTACTGAAAATCCCATTTTAGTTTCCAACCAAATAGGTTTGAGTTTTTGTCATAGAGAGAGAACATTTGATAACATCTGGAAATAGTGTTGGCCGTCACAAGTGGGCTTGGGGAAAGGGATGCTATCACATCAAATATGTCAAGCCAGGAATCCTGCTGACCCATCACTCAGGATGGTCCCCATGACTGTGGCTGCTCCAGCCCCTCCCCTCCCCAAGCCCTGCCTTGCTAACAGCAGGAAACTTTAAGCACTAAGAGGACATCAGAATAAAGTAGCACTGAGAAGTTGGAGGTGATGCTTGCTATGATTGCCCTGTTGTATGATGCATGTTGGGAAAGTACCAACATTAACCACACCGATGGGTATAAACAGCATATCAATTGCATTGTTCTACTCTCTCTGGTTCATAATACCTTCATGCCTAATTGGAAAACCACTTTTATAGTCAGATCCCGTGTGTGCGTTTTTTTAGTGTGCATTTTTCACAGAGGCCTTGGGAGGTGGAAAAGACATCATTCACCCTGTCTTGGGTGTGAATGGACTCCCAGTGTCCTTGAAAACTCTCCTGCTTTGGCCCACTCCTCACTAACTCTGCTTTCTGGGACAGAGGCCAAGTACTGTTGTGGCTATTTCTACCTCCATTAAAACAATTGTTATCATGTGTCTGGCACTTCATATACATTATTTTAATTTAACATTTTCTATAACCCAGCAATTAGATCTTATGACTGCCCAGATGGCCAAGACTCAGAAAATATGAAGCAACTTCGCCCAAATTAAAGGGCTCTAGAGAAAAGCAGTAGCCAGATTTAATTTCATCTCCACTTGCCTTTGATAGAACATTCTAGGCTCCCATCAAAGCCTTCTGGGTTTGAATAGAAATTCACAATGAGATAATTGCCACAGTCTGGCCCTTAAAATGCTGGGGTTTCTCTCTCTAGGTATCTGGCATTATGAACAGCCCGTAGGTACCCAGTTGGACATACAGGTTTCATGCATGGAGAATAGATATGAGTTAAGCCTTGAGGGCACGTGTAGTGGCTCAGACTGTTAGTCTCAGCATCAGCTGGGCTGAGGCAGGAGGTCACAATAAGTACAAAACCAATCTCCAGAAAACAAGCTATCAAAAAGAATACCAGGAAAAATAAAAAGAGTTAAATCTCTGAGCATTTGTCACCATTTATTCAAAAGATATTAAAAACTCATTTTCTAGAACACCGATAAGTTCCCTCTCCATGTTAGCAACGGATCTATTCTTTTACAATCCATAACTCAAATGTAATCTTGGAAGAAATGTAAAAATGATCAACATGTTACTGGTGATGTGTGCTTATTTAATGATGCTGCTCCCATTGAGCAGGGGAATTAGGCCGATGGCAGATGAAGTTTTAAGTGTGATACCTGCAGAACTGAGGGACTTTGAAAGACATTTTTCTTCTGGGGACAACATGTGGCCCCATGTACCTCTGTTCTTGGAGTTCCTTAAAAACACATTGGCCTTTCCCCCTTCCTTTCAGACTTATGTTTCTAGTGCCTCTTTATTTGTTCATTTTGAAGATTTCTCTCTCAATAGAATAGTAAAATAGTTCTCAAATTTAAGCCTGTGTTGTTACCTATGTTAGTTAATGTTTCATTTGTGGGTATGATGGAAGTATAAGCAGAGAACAGAGTAAGAGGCTCACATTACTCACAGCCAGATTTTCTCTCTCTCTCTCTCTCTCTCTCTCTCTCTCTCTCTCTCTCTCACACACACACACACACACACAACACACACACACACTTGGCACATATGCTGGAGTACACACATATGGGTGCACTCACATACATTGGCACAATCCATATGTGCATTCATGTGTGGGGATGTACCTGTGGGTGCAGGTTCACTATTTTGTACACTCTAGAGGATTGACTACACTATTCACATATTCAAGTTTGAATGAGTGAGCTTAAAAAGTGTACAGTAAACCACAGTGATACAAAGAAGATTATATAGCAGATAGATATAAACAGCAGAATATCATCAAGGTAGTTAGAATGTGAGTGGTGGCTACAGTCTTGTATTTGAATGTTTGTTTGCCAGCTTGTAGATTAATTAAGAAGGATTAAGAGGTGTGACCTTGTGGGAGTAGATGGGGTTTCAAATGCCCACGCCAGGCTCAGTCCCTTTGTGCTGTGGATTGGGTGTAAGCTCTCAGCTACTGCTCCAGAACCATGTTTGCCTGCTTGTTGCCATGCTTTCTACCATGGTGAAACTGTACTAACCCTCTGAAACTGTAAGCAAGCCCCCAATTAAATTCTTTCTTTTCTAAGTTACCTTTGTCATGGTGTCTTTTCACAGCAATAGAACAGAAACCAAGATGAACATCCAATCAGATGTTCAAAACTCCCAGCATAAATCATCTGGGGCAAGCCCCTCTGAGACAAATGGAGTTTCCAGTAGAGTCTGAGGCAGAACTGAGTGTCTCCTGGAGTGGGGCTTCCAGGTCAAAGAACACATAACAACAGAGAGAGGTGACATTGTCAAATGGAGTGCTTACAGCTCCCTGCAGCAGTGGAGTGGGGACACTGAGGCAGTCAACTAGAGTTTACAATTGAGCTTTCTCACCACGGCTGAACCTGTAGATTCTCTCTTCCACCACAGGCACCTTTGTGTCATGGGATCAAGAGCTGAGCCTTTTCACCTTTGGGAGGTTTCTGAGGTGCCAAACTTAACAGCAAAGTGCTGCAAGTAAGATACTGCATACTCAGCTCTAAATGAACATCTGTATCATTTCCACAACCCATGGGCTCAGTGGAATTTGTAGAAGAGGATGAAAAAAAAAATACAAGAGTCAGAGGATGGGGAGGAGTGTTGTTTTCTGGACAGGGCATGGCTATCAAACTCATGAACTCAGCATCTCTGGTTACCTGCACAAGATCAAGCCATCCAAAATTCCAGCATGGATGGAGATGGGATTCCACCTCTGAATTCTAGAACTGTTGTCAGTTGATAGTTCCAGGGGTGGGGCCAGTGAAAGATTGTGTGTGGAAAGCCCCACACCAATACACATACGGGAACTCATTCAGTGAGTGAGCTAAACAATAAAAGTAAAAAATGATAAGTGGACATGGATGGGGGCACATGGAGTGGAGATCTATCTGGGGAGAGTTGGTGGTAATATGGGTAGATATGATCATATTTCAGATAAGGGATTTTCAAAGAATAACTTAAAAATCAATACATCTTCATTTTATGGAATTCAAGGTGTCAAGGGAAAATGATGTAAAAATTTAAAAAGTAACACATGCCATCAACAACATAAATCTACAAATGTTTAACATGTATCCATTTAGTTTAGCCTTCTCTTAATGTATCTTTTAAAATGAATTTGAATTTGAATTGTTTGTAGGTTAGGTGTCTGGTGTTAAATTTTTAAAATATAATTTGAAACACATCATTGAACTAGTGACAGCATAGGGCAACTCAAAGCCCTCCTCCATTGCTGGGGATAGAACTGTGCAAATTGGAGGTCTCTGATGACACTGAATGGGTGCACATCCTCTGGTCCAGACATTCTACTTCTAGGCACTTTATTAGAGAAAGACATAGATATGACAATCATGACCACACTATCCCCAGTGGGTAGCCTTGGTGACACTGGAATGATCAGCAGGAGTAAAGTGAGTAATTTTCCTTATCAGACAAAATATTCAGTGAAGGAAGCTAGAGACAAGAGACTATACTGGCTACCACTCTGCTGTAGGATAACCTTTCTGTATGTTTGAATTTGTTTTATCTTTTATTTCCATTGGTTAGTAAAGAAGCTGCTTTGGCCTATTGCAAAGCAGAATAATGTTAGGTGGGACTGCCAAACTGAACATACAGGGAAGAAGAAGGGTGGAGTCAGAGAGATGACAGCCAGCTGCTAGAGGAACGAGATGTATTAGAGCACAGAAAAAGCCAGAAGACAAGTGGCAACACACAGAATATTAATTAGTAATAAGCCTGAACTCTAGGTCAAACCATTTGTAATTAATGTAAGTTTCTGTGTGATTATCTAGGACCATGTGGTTAGGAAATGAAAGCTCCACCTCAATTTAAACCACTCTTTATAAACTTTAAAAACAGACAAAATTGAACCAAAATGTCCTAAGTGGTTTCCCTGGTGAGGAAGCAATGGAGAATTCTATCTATTCCATTGTGCCTGGAATATTTCATTTGATTTTTTCTCCATCTAGGTACCCATTATTTGGTGTGATCAGTGTTTGTTACACTTCCATAAGACCTCTCCTAAAAATATCTGCCATCACATTTTGTTTGCTTGAATTCCTATTGTGAATTCAGACTAATAGCTGCAGGATGTTCCACCTGGTAGATGTGCCACTGTTGACCCATTGTTGTATGTGTTTTTCTCCTAGTTTTGTCCAGTCTTTTCAGTAAGCTTTGGTGGCTACCTCTGTATAGAACTGAAAAGGTAAGCTGGTCTATATTGATTTTGTTAGAATCAAGGCTGATAAGTGGACTGAGAGGGGTTTGGAAGCCCCAATTGTATTCCAGGTGGCATAGAAAGGGCAGTTTCCATCACCATTCTTCCTGATGGTTTGAATATTTGTATGAAACAAGTCCCCACTATCGGAGCTCTAACAAATGTGGATTTTTAGAGTCTTCAGTAAGTTTAAATATTTTATACTACTACCACCCTCCCACATACACCAGTGATCCCTCTCAAGAAAAAAATTGTTTTTGTTCCACTGAGAAACGTTCTAAGTAAAAATATATGCTCCTCAGTTTGAATTCTGGTTCCTTAAGGATGGCTTTTCCAGCATCTTGTAAGAAGCTAGTGTTCAAGACCCAATTTCCCAACTAGACGAAAAACCAAATACATCCTGCTAGGCACAGGAGGGAGCTGAGAGGTAGATCCCATGCAGAACATAGGCAATTTCATGTGCAAAATGGATATTTTGTTCCATGTGCTGAGCTGAACAAATGGAAGTGCATGCTGGAGGCCTGATGGGTCTTTATGTATAATGGCCAAACATGTTTCTATGAGTTTGAGAACTGTTTGAGAAGATTTGCTCAGCTTTTCCAGAAAGAATTGTCAGTTCCCAACTAAGAGATTGGATGCTGAGTCAGGGAAGGAATTGATAGGAATCTGTTGTGAGAATCCAAATATATTCCTACCATGAATGCTGGGTGTGTGCTGGGAGCTCAGAGCTGTCCTTATATTGATACTGGAACACCTCCAGAGTCACAGGCAAGCTGAAAAGAGAAGGCCTCACTCTAGAAATAGAATTGATTCAGGATGTTCATTCTCACATTCGGTTCACCCTAAGAGGAGCTTCAGAATCTATTGGCAGGTGTTGAGGCATGGACAAATGTTCTAACTATTCCTCATAGCAGGAGGATATGGAGTCAAATTCTTTGGCATACTTGAGGCAGATTTGTATTTGGTGTTGCTGTTTGAAACAACCTTAAGTAATTCAAGATAGCTTGTGCCTCATGGAGCAGAGGACAGTATTGAACTTCTGACCCTTCTGTTTCCACTTCCTGCATGCCATGACTACAGATAGGTATGTGGCTCTGGGAAGGAAACTCAGAGCTTGCTGCAGGCTAGGTCAACACTCTAACAACTGAACTATATCACATTCCAAGAAGAGAAATTCATTTCTAAACATCCTTCAACTTTGCTTATCATGATGAGGAGCATTTTTACTGTGTGATTGTCACTCTAATCCATGTGGCCTCATTATGCTAACATGGTACATGTCTGTCCTACATATGCAGCCACTGCAATAGACTGCTTGCTAGGACACTCACTGCAAGAGAAGGCAATGGAGAATGAATGCTTATGTACAAAACAACAATACAAATGAATCAATTTTTATTGTGAAGATTGTAGCCTCAACCCCAAAGCAAATGAATAATGACCTGTCCCTTCTCTTGTTGGTTTTGAGAAAAGGTAGAATTCCGTGGAATGGTTCAATGGAGAGGAAACAGAGGAAGAGTTGAGAGAACAGGATTGTATTGTGGGGATCCTTCTTCTAGAGGGGGTCTCTAGGAACTGATGAGACTGCTCACCCCATTTCTCTACATGGGAGCAAATTATACACCTATCAAAGTCCTTCAATTATTTTTCACATCAGTTAAATTTTATCTAGTTGAAATAAAAAGTAATTATTCAAGAATACACATGCAATTATAAATATTTTTTAAGTTTTTCACATTCAATTTTTTTTTACTTATGTATGTACATATGTGTGTGTGCATGTGTGTGTGAGTGTCCCCCATACTACATACAACCTGTCTGTGAAGGTCAAAGGACAGCTTGGGGAAGCTGGTTCTCTCCTTCCATCATGTGGGTCCTAGGGAATGAAGAGTGTGGAGCTCAGCAGCAAGCACCTTTACCCAGGGATTCCTGACACTGGCCCCAAAATGCTTTTATTCCAACTGTAGTAGCTAAAATTACATAAAAATTATATTGAATTGTCAACAAGGGAATGGAAAACAAGCCATAATCTCCCACACACACCCACATACATGAACAGGATTTCTGTGGCTACTAAAACAAATAAAGGTTCATGGGCCAAGGGTGAGGAAGCTGTGGGTCAGGTGCTTGCTGCAGGATCATGAAGACCCAACATCCACAAAACAAAACAGCTGTGGTAGCACTTGCTCATAATCCTAGGGACATGGGAAGAGAAGGATGCCTGGAACTTACTGGCCAGGCAGTTTAGCGAATGGTAATCCCAGGTTCCCATAAAAATATGTATATCATCTCAAAGAACAATGTATATATGACTCCTGAGGAATAGCATCCAAGGTTGGCCTCTGGCCTTCAAAAGCACGTAGCCGTATTCACACATGCACGTACATGTGGACAACATTGAATCAATAATTTAATTAATCAGTTAAAGAATTAAATTGGGCCTGGCATGATAGTGAACACCTGCAATAGTGGTGTATGCCCTTAATCCCAGCACTCTACAAGAGGCAGAGGCAGGCAGGTCTCTGTGAGTTTAAGACCAGCCTGGTCTGCAGAGTGAGTTTCAGGCTTGCCAGAGCTACACAGGAAAAACAAAACAAAAAACCTGTCTCTGTCTTGAAAAACTAAAACAAAACAAAACAAAAAAGTTTGAGGCCAGGCTGGGATTATGATGTCATGCTGTTTCAAAAACAAATGAATAGCTAGGTAGAGAGGAAGAGGGGAAAAGAGAGAGGAAGGGAGGAAGGAAGGGATGGAGGGAGGGAGAGAGAGAGATGGAGGGAGAGAGACAGGTATTGGTAATAGAGGATAGCTCATTGGAGAGTTGAAAGGGATCAAGGAGGCTGGATATGATCAATGTACATTGTACACGTTTATAAAACGTTCCAAGAATAAACTTACAATATTATTTTTAAAACATATAAACAAATGGGGTAGATTCTTGAATTCTAAATGGAAAAGAATGCTCATGAGAAAGGAGAGACATGAAGAGCATAAATGGAGAGTGGTAGATGGATCTCTCTGTGCTTGTATAGACAGACCGTCTCTCTGATGGGGGATGTCATTCTGTGTGTTGTGACTATGTATTTTTATTATTAGTTGATGAATAAAACTGTTTCATCCAATGGACAGGCAGAATTAGCTAAGTGGGCAATCCAAACAAAGATGCAGAGAGAAGGAAGGCAGGGTCAAGGAGAGGACATGTAGCCACTGAGGAGGCAGGATGTCAGGGCATCATCACCTAGGTAAGCCTCAGAGTGGTGATTCCACAGTGTCTGCAGGGACCCAATGGGCTGAGAGAAAACAGAGAAAATTCTCTTTCTACATCTCTCCTTGCAATGAGAGCAGGAATGAGCTCTCATTTGACCCTCTCCTGACTTGTAATGATATTTATAAATCAAGTAAGTGAATAAAATAAAAGTGAAAAGAAAGGAAATATAGTCTGTTTCTTTGTTTTCATTAAGGGTTATTTTGCTGTTTTTTATTTGCTTGCTTACACCTGAACAAAAACAACTTGTAGTGAGAATCCTACTATGGAGCTGGCTCATTTTAAAGTGTGGCCTGAAGTTGGGAGCCAAGCTTCCTAATAGAGGAGAATCCCTCTTAACGTTTTCATGGTCCTATACATAGAGACCTAGTTCCACTTTGACTGACAAGGTATCTTTTTCTTTGTTCTCATTATACATCAGCCTTGCCCAGGGGGCAGTGAGCATGCCCAGAGGTGCCACAGCTAAGTACACACTGTAGGAAGTCACTAAACCAACTCCCCAGGTAACACATCTGACCATAAATCATAAGACAAGCAGAGGCCCAGCGTGATGCCATGTCTTAAAGATGTCACTAGTTGAGTCCCACTCTTTGATCTCTTAGGAATATTTAACTATTTTGTTGTAAGAGGGCAACTTCAAAAATCATGTCTTCTGGTTTCAAATTATTTCATAGCTGTTTGACTTCCTTGGTGTGTGCATGCTGAGTTTTCTCATCTATAAGACAGTAATCACAAAGCTGGCTGGCTGCCCTTAGGGACCCTTGTAGAATTAATGAACAGCACGAAGTATGGTAGAGGAGATGCCTAGCTTACAGAAAACAGATTAGCTACAACAATGCTAGCAACAATGGTTAACATTAAATCTGTTCTGCAACCTCTAGTGTACTGGAAGCCTCATTTTCCCCAGTTATGAAATGAAGGACATAATTCTCTTTCTAAAGGGATTTATGATGTATAGATGATACCGTGGATGCAATATCCTCATTGAGATTGACCTTCAGCTTAGTGGCTCAGCTTCTGTGAAAGTAGAAATGATGTTTGTGAACTGACTGTTAGCACCCATGAAAAGGTGACCATCCTGGTTAATAGTGACCTGGGGAATTTATTCATGAGTAAGTTGGACATTCTTGTAACCAATAACTTGTGGACCTTAGCACAGAGGATGAAGAGGAAATGGGACTCAGAGAACTTTCTTGAACTTCAGGAGCAGACAGATTGGGAGCTGGTATTTCACAACTCAGACTGAAAATCAGAGGAAGAACAAGAGTTTTCCATGCTGAGGAACAACCATGATAGGCAAGAAATATCCAATGTCCTCATCAGAACTGTGAACATAAGTGCTCTGCTCAGACAACTCTACAAAAAAGTGTCTTGGGGAAAGGAGCATCACCATGCTTGCTCAAGGCAAAATTCATCATGGCCAGTTCCTCCCTGCTTGGGCCATCTGCAGCACCTGCAGTGGGTGAGAACTGTGCTGTTGGAGGTATCTAAACCTTCCTATTTCATCAGTCTGTGTATTTATTTTCCACTCCCACTTGCAATCCTTCTCATACTATTTGACCTAGTATATAAAGCTGCATTTGAAATTGTATTTGGGAAACTTTACCCTTGGCAGAAGAGCTATTCTCTCTTCCAGGAAAGGCTTTGTAGGATAATCATCAAAAAGTCCCTAAAACCATGTCAACACTGGGTGATCACAGTGGCCCACCTGTGAGTCCTGCCTCAAAAAGTGGAGAGCAAATTCCCAGAGCAAGCTGGCTGGCATGACCAACATCAGAAGTTTGGGCATGATTTCCTGATTTAACA
Source organism: Phodopus roborovskii (assembly GCF_943737965.1). Lineage (NCBI taxonomy): Eukaryota > Metazoa > Chordata > Mammalia > Rodentia > Cricetidae > Phodopus > Phodopus roborovskii. Next base: position 12,916,080 of record NW_026126558.1, on the reverse strand, counting down.
CAGTTGAAGAATGACAAACATAAACCTTGAGTGAAATGCATATATACCATCATGCTTGTGTGCCTGCACACATTTGAAATATGCACACACACATGGACACACATACATACATACATACATACATACATACATACATACATACACACTACACACACACACACACACACACACACACACACACACACACACACCCCACAGGAAAATACTTCAGAGCCAAGGAGTGACCTTATAGAGCTGGAATCTGGAATTCTGGACAGATTGAGGACTTTTATTTTGTCATCTATAAAATAAAGAAAATGAAGTACTCTGTGCTTAGCATTTTAGTGAGACCAAATGGGATCATACCTTGAAATCGCTCCACACAGTGCATGGCGTTGTGAGTCCTCAGCACACAGGAAATCATGTTTCCATCTTTGTGGTTTTATTGTTATGAGAAGACCCTCACTACCTCCTGTATGTGGAGAGGTGACTTTCAAAGTGTCAGGTCTGCAGTTAATTGGACAGGGCCTGCTGTCTGGCTACGAGTCTTAATGACAAGTCATTACACTTTTAGCTTCCCCATCTGTAAAATGGAGATAATAACACACCTTGCAGGAGTGTTGAGGGGATTAAATGAAGTCATGTCTATGGAATGCCTGTCCTGGAGTCAGCACTCTCCTAACAACAGTATTTAGCCCTTCCTCCCTAAAAAATCTCAGCACTTTGCTCCAAAGCAAGAATATCCCAATTCCCAATTCAGAGGTGTTTTCATTTGAGTTTGTTTTCATTTTTATTTTTAGTACTAGTGAATAAAAAAAATGATTACTTCAATATTGCACAAAATATACTGCGTGATCAAGGTGAATTCTGAAGTAAATGTTTTGCTGTCTCAATTTGCATTGAGTGTCTACACATGGGTTACCGTGTTGGCAGTTTACAAAAATTCTTATTTATCTCATTTTATCTTTCAGCCCAAACTTATTTTGGAGGCAGCTACTGGAGAGAACGGGAAAAAAAGACAGGGCTGAGAAGATGGTGTAGTGCATAAAGTGTGAGGATTTGAGTTCAAATCCCCAGCCCCCACGTGAAAGCAAGATGCAGTGGTGTGAACCTGTCATCCCAATCCTGAAGAGGGTTGACAGGACAGGACGATCCCTGGGGCTCACTGCTCAGAATTAACTTCAGGATTTTTGTTTTGTTCTGGTTTGTTTGTTTGTTTGTTTTCTTTGTTTTTGAGAGAAAGAGAGAGAGAAAGAGAGAGAGAGAAAGAGAGAGAAACAGAAAATATGAATCCAATGTCAGGCTCTGGCCTCCACATGAGCACTCACAAATGCTTGCAGTCTCAAACACACACACACACACACACACACACACACACAGAGAGAGAGAGAGAGAGAGAGAGAGAGAGAGAGAGAGAGAGAGAGACTTGAAATCTCAGTACTTACCTTGCTCTTGTTTTTGTACAGTAGGTATTCAACGAAGATCTGTCCCGTAAATGGAATAACCCATGAGATCTAGTATGTCTCTTCATTTTTCAAACCCTCACTGGCACTTTAGAGAGGAATATTTCCTGTTAAGATCTGGCACAAAAGGCTAGGATAAAGGATAGTGTATTGTATCTTTGTCCACAGGCAAGGGAATGACAGTCTTGGGTCAAGGAACCTAGTGACAGCTCTGTTGTGTGACATTTACAAGGTCATTCTCCTCTGGATTTGTTTCTGAACGTGAACACTGAAGGATCTCCTTTTGCACTCTTCTTTATTTTTCTGCTACTTGCTGGTAGCCAGGCATGGTAAGGAGTCAGAGTTGGGCTTCCTTGGAAAACCGTGAAGACTACTGTAGGAAATATTTTGCAATGGCCCACCACATAAATGGTGTCAAGCTTCCAACTTTCCCCATGTCTCAGTGGTCCTTATCTTCAGGACAGCAATAACCAGAGCCTCTTGGGGTAGCTCAAGGATGCCATGAGGTATATGTCACCTCAAAAGTAGCAAGGGCACTGGTGCATGGTAAGGTACTAGGCAATTGGTGCCCTCATTTCCTGCATCTGGATGACCTCCCTGGCTAGATATCTTTATACTGAAGGTGACAGTCACAGTTCCCTTCCTCAGTCCTTTCTTGAGCTAATTAAGAGCAACCTCCAGGAGGACACTGCTGATGAATTCAATAATATGAATTCAGTGTTTTGGGGACATGCACTTAGGTCACTCAAAGCACACTGGCCCCTCTCCACATGCTGCATGGATGCGGCATCTGATACCAGCCTGAAGGCTGCTCCTTCCTTTCTCAAAGCTGACTTTATTGATCCCCTCATCCTAACAGGGGCGTAAGAGAAAGGAGCAACAAGGAAATGTTAGCAAAGAGGGAAATGGAGGCCACTGGGTCTTTTGTACACTCAGAGATGTGGGAGAGGCTGAAGGATTGGGAAGTGCCTGGATTAACCTGCAGCCCTGGCTTTTTCTTCTGTTTTCCAATCAATTCCCAGATGGTAGCCATTTTTAATTCTCCATTTATCTTACTTGACCAGGGTCATGTCTGTTTGCAGGGCAAAGATGAGAGAAGTGGTAGATAAGTGGCTGATATTGCTGGTAATAAATGAGTATGAGCTTTAAGTCCATGTAATTAAAAATGTATGACCTCACATTTCGTTCCCTTTAAAAGTACATGGTCTTCCCTCGGAATCCTGTTTGAACCACTGTTCACTTTTCTTTTCAGTCATTGTTGTACTAAGAAGAAGGTAATGAAGACCCAATAAAAATAACTCCCGCTGGGCTAAACCAAACCCACACCAAGGAGTGAGACAGCACGTTCCCTTGGCTTTTGCAGAGCCACCAGGAGGGGAAAGGTGGCTCAGTCCACTTTGGATTGCCTTCTGCAGATGTTAAGCTCACAAACCAGGGATATCTCTACTCAAACAGGTAGACAAGACTCAGAAAATAAAACCAGGCCAACCTCACACAAGATATTTAGTCAGACCTGGGCCCTGGCTGCCATAATCAACCTAATGCTTCAGAGCCTGAGAAAGTCCATGTTCAATCCACCTGTCAATCACCACCAGGCACCAACAAAGGGCTGCATAGAGCTGCCCAATGACGTGCAATGGAGAGACTGCCTCTTCCCAGAACTGACTGCATCCAGTAGGAAGCTTATGTTTGTGGAAGTGAGAAAATAAGCAGAAGCAACAGAAATTAATTACTACTCAGAGGCCACTGTGTTAGCTTTTTCCCTTAGGCCTTACAGAAGAATTACTTCTCCCATTTCACAGATGTGGAAATTGAGACTTTGTGAGTGAATGGCTTCAGATCTTGTTCAGGGGCTAGGAGTCTCTGCTCAGCCTATAGCCCATTTACTTTTCTCTCAATCACCCAGATGGGAGCAGGCTGGAGATGAAACTATTTAGTCTCTGAGGAACAAGAATAGCACTTCTTCAGGTAACTCTGAGTTTAACTATGCACAGTTTTCCAAAGGAAGACCATCTTGGGCAGTGGCTGTGCTGGACAAGAGAATCCCATGAGTTACTTCCTCATGCCATAAAGCAGCTTCGCAGTACACACGGCAGCGAAGCAGTTACCAACTATTTTGCTCAAGCAGGACTATTTACAAGTAGTAACTGGCTATCTGCTTCCTGTCATCTCCATCATATATCTTAAGGCAGAGAGATTGGAAGCCCATTACAGTCTGATATCTAATCAATACACACCGTATTCCTACAGCAGGAAGTAAAAGAATAGGCCCTGGGGAGTCAGAGTTCAAATTACTCTACTGTCAATTCCAGATAGCGGCTAATGATAGGCTAAGCCGGGGTAGGGTGGGGGGTGTGAGGCAGGGGAGGGTGTGGGGAGGAGGAAGAAGTGACCATAGTTTAATGGGATAGTTAATTCCGAGATCGGACATATATTCACTTTTGCCTCTTTGCAAAAGTACATGAAGTCTTTCAGCAGGTAGGAAGACGGGCTGATCCAGATCTGTGCCATGGGCTGGGCATTCCTTCCGACTCTAAAAAGCTTTCCTTCATATGGTGCCAAAATATATTTTAGACATACACCTGTGCCTCATATAATTTATATATGTTTGAGAATGAAATTATGTACTTGGATATACTCCCTTATCATACATAAAAAGTCTACAGGCACTTAGAGGTGCTGAGTAAACATTCAGGGGTTTGCTCATTCAACAAATAGCTGCTGGATGCCTATGTGCCAGTCAGGGTTGCGCCAGTTAACCACACAAAGCTTTCAGCAGTCACGGAACCTACTTTCTAGTTACGAAGGAATAGATTCATCAATTTAGGAGTCTTCTAGTATGGACAAAGGGGATGCAAAGACATCAGCCATGAAGGTGGACCTATTGGCCCAGGGCAGATGCCCCAGCTCTCTGGCTGGTAGCTTTGTGTCACTCAGAAATTAATGCAAACTCCCTGAGTCTCAAAGTCTTCATCTGTATAATAAGAACAGTGTCAACACTGCTTGGGCCCTTATAGGGGTAAATGAGTGGAAGAGCATAAGTGGATGTGTTCATTTCAGCATCAGCTCATAGTCATTCCCTCAAAGAGCTGCAGAGCCAAGGAGATGGTAAAGTGATTGCTGCACAAGCCTAAGAACAAAGAATATTTTCATAGATAAAAATAAAGGCTATTTCATATGATCAGAGATTGTCCATTGGGTCACACACACATACACACACACACAGAGAGAGAGAGAGAGAGAGAGAGACAGAGAGACAGAGAGACACAGAGAGAGAGACACAGAGAGAGAAGTAAATAAAAGAGTGTCAGTGGATGGGATATGTGAGGGTAATGGAGGTGCATACCATGAAAACGCATCATAGACATGTACGAAAGCCATTGTTAACATACAATTGTTATATACAATGAATGTCACTTTATAAAGAAGATATACCAATGCTAAGTGTATGTAAACCTAAGACATTACAACTTCATGATCCCAAAGTACCATAGAACTGAAGTGAAGAAATAGTCACAATTCTATCTAGAGACTTCTAGATTCCTAACTCAAGAAGAACTGATAGAAAACCTGAAGAATGCATATTCAACACGATAAACCAAGGTTACATATATAAACTACTCCTGCCAGTGATAGCATAACACACACTGTTTTCTCAATGCCTATTACGTGTTAAACAACATAAATTACATTCTGTGACATATAAGACAACTGAAATCACATAAAACATATTCAGTAAGCACACAGAATTTAATGAGTGATCAATAACAGATGAGTAAGCAGAAAAATCCTTGGACATTCAAATGTTGAACTATAATCATTGATAATTCATTACTCAAATAAAAATAGCATGGGTTTAGATAACACTTTGAAGTAACCCTTTTACCAGAGTCTGTGAGATTCATCTTAAGCAATACTCAGAGGGGAAATATATGCAAATTTTATTACCAAAAGAAGAAAAGGTTGGTTTTTTGTTTGTTTGCTTGATTTTTGTGTAATGAAAATGGGGATGGGTTCATGAGCTCTCATCTTTACCTGAGGACCTGTAGACAGTTAGTGGTTTCTGGGAGAGGGAGCCTCAATTTCCTTTAAGGACATAGCCCTTGATGAATTGATCATACACCAGTGACTCAATGGGTTATAGAAGGAATACTGTAATACCGTTATGGAAGGAGGGAAGTAAGGGAATAAATCTGCAAAGATTTGGATAGGATGCATCCAGTAGCTCGATGAAAGCAAAATCAGATACCCACAGCTAAACATGAGCTGAAACTCCTGGAATCCAGTTGCAGAGAGGGAGGAGTGATGAGCAAAGGGGTCGAGACCAGGCTGGAGAAACCCTCAGAATCAGCTGTCCTGAACAAGGGAGAGTCCATGCACCCCATTCTAATAGCTGAGAAACCAGCATAGGACTGACCCAGACCCCGAATGTGGCTGTTAGTTAGGGGTACTGGGCAGTCTATAGGGCCTCTAGTAATGGATTAGTAGTTATCCCTAGTATATGAACGGACTTTGGGAGCCCATCCCACATACAGGGGTACTTTCTCAGCCTAGACACATGGGGGAGGGCCTGGGCCCTGCCCCAAATGATATGACAGACTTTGAAGACTCCCCATGGAAGACCTCACCCTCCCTTGGGAACAGAAAGGGGATCGGCTGAGGTTTTGTGGGAATGATAGGGGAGAGTGTGAAGGTGATGGAACTGGGATTGACATGTAAAACAACTTTGTTTCAAATTTTAAAACAGGAAAGTTAAAAAAAAAGAGAGATCTCTCTCACACACATACATACACAATGAGTTGGGAAGGGGCAGTAGAGGTGACTATGAGCAAAATGCATTGTATGAAATTCTCATAAAAGGTTAATATAAATATTAAATTCAAAAATGAACTTAAAGTTCATTATTCAGATAGTGACCTATCTGAATAAATTAGAAGAATAAATAAATCAAAAGGGGCTGAAACAAGGAAGAAATACAATATGACTAATGGTCAACAAAAGAACGAGACAGAAAACTGAACATCAATGAACCAAGAAACAGGTTCTTTACCAAGTTATAAGCAGCTGGCCAGTCTTTAGCCAGACTGAACACACACACAGAGGCAAATGCACTACACATGTCATACTGAACATATACACACAGAATCATGTTCAGCAAATCCATATGGTGAAAATGGCCCTGGTACCCCTGATGGTTTCCATGCAGAATGAAAGTCCAAGTGCCTTATGGCACTGAGACAGAGACTAACCACCTCCTTGAATGGCACACTTGGTATTCTCTTGTGGATATTCTGAATTTCTCTCTGTGAGACCCTTTGGGACACCAGTCTTTAAGCCCAACACTTGTTGAAAAACAGTTCAGAAAGAAAAAGAAAGAGAGGGAAAGCAGAATGGGAAGGCAGCCTCCATTACAGCTAAACTGTTGGCTTAACTTCCTAAAATACCGTTGAATTTTCTTGCTCATACAGCTGTGTTTATAGAAGGCAATATCATGTATGTAAATAAATTCAGATGCCGCATGAGTTATTTTAAAACAATCAGTCTAACACTAATCAGCTTACTCAGAGACATAATCTTACCCTAAAAAAGTGACAAATCAGTACACAGTGTGCACAGTAAAATACCCAGAGAGTAAGTCCAATACAAATGCTAAAATGCTGTCCCTGCTCGAATTTGACTTCGGTCATTCCAGATGCAGAAGAGCAGACTACAGCGAATGCCTCACCCAATCCATCTCTGCTCCTGGAGGCTTTATTTCTACTGCTCAAGCTTAGTGTGGTGGAGCACACCTGTAATCCCAGAAACAGACAAACAAACAACAACAAAACCAAGCCAAAAGAAAAAAAAACAAAACAAAACAAAAATAGATCAGTGAAGGTATTGCACGCTGGTAAACTCAGGCCTGGGAAGGGATCTTTGCTAACTCAGGCCAGGGATCTTTGCTAACCAGCCCAGCTGAAGTGGTGGCCCTCAAGCCAATTATAACCCTGCTTTAGAAAACAAGGTGGATAGCACCTGAGGGACAACTCCTCACCCTTGGCTCCACAGACATAGTCACTCATTTGTATGCACATATACATATTTGCACACATGTGTGCATGCATAGCTACATATACAGGAACACACATAGGTGCAAATCAAGGACCTAATTTTTATTAGATGTGCTTATCTCTCTGCTGTGTTTATGCTGTTTTGTCTGTAATCTGTGATTGTTCCTTGCCTTTCAGTCATTACTAGTATGAGTTTGTGCTCTAAGTCCAGTTTCTGAAATTATTAGTATTTCTATCTCTACGAGATATCACAACTACCATCATCACCACTCTATGAGTCTTGTCCTACTCCAGCTTCTCTTCCTTCCTCTCCTTCTAATCACTCATTCCAAGGTTTCTGCTCTGTTTGCATCCTTCTCCTTCCCCTCCTCCTCCAACTTCTCATCTTCCTCCTCCCACTCTTCTTCTTTTGGGGGCTCTCACCACCAGAGCCACCCCATTAAAATTCATTCTTCACCTGCTGTAGTAACTATGTGAACTGAAGTGCCTGGGGTGGGGGTCAGGGAAGCCAAATCTATGCTAAAGATTAGACCTTCAGAACCTCTGGAGAGTTGCAATGTTATAGAACCAGTATTCTATGGCCTATGGCTATCTGCAGTCCACTTAATAGCCATGCATTGCTCATCTTTGTGCCTGACACAATTCCCTTTTGATTGTCAGGGAGAACCATTGAAATGCACTAACAGATCTCTTACTTCTTCAAAACTCCAAATTAAGAATAGCATCAGTCAGCACCTGAGGCCTATAGCAGCAGAATTTCCCATGTTTTGCTGTAAGTCACCCACTTAATAGCCTCACCAATGTATTTGGAAAATGTCTTGGGTTATGAATTTCTTTTTTTATTCTTTAGAAGTTCATTCAATGACTTACATGTTGAAGTATGTTGTTTGCTGAGACCCAAATCTATGTTCAAGGAGCCAACATCATTCACTTGGCTACTTACTATGATTCCTGCTTCTCATACTAATAACATGTCAATCACCACTACCACCTATGGCCGGTCCCTTTTGCCACTTTCTATTTCCACTACCATTGCCATATGACTTTTGCTTTCACTATGACTGTCACTGCCATTATAACATATGGCTGCCATGCCCTCTCCCTTCCTCTTTGTTCTGACTACTATACCATGCCACCATTCTGTCAATGGCTCCCATGTTGCAAAGTGAAGGCAGTTCCTAGTCTTCATCTCCTTGGGCCTATGGCAGCGTTCTCCTCAGATGGTCATTTTTTTTTCTAGTTACTTGACCTCCTTGGAGATCTTTCTCTGATTTCTCTGCTGACTTTTTCTTCTGTAACTCCCACCATTACTGACTGCCATTACTCTATCTTTACCACCAACCCTACTCTTTCAGCTCTTACACTAATACTGTAACTACCACAGGCAACCTATACCTCTTCCTCCCCTTCTTCCTGTTTTAATAACCACTGTAACCATTAACCTATTGGAAGCAATGTTTTGGACGCCAGTCAATATTTTTTTTGACAGCTCTTCACTAAAAGTTCTGTGCTGTTGGTATTTTCTAACTTTCTCATGTGGCACATGTGTCTATCACAGTAAATAGATGTAGAGGCAATCCAAAGGCTCCATCCATATATTTCTCTCTCATTCCTAGAACTCTGCTCTTACTGAGCTGTTATGCAATTTCCAGCCATTTCAGCTTGGGCAGTGAGTTTTTAATTCTCCTCTTTTTGTATGTCCTTCTATATGGAGGTGGAAAGTCCTCCCACTGGGAAAGGACAATGACTGGTCACAGATTTTCTGGAAAACAGGAAGCTCACACAAAGCAGCCAGCCAGGCAGTCAGCTCATCTGCTGACCTTGGCCTTGGCCATGCAGCCTCCCATATCCACTTAATGAGCAATTCCACACCTCAATACTCTATGCAATGACATTTCCAGGTGCCATTTTTGCTGTCTCCTGGATGACCTTATACCAGGCTCATAATAACACAAAGATCAGTGATGGTGGGTAATAACACCTTGTCTTCACAGGGAATCTTTATTACCTGTACCCCATTTTCCTTTAACTCCACTCATTTCTCCCCAACCTGACTATTTGGTGTGTTCTACAGAGAAGGCCAAAATAATTAGATGCATCCATTCATGAATTCAGTTAAAATTATTTTTTCAACAAATATTTAGAAGGAAAATAATTCATGTCAGAGAAAAGACACTGGACATGACAGAGGCTATTTAACTTCTGAGATTATCATTGCTGCCATGGAGAATACATTCCAGTAGGGAGAAGATTTTTAACAGAAAAAGAAGAGTATTGTAGGTGGTGGTGAATGCTAAAGAGACAACAGACAAGATCAAATAAAGATAATGGGAAGGGGAGGGCCAATATATGCTTTCAGAAAAAGACATTTCTAATGACTCTCCCTTTAAGATAAAGGTGGGCACTATTATATATGTCCAACACCAACTCCAGAGGGCTGGAAGAAAACAGGTCTGTGGAACTCAATAGCCAGCCAGTATAACCAATCAGTGAGCCCCAGGTTCAGTAAGAGAAAATTTTATAAAACAAGATAGGGAATAATAGCTACTCAACATGGACTTCTATTCTACACTTGCATGTGCATACACATTTACACAGAGAGAGAAAGGGGAGTGATAAGCCATGCAGTTTGCACATGAATCAACCAAAGCCCTTATTCAGTGTAGGGGACAGATAACATTGCAAAGCCTTTACATACCCATGCACTCACATAGACACCAGAAGAAAGAGGAAGATGAAGAGAAAGAGTGTGGAGAAGGAGGGGGAGAAAAAGGAAAAGGAAACAGAAGAAGAATTTAATGAAAGACAATAAAGCTCAGTGTCTCAGTGAAGTCAGAGAAGGATCTCAAGGGAGAACTCTGGAGGTCAAGAAATAAGGAAGAAACGATCACTTGAACAGAAGACTGTCAATAGGCCCGAAGAAATGGTGATTGGGCACTGTCCATAGCTTTGCAAATTAAATGCTAGATGAGAAAGCCCAAAGAGTTAGAACAAGAAATAGAGAAGGGATATAGGCAGAGATGTGGGGCAACAGCAGTCAAAATAGGAGCCATTGGGGATTTGCTTTTGAGGTGGTAGGTGACAGATTTATGTAGGCTGGTGCCATGGTCCCTTGGAGATGAAGACATGATGATGCAAGAAAAGATAAAGAGAAATAGCCTGATGAAGACAAGCCTGGTGACTTTGATGTTTTTACTCCAATCCTGGTCTCAAAAATTGTTCTCCGCCCTTTGCATGGTGAAACTGAAGCTGACTGTTAGATAAACTTGCTGGGTAACCTCTCAAACTCTTCATTATTCATCTACAATTAAGTTTAGATTTTGATGAAGAAAATATCCATTGTCTCCTTAAAAATGCAATCCGTGGTTTTATACATTTTTGAGCAGTCAACAAATGAATGAATGCAGTACAGTCTAACACATGGGAGCTTAACGTGGACATATCATTCTACCTAATAGGATGCTGAGCTACATTTAGGATTGTACTTCAGTTCTGGTTGGTTTGAGACCACACCCTAGTGATGAGCTATATCTAGAAAGGCCGAGTACCATGCCACACACAGCAACCCAGGAAAATTGTGTTAAATGATCTACTATGGTGAGGTGAGCTAAGCCTTTCTATTGAAATCTAAGCTTGATTTTTATTTTAATTGACACATAATAATTACACCTATCTGGGAGGTGTAATCCATGTTCACAGTGTGTGTGTATGTGTGTGTGTTAATGAAATCAGGGAAATTGGCATACCCATCACCCCAAGTTATTTGAGATGAGAAGTCTGTCAGCATAATCACTCAAGGGCCTGACTTAAGAAACACAGAATTGTTTTGAGGTAAACAAAGAAACCAACTTGCATCCCTCTAGGATTAGAGCTACTAACCTGACTAAAACCTCCTTGCCCTAGATTCCACTAATTGTCTTCTACTTTTCCACCTATTTTTTGTTTTGTTTTGTTTTGTTTTCTTAAGTATATAAAGAAACTTATCATCATTGTATCCAAAAACCTAACAAAAGCAACTTAGAGGAGGAGGGTTTATTTTGGCTCATAGTTTGAGGGTACACAGTCCATCCTGGTGGGGAAACCTCTGATGGCAGAAGAATATGCTAGGACCCTTCATATCTCCACAAGAAGCAGAGAACTAGGGTAAAACATGGAGTAGGCTGTACCCCTAAAATAATTCACCCTAAGTAGGCTATGTCTTCCAGCTAGACAGTGCTTTGTAAAGCTTCCATAAACTCCCAGACAATGTCACCAGCAGAGGATAGAAGTGTTCAGCTATATGAATCTATGGAAGACATGTCTCATTCAAACCACAAGAAGTATTTTTATGTTTTATTTTTTATTTATTTTACATGCCAAACAGAGTTCCCTACCCTCCTCTTTTCCCCCTCCCCTCACTCCTTCCTCCAGCCCATCCCCATCTACTCTTCAGAAAGGGTAAGTCCTCCCATAGGGAGTCAACAAAGCCCAGCACATTCAGTTGAAGCAGGGCCAAGCTCCTCCTTCCTGCATTAAGGCATCCCACCTTATGGAATAAGCTTCAGAAATCAAGCTTATGCACTGGGGATAGATCCTGGTCCCATTGCCAGGGGTCCCAAAAAACAGACCAGACTACAAAACTGTTGCCCACATGCAGAGAGCCTGGTTTGGTAGCATGCAGGATCCCTAGCTGTTGGTCTGGAGTCCACGAGCTCCCACAAGTTCGGGTCAACTGTCTCTGTGGGTTTCTCCATCATAATCTTGAACTGCCTAGCCTATATAATCCTTCCTCATTATCTTCAACTGGACTCCCATAGCTCAGCCTGGTGCTTGGATGCAGATATCTGTATCTGCTTCCATCAGTTCCTAGACGAAGATTCTATGATAACAGGGTACTCACCAATCTGATTACAGGGGAAGGCCAGTTTAGGATCCTTCTCCACTATTACTGGGGGCAGGGGCTTAGCTGGGGTCATCTTTGTGAATTCCTGGGAATTTCTCTAGCATCTGGTTTCTCCCTAGCCCCATAAAAATTCCCTCTATCTAGATATCTCTTTCCTCGCTCTCCCACCCCATCCCTCCCAGAACTCAACCATCCCAGTTTCCTCATGTTCTCATTCCCCATTCCCTCCCTTTTACCTCTACCCTTGCCCCCAGTTTACCCAGGAGATGGCACCTATTTCCCCTTTCCAGGGCAATCCATGTGTCCCTCTTAGGGTCATACTTGTTACCTAGCTTCTCTGGAGCTGTAGATTGTGGTCGGTTTATCCTTTGCTTTTCACCTAGTATCCACTTATGAGTAAGTACATACTGTCTTTCTGGGTTTGGGATACCTTACTTAGAATGATTGTTTTTTCTAGTTCCATCCATTTGCTTGCAAATTTTATGGTATCATTATTTTTCACAGCTAAGTAACATTCCACTGTGTAAATGTACCACATTTTCTTTTGTTGAGGGGCATCTAGGTGGTTTCTAAATTTTGGCTGTTACAAAAAATGCTGCTATGAACATACTTGAGTAAGTGTCCTTGTGATATGATTGAACATTCTTTGGGTATATGTCTAAGAGTACTATAGCTAGGTCTTGAGGGAGATTGATTCCCAATTGTCCGAGAAACTGCCATACTGATTTCCAAAGTGATTGCGTAAGTTTGCACTTCCATCAGCAGTAGAGGAGTGTTTAACACATCATCTCTCCTCCATAGTAACAACATCTCCTTAAAAAAAACTACAAAATCTAAAACTCGGTTTCCTGAAAAACTGTATAAATTAGACTACTTTGGTTTAATGTAAATGAAGTTGAAATCACCTATTCACAGAGGTTGGGAAAAAATTGGGGGAAACAGTTTTCTGACCCACCAACTGAAAATCGTGTAACTCCTCATGCATCCTTATCTTATTCTGAAAGAAACAAGAAGTTGAAAATAACCAGAGTTTGGGTTAAAGGGAGAGGGAGTGAGTTCTGGCCAAATAGAAGGCCCTAGTGCTAAAGGGTGTTTGCCATTAGATGAAAGATCATTCTAAGAAAAGTCACAGGTGGCTTGGCACCATAGGCAGTAGTCAAGCTCCAAGGCAAAGGGACATCTTGCCTTTTGGTGTATGCTTTTTCTTTAAAGTGGGTGAGGCCTGTCAGCTTCCCTCTTTATGATGATATGTCACTGAAAACCAAGTAATAGACAGACAGTGTCATGACTGTCCTCCTTTCCTTCCGCCCTCATTTCTGGATTCCCCCTCTCTGCCACACTTTCTTTATTTTAACTGAGGCCAATATCCATGAATATACTGAGCCTGCTGTATCTAAATTCTGAATTCTCTAGATTGCTTCCTAGGGGAAAGAATATTTACCTTTTCATTTGGATATTGATATACTTTGCTTTCTTCTATTTTGATAAAAACACTCAGACCCCAAAGATACTGAGAGAAGTAAGGCAGAAACCTAAAGACATGACTGTGTTCTATTCCATACAGCATTATTTCTGACTAGGAAATTTACTCAAGATCAAAGAAGTAAAGCAAGAATAATTGAGGGGGATGCTGGCTGGCTTCCTCCCAGGCTCAGTCATGCTCAGCTACTACTGCCCACGGTAGGCTGGGCTCTCCTGCATTAATTAATAATCGAGACAATCCCTAACAGTTCAATCTGATACAGTCAATTTCACAGAGAAGGCTTTCCTCTCAGATAACAGTAAGGTGTGTAAAGTTGACAGTTAAAGCTAACCAGACAGATACCATGTGACAAAGTACACACATTGGTACCTTTGATGTTCAGGCTGAGTTCAAGTCCTGTGTTTGTATTCATAATAGGTCAGAGAGTTAACTTTTTTGAGCCATAGGCTTTGGTACATAAAATGGCAAAAGGTTGTACCTGTTTTGTAGGAATATGAAAAGGCCCTAATGCATAGTTCTGAACACATCACAAACAGGTCCAGTTCATTGATAATACTCTAAGGTTAACCTTTGAGACAATTCTTCTACATAGCCCCTTTCCAACCCTTTGGAAGTATTTATTCAATAGTGTTTATTCAAAAAATATTTATTCAATAGAATACCTGTTAAAATTTGACATCCTTCCTTCCTAAATAAATACTTACTGTCAAGCCTAATTTAATTAATTTTTCTTGAAGAAAGGCTCCAATGTAGATCAGCCTTAGGCCCCACAAAACCCATACAAAGGCTAGCTCTGTAGAGCATTAATAATTGCCAACAATAGCAATTCCTTTTGATTTTTAGAATCATATATGGGTTTCCATAGTCATAACTTTCTAATCATGGTGACAAAATGAAAGAATAAATTTGTTTAAAGACCTTAAGAGAGAGATGGACCACTCGGGAATTAGCAGGGTTTCCTAATCACCACTACCATGTCCTGTTCTTTCCCTTGTTTAGATTTCCTCATTGGGAATCAATGCTTTCTCAGGCAGTTTCAAGGACCCTGCAGTAGCTCTTGCCATGCACTGTCTGTGTGTCCCACCATTGCATGTCTCACAATCAGGGCCTGAGTGGCCTTCATCTGTCCCACTTGCCTCCTCAGTGTGGCCTTGTTTTTTTTTTTGTGGAGCCAAACTCTTGAGATAACACTGATTTAAAAAGTGCACACTCCTGGGCATATTAGAACACACTTTGTTTAAATTCACTCCCACCCCATTTCTCTGAGAGAAGCCCAGCCAGGCGGAAGGCATGAGCAAAGGAAAAGAGCCCAGCTGCATATTTAAAATTCCATCAGCTGGGTGTCTTTAATGCAATATGGTCATTTTTAATCTTGCTCTGCTTGATAAATACCCGCCTTGCAAGTAATTGTGAGATTGTGTCTGTTTTTATTAGAACTTATTTGTCATTATTTGACAGTTGTTTCTAATCACATTTGTCATGTATTAGGTTTCCACTGTGAATACTGATGGCTCTTGGAATCGATCTTCCTGCATCTCCGTTCATTCCTTGAACACACACAGTATGCCCACCACCTGGGGTACTACTCTTCTGGTCACTCAGAAATGAAACTATGAAGAGAAAGAGGCTTATCTTCAGATGCAGATAGTGGAACTGGGGAGAATATTTTGGAATTCTCAAGACAGAATTCTGCGCAATGAGTTCTAGCAATTGTACATTTAGAAGGTTTAGACGTTTAGGCAGTTTGAACAAAACATGTTGACAAGTTTAAATTCAAAGTTGTCGGCTACATCAGTTCAGCTTGAATACCTAGCAGTATGGGAAAGTTAACACAGCCAAGTTGTGCCTTGTCATTCAAGAGATAACTGTCCATCCATTCATTCAGCAACTGGTTAGTTGCTGACAGCACTCATTCACCCTTCAGATGCATATTCATTTAAGAGATGTTGACCCATCCATTTATTAATGAATAATTATGCCATTTAGAGGGTATTTGGGGGAATTTCTACTATGTGTGTAACAGGAACATGGGGACATTGTAGCATATATATATGTGTATATATGTACACACACACACACATATATATATACATGTGTGTGTGTGTGTGTGTGTGTGTGTGTGTGTAGCCATGAATGATCCATCATCAAAAGGCCATTGTAATGGGGACTCTTCCCTGTCAATTTGATTGGATTTAGAGTCACAATAGAAACACTTCTTGGAGTATCTATGATGGTGGACAGGACCATCCCATTGGCTGGGATCCCAGGCTGAATAAAAATGAGAGAAAGAGTTGAGTCCCAACATTCATGTCTCTCCGTTTCTAGAATGTGGCTGCAATATGGCCAACTGCCTCTAGCTCCCTACAACTTCTCCATCATGGTGGACTGTACCTTGAAATGTGAGCCAAAGTTAACCCTTCAATTCTAGTTGCTTTCTATTAGTTATTCAGTCACAGCCATAGGCTAGGTAAGGAATAGTCCACTATCATGATCAATGAACTTTGGCTTCACTGCCATTTTGAGGAGGAAGAATACATGTGTAGGCGAGGTCTTTCTGCTAGCAGCTTCTTTTTCAAAGAGCCAGTGTTGAGGGCCTTACACACAAAGTTTTACTTTTGGTTGGCATTAAAACTAAAGATTAGATAGGCCACCACCTCTAACAAAACCTTGTGGCTTAGAGCAGTGATTCTTAACTTTCCTAATGCTGAGATCCTTTTATACAGTTCCTCATATTGTGGTGACCCCCAAACACAACATTATTTTGATTGCTATTTCATAACTGTAATTTTGCCACTGTTATGAATCTTAATGTAAATATCTGATATGCAGGATATCTGATGTGTGACCCTTGTGAAAGGGCCATTTCACCCCCAAGGGGTTGCAACTCACAGGTTGAAAACTGCTAGCCTAGAGACGTCCAGGATGCCCCAAGAATCCAAACTTAAATTTGAAATAGAGTAGATTGAGGTAAATGAAGGAAGGAATGGTTGATGGTACCTTCTGGGGCTAAAACTTGGTATCTGCCCCTGAAAACAAGTCAGTCAGAGAGGAATAAACAGTGTCTCCCATGTGGCTCATGCAGATTGCACACATTCAATTCCCACCAGTGAAGGACTCAATTATCAAAGGAGCAAGGTGAGCATTTCAGAGCCTTTCCATAAGGAGCTTGGGCTGGGTTTTGACCTGTGGTGGGCTTCATCATCACTACAGTTCCTACTTGGCTGCACACCAACCCCAGAGTCTAATGGGAAAGGGTCACAGGCGCCCAGCACTGGATTGTCTGAAGCAAGAAGGGAAGAATAATAGGCTTGGGTATGTGTTAGCAAACATCAATTAGAGTCTTCAGACCCTTCAGACACCTTCCCCCTTCCCAAGAGCTTATAATCATAGAAGTATAATCATGAGCTTAGCAACTCTCAAAAATCACCTCTGTTAACTACAGGTACCCAACTACACCTGTTAACCCCTGGGGCCTTGGACTAAGGCAGTATCTGCACTAGCTTTAGCTCTTGGAGTGGGGAGAAGATGTGAGAACCACATGGCATATATCACAATGTCCATAGATGCTTTTCTTGTACTCTTTGAGTAGACCATATTGGATGGTCTGGCAGAGCAGAAAACTATAAGAAAAGACAGGACTTCTATTTTCAGTATGGATAACTTATCAAGATTAAAGAATTTACCCCAAGACCTCTGACCCTCTCTTTTCTGATCATCTGTCAAGCCTAATGTTTGGGGAGTTTTAGGAAGTTCGTGGAATGTTTACAATACACCTGGGGTAACATGAAGCTCATGGGGAATGCCCCCAAAATGACAATTACTGTCATATAAGCAAACATATAATCACATATTTAAAATAGACATCAATTCCTAAATCCATGATATTGACCAATTAGCATTCCTCCTACAGTTCTCCAGTTCTTCACAAAACCTTCAGTTATCATGTTTCCCCACTGATGAGGTGCCACTAAGAACATGGATGCTTTAGTTACTTTTCAAGGCAACACCTTATGATCTCATAGAATTTGAAAGAACATGTGATCATCCCACACTTTGATTTGGAGCCTGGCATTGGTTGATCTTGCTTTGTTCTCGTCTGGTTGTGCTAATGTCCCCTTTGTGTGTGTACATGTGTCTAATACTGTCTACGAAACAATCACCTTAATTGCTTGGCATTAACCTCTGGCAGCTTAAAACGGAGGCTTTTTTATCTATCGCTCAATCCTTGCTGCAGACATAATTCCCTGTAGTACTTACATCTCTGTCACCATCACACGTGGGCCCTTCTGAGGAAAGCATTTCAGTAAGCAAATGCTACTGCAAACAAAACAGACCTTTTACCCAAGAGTACCTGCCATGGCGGAAAAGCCCTGAGATGATCTTAGGCTTGGTATGAACTAGTGTGAGGTGATGAATTTCATTCAGGTGTCACTGTTTTCAAGCCCCTGAGAAGGATTGATGGTTTACAGTAGGCTGATCCATCATCTAAGGCAGGTGGCACCCTATCGGAATTTCAGAAATCTGTTCCCAGACACGTTTACTGTTGGGTGACTCCGTAACGATCTTATTTGCGGTGCGTTACTGAAAATCAATGTGGCGCGTTCAAGGTCAATGTACTGTTGGAAAACTCTTTAAGCGCTGATGGATGGATTGTGCTTGCTCAGAATAAATGTGAAAAGAAGGTGACAGCTGAGCTTCCAACAGCTGTAAGACTCTTAATGCTGGACTTCCTTGTTCAGGGAACAGTGGAGCTCCAGGTGACACCACATATTTCCTTCTGTTCTCTATTTAGGGGCACACCTACATTTGTTAATGTAGCCTTCCTCATACGTTTAAGGTATCCACAAACAGATGTGTCTTAGAACTCATCTGCCTAGTGCTTTAACTGCCTCCACAAGTACTGTTTGAATCACATTGCTCAGTACTGGAATCAAACCTAGTCAGGATGTTGATGAACAGAAGACATCTGTCTTTTGAAATAATCTCATAAAAAGCTAAAGGGAAAAGAATCATTCAAGCATCTGACTGTCTCAGTGGTTAATAGCACTTGCTCCTGCCCTTTTAGAAGATTAGAGTTCCAATATCAGCACCATCCAGTGGCTCAAAATCACCTGTAACTCTAGCTTCATGGAATCCAATGCCCTCTTCTGACCTCCATGGAGACTGCACTCATATGCACACACACAGGCGTACAAGTAATAAAACTTTTTTTTTAACCAATTCATTTAATAGTTTGTCTTCAAAACAGGTTGTGCAAGTAAATCTAAGGTCATGAAATCTAAAGATTAAAGGCTAATTAAAAATAGCCCACACAAGGTTAAATCCACTCAAGATGTTTAAGGTCAAGTTGGAAAGATAAGTATATAGCCAATTTTGGGATGTGTGGGAAGTGCCTGTTCCTACTGTGGGGAGAAGGGTGAGTGTAAGTGATACATACATAGCTTGAGAACTGGGGAATGAATCATGCCATCTCTTAGGCCCTTTTCCAAACTGGAATGCTTGCAATGAACACTTGGGAAAGTAAAAAAGAAAGCAAGCTAAGGCATGTGCAGTGAGTTCTGCTCTCTGGTATATTTAAATATTAAAACAAAAGAGGTCTCTAAAGTGATGAAGCAACTTTTGCCAGTAAGAGACACTCAGGACATAAAACAGATCACATTTTATCACCATAACACCCTTGCCTGGTGACCTATTTATCAACCAAGCAGAGATAATACTCCATCAGGCCTCACAGTGTTCCCTGTCTCCCAGTGGCAAAATGGAAACCTCCCCTAGGGAAAATCAGAAAATAATGTGTTGTCACCTTGGATAGAGAATGAATTTTAGTGATTCACTCCTTTCTCCCTCATTATCTCCCTCTTTTCCTTTGTTTCCCCCTTCCTTCCTTTCTTCCTTCCTTGCCACCCCTCTTTTCTTCTTCCTTTTCCTGTTTTCCTTCTTCCCACTACCTATCCCCAACTGTGTCCTAGTCAATATATAATATTTCTATTTTTGCTGTTTGGGCTATGATAGCGAGTCAAACAAATGCTTCTTCTTTATTGATAAATTAATAGTTTTTTTTAAAATTAGTCATGAAAATAATTTTTATGAGGAAAGCAAAGCCCCACAAGATTCTGGTTATCTCTCTATCCTCTGTCCTCTTTCCCTCCCTGTTTCCTATTGCCTTTTTTTCCTCCCTTCCTATTGTAGTTTTTGCTTCCCAAAGGAAAATGTAATCACTACCTACATAAAGTACATAAAGAAAAAATAAAAGTAAGTTAATAAGTAATGCAAATGACCTCAGGACTGCTTAGACTTGTTTGATATAAACAAAATTGTGGTCAGGGCAGATGAAATGGTAGCTATTTCCTGGTTCTCAGTAATCAGGTTGGATCAACGTAAGGACATGTTTATGTGCTTTTGTTCCCTCTCTGTGTTCTACAGCACGTAGCAGGATGCCTAGCACACAGCCATTGTTTGATATGGAGCCATAGATGGATGAGGAGATGCATGAGTAACCAGACAGACATAGGAGCATCTCTTAGCCACCATCCATGTTTTTACTGTTGTGTGGCAACTACCATTAGCATCATTAGTGTAGAAGATCTTTTCTTGTTTTCAACATTTCTTTTATTCAACCCTCTAACCTACACCAATACTTATTCTGCCTGTTGGACATCATTACTCTGAAATCTCCCAGAAATCTCATATCTTTCTTGGCTTGATCATACAAGAGTTAACAGTTTCTCTGTTTCTAAAATTGGTAGTATCTGGCTTCCTTTATTTGATAGCCTGATTATTTGTGCATCCCAGGTCCAAATTATCCCAGAATACACTCGCAAGAATTTAGCACTTACAGTGTATGACAGGAAGTATACCAGACACTTGGATGGTACAGAATTCCAAAAACAGATTCTTTCTCTATGGTCATTTACTCAGTGGAGTCTGTAGGACTTGAGAAGGAGGTGATGAAACATCTTTAAATACACAACACTATGAAATGTAGCAAAGCAACTAAGAAAACACACACACACACAGTGGAATGTGGGGATAGAGGGAGATCAATTACAAATGCTTTTCAATTGATTATTGGGCATCCAAAGAAATACTAACGATAAGAAGAACAATAGGATATTTCAGGTAAGACATCACTTTTTTTTCAATCAAGAAGGAAAATAGTGCAGTGTGCTTGAAAACCAAGGTAGGTAGAGATTGGAAAGGCATAGACAGAGTATGAGCCTGAAAGGATAGACCCAAAGTCATCCATATAAATCTTTATTTTCATCCACAAGAACTTATGGCTAAGCTGCAGACAGTAGGTAGACACTGATCATTTTATTTTTCTACCATAGAATACTCATAATGAAAAATTATCATGTCATGTGACAATTCACAGGTAGAAAAATGGAGGCTGAGAATTCAGTTCAGTGATGAAATACTTGCTTGCAGCATTTGAGATCCTAGATTTAACCTACACACACACACACACACACACACACACACACACACACACACACACACAGCACCCAGAAGTCACAAGACCCATGACTGTCTGACACTGACAAACTTAACTTGCCAACAGTCACTTCTATATTCAAAGAGCAGACACACTCAGGTGGTATGGCTGTTGCCAGACCATATTTTTCTAATAATACAGATTAGTGCTCCAAGTTTGGGCTTTCGAATGAACAGTGTAATGTAACATATCGTTTTACTCAACATCATGTTGCTTACATACATGATTTTGTACTGTATAGTTAAAGTTATTTTGCTAATGCTGTGCAGTTTTCAGTCATAGGCACAGACCACAGTTTGCCATTGTGGATGGACATTTGGAGCCATGGCAGTTTGTGTGGGAAGGAAGACTCCAATACATGTGTTCTGATAAAGATGCATATTTATTTTTCCTGGCTACATACATAGCAGTGCTTGGTTTTGGTAGATAAGAACAAGTATTGGGGTTAGGAGATAGATTAGGTGATAGAGTGCTTGTCTAAAAACATAAAAATCTGAGTTTAGTTCCCAGAACCCACTTTAAAAGCAAGGCATGGTGGCACATATTGTAATCCAATTGCTGGGGAGACAGTCAGGTGAATCTCTGGAGCTCACTAGCCAGTCAATCTGGATTGAGTGGTGAGTTCCAGGCCAGTGAGAAATTGAAACTGGCCTCCACATGCTTACAAATATATCACATATAATATGAAAGTAGATACATAGCAGATTTCCTGATCATGACTTTTCCAATGTATCATTCAACTGCTCATCAGATACTGTGATTGTTCTACATACTGAACACAACAAATGTGTCTACTTTGCTTACTCAATGAAATATCTTTTCAATATACCATTAGTTTTATGAACATGGAGACCACATATGTCTTTCTTTTCATTATTTCATCTCTAGTGACTAGCTCAGGATGGGTTACATGGATATACATGTATACACACCACACACACACACACACACACACACACACATACACACACACACACACACACACACACAGAGTTACTTGAATAAGGACACAGGCAGGTGTCTCTTTTAAATGATTTATCTAAAACGCAGAAATTCTCCTTTTGATAGATGCAGACTTCAATATTCTTGGGTTCTTTTTTTTTTTTAGACAGAAGTTCAACATCTCATATCCCTAACTATTATATCAATTATAGATGAAAATAGGGAGTTGCATGTGAGATAATAAATTAATTTTCTATGTTGCCCTAACATAATTCAATGCTACAATGTAAAAGAAGTAGCTCATATAATGAAAAGGACATTGCTTTTAAACCCAATGTTTTCTAATCACCAAGCAATCATCTCTGTCCATTTCCTTTAATGATGCTTTCATATTGTCTTACTAAGAGCTAATGTCTGCTTTTGTGAATGAGCGGTAGGACCTGAGTGCATCAATGAGCCTCACCCCAAGTTCACATTCCCAGTCATTAATTAAAGATTTGGCTCTCTTGCCTATGATAAACTTCTGCCTGGCCATTGCTAATAATGGGGTCAGAGAAATGTGTATATGTGGGGCAAAATGAGAGGAAAAGCACAATCTACAAGTACAAGCCATCATTTAAAAAACATCAAAGACACAAGAGTGGTTGTAGTGAGCCCAAGTCCCCTTGTTTCCCCTGTGACCCTGCTTGCTTCTGGGAGAACCTTCAGCCATGTCACATTATATCATGAATTAAAATGACTCAAACTTTTGATTTAGAATAATAATCTATCAAACTCTATCTTCCTTAATATTTAAATCTGGTCATTATGCTAAAAAAAAAAAATGGATCACTCCAAACCTATTGCTCAAACCCACTCTCCTCGTTGGCCATTTTTAACAGGTTCTGTGTTAGGAATTCAAAAATTCTAATATTCAATATGGTGAATATTTGAGAGGTAATGAGATTTAGATGAAGTCAATAGAATGAAGCTCTCATGATGTTGAGATAGAAACAATCCTTCCCTTTGTCTGTACTCACACACTGAAGAAAGGCAAGATAGGAAGGCACACACAGGGAAAAATGGGCTCACCCCCAGATGAAAATCCACCAGCTGTTTGGTCTTGTGTTTCACAGCCTTCAGAACTCTTGTCAATTAATATAGACGAGTTCACTTAAGCCACTCAGGCCAAAGCCTGATTACACAGGCTTTGTTACAAAAACTCAAGTAATTTAATACAGATGGCAATAATTAATTAACCATGGATTCATATACTCAGCATTACTATATGCAATCAGAAGCATGAGGAGACAAAGCCTGAATGGAGTGTGCCCACAATCATTGCTGGACCCATTTACAGATATAGAAACTGAAGGTAACATTTCCAATTCATCAAAGATGAACATCTAATGATAATGTCTGCATATTCCCCTAAAATTAGAACACACATCAGGTCAGTAGGTGGGCCTAGTAAGTAAAAGCACTTACCATCAAGCCTGTTGACTGGAATTCAAGCCCCAGGACCCACATGGTGGAAACCATTCCTGCACTTTGGTCTTCTGACCTCCATACCCACAGTGTAGCATGTGCATTCACTGGTATGCACACACACAGAGATAATGAATAAAGACAAAAAAGAATACAGTTATGTCAGATGCAAATATTTCCACAAATCTTATCACAATGCTTACTGTTATTTTTCTTTCACCAAATGAAATATGTCAGAGGGGCCCATTATGCTCCCCCTGGAGCATCTTTCTCTGCCTTCTGTTTTGTCTCATTTAAACATATTTATTTTCCCATTCATTATATTGACTCTAGAGTTGTGAAAATTGCCCAAAGTTCATAAGGTATAAATAAGTTCAAGACGAACATAAAATCCATCCATTATTTTACCATCCCAAAATGATTCTTCAGGTGATCCTTTGAATTCTCCAGGTTTATAAATATGTGAATCTGCACACATGCACACTGGATACATAGAATAATGTATGCCCAACTTTTAAAGCCATAAAGCACCCTTTATAAACTTAGTTCTCAATGGCTGCTAAATAACTCCATTGTGTATATGTACCCCAATTTATGCAATAATTAACCTTCTTTTCAAAAGGACAGAAGAGCATTCTGTGATTATTATGAGTGCATTAATTACCCTTTCTTGTTAAAATACTCACTCTATTTCTTAGTTTAAAAAAATTCTCATGTATTTAGCTTAGAATATGATTCTTTGGCCTAATGAGGCTATCTATATTCTACCCATAATCCATAGACTATTACTATGAGATGCTTAAGGAAAGCTTGGCCCTCAACCCTTTTATCAAGTAATGCAGAGAACTGAAGCCCAGGGAGGGGTGGTTACTGGCCAAGGTCAAGATCAAAATCTGAGGCTACAACATTGACCAGCTGAAGTCCAGATATTTGCTATAATCTTTTTAAAATAAGAAATCATTGTCATGGCTTTATTCATTCTTCAGCTATGTGTTGTATGCTCAGCAGACATTGGGAATTTTATCTACAGTAGGAGGTTGACCTGCCCCTTCCTTTGAAAAACAGCTACCACACTTTTTTGCACTCTAGAGATTATTCACATAAGTTTCATTTCATAAACACAGTATTCATCCTCAAACCCTCGATGTATATTGTGCTCTGGACATGCAGGCTGAAATGTCTGAGAGTTACCTGCACAACCAAGGAGGGGTAGGAGTTGAAAGATGAACAGTCTGGTCCTCTGGCACTCAGCACCCAGCAAGGGCCCAGTTGTGAGGCAGGATCTGCTGCCTCTAACAGCCACTCTCAGCCTGTAAATTGTGACTCCTTTTGGGTCAAATGACTCTTTCCCAGGAGTCACCTAAGACTGTCAGAAAACACACATATTTACATTGCAATTCATAACAGTATCAGAACTACAGCTATGAAGTAGCAATGAAAATAATTTTATGGTTGGAGGTCACCACAGCATGAGGAATTATATTAAAGGGTCACAGCATTAGAAAGATTGAGAACCATTGGGCTAGCCATTTCCCAGTGGGATAGAAACTCAGTCTCTTGTTGACCAATCTCTGCTTTGTTCTAAGCATTTCTTTGGATAATGGTAGAAACAAGAAAAATGCAATTACAAACAATCCTAAGTGTGTGTGTGTGTGTGTGTGTGTGTGTGTGTGTGTGTGTGTGTGTGTTTTGCAAGGGAACATTCATTGAACAGAGTAAAGGAAACACACACTTAAACTTAGAAATGTTATCTTTTGATGTGAACTCCAAGCCACCCAAAATGAAACCCTTGCTTTGGTTTTTGCTTCTGAGAGAAATTCAAACCAAGAAAAACTTGGGTCAATGTTGTACATGTTCAATGAAGAGAACATATGGGAAGTCCTTAAATAGCACACAGTAAATAAACCATCCCAGGTAGTCACTGTTAAACATCAAGTATGATCTCTGCTTACCTCTTACAGACCTAGATGGATGGATTCAATGGTTTGGGGTTCAAAATCATGATCTCTGTGTTGAAATGTTTAGTTGTCACAAAAAAAGACACATCTTGCCAGCTAAGACACATTATCTTTTCATATTAATTTGAGGCTACTTATGTTACAGAAACAATTCAGCATCCTTCACTTTTCTAATCAAAGGGAATCATTTGAGAGCCAAAAAGATACAGCCTTCAAATGAATGTGTTGTAATTTTCTTAATGAATGAAGTCAACATGAATCACTGTGGAGAATCGCCTCTGCACAGTAGAGCCTATGACATTTCCAACAATGCAACACTATTTGGCAAATATTAAAGACTAAAGATGAAGGGGTTAAGAAATGACCTTTCATTCTACATGGAGTATGTTAATTACTAAAATGCAATCATTGGTCCTAAAGTACTATCCCACTGCTGGCAGCCCAGGAGAGCCCCCTGCCTTTTTGGTTATGAATTATCCTTAGAAGAAATATGTGTCTGACATATGGAGAGTGTCACTTATCATAAGTATGCATTCTTATTAATGGCATAGCCTTAAATATGAGTATGTCTCAAATTTTTTTCAAGAATCTAACAGCGCTGCAGAATGATGTTATGAGGAGAGAATCAGGTGAGTCATGTGTGCCATTTTGTGAACTGTATCTCTGTCACTAATATGTGACCCAGTTGAGTTTTATTTAACCCAGAATGCCTCACATTGATTTGATCCAAAACCATTGTTTTCCTGCAAATGTCTTGCTTTACCACATATTTATAGTATAAAATACTAGGTGCTAGGACTTGGTTGATCTCCCAAACCCACCATTCACTGAACATAGGTGTTAAATGCTATGCTCATTGTGTGTGTTTTTTTTTTCTTATATCAAGATGAAAGACTTGATCAAGTAAGAATGCTTCTGAAAAAAATAAATATGACATAGGAAGTGATGTCAAGAGGCTGGCACAGAACAAGGCAAACAGCTCAGTCTAACAGCCATATTCTAACCTTTTGTACCCTCAGTGCTTGGCACATGAGTAATGTGTGTAGTCTATTGGATTTCTTTCAGGAAGATAGTGTTGGTATTAAGATTCCAGGGTCAGGGGCCAAGTGGCATGACTGAGGCAAGAACCCAAGTTTCCTGGGGCTCATTTCTGAATCCCTTTCATTAGAGCCTGTGGTTTCACTAAGTTGGAAGAAGTCCAAAGTGTATGGCTTAGAAAGAAAGAGTAAAAAGGAAAATGGAATACAAATAATACTATTACAAAAATAATAGATGAGAAGAAGATAAGAAAATGAGGAGTGTAAGATGATGATATGTAGATAGCTATATGATAGATACATATACACATATGTACACAGGTACATAGATTAAATAATAGAAAAAGAATGAATAGAAAAAGATACAGAGGAAAACAAAGAGAAGAGAGGAAAGATATTAGAATCATAAGGAACAGAAGAGAAAAGAAAAGGCTCTGTTTTAGACAGAATTAAATTCCTGAATAGAATATTAAGACACTTCAGTTAGATGTAACAGCCAGAACATCCTTTGGAGGGTACTCCACTACAGAATTGCAATGGATCAGTCCCGACTTGCAGGGAGGGTTCTACCTACTCTCCTAACCTCCTTGTTTTTTAATCTTTATGTTCCTATCCTAGAATGACTATGATGAGAAAAACAATAAGTTATGTATAAAACACTTCACTCAACCCCTGGCCCATGATCAAACATTCCATATCAGCCAGGATGTTATCATTATATTAGGGGTGTAACCTATGATACTCACAGAACTGAACACCTGAGGGTCAATAATACCAAGTAAGACTGAACAAGGAGAAGAAAGTGTATGGGCAAGTTAAATATTGTGGAAACCCTAGAAATAAATACTTAAGAGGAGATTTTGTAAGAATGAGGTAGATTCTTTGAACATAAGAGTACTGTTGATCTTTTTTGTGAATAGAAAATCATGTGTGTTGGAAAAATAAACAGGATTTATTACTAAGCCAATTCCATATGATTAGGTAAATAGTTGGATGATGAGGTGATTTAGTAGTAGACATACTGGCAATCCCAGATTCTTTTAAATTTTTTCTCTTCTCTCTTCTTTCATATTTTTCTGGAACTTGTGGTTATTTAGTCCTGGAATCACAAGGCTTAGACACCACACTTAGTTTTGGGGCAACAGTGGTGTAGCTTGGTCTGTTTGTGGGACTCCTGGCAGTAGGACCAGCTCTATCCCTGGTGCATGAGCTGGCTTTATTGAGCCCATTCCCTATGGTGGCCTATGGTGGGATGCCTTGCTCAACCTTGAAGCAGGAGAGAGGAGCTTGATCCTGCCTCAACTGAATGTGCCAGCCATGGTTGACTTCCCATGAGAGGCCTTAATCTTTCTGAGGTGTGAATGAGAGGTGAGAGGTGGGTTGGGAGGAAGGTTGGGGGGGGCAGAAGGAAGAGATAAAAAGGGAACTGTGGTTGGTATGTAAAATGAATAAAAAACATTTAAAATAAAAAAGAAAAGATCACTCATAAAATATGTTTTATTTTATTTTAATAACTTGAATATTTTTTCAAGAAAAGCCATGAATGTGAAAAACAGGTAGTCATTACTTGTTGTCAACCAGTTCAATGCTGCATGCCATCAAAATTAACTTCTCAATTTCTGAAAATGCGATAGGATGAGAGAGTTTCTGAGTTTGAACTTAGAACTTAGAACATTTCTAAGTGACAGGAAGTGACCCTCACTTGCCTCTTAAATTGTTAGAAGTGTGTAGACTGGCTGTGCTAAAGTTTTATTGAAAAATATTCTGTAGTGGTGGGAACTGTGCACAGAACAGGTTGAAAAAATGGACAACTGAGGAGGGGGTGAAAGAAATATTTTAAAATATCACATATCTACTATGAACCAAGAACTAGAACATCAAAGTGTTGCAAGGCACAATGTCATCATAATTATTTTTGTCAGCGGAAGTGGCCTTATTTGCAAGGCAGTGATGTCTGTATCACTAGATAAATCAGAGGAGAGGTTAAGTGTCTCCTCATAGACCTATGTGTCCAAGCACAGGGTCCCCAGCTGATGCTGCTGCCTTGGAAGGTTGTAGAATATTTAAGAGATGGAGGCATGCTGGAGGAAGTGTGCCATTTGGAGCATGGCTAGAGAGGTAGTACAGCTCAGCTCATACATTCCCTCTCTTTAACTCCTGCTTCCTGACTGCAGAAGCAATGTGAACAACCGATTTACATTCCTTATGACATGACTTTTCCACCTCGAAGGACTGCACTCTCTTTTTAACCATCAGCCAAATAAAACTTTTCTTCCTTAGCTTTTTTTTTTTTTTTTTTTTTTTTTTTTTTTTTTGGTCAAAATCAATGAGGAAAGTAACTAGTCCACTATTCTATCAAGAACACTAGCAGAAGACACATTTACAAATACAAGAGTTGTATTAAGTTATTGAAATTACTGTGACAAGATACTAATTGTTATCTGAGAAAAGCATTAAAGAAAGAACAATTCTTTGGTCAGAAAACAATCATAAAATATTAACTTAAAGTAAATCATGTCAAAGAACTTAAGCATGGGGATTTTCATGAGGGAACATTAGTACAAAGTCCTTCTTAGGAAATTCTGCAAGAGGTACATCATGATGGGTGTGTTTGGGGGACGGGATGTGACAAATGACAGTTAGCTGTCTGTGATCTTCAAGATATTTTCAGTTTCAGAGTTCCAGGCATACTTATAAGAATCACAACAAGGGTCCTAGTCGTGGCTAAAAGTTTAAGGTTAAAAAAGCCATAAAAACCAAGAGTACAGTCACCACAACAAAGCCAGAGGACACTAACTTAGAAATAAAACTGAGTGAGAAAAATAAAAGCATAAACCCTTCAGAGATGGCTAAAAGTCACTGTGAGATGAACCATGGTGGGTTGAAATAGAGAAACCGACAGCTTATGCTAGAGAGAGGGAGGGAGGAAGGAAGGAAGAAAGGAAGGAAGGAAGGAAGGAAGAAAGAAAGAAAGAAAGAAAGAAAGAAAGAAAGAAAGAAAGAAAGAAAAGACAAGGATCAACCAACACAATCAGAGTCATCATAAAAATGGGACAAAATGAAGTAAGGATGGGTGTGGATGTGTCTTTTATTTTTAAGCACGAGATGTACCTGGCTAGAGACCAGACCAATGTGGACATAGTCAGCTTCCTTCCCGATGGGAAGAGTCACTCAGGAAATCCAGCCAGAAGGTCCCACAGGAAATGTGGATTCAGGCAGGACTGGTTCTTTATGACAGAGAATGTCCCTGAGCACACTGCCCTGAGGACACTGTCCCCTGAGCACACTGTCCCTTGAGCACACTGTCCCCTGAGTACACTGTCCTCTGAGCACACTGTCCTATGCATATGTGGGATGTGGCTGCTTGGTGTTATGAAACTGGCACGTGTCTTCCTTGGACTAAAGACTCTTTGGAGTGTGTTTTGTGTCCTGCTCTTTTCTATAGCATTGTAGAAAATTGTTCCCTTTTCTAAAGTCAGTCACTTTACCTTAATGCTATCCTAGCTATTAAATTCTCTTCTGTAGGGTGTGTCCTTTCCTGGTATCCCCAGTGTCAACCCACTACCCCCTAGTCTGAGTCAAAGATCCACAAGATCTCTCACCCTTCCTGACTCAAGCTTTGTTTCCTCATGGCAGAATTCCAGCCAGCCTCTGAATAGAAAGTCCTTTCCATTATTCTGTAAACCACTAAACTAAATCTGAGTTAGGACAAAAGAGATGTTTCTCTTTCAAATCAGCCATATCCAGCCCTGTAGTATACCTACCCTGGGACCTCTCAACTGTCTCCATCCTGAAAAACCTCATATTTCTTACCAAATCCACAGCTTACAGAGTCACATTATAGCCCTTCAGTACATCTGGGGAGATTAGAGCCTATTAAAAAAGCCTTTGGCACCAGCAATTTAATGCTCAAGGCTCTAATCTGGAATTGGTATATTTATCCTAGTCTTTAATTATTAACGTTGCATTATTGATCCAATACCAAAACGCAAACAACAAAAACTATTCTAACTAATTATTGTGGGCTTTCTACCTTTTGGGGGTTCTCTGCTGGTCTTCACATCTAAACCATTTCTTTGTACCAATCAATAGGGTTTAATTCATTAACAAGTTTCAGGACCTTGTTTCCATTGCTTGGCAGTTTTCCTTCAGTCAACAGGGAGGGAACCGAGTTCCTTCCCTGCCATTAGCATCATTGTCTACACAAATGTGTTTGCCTTGGAACACCTAAAAAAGTTTAACAAACCCACTTCCTGGTATTCTGCCCCAGTGGCTGGCCAATGCTTCATAAAAAGTCACCACATACTGTTTATCTCTCCAGAAGGACATTATTTCATTAAAATATCTAAATATCTTTTATACTAGGGCAGGTCAATATTGGCCTGGAAACTCAAGGTCACCTTCAATCTTCTCATGTTTTTCCTTGGATTAAAAAAAAAGAAGAAGAAGAAAAAGAAAAAGAAAAAAAGACAATGATAGTTTGGTGCAGATATAGTCTGAATATTCATTGTGGGAGAATTTGATTGGTTACTGCAGGACAGTACTACTGGGTGGGTCATTTGTCTGATTTCTGTATCATGAGTGCAGCCCTTGTCCTTATCCCAAACAGTTAACTGTCTTTCCATTTTTGTTCCCTGACCATGATGATGCTGTAAGGCAAAAATATACACTAGAAAAGGAATTACAGAAAGGTGAAATGTTAATTAAACATTATCAGTTTTGATCAGTGCTGAGTACACAGTAGGCACACTACACATTTACTTATAAACCAAGAAATGGACCTAGGTCCTCAAGCATGCTGGTCAGCACTCTGCCACTGAGATACACCCCTCAGCAGCCAAGGACCTCAGACTAGCCTCACACTCACGATCTCCCCTCCTTCCTCTTGTGGCATATCCTACTGATTGGTTTGCAACACAGCAACTGACTCCATAAGTATTTGTGAGAAGGGATAAATGAATGCCAATGATCTGATATTCTGCTACCAAGAGATCTGTGATCTTGTGAGGAATAAAATGAAGATACCACTGATCCAGCCCCTTGTTCTTGACAGGGACCCCTGAGGAGAGAATACTACATTCTCTGGCGTCCACATATTCCCACAAACCCTTTAAGAGTATAATCATGAGTTCTGTTTGTATCATCTCTTGGAATAATAAGGACCATATGTTTAAATTCTTAGTGGAAAATAGAAGGACTACATTCATTTTGTTGTTTGAATTATCCATGTGCCCCAGGGAAACCATTATGCTTAACAAACCCAGGGTCATTTGGGAAGGGTTGCTACCAATGGGTAGTCCTTTCTTCACTTTGAGAAGTATACAATGGAAAGAGAGAAACAATCCAAAATGATATAAACCAGATGGCATATCTTTTGATTTCCTATGACTATACTTTAGATATAGTCTCTACTAAATCCATACTGGTTAAGTGAATACATGTCTAGTGATGCTGTTTGTACTACTTAAAATAAGACCCAATTGACTTTCAAAAAAAAAAATTCTGCATCTCTGGTGAATCGTATGATTTTCTTTTCAGTGTCATTCAAGTTGGGCTTGAAAGGTTAATGCAAAATAATTGAAAGTATCAAAACATTGAGGCAGAAGTGAAAATTTAAGGGTGGTAGAAATTGCGTAGTGGTTAAAAATATGTACTGCTCTTGCAGAGGACTTGAGCTCCATATCTAGCCACATCAGATGGTTCTTAACCAACTTTAACTCTGGCTCCACAGTATTCAATGCCCTTTTCTGGCCTCTGTAGTACTTGCTTCACATGCATACACACACATACAATCATACACATACACATACAAATAAAGTAAATCACACAAAGTAAAACAAATAGGAAACAAAAATTAATTTATATGACTAAGTAAGTATATATGCAAAGTGCACTTAAAAAAAGACAGGCTTTCTTAGAGATATGGCCAAGTAAGTCTAGAGGTGACACTGGTACATGCACATCTAATAATGTACGTGTCTGTTAATTTGTCATTTGTGAGTGCATGAAATCAAACTCAAGGCCCATGCCAAGCAAGAGCCCTAATGGCCTTCTTACCCAGCCCCCAAAATTTTAACAGTTTTCAAAAAAGCTGCCTTCTTTTAAAATTATACAATGAAACATGAATGATGTTGATGACAGATTGGGTTTAATTGTAAAATATAATAACAATTCATATTCTTATATTTGATCAAATAAATACAATTTTATACATTGTATTATGCTTATTTTACTATCATGTTTAGATAATGACATTTTAAGGCTATTTTCCCTTTTACTTTTTGGCAAGCTAAAACCTAATTTTACATAGTTATATAAAGAATGGTTGAGCCTTTTCCCTCAAGACATATGAGAGCCATAAAAAATCCCAGGAGCAGAGATGATGTCATACAGAAGACTAATTAACACACCTACAGGATAATGTATGTTATATGGTCTTTAAATTTTTATTAAGGTCACCGTGAAGTATGACTTAGAAGTAATGATGATGAAGGCATCGGCCTCCAACACCACCTGTGGGAGTGATAAATAGTGGTGAACTGGCTGTCTGAAAATGAGGGGCTGGGTATCCTTTAGCACTTCGTCACAAAAGCACATTATGCCTGGAAGAGCTCTCAGAGGGACTGACATCTCTAAGTACCTTGGGAGCTTGTCACAGGAAGTGGTAGAGAGATGGCATCCTGATGGAAAAAAGGACAGCAATGATACAGACACTTCCAAGAAACCACAAGGATTATGATATAGAAGATGAAAACAGTTGAGAATTAGCCCACAGAGAGATGCTGAGGATGGTGATACAGAGTGATTGTGTGGATTCTGGTGATGAAGCGACTGTTGCAGATAGTGGCGATCATGTCTCTCCTCTGTCCATTCCTCCTTCTTTCTGTGCTCTTGCATTTAGGGACAGCCCTGTTGTCAACTGAGACTGATAGATTATGGGCAGGTGTGATGATGTGACTCCCGAGCTGAAGTTGATGGGATACAGCCCTTAACACAACTCAGGATGTTCTATAAAGTACATCCCTTACTCTGTGCCTCCAACTTTATCCTTTTCTCCCTCACTCCCTCATTCCTTCTTTCATTCCTTCCCTCCAACCTGCTCTCCTGTTTTTTGTTTTGTTTTGTTTTGTTTTTTGACATTTTAATTTTAAGACAGTATCATGCATCTTAAGTTGATCTTGAACTTGTGGTATAGTGTAGGATGATGAGTTTCTAGTACATCTGCCTTCAAGTTCTGAGTGTTGGAATTGCACATATAGGCCACCACATCTGGTTTATATGTTGCAGGTGCTTATCTGACCATCACTCTTCCTACTGAGCTATATTCCCCAGGTCCTTCTCTCTCTTTATCTCCACTTCTCCCACTCTTCCTCCTCCCTGGCATGCAACTTTGGTCCACCATATGCTCTGGCCACCACGATGGTCTACCTCACCAAAAGCACACAGCAATGGAGACAACTCACCACAGACTGACACCTCTGACACTATGAGCACAACACAACCCACCTCTTTTAAACAGTTCCTTGTAGCATCTGTCTGACTAGCAGGAAGCTCGATTGTGTTACCAAAGTGGGGACTGTTGAGATTCTCTTCTAGTTGCATTCCCTTGGAACCCTGTGACATAACCAATTCCACTTAATGTAAACACCATGATATGCAATGCTTTATAAGGTTCTCTTCAAGGGGGAAAGCAGTGTTGTGTTCAATCAAATGACTAGTAATATAACAAAAAAATAGGGAGGGGTGAAGATTAAAGTTCCCAGAGTCGTAAATGTTAAAAATGTGCATGTGCAGACCACTGGTGGAAACAGGACAAAGTATACTGTACCAGAGAGCAGATCTTCAGCATTTAAATTTAGTTCTCTTTGACAAACACAGTCATAAGGGGCACTTACTCATGTCACTGATCTCCAGGACATGTTTCCAAGCTTCCACAGGATTTTCTACACCCCTCCAATTATATTCACCTCCACCTTGAATGTTGGTCTATGTGTCTATCATCCCTAATGGCTTTACCTCTTGAGTACAGTAGCTATGGGTATATATTCCATTGTGTGTTCTCAATTCAGATGTTTGATTTGGACCATTGGATTTCCAGGCTTCAAGGCTAAAACAGAACCTTCACGTGGAGTTAGCTCCTAAAGCCTTGGAGCTGGAGTAGATATTGGCATACTCAAGCATAGCATCCTGGCAGTTTGAAGGGCTTTGACAAATTCACCCATGAATAAGCTACAGATTTGAAACAAGGTGGGGCTTTGACATCAGGATTTGTCAACTCTGTCTCCCTGTTCCAGGTAGATTACTCCTTATCCAGAGTGGGAATTAATTTTAGACAACATCAAGAGACACAGCTAATGTACAGAAGGGAAATTGAGGCCTCTGTCAATAAGATAGCTTAAACACAAAATGTCTAATTGATCTGCAGGAAAGCTTCTGCCTTTGAACCCCTGTGAACAGCATTCTTGGCTGTCATTAGTCATCCTGCATATTATTCTCCCATAGGTCCCATGTGTCACAAAAGCATGAGCATCAAGTGTGCTGTCCTCTTTCCCAAGTCACATCTAGAAAAAAAAATAGCCTTTTCTGAGCTGTCAGTGAACATTTAGTTGTCAGGAATTATTTGACTCAGGAGGTTCCTTGAGGCTGGGGAGAAGACTCATCAGTAAGATCACTCTTGCACAAGACCTGGGTTCGGTTCCCAGAACCACATAAAGCCTGGCAACCAATTTATGATTCCAATTCCATGTGATTTGACACCCTCTCGTGGCCTCATCAGACACCAGGAACACAGTGGTATACTATATACATGAAGGGAAAGCACTCATGCACATCAAATAAAACAAATTGACAGAACAGGTTCCTCAGCTGTCCATACACTACACAGGGTCATCTTTCCACTATCATGTATGCATTTACTCTTGGTAAAGGCACTCTTGAACAAAGGCTAAGCTTTGTAATCCTGTTCTGCATCCCCTAACTGCATTGAATCACCTTTGGAAACATCCTTCCTTGGAATCTGTTGGAACATAGAAACATCCCCTTGGTCCCCCAGGTTCAATTCACTTTATGTCAGTACAAAAGAGGCTATTAGAAGATTCTGTGGTTCCAAAGAAGTCCTACAGTCTCAAAGCAGTGTGAATCTACTCTCAGAAGCTTAGAAAATCTTCCTTTTTCTACACCAGTGAGGGCACAGAACCTTACTGGAGATAAGGAGTTGGCAATGGCACCAAGGCGGAAACTGATGCCAAGAAGATACTTAGGGTTTCATATTGGGCCCCTTGCCCAAGCACCCAATGGATCTGAAATTGTGGACATAAAGCAAGAACTTGGCACAGGATGCGAGGAGATGAGTGTGCATGAGGTTTCGGTTGTGCAAGGGAGGGAGGCTGAAATGGGAAATGTTTCAACTCACAGATCTAGACAGTGTCTGGCTAAGTCTCATGGAGCCAGAAAGTGTCCCAGCCGAACTCTACAGCTAGTCTCTTGCAGAGAGTAAATAAATATGCTGCCAATGTTGTATTGAGAGACAAAGATCCATATGAAAAGAAAGCACTTAGGAGCATTGTCAGTTGGCCAGATCCAGGTTCTAGGGCTTAGAGGAGCTGATGAGCTGTACATAGCCTGGATAAGTCCTCTGTGAGTCAAGGTCGCTCTTTGATCTATCCTGGCTTGCATAATCGGGAGCAAGCAGAGAATATCAGATATAAAAGGGGGAAGAAAGCAATGTTTTCAGTGGCTACAGATTACTGTGCAGGACTGGATCTGGATCATCAATGTGTATTTTAGCAACAGCTGCATCCTGGGTACAACAGAAGTCAATGGTATTACCTACATACATGCAAGTTGCAGTCTTTCTCAGTGCTATAATCCTGGTCCTGTCAGAGCCTGTCTTTAGCTTCCATACTGAGTTGATGTGTTAATTTTAAATCTTATCAAGCACCACATTAAATGTTATTTATTTTGATGACTGAAGCTTTGGTGCAGCCCCTTAGGTTTTGCACCGGAGTTCAGTGCCTCTTCATGAAGCCTGTTCTAACCCTAGAGGTCATTTTGCAAACAGAAAAGTGAGGCTCAGGCAACATTTGTGCTTTGCCCCAAGGCCACATTTCTAGTCAACACAAGAGCTTAAAATCAAACTGTCCTGGCTCCTAAGCCCCACTCTTTGCAGCCACTGTCTCCGTGGAGTAAGCACTTCTGTCTTTTCTGATGGTTGACATTGTCAGGCATGAGAATGCCATTCCAAGGAGGGATGTCCCTAAAGACTGTGTAATTGGAGAAAACTTGGGGAGAGGTAAATGGCTGAAATGTTGTCAGGACAGGAGCTCAAAAGTTGTTATACAACCCAGAGCAAATGTCAAGAAAATAAGACTGAGGACTGGGAAGACCAGTCAGGAAGAAGCTTCTTTATAAGCATGAAAACTGAAGTTCGATTTCTAGAACCCACACTTTAAAAAAGGGCAGGAGTAATGAAGGTTTGTAATTCCAATGTTGGAGAGATGGATGTGGGAATATCCCTGGTACCCCATGGCTAGCCAACCCAACCTGCTTGGTCAGCTCCAAGGCACTGAGAGAGCCTGTCTCAAAACAAACAAACAAACCAAAAAGCAAGGTGGATGGCTCCGGAGGAACAACATGGGAAGTTGACTTCTGACCTCCACCCACAAATACATATATGTTGCAGACTTGCTCACTTACACATGAACATGCACATCAAATTCAGACACATGGACTAACATACACCCAAGTAGCTAGCATTGACAAAGACTGGCCGATGAAGAATGTGCTGAGTTAATAAGGTTTGAATTCCATGTGGTCATAGGTAACTTCAGAAGAGCTGTTCACTTGGCTTAGGATACACTTAAAGAAAGAGCTGGGGCTGGGGGGAGATTACTATTTGGGATGCTACAATAATGTAAGTTGGAATTTCCAGAGAGCTGTTAACAAATGGTGTGTGAGGATGCATTAAATACTGCAGTTAGCATAGATTTTGATGCCTGTGAACTCTTGTAAATGGCATTATTTATCTTCTCTGGGAGCATAGCTATTCTTTGCTGTGGAAAGGAGAGTTCACAAAAAGGCCGGGTCTTACCACCTGCAAATTTAATGTCCAGGCCAACATTTCATGATCAAATATCTGCTTTTGCCAATTCAATTATTATTTAAGAAATATTTTCTGTCTCTTTTATTGAATGAGGACAGATGTTATATTAGTTTCACTTGCTCTTTAACTCCATGCATAGTAAATGGTTAATAAATATTTTTAATAAATAATTAAGTTTGAATGAATTTTATAATTTATTTCTCAAAGAGGAAAATTCCCCTGGGTTATTTCTGTCAGGCTGGGAAATAGTTCAGACCAATCCTTTCAATAAATAGATATATGCTCTATGTTTCTCCATTTTTGCATTGCTATAATGAAAGCCTGAGGCATGGTAACTTTTAAAGAAAACAGGTTTATTTAATTAATACAAGGTTTTAGTAACTTAAAGTTCTATCAGCATGATACAGGCTTTTGCAAAATCCTCATCCATTGTGTCACCTCATTATACACAGTAGTTGTATTTGAAGGAAGAAAGATCACACCTCTAAACTGTAAGAGTGGGCAGGTCTCATTTCCTCTTATAACTCCCTCTAACTAAGTTCCACTTGTTCAAGGTACGAATGTTGCTACCCTGAGGACACAGCATGTGAACACTGCAAAATATATCCAAGCGACAACATGCTTTCTGCAGCTACAATGCCCTGGCTCCCATCTAGTCACTGAAGGAGCTGTAGTTACTATTCTATGGTCATGGGCATCAATGCCATCTGCTTAGCCTGTCCTGTTGCCTCCTCTGAGTCCCTCCACTCAGTTTTAATGTTACCTCCTAAGACACAATGCCTAACTAGCTAGTTTCTTTTCCTCAATTAAAGCTTTCTTTTAATTTGGCTTCTCCATATAACCCATTGTCCTGATTTATTCTTTTTCCTACTATCTTATATTCCCTGAAAAAAGCCTCTGGTGTCTTTCTAATTTGCCCACTAGAATCTTTTCTCTTTGAAGATACACACATCCTTGATCTTGGCCTGAGCTGGGATCAGCCTCTGACTTTGGAAGCACTTGACAGATATTTGTTGGAAGATTAAATGAAATGACAGATGAATGAAAATCCCATGGCCTCACTATTTTGACCTACAAGATAATAAGGGTGACCTGCATGAGTGACATGGATAGATCTCTAAGACACATTAAACAAATAAAAGGAAAATATTCACAGCATTCGACCCAACATACTTTTAAGTCAAATGAAATGCAGGTGTACTTAGAATCAGTCACTGAGGTTCACCTGAAGAAAGACTTTCAAGATGCTGTGTGAGTGAATACGCAGTTGATTTGTATAGAAGAATACTTTTTGAACTAGCATCATAGTTTAAAAGTGACTCTTGCCCACTAGGGGAAGGAACCAGAGGGTCACTCAAATAGCCATGGCCCATTGCTCGCTGTAACAGAGAATTTAACAACAGGTGTTCAGAGAGTCTAACAACCCTCCAGGCACACAGCAGACATTCAGTATCTGTTCTTGAATGAGCAAGCTAAAGAAATTTCCACTGATGCAGGTGATGAAACAGTGTTTACTTCCATTGGAAAGAGATGGAGCCTTTAAGAGACTATCATAGGGCCTGCAGAAGGCAGGGGAAAGTGGACATTTGCAAATGCAAAGAAAGGATTTGCACAAGGGAAAGGTGAAGTCAAATCTGGGTAGCTGTGGAGCAGAAATAGCAGCCTGGACATGACAATTTACAAGCAAGAACTTTAGATGGAAAATTGTCAGGATCAACATGTCATGGGAGTAGAAGACTAGGGCTAGGCAGAGGGAGAAGTAGGATCTGACAGAGGCAGCTGAGGATGCCATCAACCTCCTAAGGATATGGTATTACCAGTCAACATAGTCTTAATTAGATCAATCAGGCTTCTGCACTATAACAATAGCCATCATTAGAATTAAGCTGACTTTGGGAAGAAGATCTTGGACTTCTCTTCAAGCAAAGGCAATTCTCATTAGGCAGGATGGTGCCTTACTACGTAGTCCTAAAGGTGGGTTTGATGCTGTGTCATTGCATTTATTAGCCCACTAATCAAGAACAGAAAATATGTACAACTATATACAAAATATGGTTGTTGATAGATGGAAGTTGTTTCAGAACACTTTTCTAGATATTGTACCAATTTAGTTACTAAATTGATCTTTATAAATCCAAACTTAAATAATAATAATAACAACAGCATGCCGTATGCCATTTAATATTACTGATTGTCTGCTAAATGCAAGGTCCCACTCAAAATGCTATTGATACAGAAGATGAAAAATGCCCATCTTCTCATCATAAAATATATAGAGAAAATACAAACAAGATAAACAGAGCCACCTTGAAAGAATGTGAATGGGTGGATGAGTACACAGAAAAACAGAAAGGGATGTAATTGGGTAGGTGGATGAATATATGTACATATGTTGTAGAGAGAAATGATAAATAGATAAAA
This sequence comes from Phodopus roborovskii, assembly GCF_943737965.1. Lineage (NCBI taxonomy): Eukaryota > Metazoa > Chordata > Mammalia > Rodentia > Cricetidae > Phodopus > Phodopus roborovskii. The sequence goes on along the minus strand of NW_026126558.1, from coordinate 12,875,802 downwards.
ATTGATAGGTTATAGAGTGATAACAGATGGATGTATGTTGATAGGTTAGGTAATAATAGATGGATAGAAAGATGATAGATAGATAGATAGATAGATAGATAGATAGATAGATAGATGACAGGTGGATGATACATAACAGATTTAAGCTTAGAGCTAGTAAGCAGACAAATCAGTTAGAAGATGGAAGATGAATAGAGGTAGTTTATAGATAACATCTGATAATATATGATAGATAGATGTATTAATATAGAGGTTATCTATAATTGTGTATAAAAAGATATAAGACAAAGGGAAGGGAGGGTTGGTGCTGGGCCAGACACACAAATCACTATTTTATGTCATGGAAAATGTCGGCCAAGAAAGTGGGTGTGAGCAAAGCTGGAAGGAAGACAGTGACCAAGCCACGTGTGTCCTGAGGGAAGACAGTGGGAAGATGGTTCCTCCCTTAGAGAATATAGCAGTAGCTCTCCTGTACAGAAAGCTCAGAAACCTTGCAGTGTTGACACACTATATCTTCATCAATCCCTCAACAGGTAATATCAGTTTCCTTTGGCAAAAAAAGAAACCTAGAGAGATTGAGAATTTTTTTTCTCATGGCCCCTCAGGAGGTGGGTGTAGAAGACAGGAATGAAACCCAGTAGGAAACTGCAGTTTGCTCCAGGATGCGAAAGAGCAGAAACTGGACTGTGTTAGATTCCAGAAACATGTCCTCTTGCCGAAACTGGTAACAACTGGATTTGCCTGTTTACTACAGGTAACCATGAAGACATGGCTGTATTGAGTCTGCCAGTTTAATTTCAAAGCATGAGTAGCTAAACACTTGACAATCCTGTCCCTAAAGTCTGGTGTTGGGTAGCCTGCTGCTTGCTCTGGCTAAAGTTTAGTGCTTCCCAGAGATTAGTTCTAAGCAAATTTCTCGGTGGGCACTGCATTAACCAGCTTTTCCTGTGTCCAAAGTCAAAAACCAAGCAGCAAGAACAAAACACTATAAAGGGAAAACCCCAGGGCTGCCTGAGGAGAGGCAGCAGGGGTAGGCAGTCCTGGTGACAGACATGTTGGCCATCATTGTTCTGAGGGAGGCCCATTTGGCTCCATGCCCTCAGGTCCCATTGTATTCCCTCAAATCCCCTGATAGAATTATTGACCTCTATGACAGCCATCTCCTAAGCATCCTCTCCAGTTCTTTGGACCACACACCTTCAGGATACAGCCTACAGAGACCACGAAGAGGGACACAGACTACTCGGTGCCTCACATTGGGTTTTTTTTTCACACTGACCACACTAATTCTCCATCAGAACACCATTGAGTCTACCAGACCCTGTACCAACAGTAAGAGATCAACAAAGTAGGCAAAAGAGATCACTGATGCATGTAGTTAGAACTTTCCAGGTCTTGTCTCTCACAATAATTTTACAAGATGGATATGTATTTCCATTTTTTTGTCAGTGAAGAAACCAAAACAGAGAGAGTGGCAATGGATCAAGGCCATCCCCTACTAAATTGCTCTGTAAGTGTTCCTGTGAAAGGATACATTGGGCCATGTGCAGAGGGCAGCTAGGGTTGTCCAATTACAAACTTCAGCTGTGACCACATTGCCATGGCTATACACTCCACATCCACTCCACATCCGTGGATTCAGTCAATGTTGAATTGAAAATAATGGAGAAAAATCTCACATTGGAAGTGGACTGGCACAGACTTGAAATTTTGCCAAATTTCCTTAGCAATAGAGTAGACCAATGACTCACATAGTATTAATTTAGATGTCATTTATTTATTTATATTGTATTTGACTTAGGTGTGTGTTTATCCTCAGAAAAGGAAGGAAGAGCAAGAAAAGGGTGTCAGAGCCCTTGGAGCTGACAGGTGGTTGTGAGCTGCCCAAAATGAGTGCTAGGAACTGAACTCAGGTCCTCTGTAAGAATAGCAAGTGCTCTTAACCGCTGAACAAACTCTGCAGCACACACCTTAGATATGATAGGTAATGAAGAGATTATTTAAAGACGCAGGAAGGTATGTACTGGCTTCGTGGAAGTACATCACTCTTTAGAAGGACAGATGAGCATCCTTGGGTCTCTGAGTGAAGACTGTCCTTGAGTTAGTAAGTCTCATCTCACAGAAACTAAGGGACAACCACACCTGTTGAGCATGGGCAGGTAGTGCATTAAGACCTGAAGTTAGAGAAGTTCAGGTACATGACAAAGACTATGTTTGAGGGCTACATGCTTCAAGACCCACCTTCAAGCCTGGTTGGATCTTAGCTTGCTTGTGACACTGTACAGTTGGATTCGAGCAGATCATCCAGGTCCCACTTTGAGTACTTTAGCTGGGAGTTGTCAATTTCTAAGAGGTGCTCTGCAGCCTGCCCCATCTGACACACTTGCTCAGAGCTTGAAGTTCTATATCAATTCTCTCCTCTCTTCCAAGTTTGAAGTTTCAGTTTCACCCTCATGTCTATGAGAATCACTAGGGATGGGGGTTGCTTTCCATTCTGGGCCACTGGGCCCTCCCTAAAAAAACTATGAAGACATTCCTGGTGTGTGTGTGTGTGTGTGTGTGTGTGTGTGTGTGTGTGTGTGTGTGTGTGTAAGAAAATATGTAAAATATGTGTGCACTACATGTAGCAGTCATACATCAACATCTGGTGCCATCCTCAATTGCTGTGCACTTTATTTTTTTTTCTTTTTTGAGACAGGATGCCTCACTGAACATACAATTCATCCAGGAAGTTATGGGTGAGCACAAGGAGACCCCTGTCTCTGGCTTTGGCATTATAGATGTGTTCCAGTGCAATTAGTATTTTCACCTTGATGCTGCAGAATCAAACTCAGGTCCTCATGTTTATCAAGCCATCTCCCCAGCTCCAGACATTCATGTTTCTACACATTTCATTCATTCATTAATGGTTTTCAGTGTGATGTTGAAGTCAAGCCACGGCTTTACACAGGCAAGGCAAACACTCTTGCAATCTATACATTTAAAAATGTATTATCGTCTTGGTTTCTTTCTTCATTTTTTTCTTTCTTTTGAATCCCTACCTATATTGCCCCTAAATCTACTCATGAGATAGAATAAAGTTAAGTTTAGTGGGGGAGAGTACAGAGAAATATAATCAGGGTGGATCAATTTAGTGGAAGAGGCAACCTCTCCAGGTGGAATCCTCCTTATGTGTTATGAGACTGCCTCTGATGCTGTCTTGATAGGTCTCCCTACTGTGTATCCTTGAAAGCATCCCAATCTTTACCCATCACTAATCTTCATTTTCTTCTCTGACTTTGAATTCTTTAAGCCTTTAAAAGTCTCTTGTCTGACTCAGCATTCTTTCAAAAACCATAAGGAAGATGTTCTGTTTCCTGCTGGAGAGGTGCCATCCAGTCTAACTACAAGGCCGTGTGTTAATTAAGCATCTAACCTCCCATTTCCCAAGTGGACCTTCATAATAGTTTTACAGAAAAATGAAGTTTGAGATAGTTTTTCCAGGAGACTTTGGTTGAGATCACCCCCCTCCTCCCTGCTTTGGCCTTTTCAAAGAAATTTAGCCTCTGGAGTTTTCTATCTTGGCATTTATAATATACCCTACACAAATACTAACCAAGTAATAATTAAAACAAAAACTCAGGCGTTAATAGTTTAGAGAAGAAACACGGGCTATTAGATAGTCTGGTATTCTTATTTTTTTTTTATACAGAGTTGAAATGTCTTCGTATTCCTGGATACCACTCTACTGTCCACAGAGGCGCCCATGTCCAAATTCCATCCGTTTCCTGGTCCCACCAGACAGATGTTTCCTGGTTATAATTGTGACACTCGTCCGTCATCTTTAGGTGCTTCCTTTGGCCAGGAGCAAGGCTGTTTCCAGTACCATGTTCTCACAACGAGTGAGGACCTTCCCCCGTGGCCTTCCTCAACCTTCTTTTCCTTTCTCACCATGGCTGCCAAGAGGGGTGCTAAGCAGCTTCCACCCATTCCAAAGCACAGAACATGCTTAGCAGGTACCCCAGAAAATGCCAAGTCAATAGTATCCATGAACTGGCCTCATTCACCCCCTTCTTTTTAAGCCTTCTTCCTCCTATGCAGAATACTCGCTCTATGTGGTGAATGTAGAATCTTCCCCAAACTTTATTATATGAGATGCATCAGTACTGTGCACTAGAGGAAAAGGTTCTCAGCTATTGAGGCCACAGTATGTCACAGACTAAATGCATGACTCATGGTCCATAGAATGCTACAGACCTACATTTCCTGTCTACAAAATATTAGTGCACCCTGCTTCTCAGGTCATTTAAAATATGTCATCAGTCCCACAAAGGTGAGGCTGCTTCTCCCGGACAAAGGGAGAGAGAACAGAAAACAGGAGCCATTTGTAGACCCATCTTTTCTTTGATTGTAAATGTCCCCAGATTCTATTACAAAGAGCCCCCAATACTGGGAGGGTTAGTGATTGGATTTACCTTCATAATTGATGTGGGTTAAGGAAATGGAGTTACCAGAGGGTTCTTATTAAAACTAGCTAAAAAATTCTTCTCAGGCTAGAGAAGTGGTTCAGAGAATAAAGTACTGGCCATTTAAGTATAAGGACAGGAGTTTAGACTCCCAGAACATCTGTAACATCTGAGTGGATATGGCAGCCCACTGGAACTGAACTCTCAATGTGCATGGAGGAATGGGGTGGCAAGACAGGTGCCCTCTGCAGTAATCTGGCTAAGCATACTGAGACAGTTCTTGGTTCAGAGAGACAATGTCTCCATATATAAGTTGGAGAGTGATCAAGGAGGACACCCCCCAACATCACTCTGGTAACCACATCTGTAACACATATGTTCTCAAGAAAAATGAGCATTCCCTCTATGATTACCACTGGAGATGGATTAATAGGAGGCCTCAGGATAACACAAATCCCAAGCCAAATCCAACAGTCGCCAATGTAGTCTAGGCCTTTCGAAAATGGGAATGTGTTCTTAGTGTGTCTCTTCCTTTAGCCTTCCATTGATTTCAACTGACAGTATGAAGTCTAGATATCTTCTACAGCCTGTAGATATTTTGTAATGTGTCCTAGATACTTCCTCTGGACTGTTTTTGTCCACCTGGCTTGTCTCAATGCCAATACCTCTTTGCTTTTGTAAATAAAGTTTTATCAGAACATTTCTGTTCAATGGACAAGATGTGCCCCCCTATCTGCTGCACAGATAAATGGATCAAACCCAGATTTTATTGGTGGTTTTGCTGGTAATATTTTTATCAACATCTCACTGGGGCTGTTTATGAGCATTTATATTCTAGGAAAAAGGGCAGAAAACACATTCTCTAAAGGTCCAAGGAGTAAGTACTTTGGTTTTGTGGGCCAGACAGTGTCTGTCAGGACTACTCAAATCTGCCCATTGTAGTTTCAAAAAAACATAGATAATACATAAATAGGTAGGCATGGCTGAATGCCAATAAAACTTTATTTACAAAAACAGATTTGAAAAAGATATTAAAAAAAACATTGCCTTCTGTTCATAGTTTGCCTACCTGCCATTGTAAAGAACTCTTGATGAGGAATAGATGTCAAAACCCTAACAAGAATATTCTTACAGAATGATCTATCTAGACTCATAAACGTATAAACACACATACTATGGAAAGAAAGAAAGAAAGAGCAAATTCTCCATAGATGTTTCTGATGGGTACCACAGAAGACACATACAATTCATTTACAAATAGCTATTCTAATTATCACCAACAAATAACAATAGATAGTTGATGGAGAGATATATAATTTATAGATAGATAGATGGATAGATATGTATAGATATAGAGAGATGATACATAATAGGTGATAGACAGATGACAGAAATATATAGAGATATATAATATAAATGTGTGTGTGTGTGTGTGTGTGTGTGTGTGTGTGTGTGTGTGTAGATAGAGGACAGACAGATAGGTGACAGATTGTTTAAAATGTCATATATGTGTATGTTGTATGTACATTGCTCCCTTCCCCAATTACACTGTATATTGGGCTATCTTGAGAACTGGTGACTATTCAATTCCTGAAATAAGCAAACAGAAAGCTATTAAGTTTCTGACAGAAATGATGCCGAATAATTTGTATTGAAGATCATTGAAAAAATATATACCACATTGTTTCTAGAATATTCCATGGCTCAGTGGTATTCTTGAACCTAAACTTTGACATCAAACATAACTGGTTGAATCTCTGTTTTACCACTAAACACATGAGGTATTTAGTCCTGGTAACATTTATAATCTTCTCTGAAAGCTGGTTTGCTTTGCCTACAAAATGAGATGAATATTTGATTGACACCATGCTGGTTTAGATAAGTAACAAAGCCATAAAATGACTAGCCAACTACAGTTCTCAAGAAAGTGAGTGCACCTTTAGTGTTGATTAGTGTCTAAGTTACATACCATCTGAGCTACACTCCTACACTCACATCTCTCAACTTGGCTTCACTGTGTTTGAGAAACATATCTCAAATATGAAATATTCACTGATATCTTGTCTGTGTGATGACCTTCCCAGTCATAGGGAGGGCCCTACACTATTTACCTCAAGGAATGCCCCATGGGACATTCAAATAGTTCTCAGGTCATAAACAGACTTTTAGTTAGACCACATGTTAGCTGTTCTCATTTGCTTGGCTGTAGATCCCCCTTCCATATGAAAACATCATCTATTTAGATCATGTCACATCACCCCAAGCTAAGGGGTCACCTTTTAAATCTTGGGATATGTAGTACCTACACATTCTCAGTGCAGGTCAGCAGTCCAGAAATTCTTTCCTCCACAGAACATTTTGCAATACTAGGCCTGAGTACAAGGTGTTGTCAATGTCAACTTCCCATGTATCTACTTGGTACTTCTAAGTATTTCACCTTTGGAGGAAACATGACCTCAAATGATTAGTCTTCAAAGTCAGGGATGGTCTAGATAAACCTCAAATCAATATGAATTCTTGTAAGTTATGAGTAGAGATAGATCTTGGGAAGTGGCCACCAACTAATTTTATCACACCAAATAAGACATTAATAACCCTATCATTTTCTGTGTCATTTCTAATTCTAGAGACTCAGCCCTCTGTCCCAATTCCTTCACTGAGCCTAAATGTTGCAACTTTAACACAACATTAACATATAGTGGAGAATAAATGCATCTTGGTTTGGGGGGGGGTCTCTGTTTTCTGATTCTATCACTCATTTGAGCCTGCTACAAAGAAAACTGGAGAAAATGGAAATGGGAGGCAGGTTTCACTTGAAAAGTGAGATACTAGTGTCCACAATGAGTGATATGCTGAATCATCCAGCAGTGTATCGACTAATCAGGACAACCCAGGAGCTGCCACAACAGTGAGCCAGTTCCAGCCAAAATCACATTCTCCAAGATAATGACAGCTGGACTTTAATGTTTCTCTCTTAGAATATAAATATTAAATCCATTTTAAGTGACTCTACTAGACTGGCTTTTCAAAAAGAAAGGAATAGTATAAGTTGAAATCTCTTGGAAGAGATAGAATGCCTGTGTTTTCACAAAATATGACAGTTTTTGCATGGGAAAAGCATTTTCTTCATTTCTTCAAAACTTGTAGGAGATTCGATCTTATACCTATATGTATCTAAGTTACATAAAGCATTACTTACAGCTGACTAACTGGTAGAATGTAGGTGTAAATCAATAGTATTTCATATATTTAGTGAATGCTGCTACATTCCCATGTTAATGCAATACACTTTCAGTGTTAGAGGAAATTGCCATCAAACAAGACCAACAAGGTACCAGGTTAACAGAGATTATAGGCTTGCAGGAAAGGAAAATACTGTCACAAATACTAAATGCTTCAATAAGGATAGTGTCCTGTATTAATCGAGGTGATTAAGAAATATGTTGAGAAAAGAAAAGGAGGTTGAAGAGGGCTGTGGGAAGGTACTCACTTCACATGAGAACATGGTAACTGGAAGCAGGCTTCCTCCTGGCCAAAGGATGTCAAAAGATGATGGGAGAGTGTCACAATTATAGCCAGGAAACATCTGGTGATTGAGAGAAATAGAAGCAAGAGGGAAGAGAGAAAAATAGACTTAGAGAATCTTTTCACATAATAGTGCAAGCCAGCCAGTCTGAAATCTGCAGAGCAGGTTACCATACTGGAGACACTGGGGGGAATTAATACCATAGGTCAAGTCATAATCCAGTCTAGGAGGAGAACTGTTTCTTGCTGGTGAATGTGAGTCTTTCTTAAGCTCTTCAAATGATTATATGAGACCCATCTCAGAGAAGACAATATGCTTTGCACAAAGTCTACCAATTTCAATTCAACTTCACTTAAAAAAATACCTCCAAGTGAAATTTAGGATGGTATTTGCTCAAACACTTTGGTACTAAGACCCAGTCAAATTGACACATAAAATCAATTATCAGAGATTTTATCCCTGCTAAGAACAGGGTGTTATGCAAGCATATAAGAGAGGGTCATGGCTAATCTGAGGGTGTGGTAGTGAACTTCTCAAATAGCCCCAAGTGACTTCTGACCCCAGCATTCATACCTCTCTTCCTTGGAGTATGGCCTGATTTTAAGGCTTGCTTCCAACAAACGAGAGAAGGCAAAGGAGATGGTCTCCTACTCCTGTGGAGAGATTTCAAATGAGTCTAGCTTCCATAGAGATAACAGACTTTCTTGCTGCCTTTTTTACCTCAGACTCAAAGGTAAAACAAGCTGCCATGTGGGAGCAGCTCTTAGAACAAAGGGCAGAGAGAGTACCCTTTTGTCCATTGGACAGGGAACAGAGATTCATGACCCAAAAGCCTTTGAGGAACTGGATGTTGCTAGCAACCCTCATAGAGCTTCCTGTGAAATGTGTCCCCAGTTGAGTCTTCAGATGGCACTGCCCAATCTCAACTAAAACTCATGTAAAAAAGAAACTCCCAAAACAGAGGACCCAGGGAAGCTGCACCCAGATTCCTATTTCAAGGAAGACATGAATCCACAATGTATATGGTTTTAGACTGAAATCTGTTGGGGCAGTCTCTTATGCAGCAGCAGTCACAATGAGCCCACTGGAGCAGTGATAATAATAAATGTTATGAGAGCAAATTGTGTCCATATCTTAAGAATATGAAGCTGGTAGAAGCTGCAAGAATTTTGTAAGTTATTTATCCTTGAGATATATATGACTGAGGATTCTGTCTCCTATAGGGGTGAGACCAAATTATGTGAATTTTTAGAATTATGTGAGTTTCTGTTCAAACTGAAGACATTGGAGAGCTTCTTTAGGTTTCATACCTAATATTATTTATGACAGGAACTGGATTTCCTTGTTTCTGTGTCCTGAGTGCCTGGACTATGGTAGACATAATAAATACTTTCATCTGAAACCACCAGCCAAGGAACAAACGAGTAAGAACAACTTAGTATGCATCCAGGCTCTGTAAATGTATTAACAGTCACACTTAGACCAGGTGAAGATTGAGGAGGGATAATTTCCAAGTTGTTTAGAGGCATTACTCTGTTTGGGCTGGTGGAGAGTTCAGTAAGCCCTGTGATCTTAAGCATGATAGATGATGCCACAACACGACAGTTCAAATCACAATCCAGGGGCATCCCAACCCGAATCATCGGTCTAAAGTAACTGAGTCTGCGTTTTGTATTATGACTGATTGTTGTGGATGGGGGTTAGGATGGCATACAAAGAACTCACAGCTGAGCAGGTCACTGGACAATGCACTTGTCTGGTGCCAGGGCTTTCCTGCTGATGTAGAACTCTGTCATCCACAAAGGGAGCTGGTCAGGAATGTGTCATTACTGCGTGACCTACATGCTTCTGGAATCTCCAGTAGGATCCATTCCTCCAATGGATCTGAATATAAAATAAAATTCCTGGCATTTGAACCCCAAGTTACAGAGCCCTAAAACATGAGCATGAGGGTTAGAAAAGCAGATACTCAGGCCCTCCCATGACCTGCCCCAGTGGAAAGCAGAAAGGTCAGAGGAGCAATAATGAGTTTGTGTGATTCAAAGGTCCCACAATGGTTTCAGTTGTATGTGTCCTAGTTAGTATTAACTCTCAACTTAAAGCAGTCTACAGTCACCTGATTTTAAAAAAAATCTCAACTGAGTAATTGTGTTTACCAAGTAGGTCTATATGTTTTGAAGAATCATCTTAGCCTACTTAGTTTACTGTGAGCAGCACTGTCCTTAAAAAATGTGGTCCTAGGCCAGAGATTCTCAACCTTCCTAATGTTGCAACCCTTTATTATAGAAGTTTCTCATGCTGTGGTGACACCTAACCATAACATTATTTTCGTTTCTGCATCATAACTGTTTCTGCTTCATTATTTTGCTACTGTTATTAATCATAAATATTTTTGGAGATAGAAGCTTGCCAAGGGGGTTGTGGCCCACAGGTAGAGAATCACTGGTCTAGGCTGTACAATGAAGCTAGCTGAGTGTAAGAACCAGAGTGTTCCAGTGAATGAGCATCAAGCAATGTTCCTCCATGGTTTATGCTTCAAGTTTTACCTTACGTTCTTGCCCTGACTTCCCTCAATATCTAACCCTGACCTGAAAGGACAAGATAAAATTAACACTTTCCACTTTTAAGTTGCTCTTGGTCACAGCATTTGTCACAATAACAGAGTGGAACTAGCTCAGTAGATAATTATGAGATAGCCATTGAAAGCCACAGTTAAAATGAATCTAAGAAAGCTTACTTGAATTTTGTGTGTGTGTGTGTGTGTGTGTGTGTGTGTGTGTGTTTCAAACTTGGTACAGCTTGTGTTTGATAACTAGTTAAACGTAAAAAGTAGATATGTGGGAAGACTTCAGGTTAGCTCAGATATATCTAAGTTTAGATGTGTGGATGAGTAGGTTTTATCATGACTTCAGCAGGAATTCCCTGGGATGCAGGAACTTAAATGCTGTAGCCAGGAGCATCCATGGCAGACATAGGTAGCTAATTACCCAACAGTAGGATTTTGGAAATAGATAGTAATGATGATGTTAATTGACCTGGACTGAATTGAGAGTGTCAAAGATTATTGATGCCTGGGTCCAACTACCAAGAGTAGTCACAGTCAAGTTCAGGTGAACACTGGGATATTTAAAAGGTGCATGGCTGAGAGATCTCTGTGAAATAATCACTTTGTAAAAAATGTATGAACAAATAGTACCAGCCTCACCCTACAACATCAATTCAGATACCATGCTGCATATCCTCTTGGCCAAAAAGCAGATTTCCTGTTGACCCAACTATCTGCCTTCTAGGACTGTTAAATAGAAGAAGAATATCCACATGGAGTTGCTAAGGGTATGTATCCTTATAATCACATGTACACAGCAGGTCAAGTATGGAACTAGGTAAAGACTTGGAAATGTTAAATTTAATAACAGAAGTTGGGTGCCAGTTGTAGTGGCATGTGGTTTTAATCCAAACACTTGAGAGGTAGGCATATCTCTGGGAGTTTGAGGACAGCAGCCTGGTTTACATAGTGGGTTCCAGGATACCAAGAGCTGTATAGTGAGACTTTGCCAAAAAAAAAAAAAAAAAAAAAAAAGTCCTGGGCACAAAAATATGAAGAACTCAAAAGCACAAAAGCACATGGGATATTGGCAAATGTTTCTTTCTCCAGGAGAAAGGATCCCGTAGATAACACTGGGCATTGGATAAGATCTGCCTACCACATAAAAGTCAGTCCTGTGACATTTGTGGATATATAAGTTGGCCAGAGAAGTAGGAGAGAGAGAAACCTAGCAAATAGCAAACAATCAACTCTGATTTTCTTCATAAAATGTCTGACATGTATATGAACCTGTGGTTTCACACCATTGATTGTAAAGTCAAGCTGATTAAGCAGTATTATGTGGCTGTATCAGGGAGAAAAAACTCTAAACCAAAGTGAAAAATATCCTATGAGTTTGTCAGATGTGATCCAGTGTAATTGACCTCATGTTATGAAATGAAGAAATGAAAAGCAGAAGTCAAGTATCTATTTATAATTTTTGAGCATTCCCTCTTGATTATTCAATTATTCTGGAGTCTAATTTGAGAGTTCCGAGAAGTGGGAACATTTCCTGCTCATCTCTGTCTCCTTGGGACACACAGGAGTCCTCAGAATCTGTTGTATGACTGACCTGGCCAAGCCAATGTATACAAAGATTTGTATACTGAAGGTAGGATGAAAATTGATCAAAATTACTTGAGGACTTTATCCAGAATGACATTTGGCTCAATGACAGAAAGGCCATGAGGTCTAAATATGATTGTACCCCAATTCCCCCTAAATCAGTTGGCCCTGACAGAGGGTGTGTGCTGGTATTCATTCAGTTATAGCCAGGAAATGTAACAGCCAAGAGAAGCAACCTATAGGAAGAGAGTAGCAGAGATGGAGAGATGGCACAGTGGTTAATAGCACTTGTTGCTCTTGCAGACTTGGGGTATGTAATAATACCTCACAACTGTTGGTGACCCAGTTCCAAGGAATCTATTTTCTTCTGGCCTCTGGTACTACATGCACAAGGTACACATACATGCAGGCAGACAAAATACATATCTATCTAAAAATTAATGAATGCATAAAGTTGAGAAAGAAATAGCTTATTGGTTGTGGGAAAGTAGGAAGAGGGAGAACTTTAGACAAAGTTAATTCCATTCTAATTACTCCAAGAATAATAGATACAAAAATTTGATACTCTCCTTTAATGGTATGAAATATTACACCATTCTTTGTTTTGCTAAAACATATAAGCATATATATATGTATACATATACATATATATAATATGTCACCATATATTATCACTTCCTTTTGCAAAATCAAAGGAAATGCATGCTGTTACTTCTTTTTCTAAATTTCCTTCCTATTTTATATTTTTTATTCATTACTTGAAGACATCATACATAAAAAGCACTTCCAGCTCTTCTTTTCCAGGACCCCCATCAATGTCCCAGTTCCATGTCCTTCTTTTCTTCTTTTCTAAATACAGTTAGTCCTACCCATATACACACAGGCATGGAGTCATACACTAGGGCATGAGCAACCCATCAATGACCATACCCCCATAGAAAAGGGACAAGTGACTGTCCCTTTTTCAACAGACATCAACTAGTAATAGCCTCAGGACACCCTCCTCCCTTCATGCTGGAATTGTTAAATGGCTTGATACTGAGCAGATGAGCACAGCAGCTGGATTCCATATATGCAACAGAGGACAGAATTTCACAGCCCTTCCCCCTTCCTTCTTTCAAGATATACATTTTTAAATTTCTGATCAGATTTCTCAGAAAATACTAATGACAACTTGGCTTAGGTGATGAGAGCTCCAAAGGACTCAGGCAATGATTTCCATATGGTAATTATTTATAATAGGTTAAACTAAATCAGGATTTTATTCACACGTGGTCTCACTTTGTTAAAATGTCATGAGTTTCTTTTCTATCAAAATCAATAAACTGGCAAGGAAGGTACACCAACCCTGCCAGCCTTCAGGTGCCTTTGTGAAGATTAGCAAGAGAACTACTTTGAAGAAACCACTTATTTGATGAAATTGGAGGCTCCCCAAAAACATACATTAAGTTCTAAATTGTAAAACAAAAATCACTTTTTTTAATATACCTAATAATTATTTATTATTTGGGGCCTGTGAATCATCTCTGGGGTGGTTTATTGATAAGGCTCACTTCAAAGAATACTATTTAGGCACAGAGAGGTAAATAACTGAAAGACACACAGAAATAACAGAAAGAACATGGCATCTGATTTAGTGATGTTGGCTTTCAGCTCCTTCAAGAGACAAAAAAGAAGAGAAGGTTTTGGGGTTAGTGTTACTTATGTTTCGATGTCTTGAATTTATTTTTCTTTTTAATTACCTTTTTAGAGAAAAGAAAGTCCTGAGGACGGAATGAATGCCGAGGATACTGGAAAGTAAACACAGCATCCACAGAGATGGCTCAGTTGGTAAGTTCAATGCTCAGAAACTTCATAAAGCAAAAGAAACAAACATAATGGCATGCAATTGTAATTGTGGCAGTGAAAAGGAAGACACACTAGGCTAATTGGATAAGTTCTAGACCAATGAGAAACCCTGTCTCAAAAAAAGAAAAAAAAGAAAAAAAGAAAGTGAATGGTATCATGAGGAATGCTAGTGAACACTGACTTCTCTTTCTCTCTTTCTCTTTCCATCTATCTCTCTTTGTCTCTGTCTCTCTCACACACAAGAGAGATAGAGAGAGACAGAGAGAGAGAGGCTAGAGATAGAATAGGAAAATATCAAAGCAGGCATGTTGGGAGACCCAGTCTGGTTTCTCTCTCTCCCCCCACCCTCTCAAAGCTATCTGGAGGAATCACAATACCCAATGATAGATTTGAGAGGGCAGCATCAGACCTGAAACATACAGCAAGGTTTCACAGGGCCTTGCCTGCTGGATGAGGAAAGTACCAAGCCTCCCTGGGAAGCTGTTTCATCAGTCCACCTGGCACATCCAGGAAACACCTGGAAACAACCACAGTTCTGAAAGGAAAATTTATGACTATTTTTCCATAAGGATATTGAGATCTCTGCCACCTCTCTGATAAACCAGTGACAATCAGTTCACCAGAGGATCCCACAGGCTAAAGGATTACTCTGATAGCTAGTGTTGACCTGAAAAATAGGGTTTGAATAGTTGGCTCACCCATCCATTCACCATGCCCAGACCCATTCATTCATCTATGACCTACCTTAACATGTGATGATCCTCCCATCATTTTCTGCTACTGTTGATTTTAATGTTAAAGCTCCCTCAGAATCCATTCTCTCCCTATGTTGCCTAAACAATTTTCCTAAGGTCACCGAAGACCTACATCTTGCCAAACCTGATGACGCTTATCTTTAGTTAATGGTCAATCTTCATTTGCCTTAGTGGATGTCTCATTTCTTCCACCAGTTCTTCTCACTGTTAAAAGGTAGCTAGACACTCGTGTCCATCTCACGTTACATCTCCAATACCTTCTTTTCCTTGGGCTCCAACATTCGAACAATGCCCTTGATTTCTTCCTGTTTTTTGTTTCTTAATTAGGAATTTTAATTTTAATGTGCTGTGAAGAAATACATTAAGTACCTCCTCCATGGACAATCATATACTTGTCTTGTTTCTTCTGTCTGTTTAAATGGAAATACTATCCACCCTGCTGTCCAGCCCCCAGATCCTGAAAGTCACCCTGACATCTTTCCTTTTAGAACGGTAGCCAGGACTCCCTGCCTAGGCTTTATCTGCGACCTTACTTGCTCCAAGTCCTTCCTCACCATTCTATTCTCTCTCTCACTCCACTCCTGCACTTTCAGACCTGTGGCCCAGATCCTATTCCCTCACACACTGGTCCTATGGCTTCCTGTAGGAATCCGAAGAAAACTCACATCACCAAATGACTGACTGTGATTGGTTGACCAGCCCCACTTCCAGACTTGTTTCTGCTAGTAAAGGCAATCCCTTGGACCAATTCATCATAAAATTTAACCAGACATTCGAGTCAAATGATGAATTAAATATAAAAGACCCAATAATCATTTAAACCATTGAAATCGGGACTTTCTAAATTTTATTTGATTGGATTTATTAGTATCATTATTTGTTAGTAGTAGTAGTACTTGAACCTTGAGGAAAATGTATTAAAGTTTAAAGGAAAACTCCAAGACAGACAAACTGTACATTTTAGCCGCTGCCTGGAGGAGAATAGAGAAGAAAAGGAAAAGGGACCGAACCTTTTGAGTAAAACTAGCATGGAGGCCGGCAGCTTGGACCACAGATAGCTGTATGGCTGAAAGGGCAGGAAGGAGTGCTTCAGAGAAGCAGCAAGGAAGCACGGAGAACCAGAAAAAGCAGGATTAGACCGGCACAAAAAAAAAAAAAAAAAAAAAAAAAACAGGATTTGTTTTCTTTTTAATTGTGAGTTTGTTTCTGTTTGTACATGTATGAGTATTGATACTCAAGTAGAGTCCAAAAGAGGGTGCTGAAGGTGCTGAATCCCTGGGTGCTGGCATTACACGGTTTTGTGTGGCCATGCATGAGTACCAAGAACTAAACTCAAGACCTCTGCAAGAGCAGAAATACTTTTAACCCACTGAGCCATTTCTCAAGTTCCCAAATCAGAATTTCTATGAAAATGAACTAAGAACCTATATTTTGAGTGTCTTCCCCCACATATTGGTATTAATAGCCATAGCTGAGAACACATTGCCCTGGAGGTACACACAGATGTTCCTTTTCCATCATTCAACTCTCAGAACACTTGTCACCTTTCCCGAAATGGTTTCCTGGCCACTTAATCTAAGGGCTTCCCCAGCTTCTCTGCCTCCTTGTTGATTTATAGCCCATTATTCTATGTTTCCTTATCACATATATTATTGCCTGAGTTTACTTCATTTCATTCCTTGCTGTTGGACTGTGTCCCCTTCTAGAACAGAAGATGATGACAGGGTTGACACTTTGTTTCTTCTGCATTGCTTACCATTCTGTCACTCTGCTAGAATGAACTAGGGAGTTCAAGCCTGGCTGTGTTCCCAGGTGAAAAAGGATGCAAGTTAGTAAGTTAACGTCTTTATTACATCAACTGGAAAAATACAGCATTTGAAGCTTCTAAGGGAATGGATGCTAGTCCTATCCCGTGGGGCAAGACAAAGTCAAAGGCATGAGAATCAAGCAGGTGATTTACAGAAAGGGTAAAGTCTCCAAATGGGAGGTTCTTTGTCTTTGGTCAGAGTTTGAGGATCTGATATGTTTTCCAATATAAAATAGTTCAAGTGTCAGTGGGAAGCCCAAACAGAAATGATGTCACTGTGTCAGGCCTATGAGAGACAGGACTGGGGTGAAGTGAGGACAGACAAGGAAGTGCCATACCACATAGGAGAGGCTGGAAGAGGAAGCAGATATATGGTCTAGTTTGTATATTAGGAGATTCATTTGGATAAAGTGTGGAAGCAGGGATGGGGTTGACAAGTGGGCAAGATTCAGGGACCATGGGGACCAGTAACAAATTGAACTAATCCAGGAGAGATATACGTGATGAAATTTTTAAGTGACGAGGCAGACTCATCCATGCTATTAGACAGATTATTCTCTGTAATTAACTTTTGAAAATTGGATTATTTGCTTGATGAGTCTTTAAAGCACCTGTCAATGGCTCTGAGTTCATGAATGGTCACACTTGAGTTTGGGACACTTATATTTGTGTTTTCTAAAGCTTTCCATTTACCTTGGCATGCATAAGAATGTGTCACATCTGCCAGGTGTTGGTGGTGCACGCCTTTAATCCCAGTACTTGGGAGGCAGAGGCAGGTGGATCTCTGTGAGTTCAAGGCCAGCCTGGTCTACAGAGCTAGAGCAATACAGAGAAACCCTGTCTCGAAAATCCAAAAAAAAGTGCTACATGATAAATTATAGACACACAAATTGTAATGGAGCATAGTGACAAGAGTTTATTATTTCATGAACCTAACTCTGGGATGGCAAAATTGGTTAAGAGGTTACCAGCACAAAGTATAGTCCTCACCTCTAAAGGTATATGAGATAGTTTATTCTGGAGCCAAATGTGAGACACCATGGCTCAAGCACATGACACCAGGTTGCCCTAAATACTGTGTCCCAGTTTGGTAACAGTTTCATGACTTTTCTTTTTTATAGCTTGATAGAAAGTCATAATCAAGACCCTTTTGCAAACACATCAGTGGAGCCATTGGCTCTCCACACATGGAGCAGGAAAGTGTCAGAAGAAAAGAAGATGACAATGAGTAATTATGAACAGTAAAAATGAAGTGAGAGAATGCATGCAAAAATGAAGGCATATTCTTGGGTTTCTGTTGGAGGCCCACCTTCAGGGAGAAACACAAGTGACATGAATACAACCCAATTTAGTTTATATTTAGAAACCCAGGTCATCCTTAATGCTACACTAATGAATACTACATGTACTACATGCCAAAAGTAGACATTCAATGACTGTTTCATGGGAAGGAAGTCATTGTAATACCTACTTGTTTTGTTAAATGAAAAGAATACAGATGAAAGAAAGAGAGAAAACACAAGATTTCCTCTCTCCCCCTTGGCTGCTCCTCCTGGTTTCTTGCTGGAAGGATGATCACTCTATCCTGGTATTTTCGAATTGAGGATTTGTGAAGACCTAAAGCAATTATTAGCCCAGATGAACAAGTGTCCCTGAGGGACAGGTTCCCTGAGATAAAACCGACAGAACCCTGATGGAAGTGATGCTTTTTAGTGAGGTGGCCCCCAATCAGTTCACTCTCATGTACCTTTAATATACATTGCCATTACCTAAGGCCATGACAAAGCAGGGGCCTAGCTTCACACTCAAGAATTAGGGTAGGCCTGGCAAGGGCCTCTCAGCATCTCCCTGGACCCTCAACTTCCTACACAATGACAAGCTTCTAGGATTAATGTGTAGCATAGTGGCTGTAATCAGTAATACTGTGTTATATAGCTTGGAATTTGAGAAGAAGGCAAAATTTAAGTGCTATCATCCTTACCCCCACAGGCATACATGAAATGCTAAATGTGGTTGCTGACAGTGTGTGTGCATTTGGTATCATTCCACAATATATGTATGCATCCAATCATCACATTGCATGCACATCATGAATATATCATTTCAACTTGTCAACCATACCTCCATAATGCCCCCCTCTGAAAAAAGATAAACATAACTGGCTTCTCTGTGTGCCAGTTTTCACTGTCCAGAAAACAAAAGCCACTCTGGAGGCCAGCCATGTGGTCATGCCACCGCTCCCCCCTCAGTTTTCAGCCAGGGCTACTATTCTCAATAGCCCCTTTGTTACCCATCTCAGCCCCCATGAGGTTACCAGGGGGCTCTCTGCACTCAATGGACTCCCTCTCTGCCATTGTCTCCCAATATCAGTTCATGGTCTCAAGGATATAAACTGCCTGGCAATTAGTCATAATGTCCAGCAGCCCCTGAACCTTACTTTCCACACAGAGTTTATTGGCCTTTGTGATGGGGACAAAGGGAGACTTGTTGGAAACTGGACACAAAAGGCAAACACAATGTATGGATTTGAATAATACGCAGGCGGGGGAAGATCAGCAGCCACACAAATGGCTATGCTATTGACCAGAAACAAGGACAAGGCCCTTCCCCCAGCTCTTGTCAGTTTTTCCAAGCACTGGTCTGACATGTTCTTTAAGGTTTCTGTTTTATTTGTTGTTTTGTTTTGTTTTGTTTTGCTTTTATGGGGGAGGGTGGAGGAGGTTGGGCACATTTCTAACATAACAGGAACCCTTTAGCTGAGTGGAGTTTCTCTTCAGGAAGTAAGCAGGTTTGATTATGGAAATGTCCTGGGAGTTCTTTTATGTTGCAGAAAACCAAGTTCTGAGGTACAGAATTGGCATGTTCAGAGGACTGCAGTTTGTTCATGTGTGTCTGTGGCTGAGTATCTGTGTATGTTTGCAAGAATGTGTATAGTCATGAACATGTGTGTAGATGACCATATGTTTGTATTTATACTGTATATGATTAAGCACACTAATTATAAATGTACATAGTTTGCATATGTATATACTTGAAAATATGGTGTGAGTCTATGTTTGTGGTGAAAACATGCATGTGTGAGGTTTTGCTTATGCATTTTATGAGTGTACCCAAATAGGGATTTACATGTGGGACTGGATGGCTAATATGCATATGGATGCCATAAGAATTCATGTATAATTGAGCATGGACTATCTGCATATGTCAGTCTGTACATACTAGTAGCTGTGTAGATGGCATTATGCATTCTTGAATTTTTACATGCATGTGTGTTAATGAGCGTGTGCTTGTGATAATGTGTGCTTACACATCAGCTGAAAGATTAGCATTGCTTTGATGACAATTTGGTTAAACCCTTTAAAAGGGAACTCTGGCTCAAAGGCCCAATAAGCTCTCATCCCCACTATGACAGGTTGCCTGTTGCAGTTGCGGAGACTCCCCTTGGGATCACAAAAAGTATCTGTGGAACAAAGGTGGCTCTGGTGACTTGCAGGTATCTCTGATCTGTGATCTGACCAAGTGCACTGCTTTCACATGTGACAGCCATTTCATCTCCTGAGGGCAGCTCACCAGCTTCCTCGGCAAGTTTTCAGTAGTTCCAACTTCCAACTAAGTTTTCAACAAACCTCTGCAGAATATCTCTCCTTTGTCAAAAAGCAGTAATGGAAGGTTCAGAGTCTGACACACCTGTCCACCATCCCTTATCGACAGTCCTCTCCCATTCCTTTCTTTTCTTCCTTCTACTCTATCATTCTTCCTTTCACTCTCTGTCTTTCCCTTTCTATCCATTTTTCCCTCCTACTTTCCTATTTCTCCCCTTCCTTCTCTGAGTATAGACACATCTAGGTTAGGTATGATGGTCTGCAGACTGCTTTTCTCTCATACTCCCCTGGTAGGCCAGCCATCCCTCTCCAGTGCCCTGTGTAAATCCTAGTAGCAGCTAATGCATTATGAATCTCTCCTCATAAGCTGTCATGCCTCAACTACATTAAGAAAACATGATGTGGCTTTGACAATGCAATGGCCACATCTAACCACAGACAGGAGAACTTGGTCATACAGAGCAGCTGTATCTTCGAGCCTAGACTCTGAAGTTTCAAAGCAGTTCTCTTTAAATAGTGCTGTCTACATATGCCAAAGTGCTCACTTTTCTTATATAATCCTTTCTGAATGAGGGCGATTTGTTACACTTTTAAGTTGCTTACGATGGTTTCTTAAATTACTTATCTCATCATTCAATGAACTATGGAGACTTGGCCATACCCATTCTGTATCATCTGGCTGAATATCAGAAAGCATGCTCTCACTTCCATCCATCTGTCCATCCAGTTATTTAAAAAATATTTTAAGAATCTCCTTCTGCACCAGCCACTGTTCGATTCTGAATCTGTAGAACACAGACACTCTTATATACATACCCTTCTTATGAAAGTGTATGTGTGTGCATATGAGAGAGAAAGAGAGAGAGAGAGACAGAGAGAGAGAAAGAGAAAGAGAGAGAGAAGCAATAAATAGAGGCAAGCCACATTCACAGTGCTAAGTCACTCCACCTCTGAGCTTTGGTTTGGAACATCATACAGACTAGAGGTGGCCATGGGAATTGTTTCTATGTGACCCTTGGCACAGTCTCTGTCTTGGAGAAGATGTCCAACTATGCTGGCTATTGTTAATTTTGTGCAAAGTCATTTCTTACATTTGTATAGGCTTGCAAGTTAAAATTCTTTAGATGAGAAAGTAACTGGACAATTAAGACAATAATTTTCTTTCATTTTCATTGTACTTAGACTCAAACATTGTATATGAATTGAAGTATATCCCCCCATATTTTGTGAATCGAACCAGGTTTTACGCTTGCGTTATGAATTGTGCTTTCATTTTTCCTCTTAAAATGAGTATTTATTTATTTACTTATAGATATGTTCATTGGTATGAATGATTTGCCTGTATGTGTTTAGATGTAGCACATGGGCAGTGTCCATGGAAGTTAGAAGAGAATGTCAGATCCCCCTGGATCTAGAGGTACAGATGATTATGAGCCACTGTGTAGGTGCCAGGAATTGAACCTGAGTCCTCTGAAAGAGTATCAAGTGCTATAAACCACTGAGCCATATCTCTAATACTTGTGCATTTTTTTAAAAAAAAATTACATTTGTTTGTTTATGTGAGTGGTAGCATCAATCACATGTTTACTATGGGTCTTGTGGTCTAAAGAAAACTTACAGAAATTGGATCTCTATTTCCACCACATGAGACCATGGGAGCAGATTCAGTGTTAGTTTTCAAAGCAGATGTGTACTGGTGTTACTGGTACTGGTTGAGCCCCCCCCCCTCCATTTCTTATAAGGAGTAAGGATTTTCTGCCCGCCGCTGGTCTTGTCCCACCGCCGCTGTGCCAGCCCCAATTACACACATAGTCAAAGCTTAGAATTAAGTTAGTTAGGGTTTTCAAGATAAACAGAGATGTATTTGAGATGGATAGGCATTCTTCAAACCTTTCAAAGACCTACAAAATATGGCATTTAAAATGGTTTAGGGTTTTTCTTGACAATGAGACACAATTGCTCCTGGCAACACCACCTGTGTCAGAAAGAAAGATGGACATTGAAGAAACTCTATGGAGTTTACTTCCAATATGGCAAGACTAGCCATTTGGACAAGATACTGCTCTTGTCTGGATTGTTTGACTTTATGCTGTATAAACGGGGCATGCAGGACTCACAGAAATGTAACTGCTGATTTAAGATGGACATTGCTACAGAGTTTCTGCTTTATGGAAGAGTCTGCCAGACAGTCTGCAGGACACAGAAAAAAGTGATTGACAAACTGCCAATACAAAAAGACAGTTTAAAGTTTTCTACTTTGCTGAAGAGTCTGCCAGACACACTATGGCCTATGGGATGAAGATGGAAAATTACAAAAGAACTTCAGGAGACTGACAAGACAAGATGTCTCTGTCATTTCTAGAGTTTATATACTATTCTTCTGTGGTCTTTAAAGGAGTTGAAGACAGATAGTTATGGCTATAGTTTTCCTTAGTTGAGCTTAAAGATAAGTTACATATAGGACTTTAGACTCACAAATATAGGATAGATGATAGAATAGTTTCTTTAAATCTTGCTAAATGTTAATGGACTAAATATTGTTAACTGTGATTCTTATTTGATAACTGTTACGTGATATATTTTGCTATGTTAAGGTTAAAATCCTTCTTTTAATTTAGACAGAAAGAGATGATGGGAGATGTCATTCTGTATATGTTTCTCATACTGGTTAATGAATAAAGCACTGTTGGCCAATAGGAAAGCAAGATAGGCGGGATTAGAAGACAAGAAGGAAAAAGGAAGTAGAAGGAGAAGTCAAGATGGAGAGTCTGGAGATAGCAGAATGCTGGCTGGCTCCCCGGTAAGAGAAGACCACGTGGAAATATTAAATCAGCAGAAATGGGTTAATACTTAAGACAGAGCTAGCCGATAAGAAACTAGTACCGGGCCATTAGCATTATATCAAATACAGAGTCTCTGTGTGTTATTTGGGGCTGGTGCGGCAGCGGGGCAGACCAGGCGTCGGGCAGAAAAACCTTATTCCTTACAATTTCTCTATCATACACCCATCTGACACTCTTTTTGATGTTTTGACTTGAGATAGTCTCACTAAGTTTCTCAAGACAGACTTAACACATTCTGTATCCCAGGAGGTCTTGAAATTGTGGTTCTTCTGCCTCAGGCTCACAAGTAGCTAGAACTATGGACCAGCAGTACCAGGCTCCTCTCAAACAATAGCTTCCTGGAGTTTGTGAGCTCCTAATGCTGCTTCCTGGCCCTGGCATTTGCCAGTTACACAGAACCAAATCTTCCTCTTAATCTATGGATGTGCCAGCTGCACAGAGATTACAAAGTTCTGAGCCCAGAGCTGAGCCAAGACTTATGAAGAACAATACAGTGAAGTCCATATATCTGGGCTTGGATCCCAGGACACTGGTGGAGTTGACTTATGTGTACTGTGTCCACTTCCTTGGCTTTAAAGTCAAAACAGTACTTACTTCTTCAAAAGTAGGACCTGGCTCCAGCATAGCTGATATTGGGCCATCCAATGCAGCTTCTCTCCTCACTTGCCAGTTAGCCCTGGTAATAAAAATAAATGAATCAATCAATCAAACAAATCAATAAAAATTTCAAGATACCATGGAATATATTTTAACTTTCAACCAGAAAGAAAACCTCACTTGAATCTGCCTCAGTTTTTCTTAACTTTTCATTCATTTTTTTTTAACTTACTTTGGCTATTTCAAAGAAATGATATTACCAAGAAAGAAATGGTTTCCCAGTTCCAATGTCTGCTACTTTCCATCTTGTATAACTTATGAACTACTCATGACCATGACATCAATCAACATTTTAAACAGGAAAAAAAAAAACAGTTTTTTAATAGGAAATTAAACAAAGGGAAATTACTTTGTGATGTGTGAAAAATACATGGAATTTAAGTTTCATTGTTCACAAACAGGATTTAAGTGTAACACAAATGTAACTGTTGCTCACATGTCCTGTGGCCATTTTGACTAACAAGTGCAGAGCTGAATACTTGTGACAGGGACACTCAATCAACAGAGCCAAACATATTACTCTCAAGTCTTTATGAAAATGTTTGCTAACCCTTGCTCTAGCCTGTAAGATTTACTCCTTCCATATCCCAAGTACTCAATTTTTGTCAATAGAGCCATCTTCATATTAGTGTCACAGTGACCCATTGGATCACTGCAGGACAGATGTTAGATTACTCAAATTTACCCATTTCCTTTAAGTCTACTTCCTGATATGTTGCCTCTTCTGTTTAACTCTACCCCTCCTGTCCAAAGGCCATGTTCTCTTAAATGTCAGAATACATAGCCATGAGTAATTGATAATCTGGGAGGTAAGACTGCATAATATTTCCTGAAGGCCAAGCTAAAACCCCCAACCATCTGCTAATAGATTCACATCTAGAATATGAGAGCTTTCTCTGCGGATGGTAGGGAAAGCCTTGGGTTGAATATGGAATTCATTGTCCTTCCTAAGAGGGAAGAGAGAACCTGCCTATCACCTCTGGCCACACTAGTCCCCTGTGACCACTTTCCCTGCCCATTCTTTCTACTGGCTCTGCAACTCTTGGTTTAACCTTTCTGGCCATGAATCCAGAAGGGAAGATGGTTAGCACAATGCTCCATGAAATATGTGTCCTTCCAAATAAAATGTAGAGGAACCTCTGGAAAAGAGCAAGTGGCTGTGTCACCTCCCTAAATGAGTCTGTCCCTGCCGCCCAATAAACATAACTGTTAAGACTTGCCATAAGGAAATGGGGTATGATCCTATGGGAATGAAGATTATCGCATTCAACTGCTTCTGATGAGTTGCTTGTGCTCAAGAACCATGCTCTGTTTGACCCTGAATTGTGAATGCCAAATTACTCATGCCAAAGAAAATAAACCAAAAGCCCAGAAGCTGATTCCATGACATAAAGTTTGTGATACTCCAGAAATGGATCCTTGTCTTTCTTTGTAGCTAGTGTCATTTACTCCATATAAAGCCAGCATGAGAATGCTGATGCCAATCTTATATGTGATGACACTGAAGCTAGACAAGGTGGGCAAGGGGCTGGAGAGACAGTTCAGAGGTTAAACACATTTGCTGATCTTCAAGAGGACCTGGGTTCTGTTCTCAGCCCTCACATCTGGTGTCTCATAACCGCCTATCACTCCAGCACCAGGGAATCTGGTGCCTTCTGATGGCCTTCATGAGCACCTGCAGGCAAACTACACAGACACACTCACACACACACAAGACACTAATAAATATATATGCACATTAATAAAATGCACTAATAGATACACCCACATTAATAAAACAAATCTTAAAAAGAAAAAGCAGATAAATGCCTAGCCCCATTGGACAGTACTGAGCTAAATCAATTTTCAGCATTCAATCAATATTCCATGATTCCAGTCAGAGCTTGTTTATTATGATTATAACTGCTTTATATCCCTTGATTTAAAACCCTGAAGAAACTGAACCCACAGGACTTTGGCTTCCTGCTGTCATCCAAGTGGCAGCAAGGGAAGCCAGTCAGACCCAACACATTTGCCTAGAACCTCCTGCTTAATCCACAAATGCCATTTCTTCCCATAATGAGAGTCACCTTCCCTTTAATTAAAATTCCCTTACAAATGCAGACATTTCACATTTACTAATAATTACTCAGAGAAGAATTTTAGCAATCAGCACTCCATAAATATCCTCCCCTCCCCCATGAAGATCATAACAGTTGCACTGTTCTCTCTTCCTCTAATTTATTATTTATATACTGCTGCAGATAGACAGAGCTCTTTGTGGCAATTAACATGGGCCTTCCAGTCTCCTCTTGTGGAATGAGGCTGGAGACGACCATTACTACTTCGATCACAATTACTATTAATTGGAGAGCTTTCCTTTCTCTATAAAATATGTACTAGTCCAAAGTGAGATAAACCGCCCAAGGAGTATCAATTCCACATCCAAGGATGCATTGGAAAGACCCTGGATTTAACAAGTCATTTACCCTGTAATTAGTGGGGCCGGGTCCTCTTAATGGGGCAGAGGACCTGTTCCCAGCAGCAGGGGCTCAGACTCCTGGCTCTCCTGACTTTCCCATGATGGAGAGAACCACAGGCTGATGGCAAACGGCCCAATAAGTCTCACCGATATTATGTAATATGGTCAGAAGGCTAACAAGGATTCCTTGGTTTATGAAATCCTTGGCCTGCTACAAGAAAGTCAACTTCCTGTCAATTCATCATTGATTCACTTTCTTAAGGCACAAGTCTGTTTTATGCCAGTCATCGTTCTTCAGACTAGACCCTGGAGTTAACTAGTAAATATGTCATAGCCCTGATATCTTATGGGATAATGTTGGACAAGTTTATCTTTGGGGCACAAAAGGAAAATGACATTCCTGAAAAGAAAGACAGCCATAGAAACATAAAGACACAGGATCTCCCTGAACAGACTTTGCTTTGAATCCTACATATGAAGTAGGAATTGATACAGAGGAAAGGGTCAGAGGAGCAGCCAAGCCAAGGAAATGGCATGTAGGCCAGGGTAGCAAAGCATATTCAGAATTGTCAAAGTCTGTTTGCTGGTGGAGGGAGTGTGAGATATGTGCTAAACATGTGTGGAGGACTGGATTGGTCCTTCAGTCAGGCTGGACGAAGAGGACCATGTTACTCTGATTTCTATTTATGATAAGCACATGTTCTTCGGACTATAGGGACTCAAACATCTTTCTATGACCCATGTAATAGACTCCTCATTGAAAAAACTGTACACCAGTCACCTCCCAAAAACTCACAGCTTAGCTAATTGCCACAGCAGCCAGAAAAGGCAGATGTTTGTGACCAGGATTAAATCTCAGTCATCAGAGGAAGAGAAGAAGGAACTGAGAAGCAATGGGGACTGTTCCATCTGTCCATCCTGTTCTCTCTCTCTCTCTCTCTCTCTCTCTCTCTCTCTCTCTCTCTCTCTCTCTCTGTGAGAGAGTGTGTGTGTTGTATGGAATGTCTGGGTGTATGTGTGTGTATGGTGTGTGCAATGTGTGTGTGCACATGTGTGTGAATAAGTGCATGTATATAAACATACAGGTAGAGGACAGAAATTGGCACTGAGTGATTTTTTTATTGCTCTCCACCATATTTTTTTTAGATAAGATTCTTTATCTGAATCTGAAGCTAGGCTGGATGAACTGTGCCATCATTCTGTCCCCAAATTCACTGAGCTAGGATTACAGTATGTTGCTGCTGTGTCCAGCTCTTTACCTGGGTGCTTGGGAGCTGGGTTGAGGATGAATGCAGACACTATGTTTGTGTGGTACTCTTCAATTGAGCCTTCTCCCAAGCTCCAGGGACTTCATATTCTACAATGAGGAGCTTAGGCTGGGGTTCACGTTTTAACCTAACCTCTTCCTGACTATTTGAGTTCAGGCAACATACACCATTTACATGAGACTCAATTTCCACCCACGCAAAGTGAAATGCTCATTATTTTATCATCATTTTGTAATATTTAAAGAATCTTAGAGGTTTCTAGAGGCCCATCTGACAATAACACGTTTAATATAAGACTGTTGTTTTGGGTTTTACATCATACTTTTTTCATAGGAAGGTTTGTTCATTTGGCTGCCCATCTGAAAGAACCATTTCAAGCTCATCAAAAACTGTGAGTGCCTTGTCTTCACTCTAGAAATATGACAAAGAGGCCACAAGCAAAGATAAAACCCACAACATTAATTCAAGTGCTGGGAAGGAAGAAATGAGTAGATTCTGGGTCACAGACTGGCTGTTTGAACCCACATGGTGAGCTCCAGGCCAGTGAAAGACACTTCTCAAAAACAGAAAACCTGTCCTCAGTCATCTACATTCATGTGCAGACACAGCTACATAAATGTTTGTGTGCACACATGGAAATATATTCATTTGCCTTCATGCAACCCCCAATGCATTAAGGATGCTGTTTTATTTTATTTGAGCTATTTTGATTCTATTAGTATGGGCCTTCATCATGCATTACATAGTGAGACTTCTCATGATGCAGCTTTCTTCTAGCATCGCTGATGTGTAGTTTTAGATCCCTGGTAGGATGAAGGTAACCATAGGATACAGTTATTTAGACCACAGAAGAAGCCCAGCATCACAGCATATTAATATTAATTCCTCACACATATAGAGTCAAATGGGAACTGAATGCCTTTCTTCTACTCTGTACCTATACCATAAAAACATAGGACTTTTGAATTCCCTGCTGCAGAAGAGAATCACTATTTTAAGGCACCAAGCCTGGCCAAGGGCCATTTTTGCCAAGTTAATACTAGGGGAAGACAGAAATCATCCTACCCATGTGTATCCAGAAAGGTTAAAAAAAATAGAGCAAACACAGGACAGTTAGTCTCAAATTCCCTAAGTCTATATCCCCCTGATCTTTCTTTCTGTTAAAAAGCAAACCAAACAAGACCACCATCCAAATATGTTACTTGTTGCTCATACATACATAAAAAGGAATATCAATTTTTGTTTTCTACAGTTTCTACAATACACACTATCACACACTGGGTGTCTGGAAGCAACCAAAAGACCAAAGACTTCCAACTATGATGCCAGCAGGGTCAAGTTCTCCAGTCCTTCTCTGACTCTTTCCAGCTTTTTGGTGGGGGTCACAAGCTGTGCTGATCTGTGGGATCCAGGCATGTGCCTAACCTCAGTGTGCATGGATGCTACTCTATCCATGTAACTCCTTCCTGTTACAACAGGTTTTCCCGCCAGCCTGGTCCCACAGCCATGCCATCCCCAAATAACACACAGAGACATTATATTAGATATAAAGTTGGCCTGTTACTAGCGTTTCTTATTGGCTAGCTCTGTCTTAAATATTCATCCATTTCTATTAATCTAAGTGTTTCCACGTGGTGTTATCTTACCGGAGAAAGAGTTGAGACCACTGCTCTCTTGGTCCTACATGTTGAATCTCCTCTTCCCTAATCCTCCTTGTTTCTTGGTCCTACCTATCTTGCCTTCCTATTTGCCAACAGTGTTTTATTCATTAACCAATAAGAAAAACATTTTACAGAATGATCTCCCATCACCTTCCTTTTGCAAATGGCTCTCCAGAGCCCCTGTTTTGATTTGATCCCACGTCATCAGGGAATAGCAAGCAATCTTGACTTGATTACTATGAAGAAACTTTGGCCCTTCAAAACAAAGTTATGTTTTGAGGGACTGGAGGGACAAGATTTTGTTGTATCTTCTTAAGCATATTTTAACTTATTTGTTGGCCAGTATATGCCAAGATTCTCCTGCATAGGTCAGAGGACAACATGAAAGAGTTGGATTTCTCTCTCTATGTGCATCTAGGGATATTGAACTCAGCTGTGTTGTTCAGTGGCAGCTGCCTTTACCTACTGAGACTTCTCCTTGGCTCTCAGTGTACTTTCTCAAGTATGGGATGATTCAGCCTTTAACACCCACTTCACTAAGACCAGCGTTGGTGAGGTTTAAGGCATGTTCCTCGTCAGAGGACATGATTGTGAATTGGGAAGATCACAGAGGCACTGAGGTGGGGTTACCTCCATGTATGTACTTCATGAATGTAATGATTTCCACCACACAGCAAATGGATGATCACAATCTTCTCCAACTGTGCACCAATACTGGCTAGTCATTAGGAAAAAAGCCTGGGAGGAGCCTGGGTATATCTACAGGATGGGGACACACATACACACACACACACACACACACACACACACACACACACACACACACACAATCCCTTCTACGTACCTTCTGACTGTTTTATCCCAGGATTTTCTACAATAAGAAAAGCGTCATTTCAGAATCTGAAAAGTCAATCCTTATTTTCTTTCTTTGTCATTGTATTTTCCATACCTGGCATTCATATCTTGCCCCTGGCCCTCTCCTCCCTTCATTGAGTCCCCCATAATGGGTGTCCATTTCATGCTGTCCTGTGATCTGCCAAGGTCTAGGAGTGGAAACTTTTATTGGGTGTCCTTCGCCATTGCATTTGCGTTCTCATCCCTCCTAACCTTGCGTGCTGAGTGGCCTCAGGCATATCGCCAGCCTGAGTCCAGTGTCTTCCTGGGTAAACAATAAGGCCTTTCATGGCTCCAGACCCACAGAAAACATTTGAAAACTTTTTTGGATTACTTAGGAGGTTGTGTACTTTTAATACAGATAAGGGCTTTCAAAAGTCACAAAGTTTTTAAACTGTCTCAGACTAGATGTCTCAAGGAGATGCAAGTGGGAGGAATAAAGATACATGGTAGGAATCTCTTTGTGGGTGTCATTGAGGGCATTGCCAGCCTCCTGGAACCTGACAATCTGAACACAATAAAACAGTGTGAAATGAGATTAGACACAAAGCAAAACTAAACAAATCCCAGGGCACAGAGTTACTTTCTGACAATAAAGTAAATGTGGAAAGCATCCAGGTGTCCCTGCCCTACATCTGGGACTTGGGAACATGACAGCAGTGGAGGGAACATTTGCTTGCCTCTTTGAACCGCCAGCGAACAGTGGATCCTCCCGGCTGTCAGCTGCCTTGAGTGCATTCTCACCTTAATAGGATAGAGCAAGCCGCTCTTTTAGTCCCACTTCCAACCTGGGGAATTCCTTTCTCAGGGGACACAGCCTACAGTCTGGTAACACAAAATACCTCTTGTTGCTTCCCTGGCATTCATCTGAGTTGCCCTCGAGAGTATGATTTACATCCATCACTTTGCTGCTACAGTCATACTCACACATGCCACTGGGCCCTGAAGTCTGCCAGGGACTTGCACAGCCTAAATGCACCTACCTTGAAGCTGACCTTATAAATAAAATGTGCTCCCTGGGAGGTGACTGCCCTGAAAGCTCCAGATTAAAAACAACAGGGTACATTTACATACAAATTTGTTATTGAAAAGCAAATATTCTCTAGTGAAAGTTGGCCTCTCACAATTTGTGCTCCCCCACCCCCTCTGTCTCTGTCTATGTTGTTCCTTTGGGCAAAGTCAGGATCCCTGTCCAACTAAATGCAGACTTAACCTGATGTTGTTCTGGTTTTGAAATGGACATAAAGGGAAAGCAAACAACTAATGGGTGTGTGGTGAGGCTCTTGCCACCTGGAGGCATCTTTGACCATGTTAACATTAACCCTCTTAAGATCCTGAAGCCTTCCCCAAAGTGAGAGAGGCACCTGCTCAGACATTCTAATGTGCACAGGTAACCTTAGAAACACCCTAGCACACATCTACCTTCATGCATGCAAGCAAGCAGGCACCAATTCTAGGTATGCATCTGCATGTGTTTGTTGAAATCTAGGTGTGGGTATACACTTGCAGCAGCAGTGAGTGGTGTTGAGAAACAACTAAGGGCTCTGAAAAAAAGATGCTCGGGCTCCACTGTTGGTTCTCTCACGCTCTGTGACCTTGGACAAGTCATGTTAATCTACTGAATGAGAACAAGAACCGTAGCCAGTCTCTGTGTACACTAGTTGCCCTACTCACTGCTGTAACAAAATACATGTCAAAAACAACTGAAGGGAGGAAGAATTTATTCCAGTTCACAGTTTAAAGTTCCAGCCTTTCTTGGCAGGGAAGACATAGCAGTAGGACTGTGTGGCAGCTGGTGGCATTGTATGTACAACCAAGAAGCAGAGAGATGGATGCTGGTGCTCAGGCTGCCTCTTTCTTTTCATTCCATCCAATCTATAGACTGCTGCCATCCACAGCTAGGGTGAGCCTTCCTACTTCAATTAAGCTGATCTAGAACTTGTTTACATTCAGACTTCGGGGGCAGGTGTCTTCTAGGTAATTCTAGGTCTTGTCAAGATGACAATCAGTCACATGTTCTGAGACAGAGCATCAGGAAGTGTTCTGCCCTCAAGGGCATTCTTTTGAGTTTTAGTGCCATCATCAGCACCATCGATATCCATCTGTATTCATTTATACCATCCAGGAGGGAGCAAGTTTTCAGCCATTGCCCGGCGCACCCTCCCACCAATAACAGCTTTCCTTATGAAAATGGTGACAACAGGAACTGTAAGATGCCCAGCAGATAGAGTGGCTGGAGCAGCAGCCAAGTTTCTGTGTGCTTATCCAGGTTACAAATATGAGGACAAAAATACAGCCATAACTCTAAAGGAGAAAGAACTTGAGTCTTCTGCGGGAAAGAGCCTCTTCACAGCCACCTGGGCTTGACAAAAATGATGCTTAATGCCAGGAATGTACAAGGCCACCATTGGGGCTAAAAATAGACACTTAAGTAGCAAGATCTGGTGTGTGCTCTCCAACAAGGAGCACTGTAGGTAGGGAGTCAGAATTGCAGATTGTCTATGATGGAGGCAGGGGGATGTGCTTTCAGTTAAGTGCAGGGAGTTACTGGGGCCCAAGTGAAAGAGTTTGTTCACTAGTAATGGCTGGAATGGAAGGAATTCCTTTCCAAGGATAGAATGTATAGCTGGTTTGAGGTACTGAAGCTCCAAGGACTTAGACCTGGGAGGTGTTGCCAGTCCAGGGAACAGCACGTGCAGAGTTCAGGAGGAATTCTTGGGGTGCAGCTGCCATTCAGGGATGCCACACCAGGACAGCTTAACAAGAAGCTGCAAAGCTGTCCAGGGACTTTATCCTTCTTGAATTATGGGACAGGTCACACAAGATACCGCTAAGGACAGTAGCTTTCAGTAGTGGGCATGGTGCCTCTCACTCAGCCTGGCTTCCCTCCCAGCTTCCTTATTTCAGAAGCTTCCTTTGATACCGTACTTGTGCAACCTTCCCAGATGTTCATCATGACCATGTGCCTGAGCCCAGTTGCAGATGAAGCCTGTACCCAAGAGAGCACCATGCCAGGCTGAGGAGTAGGCTCACATGTCAACTGTCAGAGTACTTCCAAATGGCCAAGAACTGCTATGGCCCCTCGTTTGCTCACTGCCCTTCATCGCCATAATTTAAAAAATAAAAATCTAAAGACTGAAGAAATGGCTCAGTTGTAAAGAGCGCTATCTGCTCTCGCAGAAGACCCAGGTACACTTTTCAGCACACATGGCTGTTCACAGTTAGTTATATATAACTCTAGTCCCAAGGGATCTGAAACCCCTTTTTGGCCTGTGCAGGCAAAACTCCCACCTGCATACAAATAAATTAAACTTTAAAAAACAAATCTCTAGTCCCTGAGGCCCTTCTAGGTGCCAGAAAGAAAGGAGCCAGTCTCCTAAACAGCAGCTGTTGGCATCACTGTGAGAGAGAGAGCCTGCTCCTGGGGCAGCCCGGTGTCTTGGGGCCTGCTCCCTCCCATCCTGGAGTAGGAGGACAGACTTTCTCCTATACTTGTTGCCTTGACACTTGTGAATTCAAACCACCCAGTTACATAACATCGTGTCTGTGATGGCCCATTGTTCCTCAGCCCTCTCAGCTTCTTGCCTGCCTCCACACACCAGACTCCGTGCTTGCCTGATCTAAGTCCAGGCAGCACTTCGAACTCTTTGTTTCTTGCCCCTCAACCAAAACATTGACCAGTTGTTTCCAAATATTTCCGCTTCCTCCTCCCCACTGGGCCTTCATACATCTAACTGGCTGGAACTGAGGCTAAGGAAACGGTGGAGACTAAAGTAGAAACCCACACAAACCTGACAACCTTGCAGACAGTGCATAGGTAGGAAGTCAATAGAGCCTGGTTGCCTGAACCACTTGTCAGGTAGGAAGGGAGTCTGGCAGGGTGTGAAGATCCCCCTGTTTCCCTATCAGAGGGCACCCAGTTCTAGTAAAAAGCACCAGCTGCTTTCTGTGCCACAGTTCTGTTTGCTTAGAATTCAAGACCGGGAGGCTCATTTGGTGGGCAGCGAACTTGCTCTACGGGCATAGGGAGGTGACTCCAGGGCCCCAGTACTCATACAAAAGCTTGCTATGATGAAAAGGACCTGTGACCCCAATGATGGGGGTTAGAAATAGCTGTGTTCCTAGACCTACCTATCCTGCTAGTGATCTGGGGACAGCTAGCTCCAGGTTGAGTAAAAAGACTCGGTTTACAATAACAATAAAACAAAACATAGAGAGTGATAGAGGAAGATTCCCTAAGTCAAATGAAATTATAATTTAAAAAAGTTATAATATAAATTTAACTATGGTGTGGAGAATCGAACCCAGGGCCTTGTGTGCTAGACAAGTGCTCTACCACAGAGCAATACTCCAGATTTCTATTTTTTTAAGTGGCAAAATTGCTGTTTGTTTGATTGGTTGGTTAGCTTATCATGAATTTTTATCTGAAGAATCAAGATATAATTTAATAAAAGAGCTAACAGGCACAAACATGTTATAATCATTTTGTCCTAAGATGAGCGGGTTTTGTTGTTGTTTTTAATGTTGGAAAGAGAGGGTTTCTTCTGAGATGGGCAGCAGTTCATACAGAAACTATAACTACATAAAGTACTCAAGTAAGAGACTCTTGGGGGCTCGGTCCTTAAATGGAACATCTACATCAACTCCACAAGACTTAGGGTCATGGAGCAAATGGGGGAACACAGTGCCAGAGCAGGAAAATGTGCAGGAGAGTTGTGAAATGCTGTCCCCTAGGCAGGAAGTGGCAATTATACTTATGAACTCACAGCAACTGTGGCTGTCTTCTCAAGCCAACCAGATCAGTCAAGCATCAATGCAGCACCAATTGGACTTGGTGATTAAAACAAACAAACAAACAAAAAACTAAACAAACAAACAAACAAAGAAAATAAAAACCAGGTCACGAAGGTAGGAGGGGTATATTTTCAAGGGTGTTGGTCAAATGGGAAGTTGCAGTTAGGGATAAAAGTAATTGACATATATATGTATTAAATTGTCAAAGTATAAATAAAATACTTAAAAATCATAACTAAGGAACAGGATATACTCAGAATCAACTAAAACAGGGGGATATGTGTAAAGTGACTCTCTGTAGGTTTTCTGCAAGGCATGAAACATAGTTGCCCGAGTCTGTCCCTGTCTACCGAAGGCTGCCGGCTCAAGAGTTTTGATGACTCCAACAGTCCTTTATTGAGGACTATTGAGAGGGAGACCCTCAGGGAAGGATCCCCAGACAAGGTCAATAGCTTGGATGACCTAGTTATTGTTTCCAGTGTGTACAGGAATACCCCAGTTGAGCCTGTGCCTTTCTCCACTTCTGAGAAGTTTAAGATGCAATGCTGTATCATGCGTGGCCTTAGAATCAGTGACTATGTTTTCAGATCCAGGAATGTGTGATGGCCTGACCTGAAGCAAAACCTGGCAGGAGTTTCAAAACTCAGGAGGTGTGCTCAGAGTAACAGCATCTTATCTCCTTCCTGGAATTCATTCATTCATTAAACTACTCAGGTAAAGATCATGACCAGATTGCACTGACTGATTCCATGTGAGGGGCAATGAAGCAACTGCTTTATGAGTATTGTATCATTTCATCCTCCCCACAACCCTGTTATTATTCCAGTTTTATGGATGAAGACACCCAGGTACAGAGAGATCGGACTTTGAATCTGGGAAGCACAGAGCCATGCCCTATGTTGAAAGCAGAAAGGGCTACCAGATAAGTCTTCCATTCTGAAAGACATGAGCACCTTTCGTGCTTACTTGTGCAAAAGAAAAGTGAAACAACATCCTTTGATTTACCAAAAGAAGATGTAGAGAAATACATTTAAAGTAGAACTGTACTGGCATGTGTTTTTGAATGGAGATGTATTTGTCTGTTACTGATGTGCAATGAATGACCCCAAAGGCGGTAGTTTGAAAGGGCACACAGTTACTATGTCACAGCCCCATGAGAAAGAAAGCCAGGAGAGTTTGCTCAGAGAATCAAAGGATCAAAGTCAAGGAGATTATAGATAGGATTTTTATAACGTTATTTTTGTAAATTTATGTTTGCGTGTATCTGTATATGTACATGTGTAGCTGCCCACAAGGGACAGAGAGGAATGTTAGATTCCTTGGAGCTGCAGTTATAGGCACTTGTGAGCCTCCTTAGACCTGAATTCTATGGTCCTTTGGTAGAGCAGTAAGCACTCTTAACCGCTGAGTCATTGCAGCCATCGATCCAGCCATCTTGTCAACAAGCTGCCCAGCTCCTAAGCCCCTGTGGTCATTTCTTCACCCACTATGTCCCCTGTGGTCATCTCTGCAGCCCCTCCAACCTCTCCCGCCCCTCTGGTTATCTCTCCTGCCCCTCTAGCTGTGGTCATCTCCCCAGGACACCTCCCCCCAGTGCCTCCAGTTGCTGTGGTCATCTTCCCAGCCATTTTTCCA
Source organism: Phodopus roborovskii (assembly GCF_943737965.1). Lineage (NCBI taxonomy): Eukaryota > Metazoa > Chordata > Mammalia > Rodentia > Cricetidae > Phodopus > Phodopus roborovskii. Next base: position 12,839,456 of record NW_026126558.1, on the reverse strand, counting down.
CCCCCTGCCGCTCCTTTCTTATCTCAGGGTTGTGGGGAGAAAAATCTTCTTCGAAGTTCATTTTGAAAAAAAGAAAGAAGGCTGGGCAGTGGTGGCACATGCCTTTTATCCCAACATTAATGAGGCAGAGTCAGGCAGATCTCTGTGATTTCAAGGTCAGCCTAGTCTACTGAGCAAATTCCAAGACAGCCTCCAAAGATACACACAGCCTCCAAAAGCTTCCAAGACAGCCTCCAAAGATACAGAAAAACCCTGTCTCAAAAAAAAAAAAAATAGTTCATTCAAGTGTAGGCTGAATCGGGCTTCCTTCTGTTCTTTAAATACTTTCTCATATAACGTGCCCTATAACATAATGAAGTGCCAGCATTTTTTTTTTTCTGGATGTCAGTTGGGCTCACTTTCAGCTTCAGGAAGCCCTTTCTTCCTGGCAGATGGCCTTTCCCATCTTTGAAGCCAATAATTGTCCATTAAGTCTCTATGCTCTCAACTACTTGTTAGTTAGCAGGTGAAAACTCTCTGCTTTTAAAGGGCCACCTGGTTGATCAACTCTCTCCCTCTGGGTTAACACATGTATACACATGTTAAGAACACCTGACCTGGGACCTCACTAGCACCTACAATGTTCCTTAAAGTAGTGTCTATGTTTGGTTCCATTAAATAACCAGGGGATAGAAACCCTGGTGACTATTACTGGAATTCTGACTATCCCAGAGATAAAATTAGGAGCTAAGGGTTGGTCTTGTGAGCAAGGGTTAGAAAAAAAAATGGTGAGGGACAGTGTGTCACATAACTCCCATAGCCCGTTCTCATCCTCCAGTATCCTACCATAGGACATCACTGACAGCCAGATTTCTTGTCTGTCAGGCCTCAATTTTCCTATATGTGAAAACAGCAAGCAACATCTCCTAGAGCAGTTAATCTTAACCTTCTTCATGCTGCAACCCTTTAATATAGTTCTTCATGTCCTGGTGAGTCCCAACCATAAAATAACTTTCATTGCTACTTCATAACTATAAGTTTGCTATGTTTGAATTGTAATGTAAGCATCTGTGTTTTCAGATGGTCTTAGGCAACGCTTGTGAAAGGGTCATTTGACTCCCAAAGGGGTCAAGATCCATAGGTGAGAGCCACTGTCCCAGAGAGTTTGAAATAACTACATTGAGACATTACTTGGAAAAGAATTTGTATGCTACCTGGCATGGTATATGGATAGGTGTTTAAAGAACATTGGATATGATTATTATTGATGTTATCTATGAATAATTATATAATGAGAGGTAATGTAGCCTTTATACTAATAAAGAGATAGAAATAAATAAGTGGATGGTTTTAAAAGGAAGTGGTGCTTAAGCTGAGTTTTAAAGATAATCAGACAGAAGAAATCTCTAAACTCAAATAATAAGTCCTAATTAACCTGATTTGATCAGAATGTGTCCATGTATCAAATCATCATGCCGTGCCCCTCAAACGTGCCACAATTAAAATAATAACAGTTAACTTGCAAAGTGCTTAACTGGGCGTTTTTGTTCTGTCCCTATCATGGTCTAGCTTGTTGTCCTGTTGTACAGCTCTGAAGGGTCAATGTTGCCACAGGAATTCCTCAGAGCAGCTACATTATAGAAAACCACAAAGGGGCAAGAAGATGGCTCCATAGCTAAGGTGTTTGTTGGACAGGCAACAAACTTGACTCCCAGCACCCACTCTAAAGAGCAGGACACAGTGATGAGCACATGGGGTCCTAATGCTGGGGAGGCAGAGACAAGGGGTCCCTAAGACTAGCTGGCCATCTCATCTAATGCTATCAGGGAGCCCCAGGTAAGAGATACTGCCAAAAAAGCCAACCAACCAAATAAACAACAACAAAGAAGGAAAGACATTGAGGATCAACACTCAAGTTTGATCACTGCCTTCCTCATGAAGGTACATATACACAAGGCCTCTCCACAGACAGACAGACAGACTGACTGACTGAATGAATGAATGAATGAATGACACACATGCACACGCACGCACACACACATAGAGAGCTAAACCTTTCTCTTTGACCTGTAAGGATCCCTTCTCCTGAAGAAACTCCTGAATTCTCTAAACGCTCAAAATCTTTGTGACTATTTCTCCCATGTACTTTTAGTAAGCAAAGTCCACCTTCAAAGACAGTGAGCACATGACTCTGCAATTCCAGGTCATGCAGGAGACTAGGAATCAGGGCTAACATGAATGAATACTCTCTGGCCCAACTAGTTTGCTCACACTTCCCCTTTTGGGCTTTGGCTCTGGCCTGAGCACTTTTCTGCTCTCTTTCTTTCTCTCACTCCTAATTTCTTTCTTCTTTCCTCCCATGATCCCAAGCTGTCAGGTTTAAGTTTGATTTGTAATGGTATGAAGAGAGGACTGTATCTCAGGCTCCCCAGACTGTATGTTCATAGCCCAGTATGCCCAGAAAGCGCCCTGTGGGCCATCAATCTCTGAGTCATGCTGGATCTGAAATTGCTAATACTCATTGAAGCGGTGACTAGATAAAGACCAGTAATGAAACCAAAACTTCCTTCTGTCGTGATCATGAAATGAGGCCTATTCTATTGAGTAACCAAGTAATGTGACTGCTCCCTGGCCACTCCCTCGTCCGCCCTTTTTTTTCTTTGTTGATAGGCCTAATACTTCAGGAGCAAATCCAACTGAAAGGTCATCTTGTAAATTCTCAAACCTTCCCGCTGGAGCCAGAGCTTGGAGGGCATACATTAGAAAGTTCACCTTTGCATCAACCTTCCTGTGACATAGTCATTGTTCTTATGTTGGTGGTGATCCCAGACAGACCCACCAAATAAATGTCTCTGCTGGTGTGGCCCAGCCAGCTTCAGATACTGCCTCCTGTTTCAACACTCCAGCAGGGTTGTTCTTTGTTCTGGCCACCCACTTTGGAGAGAGCAAGAGGGAAAAAGGCCACACCGAGGACCATATTAGGACCACTCCCCTCACCACTAATCCCTAGTCCCAGTCCCAAAGAAAACATCAAAGAAATAAAGACAAAAAAAAAAACCTTTTTTGCCTAGTACTACTGGACTGCAGCACCAACCCTCCACAAATAAGTTATCATATAACACTTAACTAAGCAAGTTCTAGGGAGGTCTAGAACTTAGTTACACAGATGTGTTAGAATGGCAGGTCCTCTAATATGCTCAAAATGCAATGTAAGAAGGAACTGATAAAATATTTTTTTAATAACTTCAGATCCCTGGAGCTGGGAGTGTACTCAGTTTGTACAGTGTTTGCCTAGTGTGCACAAAGCCCTGGATTTTATCCCTAGTGCCACATAAAGCAAACTAATGCCTAGGGTCTCAGCACCCTGGAAATGGAGTCAAGAAGATCAGAAGTCTGAGGTCATTCTTAGCTTTACAGTGAGTTCAAGGCCAACATGGCATATGTGAGACCCTGTTTCAAAACAAAGGAAGAGGGAAGGAAGGAAGGAAGGAAGGAAGGAAGGAAGGAAGGAAGGAAGGAGGGAGGGAGGGAACGAGGGAGGGAGGCAGGGAGGGAAAGAAGAGAGAGAGAGGGAGGGAGGGAATGAAGCGAGAGAGGGAGAGAGGAAGAAGGAAGGAATGAAGGAAAGAAGGAAAGAAGGAAGGAAGGAGGAAAGAAGAAAGGAAGAAGGAGGGAGGGAGGAAGTGGGAGGAAGATAGGCAGATTCGCAGGCTCTGTTTCTGTTTCTGGCTATTGAGTCAGAATCTACATTTTTTTGTAGCTACTAGGCAGTCTTATGCACAGCTGGAACTCTGGAATTGCTGAGCAGGAGGGTACGAGACTTTCTCTGTCTAAACAACAGAAATCTGTCTACAAATAAAAGCTTATGTGTGCTTTCACCAGCCGGGGAGAGGATCTGGCTCAAGAACGAGAGGGAGGAACATTTGGGCCTCCAAGGGGCATACCTGAGGACCACTATCCTCTCCGTTTAAATCTCAGAAAAAACATGGCTGGAAGACAGGTGGTTTTCCTCAGCCAGGCAGCCAACTCACAGGGTCACAGCCACCCCAGGATCCCAGGATCAGGTGACACTTAACAACTTTGATTTCACTGAGTGACAAGAACAACTTAAGGTGGAAAGGGTTTTCTTGGCTCACTTCTGAGGATACAGTCCATCGCTATGGAGGCGGGGATGGGTAGAAAATGTGGTAGCAGAAGCCTGAGGTGACTGATCACATTTCCTCAGTCGGGAAGCAGAGAGAAATGAATGCTGGTGCTCCACTTACCCATTCCCTTTTATTTGTCTGTTTGTTTATTCAGTGTGAGAGAGACCCCAGCCATAGGGTGGTGCCACCACTTTCAGGGCTGGCCTTACATCCTCACTTAAACTTCTCTGGAAGCACCCTTGGAGACACAGCCAGAGGTGCATCTCCCGGGTGATTGTCAACTCAGTCAACAATGAAGGTTCACGAACACAGGTGTGTTGGTTTCTTGAGCACCGCCTATTAGGCCAAATGTGAGAGTAGACTTAATTTAAATAAACAAATAGGGGAACTGTGCCCACCAACTACCCTTACCTGTGTTGGCCTCTCTTTCTCATGGGCCTGTGTGAAGTTCATTTCAGCTTGGTTCAAAGCTGGGGAGCTCTGGTGTTGTGTCTGAGGTCTTCATCTGATTGGAGGAACGTGTGCGAAATGCTGATTGGCATCAGGAAGCGCCTGTTGCACTCCAGACTCCTGCCTGTGCTCAGTGTTACTATCGTTGAGACTAGTGTGGTCATGGAGTTTCATCAACCACACAAACCCATCGACATCCTGGTCCAACAGGGACCATTTTTAATGAAACACTTTACCACTCACAGGATGCATCAGCTGGGTTTGGATTTGGCGTGAGCAAGGGGAAAAAAAAGGAAAACTCTGATCTGCCTCTGAGAGGTGCACAGCCAATGGCAGTCAAAGTGGACAGCATGATTCAAAATGGTCACTAAGCAAGCCATCCTTTTCACCAGTGGGTCACACTGGCTGAGTAGAGCCCCTTTTCTAGCCACTGTTTCTCTTCTGAACTTCCAACCTACCTACTGCTTTTGTATGTGAAGCTGACCTTAGAGGGAACAGGCTCATGTCATTAGGGAAGGAATGAGTAACTGGTACAGTTGGCTTTTCCAGGACCAATGTAGACTCCTGGGTAATTTGAGATCTCTCTCTATTTGTACATTCCTTCTGAGAAATGCCAAAATATTCACATTTTTTTTCTGAAATATCGGTTAAGCATCTCAATTTCTTTCACTTCCGTTCATTTTTTTTTAAAGAGTTGTTTTTCTTTTATTTTGAGGTTTTTATTTCCGTTGTCATTCCCCAGGTTTTCCCAAGAATGGAGAAAATAAGAAGAAATTCCACTTCCTAGACAAAAAATCTAAAGCTTCTACCAACACAGATGGTCTGACTTAGTGTTTTTGAGCCCTCTCCTTAAATATGTATCTGTTTTCCCTCCACGTAGCAGAAGCAGGGAGGAACTGAGAAAGTAAGGGGACAATCCTTGCTCACTGGAAATAATACAAAAAAGCCCAGTTCATGTGGATTAGCACAGAGACACCCTGATGCTGAACAGTGGGACGTTAGAGCACCTAGGGACCCAGGGGGCACTCAGGCACATGCATGCTCACGGAGGGCAGAGTGCTGAGTTGAGAAGAAGGGTGTTGTCTTGGTGTCAGTCCTTCCTTTGTCCCTATCACAGAAGGTCTTCAGCAGCCATACTGAGGTCTGCATTCAATGCTCTCAGAAGGGAAATGTCTTTTCTCTTCCAAGTTAAACCTGACTGGTCACTGGTGATCTGCCTAACCTCAGTAACTCCCTACCCTGCCCCAGCCTTACACCACCAGTAACATGTTCTGAGGGTTTGCCTGAGGCTGGGCCAAAGTGTCCCCAATTTTGACACCACCAGAACTTTTCTCAATCCACTGACTTACTGCTGATCCTTTCATGATTCATAACTACTGGTTATTATTCTGTAATTGTGGCGGGAATCAGATATTTGCTTTATCATCAGATCTGACCTCTTGTTCTTTGGGGCCAACTCAGTTAACCTCAGGGGTTCAGCAAACTGACACAATGTCATAAGGAAAAGAGCATTCTGAATTTCAGGTTGGAAGCTTGGTCTCCCCTGATCTCTCTCTCTTTTCATCTTAGGCTATTGCTTAAGGGTCTGAAGTAGAGCAAGCCTGAATCTGAAGCCAGCCAGCATCTACTGATATTAGAATTGAGAACTCAAGAGAGTTCCTATTCTCCCGGCATCACCATTTATACAAAATACAAAATAAAACTAGAGGGAAAAGGGACAGAATCCAGCTGCTGAAGAACTTGCAATGAAAGGATAAGATATCCAGATCCCCAGCATTCAAATAGAAGCCAGGCAAGGCAGTGTCAGGCAGCCAAGAGTTTGTGTGTGTGTGTGTGTGTGTGTGTGTGTGTGTGTGTGTGTGTGTGTGTGTGTGATCTGAGTGCTGAGAAGGTAGAGACAGGAGCATCTCCAGGGAGTGGCTTCCAAATCTATAAGCTGTAGATTCAGTAAGAGAGCTTGTCTTAAGAAAGAAAATGGTGACTGAGGAACATACACACACACACACACACACACACACACACACACACACTCACACTCACACACACACACACACACACACACACACACTGATTAACACCTTCATAGTAAATGTACCCTGAAAGCCAATGTAATAAAGTCTTGGTTTCTGTAGTGAAACTATCAGGAGATGTTGCACCCCTACTGGCCAGGATTCTTCATTCAGTCACTGGGGGATTAGCTTCTAAAGAGGATCACGACACCCTGGTTTCATCTTGACTCTTTTTGATCCTTGTGACTGGTTCCCTCTTGCCTCCTGCCATGATGCAGCACTCTTGATAGGGAGCCAAAGCAATGGAGTCATTTATCTTGAATTGGATCTTCCAGAACCATGAACCAATATAAACCTTTTTAAGATATAAGCTGATCACCTCAGGCATCTCATCATAATGATAGAAAGTAGACTAACACAGATGTCAAACCTCACAGAGATATTGTTAATACAGAAATGGAATGGCATTTTATATGGAATGCCCTATTTTGCACTAAGCAGTCCATCACTAAACTGTGTATGGCTTTTGTTGTTGTTTTGGTTATTTTTTAAATGAGGAAATATCCCAAATACATGGGGAATACAGTAAAAAAACAAACTAAAAATTTACTGATACTAGTTTATTATAAGAAAATTCTTTGGTCTGTATATGATTTTAGACTTACCAAAGATGAAAAATGTAGATTTAAATTATGGATGTGATTTTTTTTTTTTGCTTTAATATGAAGAATTGGGTCCTAGATGGGAGTCTTGTTCAATGCTGAGAGCACTTGCCTAGGAAGTTCAAGGTCCTGAGCTGTGTTCCCAGCACCTCTGAGGAGGCAGAAAGAAGGAAGTCTTGGCAGAATACTTGATACTGTATGGTACTGATGGGGGAGTATCCTTGCGTATATATGTTTCTCTTATTGGTTGATGAATAAAACACTGGTTGGCCAATAGCCAGGCAGGAAGTATAGGTGGGGCTACCAAATTCTGGGGAGAGGACACAAAGAGGAACCTCAATGAGACATCACATAGCCTCTGAAGGAGTAATATGCTGGAGCATTCTCCAGTAAGATAAGACCACGTGGAAATACTTAGATTGATAGAAATGGGTTAATAATTAAGAGAGAGCCAGCCAATAAGAAGCCTGAGCCATTGACCAAACAGTTTATAATTAATATAAGCATTTGTGTGTTTATTTGAGGCTAAAGGACTGCAGGACAAGGTGAAACAGGAAATGCCATCTACAGGGTACAGGGCATCATCAACATTTCCCAAGGTTGTTCAGTATCTTGATTTTATAATTCCAATGTTGATAACACCTCTTTGAATAAATATGTAGTATAAAAACACAGAAGTATGTTTAGAGACATTACAGAAATTGCTGGAAATTTTGTGCTAATTCAAGCCAAACTTCTTATGAAGATTTTTTTAATGAAACCAATTCCAGTAAACCAAACAGCCTATTTTTAAAAAATCAAACATCTAACACAATCCAAACCAAAGATATACCAATCTGACACACACACTGAGGAATGATGGCAGGAAAATATTAAAAGTCTTTGCTTTCTGTAATTAAACCCTTATGTTTACTTAGCAGCAAAAGTGTTGTGTATGCCTTAAAAACATTATTCAAAAAGCATATAATCTTGAATCTGAGTGGAAGTGATTCAGGCAGTTTAGAATGGCATGACCAACAGAATGGAGAGGAAACATTACCCTGAGATTAATGAGGTGAGGTCCTTAAAAAAAAAAAAAAGACCTATAACCACCACTTCAGCTTCTTTATGTTCCATGAGTGACCATGCTCTGAGAAGCTCAGACTTCAGAATGAAGCCAAATGACAGGCACTGTGTCTTCAGGCACTGCTGAGCACAGCTGCTGCCATTCTAGGCTTCCAGTTGTGAAAAGGAGCCATCCTGCTTATCAGGTCAAGTCTATTAAAAACCACCTTGTGCTGGACCAAAAGTACAAATAAAATTGATCCAGTCAAGTCTAGTCCATCTCAGAAGTGAGTAGAACCATCATTAATTCGCTTCAAACAACTGGTTTGGGGGATGATCTCCTAAGTATCGGAAGATATCCAAAACACTACAGGGCTCTTGGTCTACCTTGCAGCCCATTCTGTATTTCTTCTTGTCCTTCAATTCAACTGCCACCTTGTTCTGAGAGCCCTCACCCCAAATTCTCAGACAGTCTTGTTTATAGTCTCATAAAACCTTACACTTTTCCTTCTCAGTACTATTAATAATTTATGTATTATTTAAATAATTACCACATAGCTCATGAGTCAAGGTGAATAATAATAAGTGCCCATGTATTGTATTCTTCACAATACTACCATCACTGTGGACAAAGCCTGGAACATAGTAGGTACTCACAGATATTTGTTAAAGAAAGGAATATGAAAGAATTGGCTTCAGAACTGAGATTTAGTTGTCCAAGAAACAGACTTTGAGAAAGACACTGTGCCCAAACAATGGTTCCCTAGTGACTGTATCTGACTAGATACTTTATTAGAGGGTGAAAACAGTTGCATATCAAGGGCCTAAGGCATGGGGTACATGGAAAAATTGGTAAGAGATGGTTATGTAAAGTCTCAGAGGATCAGGAATTCCTAAGGACAATCACACTAATGGAATGGGAGCCCTAACTTTCTAGTATATGAACTCCTCCAGTGTGTTCATTACATGAGGCTCCTTTAAATACCCAGCATGCCATAGCAAAGGACTTAGCAGCATGTGTGCAAGTGCCTCTCTGTCTTCTCAGCACCTCCCTGACTTACCTTTCACTTCCAATGCTCCTAGATAGCTCTTCCTGATTGCTGCCTTTATATAACTTGCTAGTCAGGGTCTTTATTGTTGTGGCAAAACACCATGACCAAAAAGCAAATTGTGAAGGGCAGGGTTTAATTGACTAACACTTCAATATCACTGTTCATCATTGAAGGAAGTTAGGACAAGAACCCAAGCAGGGCAGGAAGCTGGAGGCAGGAGCTGATGCAGAGGCCATGGAGGGAGGTGCTTACTGGCTTGCTCCTGATGGCTTGCTCATCCTGTTTTCTTATAGAACCCAGGACTGCCAGTCCAAGGATGGTACAACCTACAATGGGCCTAGCCCTGCCCTACAGCCAGATCTTATGAAAGTATCTTCTCAACTGAGATTCCCTCCTTACAGATAACTCTAGTTTATGTGTCCAACTGATGTAAGACTAGCCAGCACATGCAGTAAAAATGTTTTTTAAGTCTACCAGTTTATGAGCTGGGCATACCCAGAGCATGGCTTGTGGTGATGGCTCACCAAGTGGTAAGGCAGGAAATGCTCTGAACTGGCCCCAGAGATGGGATTATCCACTTTCCATACAAATGTCATGTAAGATTGGAACACTTCTGGATGGGTGCCATGTGCACACACTAGTTGCTGAGGTAGCAGCAGACAACAGGACTGCAAGGGCAGGGCACTGTGGGCATGCTCCAAGATACTACTGCAATAGCCAAGTCCACCCTGAAGTTATATCAAGGGAAATAAACCTCTACCTCAGTTTCCCCCAGACACAGCCAGCGTCAAGCAATCAGGGGTAAGCAGGGGTGGGAGATTGTTATTGTGGTTCAGTTTGGAAACTCAAAACTGAGAAGCAAGTCTGGGAATGTAAAAACTGACACAGAAATCTCCAGGCCCTGGGCTGCACAGTGAAGTTAAGGCCATGGATCCCACAAGCCAGAGAGCTCTGATCTGCTTTGTGTGTCCCGGACTGTACATCCTCCCTGTGTGGAATAGCTGCCTCCTCAAGTGTGAATCACAAAACCACATAAACTGCAGAGAGGCTGTTCCCCTGCCAGCTTCTTGGAACATAAACAATAATAATGTAAATATGACTTAGTAAAGGCTCAGGCAGAGTGCTTAAAGGGAATCTCTGTTTTTTATGTAAACAGTCTTGTGTTTACCCAACATGTCTTAGCCCTGCTGCTGAACTGGGAGACCTAAAAGCAGGCTGTTAGGAAGGCTAAGGGTCTAAAGGGTATGACCCATGACCTAGAGATGGCACTTTGAGCGACACCTTTGTTAAGGTGACTAGGCTCTGATGTGGGATGTCAGTGTTCTCCTTTCCAGGATTTTGAACAAAGGCTGTTGGTGGGCAAAATGCTGTGGGGTGTGTGTGTATGTGTGTGTGTGTGTGTGTGTGTGTGTCTGTTTGTCTGTCTGTCTGTGTCTGTGTTGGTGTGTGTAAAATAGAGAGAGACAGAGAGAAAAGAGACATAAAGAGATACAGAGAGAGACAGAGTCAGAAGGACAACTCAGAAACAGAGATATAGAAATGGAGAGATGAGGAGTGACAGATAGAGGCAGACCAAGACATACGCAACGAGACAGAAAGGCAAGCAGAGGAAAGCTGTTGGATAAAGAGGTTAAATCCAGACATGCAGAAACCATAGAAAAATTTCCCAGCATCCTTCCCTCTCTCTTTGTCTCCAAGTTGTGTATTGATCCTAAGTGGTAACCTACGTGGGTAGAAGATGTCAGACAACTCAAAAATTCCTCACTGTTCCTAAACCACAAATATTTAGGGTTTGTGTTATCTAGGCTATAATGAGAACCTGCCAGGGAAAAATTCAGACACACAAATCTTTGTGTAAACTACCTTAAGAGTCTTAAGCTGACAAAAGCCAGGGCAAAGTCTGAAGCTTTGTCCTTAGAGTACCCATAATAGATGTTCTAGTGCTCCGTGGATTGTAACAAGATTCCCGCAGAGACCAAGATTTTCCACGTATAGCATCTTGTGTTTGGGCCAGAAGTATCTTGATTGTGTTCTGCAGCCTCAAAGGCACTTCTGTGGGGTTAACTTGGAAGCAGTGAAGAAACTAAAGTAGATGTTTTTTAGGCTTTGCAATAACGATCTAGGAGCCCACCACTTAAGGGTGGGTGGGCATGTCTCCACATTTTCTTTCTGGTCACTGGGAACATCTTTGTTCAGAATCTACTTCTTAAGAGCCCTTTAAGAACTTAGACAAACACACTTTAGATTTTAACAGTGTAACCACCCACCAGGAAGGTAGAAAGTGCCAAGTGCCAAGAGGCTGGTTGTAGGTTCTTGGCTCACACCATGTCCCAACCATTCCCTGTGGTCCTGCCACCCTTTGACACATTCCAATTTTAAGCATTAAGTTCTGGAGAGGCAAGTTCTCTTGATTGCATTCAAAGACCTCTCATTAGCCCACCTCCCAGATGGTGTACTAACAGACAGATGTTTTGTGGTGAACAAAACTCTACAGATACTTTGAACAAGACCAATGTTTAACTATACATTTTCTAATAAATACTTTATTAGTTTAGACTGTCCATTGGGTATGTTTTACAGTTGCTCAGTAGCAGAAAATCTCACAGTCTAGAGAAAGACAGTATAAAGATAAAGTCATTTCCAACATTCAAGGATAAGAGGGAAAGCATAGGGTTGCGTTGCAGCTCGTTTGTTCAGGATGACCTTAACTCATAATCTAAAGGACTTGTTCTCAATGTACCCAGATTGTCTGAGTGATCAGAGAGGGGTGGGCAGAAAAAGAAAGGAAGGAAGAAAGGATGGATGGATGGATGGAAGGAAGGAAGGAAAGAAATCCATAGCAATCTTGTTGGGATTAATGGTAAACTAATAATACACATAGTAACATGGTAAATGTGACTAATACTGATAGCATCCCTCCTGTAATGATAGTGGTGTCACATGACGTGATCTAGCATCATCTAGCAGATGAGCTTCTGATCTTAGATGGAAGGGTTCTCTTCATTATATTAACATTAAGCTATGTGGGAAGATCCATCTTAGTTGTGATGGGCCCATTCTATGGGAAGGGAATGCTGAAAATGGAGGAAACAAGCTGAATTAATCTATCCACCTCTCTTTCTTGGTCATGACTGGCTGTTTCAAGCATCTGCCACCTTGACTTCTCCACTATGATGCACAGGGACCCAGAACTATGACCAGAATAAACCCTTTCTCCATTCAGCTGCTTTGTCTGGGTGCTTTATCACAGCAATGGGAGAAGAAGAAAGATACCGCCCTTCCATCCAAAGAAGTCAACTTACATAGGAGGATAACTCACATGTAAGCTTGGATTAACTGGCTGAACAAGGCTGTATGTTCCCATGATTGAGTACCCTAGAGATGTCACATTCTGTAGTTCATGAGTAAAATCTTCAACAGGCCAGACAAATGCCAGGTGAGTTGGTTGTCCCCTTACAAATAAATAAATAAATAAAAAGCAAATTCACTCAGAGAAGCCAGCTTTCATAAGATGTTCACTACGCTCCAAACAGGGAGAGAATTTTTCATAGTATCACTGTTTAGTACTTACAATGACTATAGGCGTCATGGGCTGGGAGTTGGTGGCACATGCCGTTAATCCCAGCACTCAGGAGACAGAAGCAGATGGATCTCTGTGAGTTCAAGGCCAGCCTGGTCTACAGAGCTAGTTCCAGGACAGCCTCCAAAGCAATACAGGGAAACCCTGTCTCAAAAAATCAAAATTAAAATAAAATAACATCTAATTTCCCCAGTAATTTTAGCACATAGAGCAGAATTTGAGAGCACAGGAAGCTCCCCATTGTCATCACAGAGTAATACCTATTTGGTTCTAAGGCCTATGTACACGGGTGGCACTGTGTCACAGGGTTCCTTTCAGTTAACCAGAGCACATACATATCAGACAAAATTGATCCTGACTGAGAAAGTCATCTGGCCAGCTCAACTCGAGGGATAGATGGAAGGAGGGAAGGAGGGATGGAGGAAGGAGGGAGGGAGGGAGAGAAGGAGGGAAGGAGGAATGAAGGACAGAGGGAGGGAAAGAGAAAAAGGACAATCCAAAAATAACCAAGTCCATCTGGTCTATGGCAGGGATGTAACCTCGAGGCAGCTTGAACTCTGGACTGGCTAGCCTTCCACATGCGGCTACTCCCATATGAGGTTATAGCTCTCCTCATAGCCTCAAAGAACCCAAGAAACACACTGATTGCCTCTTGGTGATTTTATAAACAGTGTTTGAAAACCACAGGTCATTATCACTTTTCTGGCCAGCCAGTCAGACTTTCCATAGCCTTATGTGTGATGCTCTTAATCTCCCCAAAGTCAGCACTATCATCATTATCCTCAACCAGGAGGACTGTTTATTTTGGCTAAAGTCTCAGCCTGTCCTCTTGTGTCCAACAAGCTTAAGAGCCACAGTTCCAACTTATCCCATCACCTATTCTCTTGTTTATGTTCCAATAACATATTAATTTTACAGGATATGGATTTCATTTTGACCTTATCATACAAGTACAAAATGTATTATGACTATATTTACTCCATTAGTCTCTGCTGCCCTTACTCCCATCCTTTTGCACCCTGATACCCTTCCTCTTCTCAACTTGTACCTCTTCTACTTTCATGTCTTTGTCGTGGTTGTTCACTGAGTTTCTTTAGGGTTGCTTGCATACATGGGTGAAGAGTAATCTTTAGGGACAAGCTTCCCTTGCCAATGGATATACCACAGAAGAAAAAGTTTTTCTTTCTCCTACTGAATGACTGGGTGGAGAACCCTTGGAAATGATATCAGGCCATTAGAGACCCTCCCCACCTTCTGGCTACCATCATCCACCATTCATTAGACTCTCTTACCTTTACATACTCCAGCATCTGTCCAGGCAGCTAGGCATCTGTGTATTCACCCACCCACTCATCTATTCACCTACCCACTCATCTATTCACTTATTGACCCATTCATTCATTTGCTGAGGCAGGAATCTTCCCATTTATTCCCTTTTAATCATTCTTCTGTTTATCAGTTCCAGCATTTACCACTCACTAACTAGTAACCTTGCCAGTAATGTATCCTTTCATTTATCCATAGATGTATCCATCTATTCTTCGCCTATTCACTCATCCATCATTTCTGCTCTTAATCACCCAAAGCCTTAGTCACCTAACCACCTATTTATTCCATTTATAACCACCTATTATGAACCAGGCACTTCTGTTGATGTTGGAGGAACGAGGGTGAGCAATATGGTTACCCATTCGTCCATCCACCCACCAGCCTCTCGTGGATTAGTGTCTGTCCACTGTGCAGAATTAGAGTCCTGTGGTCACTGAGTTTGGTACAGGGTAGAAGTCAAGGAAGATGGGCAGAACAAATAAAGATGAACCCCTATTCAAGTTCATGCAGTGTGTGCAACAAAAATGGCAATTGTAAAGATTTGGCTAAGAGAGAAAACTCAGGACACAGACTAGCCCAAAATTCCAGCCTCAATAAAATAACAAAAATGTACAGTAGCAATTCAACAACATAGAACCCAAAGAAGATTTGTTCAGGTACAAATCAGTAACAGAAGACATTAACAAATAGGCCTGGATCATTCCTTCAATCAGAACAAAACTTAGAAAGGTGCCTAAGTGTTGCTGTCCTGCAGACATCCACCTTTATGCTCTTCTTACCAGCACTTCTATATGCTTCTATTTTAGGCATTCCATAATTACAGCAGGGGCTCCCACTTAGAGCAAGTGCTTCCATGAGCAAGTACAATTGTATCGTCCTTAAATTCTAGTATCTTTCATTGCCATTGACACTTAGCAAGGGCCACTTAAGTATCTGTTCAATAATTAATGCATGCTCTTAGTTATGACTAGATAAACCTGAACTTGAAAGGTAGTGCCTTGATCAGATAATATGGCTGGCCTCAAGGCTGATGTGCATGAACATGCTTTTTATATGATTGCTGCATGGCCATGTTTGGGATTCTCCAAGATAACGTGCTGCATGAAGCCAGGGCGAGTTCAAGCATGTCTAGTAGGCACTTGCTTTGATGTTTGAATTTATCTACTTCATATACTAACACTCTACAGCTTTAAAAGGACAATGGTCTGATTTTTGGAATTAGAAGCTGATCAGCTAAACCTCAAAGACAGCAGATCCAAGGATGTTTGTTCAACTTCAGCTTGATGAGATCACCACAAAAACCCTAAATCAAACTGACCAAGCTAGGGAAAACTGCATTTATATAAACAGTACTGATTTGTTCATAAAGGCAAGAGGTTTACTCTGTGAGTTTGGTCAATATAGTCATGACATCTGGGTAACTAAAAATTCAACATTTTCATTTCTTAAAAAGTGAGTGCCTTGATCGCCCCCAGACCTTTTGTAGATCATGGGACTGTGAAGTGTATGAATTTGTACACATGCATGTGCAAGCCAGAAGAGGACACTGGGTGTTGTCGTCTATTATTATTGGCCTTATTCTCTTGAAATAAAGTCTCTTGTTGAATAGGAAGCTTACTACTTTGGCTAGCCAGCAATCTCTAGGGACATGCCTATCTGTTCCTGGATGCTGTGGCTATAGGCACATGGGGCTGTGTTTAGGTCTTTACATGGGTGCCATGAATGAAAAGTTAGGTCTTTTGGAAGTTTCCTTATGCATTGATACATGTTCCCAGACCAATAGCCTCAAGATAGCCTGGCATGTTAGTAGTAGCATGGAAGACATGAAGAAGTAGAGATGGAAAGAGGAACATATGACTACAGAATCTGGCTTGTTGAATCTGTGGTCCTGATCAAGTTATGCTGAAAGTCTACCTCTCAGTTTCTCCAGTGGAAAACAAAACAAAAAAAAAAAACCTATACTACCCCTATTTGGATTCTAGTCAAAGGAAGGAAGAGTCTGTCTTTTACACAGAGATGATATCCAATAAACTTGATTCTCTAAAATCAAGCAAGCATATCTGCTTGTTTTCTTCACCACCTCAAATCCCCCACAGACAAGTTCATGTGTCACATGGGTCACCATAGGTGGCACTGTCTGGGGAGGTCATGCTAACCACTCTGACTCCATCTGAGCTCTCTGATTTCTATCTGTTACATGGTGAATAAGCAGCTGCTTCCTGATCCTGCCACCATGTACTAAGACACCCCCTCCAATATGTCTCCCCCACCAAATGGACTATATCTCCCCAAACTATGAACCAAAGTAAATCCTATCTCTTTCTGTCAGTAAATTAGTTAATAGTGAGGAAAAATAACTAGCATAGCCATTTACATACACACATACACACACACACACACACACACACACACACACAGAGAGAGAGAGAGAGAGAGAGAGAGAGCCTACTTAGATTTACTCTGAACTAGAACTTCAAGTGCATGGTGTGGCACACCCATTGAATGTGTTTGGTTGGTCAGATGTTTCCTCTTTGCTCCACAGGAAGCAGAAGTTCCATTCTTAAAAACAAACATTTGTTGGTTGGGTTGTTGATCACTGTAAGCCCCTCCTTTTCAGGCCTCAGATATATAAATGGATCCGCTGGAGAGGGGATGGTGATGGATGAGTATCTTCTCAGGAGCCAGAGCCTTGCCTCCTCCCTGTGGCTGTTGGCATTCACCACACTTGCTCAGCTTCAGCACTAAGGGATATATAATAGACACAGGAGGGCCAATAAAAGTAACATCTGAAACCGCAGCAGAGCTGGGTATTGATTCATTCATTACTATAAATTTTTTGTCATTACTATGAAATTGTTCCATCTCAGGAAGAATTGATAGATGTGGTTGGTAACTGAAGCCCATGGTACAAAACTTTCCCCCTCTTCTACAATTCCCTGTAACTCTTCTTCTGACGAATCATTATTCCTTATTACATGGCTCTGGCATGCCACCTATTTAGATAAATGCATGGACAAGTGAGCAGTAAATATTCATAGTGGCCCATGTGTCAACGATACATGTCACTAATTAGATAATTTAGTGGCTCGAATAAATAAATAAGAAAATAGAAGCACTCCCAGGAAAATGGTGGAATAGCCCACATAACCCCTGAAGGAGTATGTGCAGACTTAGGTTCTAAGCTTTTCAGGCTCCAGATGTCACCTGGCAGGCATGTCAGCAGCTAATCTGATTAGAAGGTCATAGCAAGGCTTGAAGGGACCATTTACACATGGTAGGAAATCTTTCCCCACAAGAGGAAAATATCTGCTAGAGCCTCCTCAGTGACTCCTGGCTGGTAGTCTAAGGAAGTCCACTGGGAAGTAGTCTTGAGAGATCTGACAACCTTGTAACCTCTTTTTCTTTTTTGTTTTGTTTCATCTGATGTTTAAAATTTTGTCAATATAAACAGTGCCAGGTTCAGAGTCTGAAGGTGATGGGTTCAAATGCTAAGTCTGATGGAAGGAAAACATTTCAACTTAATCTTGAGCCTCAGTATTCTTACCTGCAGGTTGGGAACAATACAGTTCTGAGGACAGGGAAATGATGGTGGTGTTGATAGCCTGGTTGGCTTGCTTTTTTTTTTTTCTTTACAACCCAGGAACACCTGCCCAATGGGTGGTATACCTACAGTGGGCTGAGCCCTCCTGCATCATCATCAATCAAAGAAATTCTCCACACACATGCCCACAGGCCAATCCAATGGCAGTGATTCCTCAACTAACGTATCCTCTTTCCTGATGACTTTCTGTAGAGCTGACATAAGCCAACCAGCACAGTTATTCTTTGTGGTAGGCATTGTCCTGTTCACACTACAAATCTTAGTCATTTTCCTGATCTTTTTTCATTGTATGTCAGTATCATGTCCCCAGTTATGTAAGTCACAAACATCACCAAATTTTGCCAAATGCTTCCCAGGCAAACTGTCCCAGGGTGTGAGCTCATGCCCTGTAAGAAGGGTCTTCAGTGGAGACACTGAGAAACTATTAATTTCCCATGCCTCATTTTCACCAGACACAAAATGGGTATGATAATGATTACAGAGTTGTTGTAAAGATAAAATTAATCCATTAACTTAAAGCAATTTAGAGCTCACCATAGGGAAGGCATTTGATAAATATTTAGACAGGGTGACTAATTCCAGTGACAAGATGCTTCTTTTATAAATGTACTTGCTAAGTGACTTATTCAAATGAGCCAGGTTTGACAATTTGTTATAAAATAAATAATAATGTAGACAGCATAAAGGGCTGCTAAACCAGAAGATGATGCCATATGAGGTTGAAGTTGGAAGTGTGTGTTTAAAGAGTGGAATTGGGGCATGTAGACAGACTCTGAATCTTAATCTTAGCTCCAATACTCATTATATATGAGATTCTGAACCAATGATTGAACTTCTTTGACCTCAGATGTGAAGAAATGACTACCAAATGTGAAGAAAATGACACTTTTTTAGAGAGGTGTGATTAAATAAAATCAAGAGAACATGCGCCAGGTGACTCAAAAGAGGGACACTAGCAGCCTGACAAATTTACTTCTCTCTGCCTCTGTAGTCAATAATTCTATTTTTCTCACCAGTTACACTTAGATAACAAATCATGCCAACACTTAGTGGCTTAAGCCAACTGTTGCTCATACAATCACTATCCCACTGTAGGACCATGGGCTGAGCTCAGCTAGGTATTTCTTCTGGTGATCTCCTATGAGATTATATATGCTATCATGTAGGGGCTGACCCTTCCAAACTTATTCATTCACATGTCTAGGTCTTGCATGAAAGCAGCTGTCTTCAAGAAGACCAAGAACAGACAAACATGGCCTCAAGGCCTAGACTCAGAAACCACAGCTTGCCTCTTCTACCCTATTGTGTTTGTCAAAGGAAGTGTCAAGTTTTGCTTTCAGAGTCAGACCATGAAGAAACCAAATACAAGTCACATATCAAAGATACTTGTACACGGGGAGGTGTGCTTCACTGGGGCCACAGCCATCCAAGGGCCTGCACTGTCTGCTGGGGAACAGTCCACAGCATCCTCTTCTTTTTTTCCATAAGCATTCATGAACACCCGTAGACTGTAGGAGTTAACAAAGCACCACAAAAATTTGTGACCACCATAGCGATTAATGGTACCTCACCTCTAGGTCACCCACAACAGCTCATTTTGCTGCCCAGAGAAGCTGACACTTATGTAGGATTTCCCACTCTATTCAAAAGCCCCATCCTTCCTCTCGTTTGAGACTAGGCAGTAATGAGAGTCAGATACTATGATTATTATAGTGATTAACCTCAAATCTGTTTTCCTTAACACAATAACAAAGGCATTATTTCAAATGTCAGCTCATTACAAGAAACATGAAGAAGCCTCAGAACATCTAACAAAAAGCCCAACAGCTCAGAAGAGGGCTAACTTACCTGGATGGGTTGCACTAGCCTAGATAGTGAAGTTAAAATTATAAATTCATTCCCACTCACCCCAGTTTTCACCTTTTTTCAGTAGTCACCCTCTAAAAGTGAGGCATGTTTTATTGTTAGATGTTCCACCCTGAACAACAGATTTCTAGTGATTTTTCTCTAGCCCACACCAACTTCCTTCTTCTAAGATACTGCCCAGCATTGAGTATCATCAACAATTGTGTCACATCCAAATCTAGACATTAAGCCTGGGTTCCTGAGCAGGGATCGGTCACTTCCTTACTTCCTCCCATCTATCTAACCACTGCAGAGACTCCAGTTCCAAACCCAGGCATGTATCTGGTATGTGTCTGTATGTGAATGTACATGTGTGTCTGAGTGTATGTGCAAATGTATATGCATATGTCTATATTTTTGGTGTGTAAACAAGTGTATGTATGTGTGTGATGAGTACATGTATTACATGTGTATACACACACACACACACACACACACACTCACACACACCTGTGTTGTGCCACCTGTGGAATGAAGTCTCAATTCTTCACTCTGTTCTGCACAATCTTGTCAGTCCCTTCCTTTCTGTCCTCACTCTGCCTCACTCTACCTCCTATACTGCCCTTCTTGCTCAAGACACACCACACTCACTATTCTATCAGAACCCCGGCATGTGTGGCTGTCTCTCCCCAAGACTCTCTCCTGAAACCCTCTGGTGATTCATTCACTTTGTTCATGTCTTAATCCAAATATTACCTCCTTAGAGAGGTATCCCTTGGCTCTCTTCCCTGCAGCCAGATGTCATTCACCATTCTCCTTCCCTGCGTTGTTTCACTCAACCAAATCCTGACAGCCTGTGTCTGTCTAGTTACTCACAGTCTGTCTCCCACTAGAAAATATTTCCAATCAAATCAAGGACTATTTTGTCTCTATTCTTTACTGTTCATTATCCAAAACACCATAGACACTAAACATTTTTGGAAAACGACTGGCATTACTAATAAATAGTAAATTGCTTGTTCAAAGTAAGAATGTTTCTAGTACTTCGACTCCTTTTATTTCATTCCAGTTAGATACACTCATATAACTTAAATATGAGAAGAAGCACTTTAGAAACCAGTTTGTGTGGACAAATATACTTCCTTTAACTTATTCTACCCACTACATCTTTTCCCATATTTAAATTTGTTTAAATAGATGGAAGGTTACAGCTATGCAGCATCACATTACATATTAACAGCATAGTCTACTTCATTTTAATCTCTTAGCATTGCCTGTTAGCTATCTGTATTTATACTGGACATATCAGAATTTGGGGGAAACCCTTTGATGCTTTCTACTACATAGATACTCAAACCTTGGGCTTGGCAGACGGCTTAGTGGGTTAGTGCTTGCTATGCAAGCATAAGTATCTAAGTTCCAGTCCCCACCACACAGACACATAAGAAGTCAGGCATGTCTCTGCTTGCCTGTAACTTCATCATTGTAAAGCAGAAATAAATAGATCCTAAGAGCTAGATGTCCATTCAGCCTAGCAAAAATAGCAAATTGCATGTACTTTACCTGTATAACACACACAAACAGAGAGAGAGAGAGAGAGAGAGAGAAACACTCATAAATAGCTTTATTTGTCATTCATTTATAGTAGGCAACAAAACTTAGTAATTTGTGAATTTCCAGAGCAAGATTTCAGAGTATTAATCTGCTTTGTATAACTCAAAGAAGGATTCCAGAAAAGTGTTTTTGATGGATTTTATTTTGGCTGCTACACTTTATCAAGTTCATTGTCCAGCCCTACTGATTCCCTATGATACAGGCTATGCCCAGTGGCCAAGGGTGAGTACACATTCCTCCTACTAACCAGTTATGGAAGTCACTTGTGTGTTCCTCAAACCTTTGTTCTTTTCTTCTGTGTACTTAGTTAAGATTCTGTTTTCCCAGCCCCTTTGGCAATTACTATAGCCTTATGACTTTCATCAGCCAATTACATATGACATGATGTGTTTCTCTTTTTGGTGGAAGATTTAAGAGCCAGAGTAAAATTTTGCTTCATGCCAAGGAGATTGAAAACCTACATGCTTAAAGAAACCCTCCTTCAGAAGAGAATTTGTATGACTCTGATGAGCAGAGTCCCTCTTAGTTACCATTGCTAGAAATGGAGAAAAAACAGAGAGGAAAGGAGAGGGGAAGGCAGGTGGAAAGGAGGAGAGGGAAGAAAGGGAAAAGGAGAGAAAGAGATTGAAGGAGATGAAGAGAGAGAGAGAGAGAGAGAGAGGCATGTCGAAAGTGAGAGAGAGGGGGAGAAGAGAGACAGGGAGACTAAGTTAAGACAGCAGTCACTAGGAGTTGGGAGACTTTTTTTTTTTTGAGACAGTCAACACAAGCCAAGTTGTAAACACATGTCTATATCTTTGTCTTCTAGCTCATAAGTTCCATCCAATGACAGAACCTAGACATACATGTCCACATTGGCTTTAGAACAAAGGAAAGGTGGTCACACCCAGGACATGAAACTTTCAGTGTCCCCAACATCTACTATTCATGCAGAATAGAGCCTCCATCCCATGACCTGACTTGGATACTCTACAGATTTATTCCTGAGCTCTGATTTCTCTGGTCTTTTGCTTTGAACATCTGGTGTCACCTTGTTGTGCCTTGATCTCCTCAGCTAAGGAATGAGGAACTTAACACTATGAGATAATGGACATAAAGAGCTCCTGTTGTGCCTGTGATACACTAGATAATGACATCTTTAAAAAGCAAACATGTTTAACTTTGGGCAGTTTCAAATGGTCCTATATGTAAGTGACAGCTAATAAGAATCATTTACCTTTCTTGATGGCTTCACACAGCTTTGTCAGGTCTATTCATAGTTGCCATCTGTCTTTCCTTGAATTCATACCATGCTGATGCTTTTCTTTCAGCCTGATGTTCTTACTATTCTAATTGTGGTGTGTATTATTCAGACATAAGCTCTACCTCTGAATCTGTAGGCCAGCTAACAATTGGGCAGACCTTGGTCAATGCTTCCCTTCCTTTCACTCTGCTCCACAGTACTAATGATTCCCCTACAAATGTGAGCTGAACAGAAGGGATAACTGTCTGAAGAATTTACTTTAAAGATACTGATTGTTTTTATGCTTCAGAGGGCATGGAGACACAGCTGAGAGATTATTGTATTGTTCTTTCAGAAGACTGAGTTTGGATCCCAGCACTGGCATCAGGAGGCTCACAACCACATATAATTCCAGCTCCAGGGAAAGCCTGTGCCATCTTCTGGCCTCCTCAGGCCCTGCACTTATGTGCATACACACATATATGTAATTAAAACTAAAAATTAATATAAATTTATTTTAAAGGCACATTAAAAGGAATTTTGCCCTATGTTGCCTGTATCTCAAGCAGAGACAGTATATCCCCATCATTGCATCTCCCATGCTCAGCCTCAAGGGGTTACAGTGGCCAAAGGATTCCAGCTGTCTACAGAAGACATGGGACTACTTTGCGCTTTCACATGTTTGTCCCTGACATTCTTTGTCCTTTGGAATAACTAAAACTGTCCTTCCTGAGAGAAGGGAGCTTGTCTGTCTGTTCACTGCTATGCTCTCAAAGTGGTGCCTGCATTCCATTGATACCAATTTACCTAACAATTAAGTGAATGAAATGACCTACTTTGGGGACAAGTGCTTCAGAAAGGGTAGCCTGATCCATGTTGCTGGGCAAGCCGCTCCTATGCTTTCCTGAGATACTATGGTAGGGACTCAAAATTCACAGATATGATGCTATGTCACTCTGCTGTTCACCAAAGTCACAGACCCTGTCCTTTAGAGAGGACTTGGAGTCATGCTGGAAGATATCCACCAACACACCTCTGTCCATTTTCTCAGTCTTTCTTGACTTATAAAAAGACCTCTAAACCCAGGCTAGGATCTCAGGACTCTCCAATCCTAATAGGATCATGAGTCTCATTCAGGGAGTTAATTCCCAAAGAAGGGCCTCTGCTTGTCCATCTCCGGGCAGAGCTCTGTGAATTCTTCCCTCTAAGCAAAATGGCAAACGGGCGATGGGAGTTGTCAAGCCTGTGATTTATTCTGTATCACAAGTGCATTTGCTTGGCCTGTTTTGCCAAACAGAAGAACCTCAGGTTCACTTAGTGAAACTCAATCTGAATATTTCCATCCTTTTATTTCCATACAGATTAGCTTCACATGGGTGCAGGTATAAACACTTCAGATGGGTTCACGGTTCTATGGGGGAAGCAGCAGCAGCACAGAAGGGAGATCATGGCTATATTAAGTTTCTTTGTGGTTCAGCAGGCAGCCTCTCAGACTTTTAAAGGAGCACACAAAATAAGAAAAGTTTATTGATTAGTTTACAAATAACTGTTGTATAAGAAAAGATACTGAATAGCAGGCTGTCTTGCCGATGGCTTACTGCTGCAGTCCTTTCATTCCAGGCCTCAGGAGATAGGCTCAAGAGGGAAATAAAAGGAACAGAGTGAATTTGTTGTCTCTATAAATAAGAGGTTGCACCAAACTAAAAAGTAAATAAGCAGGACCCTTTATTTGCGGCTGGTTTGGAAATACACCATTGCATTCCTACTTCGTCTTTCTGGAAAAAAAAAATGGTATATTCCCCTTAGGCTGACACGATAATCCTCTCTACATGGATGGCACTGTGCAAAAAGGCAACAGGTGCTGATGTGGATTCTCCAGGCACAAGTGACCCATGGAGTGGTTTTAGACAAGAGGCAAAAGCCTGAGTGCTTGCAACTAGTGGGCTTGGCTTGAAGAACTCTTGATGTGGAGAGAAGACCATTGTCTCTGGAGAAAGCAAACACAAGAGCAACAACATCAAGACTCTTGCTTCCTCCTAGGAAGACCATAGCCAGTTGCATCATCTTTGTGAGGGGAGCTTCCATGCTTGGGAAGGCTAGTTAGGAGGATTTGATTAATGGGGAATATCCAAGCCTAGGACTCATGTCCCAGAGAGTTACTCTGATGGTCAGCCATATGAGGGAAATGATGAGAGGAGGGCTCAGATGTAAGCCAGGCAGAGAAGGAGAGGCCTCCTCGGAACTGCCAAGGGGTTTGTTCTGATGTGCAGAGGCCAGTATATAAGATGACAACTCACAATGGGGAAGAATTTAAAGAAAAAAATTTAAATTAAGTGCATCAATGAAAGATCACAAAGCTAGCAATAATGATATTGAGCTTAGATAGCATTACTAGTGATGATATGTATGAACTATAGGACCATAATGGGACATTAATGTCAAAGATGCACTGACAAGTTGAAAGTCCTGCCTCTGCAGTAAACCACTGGTAATTAAAGAACTGTGGTGGAACCCAAGGAGACATCTGAACATAGCTCAATCAACAGAAGCTCAGAATTCTTGCCAGAGGGATAGCTGCATGTTTCCCAGTGGGATAGGGAAAAAATAGAAGTGTTCAGAGTCTCCTAAGTCACCTGCTGCTCTATAATGAAAGCAATCCTATCTAGCCCAAATCCAGACATTGGTTCCTTGGTATTGCAGGCAAACTTTCAGAGAGTGAAAGGTAAATGTTTTTACTGTAGGAAAAGGTCATGTGTCCACATATTCAATAATATGTTCCAGGCAATGTAGCAGAATGGAACTGCTATGTTGGAATATGCAGCATCATAGAAAGACCTGGATTCCCTCCACAGTCATTGACTTGCTAAATTTTTCCCTCTCTCTTTAATCTTTTCTTATACATGTGTAAATTAGTGATAAAACATTTCTGTTTCAGTGTTGCTCTGAAGACATAGGTTCATCCAACTTTATTGTATGAACACACATTAATGCCAGTTATGTACTAGAGAACATATCACCAAGACCAGGTTTCTGCTTTCTTGAGATGTACTCAAAGGCTTAATATTTTCTGTTTATCATGTGAGATAAATGGAAAGTTCAGGAATAATGACAGATGACACTTGGGAATAGCTACTGGGGAAAGGAAGGGCAAGCAGGGGCCTTGGGCTTAGAGAGCAAGGTAGGAAGTTTGGATTTTATTTTCAATGGTCATCAGAAGCATCAAAGATAAGGAAAAGAGTGCTGTGATGGGCTCTGGATACTAGTAAAGAAGACAAATGAGCAGATGGGACAGACTTGAATCAAGATGCCCACAAGGAGCACCGCACTACTGCAAATAGAAAGAAATGGTTAAGAGTTGGGTAGGAACTATGAAGATCAACCAGGATGCTTTTCTTAAAGAGCTAGAGAGTAACTACACTGGACAAATTTGATGTCAAAGACAGTTTACATAATCATATAAGCATTTAAAACCATTTTGTTAATAAGTAAATAAAATCCGTTCTTAATGCCAAAGCCATGAAACAAACACATAAACAAAAACAGGCAGCTAGATACATCTGACCCATAGATCATAGCTTTCCCGTAAGAGGAGGATGAGTCTTTGTATTTATAAAGTAGGCCTGGTGCTTCATCAAATGGCAGACAAGCACTCTGGTTATGAAGGGAAGAACTTCATGCCTAGTACTTCCTGGAAGTGTGTGCTCAGATTCCCAGCTATTGAGTAGGCTTGGGATATTAAACAGATCATTGGGATACCATTGCTTGGATCTGCCCCCATTTTCTTGTCTTTCAAGTCACCAGTTTATTCAGGTGGCTTTGTGGAGACTGCCTACAACTGGGACTCTCTCTTTTCATATTATTGGGCATGGTACCACAGCCCTGTTGACATTCAAGTAGACGTATAGAATTCCAGAACTTTCAGATAGAAATGTCAAGATTTTTTGTTCTTTGGACATGAGGTGCATATTATATATCAGTTCACTGACATGTATTGGAACTTGGAGGAAAATGATAAAAGGGTGTGGCCACCAGGTCTGTGAAGTCTGATTCATCTGGTATGAGGTCAAAGACTGGGGACTCCCCCAGCAAGCCCTGTTGCCTGGTGATGTCTGCAATAAGGAAATCAGAGTTCACCACACAGAAACATCTAATCCATAGGGATTATTATAGCACACAATCCACACCCATATGCTTTTCTTCTAAAGTACAACTGCACTAAAGTTTCAAGTTGGCTAATCTTTGCTGGTCTATGGTCATGCATGAATACAATCTAAGAATAATAAGGCACCAGCTACACAGCCATCTCCCTTCCAATTTCATTTATAGTTTATATTATACATAGCATGCTATTTATATTGAGCTACATGTTTTATCTCTATTACATGATATAAGCTTGCATGTTTATGTTTATATAGTATGTTTATTAATTTATTATACATACACACGCTTACACTATAAGGCAGTGTTTCTGGGGAAATTTCTTAAAGTTTACTTAAAAGAAAAGCTGCTCCCTGACTCCTAATTGTGCTGCTGGCTCGCCTTCAAGACTTCCAGAGTTTGATTTTCGTTTCAAACCAGAGTAACCTATTACTTTTTGTTAATGTAGCCTTGGTCCCAAGGCTTGCTTTCTGCTCTTTCATTTTACATAACATTTTACTTGTGGCATTTTCTATGGCCTTGGGGACTTTCACATCTTCTACCATACCTGCCTGGATGGTAGCTTTACTATTTCAAGATGAAAGCAAACTGCAAAGTTGAACTTAAAGATTGTTTTCTATGCATTATTTCCCTATGATAAGTAAGGATTTTGTGAGAACTAATTCCTCCATAATTATCTTTGGTTATCCATAGCATTCAGATCTAGGCTTTGGCATAAAACTAGAAGGCTGGCTGCTTCAAGTCTTTCGAAGGACAGCATTGATTCCTTCTTGGTGACCTAAGGTAGCTATCCATACCTCCAGAGCCTTGAGATCCCTGACACTATTCCTATGTAAAAGAAGAACTCTGTCAGCTTAATTGGTAGAAAAGCTTTAAGCTTTATTCCCATGTTCATTAGATAAATACATTCCCTTGATTTAATTGCTTTTTAGTCTAATTCCACAACTTTTTTCCTTAGCTCCCAAGGAGAAGTTAACTACCTTCTCTCCTATCTCCAGTGTTTGGTGGCTAATTAATCTCTATCTGTTTTGTTATCGAGTTACCCACAATCTCTCTCTTGCTCTGAAAAGCAATTTACCTGCCTGCTTCAGATTTTAACCACATCAAATGATGATGAAGGCCCTAATGACGAAAGTTATCTTCTTTGGGCATATAGACTCTGGGACATGCCTCCAGGCAAGTCTCTCTGACACCACCTCCCCAGTCTGAAGGGACAGTTTTGGACTTGTGTTGCAAATGAATGCTATTTATCTGCCCTTATGTAACACAGATGACTCACTGTGCAATGTGAGTCACTCAATCTCTGACCTGAGGCATCTCCATCAACTTGCAGAGTCTCCCACCTGCCCAGATCCCTGTCTGAATAGAGATAGCATGACTCAGCCTATGGGAAGAGGAGGTGCTCCTCTGTGTCTGGCTGGTGTCCTCTGCTTCAGGAAGCTTCAGCTTGACAGCTGAGAAAAAGGCCACATAATTCACGTCAGCAATGGAGCCCCATGCAGGAAGGAGCAGCCAGAGGCCATTTAGTCCCACTACCAGCTACCAAACATAGAGAGGAAATGGGCACAATATCTATGTAGGGCTGGAAAGAACTGTTTGTTTTCTTCTTTCCTGACCTCACAGGCAGACCAAGAATCTTGGGTAAATTCAACTGCCAATATACCATTTATTTTTTCCCAAGTACTGTGTGTAACCATTTACTCCTGCTAATACCACAAGAATACAAAGAATAACCCACTGCTGGGACACACACACACACACACACACACACACACACACACACACACACACACATCCCCCACACACAAACACAGGGATTGAAATCCGGTTTCTAGATCTTTCTCTCTTAACTGCTAAACCAGTCTTCTCCAAATATAAAGTGCATACGAGTCCCCCTAGGACCTTGTTATCACACAGGCTGTGATCCAGCAGGCTTGGAATGGGACTTGAAGTTCTTCACTTATAGTGAGTTTCCAAGTGAGGAAACACTGCTGTCACATTGACTGACACAACTCTTGTATTATATTGGTCTTACTTGGAAAGTACTGTAGTGATTGGTCCCTTCATTTGTTGTTTATTAAATACTTAACTCACATATTCAGCCAGCAACTGCCATGAGCCAAATATACAAAACATAATGATAGCCATACCTTATCACAGTTATAGAGAAAATCAGTTCACCAAGGAAAAAAAACCCACCTTACCCCTCCACAGATACAATAAGGCCTAAAGCAGAAGGCTATTGCTATGAAGTAGGTGTGCACAAACCAGTTGACTTCATTAGTGAATGACGCAAAGCATCCTGGAACATAGACAAGGACCTTGTCCCAGGAAAGAGAAGTTGGGTGGTATGCTGAAAAGTGCTGGTCTGTCAGCAAGAGGAACTCAGATTTCTACCCCCAGCATCAATTGGGTAGAAGAGGACAAGAGAGAAATGACAGGCTATTGCCAGTCCTATATCTTCAGGCTTTTGCTTAGCTCATTCTTTCCACTACCATCATTGCACTTCCATTAGTTTGTCTTTTTCTAGTTGTAATAAGATACCTGACAGAGGCTACTTCAAGAGGGCATAATTTCTCTTGGCTCACAGTTTCAAAGGATGCAGTTCATTGTGGTGGGACAGGTATGGTGCAGCAGCTTGGCTCATTCCAGCTTTAGTTCCATTTCTCAAGTGGCAGTAGATACCAGAAAACAGAAAACTCAGGCTCTACCAAGAGGCAGATTTGATATTCAAGGTTTCCAGTCTTCCACTTCTGGGATACATGTCCCAGAGGAGCCCACAACAGTGCTTAGGACCAAGGAGGAGATTTTACATCCAAACGATAAGACTGCTAGAATCCCAAGGACTGCTCACAAACCAAATCATTCATGTTCTAGCCCAAGTGTCCTCTTCCATAGTTTCCATCCACGACTGAGAGACAACTCTGGTCTGTACTGACACATTTAGCTCTCACTCTCTGCCAGGCCTAAGGTATTTACATAAGGAAAAGTCATGTAACACCTCCCCATCGATAACTCTAACATCAGTAAAACTGCAATCTCTATTTGTTAAGTGAGGCAACCAGGGCACCAAGGAATTGTGAAACTTCTAATCATCCAGCCCAATGCACATAGCTGCTTTAGAAGCCAAGCAGGTTCTTTTGCACAAAGCAGTAAGGACTTGTAACTGCCACACCTGTCACCATCACCCTAACTCACCCTCTGGAACACAGAAGGAGAATTCACACGGAGTCTGTGCCCCTGAGAGCAGGGCCTTTGGGAGCAGGGAAATAAGAATGGATAATTAGGCAGGGACACTAGTTGGCTCAATGAAGGAACAGTTTCTTAGATTCGCAAATTCATGGTGGTTTTTCTAGAGGTCTTCCAAGAAAGCGTCCGATGGGTTCATACAGTGGGCCTAAGAAATACTATTGGGTTTGTCTCCAAAATCACTCTGAAATTATATGAGTTGTTGCTGAATTTCATATGGACCATCTGTTAACTAATAATGAAGGGTTCCAGCTATATTCCAAGCCAAGTCCAGGGTCCATGCTCTTCACCTGCAAACCTCCTGAGGGGAACAGTAAGTGCACGCAACTATACTCATAGGTCATATGTTCAACCTGCCATGCACTAGAATTTTGATCCCTTCAGGTCTGCAAGGACCTACTTATATTGTTATGCTGACCTAAGTATCACATCTCATTTCTTTAGTGCAACGTTTCTCAAAGGGATGATTCCTAGACTGGAGGCATCAGCAACTTTTAAATTTGGATAGTAGGTACAGTACAAATTCTTTTTTCATTTTCTGTGTATGTGTGTGATGTGCATGCATGTGTGTTCACATGTATGTAAACACATATGTACATAGGTACACAAGCATATGGGGCCAGAATCTGATGCAGCTGTATTCCTCCACCCATCTCCATTATAGAGTCTCTCATTGACCCCTGGTACATAAGAGACTAGTCAGCTTGCTCTGAGGATCCTTGGTCTCTACTTTCTGAGTTCTGGAATTACAGCCAGGCTGTCATACCTACACAGACCCAAACTTTGGTTTTCATGTTTGCAAAAGGCAAGCGTTTTACCCCTTGAGTCATCCCCCAGTACTAACTACAGTGCAAATTCTTGAGCCCTTGAATCAGTAACTCTAGGGTAAGGCTTAGTTATATGGGTTTCAAAACGGCCTCTGGGGGACTCTGGGGTGCACTGGGGCTTGAAAACTACCCTTCCATTAGTGACGAGGAGCTGGTGTGAGACGCCTGGGGCTCAAGCCCCAGGTTAGTCACTAGATAACTACTACCTCCTTCCCAGCTACTCAGGCTTTCGAACCTTGGGTTTCCCACCTACAGGGGAGAAAGGTGTAAATAATAATCAGTGAATTGGCATGAGGATTAGCAGAAGGACATTGGGCAGGCCCCTAACATGCATTTGGCGAGCTTGAAACATTATTTATACCTTTATGGAATATGAACATGTGCATTGCAGATTTTTTTGTGCCATCCCTAACCTCTGCCTGATAGATGATAACAGCATCTCATTTTGCATCTCCTAACTAAAATTTGCATATCCTAAACCAAAAATTATCTTCAGATATTGATAAACATACCTCAGACAGCAAAGTCCATCCCTTTTGAAAACCACTACTCTAAAGAAATGGAAAAGAGGGACCTTGGAGGGGATGATGGAAAGCTTAGGGGCTTCTAGGAAAATTTGAGTTGTATAAAATCAAGATCAAGGGTTAGAAGTCATCTGGGAAGTCACTGGAAGGAGGCAGGCTGAGGTGCTAGAGCAGAGGAACTTCCAGAAAATTCCTGAGGCTGAACACATTGGGAAAGAAATACCCTGAAGTGTCTCATGTTGTGCCTGGAAGTGATGTGGATATAGCAAGAAGTTCAAAGGACAAGTTTCTGTACAAAGGATTTTAGGAATTGAAAGAATAAAGGGGACAGGAACCAGTTTTAAGGTCTTGTATTGTCTCCATCTAAGACACTTCATCACTAGGCCACCAACTCTGGGGATCAAAATTCAGCTACATGTCAATCCTAAAAGTAAGGAAGTATGTTGGCCAAGAGAATGTCAAAGGTCACAGGTGGACTGAGAACAAGAAAATATGGAGTAGGGGTTATCTACACTAACAATGGTTTCTGAGGGTCTTCCAGGTCCAGGGCAATCTATTGGAAATGAGTATATGAAGTGATATCTTGAGAATACTGCTTCTCTAACTGACAAGGAGAATGTACTGACATTGATTAGTGATGTCTTCCATGGACAAATCAAAGGAAAGCAGAAGTGCTTGGGCACAGTGTCTACCAGTCTGGTTTTAAAGTTCTTTAGGCTGCATGTCATCACAATTTTGATTAAATGATGAATGAATGGACAGAAGAATAGCTCTTATATTTAATTGTCTCAAAGTATCAACTAGGAGATATGCTTAGCTATTGGTTGTGTATATAAATAAATTTTCAAGAGTCCATTTTCAGAGTTGGTTGAGGGTACATTCATCGATTCAGCAATCCATTTATTTTGTTTTCCATTTCTACTGTATTTAGAATGTGAGCCAAGTCCTGCACTAGGCTGATAAATATGTACTGTGGAATGCACAGCACTGTGTAAGATGAAAGATAAACAAGAGTTGGTGAGATGTTCAGTAGTTAAAGTGTTTGACACACAAGCATAAGGACCAGATCCCTAGAGTCATGAACTCTTTGAAGCAAGCTGGTTAGCCAGTGTAGCTGAATCTGAGAACTCTGCTCAATTGAGAAACCTTGCTTCCATGAGTGAGGTGAAAAGCCAAAGAAGAAGACTTCCAGAGTCATCTTAGGCTGGGGCACAGCAGAGGAATAGAGCAATCATGAAGGAAGGGATGAGTAGGAAAAGCCGCAGGCATTTTGCACTGGTACAAGAACAAGGTCATTCAGGGATGTTGGGCCTCCTAATTGAGACAGAATTGATAACACACAGTCTGCTCCATGACATCAAAGGCCAGGTATATCCTGTTAGTTCATTCATCTTCACATCTCACACTAGACATGCAATCTACATGTGATATGTAAAATGAAGGAAGTGACTGAGTGTGGAGGATAGGTGTACTCAGATGCACAGAAAACTCTCATTTGACCTTCTAATTGTCCTAAGATGCCACTAAGTATCAGAACTGGGATATAAACATGATTCCTCTCTCTCTCCCTCTGTCTCTCTCTGTCACTCTCTGTCTCTCTTTCTCTCTTTCTTCTCTCTCTCTCACAGACACGTGTGTGTGTCTGTGAGAGAGAGAGAGAGAGAGAGAGGGAGGGAGGGAAGGAAAGAGAAAGAGAGAGAGAGAGAGAGAGAGAGAGAGAGAGTTTAGCCTGGGAGACAAATTATGGGACTCTTTCATTCAACTTTCTGAATTCCAAGGATTGAATTCAGGTCATCAGGCTTGGTGGCAGTCACCTATTCTGCCACAGAACCATCACTCTGGCCCTGATTCTTCTCTTTTTGAACTTGGGAAATGATGGAACTTAAAATCCAGAGATCAAAACAGAAACTGTGCATCTGCTGCTGTGACTGGACTTGTGGCAAACATCTGGCCAGCATCACACACATGACATGTTCTGTAGCTCTGTATGGTCAAGGTCATTCCCACCATGCTTATCACATCCCATTAGCTCAGGTTCAGGGGAAAGGGAAAAGCATTTCTTGTCCTAATCATATTTCCTAGAGTTTTCTCTGGATTTTTAGTGACCTCACTTAGGCCAGTTCTCTTCCCAGAGTACAGGAGGTGAACAGTCTCAAGCTCTCCATCTTTTGGGAATTAGTTCTACCTTGCCCTCCTCACCTGAATCTGTTATGACACAAACTTAAGCAATTCACTTGACAAGGTCTGCAGTATTCAGAAAGGTCTCTGAATTACACACAAATCCTCCCAATTTCAGACACTCTTTGAGACCAAACCTGGGTGCCTTTGACACATCTCACACGATGTTGGAAGCTCCTGCCTTCTAACAAGGGAGAAGGGGTGATGTAGCAGCTTTGCTGTGGCTGGAGCCCTCATCAGAGAGCAGCCCAAGATGAAGGAGCAAGTGCAGAGTGAGGAAAAGGCAGCAAGGCTCACACCCTCACTCCAGCACCACCAGCTCCACTAGGTGACTCATACCTTGCCACCCAAACACCCCAGCATCTATGACAACTCAGTATAGAAACGGATGTGGTTTACCTGGATGCAGAAGCGTGGAAGACAGGTGACCCAAAACAGCATACCTGAGTCTAGACACGTCTACTTGAACGCCACCTTTTTTCACAGTAAGAAGCCTCTCAGCTTTAGTTCTTTAGTTTTTTTTTTTTTTTTTTTTTTTTTTTTAGTCATTACCACTTTGAGAAAAAAAGTAATCGAATCATGAAAGAATGACAGCTTGGCCCAAAGGGAGGATTTTGGAGCAGTTCTTCTTAGAATTTAATGGATGCAGTGGAACTATGGAGTGGGTCCATAGGAAACTTTCTCAGCCTTTCTCAGCCTAGGCCCTTGAGTTTCCCAAGTCATTCTGTAACAAGCCACCTGAAGTGAAGTTGTTCTAAAGCTCTACTTGTGTCTGAATGTCTTCAAAAGTGGACTCCAAGGAGGTAGAAATTTTCCCTCAGGAATCACAGGCTGGGAGAAAGAAAATGCTCCAGCAAGAGAGGGCGCTTCTCCCCCAGAAAGAGTTTTCTCATAGTTCTAACAATCTATCAGACCATGCTACAGGATTAAGACTGAAACTCAGGGGAAAAAAAAAAAAAAAAAAAAAAAAGACTGAAGCTCAGGCAATGATGGCCACTGTGAGTAGGACCACACCTTGACCATGACTACTTAGATGTACATATCTTTGGCTTCTTTGGCTCTATTTAAATTTTGACCTCACTTCAGGACCCAGAGACAGACTTGGGGGGTATGGTTAATTGTATCTCCTTCTCCCTCTTCCCAATATGACCCTTTCTCAAAACAAGCTTGAAAGAATACAGAGGACACATACATGAAAGTTGCACACACATAGACAGACAGACAGACACACACACACACACACACACACATTAAAGTGTAAATCCTAGGCATTTGGAAAGGCTACTATTTCAAAATAGACTGTGTAGCTCTTTCTATCAGATTCCACCATATACCAGGTCTGTCTGTTTTTGAGTCTTTGAAAAAATCAGAAACAGTGCAAGCATCTGTCTGAGACAACTGTCTGTGTGTATGAAAATGACAAATAACAAATTCAATTTGTTTATTTTAATTTGCTTTATTATTATTATTATTATTATTTGTGTCTGTCTGTAGGTCTGTATGCCACATGTATACAGGAGCCCTCAGAGACCAAAAGAGGGTGTAAAATCCACTAAAGCTGGAGTTATTTTGGTTATGATCCATCTTCTGTGAGTACTGGGAACCAAACTCCAGTCCTCTGCAAAAGCAGCAAGTGTGTTTTACTTCTGAGTCTTCTCTCCAGCACTCCAAATTTAATTAATAATAATAAGATGAAATAATAAAAAATGTTTCCACCAATGACAACTCATGCTGGAGAGGATGTGGAGAAAGGGGAACACTCCTCCACTGCTGGTGGGAGTGCAAACTCATACAGCTATTTTGGAGATCAGTATGGCGGTTCCTCAGGAAAATGGGAATTAGTTTACCACAGGACCCGGCAATCCCCCTCTTAGGCAAATGATCCACATCCATTCATCAAAGACATCTGTTCAACTATGTTCATAGGAACATTATTTATAATAGCAAGAACCGGGAAGCAACCTAGATGCCCCTCAATTGAACAATGGATAAAGAAGATGTGGCACATCTACACAATGGAATACTACTCAGCAGAAAAAAATAATGGAATCTTGAAATTCGCAGGCAAGTGGATGGCACTTGAAAAAACCATCCTGAATGAGGTAACCCTGTCACAAAAAGAGGAACATGGTATGTACTCACTCATATATAGAT
Organism: Phodopus roborovskii; assembly: GCF_943737965.1. Classification (NCBI taxonomy): domain Eukaryota; kingdom Metazoa; phylum Chordata; class Mammalia; order Rodentia; family Cricetidae; genus Phodopus; species Phodopus roborovskii. The sequence continues at coordinate 12,803,834 of NW_026126558.1, read as the reverse complement.
TTTAGACCTAGAGCAAAGGATCACCAGCCTATAATTCACACCACCAGAGGAACTAGGATACAAGATGTATTCTAAGAGATTCACATAAAGTCCCTCACAGAAAGGGGAAGGGACAAGTCCCCCAGAGCTCAGGGGAAGTGGGGAGGGGGGTCAGTGAATGGAGAGAGAAGTAGGAGAAAAAGAGGGGGAGGAGAGGAAAACACGTGGGACTAGGAAGATTGAGTCAGGGTAGCAATAGAAGATAGGAGAGAGGGAGAGGGAGAGAGAGAGAGAGAGAGAGAGAGAGAGAGAGAGAGAACATAAAAGAGTGAGCCAATATTGGTTGAAGAGAAAATAGAACCCAAAGAAAGGTCTAGAGACCTACAAGACTGCCCGCCAACTAACAATTTGAGCTTCTGTGGAAAGGCTACCATAAATGCCCTTCCCAGATAATGAGATCAACAACTAACTTATCCATGGAGCCCTCATCTAATACCTGTTGGAAACTGAAGCAAACACCTATACCTAAACACTGAGTCGAACTAGAACCTAGATAAAGACAGAAAGTACAAGACCAGGTTGCAGAAACACATAGAGACAGCTGATCTGAACAAGGAGGAGCTAATGGCCCCCCCCCAGAGCTGGGAAGCCAGCATGGGACTGACTCAGCCCCCCCCCCGAATATGGTTCTCAGCCAGAAGGACTGAGCAGTCTAAAGGACCTCAGACAGTGGAACCAGGATGTATCCCTGGTGCACAAAAGGACCTTGTGAACACATCCCCCATGGAGGGATACTGCCTTAAACCTAGAGACAGGAGAGAAGTCCTAGTCCCTACTTCAAATGACCTGTCAGATCTACATGACCCCACCTGGATGGCTTTGCCCTACATGTGGAATTGGGGTGGGGGGATGGGAGGGGAGGGTGGTCAGGGTGCATGTGAGGGGGAAGAGAGGGTAAAAGGAAGGGAGGGAGGAAGAGACAGAGGGAGGGAGGGAGGGAGAGAGGGAGGGAAAGGGAACTGGGATCAACATGTAAAATAATAAATTAAATAAAAATAAAAAATAAATAAATAAAAACTTTTCCTTTAAAAGGGACTAGTTGATCTGTCTGGTTGGCTGTAAGAAGCCTCTCAGGTCTGGAAGCTGTAAGGAAAAGCTTAATAAGCCTTGCATGTCTTCTAAGCCTTAGACAGACATATAAACAAACACCAGTTTGTCAGGAACAAGGGGAAAGAGAAGAAAATCTTGGCATTTACTTACCTTCCCAGATACTACCCCACTTTCTGCATCAACACAGATGCATTTTATTTCTTGCTGAATAAATTCTAAAGCATATGCCCTGGGCAATAAAGATATGGTTAATCATTTTAGCAATAATCCTAGAAAAATTAGTCATTATTGGAGGTGACCAAGCATTTGGTAGCAACAGCCTGCAGCAAGATTATTAACTGCAAAGGCAAAGATGACTGTTTTTAGAAAATTGCTGTGGACTGGTCAATTCAGAATGCAGAGGCGTGGTGCCTGTCTTGAGTCTCTGAGACAGCCTTTTATGGTCAAAAGAAATGTTACTGCATAGGATAGAGAAGCCATTTAGGTCCCTTTTCTCAGTGTTTGGGGCAAGAAGAGCAGGATCACCTACAGGCATTTGTGGGTGGGGTAGGGTGGGGGTGTGAGAGACAAGTCCTGCCTACTGGGCTAAGGCTCAACTGTGCCTAAAACTAAATATTCTACTAAGAAAATTATTAGATATGTGATTTAGCTCTATTCTTGTTTGTTTGCTTCTGAGAGATAGAAGATTTAATGACTCTAGTTTAAATGATAATGTAATAAATGGGCCATTCAGTGGAAGGTTTTCAGAATGTAGAACTAGCCTTTGGCCTGGATTTACCCAAGAACAGTTGGCAAAAGCCAATGTTTGGTTATTTACCTAACCAATCCCATGGCAGGCCACACCAGATTCTCAAGAGATACAGCACAGAGAGTGAAATATCCCCCAGTCTCATATGCCTGGATTTGTAGCTCATGATGATGTTTTTGAAACTTCTAGCATTTGAGAAAACAGGTCCCTGAGGTCATGTCAATGGCTATCTTGTCCCTGGCCTCTTACTTGCCCAATTTCCAGTCCACAGTGCATTAATGAGCCTTCTGTGCCACACACTTCCTCCATCATGTTAGTCTTCCCCAGCTCATGAAGCCAAATAATGTGGACTAAACCTTCTGTAACCATGAGCCCCAGTAAATCTTTCCTTCTTGGAACTGTTTGGCAGATGTGTCATTCATAGCTACCCAAATATGGTTAAGACATCCCACCATCTGGAACGCGAGTCCTTTTCCTACCACCAAACCAGTCATAGTGATTTTAGAATGTGGGGAACTAACCAACCAGGACAAAACCACAAGAGGGATGCATCCTGGGACAGAAGTATAAGAAACAAGAGTAGTGGAGAAGGAGGGGCCTCTTTAAGACTTAGAAAGTGGGAAGCAAAAAAAGAGACTAGAAGGAAGTCAGAGTCCCTCTGACAGACATGCCCCCCACATTATGAATTAATCTTGTGATTAGGATGGTGCTATACATGTCAAAGGGGTAAAACTGGGGACTAAAAGGCTCATCGTGGGCCTAAGGGATGCTAACTATAATCAGGGAAACCCTTATAAGTACACGTTAGTAAAGGGTTTACAAGTGAAAGTAGACTCACACCACGCTAATGAATATTTGCAATCATTAAACAGTAATCCCTGAGTTTAGGCTTAATCATGTTGACAGGGTAGACTGGCTGGGAAAAGGTCTTCAGCAAAGATGGAAATAAATACTGCTTGTAACTTTATCAGTAAACTGATAGGGGGACAATCCTTGGCCAAGAGATGGGTCCACCACTGTTGAAACTGGGCAGCCTGAGTTGCTCTCTCCCAGGTTCTTTTCAATTCTTTAAACTTGCTTGTGACTCAAGTGGGACGATGCCCACCATCTGATTTTCTTTTTAGAATGTTTGGTCACCAGCAAGACTAAAACAGTACAGAGGTTGAAGTAGGAGATGCATAAGTTTGATGTCTATTTGATTAAATTGGAAGAAAGACCCCAGAGCCAAAAGAAAAAAAAAACTCAGGGTTCTATGGTGGCCAATGTACTAACTAGATCTGAGCCCTAGGGACTCTGGGAACCTCCACAGAACAAGACCCCAACACTGTCCCATGCTAAGGACAATAGAAACTACCCCTTCCACCCCAGTTAAATATGGATCCTATAAATGAGCAGAATAGGCTCCATGGTCTATACAAAATTCTTGGGCAGAGAAATTGGGTAGCCATAACTGATCTTCATCCCAGGGAGGGTAGAGATAGGTTCCCGGTCATGTGTCATTCTCCCGCCTCTTGCTGGGCTTCTGAAACTGGTAATTTACTTTCAGACTTCCTTATTCTTCTTCTTCAGATATGAACACCAACACCCTCATAGGATTGTTCTGGGGAATCCATACTGTGTTAACTATTGTCCCCTTTTCCCACACTTTAGTAAACTAAGAGTAGAAACTGCACTTCCAGAAGTAGGTCAGAACACAGTGTCCAACATGGAATGGAATACCAGTCAAGAGCAAGGCCACCTCTAGTGGAATGGATGAGATTTTAGTAAACATAGCCTGTGCAAGGTACATCACTTACTTCATTGGATTTGAGTTCAGGTCTGTCTAGTGATGATAAGATGGAAATAATTAAGCAAAATGGTGATGGTTAATCTTAGTTGTCAACTTAATGAGATCGAGACTCGCCTGGAAAAGAGGCTTTTAAGCATGCCTGTGGGAGATACTCTCGATTACATTAACTGGGTTGGGAAGACTTGTTCACTGTGGGTGGGACCATTCCCTGGATGATATAAAAAGGAGAATGTGAGCTGAGCACAGGCACTCATTGCTCTCTGCTTCTTAGGGCAGATAGGCTACAACCAGCTTCAATATCCTGCTGCACTTTCTCCACCACAATGAACTGTGAGCCAACACAAATCTCCCTGGAAATTTTTATCCTATGAAATGTCCTGAAATATTCATATTTTGAATGCACAGTCCCAGCTGGTGGCACCATTTTGAATACTGCTGAACTTTTAGTGGGTAGAGCCTAGATAGCACAAGTAAGTCACTAGGGGCTTGGGGGCTAATATGGCACTTTGAAAGCTTTACAGCTGCCCTGGTTCTGGTCCTCACTTCTCTGCTACCTGGCATTCCAACGGCTTTGTTATCCCTGCTGTGGTGAATATCCAGAAATTGAACTTTCTTTCCTTAACATTCTCTGCCACATATTTTGTTAGAGCTATAAGATAAGTAACTGAGATGTCTGAATTTATTTAGTTCTTACAACAGCTTTATGAGATCAGTGCTCTATCATCAAAGGTTGTTTATAGCAGATGGGGAAACCTCAGAAGTGAGAAGTTGTGGCCCTTGTTCTAAGCTACCTAGCTCTTATGTGATAAGTCAGGATTCAAAACAGGTAAAGCATGAGCTGGAGCTTTGACTGTTAGTCATGCCTGGACTCCAGCTTTGCTGGGGCTTTCCTTCCTTGTGAATTTGAGATCTCTGCAGCTCAGTTTCCTTATCTGTCCCATTGTAAAATGGAGATAATAGAACTGTTCTATGCAGGGGCTACCTCAAGGACACAAGCCCTGGGCACTGAGCTCAGCACCTCAAAGATGCTACCCAGCCCTATTGTCCCTCTTTTTCCACTGGCCATGTCTCCTGATAACTGAAATCCACTGTTGAGGAAGCACTGTTTCTGGTGTCCCCTGAGGATAGCAAGTGGTGGGAAATTGACATCCTGCACAGTGCCTTCACCCTGCACCCCAGACTCCTCAAAGACAGGGCTGATTTCACTCTGAATTCAGTTCATTTAAGGTCTTCATCTCAGGGAGAAATGTGGTGGTGAACTCAGCCACATTTGTTCCCCAGCCCAAGAATAAACAGAGAGCCAAGCTCCCAGTGCCTCCCAAAGCAAAGCACACTGCCTGTATTGGGAACAGATGAATTCTCTCCGTTTGCATTAATCGTGTGACTGTTTGGTCCAATTATTCTCACCACTTCAGCAATCATGGTATGCTTGTTCAAGAAGAAAGAAATAACAACAGCTTATCTCTTTGAGAGCAAAGAACAAACAGTGAGAAATCAGAGTCCTCTCCTAAATGCTGTGCTCTGCCATCATTGTGCTAAGGAGATGATTCATGTTCTCATAGCAACTCAAAAGAGAGAGAGAGAGAGAGAGAGAGAGAGAGAGAGAGAGAGAGAGCAGCCTTCTGAAAAGGATTCAGTTGCAATAGATAAAAATCTTTTCAAAATCAGCCCAAATGGAGATAAAACTATTTTTATCAGCCAACCCGACTCTGGCTGCCCCCACCCCTGTCTTATCTTCTCCTTCTGAGTGATTTACATAGGTTTAAATAATTCTCTCAAAGAACACATTTCATTAGACTAGGGTAACAGACAAAGCTCTTAATGCTGTTTCATCGCCTCAGAGAAGAACTCTGAGGATTGCTGGTGTTTTCAGGGATACACTGAACCTAGTACTGAAAGAGGCATGCAAAGGAACAGGGAGGCAGCTTTGGGCCTGTGAGAATGGAAAGTCCCCTTTCCTAGCCATGACAAGCAACCAAAGGTGTCTATGCTGTGGGGTGGCTCTCTGTCTTCTCTTCACCTGACCTTTCTCACAATTGGAAGCAGCAGCCAATGAGAAGTTAAGGGAAATTATTATGTTTTTCATATCCTTGCTCTTAACCCCATTTGCAGTCCATTTCCTGTCATGTTTCTGGAACTCCTGGTTTTTGACTTCCTGCATAACCTTTGCTTCAACCCTTGGATAAGCTAACAGATGTCTTGGTACCAAGCTGGGGGTCATCTCCAACTATGTCTGTTATTGTCCCCTGAGAGCAGCATAAGTCTTGATCCAGGCTGGTTGCTGTGACTGCAGCTTAAAGTTGGCTGGCAGAGGTTGGCTGTGGTGCTACAAACAGGAAACGGAACCCAGGCCTTCAGTTCAAATAAGCCAACAGTGTCTGACAGGGCCACAGATGGAGAGAGTAGTAACATCCCCACATCCAGCTAATCTATCCACCCACGGGTTATGGAATAAACAGCTGATGCTTTGTTATCTACCAATAACAGAGAAATACATTTGATCTCCTCAGGAATTAGAACCCCAGGAAGAGGAAGAAGATATTAGAAGATAGATGGAAATCTGTGTGAACCAAATCTAGAAAAATCTGTGTAAAGAGAATTAGTTCATCATTAGCCAAAGAAACCATTTAAAAGAGAGCTTTCCTATAGTCATTGCATTAGTGTTTTTTTTTTTTTTTTTTTTTTTTTTTTTTTTTGTGTGACACTATGACTAAATCACCTAACAGTAGCAACTTAAGTAGCAATGTAAAGTTGTGACTAACAGTTTGAGAAGGTGCAGGCCATCATGCCAGAGAAGTATTCATGTAGGCAGAAGTGTGTGGAATTAGGAAGCAGAGTTAGGCCACACCAGAGGTAGGCTGTGACCCTCAAAGGCTTACCCTGAACAGCATTTGTCCCTGGTTTCTAAAAGTTCCACCAAATCCTAATACAGTGTCACCAGCTAAAGAATACTCTTGCAGCACACAAGATGGTAGAAAACACTTCAGACTCAAATCATAACAGCCACATAAAACATTCAGCTCGACAACGTCCTGAGCATTTACGGATGCACCCCAAAATATGTTTTCTCAGCTAGAAGCATGGTGGACCAGGTCGTTTCTTCCAGTTTGAGTTATGATTTAAAAGTAGGTGCAAGGATAAACCCAAAGTCACAATACAGTCACAAAAGCAGTAATAGACACAAATGCAGAGCGAAGATATAATTAATGTGCAGGCATTAATACTACTGGATGAAACATGGTATCAAAAGAAAACATACTATGGGTGGTAATGTCTAAGAAATGTTTGGTAGGATGAGTAGCAGTTTGCAAATATATAGTAAGAGTAGAAATAGAACTGTGAGATGTATAAACAAAATGGTGGGCTTGGCTGTTTGTCTAAGACAAACATTGCTAAAACATGCAACTAGGAAAAGAGATGTAAAACAAAGCTGGAGAGTTAGGGGTGGTTGCCATGTGTGTGCATACACAAATGTATATATAAATGTATGTATATGTACATATGCATATATGTATACACATGGGAAGGTATTGCCCATGTCATGAGCTTCTGTGGGTGTCAAAAGACAGCTGTTGGTCATCACCTGCCTTTCTAAAGACAGGATCTCTTATTCACTGCTGTATATGCCATGCTATTTGACCTACAAGCTTCTGGGGATTCTCTTGTCTCCACCTCCTTTCTCCCTGCAGGGGTGAGCTGGGATCACAGAGACTTGTGATCACTGATGTACCTGCCTCTTATGTAGGCTCGAGGGGTCCTAACTCTAGTCATATCAGGCTTGTACTGCAAGCACCATACCTAATGAGCCATCTAGCCCTATTCCTTTGCCTCCTGGATAGGCCACATCACTTCTTAGTGTTGCTAAAAGGATGGGGACACTTGCAAGGACTCCACAGAAAGAGGCTCATGGTTGCCACCTCAGAGAACAGAGACAGCATTTGCTTTCCAAGAACAGAGACATCACCCCTGACCCTTGAAAGGTCAACCCTGCATATAGTTCTGTGTTTGCACAGAACTCCACAGCCCTGTGATCCATCCTTCCTCAAACACCAGATCAGCGTGGCAGGAATTGTTGAGGGGAGGCCTTCCGTCCTCTTTCCTCCCCTCCTCCCCTTCTACACAGCTTTGGCCAAGAGCCTGCACCTGCGTTGGCCCCACTGAGGATGGAGGAAAGACTTCCGCTCGCAAACGATTCCCTAGCCACAAACTTCCTTGGCTGGCTGCCCCAAGGCTTCAGTGTCCAAGGGCTCTGTCCTGGGATAGCATGCAGTGTGGGCTTGCCCTCATGGGCTGAAAATGGTTCTCTGCCTTAAGCCACAGTTTGGTCCTGAGCTGGCTTTCCCCCAAGGACAGCATGCACACTGGCACTGGACACAGAAGAAGGGCTGGGAGGCCAAGTAGGTTGCTTCCTCCACCATTAGAACATGTTCAGAGCCCATTCCAGTGTGGAGCCACTGGAGGAACTTGCATTTTACCCGAATTCTGACACGGACTGCCTTTGCCTCAGTTTCCCTGTGATTAATGAGGTAACTGCAGTACTAAGTATATCAAGGGTCTTTAGAAGAAAGGATAAAACTGCTCATTCATTTCACAAGTATTTATGGAGTGCCTATAATGACCTTGAGATATTTCTCTTGGAGTTTACTCAGGTTAAGATTGTAAAAGTAGTAAGAGCTTTCCCAAGGGGGAACTAAGAAAGTAATAATGATTTTAAAAGCACTGCACATAAATTGATAAGCACAGAGACTGGCTCTTAGCCAGAGAACAGCTAACTATGGTTAGTTGAACATCTACTACCCCACGGAACTTTCCATTTCTCCTTTCCTCCACCTTTACAGGATCAGAAAGCAGTTCCCATTCTGATTCCTTGTTTATAAATGAGATTCAGAAGATATAAGCAGGCGTGGCTTCAGGTAACTAGACAGTAAGAAACTCAAATGTGCACCGCAAGCCTAAGGGATCCAGCCAGGCTTTTAAATGGCATGTGTGTGTCTATTGGGCTGTACATTATGAACAATTCTGAATGAAATAGGACAAGGATGTGTGTGTGTGTGTGTGTGTGTATTCTGGGAATACTAAGAGTTCAGACCTATTACAGGGAAGGGAGTGAAGACAGGTCCCTCCCACCCCTAACTCTGAACCTCCAGCATTGGCATTTTCATAGTGAGTTAAAAGGGAGATCACGCACAGCAGAGCATTGTGAGCCAGACTCAGGCAGTAGGGTGCACCAGGAGGCAAGTCTGGATCCCAGAGGAAACCAAGGCCAAGAGACTGGTTGGGGTTGCTAGGTTATGGAGTACTGGCAGAGTGGGGAGGCTCGTGATACACAGAGAATGTACCAGTGGGCTCCTTGGTTATGGCTAAAATCCCAAATCAGTGACTGTTGGGTCTTGGCATAGGCAGCCCTGACTATGTAAAGCTGTTATCGCCATGTTTGCGTTTATTAAAGCCTGTAATTATTATCCTGACTCACGGAGCGCGTGTGCGTTGTCTAAGCCCCTGCCTGTGCATCCCCCTAAGTCACATTTGAACGGACTGAAGGGGGGCCAAACTCCTCTGGCTAATATTGACGTTGGCAGTGGGCCAGCTGTCCAGGGTTAGAGGAGCTGAAAAGCCTGTTCTCCCTTTCACTCTGTTTTGTTAGGCTTTTTAAAACTTAACTGTTTTGGATCACCCCACAGTTAAAACTGCATCCAAACCCTGCCCCCTCCCTTACCTCTCCTTCCCAGATCTACTCAAGTGCCCCATTTTAGGTGATTTTTGTTTTCTAAAATTATTTTCCTAACTCCAGATTTGCTCCTGGATTAGTCTGGAATTAAAGCGGGGGGTGGGGTGGAGTGGGATGGGGAGAAAACTTATTTCTTCCCTTTCATTTTGCCTTCCTCCCCTGCTAAGTTTAAGATGTCCTCATTGAGTAAAACTCACACAAAGAAAAAGAATTCATTAAAATAAGACAGAGTGAGGAAATGATTTTTAGACAGGAATAATCCTGGCATATAGACTATATGAGCATGAGCTATTTTGTTATAACTTAGGCAATGCCTGCCCCTTTGTCCTTGTAGTGCATCTACATTGCTAATTCCACATCACTGACAACAGTCATCAGAGTGTGAAATCATGGGTAGCGTCTCCCTGGCAACAGGTATCCTGATGCTTATAAGATATTTTGGTGGCCCTGGTGGTGGTTTTCATCTCTCTTTTCCTAGGGTCCCTTGTTCCTGACAGTCCTCTTGGTTGTCCATCACAAACATCCCACCTCTTTCTAAAGTCGCCATCTACCTCATAATCCATGCAAGAATTTACGGGATCATCCTAGCATATTCTTCTCTTCCCTCTTGTTATTCTCTCCCTCTCCGTCTTCCTCCTTTCCTCTCTCTCTCTCTCTCTCTCTCTCTCTCTCTCTCTCTCTCTCTCTCTCTCTCTCGTGTGTGTGTGGGGGGGTCAGAAGACAACCTCAGGAGTCAGTCCTTGGCTTCTGTCTTTGCCTTGTCAGAGGCAGGGTCTCTTGTTCACCCCCACTGCTAGCTTCTTGGAACGCTCCTGTTTCTGCCTCCTATCCCAACACAGAAGACCTGGGATTACATACAGGTGCACACTATCACATCCAGCTTTATGTGGTTGCTGGGGTCAAACCTAGGTCCTTATGCTTGCCCAACAAGTGGCTTATCCACTGACCATCTCTTCAGCCCTTTCAATATCTCTTTTCCCTATTTTCCTGGTACCATCCTCAGTGCTCATCATTGCAACACAGTGTCCACACTCCCCTCTGTGCCACCTAATCCATTTCTACCGGATAACCATTTCTGACCACAGCAGCCTCTTTATGAACCTTGAGTGAGTCCTCCACTCCCTCAAATAGGATGTCCAAACTAAACTCAAGGCTATTTATTCACTTACTCATCGGTTTCTACTTTTTTATTCTTGTATTTATTTATTTGAGCCTTTATTTACTTTTAGAGTCTTTCTGTGTAGCCTAAAAGATGTTCATCAAAAGATGGAGAAAGAAAATGCAACACCTATATGCAATGGAATCATGTGCAGCTCTAAGAAATTAATTCATGATATTTGGAGAAAAAAATGGATGCAACTGTAAGAATAAAGAAAAAACACGTTTTCTCTTCTATACAGAAGTTAGATTTAAAAGTATGTATGTTTGCATATATACAAAAATAAAGGGAAAGAAGGAGGGGAGAAGGAGAGACAGAGAAACAGTAAATAATGAGTGGCCATTTCAAATAGCTCTCCTGACAGAGGGTGCCAGAGTCTGGGAGGAACACCAAGTCTGTGTCACTCGTAGGACTCACATTCACCACTGCTCAATGCAATTATCAACTCTCCAAACCCCTTCACTTTGGAAGGGCTCATCACAACATCACTCTCTCCTTGTGAAATATCTCAGTACTCTGTACACACTCCTCCTTGCAAGTTCACTCTGTGTTGATTCAGAAAGCCTGCAGGAGGGAAGGGATGTAGTTCTCCTATTACTTATTTTGAGACTTGCCATGGTCCAAAGCCCCCCACATCTAACCCATCAGGTGTGCAATAAGCATCAAGTAGAATGGGTACACAAGAAACACACAGGGGAAGAGAATCAGCATAGGGAAACCATTTGGGAGGACTATAGATGACTAGCCTCCTTTTGGTAAGCATTTCGACATTGAGGGCTATGAGTCACGAAGAAGGAAGAAGGACTAGAATGTGTTCTGATTTCTTCTTCACCATCCCCAACACAGCCTGATCCAACTCAGCTTCTCCTCTACTGTTTAGCCTCATTCTGTGCCTTCTTTAATGTCATTCCATGAACTATGACATAACACTGGGAAATTCCACCAACATAGCCCCTCCTAGTTGCCCAAGAGATACTTAGCAAATACAAATAATCATTTTCCTTCATTTGTTACAATTTTTGTGTGTTTGATTGAAGTTGAGTTTTTTTATTATTATGTGTTTTACCTATTTGTTTGTTATATGTTGTATGTTTGTTGAATCATAGTTTTTGGACAGGATATAATATAGCCTAAGTTGCCTCTGGCTTACATACAGCTAAAGATGATCTTAAACTTCTGGTCATCTTGCCTTCCCTTCCAGAATGCTAGGATGATGTGCATGTACCACAATGCTTAGTTTATGAGATTATTAACATTGAACCCAGGAATTTGTGTCTGCTAGATAAACACTCTAACAACCTAGCTACATCCATAGCTTTGTGTTTTTGTCTTTTTGAGATAGCATCTCATCAGACTGAATCTCCAACTTACCTCTACTTTCTGAATGCTGGGATTGAAGGCATTCACTGTCATGATCAGCTTCCTTACACATTTGATGTGAAAGTATTGAGCTGTCTCCAAAAGTTCTTTGGGATGATAACCCACAGGCAGTGCAGCTTCTCTCAAAATAATGTAGGCTTTGGGAAGGAACCCAGGACCCAGGATCTGAGAAACAAACTGGTCTTCTGCAAGTGCAGCAAGTACTCTTAGCTCCTGAGTCATTTCTCCAGCCCCCTAAAAGTGTGTATTTGTTTGTTTTAAGGGATTAAAGCAATTTTTGAGAGGTTGCTTAATGAGAGCAGGCCTGGTGCTATGATCTCCTTCTACATTTAAAAAATACATTTAATAACTAGGCAAGAAAATCATTGCCTCATTTTACCAATGAGGTAGTAAAAACAGAAAGGGTGAATAAACCCTGGGTGGCAATCATTTTGTACCAGCTACAAGCAAGCCTAGTTCTTTTGGGGAGGAGGAGAGAAGATACAGTGATTCCCATATCTTCCTGTGGTCAGCCATATTGACCCAAAGCACACCTACCAGAGAATATTCTCTAAGCAATTTTAGCTCTACACCTTAGCTGTGCCAGAGAACTTCAGAGGCCATTACCATACCCTGCCTGAGAGCCAATATTCTTCTCCTTTCTCTACAAGCACTCCAGTACTCAAGGTAGGGACTGGCTTACTAGCCTGGGTGACAAAGTAAAACAATCTAAAAGTGAACTTGAGCAATAAGGTCTTGTTGTTGGCCAAAGAAATGGGTCATTTTAAAAAGGGAAATATGGCCCATGTGGGACTGAGAGGGAAAAGAAAAGAAGAGATGTCAAAATTGGGGGAAGGCATATTGAAAGTCATGGGATGACCAGCCACATCATCTAAATTGCCGTTTTATGTACCCAATTAAAAAAAAAAAGTTGAATGTAAAAAAAAAAAAAAATTGTTAACAAGAGGCATGAAATCCAGAGAGAGGCCTTTCTTCCTTTCCTACAAGCTACTTGCCTCAACGCTGAAACCCAAAACCCTGCCATCAGCACCATCCTCACCCCACTTCACAATTAGGGATGTGCACTAAACCCAGCCTCTGAAGCTGGCTACCCCCAAAAGAACTTGGAGCCTAAATGAAAAACAGACCTGTGGTGGAGCAGTTGGCACCAACCAGGATCTCGATATACAGCAACCATATAGATTTAAGACGAAAATGAGGAACAGTCATTACAGTTAAATCCTCAGCGTGCCTGCCAGCTGTTTATTCAAAAGGAAAGAGAATGATGTTGGGGATTCTGGAAAGTGCAAAGACTCCCCCGTGCTGTGCTGTGCTGTGCTGTATTTAGAAATTTGAACTACTTGTTTCATGGCGGGTGAAGACTGTCAACACATCTTTGATCTCTAGCTCAAGCGGGTGTGTTTCCATATGTATGTTGGGATATCTCAGTGTCCATCTGAATCATCTATGTTGCTTTTCACGACCATCTGAAGATCTTCTGTCCCCAGCTCCAATCTTGGTTCTTGGGGCCTTAATTGGAGGTGGAACTTATGAATGCAGCTGTTTGCTGATGTTTGCATGGGTTGGAAATAATCATGTTGCCAGTTTGGGTCTACCACTCTCTGGTGCCACCTGTGTGCTTGGAGGGTCTCCCTACTGTAAACCCTTTTTGATTTTCGGGGACCTGGTCCCTTCTCCCTCAACTATATTTTCAAGTTGATCTCCTTCCTTCAGAGACTATCTCATGCCCACCCTGTTTCTTTCATGTCTCACTATGTGGAATGTCCAGTTGCTCTCCTCACATAAGGCAAAGATCAGCACTTTGATCTACTAGAAAACAGATAGTGAGAAGGTTAGACCTCTTCATCTGCCTTTAGGGTACTATGTGATGTGGGCCATCAACAACTAAATTCAAGAATGCATGACCAGAGCATGGAAAAAACTTTTTTAGGAAGCAGAAGTAGTACTTTGTGCAGTTAAACAACCCTGAATAATTTGGAGGCAGATCTTGAATGAATGGAGGAAAGTACTTAAGCCAAGCGATTCTACTGTTCATAAATGCAGCAGTTCTAGAATAGATACCATGTCATCCTTTCTTCCTCTTGCTATGATTACTGGAAAAATTAAAAAAAAAAAAAGCAGACAGACAGACAAACAAAAACAAGCCAACAATTTAGTGGAAGTTTTGTTTTTGGTTCACAATTTAAGGCTACAGTCCATGACACGGGGGAAGTTATGACAACGGAGAGTTGGGGTGTCTAGCCACATTGCATCTGCAGCCAGGAGGCAGAAGGAGAAAAATTCCAGTGTCCTCTTGTTTTCTCTTTTATATTCCGTCCAGGAACCCCAACCTATGGGCTGGTTTGTCCAACAGCTAAGATGGATCTTTCACCTCAGTTAAGCTAACCCAGATGACCCATGACAGAGACACAGAGGCTAAGATTACCTATGACATAATGCTCTCAACTTTCCTGATGCTGTGACTCTTCAGTACAGTACCTCATGTTGTTTCCATTGCTATGGAATTATCTCACAACTGTAATTTTGCTACTGTTATGAATTGTAATGTAAGTATTTTAAAGAGAAAGGTTGCCAAGAGGATCATGACCCACAGGTTGAGAACAGTAGACATATGTTCTCTTTCACAGATGTGTCAGGAGTTTGTCTCTTAGGTGAGTGCCGATCATGTCAAACTGACAACACTAACCATCACTGGAACATCTGGGGAGAGGTCTCATTCCTCTATTCCCAGAGACTATGATTCCAGTGACCTAGGGTTGTATTATGCTTTGAATCTGTCCTCTACAGGCTTATGTTTAAGGTACGTAATTCATAGTTGGTGCCACCATGTTGGGAAGTTCTGAAGAATTTGGAGTTGGGACTTCATTGGGAGAAGAATGTCACCAGATTTACATCGTTTGGGCTATATTATTTCTAGCATTTTCCCATAGTTCTCTGTTTCCTGGATGCTAGCCTGCCATGTTCTTCCTGCCATGATGGACTGAATGAACTTGGAGCCAGGAGCCAAGGGAAAGACTGTCCTTCTAAGTTGCTGTCTGTTGACTCATTTGTTTGTCTCCCCTCCTTCCTCTCCTCCCAGTCTCCTCCCCAACATCCCCTCTTCTCCCTCCTATTTATTCCTCCCCCTCTGCTTCTCCTCAGAAAAAAATCAGGCTTCCCATGGACACAAGCCAGCCAAGGAATATCAAGCTGCAGTGATATCAGACATCTTCCCCTTATTAAGGTTGGACAAGGCTACCCAGTAGGAGAAAGGGGTTCCAAGAGCAGGCAACAGAGTCAGAGACAGCCCCTATTCCCACCATCAGAAGTCCCACAAGAAGACCAAGTTATACATCTTTAAAGTATATTTAGAAGGCCCAGATCAGTCCCATTCAGGCTCCCTGGTTCTGACTCAGTCTGATGGCAACTCTTATGACTAAATCCCTATGTCAAAGCACCCACGGAAATGTTCATTGAGAGGCACTCAGGATGAGAATCTCTGGGTGAGACAGGAGAGAAGTAAATAGAGTCTCACTCCTCAAAGCTCAGACTAACAATTCAGTGAGTCCGTGGGGACTGGGTGGAGATGTAAATTCCCAGGCCCCATTCCAGGCCTTTGAGGAGGAAATCTGACTTGCAACAAGTCACCTGTGAGTGGCTTATATGTAAAAGATTCCTGGAGCATTTCTCTCAAAGGTAAATAAGCTAATATGCTCTGTATCTACCATTCTAAGGCTCAGACATAGACTAATTTCAGCTGGGTGTGTCATGGTAAACTAATAGGATGGCTATATAAACCTGAGCTGCTTCTATCTGGTTACACTACCTCTCATCCATGGAGGTTTTGGCTTTCCCAGTTGCATCGATGTATTCTTTCTTGGTGGGGTTTTAATGCCATCTCACTCATCCTTGCAAGCTTCTTTCACACCACAGTTCCCAAGACTGCCAAAACCAGAGGGAGTTTCTCACTTTGGGCAATAGGGGTTGGAGTGTTGGCCTGGCTACTGGCTGACTATGAAAGCTTAAGCAAGTCACTCTCCCTGGTCTTCATGCTTCCCATCCATGAAAAAGGAACAATAGTCCTTGGACAGCCTGTCCTACAGGGCTGCTCTGAGGATCAGATCTGATAATTTACATAAGTGAAGGGAGGTGTAATTATCATGTGGCGTTCCTGTGACTCAGAGCATCCTGAGCTCATAGAAGCTTAGCCAGGGGAGGATAGAAAGGTACAGGTGTGTGCAACCTCAGAATCATACCAGGAAACAATCCCTGGAACACGCAGTTCCAGGAGAAAGTTCTTAATTTTCACCAAACTTACAGGAATCCTACTCCTTGCACAGGATAACTCAAATACTACTGAAGAGATGGATGTTAAGTTAGGTTGTTCATGAAAATTACTAGCTTTTCCTAATTTTCCCCTAGAAAACTATCTAAAACATTTTCCAAAGTAGACTAAGACTCCATCAGTGGTATAAATAACCATGAGAAACATATGACCTGTGGCTTTCAACAGACAGAACATTTTAGCCACTATCCATTTGTTTAGACTACTGTTAAACAATAAAAATATATTGCTTACAAAATTTTTATGTAATTATAATTTTGTTGTAGCCACAGTAAAGAAAATTAAAAGGTGACATTTATTTTAATATATTTAAACCAATATCGCCAAAATGTAATTACCTCAAAATGTAATCATTATTAAATATATTAAGATAGTTTGCATTATTTATTGATACCAATACTTTAATCCTTGGTGTATATTTTTCTTTTTAAAGACTTTTTTTAGTTATACTTGTACATGTGTGTCTGAGGATAGGTATGTGCATGTGAGTATAGTGACTCCTAAGGCCAGAAGAGGGCGTCAGGTCCCCTAAAACTAGAGTTACAGGCAGTTTTGAAACACTAATATGGGTGTTGAGAACCAAGCTCAGATCCTTCAAATTTTTAACCACTGAGCCAGCTCTCTTGCATTTTGAATTCTCTTCACGTGGCCATGTTTCCAGTGTTCCCTATGGACACATGGCCAATACTGGCCATGCTGGACAGCCCAGGCTTAGGTAATGTTTTGGAAGGAAAGTCACAATAATGTCTACCATTTATTGCAGGCATACATCCTGTTTTATAAGCATTGCTAATTACCTTAAGAACACTTTGAGCTCAGAACTACCATCTTTCATTTGCAGATGAGAAAACAGCAATTCAAAGAAATGAGATCATTGGTCCCAAAATTGAAAAGCTTAAGTGGAACCCAAACCCAGGACCTGGCCATGCACATTCCACACTGTGCTCTATTGTGCGGGACTAGTGAATCATTAAGACAGGGGGACTCTCACCCCACTTTGTACCTGCATGGAGTCTAGCACCCTGTCTGAACCCAAACTCATCTCCTGTAGAGACCCTCTGGAAAATGCAAGTGCAGCCTCCGCCCATCGCAAATCAGGCATCTCTCCACCAAACCACTGCCTCCAAGCTGAACAAGCTCAGATGAGAAGTTTGGAAGAAGCAATTATGATTTTATTGCACCCGCTGTGCTGACGATTAATGCTGAGTGCGGGTGGAAAATGCACCCTCTCATTTGCTAACACGCACTATAATTATGTATGCCTCTCCAGGTACTATAATTTAGAACTTAAAAAAGCCCCATTCCGAACAAGTAGTGCTGCACTGTAAAACATTACAGATGTGTTATCATATAAACGAGATAGCCGTGACACGATCGCAAGATAATAAATCCCCAACTTAGATTCGGAGACAAGATATGTCAAAAGCAAATCCACACTGCCACTTAATCTTCCCCATAAACTGTTTATTTTTTCTGAGTCCTACAATAATACACGTCAGACAGCTTTGATGGTTTCCAGATTAATGTATTTCCCCCCTTCAGGTCATCACACGAGTACTCATTTCATAAAATTAACTCTGCTAGTTGCAAGGTGGAAACGGGCTGCAAAACATAACTGCACCAAATGGGGAGCTTGCAAGATGGAATTAATAAATAAACCTGATATCCCCCCATTTCCAGGGAAGGCTAGAAATGTCATTGTATATCACTTCTTGATTTCCTGAGCTCCCGTTGGGCACAGTGAGCCCCACAATTATGGGTGTGCGGGCTGGAGGATGCTCTAATACTCAAAGTCATTTGTTTGATGTCTGATGGATTCCACTTTCTTCCCATCATGCCTCTGGGGTGGAGTTGGTCCTCATCAGCTCACACCCTAATTAAAAAGAACAGCACCTGCAATCACAAAAGGTCTCTCCAGAACAGCTTTACTCAGCTCTCCCCAAAGTGAAAGCCACCACCCACAGAGCAAGCTCATTCACACCTAGGTGAGCCTGAGAGCTTCAGGGTAGACATCTGCCCAGCACCACACCCTGCCCAAATTGGAGCACTCTCTCTAAACTACATCATAACCAGGATAACTTTATATGCAGCCACACTAGGATCATGCC
Organism: Phodopus roborovskii; assembly: GCF_943737965.1. Taxonomy (NCBI): domain Eukaryota; kingdom Metazoa; phylum Chordata; class Mammalia; order Rodentia; family Cricetidae; genus Phodopus; species Phodopus roborovskii. The sequence continues at coordinate 12,785,509 of NW_026126558.1, read as the reverse complement.
AGCCTGGGGAAACTATTCGAGAATTTGGGAATACATTACTATAAACCCCCAGTTTCCCAACTCAGTAGATCAGCGACCCACAAACATTTTTCTTTTCTGTAAAAGAAACAGACAGCAAAAGTGATAGATTTCGAATGGCCACCCACAACTCTGACTCCAAGATGCAATTCTGCCTCTGTAGAACTATGAGGGCATACAGAGTCAACACATATGTGGTAGAGCATGGCTGTGTTCTGACATAAGTTACTTATTTTTATTTTTTATTTATATTTATATTTGGTATGTACCAGTTTGAAGGTCATTTCTTTTCCATTACAAGTCACTAGATATCTTTGCATGTACCTCAAATTCTGTTCTTTTGAGTTCTTTTCTAATGCTTTAGACATAAACATTATCCTTAGTTCATGAGCTGAAAACAACAAAAAGGATTTAGTCTCTGTTGTTGGCTGCTCCTGGCAACAAGGACTCAGGGTTGCTTGGCCTATCACGGTGTCTGTTCCAATACCAAGACCCGAAGATGCCTGTGCTCTCAGAACTGCTCACAGGATGCACAGTGAGTACCAAGTGCCACTTCTTTTCTGTGTGACTCTCACTCATGTGACTAACCTCAGAACAATGAGCAAGCCCCAAGATCCCAGATTCACTTGTCCCTGTAAGGCAGAAGTGTGTGGAGTCAAGGGAGGAGCTTCCAGAACTAACAAACAAGGAGTTGGCCAGGATAGGGCTGGCAGGAGGTGGTGATGCTAAGCCATTAAGTGGCACTTTCTCTCACTATGTTATGACAGAGACTGGGTCTTTCTCAATGTGTTATTCAACACACACACACACACACAGAGAGAGAGGGAGAGAGAGAGAGAGAGAAAGAGAGAGTGTGAGAGAGAGAGAGAGAGAGAGGGAGGGAGAGAGAAGGGCATAGAGCAGCAGTGTGATGAAGTACCCTGAAAGAAACTAGGGTGCCACTATCAGCATTTGGGTCTTTTCCCTCTAATAAGGGAGTGAGGGATCCTTGGCTAAAGATTAGCTTGATGGATGTGTTTGTACTTTCTGGGAGGAGCTGAACCTAAAGATATTAGTGACTGCTGGAAACAGGGCAGAAATGTGAGTATTTAGTTCCCTGTTACAATCCTTTAGGACCTGCCTGCCCAGGGAGGTTTCCCTGGCTGTGTGTGAGCCTGTAGAGTGCCAAACCCAGTGTAAGAAGCTCATCTTGTAGAGATTCCACAGGCAATCAGAACTCTGATGGTTTAGCTGGCTTCTCTTGACCCTGTCTCCACCTCACAGGGGCAGATGGCTTTCTGTTCTCCCTTGTGCCAGAGAGGAGACACTCCTGGTCACTAATTGTAAGAGCATATATTTTTTTTTCCATGGAGCTTGGGACTAACAAGGCTGAGCACGATTACCCAGCCTATGTTTAAATCACCTGTGGGGCATTCCACGTCAACCAGGCTGCAGCTCTCACAGAAATTTCAGGAGTTTAGCTGGGAAGGTGTTTATATTTCCATTGTAGAAAGTCCACTAACAAATCCTACTCAACTGGCTCACTGAAGAGGGAGTGAATACCTCCAGATTCCTGGATTCAGACTAATTCCCTTCCCTTCTCGAATATAGATATGCATAGTCAAATATGAGTGTTCAGGATGGTTACCTGGAAAAGAGAGCAGGCACTCGAGAGTCTGAATCAGTGGGTGAATGTGGAGCTGTTCATCTTTAATCAGGCCCCTCTGGATTGTAGGCATCTGGTCTGTGAACCTATAACAGTGGCCACACCCCAGTGGGTGTGGCTTCAGGTGGAAGAAAGCTGAAAGAGGGAAGCATAAGGCCTAAGACATAGTCTCTCTTATGCAGGTCCTTTCTGGTGGGTCAGCAGGTCTGGTGGGAAGGACAGGAAAAAAGGCTCCCTCGGTTCTTGGTATTTTCCTGTGTAATTGTTCCCCAATAAACACCATTTATCATTTATCTTGGGTTTGGTGCTATCATTACATTCTTGCCTTCACTGTATGCGGAATCCATTGGTTCCTAAGCCACACTTTGATGATCGCGCTTTCACAGTGAGGTCTGCATCTATCTAGAAGATGGGAGCAAAGCTGCACTGAGGATCTGAGCATGGTGGTATAATCCCAGTTTACCTAGGAGGTACAATGCTTCGGATCTCAGCATTTAGGAGGCTGAGGCTGAAGGACTGTAGGTTTGAGGCCAGCCTGGGTTTTATAGCAATGAACCACACAGAACATGTTGAGCACATCCCACATTTCAGAAGTTATCAAGCCTTCTACTTTTACCTTCAAAGTAAGTCCTGGTCTCTCTGTCCACTCTACACCATGTCATAGTCAGCCCTCCTTTTGCAGGCTGGGCAATATCAGTTTTTTGTTTGTTTGTTTGTTTTGTTGTTTTGTTTTGTTTTCTGAGACAGGGTTTCTCTGTATAGCTTTGGAACCTGTCCTAGATCTAGCTCTGTAGACCATGCTGGCCTTGAACTCAAGGAGATCCACCTGCCTCTGCCTCCCCAGTGCTGGGATAAAAGGCGTGTATTACCAAGGCCTGGCCAATATCAGCGTTTTGAGATGCAACTTTATCTTGAAACTTTAGGTGCTAAAAGTGCCAGATAGGTAGATATTTGGTGGGAATAAGCTGGAAGGCAGATCCTGTTATGCGATCCAGAAGCATACGGCAGTGTCTCTACTGTTCTTCAACTGCATCTCACTTCCTTCAGTACTTCATCCATATTTCATCCACATCCCAGTATTTCATCCACAATATATTCCACAAACACGGGTCCCTGATAGCACTTTCTGCTTTTGCTTTATTTTCCTGGTGGACTCATCTGCTTAGTAAGTTTTTAATCATCTTTTAAAACCTAGCCCAGGAGAATTTAAATGACTGGTATACATTTAATATGCAGAGGAAGACTAGATAAGTATGAAAACCTTACCTCCTATTGGAAAATGTTGGGGAATATTGGATAATATCACATGTTGGTGAAAATGTGGGGGGAAATCATAGGTTTATAGCCCTCTATCTGAATTGTGAACAACATGGATATATTATTTGGAAATGACAGCAGAGCAACTTTTGCTTGCTTCAGCAAATATACATCTCTCTATCTCTCCCATTGGGAACTCTCAGCTTCTAAGGACAGAGACAGAGTGTTCACTGTAGTTCTCTGTGAAAAGAAAGCTCAAAATTGATATATATGTCTATTAATGAGAACAGGTGTACAAATTAAGTACTCAGAGTGCTTGAACTACTGTCTGTGGAGGGGATTAGAAGAGGAGAAGTTCTCTCTGTGCTCAGTTGGAAAGCCCTTGGGCCTATTGCAAGAAGTGGTGTTATCTACAGTAGTAGTCAATGTGTGTGAATGTGCACAGACACATACAAATGAACCATTGATATTTCCCAAAAGTCCTTATAATGCCAACACTTCTATGAGGCTGCATCTGTCCTAGCAGGAAGCATCCCAAAACTCTGTTCTAATTGTGTCAATGTGATCATCCATCTACCTACACAGTGAGGGTCACCCCTGAGTGGTACTAATAGGAATCATGATCATTTTATTGGTAACTACAGCTTCACTCAAGTCTTATTGTTTTAAGGAAGACTGAAGACCACAGTCATTTGTTAGGAGCAAGGTGCTTAAAAACAGAACTGAGACTAAACTTCAGCCCTGACTAATCTTAGAACTTCTGTTAGTACTGACAGCTCTACCATTGTTGTTCAAAGCTATTAAGTCTGATACATAGTTGGTCTTCCAGAGGACCTGGTTTCAAACTCCCAGCACCCACATGGTGGCTCACAACCATCTATAACTCCAGTTCTAGGAGATCTGATACCCTCTTCTGGCTTTCTTGGGCATTGGGCACACATGTAATACACATACATACTTGCAATTAAAACACCCAAACACAAAAATTAACAATAATTCTCAAAAACAAACAAACAAAAACAATCATTGGATCTCAAGCCAGCTGGATGGCAGTTAGAAGTCAGGTCAGCACTGGACACCCAAACTCTGCAGGAGGCAAACCTTCACTAGGTCACATATTTAAATCCTATGACTTACTAATTGACTCTGAGATGGCCCAAACAGGCCCCCTTTTAGAGGTTCAGTCCTAACACGGTAGCACTATTTTGAAGGCTATGTGCTCTTGTGTCAGATGGGGACTTGCTGGAAGTGGGTCATTAGAGGTAGGCCTTTGAAGATTACAACTCCCCTAATTCCTGTCTAGTGTTCCCTGCTCCCTAGTGTGCCTCCATGAACGACCCTTCCCAACATGCTCTTTGCCATGTGCTCTGATATGCTATTTCTGTTATGAATGAAAATTCGCAACAAATCTAAGTCAATATTAACCCTTCTTCTTTTAAGCTGTTCTTGTCTGATAGTTTGTTAACACAAGGTAACAGGTTTTTGATGTACTGGTGTGAGCCCTAAATCCCCCAGCCCTATTCCAGGAGGAATAGTTATTTGTATAAGCCCTTCCCCTCCCCAAGGGTTCATCATGTCCCTGAGCACACTGGTGTTAATCCACAGAGTGTTACAAACAAAATGGAAATATCTGTGCATACTGTAAAGATCCCTGAGAGGACTTTATCAGCTACCATCTCAGCCCACTCCAGGGACCTGGAAGTTTCTGCTTCTGTGTTGTTCTGGGCATAGAAATGAGAAAGAACGGGGGGGGGGCAGGTAAATGTTATTTATCTGTAAAACACTTTAATCAGATTTTCCAAGAAAGAAAAAAACAATGAAGTTATTAATAGAGTTCACATCCCAGAAACGACAAGTGATGACTGTTATTGAAGCAAATGCTTCAGGCTTCTTGGGTGTGCTGGGGAAGGCAGCTGGTGGGTGACAGGCATTCCTGAAGACAATGCAGTGTGCCAGGCTGGAGGAAAAGATTTCCCCTTTAGCATCAGTGCCCTGCCTAGACAGGAGATATCTCATGGTCCCCTTTATCATGCAACAAGCTGAGTGACACTTTGAGTGGTAATAATTCTCCCCACCTGAGCAGCTGTCCATCTGTGTTTTGATGTCTCTACCCAATCAAATGGCCTTTACCTATAGCAACCAGCAGTTGAATGCAATGCAAACGTGAGCAGCAACAGGTATGGTGCTAGTCCAGGGGAAAAAGAATCCTTTTCCATTGAAGAATGTATTTGAGGAGAACAATCATATTGGAAAACAAAACACTTTGTTTCTTAAATGAAAACATTTCTTGATTCCTTATAGAAATGTGTTTGTACACATCTTTCCCAGATAACCCTGAATCAAGGAAGGCATATTTATCTCTTTGGACAACCTGTACCACTTTCTTCCAACTCAACCCACTCTTGATTGTGCTGGTTTATGGTAACAACAACAAACAAATCAGTATCTGGACATACTGAGGACCTTTTAATCTGTGGAAGGTATTGGCAGGGTCAGGGTTAGGACATTTTAGGACATTTTTCTCTTTCTTCAAGTATTCCTACAAAAGAGAGTCTTCTTAAATGTGGGGATCACCTTGCAATTTCTCTCTAAATTCTTAAAGGAGTTTAAGGTTTCTACTCACACCTTGGAAATGTGCAGTGGCTGGGAAACCTCGCTCCTTTGGATGCTGTCTCACACTTTAGTTTCCTCTTTTGGAATTTCATGCTGTCGGTTTCAAGTTCATTTTGTTTTGTTTCCTGATATCCAAATGCCAAGCCTTCTTTGGGAAGCCAAACATTGAGGTTGTTTGCCATCAGAGTCAGAAAAGGAGAGTAACAGAATCCCAGAGGAGGACAGGGAGACATTACAGTCCCGGGACAGAAAAGGGTCCATGAGATGTAGAGGAACAGAATACACCTAGTGGCCGCAGTGGAGGGAAATAAATGAAAACACCAGGGTGTCTGGCTAGTACAGTGAGTGACAGTTATAAAACTGAACACCAGCTACTCTAAGTGTGGAGCAGCATCAGCAGGGAGCTAGGAGGAAAGGCCATCTTGAGTCCACCCTACAGCCCCTGAGTGACAAGCCTCAGCCTTCAATCTGTGTCTTGGGAAGACCCCAGGTGAGGCTCCTGTGGGAAGTCTGGAACGCAGCACAACAAGCTGCTGAATCTTCAGTGAGGACCCCGAATGTGCAGTGATAGCTTAACCACCTCCCCCTCTTTTTCTTTTCCTTGAGACCCTTACACAGATGGCTATATTTTGCTAGCCCCTTCAGCTGCTGGAGCTCACAATAATATTGGAGCATAATGGGTAATTAGAAAAACAGTCATTTCAGAGGGAAAATGCCAGAACTTTTGTGTTTTCCTCCCCCATCTATGTCCCCCCATAGTTGACTTTTCCTCTGTCATGTGTTAGTCCAGCTATTGTGACTAACAGGGTGGCTTCTGTCTCAGGCAGGACACGCAGAAGCAAGCCCAAACCAGGCATCCTCAAAGGACATCTTATAGGTAGCAGTAATGATAACCCACAAGAACTTCAGGACACAGGTATGAACTGAGAAAAGAACTAGCAGATGCTAAGGTCTCTGTGCAAGTTCTTAAACCTTCAAAGTAACAGCGTGATGTAGGTTTAACTGACCTGACCAACTGTATCAGTTACTCTCAGGTGATGCCAATTTCTTGTGGGGACCAAATTCCCAACAAGAAGCAACATAAGGGGGAGAGGTCTTATTTTGGCTTAGGTTCAAGGAGAGACAGCCGATCATGGTGAGGAAAACCTGGAGGTAGGTGCGTGGTCACAGTGTCACCCAAGCCACAAGTGAAGAACAGATAGGAACTAGTGCTGGGCTATAAAAACCTCAAAGTCTAACCCAGATGACATACTTACTTCAATGAGGCTGCACCTTCTAAAGATTCCAGAACAGGCCACCAGCTGGGGGCCAAGTGTTCAAACTCATGACACTAGATGGTTGGTGGACATTTTATATTCAAACCTCAACAACCATTTTATAAGCAAGGAAATGTAGACTCAGAGGCCAGGGAAGCTAGCCAAAGTCACATCGACATTAAGTGATAGGCTGGGGTCTGAACCAAGTAAACTGTCTCTTTGCCAGAGTCCTTTCCACTACATCCATCAACTTGTCATTTCAGGGGAAAGAGAGAAAGAAAGGAGACAGAAGGGGCAGGAGGGAGGGAAGGAGGAATGAGAGGGAGGGAGAGAGGGAAGCATGGAGGGAGGGAGGGGGAGGGAGAAACATAGGTTGTTATTCTGGTGGAAAGGGAAACTTGTGTTAATAAACCCTTATTGTCTTCATTAATATATCATTAAACAAGGTTAATGATCTTGCCCCCAGAGAATTAGGAATGTGACTCAGGGATAGAGGCTTATCATGCATGTGCACAAAGCTAAAGTTCTGGGTTCCATCCCAGCACCCCCCTCAGAGGCTAAGGGTAAACAATGCCAAATCAGGCTGAAAGGAGACAAAGCTATTTGGTTGTATTAGCTGACACCAAACACGTGGACAGCGCAATGAGACCCACTAGCAGAAGTGGGACACTGTCCAAGCAAGAGCCTACTATGGACAGAGGCTGAGCATATGGAGTTTTTTATTAGCAGAATACGATGTCACTGAACTGCCCAAGAACTCTTGTGCTGTATTTGTTTTCGAGTGTTTCAGACATGGTGATGTGGTGACAGCGCTGGAATGACTATGTCGGTCACAATGCACCTCAGTAAGGTCTTAAGGTAAGAGAGAAGCCAACAGGGCAGAAGGAGAGCTGATTAAAGAGCTCTGCTCTGTGTTGGGGTTCGAGCACCAGAACCAAGCCTCAGAGAATATGATTTGGGAGGTCATGTGAAGAGCCAGCTCCACCCTCTCCCAGCACTTCAAACTCAGGCTATGCCTGGCCTCCATGGGATTTAAAGCTGCTCTGCATGTCTGGAACCAGGAGGAGCTGGGTTTGCTTCTGCTTCTGTTTGTGTGCCTTACATTTCTTGGGAAATTTGGATGAAGTACTTTTACATCTCCAGTTTCTGAATCTGTGACTTGGGAATAAATGTTATAAATGCTCTTTCTTGGGAAAGTTAGAGGTAAGAAAAGTCTTCATTAACATTGAATAAAGTGTAAAATACAAGATCCAAAATGAGTGACTATTCTATTTCATCATTTTTATGAGTCACCATTTAGTGTCTGGAGAGATGGAGTAGTGGTTTAAGAGCTCTGACTCCTCTTCCAGTGGGCCCAGCTTCAATTCCCAGCACCCACCTGGCAGCTCACAATTGTCTGTAACTCCAGTTCCAAGGAATTTGACACTCTTTTTCTGGCCTCCTCGGGCAACAGACATATTGATGCTGTGCAGGCATACATGCAGGCAAAGCAACCATACACATAAAATACAAATAAGTAAATGTTTAGGAGTCAATATTTAGCATAAAATTGGAAAAATCTATAACCATGAGACTATCAATAGCAACTGTGGATGATACTGTCCAGAGTTTTGTTAGTTTTAAAGAGAGCAGCAAAAATGGAAGGTGAGGCATCTTTCTCTCCTCAAAGCGGGAACCTCTGATTATATTATGAAGTGATCCAGTCAAAAACTTAATTGACTCCCTCCCCATGTGTTGCTTTGGTAGAGTCTTCCCAAATAAGGCATGCTCCAAGCACTTAGGCCAATATCTGAAGGCAGAGAATATGCAGACTCTAATATTCTAGTCCTTGGAAAAGAGCTCAGTCATTTAAGTGTGTGTGTGTGTGTGTGTGTGTGTGTGTGTGTGTGTGTGTGTGTGTGCGTGCACGCGCGCACGCATAACTGGAGTTTTAGATAGTTGTGAGATGCCCAGTCTGGGTACTAGGAACAAAATTCAGGTCCTCTAGGAGAACAGTAAGCAGGCTTAATCTCTCTAGCCCTACATTTTTAATATATTTATGGTGGTGAGCCTAGCCTTTAATGGCTGAGCTATCCCTCCACCCCATAGCCCTACATTTTTAATACACTAAAGTTTGGAGGGAACTAACTTCACACTTGAGTGTCCAAATAGTCACGCAGGTGGTAATTCAGGAGAGGGAGCAAGGAGAATGCTAAGAATTCCATTTGAGCTTTCTCCACTCCTCATATTTACATATTGATTTTATATACTTTGTAACGGCCATAATATGCTAATACAAAAAGTAGAAATGCTTTACTCATAAAAATGTGTATGTACATAGAGTACATAGATATGATGTCTACCTAATATACATGTGCACTATACATACACATATTCTGAGTCTGATAAGAAACTTCCAATCTAGAACTCTGGGTCCTTGCTATTTACACCTCTGTCTGTCTAGAATACATTTATGCTCAGTTCTTGCCACCACAGTTCAGTTTTAAATGCATTAATTTCTCTCTTTTATCCCAAATATATAATTTGAGAATGAATGGTTTGTTCAGATTGTTTGGAAAATAACAGCAGATCTCTCAAGAGGTAAATGCCAAAGTCCAGCCTTTCTCTGTAATTGGCTAGAAGAGCTACATTGTAAAGGTCCAAGAGTAGGGCTCTAGGCAGAAGGCTGCTAGTGATTTCATTTTTAAAGACTGATGTGTGTTCTTGCACAGATAGGTAAGCAAATACCCTATCTGAAGATGGGCTACATCCCTGGAGGACTTACACATACACACACACACACACACCGTCTCTGTTCTGCCCAGATTCTTATATTTAAGCAAGTTAATAAAGTCATCAATTTCTTTATTGGACAAATGTTTATGGAGTGCCTAGTAGATGTTATTGTTCTTGGCACAGAGGCTCAGCAGTGAATGAAGTAGGCGAGGTCCCCGGCATGCATGACCCTACTTCCATATGGGGAAGCCAAGAAGTAAAATAAGCTAATAAATACATAGGGAGGCGATTCGTTCATTTGAAGAGAACTGAAATAGGGTGAAACCAGCAGGGGATGACTCAGGCAGAGGTCTTTTGAGTGGTTTCTCAGAGTATCAAATTTATAGTAGGTATGCTTTCTATTCTGAAAGTCACAGAATGTGGGTGAGAGTTGGAAAGTTTGCTCAAAGGGTTGAGGCACTTATTGCCATTCCTGAAGACCTGGGTTTTATTTCAGGCACTCACATGGAGGAAAGAGACTGAACTTCCATGATTGATGAATGGATGGATGGATATGTGGATGGATAGATAACTCAGCATGAGAGATGGGGACACCTAGACCTAGGTTGGTAATAAGGAAATCACTATACCATCACTAGTAGTGACTCGTTTATACTGGAGTAGATTTGAAGGCACAGAAGAAGACATACATTTTGAAGAAGATAGCTGTGATGGTTGGCTTTAATTATCTACTTGACACAATCTAGAATTACCTAGGGAGGGAAACTCAGTGAGGCCTGTAGGGATAGTCTTTATTATGTTAACTTAGGTGAGTTGTCTTGTTCACTGTAGGTAGCACCATTCCTTAGGCAAGGGTCCTAAACTGCATAAGAGTGGATTAGTCACTATGCTTGCATTTGTTGCTCTCTGCTCTAGACTATGAGTGAGATGTTACTAACAGTGTGAAGTTACCTCCAGACTGCCCTGCTATGAAAAACTGTAACCTATAATTGTAAGGTGAAAAAAAAAACCTTCTTTTTCCCCTAAGCTGCTTTTTGTTAAAATATTTTATCACAGCAATAGAAATGAAACTAGAGCCCGGCAGTGATGGCACACAGTTTTAATCCCAGCACTTAGGAGGCAGGGGCAGGTGGATCTCTGTGATTTTGAGACCAACCTGATCTACAAGAGCTAGCTCCAGGACAGCTAGGGCTACAAAGAAAAACCCTGCCATGAAACACACACACACAAACACACACACACACACACACACACACACAGAGAGAGAGAGAGAGAGAGAAAGAGAGAGAGAGGGAGAGGGAGAGAGAGAGAGATGAAACTAGAGCAATGGCATTGATAACATACCTGAATTAAAAAAAAATATTTACCCATACAGCAGAAAGTATTAGAAAAACAAATAATTATGCCAGGAATTTTATAAATAGGGCTAATAGTCAAAATAAGCAACAAGGACACTAACTTGCTTGGCTTCCAAAGGAACTTATAAATTAAAGGCAGTCACCATAACATTTATGCATGTATTGACTATGAGTATAGTTCATACAATTATTATATAGAAATGTCAAATGGCTATCAGAGTAAACTACAAAATCAACATATTGGGGCATCGCACCCTGGGTGGATTAGGCTCTATGAATGGAGACTTCGGTATCCTTTTACAAAGCTAAAAGAGAGTAGATTATTGTAAGACAATATGTGGTACTTAAGGTTGGACTGGTGACATGAACTACCCTGAAACCATGAACCCAATCTCTAAAGAAATTGTGAATGGATGAGATGCTACATCATTGTTCTATTTGAACAAAATTCCATGTTTATGTGATTACCACTTTCTGAAGGAGCCATGTTAAAAATGTTGGCAATGGACTTGCCATGCAAGCATGAAGACATGAGTTCAAGACTCAAAGCACAAGCCAAAAACACAGATGTAGTGGAGTTTTAATCCTAGCACTGGGATGCAGAGACACATTGACATATGGGGTGTGCTGATAAACCAGCTTAGTCAAACCAGCAAGCCTCAAACTACTGAGAGACACTGTCTCAAAAAACAAGGTGGGTGGATCCCAGGAACAACACCCAAGTCCACATATACATGCACACAAAAGTGCACACACTTAAAAATATGTTAAAGTATTCTCTGAGCATTAAGAAGCTTGAAGACACAATGACAGTGTCACTGAACATTACATGGATTCCATTGCTCATGAAGCATCCCACTTTCCCTCTGCTTACAAACCCACAAAGTTGATCTGCTCTCTAAAATCCCTCTGAGAGTTTCCCTAATGTAGTCCAAGCTCAGTACTCTATACCCAGCTCTCCAGATTCTTCCACTAATGATCAGACTTGCACAGGAAGGTACATTTTCATTAAGCTCAAGCACCCATCCTGGCTGGAAAATAAATGTTCATATTGCAAATGTCTTTGTGTATTGCAAGAAGCAACATTAACCAGACACATTTTTAATAACATTCTCTGGACATGCAAATGCCCATGGACACTTTTAGTAAGGTCATGTACTTTTATTTAAATGTGTAATATAAAGGACTGACTTGAAATTGCTGATCCGTGTTTCGTTCCTACTTATTGTCTGTCCTTACCTGCTCTGGCCTTGCCCCTAATAATAAAACCCCACTTAGCACTTACTTTTTCCAGAAAAACCATCATTTTTCCCCCTGGTAGGGATGAAGAAAATAGAAATTGAAAGGAACATTCTCTTTCTTTTCCTTTCTTCATTTTCCCTTTTCTTTCCTTAAGAGACTAACTTTCTTCTCTCCTCCCAAATATTTAATCATAATTATATTAAGAAGCATTTATAAAAAGTTAAGTAATAAAATTAAATAGGTTGGAGAAAAACAGAGAAGCGGACAGCAAGGATTAAGTGTAGTAATATAAAGAATAGATTATATTTAATGAAAATTTCCTTAGTGTTCAACATTTTTATTATACTTAATAGTTCTGGGCTTCATTTTTGTCTTTAGTAATTGTGTGTCCATAATGAATGGCCATTCTTATTCCCCCATTGAGCCTTGGCAGAAATTAATAAACCTAATTCTGTAGGTTTAAGTTTAATTTTGTTGAAATATATAAAGTAGTTACATATTCACTTAGCAGCCAGCCTAGATACAGTGGCCTTAAGCTTCTTGGGAACTTTCTATGTGTATCTTGCTTTCTAGATCTTTCCCAGTTTCCACCTCTTTCTCTCTCTGATCTTAGCCAGGAGTCTTGTTTGTGGTGTTGCTATGGGATACACATGGGCATAGGAGTGAAACAATAGCTGGGGTGAATGTTTTTAAATGTTCCACTATATATATGATTGAGTTATTTTCCAAGAAGGGATGTTCATGATTGTTGAACACTGTCTTGCTGGGTTACAGTTTGGTCAAGAATATACGCATGATGAAAAGATGGCAGAAGGGGAATATACAAGACAGAAAGTCTCCAGCAATAAATAATGCCCATATTCTGGTCTGGACTCCAGGCACCAAAGGTCATCGTCCATGAAGCTACAGCCTTAAGCAATTAGGAGAGATACCAAGAAGTCATATTGGCTTGGGACCACTTCTGACTATTCTACCACTTTTAGTAGTCTATAAATACCTCTTTTGGAGAAAGTCAGCCCCACCTTCTTGTTCCTTCCTCCCATTCCTCTGCCCATTCTTTGCTCCTTCTCTCCAGCTCTCCTGGCTTGTGTGCACATATTCACTCAATAAATGAGGGGCTCTATCACACATCATCATCAGAGAAATAGATACTACAGATAGCAAAGGAAGCCCCCTACATCATGATGTTTAACACTTTCTTGAAGAAAAGGTAACATACATCAACATAATGGTATGATTCCAAAAGTCACATGGGGAGAAGACACATAGAAAAAGGGGGATCTGATGAATAAACAAATTACTAAATTCTATTTTGAATAAATCACAACCTAGCTGTGGTCTAAGAACTAGAAGAGACTGAACAGGAAAAGGTGGTAGGGTTCTAGCCACCATTTGCAAGACACATCTGAGGACAGAGTAGAGAGGAAGTAAGGGGCGCTGGTGAATGGATACCTTCTATCTAGTGCTCTATACAGCATGGAGACTTGGTTGAGAGTAACTTACTATGTATTTCAAAATATGCTGCAGACTACAGATATTCTTTACATTAATAAATGGTGTGTGTCAAAGTTGATGAGTACATCATTCTGACCTGATGACAGCATACCATGTCCATGTCCACATATGAAAGTTTCACACTATGCCCAAGAAATAAGTACAATTATTATATCAATCAATGATAGCAATGATTGTTTTAAAAAATAACCATGGCTCATATGAGACTGGATTTCATCAGTATTACCACAAAACCAGTACAGATAACAAAGGACACTGCCAAAAGCCCTAACAAGCATTCCCAGAGCCCACCTGCCCTTACCCTTTCCATCTCTTTTCTGCCTTCCTACCTGTGTGTTGTTTTATTTTAGCTTGGTTTGTTTTGTTTTTAGTCAAGGCTTTGCTATGTAGCCCAGGCTGGCTCACAAATTAGAACTCCAGCTCTTCCTGCACCAGCACCGCAGTGCTAGGATCATAGACATGAACCATCATGCCTGGCTTCCCTTTATTTATGGAAGTTTACTTGCAGCTGATAAGTTGTACTTGAGCAATCACCCCCACAGCTTCTTACTGGGGGGAACCCTTTACTCCATGATAGCAGCTTCATTTCTACAAGTGTACCCAGTACTTCTGAGCACTGGTGGGAAGTCAGCTGCTAGCACAGCTATGTCTGTCCATCACAAAGGCCTCTGTGGTCTGCACTGATCTGATTCTCTTCTTAGACTTATACAAAATAGGGTGAGTGTGAGGAGTAGGGTGATGGCACCTTCACGGAAGGAACCAGGGAATCAAGAGAGGAGGTGTGGGGACATATGAAAGAAACATTATGGGCTCTAAGATCCACTCCAGGATCTCTTTCTTTCTCAAGTCAAGAACATAAGATTCAGCTTCCTTTTGGTTCAGGTGGTTGAAGCTGGTGATTGAACCTTTATGTCTTTGAAGATTTAATTTAGGGTACACAGTTGGTTTATAGGGAAAACAAACTGGGGATAATCTATCAAGGATCCAGTGTCTCTTCTCTGCTCCCTCCTTTCTGAACCCTGTCACCCTAGCTGGGACCTTGATCCTGTCAAGCCACAGGCTTCTTATAATAGAACTTTTGAACTACCTGCCTCCCATAAACACTGCCTAGAAGACCATCTTCCAAGAGGTACACAGTCAGCAGCATGGGTTTTCAGTTCTCCTCCTTCCCATCAGCACCAAAACAAGCAAAAACAAAATAAAAGCAACCCACATAAACAAAACACTTCACGTTTGCAGAGACACAAAGCAATCCTTCATCCCAAACGAAATGAAGGGCAAGCCTGGAAATAAGGGACTGGGCTTGGCAACTACTGTGGTCCAAGAGGTGTCCACCCCTCCCAGATATTCAGGAAGAAAGAAAAGGTCCAGGGATTGGTTACTTGTGGGGATAGGGGTGGATGGTGGTCCTTATATTCCTAGGCAGGATAAGCTGGTGATATTTCTCCTGCTTATCCAAGATGGTAAAACCAGAGAAATTAAAACAAGATACTCTTCTTAATAAACAGTGTGTAAAATAGAGTGGTAAAAATGATGACATCTGAGCTGAATATCTACATGTCTAAGATCCATCAATCCAATCGGGTAGCCAGCCAGCCTTCTTCCCACCTTCAGTCCATCCATCTTATAATCCACCTACCCATTCACCCACCCACCCATCCATTCTTGCACCCATCCATCTGTCCATCTATCGATCTATCCACCCATTTCATTCTATTCTACATATCCACACATGGATACTTACTGAGCTCATTTTAGGACCTTGGGGTTTCATGGTGAGCCCAATAGACATGATTTCTGCCTCTCCACATTCTCAGTTGTGGAGAGTCATTTGAGTAATTAAAAAGCAGATAGCATCACAGGATTGAGATAAGAGGGGTCAAGGTGCAGAGAGGATACAGCCAACAAACACAGCTCAGTCTTGGAGTCCCTGGTCACAGTTTCCGACCCCTGCCCCACCTTCTAGCCTAGAAGAATCAACCTTGTAAAAGAATCATGTGTCTTGGAAGGTTGGAAGAGCAGGAAGAGAAGATTTGCACATTTATTGAGCATAGACTGTATACCAGACATGGACCTGCCACTTAACAGATATCCCTTTAAGTAGTGTTCACAGGAATTAGAGTATGCAGGGGCCCAATGTGGTTAAGCTCCATGCTCATTCAAAGATTGTGCAATTTTTCTTTGACTCCAGTGCCCTCCATCTTGGCTTTCTTCAATGAGTTCACCTCTCCCATGACTCTTGGAGATCGCAGGGACCTGTAAGAGCAGAGGCCTTTGTCCCATCTTCCAGCTAAGATGGAGTATGGATCTAGACTCTCACTTCAACTTAGATGTCAGGTCTTAACATCTATGAGCAGTGTAAATGTGGGCAATGTATCTAACCTCTGTAAGCCTTGGTGGCTTCTTGTATTAAATAGATGGTGGTCTGTGAAAACCCACTTAAGCAAAGAGCTAAGTTAGCAGAGCACTGGGCCCAGAAGTGTTCGGGATGTGCTGTGGTATTCTTTTCAACACCTCATCAGTTATACATGGATACTGTAAGAGAGACTGCCAAAAGAAGAGACTGGGACAAAATTCTCAGTGGAGGAGAAACAAAGAGGCCTTTGAGTATTCTTGTCCATCAGAGACAAGGCCTGGGGACAGCTCAGCCGGTAGTGAGCTCAGGGGTCATGGAACCCCAATGTATCTACCTCACTGTGGCCCAAAGTATACAGTCTCCCTGCAGTGTGGACTCCCCTGGCTCAGACATCTGCGACTCCAGGACACTGCTTTGGTAGGCCTGATTTCTAAGTGTCTTCTGACCCTCAAGGTTCCCTAAAACCAGGGTGGTGTTGCTTGAGCGCCCCCTCCCGCCCACACACACACACACACACACACACACACACACACACACACACACACACACACACAATGCAGTTTGAGAATCAAAGTCCCTGGAGATTTTTGCCAGTTCTCAGCTCTGTCCAATCCACACCCTCACTTCTTTGGAATGGAATGTTCCTGGAGGTGGTGGGGTCACGGGGTGCAGAGGGGCATTTCACCTGAACCTGAAGGCCGCTGGCTGAAAGTTGCTTCCATCCAAGCTCTGCTGGGATTTTCTTAATGCTACCCCAACTTTGGGTCTGTTTTCCCACTATTTTTACTCATGTAAATGTGTCTGAGATCCCTGCCAACACACACCGCGTGTAATGTTGTTTAATAACTCCAGCCACCACCATGAAATATTCATTATTCCTCTGTCAGTTGGAGTGTTCACCCAGGTTCCCAGAAATTTCTCTCGTTCTTGTTTTCAAGACAGCCCCCTAGAAGGAGAACCCTGCAGGAGGGCCTGGATCCCTTAACTAAGGCAGACTGAGGAACTGGGGGGGGGGTGCCTCTACAGACCAAGGCCAAGGGCTGTTCTTTGCGAGCTTCTCAGGGTAAAACACAGCGAGCCCCAAACAGTGAGCAGGGGCAGGATTAGTCAGCCCCACTCCAGGGAAGAGAGCAAGCTTTTGTTTTCAGATGAGCATCCAGCTTATTCAGCGACACCAGGCAGGCACCACGATGTGGCTTCTGACACCTAGCAAAGAGCGCCGCCTGTTGAATGCTGGCAACATGTGCTTCTTCCGGGGCTCGAGTTCGCACCGTGTGCTTCAGTGCCGCGCGGATCCTGAGCAGCATCCAGACAAGCAGGGTAAACAGAATTGGTTCTGACTGTCATCTTCCGGAGCCCATGCATAAAATGAGGCTGGAGCCGGGGGCAGATCCTGCAGCCCGGAGGAAAAGAAGCTTACGTGGGGGGATGGTTACCAGCTGGTTTGGGGTTCTCTGTCTCTTCCTGTCTCCTCTCTTACCTCTCTTTTCTATGTTTCTCTCTCTCTCTCTCTCTCTCTCTCTCTCTCTCTCTCTCTCTCTCTCTCTCTCTCTCTCTCTCTGGGGTGCCATTGAGATTAGTTTATTGAAATAGGTTTTTTTGTTTTGTTTTGTTTTGTTTTTTGTTTTTTCAAACACAGAGAAGAGAGACCACATGCACAGGAGAGTAGGTCAATCTAAAATCCCCAAGTGGACCCAAGACCTTGTATGAAACAGGCCCAGAAGTTTCCTTCCTCCCCCACGGGCAGCCATGCCACCACAGGAAACTAAATCATATCCTGCCATCTCTCCCCCCCCAAGGTCAGTCTCACTGTCTCCTCCTGTGAGTGGGCAGCATACACATGGAGCAATCTATTGGCACGTTCCCGTGCCCTGAAGTCTCCTTCATGTGATACACCCCTTCTTCCTTGTGCTATACTGGACCACACTTCTTTTAGGTGTGAGGCAAGATCATAGCTGAAGACAAGAGACATTTTGCAAATCAGTGAATTTGTCCTTTGAAAGTTTGTAGCCATTTAAGGAGGATCAGAGAAGGTCAGGCAACAGCCCGAGAACTCACAACTTGCTCAGATGGGTCTTTCTGTTGTGGAATAAGGTTCATATATTACCAGCCACAAGAACACAGGACATGGCACCTGCCCAGAACCTAAGATGTAGTTTCCACCTACCACGCCACAGAATATGTCAGGATTGCCGATGAACATCCATGTTCATTGTCATATCAGTTACTTAGCAGAGAAATTTTACACTGCGCTCTCATCTAAAAAGGAAAGAACATGGGAGATCATGGAACTGGAGATATGGCTTAACGGGTAAGAGTAATTTCTGGGTCATCATGATAAATTGAGGTCAGATCCCAACACATAAATAAAAAGCCAAGTGTGGCATCACACACCTACAACACCAGGGCTTGATGGGGGGGGGCTTTGCTGGACACTAGCCTACCTCCAGGTTCAGTGAGAGATGTTATTTCATAGGAACAAGATGGAGAATCATAGAGTAGGACACTTGGTCTTCCCTCCCGTCTGTTTGACCACATAGGTGTATGCACACACATGCGCGCGAGCGCACACACACATACACACACACACACTGAAATCACATATAAGGTTATTATTTGCTCATTGGGTATGATAATCCTCAATGACATGAAATATGGAAGATTTTATGTCATTGGTTACTAAAGGAATATCTTATGATAGAGGGAATGGTGTTGAGGTTTGAATGTGAATTGTCACCCACAGACTAATGTATTTGAATAGTTGGCTCCAGCTGGGAAGGCTGTAGAACATTTAGGAGACACAGTCTCCCTAGAGGAAGTAAGTCACTAGGGCAGGCTTATAATATGCGACTCCCCCCACTCCCACCCTTATTCACTCACTGCTTCTTGAGTATGCAATGCTACCAACCAGCCTCTGGTTCTGCCACCATGCCTTCTCTGCCTGTTGCCATGTGATCCACCCTGATGGATTATATCCCCTGGACCTGGAAACCACAAGTAAATCCATTCTCCTTAAAGTTGCTTTTATAGAATCAGCAAGAAAGTAACGAATAGAGTTGGCTTGAGATCAGTGATTCTCAACATGTAGATCATGACCCCCACAGGATCACATATCAGGTATACTGCATACACTGCATACATACTTTGTTATTCACAGAAGTAGCAAAATTTGTTATAAAGTAGCAACAAAAGTCATTCAATGGTTGCAGGTCAGCACAACATGTAGAACTGTATTAAAAGGTCTCAGCATTTGGGAGGTTGAGAACCACTGCTTTAGATGATCTTGCCAAATCTCCAAGTTTCACAAGCTGAAAACATAGCAGATTATAACCAAATTCTGTATTAATGAGGTGAGACAAATAAGTACTTAGAAAACATCCTGTAACAACCAGCTATTACTATTGTGTCTGTGATTACAAACATGTTCCCAAGAGATGACGATCCTAATGCAACTTGTGTCCCTCCATCAGCATGGAGATATAGCACCAATGGGTGATGATGCTCAGAAGAGGGAAAACCAAATCCTCTCTGAACTGATGGAGCCTTCAGGCAATTTGTCTCTGTTCTGCAGATCGTGTTTGGATACCTTAAGACCTGGTTTATAGCCCATGGCCAGGGTTAAAACCTCCTCTGCTACTGTGGACATGAACCTTGACCACCTTTGTTAGTCCAGCTTTTCCAGTTACCATCTGGAGGTGCCACATTCTTGTCCTTGAGTTCAGGGAAACATGATGAAAACCAGGTGGCCATATGGTAGCCATTGTCTACTAGCTGGGGGCTTTGTGTCCCCACTTGGGTATCAGAGCCTCTTCTCCACTGATTGTAATACAGCTGAGATGATTGGCATTCCCCATGACTTCTCACACTGCAGGTTACAACTTTAATCTTCTGAGACATGGCAGTGTAATGTTTGCATTCAGCACCTTTGGTGCTAATGTTGAGAATCTTGCTCATAGACATTTTGTTCTAGGCTTCTGTTCACTTGATGCTCCATTGTTCATCTCCTCAGCTGTTTAACAATGTGCTTCAATACCAGTCTGAGAAGTCACACTGGAGAATAACAGACACAGGCTACAGTGTCTTCCCTCCTCCCTCAGATTTTCCCTCTCAGGTTGAAAAGTGATCAGACTCTATAGCAGGACAGACTGTGAATTGAAACTAGCTGGTAGTAAGGTTATTTTGTTTGTTTGTTTGTTTGTTTGAACATTAAGTGTGTGCACATGGTCGTGTACATGTGTGGAGATCAGAGGACACTTGCAGGAGTTTATTTAATCCTTAGGACCCACATAGTGGAAAGAGAGAACCAACTCCTTCAAGTTGTCCACGGAACATATGCCCTCATTCCTTTCTTGACCATAGTTATGTCCACATGGCATGATGAAGAGTCACACCACGCCTTCTGATGTGTTTTTTCAGTCAGTTGAATCCAGACCACCAACCCCTTCCACCCACTCAAAACTGACAAAATTTATGTCTTTGCAAGACTCAAATGGCACCTTTTTCTGTGAAGTTTTCTCTGAGCTTCCAGACAAAAAGAGCCCTCCCTCTTCCAAAACCACCCTGATGTTTAATAATAACAATTATATTGACCATGGTAGTAATCAAGACGTATTGAATCTTACCATGTGCTCAGACAGCATTCTCCCTATTTGCCATGGATTTTCCCAGCATTCATTGCGGGGCTGTTTAATGATCAGTTAGCATGTACATCTGCTCTTCATCCTCAGCTCAGAAACCATTGCAGAAAGGGTGCCACCTCCTCCTTCCTCTCCAACTCCCCAGTAACTAACACAGTCCCTGGCACAAGGCACAATGGAAATTGCTCCATAATGGAGATCTGAACCTGTCTTGGACTCATGACTCAGCCAGTTCAGAGCCTTGTGTGAAATGACTGCAGAGCTGAGGATAGACAGGCTAGATACTAATCCCAAGGTAGGTCTCCCTCAGGCTGTCTCCACCCGGGAGAAAAGCTGCTAAGTGAACTGATCCAACATTTCTTGATCACCAGGACACAAACAGCCTCTCCCTTCTCTCCCATTATTATGCCCAGGTTTATAGAAACATCATCTCATTTAATCCTCTTATTTCAGACCTGAGAAAACTCCTGGAAACAGAGCCCTTTCCTTACAGGCCACTTTCAGGGGAAGAAAACAGAGGAATTTAGCAAGCCCAGACTATGCAGTGTGTACATGTGTGTTTAGTCTGCATTCCCTATACTCGTTTTATTTTCTGAGCCCTCAAACTATTAGTAACAAACATAATCCTTTTGAGAAAAATGGGGATCAGAATGGTGATGTGGTCATCTGGAGTTGCCCCCCAAAAAAGTCAGGAAGGGGATGGGGTGGAGAAATGGCAGCTTGTGCGAGGGACCCTTTGAATTCTCTCTGCCCTTCCTGCATTCTCTGGAGTTGAGCTCTATTACCCCCTCCTTAGGCAGTCACCCTCCATCTTCCTGTGAGATCTGAGCCTCTTCTGGATCACACCTGTTTCTGCACAGGTAGAACCCAAGCTCATCTTCTGTTGGGCATCTGTTACATGCCCATACTCTATATAGACCTTCTTCCCCACCTCCTATATGCTCAATACAACTGCCTTTAAGTCAGTGGAAAAAAAAAACCCAAAAGAACAAACAAACAAACAAAAACTGCATCTCAGAGCTGTGAGTTGCATAAATGAAATGCTCTTTGGCTGGCCTTTCTGTACTCCACAGTCCTGTAGATTGTTAATATTGTCTTTAACGTGTTGAAAATGTGGTCTGTGGGATGAGGAGGTGGCTCAGCTACTGAAAAGTTTTCCTTTTAAACATGTGGAGCTGAATTGCTCTTCACAGACCTAGTTTAAACAGCTGGGTGTGGTGAGTGCTGTGCTTGTAATCCTAGAGCTGGAAAGGCAGAGACAGACACATCTCTGGTCAGCCAGTCTCACCTTCTTGACCAGTTCCTGGTCAGTGAGAGAGCCTAACTCAGAAAAAACAAACAAACAAACAATAAAACAAGGTGGATGTTGTCTGCCTGGACTGTATCCAGGATTATCCTCTGGCCTCTGTATTCATGCATGTATTCACATGCGCCTACACACACACACACACACACATACACACACAGTCCACTCTCAATGGACTTAAGCAACACACATAAACTTCCTCAATGTAATATTTGTAGGGCTTTAAATACATCACTGCATGCTATGTCCAACAGAGGGTCAAACATGCCACTAAATTGTAAAGTCGTTTGACCACAAATCCCAATTTTTGAAGAGTATACATACTCTAAGTGAGTAAGAGAAGACTCATTCCTCAAATTTTATCTGGTTTCTTCCTTATTACATGACGACCCTCTGGATTGAGGCCTCAGTGCTCCATGGATGCCCTTCATCACAACCTGGGACTATGTGTGTCTCACCTGGCCCATCTCTCTTCTGCCCGAAGACTTTCTCCTCCAGTGTCCACATAACAGCACTGAAGGTAGACTCTGAAAATGTGCCAGTCGGGCTCCAGCTGTCCCACCTCTGCTTTGGGGACATGAGACTGGGGACAAGCACCATAGGTCGGTAGTCAATACGTAGAACACTCTTCCTGCATCTAATCTACCCAGCCTCTCTTCTTTCCTGGCGTTGTTTAACATCCTCACATTCCCCACGCCACTGGGAATGACACTTCAAGGTTTCAGCACCACACACTCTCTCGGTTTTTAACCACCCAAGGTGTTCCCTCTGCAAAAAGAGTAACAAAATCACAGTCAATAATATACCCAGACCCACCCAATAATGCACTCAGAGGAGGTTGGCTTAGCAGGAGAATGAAGGGAGCACATTTAATATAAGCCACACTTATTTAAAAATTGATAGGAACTAATTAATAAAATTTTATTGACCCCCTAAAACAAAAATCTTTTTTTAAAAAATCCCCCTCTCCCATTGAATCCAAACATAATGAGATTCTTATTTTTAATTAAAGTGGGTGGCTTCCACTCCTTTGGAACTCAAAATAGTTCTAAATTGACATTTTTTTCTTCTTTTTACCCAAGTAAATACTCAGATTTTCCTACTTGAAATTGAGAAGTAGGGAGAAGTGCTTGTAGTCACAGCTCCCATTTGGAGACTGAAGCAGGAGGGTCGCTGGAGACCAGCCTGATCAGCACAGAATGGCATGATCTCAAAAATCAAATCGTTATAAGCAATACAAGTAGCATCTTCATTTTTTAATTGGGTATTTACATTTCATTTTTAAATATACATTTAAATTTTTATTTATGTATTTATGTGTATTTGTGTGCGCTGTGTATGCGCACTTATATGTGCAGTACCAACAGATGCCAGAAGAGGGCATCAAATTCCCTTCAGGTGAGTTACAGTTGTTTGTGAACTGCTTGACAGGAGCTCTGGCTTATTAACTCCAGACCTCCATGAAAGCAGCAAGGTGACTACCTGCCAAGGCATGTCTCTAGTCTCAATGTGTCTGATTTTGTTCGCTGTTTGGCCAGGGGTGGGCAGAGGGAACTGACTTGTGGTTTCCACCAGCTCCAATGGATATCAGTTCCCCGCACCTGGATCATGAAAGCTGATTTCAGGTGATTGTGAAGAGTTAGGAGCAAATGCGTGCAGCAAACACATAGAAACAACTATGAGCTGGCATTGCTGTGTCTCTAGCTCCTTTTGTAAGTCTGATAGGAGCACTGCCAGCAAGGTGGCCTGTCAGAATTGTGTCAAAAGTGATGAGACACAGGGCAAGTAGGAAATCACCCCATCATCCAGACATCCATCCTGAGGTCCTAGACTTGATTAGATCCAAAAAGAATTCCTAAGTTCTGATTCATGGTGGACCCACTAAAATGTTCATTTATATTACTTTACATGTATATAATCTGACTGCTTTCTCTTTGTGTTTTTATTTTGTTCCCCAAATCAAATGAGTGATTTTTATGGTTGAGCTAGTTCTGATAAAATGTGGGGTTCATTTTATTCCATCCCATTATCCTCCCCATTTGAATTACTGAGCAACCCAAGCCCCCTCCTGAGTTTGTTTTTGTCAGAAAGCTTGGAACATCAGTACTTGTGGATTTTGTACTTCCTTCTTGACAAAATATCTGCTCTATAGCTTGCCTTTCCTTTCCATTCTTTTGATGGATATTGCAAAATATAGATGAAGTTCCTGTGTGTAGGGTATGGTGTGTGTATGTGTGTGTGCACGCGCACACTTTGTATACCTGTAACCTGTTCATGTGGGGAGGGTGCACATTTTCCCATGTATGTGGACAGCAGAACTTGACGTAAGTATCTTCCTCAGTTGCATACCATGCTTTTTTGTAATTATATGCTTTTATTCTTGGAAATTTTCATGATTTTTACAATGAAATAGAGTATGCACCCCCACTTCTCCCCAATTGATCTTCCTCCTTCTCTCCTTTCTCCACTTTCTTCTCTACCCCCTTTTCTTCTGACAACCTCCTGAGTCCAATGAGTGCTCTCAGTATGTACTGGTGTGGGGTGGGGGGAGCCATACACTGGAGAATCCACATACTCCAAACAATGAATGACTCTACCCTCCCCCAGCAGCTATCCACTGCAACAGCTCCTCAGTAAGGGCCGGGCCTGAAGAGCCCCTCAGCAGTCTATTGGGACTTTTGACTGGCTTGATCTTGTTCAGGCCTTGTAGCCTCAGTTGTTGTGACTCATGGCTGGAATAGCCCCACCCTGTCCAGGATTCAACACTTCACAGCATTCCTCCCATTGTCAGCTCTGCTTCCCCCCCCCCCCGCCATTTTTGTTTGTTTGTTTGCTTGGGTTGGGTTGGTTTTGAGACAGAGCCTCTTAGTGTCTTAGTAGACCTTAAACTCCTCATTTGCTAGGCTGCCTGGCCAATAATCAATGATCTATAAAGATTCAGCTATCTCTGCCCTGCACCCCTGCAGCCCTGAGGCCCCCCCCCTTCAGCCCTGGGTGCACTTTACAGATGCACATTTAGATTTTGTGTAGGTCCTGTGGATCTAATCTCAGGTTCTCATGCTTGTGCAGACACTTAACCTACTGAGCCATCATCCCAGCCCAAGTCCTTTAATTTTGCAGGTTATTAGTTTTTTATTTGTTTTTATTTTTGTTTTGTTTTGGGTTTTATTATTATTATTATTATTATTATTATTATTATTATTATTATTATTATTCCTTTAGGCTTGATGTTTTGTAAGGCAGGGTAAGGCAAGGTAAGGCTCTTCCCTTACTCTTAAGTTTATCAGAATTCTATCCCAGATCCTTTTGCACGGAATAGGAGCTGAAGAGATGGCTCTCAGTGATGAAGAGCAAAGGCACCTCTTCCAGAGTACCTGCGTTCATTTCCCAGCATCCTTTGTAGACAGTTCTCAACTCCACATCTAGAGAAATCCAATGCCAATGATGGCCTCCAAGGGCACCTGTACTCACATGTAGGCATGTGTGTATATGTGTGCATGGGTATTACATATTTTAAAATAAAACAAATCTTACATTTAGGTTCACATGTTTAAAAAGTATGGGTGGTATTAGGTTCAAACCACACTGCATTTTTCTGTATGTCACCATGAGCAGGTTTGGCAATGATTGTTGAGAAGGCCATTAATTTTCTCACATCACACCAAGGTTTCTGTTTCAGCTTTTTATCCATTGCTGGGACCAAAAGCAACTTAGAGGAGTAAAGGTTT
Source organism: Phodopus roborovskii (assembly GCF_943737965.1). Lineage (NCBI taxonomy): Eukaryota > Metazoa > Chordata > Mammalia > Rodentia > Cricetidae > Phodopus > Phodopus roborovskii. Next base: position 12,759,863 of record NW_026126558.1, on the reverse strand, counting down.
GTTTTATCTTACAACTTCAAATCTCAGTCCCTTACTAAGAAATCAAGGCAGGAACTCTAAGAAAGGCCTGCTTGTTTTTCCAAATAGTATTTTTTTCAACCATGGATCTCACTCACTCATAGACAAAGAAGTACAGCAAGAATCAAGGAAGATGTAGTTGGTTAGATGTCATGCTGTTTTATAATTAGCTAGCTTTCTCAAATAATCCAGAGCCAGTTTTCTAGGGAATGTTGCTGCCCATAGTGGGCTGGGCACACCAACTAACAATCCAGATACCCACAGGTTAAAATGACCTACATAGTCCTCAACTGTGGCTAGATGACTCTAGGCTGTGTCAATTTGACAGTCAAAGCTAACAAGAACAGTCATAAAGTTTAAGTGTTTCCTCCCTATCCTTATCTGTCCTGTACTGACATAATATGATTTAGGTTACTGTAACCTTGTAACATGGCTTGGAATCTGATCATATAAGTTAAGCACCTCATATTCTTCCTCAGGAGTTTTAGCTAAATTTAACCCTTCAGATTCTCCTACAAATGTTAGAACTTTAAAAACCAAGAATGTATTGAATTTACAGATAAGTTTACTAGCAATTGACATATTGTTACATTCATTTAGGTCTTTGATGCTTTATCGTTTTTCATGTTCCAGTCTTAATTCTAAGGCTCAGGAGATATTCCCAAGGACTGGAAACCTAACTCATTCCTAAGTGTGATTCTATTGTTCATGTTATGGGTGTTCTAGTGTCCTCTTTGGATTACTTGATGTTGGCATATAGAATGCAAGTGATGTGAGAATTAGACTTCATATTTGACAAACTTTCAGAACTGCCTCAGTGGGCCTCAATAGTAAATTCTGCTCATGATAATGGTATTTATTTATGCTTTTTTACTTTAAAGTTAAAAAAATATTAGATTTATGTACTGTGTGTGTGTGTGTGTGTGTGTGTGTGTGTGTGTGTGTGTGTGCCAATGGAAGCCATTGTCCAGCTTTCAGGAATAGATTTTCTCTTTCTACCATGTGAACTCTGGAGACTGAACTCAGGTCATCATCAGACTTGACAGTAAGCATGTTTACCCACTGAGTGTGCCATCTCCATCAGCATCTTTATATTTCTTTTACTTGTGTATTATTCAACTGAGTAAGACCTGCAAGGTGACAAATCCAGATAACCCAGCAAGTCTCTTTAGTTTTCCTCTCCTTCTCTCCTTCCCTCCCTCTTCCTCTCACCTTCCCTCATCTTCTCTCCCCTAGCTTTCTCTCCTCTCTCTATCCTTCATATTCTGTCTCATATACTCCATATTATTACAAACAAAACAAAAAATCCTCAGGCCAGGAGCTCAGAGGCACAACCTGCTGGAAAGAGCTGGTCACGGCTCTCAGAATATAGGAAGCAACTAAAAGCAGAATTCAATGATACTCTGTCCAGTTGTAGTAACAAGCTCACACTACTCCCTTCCAGACTTTCTCCTGCGCGTCTCCACATGTAGATCTCAGAGCAATACCATGAATTTCCAAACACATCAAATTTGAACAATTTGATATTCTCAAATATTCTTAAAGGAAGTTATAATCAAAGTGAAATAAATAGTCTTCCATTTTTTCAAATACTGTGGACTCAGGTCTTCTAAGAATGTTGCATGAATCCAAACATAAAGCAATTGTGCTTTCTACCCATAAACCCATTAGGAGTTCTCTAGACAGTTCCTTACTGGCTATATTGGATTGTAACACCACAGGCAAGGTTTAAAAAAAGTTATCTTGAGCAAATAGCCTATTGTGTGGTTTAGAAGTATTTACTGTATGTAATCACAATACATACTAAGTGCTAAACAAACACTTGTTGATTTGGCTTGGCTAGCCTATGTTTGTATTAACTCAAAGCAAAATTTTTGGGCAGAATTGCATTGCCTTGAGCCAAAGGCTTCAGAAAGGCTTAAAAATTAAGACCAGATATGGTGAGATCTGTTTTTAAGGTTAAAACAAAAATATATGACTATACACAGCATTTCAGAGTTGTGTGTTTTAAAAGGAAGATAGATGCAGCTCATCACCTAAGTGGCTTTTTTTTTTTTTTTTTTTAACTGTGGTGTCTTAAGCAACTTTAAGTTTGTAAAGAACCAAGAGAATATTAAATACACCTGCCTGGAAGGTTCCTTCTCCAGGATGATAAGGCAGATACTCTTGGCCATTGCCTAGCTTTGCTCTAAGATAAGACAGTGGAGAGTTTTTAACTGGGTGTGGTGGCCCCTGTTTGAAATCCCAGCACTTGGGAGACTGAAGCAGGAGGATTGATTAGAAGTTCAAGGGTCACACTCAGTTACACAATGAGAGGTCAACCTAGGCTACATAACACCTACCTGTTTAAAATATTAAAACCTTTTTCCAGTTTTGGTAGAGATGCAGTGAGATGGATTTCAGTTAATTGGCCCTTTAATAATGTCAGCCACTCATAGCAGGGGAATCTGGGATTTAGTGGAGATACTTCAGCAATGCAGAGAACAAAGGAAGACTCTTATATTTATATACTAGAGGGAAATGGCCCCTGAGCTCCTTGGGTATGGGTCTCTGAACTTAAATTAATAAAGGATGCAAGGCAAAGTCAGAGGGCTGACTCTATTGTCCCATCTTAACTTGGAGGTATCAAACACTGGGAGTTTAAAAGCTTAAGGAAGGTGCTAATAGGATGCAAGTCACAGTTGACTGCCCCGCCCCTCCCCCACCCCAAGGGATGAGGCTCTGTAATCTTGCAAAACTGTGTCCCAAGGCAAATCAAAACCAATTGAAAGGAAAAATCAAAACCAATTGAAAGGAAGCTTGAGAGCTGAGGAAACCCAAACATTGAAGTCTTTGGGTTTGAGGAAGTCCAGAAGCAGAGTTGGTATCCCACTGATTTTTCCTTGGGGTTTATCCATGGAAAGTTGCCAGCTAGACTTTTGCAGCAGGCACATCAGGCAGGTCTGAGGGAACTGTCTATACCTGGGGGGTGGCACTCAAAAGAAAGGAGATTTAAGGCCCCAGTGAGCACTCTCAACCTAGTTCCCTGGAGTTCTGCAGTAGGAATAAAGTAGTGGTACCCAAAGAAGCTCTTTCTCTCTCACTTCCCAGTGTTCCATTCGTGGTTTCTCTGGGCTTCTTTCTGCCTAAATCGCTTTCCTAAACTGCAATCTGATTTCAGAGTCAGTTGCATCTGGCTAAGGCATATCAGGATCCACCTCTGTCCTTTCCCTTTATTTAAGAATATAGCAGCATTGTGTTAGAGAAAATTAAAAAAGAAAAGAAAGGAAAGGAAAGAACACTCTGGAGGAGCTCCTACTTTGCAGGACTGTCATGGTCACGGTGAGTGAGGTAATTGTCTGCCCAAGTCAAGTCAAAACCACTGTCAACTGAAGCCTTAACTCATCGGAGCTCTTGTGTGGTTCTTCTTCTTTTTTCTACTTATTTGCATAATTGCCGTGGTTTTCAGTTACCTGTGTGTAGACCTGGTAAAGCACAATTAACTAACATGAAGGGCTCTATCTCCATGGCTTCTAGCCAAGCAGAGACGCATCAATGTCAGAGAAGGTAAGAGTTTTCTCTTTCAACTATAGCTACCTAGAAACCATCACAAAAATTACTTTTCATGAAACCAAGCCATGGAAATTAAATTTCAGAGAAAATGGTTAAAACTTGATCTTGGAGAACTCTGTTTGCCCCAATGGAGGAATTACAGGGTATGACAGACTTCTACAGAGACCTCACAACAGGCTTTCTTTTTGTGTTCTGGTGAATTCCATGAGTATTTGTGTGAAAAATAACATAGTTTTTTGAAGAAAATTATTTTTAAATGCTATGGTCATTCCTGTTTCAGGGGAGTCATAGTAATAACACTCACTCATGTCTTAGGTTCCTATTCAAATGAGAATATTATATGAAAAGTTCCAGATAATTGCTATATACAAGCTCACAATAGTGCCCTAACTTGGTGCAGAGAAACTGGCCTGAACTGGACCTATGGATCCACCATGAAAAAAAGGGCAACCAAAGCACTAAGCAGAAAGCCACCTTCTAGCTTCTTTCTGTTTGAATTAATTGCTGGATTTCTTTCCTTTTAAGCTTATCTGACTGGACTTATCAGAATCAAACAAAGCAGCTCTCATCCATCTCATTTTTCCACTTAAATATTTCTCAGATCAATCAATGGAACAGTGATAAATATGCTTTAATTAAAATAACCTCACATTATTTCCAGTGTAATCTCTTAAGTCAAAAAAAAAATGGAAAAAGTAAAATTGCTTGAAGAAAAACATAATGCTTTCAGATGGCAAATATCATGATATGTGTGTGCATGAAAATAGGTGCTAGATTAGATAGATGATATATACATACATTAAATAGATACATAAATAAATACATAGGTAAATACATAGCTATGCAGATAGACAGGCAGGCAGGTAAGCAGGCAGATAGACAGATAAAGATATGTTGAGCCTTCCAGCTGGACATGCCAACACATTTGCTCAGAAAAACCCGTGACTGACAAGATTCCAGCTGAAGGCTCAACTTGGAGGTGACAAGAAATGTTGTCTCCCTGGATTGAGGGATGCTGAGTACCTGTGCCTTTCTACTTGGTATTCACTTCTGATGCTGTGTAGTATTTGGAGCTTCCTGTGTGCTCCCCCACTGCTGCAGCCCCTCCTGTCCCCCCTGGGACTCATAGTTTAGGCCTTAGCTTAAGCACAGTTTCATGGTGGGAGCTACTCTTCCTTGTCTTGCTCTTTTCCTATCTAGAACTTTCCCTTGCTTTCATCCTCAGTGGCCTATCTGCCTCTCTCAGCTCCCAGTTTAGCCCCATCCTCTGCCCAGGTGGACCTTAACACACTCCTAGCAGAAGCAAGCTCATTACCCACTGAGGTAATTTGCCTCTCCAAATTGGTCTCACTTGCTCAAATTGGTCCCCCCTGTCCAATTTGGACTTGGAAGAGTGTCTTCTAATGTATCCCAAAGCCAGCTTCTACGTTCATACCTGGCTTCTCGATGGCCTACCCTCACCTGTACTTCTAGACTCTGCATTTTCTCTTTTACAGTATGTCCAATATGTGCCCAGGGGACTTTAAAACTCCCAGACTCAGGAAATCTGGATCCCTTTGCTTGACTACCAACCTACCAGTTTAAACAGAACACATCTGGCAGCTTACAGGTCTGTGGAACAGGGATATTTTGTGGCCTGAGTTTGTTTGTTTTTTTTTTTTTTTTTTTTTTTTTTTTTTATAAATCTCTCAACATCTTCACAGGGTCTAACCTAGGAAGAACTTCCAGCATCCTTATGTTGTTGCCAGAGTTTAATACCTTGTGGCTGAAGGACTGATAAGCAGCCAGCTGCACTCAGCTTTAGAAGACGCCACTCTTCTCTTTGCACATGACTTCCTCCACTTTCAGAGCCAGCAAGAGCTCACAAGCCCTCCTTACAGATTATATCATTCTGACTCTCTTCCCTGATATCAACTGGAGAAAATCCCTATCTTCCCCATTTCACTATGAAAGTAACAGTGACCTTCATTAGAGTTGTGTGCTGGTTAGCTGGAGGTTTTTGCTGTTTTGGTTTGGGTTTTATGTTATTGTTGACTTGACACAATCCAGGGTCAACTGGGAAGAGAAAACATCAAGGAGAAAATTCTTCCATTGTATTGGTCTGCAGACAAGTCTAGGGGGAATTTTCTTGATGACTGATATAGGAGGACCCAGCCTAATGGGGTCAATGCCACCTCAGACAGTGGTTTTGGGTTGTATATTTTTTAAAAATCAGGCTGGAAAGGCCATGGGGAGAAAGTCAGTAAGCAGCAGTCTTCCATGTTCTTTGCTACAGCTCCTGCTTCCAGGTTCCTGCCTTGAGTTCCTGTCCTAATGCCTCTCCATCGTAGACTGTAAGCTAAAAGATAAAGTAAACCCTTTCTCCTCTAGTTGTTTTTGGTCATGGCCTTTATTACAGCAATAAAAAGTAAATTAAGAGAGTCTGCAGAATTCATTTTGTCATACAATATAACACAACTATAGTTGTGCCACCCTTTACAATCATATTCTTGGGAGTTAAAATAGACTTTCTTGAGACTGGGTGGAAACATGCCTGCCATACTTACCTTGGGATTTTGCACACTAAACCTCAACCTCAGTCATAAACTTGATACCTTTAGTTATTCCCTCTTATATCTGTGACTGGCATTGAATGTTGGTTCTATGTCCACCCATTGTTGGTGACATGGCATCTGCCTCAATATCCCTCTGTGGTACTCACCTTTTTATTCTGGCCACTGGATAAGAATGGACAAAGTAATCAAGGTAGCAATTGACCCACAGGCCATTTCTACTTTACTGTGTTCATCAAATGTTAACTGTGACTCTCCAAACTCAAAACACCTCCTTACCTTCTAGGACAAGGGAGATATCTCAGCTATCTTGGAAATCTACCCCACTGGACATCTCTAGCACTGCCCTGACCCTTCCCATAAGCCTATATTATGTTCAAAGTCAGACTAGTTCAATGTCAGTTTCAACAATGGCTCAGAAAAAGTGAGGCAAAATCCCAGTGAGTTGTCAATATTGAGCCAGATGAGTCAAGAACAGAAAACCCACAGAGAGACTACCCAAGCATCTTCTCCCAAGGGAAGGGACTTAAACTCCACATGTCTAGGCTATTGTTGAAAATTTTCACAGTGGCCAAGAGGGGAGCTAAATTACAACTTCTGTGAATGGAGTGTTTATTTCTGCTATAAAACCCAGTCAAAAGGCAAGAGTTACAGAGATAACCATTTTGATATCAAGCAGAGAAAGAGTACATGAATAGAGAAATGTTAAAAGGCAAAATGTTCCCAAATTAATTCATTTTTAAAAAGTGAATTGAGTCAGGTGTTCTGGTGCGCATCCATAGTTCCAGCTCCCAGGGTGCAGAGGCAGATAGATCTATGAGAACCACACCAACTTGGTCTACACAGTGAGTTCCAGACCAGCCAGAGCTATATTGTAAAACTCCACACTCAAAAAGCTTACAAGAAAAGTATGAATTGAGCAAATATTCTAAGATCAAATTCATTGGAGGTAGGAACGCTGAAAGAAAATTAAAACATGGCTGCTTTCATAATTTGAATACATCATGGGCTTAAAAATCTCCAGTGACAGATGCTATCAGAGTCAGCAATGGTGTCTGCAAAGAACCAAAGGTGAATGCTATAGTCTTTGTGGGCCAAAAAGGTCTTCAGTGCAGCTGTTCGTTCTTTGGAGCACCAAAGCAGCCATGAGGGATGTGTGACTGATGTCTGTGTCTAGGTTCTAATAAAGCATTTTGTTTTTACAAAGTGAGCAGGGGTTAAGACTTGGTTTTCAGAACATTGATTGGCAATCATCTGTCAACCCCCTGCAACAGACAGCATTAACAAAGTGCATTGGACCCTTCAACCACCATTTCATCTGAGGTTATTTTTATTGAACAAAACAAATATTTGGTAACTATTTGCTAGTGTCTAGGAAAGAGCTTGAAATAATGAAGATTCTCAACCAAACTGCTTCCAATAGAAGGTACTGAAATAAATGTAAAAATGTGGCCCAGGGAGATGACTCAGCTGGTAGATAGCTTGCCTTGCAAGCATGAAAGCCAAGGTTCCAATTTCAGAACTGACATCTAAAGGCCAGACTTTACAGCATGTCTGTAATAATAGCAGTTGGGCCCAGAGATAAAGATTTACCCTAAAGCTTGATGGTCAGCTAGTCTGAGTTCTGAGTTCAGTGAGAGACCCTGTCACAAAAATCACAAGGTAAAGAGCAATAAAAAAAGGCATTTCATGTCCATTGACCTCCACACGCATGTGTGCACCCTCACAAAAAGAGACAGTCTAAGCACAAGCATGCAAATAAATAAATAAAGTAAATAATATAAAAAAGTAAATAAAACACAAAACTATTCTATCAGGAGAAAAGAACATAAATTAGTGTATTCAAAATAGTTTAGAACCAGGAGTGACTATATTTTGCAATAAAAGGATAAGAAGAAGGAAGAGTTGAAGAAGAGAGAAAATAGGAAAGGGATAAAACAAGGGGGGGGGGACATCATCAAAAATGAGATGAGTGGAGAAGGAAGGAGTGAAGGATCAAACGATGAGTTTCCACCCACAGGCAAATGGCTTTCTCTGCCCCTGACTGAACACTAGAGCATTGGGTGTCCTGAAAAGGGAAAACCTTAATGAGGTGTCGAAAAACCCTCTTTGGCATTAATTAACAAGATCACTAGGCTGTCGTAATTGCAAAGAGAAAGCTTAATCATCAAGAGACATCCCCTAACAGGAATGCAGGTCATTACAAAATATTATTTAAAGTCGCATTTACATATAAAAAAGGATCAAATGCATGTGGTCCCACTGGTCCCCTTCATTCCTCCCCTCCCCCTCTGATTGATGCATGCATTAGTCCCTGAGCTAAGTAGGGGCTTTGAAATAGTCCCAGAGATCTTCCCACAGGAACTTGGTAGAGGTAGGTCTTGGAAGTTCTTGAAGGCACAATCTCAGTGTTGACACTCACATCATATCCCCACCTGATTAATGGCCACTTATGCTATTAAACGTCTGACTCCCTTGCCAAGTTTTCATCATTCAACTACACTTGAATACTCCATAGATGCTTTAGAGCTCAACTGAATGGTCACCTACTTTGAGAAGCTGTGCCACCTCTCCCAGTCTGTCTATCCTGAGACACTAAAGCATCTCCTCATGTTACCCCACTTAGTGGCACACAGAGACATGACCAAAGCAGATGGAACAAGGACCCAGGCTTCCCCCTTGGCTCATTACAGAGTTACTTGGGCCACTGTTCATTTTAGCAACCCTGTCCTCAGCACAGACCTGTGAATGGATTATTCCTGAATGGATATTAGTGTTCTACTGTGGTCCAGGTTGCTGAGGGCAGCTGATACAGATTTAGGCAAATTTTGGAGATGTTGCCAATACATGATGAACTGTTGTCTAAAAGGACATGTCCAAGAACGGGGGACCATGCCCAGGGCAGCAACTACATCTCGAATATAAAAGGAATTCCTTGTGAGCTTGTGCCCAATATGTGAATATGTGCCTTAGGCCAGAGGGATTCTTCTGGTTATAAAGACACATTACATAAAAATAGAGCTGCATGTATCAGGGTGCAGGTTAATTCTGAAACCATTATTTGATGACAAACATATATATGTAGATTGATTTTAGATGGATGGATAGATAGATAGAGAGATAGATAGATAGATAGATAGATAGATAGATAGATAGATAGATAGATAGATGAAACAAAGAAAAGAAGGAAGGGACAGAAAGAAGAAAGAAGGAAGGAAGGAAAGAAAGAAAGAAAGAAAGAAAGAGAGGGCGAGGGAGAGAGGAAGAAAGAAAGAAGAAAGGAAGAAAGGAGAAAGAAAGAAAGATGTATAAACACCAAGGTTGAGCAAATTAATAAATGCATGGAAGGTGCTAGAGGCTAGGCTTCTTACTATTGTGGTAGAAGGTGATAGATAACCAGAAAGAAAAGTTGGCATGTTCCATGATGTTATAAATTGTCTCTGGAGACACTGATATGAACCCATGCATAGATTCATTCATATAGTAGATATAGTCACAGGTATAAATAAGCAAATATATATTAAGTAATTATTAAGATAATGTAGATAATGTTATACAAATTATAAAATAAATATTATATTGTATAAGTACTACAAGAACATAACAAGAGTATAAGCTTTCTTTTTGAGACAAGGTTTCACAATATTGTTTTGGAGCCTGTCCTGGAACTCGCTTTGTAAACCAGGCTGGCCTCTATCTCACAGAGAGCTGCCTGCCTCTGCCTCCCGAGTGCTTGGATTAAAGGTGTGCAGATATATAGTATATATTTTATAACATTATTTTATAAGATTATTAGATGTAAAATGTCATTGTTGATAGAACAAGGATATGACAATAAAACTAAGGAAATCACACTAAGTATGGAGATTCCTTAACTATTACAAATGTATCACAGCAGTTGTGATGGTTAATATTATCAACTTGACAGGATCTAGAATCACTGAGGACACAAAGCATAAGATAAACCTGTGAAGGAGTTGAAGTCCTATGTTGGGTGAACTGTAGCAAGAAGACTTCCCTAATAGTGCATGCCACATCCCAGGACAGACTGACTTCCAAAGGAAAGGGTGAGCTGAACACCACTATTATTTATCTTCTTCTTGGCTGTGAATGCAGTGTGACCTGCCATCATGACTGCCCTGCCATGATGGACTGCACCCTTGAACTAAAAGTTCAAATAAAACCTTCCTTCTTCAAGCTGCTCTTGTCAGAGCTATGGGTAAAGTAACTCAGAAAGCAATGAGCAAGGCATGGTGTTAGAGAAAATTGGGTGTAAGTTAAAGAATTCTCTATACTACCTTTATAAAATTCCCATATATTTAAAAATACTATAAAATAAACCGTTTACTAGAACAAATAAAGCTATAAAAATTGGGAAAATGGTCCCAAGAACACTATGAATTTCTCTACAGTCAATGAGAATACAAAGACCACGCTTGGAGCTGTTTCAAGCAGACAAACCCATCCAAGCCTGCTCCTTGTCCTAAGCTCCATACTGCCTTTGACAGGGATGCTGTGTGTGCCACCAAGAATGACTTTGCCTGATATGTGTTATTGTTTTCTCTGTACTATTAGCACTGGCATTCTTATTATACCCATTATTCCTCAACTCTCTCTGAGCTGTATCTATCATCTGGCAAGAGAGAAACTGATGTTCTCAGTCCAGAAATGCTAAGAATGATCAGAGAAAACTTGAGACAGCTGATTTCTATATTCAACACAGAGGTTCCAGATCATTGTGTCTGAATATGTTCATTTATGTCTGTAACAGGATTCTTGGTGTGATCCTGCTTATACATTGTGACCAAGCCTAATCTAGAGGATTGGCCGTGATTTTTTGCTGTGGCATCCTTTAATATCTCTTCATGTATTTAGTGCCTTGGTATTCCTTGGGTACCACATTTGGCAGATAGTTGACAGTCATTATTCAATTTCTTTTAAGATATGAATACATGTATGAATAGTCACAATCACTATTGGTGTGTGTGCATGTATGCATGCATGTGTATGTGTGTATAGGTGTGGTATGTATGTGTGTGTACACATGTCTATGTGTGTGCACATGTGTGTATTTGATGACTTCATCAATCACTCTTTACTATATCAATCACTCTTCACTTTCATTTAGAAACAGGGTTTCTCCCTAAATCTGAAGCTCACCAATTTGACAAGGGTCCTAGGCATCCTCCTGTCTCCATCTTGTAGTAGATATGGCATACTCTGAATATTATTTTTAACAATGGTTCTTGGGTGTCTAACTCATGTCCTCATGGTTGCAAGACAAGCACTTTATCAACAGAGTTGTCTCCTCAGCCCCAACCCCACCTCATTAAGAACTTTAGCACTGACTGTCATACTCAGAAACCCACCAGTGTTAAGGCTCACATCTGTAGGGAATTAGAGGAACAGACAGGAACTACCTACAGCCACAGTTATTCAGTGTACAGGCCATGATCCCCACCCCACCCTAAGAAACTAAGATCGCTTTCTCCAGATTTTTTTTTTCTGGGTATTTTCTGTCTCCCAAGCTGAATTAGGTGGGCCTGTCTTCCAAATCAGAAACTTGATAATTAGTTTGGTTGCTATTACAGAGCAGAAACTGGAGGCCCCCCTTCTCCCTAAGCAGAGAGAATCACATGCAATTAACTAATTGCTGCATAACACACACCTGCTGTAGACACTAGAGACACAGACACACACCTTGAAGTCCAAAGGGTAGCCTCTGACCTGGAGAACAGAGGAGAGGCCTAAGAGGACCCTGAGCTCAGCAGAGGTGAGAAGTATTGGCAGAGAAAGTATGTCAAAGAGTGTCCCTCCGAGGTCACCCCTTGGGTGATCCCTGGCGTCAGAAGAACACATGGGAACATGGGAAGGTGAAATGTACCCTGTTCCCAGAATTCTTTTTAGAATGGCTGTCATTGTTTAAGTTAGAATATTGCCAGTTAATTGTTGGCTCCGAGAGAAAAATTATGAGCAGGGGAACGGTTCTGCATGGATTTAGTGTATTTGAATAATTTAGACCCCCGCCGTTAATTTGACAGGATTGTTTTTCTCTCGCAGTAGCCTGCTGCTACACGAATTAAAACTGTCGGAGTACCAGGGGCTGTGCCGGGGTTTAGTAATGAGGTTTATCAGTCAATAAATGATTTTATACAGCAAATTAAACTGTAAATTTCGTTTGGGTGGTAAATATTTAGAGAATAAAGATATCTGGTTAATGAGGAGGGCTGGGTGTTTGAAAAGGGGGAAGTGAAAAAACAGAAATGTCAACCTTTTAAATCTTGAGTGTGGTTAGGCTTGGGTGACAGTTTGCTCACTAGCAACCCCCCTGCTCTCTCGCTCTCTCTTCTCTCTCCTTTCTCTTTTCTCTCTTTTTCTGTAAATAATAGAGGACAGTCTCATTTCTATATTTAAATATGTAATGGGAACTCATCTCCTCAACCTGTGCCTACCATAAGATGAGGTTAATTTAACCTTTTGGCATCTTAAAACAGACTAGGAAAAACAAAATGTACACTGATAAAGCAGCCTCACAGCATCTGGCACAAAGCTCAGATTTCTACTCTAGTTGTGTTGACTGATATCTTTGCCTCTCATTGAGGGACACATTATGAAAATATGAAATGTCCCCAGCTCCATCCTGGGTCATTGTTTGAATATGTGGTCCACAGCTTGGCAGCTCAGTTTTAGGAGACAGTAGAAACTTTAGGGGTAGTGCCAGACTGGAAGAAGTGGGAAGCTGGTGGGGGCAGACTTTTATGGATTAAGGACCCACCCAAGCTCTCTGCTTCCAGACTTAGTGCTAATGTGATACAACCAGCTGCCTCAAGTTCCTCCTGCCAATCAGTCTCTCCCATGATGGACTATATATCCTCTGAAGCCATGTGAAAAGACAAACCCTCCTTTCCTTAATTAGCTTCTTCAGGATTTTGGCCAGAGCCACATAAAAGTAACTAATCCACATGGTTGTTTAAATGTAAGTTTACATTAATGAAAATTAACTGTAAGGATTCCATTTCAAACCTGTGTTCGAAGCATGTTAACAACTGTGTGTTTGACAAGGAAGAGATACTCGCACCATGTCATAGAGTTCTCTAGACAGGATGGTTGAGCCTGGCTGGCAGCATCCCCATTCCTGTGTTAGGGCATCCAAAAGTCAGTTCATCAACTTCAACTTCTGGTTAACATTGTTATGTATCTGGATATATGTTTAGTTCATCTATCAGTGCTTAGAATAAGACAAAGTAATAATAGGCCCACAACAAGCGAGCCATTGGAAAGAAATTATTAAAGAAGTAAATATTAATTATAGTTACATGGAAAAGACCACAAAAAGAATGCAAAGGAATAGCTGATGTTGAAAATTCCTATCTGTACATTCCAAACACTGAGAAATTTTAGGAGGTGAGAGGAAAGAAACATTGTGGAGTTGAGAGGAGAGATGAGCAGGCCCAAGTCAAACTTTTTCAACCTTCTAATTGTGCTAAGTCCTAAGCTGCACGGTGGTACTTGACAGCCTTTCTAAAAGGCCAATGCTGCTTTGCAACTATGGTTCAGTCCTTGGGCATTTTCAAGGATCTTCTGCAATATAAACTCACAATACATATTACAGTTGAAGGAAAGAGTTCTAGAAACTAACAAAGGAACCTACAAAGCTTGGCTAAGGCTGGAAGTTGAACACAGAGCCTGTTAGTTCCCAAGCCAAGAGGCACACTCACAGCATTGTGATCAGTACTAAGAAGACAACTCCATTCGTTTTCCTGTCCTAGACCTCACAATAATTCTCTACTGCCTTCACTAAGCATGTCCATCATACAGAACCTGGAAATCTCAAACATTGGTCAAATTAGGACCACTGGCAGGCTAGGAGCTACATTGTGTCATCAAGCTTTCCCATGAAAATCAGTCATCTTGGGTTATTAAAGAAGTTTTTAAAAAGTTTACTCATAGCAGGCATATTGCACACAACTTTAACCCTAGCACTTGAGAGGCAGAAGAGGGTGGAGCTCTATGAGCCCAAGGCCAGCATCATCAATATAGCCAAGTTCCACAGCTGACAGAGCTACATAGAGAGAGGTGTTCCAAAAGAAAAAAGAAGAGTCTACTGACAATGGTCCAGTCATGGAGGGAATCTCTTTTGGATTATCAAGCTCTCTTTTAATGCTGTTGTTGGCATGATTTCCTCAAATGAGCATAAGCTATTTAAAGAAGGGAAATGTGAAACATAAATTTTAAAGCATGTGCCCATGTGGTGGAGGAAGAGAACTGACTCCCCCTGGTTGTCTTCAGACCTCCACGTACACATCATGGTAAGTATGCCTCCTGGCCTACATAAATAAAGGTAATAATAACAATAATAGTAATAAATACTCAACACGGTGAATTTTCTGTTGGAGGTGGGTGCAGTTAATATCATGGAATCTATGAAAGGCTCACACCCCTCTTGGGGAGCTTCATTGACTCATGGGTTGGGGACCTGCCTTCTCCCTAATTTGGGTTCTTTCCTCTGAAAGAGGAGATCTTGGGGGTTTAGGGAGAGGGCGAAAGTTCTCCTCTGTGGATCCGAGAACGCTGACTGAGATGTAACAGACCCAGCCATCCAGCTCCACAGAGATTGATCGGGGAAGCATTTGCCTCAGGGGGCTGATTGGGCCTTTTTGGGCTTAAAATTGCTTTGTCAAATAAACTTTATCTGCTGTCTAAACAATGCCCGTGTCCTCAAGTTTGGAAAGAAACAGAATGGAAACTCAGGCTGGAGGGGCTAAAATGTGTCAGGAGTCTGAGTCATGAGAGGCAGCCAGGAAAGCATGCAGAATGAAATGCCAAGTGAGAGCTTTGTAGGTAGCTCCTAAGGGAGAGCTGATAGGGGATAGGAGGTAATGGGGTTCTGTCCTTCATTGGAGAATTGTGACACTGGATCTCTTTTGTTCCTTGTTCATGTAAAAGAAAAGTAAACATGTGGGGAGTATGGTGGCCAATCATGAGGTGGCTTTCCCAGCAACTCTATGGAGACGATGCCTTACTCACTGGGTAAGCATTAGACATAGCCTGAGATCAATGCCAGGCAGGGCTGAGATTAGGATAAAACAAATAGGCCTCAGAAAGCAGCTGCAAATCTGATGCCCTCCTCTCTGCCCACCAAGCCAGGGAAGACCAGGTACAGACACATGTACGGTGTGGCAGTAAAACATTCTAAGAACATGAATTTTGCTTCCAGAAAAAATATCTAGGTTTCATTAAGTAATCCATCATTCTCTGGTTGTGAGCTTGGACAACTGACACATCTACAGGAGCCAGTGTTCTCATCTGGCAAACAAGTATGATGGCTACTCATGCTTCAGGGTTTGAAGCTGAGGCTATGCTTCAGGCCAAGGGGTTGCCACTGTGTTTACCATATGCAGAAAGAGTAAATGTAAGCTACTTCCCAGCAGTGATATTCATCCAGGACACCTTGGGGACAATGGGAAAAAAGCCAAGTATTCATTATAAATGAAGCATGTTACAGGAGAGCAATAGCCTAGGAAGAGGACAATGAGTCCCCCATAGCTGAAGTTATAGGAGGTTTTGAGCCCACTTGTGTGAGCTCTATGTGTGCTTTAACTGCTGATTCAGATTTGGCCCATGACCTTTACACTATACCGTGTGACCCTTCTGTGCAGTTTCTCTTCCTAATGTGCCTCCTGTCACTCCCTTTGGCAGTCCCATAGCCCATTGCTGGTGTACCTTCTACATAGTTGATAATAAAAGGCTCTCTGCAGGATTGCATGGTTCTACCTCCCATTTTTTACCTTTGCTATATCAGAAATCCAGACCCTAAAAGATTCAGTATGGTCAAGGATCTGACCCTTTGAGCACACCATCTTCTTTGAGCTGATAATGACTGTTTTAGTTCAAAGAGAAGTTACTCCCTCTGAACAAATGTTTATCATTTGCCCATAAAGAAAGGCAGGCTTTCTCTGAAGGAAGCCATAGTGTCCTTATACAAAATTATACCAAGATTATGGCAGATGCTTCTTAGGTTGATGAGGGTCCTAGCTCAAAGCCCAGCCTATCTCAGATATCCCTCCCAAATCAACACACGCACCCTAAACTACTCCTTTGTTAAACATGGCATCTGTTAAACAGCTTTTAATTTTAAAAAAAAAGTCTTATTTTATCTGAGAACATCTGTGACCATCTGCATCCTTTCCTCTCTAGCATTTCACGTCTAAGTTTGATGCATCTATCAGCTGTTCTCACCCAGATTCTGGGACAGATCTGGGTACCATGGAATAGACATCAATTATACCCATGTCATGAGGCATGCCAGTCTCAGCAGGGAGAGTGACAGTTTCCTTATCATCAAACCAGCAAGCTTCTTGATTAGCTTGCTGCTACTGTCAATAACACTTCATGATAGAGTTGAGTTTCTGCGTATTGTCCCCCACCCTAATCTTTTCTGTTGATTCTTTTACTCCACTCCTCCCAACAAAAAGACAGAATCTTCACTTTCTATGCTAAGTTTTTACATTATAGGCACTATTCTTCCTATAACTAAGTGGTCCTAATAGAAAGATACATTTTCCCCTAAAGGCTGATTTTAATAGTTTTTTGTTGTTGTTTTTGGTTTCTTAGTTATTTTGGTATGTGTGCATGTGAGTGTGCACTTACCCATGTGCTCACAAGCTGGGGATTCAACCTTAGACCTTCTACATGTTAAGCAAGCACTCACCACTAAGCTATGCTCCCAGTCCTAATCAAGATTTTAGAACTAGACTCACTTTTTTTCTTAAGATTGTGCCCTTTTATTTATTGAATCAACACAAACATACACACACACACACACACACACACACACACACACACACAAATAATTCATTGTTGTTTTTGTTTTTCAATACACAGTTTCTCTGTTCAGATTTTTTCTCATTCAGAATATCACCTATATTACCTTCACCTTTTTTGGGAGTCAGAAAAGGCCTGTGATTAGGTAAGTATTCAGACCAGACCCAGACTTCCTATGGGTAGTTGACCAGTTTGCCCACCTTAACTTGTTTCTATGGCCCCGTCAGAGCTATGTCTATGTTCCTTTCAGATGGTTTTGTTATATAGGTCCTGAAATGGTCCCACCTTTTCTGTGTTTTCTGAGTATCCTCATACCTTCCTGTTTTCCTTGTGCGTTGTTGGAAACTGGAATATACCTACACTGTAAGTCTAATCTATGACTTCATCCAGTTACAGTATTGCCATTGTCTTCTATTTTGCCTTTCTCTTTGTTTTTCACAACACAGGTTACCAAGCTTCCCAAGAAAGCCCTGAGCATCATTTGACGGGTGGAAGTGGACCTTAATGGGCTCTGTCATACCTGTCTAAATGGAGGAGAACTTTGCACACTGCCCGGGGACATGTTACTACTTAGGCTTATAAATGACTTTTTTTTTTTTCTCTAGATAGTTAAACCCTCCTTTGCCGGTAATTTCAGGACTATTAATCACCTGTTGGAAAACTGTGCTAATAGCTGCTTTCCCTGTGAGTTTCTGGTTATGAAACTAGGGCTTAACAATGTTCCCTCCAGGAGTTTTGGGGAGTGTTTCTTCTTTTATGTTGCACACACTGGACATACCCTTGATCTGTCAACACTGCAGTCAGTGAGCTGTGGGCTCTGTCATGATGACACTTTTCCCTGGAATTAGCAAAAGGTAACAAAAACAAAACTGCATTGCATTTAGAAATAATAAGACTGTGCAATTGTACATGGATATGGGGGCAGGGGGTGGCCACACAGGATGGAATTATGTTAAATGTAGAGTAATGCAAAGAGGCTATTTCTTCAAAAGGGATCCAGTCTCTGGGCTGGCAATGCAGTTCAGTTGGAAGAGTTCTTTCCTAGTAAGTGTTCAGACCCTGGTTCCATCCCCATGATTCCACAAAATGATTATAGGCAGACATGGGGGGCTTGGAGGAAGAAGGCTCAGAAGTTCAAGGTCAGCCTCTGATATATAGTGAGTTTGGGGTCAGCCTGGGCTACTTGAAATCTTGTCTCAAATAGCAAAAGCCCCAGAATCTCTATTGTCTTGTTACTGAATGATAATTATATCATTTAGTTATATAGTTTCAGACCTCTGTTCATCCATCACTCAATGTTCTGAGAAGCACTCCCCACAGCCAGCATGGAAGGGTCTCCAGGCCATACAACGTCAAGTGAAGTTCCAGCTCCTTGTCACAGTAACTGTGTTTGTCTGGACTCAAAGCAGTCCCTTTACAGAGAAAGATGGAGTTGACAGCTGGACTGATTAATCATATCCACCCTTTTGGAATACAGAGTGGAGACATATACATGAAAGACCTCAGGTATGAGCACAGAGAATGTAAAATTTCCCATAGTGTAACCATGTTTGGGTCATGTGTGATAAATTAAAGTGATGAGAGAAAGGAGGGGGGAGACTAGAATTGGACACAAAGCACAAAGGTAAGTGTGACTCCAGGTAAGGGACTCACTTTTGAACTTTTGCAAGACCTGTCAGTTTTCTCCCAACTCCCCCTTTCTCCCTTCTGTTTTATCTTCCTTTCTCTTTAAATTGTTCTTTGACACTAAAAACTTGAAGACACTCAGATAAAAAGAAACACTTCTCCACCACTGCTGGGAGTGCAAACTCGTACAGACATTTTGGAGATCAATATGGCAGTTCCTTGGGAAAATGGGAATCAATCTACCACAGGACCTGGCAATTCCACTCTTAGGCATGTACCCAAATGATGCACATCCATGCAACAAAGACACCTGTTCAACTATGTTCATAGCAGCATTATTTGTAATAGCAAGAACCTGGAAGCAACCTAGATGCCCCTCAACTGAAGAATAGATAAAGAAGATGTGGTACATTCACACAATGGAATACTACCCTGCGGAATAAAACAATGGGATCTTGAAATTCAAAGGCAAATGGATGGAGCTAGAAGAAACCATCCTGAAAGATGTAACCCAGTCACAAAAGGAGGAATATGGTATGTACTCACTCATCTATGGATTTTAGACATAGAACAAAGGAACACCAGCCTATAATTCACACCAGCAGTGAAACTAGGATACAAGGAGGAATCTAAGAGATTCATGCAAGATCTCTCACAGAAGGGGAAAGGAACGAGATCTCTTGAGCATATTGGGAGTGGGGGTGTCAGTGAGTGGAGAGGAAACTAGGAGAAAGACTAGGGGAGGAGAGGAAAGCACGTGGGACTAGGAAGATTGAGTCAGGGGAGGAATAGATGAGAGAAAAAGAAAGAGAGAGATATACCATAAAAGAGGGAGCCATTATAGGTTTGAAGAGAAAACTGAATCTAGAGAAATATCCAGAGACCTACAAACCTGACCCCCAACTAACAATTTGAGCAACAGTGGAAAGGCTACCATAAATGACCTTCCCTGATAATGAGATTGATGACTAACTTATCTACCATCATAGAGCCCTCTTCTAGTAGCTGATAGAAACAGAAACAGACACCCACAGCTAAACACTGAGCCAAACTGGAATTCAGATGCAGAGAGGGAGGGCAAGACCAGGCTATAGAAACCCACAAAGACAGTTGACCTGAACAAGGAGGAGCTAATGGGCCCCCAGACTGACAGCTGGAAAACCAGCATTGGACCAACTCAGACCCCCTGAGCAGGGGTCTCAGTTAGAAGGCCTGGGCAGTCTAAGGGGCAGTGGGACCAGGATGTATCCCTGGTGCACAAAAGGACTTTAGGAGCACATTCCCCATGGAGGGATACTCCCTTAACCTAGAGGCAGGAGGGAGGGCCTAGCCCCTACTCCAGATCACTTGACAGATTTTGTTGAGCCCTCCTGGAAGGCATCACCCTCCCTGTGGAGTATGGGCGGAATGGAATGGGAGGGTGATTGGGGGCATGGGAGGGAGAGAGAGAGAACTGGGATCAATATAAGATAAGAATAAATAAATAGATAAATAAATAAGAATCATGGGTTTAGCACGACTATGAGGAGGGACTCAGGTGCAGCCAATACTTTTATTTTCCCCACCATGTGCAGTTGAACATGTGACAGGCATGCAACAGACAGGGTTGATATGTGCAAATACTACACACTGTATCCATATGTATTCAAATGGAGTGCTTTAACAATAGGTTTTCAGACAGCCAGGAAGGAAAAGTATCCCTTTAGGAGCCATAAATTCAATATTCTATTGTTTTACCATCTCTTTCTCCTGTGTTTGCTTCTTTCTCTTTGTGTGTGTGTGTGTGTGTTAGTGTGTGTGTGTGTGTGTGTGTTCCTGATATTGGTACATATTTTCATGTGTTTAGAGACTAGATATCATTCTTATTTGCTAGTTCTCAAATACCATCCATTTTTGTTTTTGAGATAGTGTCTTTCACTGACCTGGAATCCATCACACAGGCTAGGCTCCCTTGCCAGTGAACACCAAGGATCCTGGTGTCCCTACCTCCCCAATGCTAAAATGACAAGTAAGTGCCATATGCCCAGCTTTTTACAAAGATGCTGAAAATCAAACATCTCTCCAACCTTTGTTTCCATTCTGTGTTAATATTAATATGCTTAGAGCCATATGTGTGGGATATTAAATTTGAAGACCCAGGTTCAACTGGATCTGTGCTGCTTGTGACAATCTGCTCTTTGATAAGGTCATACTTTCTCTGAGACTTGAGTTTTACTTTTCCCTCTTGAAAATGGAGATGAATATTGGGAAGTTAGCATAGAAGAGATTTGATGAATCACAACATGGTTAAGCTGTGATGTATTGGTGGCAGTAGAATATACTATAACAACAAGTGTTTCTTGAACCATGTGACTGCTGGGGATCATATGCCTAGCCATGTGTCTTTCTTTAGCCGAGGGTACTGGCAAGACAAAAACCAGCATATAAACACTGGTTGGTTAGTTTTGAGTGCAAGGGGAACTCTGTTGGAAAGGATGCTGGGGAGAAATCTGACTCAGTGCAAAAGTGCTAAGATTGATTGGGAATGTCTGCCAGGGCACAGAAAGGTATATTGCTGTCTATAGGTCTGCCTTCTAGAGATGAGGGGGCCTTCCTGTGGAGTTTGTTGACTGGAAAAGGGGCTCACACATTGAGTCAGATGGGCAGAACTCTTCATTTTACAGTGTACAAGTCTGGAGCCCCCACAGTCAGGCTCTGCTTGCTACCACTGGTGACAACATTGTTGCCTCCTCTTCTTCCCTTCATGCTGCTATGTGGCGTGAGACCAGCTCTCCCTAACCCTGAGACTCATCAGCTCCAGTGGCTTTAGAGAGCTCCCTTGGCTGCCTCAGCCCCTTTAGAGTAATGGGCATCTTAGCAGCTAACAAGCTCTGACACAAAGCAGCCAATGCGTCAGCTCCTTCCTGGAGCTCAGCTGACCCAGCCTGGCCCTTGCGTGTTTGTGTGCACTGAGATGAAAAGGAGCACACATGACTCTAGGTGAGAAGCTCAAAGTCTGTTCAGGCAGTGCACAGACCACACGGTCCGCAATGTTTATCTCCCTGGTTGATTTCCCTGCTCTACGTTTCTTTCACAGAACCTCCAACAAGGTGCGGAAACAAATGGTTTGTTTGTAAAACAACCAAACCCAAGCTGCTGAGCTGTCTGCCTTCATTATTCCAACCCTGCGACTGACAGTAAAAGACATAACCGCTCAATAAACAAAAGTATTGTCAGCAAAAAAAAAAAAAAAAAAAAAAAAAAAAAGAATGAAAGAAAAAAGAAAAAGTATGGTGACATACCAAGATACATGACAAACTGGTTAAATAAATAAATAAACAAACAAAAACCAGAAACAAGTAAGACTGCAATTTAATCTTTTGATTTGAAATATAAATATTGTTACTATCAAGATTGACAGTATAGAAAATGTGTGCCCTGCAGCCTTCTGACAAAACAAAATTTATATTTAAAACTTCCTGAAATAATACCTTTTATCCATACAGTTCTGCCACATTGCAAAGGGCTCTGAACTATTGTATGGCCCTGCGCCTTTAATTATTTTATGCCTAGAAGATACAGTTTAAATGGAAAAGGCAGGCTACAAGAGTTTTGACAGCTGAAGCTGATTAAAATACTGACAATACACACTCCATAGAATTCCCTGAAATTTTTGTCAAAGACCCATAAAAAGAGTTAAGAATGAGACTTCCAGATTTCTTTTTAATTATTTTTACCCATCAGGACACGTCCATGCCGATCTTGGGACATCTGCTGCCTGGCCTTTGCTAAACAAATTCTCACTCCAAGTGCACTTTTTCATACAAGACCATTGAGTTTGATAATCTGTTTCCAGTTAGCAGAATACTGAGGCCAGCTGGTTCATCTCATCTACAGAGGAGAAGACAGGCTCAAAGCTCACTTATTTACTTATCGGGCCCTTTTACAAGGGTGTTAGTATGGAGGCCGAGTTCGGGCATCAGGCAGGTCTTGTCTCCATATTGTTTCTCATTAGGATAGTGTGACTGTTAAAACCTTTGACACAATCTATCCTCTAACTGAACAGTCACCTATGTTGTCCAGTGCCTGGAGTAAGGAGTCTGCTGTTGCCATAGAAAAGGGGCTGGAAATGAGACCATCCCTGACAGCTGGTCTCCATGTCAGAAATCTGATTGAAGTCCTAGATTTTACATCTGTCATAGCAGTGCTGACTGGACCCTCCTTTTAGGGATGGCATCCTTTTAAGTACCACAGGTGAAGACTTCCAGGATTGGTTCCTGAGAGAAGCTAATGACCTGTGGAGCATCCACAGACACTCAGGACATTGCAATGGCTGTGAGTCATTCATAAAGCTCAGGAAAGGTGACCTAGGCTGGGGTTTTGACAATTCTTTTAAGTTTGTCACTCATAGACACAGTGATCTGGCCTCACAGGGGACCACAGGCAACTGCACAGAAACTTCATTTTCTTCCACAGCATTCATACATCAGTTGCATATTCTTGGCTTCCTAGCAGATACACTGATAACTCCAAGATTTGTGAAGTAAGACAATGATCATTTCTACAACATTTGAAGGAGTAAATATTATGGCAGGAATAGAAAAATCATCCTCATAGGCTCGTACATTAAGTACTGTATTAGCTTCTAATGCTGTTTTGTAGGGTTCTGAAAATTTTAGAGGATGGGACCTAGTTGGAGGAAGTACGTCTTTAGAGCTATGTCTTTGAAAAGCATATCTGATCCCATCTCTCTGAGCGCATCTTCCTCTCTCTCTGCCTATCTATCTATCTATCTATCTATCTATCTATCTATCTATCTATCTATCATCTGTCAATCTCTCTCTCTTTCCTATCTACCACCAAGTGAGCCTCCTCTTCCTTATTTCCATTACACTGATATTGCTTTACCATGGGCCCCAAATAGGTGAAGCCAAGGATTATGAGGGAAGTCCCAGAAATCATGAGCCAAACTAAATCCTTACTCCTTTGAGTTGTTAATATCAGAACTATGCCATAACAATGATAAAAGTAACATAGACAACAACGTACAAAGTGAATCTGGCATACTTTAGAAGACAAATAGCCTGTGTTGCAGAGTGACTAAGAGCTCGACATTTTGGGTCCACTACTTAAAATTTCTGTGACCTTGGATGGATATCTGATATGTCTGAGCCTCAGTTTCCTGTGCTATAAAAATAGATGCAGAGGTATAGATTAATCAAATTGATTGAAATTCATCCAGTGGATACAGTGCCAAAGCCATGTGCCTAGCAGTAGGCAAGTTTTATCTCTTTAGTGCTTCACAAAATGTCTGCTTCGGAGCAGATGTTCAGAGAGTGTTCAGTAAATAAAGAAATATTGAATGAGCTGCTGAGATGGTAATCTTTCCCCATCAGCGTGTTTACTCTTGGTTTTCTTTTCAAACAAATCATCTAGAAATACTGAGTTTGAAAGAAATTAACTTCCCCTTCATTTAGTGCTCTGTGGCTCACACAATCCCTTGTTCAAAACTTAGAATAGTGAGTTTCAAGATGGCAACACAGGATTAAGTGCAGGTCAGAGACCCCTGAAAGCACCAGTGCTGCCTTCTGAGGTTCGAGAGATTTGAGCAAAGGTCCTTTGCATAGAGTCATTGGAGGTCTCAGCTGAGTCCAACTTTCTCATTCCCATACTTTGTTGTCTCTGACCAAAATACTTCCCCATTCAGGGCTCAGGATGAATCTACCATCTGGTCCTCAAAACTGTCGAAACACACACAGTCATGACCTTGAAATAACTCTCTAAATTTCTCCACTGGATGAGGGCTCATGTGAAGGATGGTGGGAGATACAGATTGGTGGCCACTACCACTGACTATAACTGTCAAAAGCAAACTCCAGTGGTTTGCTTATTGCTTAGGAAAAAAAGATGAGATGATGTTGGAAGACCCAGCTGACCCCAATGAAAGTGTTTTGGCCATTCTGACTGTCTTAAACACATTCCCTAGCCAGTATCTTACAGGTGGTTTTGATTTCCGCCTAAGGGCTTAAGAAGGAAACAAGGGACTCCACAGCTGAGCCAAATGGGACAAGGGCTCCAGCATCATCCAAACCTCACTTGAACAACTGCGTCTTCCCAAGAAATCTGTGAAACCAAGGCAAGCCAAAAGAACAAGTAGGAGAAAAGGATCACAAAATCTTCAAACTTCATGAGCCTGAGTCCCCATGTACCTCTTTATGTATAAAGAACAAAGACAAGCCTCTGAAGAAGGTCCCCTTGGGTGGAGCTGAGAAAGCGGGTTTCATCCTCAAGCTATTCTCTAGTTGGTCTGACATCATTCTAACTTCCTCAACACTTTCTAAGAGAGATTGTTCCCCCAGAGGAATCAGCCTACATTCTGTCACCTACCTAGACCACCTGCAACTGCCCCTTCTAAACCTTTAGAAAAATAAAACATGCTGTATTTCAAAGCCATTCTTTATTCAACTAAATCTTTGCTAATTTATTGACCTAGAGTGGGTCTTCAAGATGACCTTGAATTTCTAATCTTCCTGCTGGGATTGTGGGCATATAGCTTGTTCACACTGAGTCCAAAGCCAACAGCTGTTGGATAGGAAGTTCTCCAAACCTCTGCAGGTGTAGCTGCATGGAGACTTCTAATAGAAAACTTTGTCTCAGTGTTAGACAGTCACAGTTTCTGTATTTCCAGGAAAATTCACAAGCTGACTGAATGGGACTTGTCCTACATTTATGTTGTCTGGCATAGTTCCTACAACCCCCAGAGTTACTCATTTCACCCTTGACCTAGTCCAATGAGGCAGTCCCATATCTCTATTCAGAGGTTTAGAATAGGGGCCCAAAACTAAAGAGTCATGCCACACTAATTCAGAAAGAAGCCTACCTTTTAGTCCATTATAAAACTGAATTACTACCTCCTACATCAGTAGTTCTCAAACTCCCTAATGCGTGATTCTTTAATACAGTTCTTCATGTTGTGGTAACTCCTAATCATAAAATTATTTTCATTGCTACTATGTGGCTGTAATTTTGCTTCTATTAATTATAATGTAAATAAATATCTGATATACAGGATGTTTGATATTTGACCTCTGTGAAAGAGTCCTTCAACCTCCAAAGGGGTCACAAGCGACAGGTCAAGAATCACTGTCTACACAGATAGTTCTGAAAGCTTCTCAAAACATACCATCAGACTAGCTCATAGCCTACAAAGGAGATAACACCTGAGCTGAGTTCTCAGCTCTCATTCCCCATCAATTGGTCCCAACCCTCTTTTTTTCATTGTTTCAAGTTTATGTGGAGTCTCCTATCTGTTCAGTCTGTGATGGAGCCCAGGTAATTCATACACCTCCAAGTGTTTCCTTCCTCCCATCTTCTTTTATCGGAAACATATGGATATTTTTGCTTTTGTTTGCAATTATGAAGATAGATGAGCAAAAGAGGGAAAGGATCTCAGGATATATCAGAAAGAAGAGAGCCCCCTTTTCTACTAATTGGCCTAGGGGACCATTAATTACTTTGTTCTAACCTGAAATAGCAAGGGGGAGAAGCATCATCAGTGGATCCATCCTCCAGGGACTCAGCAAGTTCATGGAGGTATTCCAGGATGGGCTAAATGAGAACTCTCTGACTCATTGACTGCTGAGAGGGGAGAGTAATTGTTTAGCATGATCACCTCCTCCCAACCTCCTTACTTCTCTGCTGATTTTCTCACTAGAATTCCACAGGGAATCCTGCAATGCCAGGCACACCACAGAGATTAGTCACACTGGTCAGGCCTACTGGAACGAGTAGGCACATTGGAATCCTTAGTACTAAGTTATACTGAGGACATGAGGGCAGATGAGGAAGGCCAGGAAGACGACTTTGGGTGGTATTTTGTGACAATCATGTACCTCATATTTTCTGTTTCCCCAGTGTGCCGGGTATCAGAACCACTCTTGCTTCTGCTCCAAAACCCAGTGGTAGAAACAGATATCTTTGAAAAACTAAAAAACCTTATGCATCAGAACTTATGAAATACAAGAATTGAGGGGGTAGATTATTGGAAGTTCAGATGGAAATGTTGAAAGGAACAAACAAACAGGTTTGTACCTGGGAAAGAATTTCAATAAGCCTTTAAGAATGAATTGATATTTGAAGACAAGACACAGGAAGCATAGGATGGATTCTCTGGAAGAAAACAGAAAAGTTTTCACTCAGAGGAGCAGACCTTCTGTGGGGGAAGCCAGAAGGAAGCCAAGAATAGAAAGACATGGAAACACTTTATAGACAAGACCAGAGTTCACAGTTTAGGACTTTAGGCTTCAAATAGAACAAGAACTTTGCAAACCTACTGCTGCTTAGGCACAAAAATAGCAACTGACAGTATACAAAGAAATGTGCTGTAGTGTTATGTTCTGATAAAACTTTATTTGCAAATACAGGGCAAGGACCATATTTGACTCCTAAGACAAAGTTTCCCAATTCATGATCTAGAAGTAAAAAAACAAAAACAAAACAAACAAACAAACAAAAACCCCCCACACATGTTGAGTCTGAAATGGTCTCCAAAACAAGCAAGCAAACAAACAAAAACGGAAAACTAAAACTAATACCCATTTAGGATTTCTTTTAGTTGAATCATCTAGTTAAATATAGAAGACCCAGAGACAGATTTTTTTTCACTTTTTGAATTACCATGGGTTTGGGGTAGACAAGTGAAAACTCTACTCCATGTTCAGTCAAGGTGGCCTTCAACAACTAATCCAGTGGACCCAGACCTCAGAGAATTTTCCTTTGAAATTCATGAGCCATCTGGATAAATACACCTGTGAGGGTTCTGGGATAGAAGGTGTGGCTTTCAACTTGAAACCAGTTAGAGCTGGTGAATAACAAAGAATGAAATGATAGGCTTTGCTTACTGCATTAGTCACTTTTCTTGTTGCTGCAACAAAGTACCTCACAAGAATCAATGTAGTGATAGAAGAATGTTCATTCTGACTTCTACTTTCAGGAAAGGCATCACAGCAAGAGCTGGAGAGCTGCTTGTCACATTGTGTATGCAGTCATCTGTCTCATAGTGAACAGGAGGTGGAGCTGGGCTCCTGAGTTCCTCCCCTCCATGATGAAATTTTGGCTACATTGTTCTTATGTGGATCTTGTGCAGGAAACCACAGCTGCTGTTGAGTTTGTGGGTACAAGTCCATGTCATGTCCAGAAGGCAGAGTTCTACACCATTCCCCAGTATACTCCAGGTGATGGGAGGGAAAACTGAAAGGATAGAATAACTAATCTTTAGATTTCTTTCATTTACTTCAAATTTTAGTTGAGACAGAGTCTCAATTCCCTAAGATGCCATTAAACTTACTCTGCTGTGTACACAGACCCTGAAATTGTAATCCCACACCTCACCCTCCCAGTAGGTGGAATAATGGGGCTGCACCATTATGCTTGGCCATGATGTTACAAGTTATAGGGAGGTGAGAAAGACTGAGGGGGAACTTTTCCTCCCTGCTGGGACAGAAAATCTAGCTCATCACTATTTCATCCTGTTTTCATTCACACTTAATATCTTTCAGGATTGCTCCTGTTAAGCTATTCTGCTACAGTTCCAACTGCACAAGACCTCAAATAGAAATAAATGGCAACATTAGTTAGTGGTGTTATATCACGCGAATCTTAAACACCACAATGTGAGGCAAATAAAGCTTTATTAGGAGTCCAGTTATAAATCTGCATTAGACAAAGAAGCAGTTATTTTTGGAAAGCCTTGGTGATTTGTGCTCCTGGAAGACAATCTATTTCTTTGGATTCCTCTGAGATGCTGCTCTGGTTTCACTGATGTCCTGTCTATAATACAAAGCAAGATATCATGAAACTTGGCTCCAGAGTGTTGGAGGTGGGGAGGCAAATGGCAAAGGCTGAAGTTTGATTAAGTTGAACTTAAGCTGACCACAAAAAATTAAAGTAATGTGGTTTATAATTTGTGAACTTGAACACTTTACTTCACAACTTTTCTCAGTAGGGTTTCCAGAATGATTATAGAGATTGATCACTGAAAAAAAAATTTTAGCTAAGAGATGAAGTCAAAACTGTGAGTGGGCCTCACTGGCCAAGTCACAGAGCTGAAAGTAAAATAGGGCTATTTTAAACTAGTTCACTCTAAAACCTGGGAGGCCTCTGACTCTGAGTTTCAATTTGCAAAGGAACCATCATCTTAAGAGGTTCCTAGAATTAGGCTGGGCAGTGGTGGTACACACCTTTAATCCCAGCACTTGGGAGGCAAAGGCAGGAGGATCTCTATGAGTTCAAACCAAGCATTGTCAACAAGAGCTAGTTCCAGGACAGCCTCCAAAACCACAGAGAAACACTGTCTCAAAAACAAAACAAAACAAAAACAAGCAAACAAATAAAACAAACAAACAAAAAGAATTTCCCAGAATTACTATGTAGAAATAACACACAATAAGCTACGTAGCACATAGCCTAATCCTAACCCTGCACATACACTGTCAGGACAAGTTTGGCCTTCCCCAGTGCAGTCCGCAAACCGAATGAGTCTGATGAGCAACAGCTTGGCTGTCCTGCCTCAGGAAGTATCCTATAGCCTTGCAAGGAAACAGTTTTGGGGATACCTGATGTCAGTGCTGGTATTGCCGTCCCTTTCCACCTTACTATAAACAGACAAGGGTCAATTTTTTCTTACTCCCAAGCAAGCATCCTTGGCTTAAATAACCATGAATCCTCATTCACCTTTATGATAATTCATTCTTTTGGTGGCTTTGGTTTTGATTGTTGTTATTTCTTTCTTTTTTTTTTTTTCTTGAGGATCTCATGTAACCCAAACCTTGGACTTGTGATCCTCTTGCCCCCATCTCCTCCAAGAGCTAAAATTACAGGAATACATTCTGCTCATTGACTCATTTAACAGGCAGGTTTGAATGCCTGCGGCTTCCAGTCTTTGTTCTGGAAAGAAGGAAAGGAAGAAAGAAAGAAAGAAAGAAAGAAAGAAAGAAAGGAAGGAAGGAAGGAAGGAAGGAAGGAAGGAAGGAAGGAAAAAGAAAAAGAAAGTAGTAAGTAGTTGGTGATGTCGTGATTTTTTAAGGGGTTTGAATGAATTCCTGCACAAAGATGATCTCTTTATACAAAGCAATAGCACGAATGTGACAGGAATCTGGAGAGTTAGAAAATATTACATTGCATACATTGGCACATGGTCATCCTTTTCTGTGATACCATGATGGCTGTTATAGGACATGTAAATCAAGATGGCAGTCATAACAAAGATTGCAAAAGGCATATTATAATTCTGTTGAGAAAGGTCATAATGGTTTGTTTTACGAAACTAGACATATCTGGGAAAGAGTAATCTCAATTGAATAAGTGCTCTCATTACATTCATCTGTAAGCAAGCTTTTGGTACATTTTGTTTTTTGATTGATGATTGATATGGGAGGAGCCAGCTTACTGTGGGCAGTGGCACCCATGGGCCAGTAGTCCAGGGTGCTATAAGAAAGCAGGCTGAGAAAGCCATGGGCAACAAACCAGTAAGCTGTATTCATCCATGACCTCTGCATCAGAGCCTGCCTTGAGTTGCTGCCTTTGCTTCCCTTCATAATGAACTACAACTGCAAGCTGAAATAAACACTATCCTCTCTAAGTTGCTTTTATTCAAATGGTCTTTATTGCATCAACATAGAATAAACTAAGTCAAAGGCAGTGCCTAAAAGTGAGAAAAGAATCTAGTTTCCACTAGAGAAGTGATTTGACATATAAGGTCGACTTCTGTGCAGTGGACCAGACACCAGGTATTCAATCCAATCCAGTTACAATCACAGAACCATTACAACCACACATTATGCGATACCATCTCAGCTCCACTATTCCAACCACTAATCTATTATTGTTCATCCCTTGATGGCTGGCTAACTAATGTGATTAACATATGGTTGAGTTAGTGGCTGCAAAGAGATACCATCTAGGGTTGAGCTAAGAGGGAAACAGCAGAATGCAGATATACAAGACAGGAAATGGGATGGACGATGCTCAATACTTGAGTCTGGTCCCAGGCTTTGCTTTAAATGAGCAGATGACCTATCCATGGGACAATGTGCTGACCAATAGGGGCACTCACCAAGGTGACACTAGCAGGTCAGACTGGACTTATCTCACACTAAAAGGAGAGAGGCTGCCAGAATATGGGGATGAGAGCTAAAACAAAATCAGATTCATGGGAACTCAGTGCCTGCCACTGAGTATATGAAGTGAGGGATGACTTGGAGAGTGCTGGATGCACAAAGACTTCCTGTATTAGTTACATTTTTTTGATGTGATATAACACAATGACAAAAGCAATAATAGAAGAGTTTATTGTATCTTATAGCTCCAGAGTCCATCATGGGGGGGGGAGGGAAGCAGCAAGCATC
The DNA here is from genome assembly GCF_943737965.1 of Phodopus roborovskii. Lineage (NCBI taxonomy): Eukaryota > Metazoa > Chordata > Mammalia > Rodentia > Cricetidae > Phodopus > Phodopus roborovskii. The sequence continues at coordinate 12,728,908 of NW_026126558.1, read as the reverse complement.
CAAGCATTGGGAGTAGAAAGTCTAGAAATCACATCTCAACTGTACCCAGGAAGCAGAGCAAGCAAACTGAAAATCAGGTGAAGTTATAAACTCTCAAGGCCCATCCCCTGTAATACACTTCTTCCAGCAAGGTTCCACTTCTTTTTTCTTTTCTTTCTTTATTTCTTTTTTTTTCTGTATTTTTTTTTATATTGTTTTTGAATTTTTTCTTATTTTACATATCAATCCCAGTTCCCTCTCTCTCCCTTCCTTCCTCCCTCCCATGTCCCCTGACCACCCTCCCACCCCATTTTCCCTCCCCAACTCTACAGAGAGGGTGATGCCTTCCAGGAGGGATCACCAAAATCTGTCAAGTGATTTGGAGTAGGGACTACTCCCTCCCTTCTGCCTCTAGGCTAAGGGAGTATCCCTCCATGGGGAACATGCTCCCAAAGTCCTTTTGTGCACCAGAGATACATCCTGGTTCCACTGTCAGAGGTCCCATAGACTGCCCAGGCTTTCTAACTGAGATCCATGTTCAGGGGGTCTGAGTCGGTCCAATGCTGGATTCCCAGCTATCAGTCTGAGGGCCCATTGGCTTCTCCTTGTTTAGGTCAGCTGTCTCTGTGGGTTTTTGTAACCTGGTCTTGACCTCCTTTGCTTATCACTCCTCCCTCTCTGCATCTGGGTTCCAGTTCGACTCCATGTTTAGCTGTGGGTGTCCGCTTCTGTTTCCATCAGCTACTAGATGAGGGTTCAGTACTTATACAACAAGGCTCCATTTCTTAATGGGTCCACAACTTCTCACAACAGCACCACCCACTCAGCATCAAGAATTAAAACACCTGAATGGTCGTCACTCAAGCCACTATTTTTCCTGTGTAATTTTACATGTGCTTCATTTCTGTTCCCGATATCTGACCTGGGATTGAATCTGAACTTATCCATGATTGGTGGGACAGATGTGTAGATGGAAAAGTTTAGAAGTCATGAAACAAGATACTCAAAGTGAATAATATCACAATACAATGCGAGAGTTGAGGTACAAGAGACTGTAGTAGACAGTGATAGAAATTGTAATAAATGCATAATTTAATGAAAGCGGGCATGTTTGTATTATAATAAGACCCTGCACATTGTACCAGCCTTTTAAAACATCTAAATCTTTTAATGCCTCCACATGAATACTTTCATTATTTACTTATCATTTTCATTACAATATTATTATGATATTGATATTATTACATTGGCCTCAAGAGAGAGTCTCACATATTGCTGACCTCAAAAATCACAATTATCCTGCCTGAGCTTCCTGGGTACTGAGACTAAAATGCCTGACCTATTTACTTTAAAACATAGGAACTGAAATGCTGAGATTAAAAATATTCCTAATGCAGAGTGTGGTGATGTACAACTTTATCTCCAGCACTTGGGAGGCAAAGGCAGGTGGATCTTTGTGAGTTCAAGGCCAGCCTGGGCTACATAGTAAAATCCTGTCTGAAAAAGAAAGAAAAGAAAAAGAACCACCCCAAGCTAAGAAAATTGTTGCCTACTCAGAAAAGAATATATAAACTTGGGGGTGTACGTGTCATGGTATATCTGTGGGGTTCAGATCCCAAATTTCAGCATCCCATTCTCTCACCCCTCAATGTAAGTCCTAGGGATCAAACTTGGGTTGTCCAGCATGGAGCACATGATTTCATTTTGTGAATGGCCCGCCATCTGTGTTTTTGCCACTAGGTTTTATTCAGTGAGAATTTATTTCTGCAAACTTCTGTAACCTCACTTTGCCTCCTTTCCTAGATGGAAAACTAATGCTAGCCATGCACATGTTGGCACACGAGTCAGTAAATGTGAAGCACCTAACGGGTGGATGCCTAATCCCATTTCTCGCCCCTACTTACTGTTTTATTTCCCTGGAACCTCTCTCCTACACCACCAGTACTAGTAACATTCGAAATGCAGACAGCACACTAAAGCCTTGCTTTTAGCAGCTCATGGAAAGAAGGACAGGTTTCCTAGCTAGATAAGTACTCTGCATCTTCAAGGAAGCTCCACGACTCAACACCAACAGAGCATGTGGAGTCTTTAAAGCAGAGTGAAATCTTCAAAGGAGAAAGACTGGGACACTGCCGTCCCATTTAATATGTCATTAGCAAGAATCTGTCTAATCAACCGTGGCAGCTATTGGCATTTCGTTACAAATGCTTAAAGAAGGACAACAAATTGTGAGATGCATATTTGAAATCCTGATCCTGTGCTTACAGCCCCAGAAAGAAAATTAAACTTTGCAGGAGTTGGTCCTTAGATCTCCTTTAATAAGGCAGCCATTGTTTCCAGAAACAAAACTAATAAGTGATACACTACATGACAGAAAAAGCAAATGCTTCCAAATATTAAAATCGAAAGTCCATATTCCGAAAGAAAAGGGCAGCGTAGTACCCATTGGTGTGACCTTCTTTGTTACTGCTCACTTGCAGAGCAGACCCTATCAACTTTGTGGTCTTCATTGGTGAGAGTGCCCTCCAGCCTTGGGAGGGATCTCTTGCTTGCAGAACCACAGGGCAAATTTATCCTTTGGACTCAGTAGCAGTACAAGTTGGCATCTCCAAAGTGGCCAACCATTCTGTTTTGCTTTCATAACCGCCGTGGATCACGTGCCCTTCTATGATGTGACCAGGCTTCCAGAACACCCAGATGCAAATTTGTGGCTTGCCTTTTTCCAGAGGACTAGAAGGCATGGCGTGTATTTATGTACTTTGTGTCCTGACCTCAGGGCTGGCTGTTTGTCTGTGGTAAGCCTGTACGTCAGTCCCCTATTTAAGAAGGGAAGGTTTTGGCAAGAGCACTTCTCGTGATATCCAGTTTCATGCACTCTGCAAACTTTGCTGCTCACAACCACCAAGATGATTGTTCCTCGGAGGAACAATCTCTCAGGCATCTGCCTGAAAATGTCTCTGACTTCTTCTGCTGTGGAGGGCACATAAAGATGGTGGGGAGTTAACCTGAGCACCCTTCCCATCTCAGATGAGTGTGGGCCAATGTCTTGTCTGCCACTAAGAAGGTACTTGAGTGATTCACCCGATAGAATCTATGCCAGCTTCGACCTCCTTTTCTGTGTCCTTCATTCTATGCTCCATCCAAATCTGTGTTTACTTTTCCCCTCTGCACTTAATAGTATCTTCTCTGAATTCATCCAAGAAAATTATCCCAGAACACCCCCCTTAGTCCCTGGACAAAACTCAAACCTTTATTCCACTGTGAGCTTGAAGGTCTCCTTGCTTCTCTGCCCACTTCTGTCCTCATCCTTACAGCAGCCTGCACTTGTCTTATCTGTTAATAAAAATGTTCTGAAGTGCCTGCAATATAAGTACTGTGCACTAAATGATTGTGCCAAGAGAGCTCAGCCAGCACCCACCACATACACAAACCATTGTGTATAGCTTTGAGAGAGTACAGCTAAGAAAAACAAGAAACAAACATGGTTTGTTGAGAGCATTTGTTAAGAGGGGGAAAGATGGGCTGGAGAGATTGTTCAGTGAATCAAGGTGTTTGCCACCAAGCCTGACAAGCTGAATTTGATCTATTGGATCCACGTGTTGGGAAGAAGAGAGGCTACTCATATAAGTTGTTCTTTTATCCACATGTGTGCCATGGCAGGCCCTCTATCCCACAAAAAAAAAATAGATAGATAGATAGATAGATAGATAGATAGATAGATAGATAGATAGATAGATAGATGTGGCATAAAAAAGAAAAAAATGTTTAAAGAATAGAGATGCTAAATGAAAAATGGTGTTAATAATTCTGAGTGTCCCTGTCACCCTGAGTGGGATGATGGAAGGCTCTACAGTGAGAATGGAGTACTGCAGGTTGCTTTGGTCCAGGCCCTGTACTAAGCACTAGAGATCAGCCAGTGTCCCAGTCCATACAGATACATGGGAGAGCCTGTAAACATCATGGTCTCACTCCACTTTTAGAAGCAACATCTGAATGTTGCACTGCATCTTACAATTCCCCAAGTCACTCACTGTGAGGAATGTCCATGTTTCCCAGATTGCCTATAAACCATCACTTGGAATATTGAGGACAACAAGATCTCAAGCCCCACCACCTCTGGATCAGGATTTTCTGGATAGGAGACTACATTATAATGGGCATCATGAGTGTAGTTTATCATTTAAAAAAACACATAAAATCGCCTAATTAATTGTATTTCATTTATACAATAGTTCTCTCATTTGTGCACTATTATGTATAATGTGTCCATCTCAGACTTCCACAGGTGAGAAAACACAGGGGCTGTATCTCAAGGTCATATTGACCCAGTATTCAAACCAGCTGAATTACATCAGGGTTGGACCAGGGCATGCTGAAGTTGAAGGGAAAACAGGAAAGGGGACAATGACCAAGTGGCAATAAGGACACTTTTACAAAGGCTACGACTATCATGCTCCTCCCTATATGCCCACACTTGCCTAACAGAGACTCTGAGTCATCATAGGCACTCTGTGTTTGTTTAAGACATGAAAGAAATAATTGCTGAAGCATTAATCAACATGCGGAAAGTGCTGACTTCAGTTGAAGGTCAAATCCTGTACTACTTGAGTAAATGGCACTCACCGCCTTCAGCTTACCCACTTAGGTCTCTGAAGCTCTCATCAGCTTTGCTGTGTGACTTGAGGCCATCATTCAGCATGCCTCAGCCCTGAATCTGTAAAGCTGCAGAGAAGTCTGCTTCCTCTGGTAGCATTTGGAAATCTCAAGTTGCATGCAGACACCAAACAATGACACAAATGTGCCACAGACAGACAGTGCTGCGGATCCCTGCACATGTGCAGTGTGTGGTACCAAATTGCTCATTAAGAGCATTGTTAGGAGACCAGCCAGGCTCTCCCACCCTGTGATTTCCAAAAGTTCTGGAGAACATCATCTAAGTTATCATCCAGGCCCAGTCCCCATCTAGCTGAGCTGTCTGTGAGGCTTCTCAGGGAGGAGATAGAGATAGGAAGAATCCTGATATAGTCTAAAGAGAGAAGTTACAGGCCTTAGATTCAGACCTCCATCTGTTTTGTCTTGCCCAGGCCCTGCAACTCTGAGGATTTCTAGTGTTTGTGGATAAAAAATGGAGAAACCAGTGGTGGTGAGTTATTGGGTTCTGGTGAAAAAACCAACATTATAATGTCACCTAACTTGTGATAGACACTAAGGTGGGCATGCACCATCAACATCAGTTTGTTCTTGCTGGAAAATGCAATCTGTGTTTGTCTCTAAGAAACCAGCATAATCTTAATGTTAATGGAAGGGCATCCTCCCCCATCACCATATCACCAATCTTATGCAGATCCCCTCATATCTCACACCTTGATTTCCAGCTCTCAGGTCTGCAAATGCATAATTCAGGAACTTATGCTTGATTTTTCTATTTAAAAGCCTCTTTAATGATTAATATGGAATCTTGATCATAGAAACTAGCTACACCACTGAGCCCCCATCTACCTTTCTTATCCATTGCTCAAGGCTCAAGTGCAGAGCACCTTGGGTTTTGTGAAATTGTCAGCCAATTTCCCAACACAATCTTCCTTCTTGATCTTCATTCTTCCTGGGATAGGACACACATGGCTCATGGCTCACCCAATGACATAACCCCTCCCCAAGTCTCTGCAGAAAAGCCAAGATTTCAGACATTGATTTTACAACTCAAATTTGCCTCCAATCCCACCCATGGTTCAGCAAGCATCCTAACATACAAACTATTTTCTTCCAAATTATTAGCAACTATTATGCGTATGCTTCTTTTTACTTGTTGATTTATTTTTGTACTCCTCTCACTAGAATACAGGGGTAGGGACTATTCACAACTTATTTTGCCACATAACTTCTAAAACCTGATGGAATACCTTACCAATAACAGATGCTGAATAAATATTTGCTAAGTGAATAAATGAAGGAATGTGAAAATCCATGGGACAGATGATGTACTGCCATAATCCTTCATTAGTTGAATTCAAATAATAGCTATTAAGAGAATACAAATCAAATACAATGATAGCCCCAGTTCCTCTTCATTCATCCATCCATGTATCCAACCATCCATTCATCTGTTCATTCTCTATTTGTTTATCATATATATGTCATCCTTTCCAGGATATCAAGAGTCCATGCCTGAATGCTCATATATAGGGGAGAACTCAGGGAGAATCAATGTGACTGAGTCCTGATCATGTGTAAGACTTTGCAGTTCATATGGATGAATTCTATAAGATTCATGGCAATCTATTAGAAGAAAGTTGTTCTTACCTTCATTAGACTGAGGGTAACACCAAGATCTAAGGCATTGAAAGACATGATCAAAATTTGACAGAGAGCAAGACAAAAAACAAACAAACAAACAAACAAACAAAACCCACCAAAACAGATCTGCTTCCCTTGCTCTAAAACCTTGGCCTATTCCCCTGCTTCATTAGAGCATGTGGGTCCTGTGTGGTTTCCTGAGAAGCCAGGAGCCCACCTAGAAGACTTTGATAGTCTCTTGGGGGATGATACAAGATGAATTGCAAAAAACCACCACCAATCCTTCCCTCTGTGTGAGCATGTTCCACAGTCAGCATGAAGAATAGGGGCTTTCTCTAAAACCCAGGCCAGCTGTGGCTTTCTATAATCAATGCAGTACAGTACAGTGATGTGCTAGTCTTGAAATCTAGTAATTCTGCATCATCCTCTTGGTACTCATCTGTGTAAAGACATCAGAGTGAAAGACTGCCTGGAGATGGAGAAGACAAGTAATTCCCACCAACAAAAGAACCTTCCCAGTTCTCCCAGTGGGATGCACACATGAGTGTGCCATTGCACCACACCCACCCAACGTTGATGAAACTGCACAGTCCTGAGCCAGTGTGTGGTACTTTTCCCAAGTGACCGAATTTGGGGATGGTTGGTTACACAAGAGATAACTGAAATGCAGATCCTGTGAAACAGGTACCTACACTTAGATTTACTGCTTGGGACATAACATTGGCTTCTCATTTCCCTGAAGACTATCTTAGAAGCACACATTCTCTTGGGGATAAGTGTAGCCCTGTTGTAGTGTTTCTTTGCAGTGCCCTTCCACAAGTGTGTTGCATGCAGGGGCCCGGCCATGCTATGGACTATGGCTGCAGTGAGTCGTGGGTGTTGCTGTGTCTATAGAATGAAGACAGGATATAAAAGAAGCTTTTCAAAGGAAAATCCCATCCTCTTCATTTCTCTGAGACTCTTAGACTCATAGCTCAGATTCTCAGCCTTCTCTAAGGTGAGGAGAAATGGCCAGGGTCCAGGTCTCACAGCAGAACTGCACTGGTTAACGGATGGATAGAGGACTCACTTCAGAGAGGAATAGAAAGCACATTGAGGCTTCTAACTGGAAGTCAAGCCCCTGGTGCTTAGAAGGCTCTAAAAATCAAGCCTAGCAGTTGCCTTACTGAGTCTTTCCATAAAGGCCAAATGGTCCAGAAATTACGCTAAATTATCCATATTGATTAAACTAATTCAGACTCATAAACCAGTTTTTTTGGAAATCTACAGTGTATGGGTCTGCCCAGTTTATATCAAGTGTAGTCTAATTTCTATTATGCAAAAGTTGACAGTTGGGCAAGCTCACATTTATGTAATGCACGTATAATATCACTTTCTTCTGAAATCGGTTTAACAAAGGCATAATTTAAGAGGTACAATTCTGAGCCAATACAAAAGGAAATGTTGCAGTTATAATTCACATATATATGTGTGAATGAACACCAGCTTTGCAAGCTGCTTCCTTTGGGTCCCTGTTAGCCAGTGAATGATACAAACTCATAGAAATATTTAAGCAAGTCTGAGTGTATTGGGCACCAGGTTGCCTCATCTGACCCTGTCACATAGTTCCTGCACTCTGGCCACTTCCCAGAGAGTGGTGGCCAAGTAACAAACTCAGATCAATGAAGCATATAGATGGCTGTGGGGAAATGTTGGTTTGGAGTTATAAAAAGGCTCACTCTGCAAGCCTGGCTCTTGACCCAGGAAAACTTTCACCCTTTTCCATTCTAGAAACTCTACAGGATAGTGGCAAGGAAAGAGATACAAGAACTTGAATTTTGTGCCTGTGTGTGTGTGTGTGTGTGTGTGTGTGTGTGTGTGTGTGTGTGTTCATGTGAGCACATGTGCCAAGAACAGCATTGGATGTCTCTGCTCAGGTCCTGTTCACCTATGAGCTAGGGTCTGTCCCTGACCTAGCACTCCCCAAGCATGCAAGGCTAACAGCCCACTGTGTCCCTCAGCATTTGGATTGCAAAGAAGTACCACCATGCCTAGCATTTTTAAAAATTTATATCCTGGGGGGTCAAATTTGGGTCTTTGCACTTATTAGGCAAGCGCTTTCAGACTGAGCCTACATGTTCTATTTTGGAGGATTAATCAGACTTCTAAGTTATATGGAACAGGCTATCTCTGTGTAACAGTCCTGGCTGCCCTGGAACTTACTTTGTAGATGAGCCTGACCTGGAACTCACAGAGATCCACCTGCCTCTGCCTCCGGAGTGCTAGGATTGAAGGAAATGCACCACCACCACCTGGCACCTGAAAGAATTTCTTAAATGCATGGCCCTCATTGACTCCCTCACCTTTGAAATGGCCCCAGTGATTCCTCCTTTGCAGAGATGGCTATGACATGTAAAGGAGACAATGACAAAGAAGAAACCAGTAGCCATGCTCATGCACCAGGGTTCTGTTGGATTTCAATACCCTGCTACAACCAAGATTTCCTGATTAGGTACTTTGCCATTTGAATTTATCCGGGGGAAAAGTGTATATGAACAGAAGGGGCGATTTTGGTGGAATCTTTCATATTTGACTTTTCCAGTCTTTTTGTTGTTGTTGTTAATGCATGGCTGAGTTTATCACTCATAGCTCTAAGCCACATTTAAAGTTTCTTTAGGCTTTGTTGGAGCTCAGTCTCCTACTCAAATTCTGAGGTTTCTTCCCTAAAGGGTGTGGCAATCTACATTTCTAAATCATCATTCTCTATTCCTTAAGCCTTACAGTATTATTGTCTGAAGCACAGCATGTGAGCTGAGTGGCAAGCTGACCAACTAGTGTTTTGTTTTAACAGTGAATGGGAAATCAGCTTACTCTGTGCACTTGGCTTTAGGGAGATTATTTCATTAGATTGCAGCATAATGTTATTAGCAGGCAGAAAATTCCTTTTGGCTCCCGAACACTCATAATCCAACTCTGGGACTCTAATCCATTCCTAAGGTAGTTTTCATTGTTCTCAGTAAACTAAAAACATCGACTTCAACTTGTAAAGCTGTAAAATATTTGCAGTTATTTTCGAGTAACAATACCAGAAAGCCCACATCATGCTGAGTTAATTCCCATTTTATTTCATTTGGTTCCATTTTATTTTTCCCCTGGAAACTCAAGACTGAGATAACCTTGAGCTCCCAACTATGGGAGACAGTAGACCACTTGCCCTCCTGTAGAAAACTGAAGCCGGCCTTCTGAGCAGAGGAAGTACAGGGCCTCCAGGGACCCAGGGAAGTATCAGGAAGCACCGCCTAAGTGCCAGCCCCCTTGCTGGAGATCAACTTCAACTATTTCCAAGTGAACCAGAGCTCAGTGTCACTTGGACAAGTGCCCTGTCCTTGAATTGAATTATTGTCCTCTGTAACCAGGAAACCAATTATTGGTTAAATTGTGTATTCCCAGAGCTGAAGCCATTCTGGTAATTCCCCAAGGGGAAGTGTTGGGGGGGGGGTGTCAAAGCAGAACCTTTTGAAAAATGCAAATGTTCTCTGTGGAATTTCTGGGGAGCCCTGGTATTTAGGGTCAGGATATCAGTATGACCTTTGAGCAGGCTGCTATCGTTTTCTTCTGGCTTCCTGTTCCTGGAAGCCTGCTTTCTCTAGATTGTTTTGATTAAGCCCAGTTTAGGGAACTAGACTCCCTGGAAGCATCCTCCACCATATTTGATGATAAATCTCATTCAATTTCCCATGTAAGGTGGCAAGCTTTATTGCTTAACAAACATTACATCTACTCCGCTGTAATTTATATCTGAATGGGTTTATTATAGGCGTTGTGTTTCATTCATTGTGCAGCTAATTCCATAGCATGCTGACTGAGTTCTGGATGGCCGTCGGGCCATTATCAGCTTCCAAGACAATTGAATCTTTCCCTTGCAGTTTCAAGAAAATGGTTTATGAATATGTAACACAAACTGTGTTAACAAGGCAAATATACTTCATTTCCTTTATGGCTGTGCCCAGGCCAGGGCATAGCAGTGTGTCTCACTAAGAATAAGCTATGCCTTAATGTAAAAACAAGCTCCTTCCATAGCGCTCTCCCAAGCCTGTATTGTCTTCACAGGAGCCATGTGCTCTTGTGCGGCTCTCTGTGAAATGAGCCCCAGTCGACCTCCTATGGATTCAATTATCTTCTCTACACGGATGGTACGCTCTTTCCCTGACTTCCCCCAAGCCCACTTTCCTGGTGTGGTCCTACATGGCGTTCTGATTACAAAACAGCTCCATTTGGGCGCCCTGCCGTCATGGTGGGAACAGAATTGTTCATTTTCTGTGTGACTCATTCTCTCTGTGCAGTTCCTTGTGACCTTCATTCCACAGAGGAGCTCTTAAGAAAGGGTATCCAAGTCTGCACAGTGGCTTCCTACATTGAGTTCATATCCATCCACCCACTTATGTCCCTGTCCATTGCACTATGGTGGTTCAATGACCACCAAATCCCCCCCACTTGCAATTTTAAGATGCTCCATCCAGATGCCCACTCACATCTCTTCCCTGTAACCACGTTTCATGTTGAACCCTTCAGGAAGATACCTTTCCTAGGACAACTCTGTGTCTTCCAACTCCCATGGTGCCATGGTGCCAGGACCATCCTCTATATGTGTTATCTTATGCAAGGCTGCAGAGTTTGGTCTGTGGCTAGTGTGACTAGACAGCTGAATTCTGAAATCATGAACGTTCAGTCATTTCAAGGTATACAGCTTCACATAGCTCAACAATCTGGCCTAGCTCACCACACTTTCACACAAAAGCAACATAATCCTCTCTTCTTCCAGTCAAGGAGCTGGATTCCTAGCTGAGTAAACAAAGGTTTTGCCTGACCCTGTTGATATTTTCCAAGCTGGGTCCAAATGGCTTTTCCCTCAATCTGTATACCAGGGTCACTAGATTACTTCACTTCCTAAACCAGGCCAGGTTCCTTCTCTGTTTGGGGGTTCACATAGAAACTACACATCACTTGGAATTTTCTTCCCACCATATTGCCTCAAAGTGCTAATATCCTTTTTCAAAGACACTTAGGGTGGCTTCTGAGAGCTGCGATGGTCCTCTCCACATCACTCCAAGCCTTTCCTTCTCCTCTTGAGCCATGCTTTACCTTCAAATAGAGGATTTTCAGTTCTCTTGGTTGAAAATTTCCCCACTCTGTTACCTCCAAGAATTGCTTTAAAAATTATAAAAAGAAAAAAAAATGTTGTATCTTACTGTCAGATACATGTACTCTCTTGTAGCTCTGGATGTCAGAAATACCTGTGTCTACAGGGTTGGATCCTCCTACAAGATAAAGGGACATTCTGTTTCTTTGCCCTTCCCAGTTTCAGCTCAGGGAGCACCTGCCTTTCTTGGTTTATGGCTCCTTATCTGCTGAGCCTCTTTCCTCATATAAGTCCTGCTGATATCACTGTACCCATAAGAATCTCTCAGCCCCACCCCTACATCATCATCATCTACAGATCCTTCCCTTTGCAAAATCCCTCTTGCTAAAGAAGATGGTACCACTTAGATATCTGAAGATTGAAATGTGGTCAATGTGGTGTGTGTGTGGGGGGTCATTATTTGGTCAACCCCATTTCTCAACTAACCTGTGCATTCTCTCATATCCAGAGTGTTCCTCTCTGCCCAGTATATCAGGCACACAATGTGGGGTGTGTGTGTGTGTGTGTGTGTGTGTGTGTGTGTGTGTGTGTGTGTAAACAAAATACAGATTCCTGAGTACTTACATAGCCTCTATTATTCAAATAATGTCTATTACCCCTCCTACAGCTAGCTCCAACCATTCCTCCCTCTTTATTAGAAATTATCCATTGGTGGATCTTCCCTGGTGTCTGCTCATCTTCCTGCCCCATCACAAAGGCTCCTTCAGCTTCCTTCCTCCCCCAATGACCTACAGCTTCTTGTGCTGAAAACCTCTTTGAGAGAGAAGACAGTTCTTGCCAGGATGGGCATCCAGGTTGAGCAGCAAAACAACCTGGACAGACAGAACCCTTGTCAGTCTCTGAGCAGACTCAAAGCAGTAACACTGCCACACAGCCAGGGGAGACCATGACTGGCAGAGTGGGTTTTCAAAGTGGTCATAGTGATAGTTGCCAATCTGTAGTCTGAGCTCACACACACACACACACACACACACACACACACACACACACACACACACACACACGGGTATTTCTGTAAAATCTATTTTTAAAGATTAGAACAGAAATCTCATGCCAGCAGCTGTTGCCTCAATCACTGAATTTTAAAGTATATGTTTTTCACCATAAATTGTGCATAATTCCAGAGTATTTTTGGAGCCATATTGGCATTTAAGGCTCCTGACTGAGTGCCCAAATATTTCCAGCCCCTTTATATCAGATGGTGATCCTGAGCTCAGAGTGTGCGAGTTGCTCTCAGGCTGATAACAGGCCCAAGCCTGGACTCCCAGTCCTGTACTTTTGCAGACATCATGTTCTTGCAAAAACATCCCTTAAAATTGTATTCTTTGGGCATAAAGCACACACCTTGCAAGACTGACAACCTGAGTACGATTCCTGGAACCCAGGGTAAGAGAAGAGAACTAACTCGGCAAAGCTGCCTTCTGGCCTTCATAGACACAAGGTTGTCTGGGCCTTTACTTCTACTCACACACACACACACACACACACACACACACACACACACACTCATAATAATGGCAACAATAACAAACGACCAAGAGCTTTTTAGAAATATGTTTCTCACTGTGAATTTGGGCTTTAAGTCTAACCAATCTAGATTACAAGCCTGGACCTACTGGCTTTAGATTTGGCAGTGGTTGTGAACTTCAACTGCCACCTTCACTTTGTGTGTGAAAGAGAGCATGTGAGGGAGAGAATATTTGCTTTCTCCCTCACTCTTTGCAGGATGACACAGGCCAGGGCTTCGTTTCGGTCATGTTGTTATCATTTCCATCTCCGTGCTTGAGCATTCTGGCCCTTTCTTCTCTTCCTCCTTCCCATGGTCTCCATTTCTCTGAAGCCTCATTCTGCTATCAGCAGATTGTTAAATCACTCACCAACACTCATCAAGGGAGCTACAAGTCAGAGCCTCTGAGAGTTCCTGAGGGTAGATGGATGTAGCAAGCGCAGCCAACATTACAGTGCCTAAAGACCAGAGAAGTCAGGGAAGGGGCTATAGAGGAGGGTCAGTGCCTGCTGCTCTTTCAGAGGATCTATGTCAGGTGAGTTACAAGCACCTAGAACCACAGGTCTAGGGAGTCTGATACCCTCTTCTGGACTCTGAGGACACGAATGAGCACATGCATATACAAACACAGGTATACATGGATAAATACTAGGAAAAAAATTAAGAAAAGTGCAGGGAAATGAAGAGATGGTGGCATGTGGGAGAGTGTGGCAGTTCCAGAGGTCACAGCAAAGCATCCTAGGAAGAATTTATGCCCAGACTGACCCCTGGGGAAGGTATAGAAGTGCACAAAGGAAACTGGACAGGTGTTACCAGTAGAAGGATAAGCATTTGAGAAAGGCAGCCTACAAGGAGCTAGGGAGGTTAACTAAGCCTTACTCCAGGCATGAAAGGTGAGACTTGACTGGGAGACACAGGGTATGGAGCAGGCATGCATTCAGACTGACAGACTGTCTTCTGAATCGAGGTCACTCTCATGCCTTGACCCACACTTGGCCTTGAGCATTTAGCAAGGGCGAGAAACAGACCAACTATTGGGGCCTTATATTGTAGAGCAAAATCAAAAGACCTGGACTAAGCACAGAGAAGACTATGGAGAGGAAAGTGTGGGGCCTCCAAACCACAGAACACAGCGAGATGGAGATTTCCTGGAGTCACCCCGCTGGGCTGCCCTGGCGCTTTACAGCAGACTGCGGGATACAGCTCAGTGGGCCCTGACATCAGCGCTCACAGAGTCAGGAATGTGGGCTTTTCAATAAAAGTACAGGCAATGGGCCCAGAGGGAGCCCTGGCTCAAATGAGCTTTTATATTTTTATGTGGAACGTAATCACGTTTGGTCATGATGGAGGCAGCCCCGTTACTGCTATTAGAGTGTTTATGGTTCTGAGGGGGATAGGAGACTGTGGTGGTACGTGCTGATGCTAGAAGCCACCTCAAAATTTCAAGAACACATGGCTTGGAATGATGGCACTGTGTCTATGAGCACTGTGAGAGGGCCAGGTGTCCTTAAGTCCCTCTGGAAGGAGAGATGGATCATAAAGTCACAGCCACCTGTGCTAATTCCCACACTCCCTGCATCATCTTCCAAACCCCCATAAAGTAACTTGCAGCCACTGGCCCACTCAGGAAGTGCAGTGTCCCCAAAGCACACAGTCAGAGGTATAGTAATTTTTGATGTCTTCTCTGACAGGTGACCACAAACTGGGTCATTTATTAGAAGGAAATTTATTTGTTCATACTTAGGGAGGTTAGAAGTCTTAAGCCAAGATGTTGGCAGGGTTGTTTCCTTCTGAGGGTGCTGTGAAAGCACCATCACTCAATTTCTGGGACTTTCTCGATACCCTTGGTGTTCCTTGACTTGTAGACACATCTGTAAATGTTACCTCTAGCCTCACATGGCCTCTATCTTCAATGCCCATTCATCCTAACCTCTTCTGAGGACACTAGCCACCAAGATAGGGCCCCGCCTTGTGCATGAATTCCTTATGCCAAGACCTTGAACAGTGTCTGCAAATATTGTCTTTGAAAATGAAAACATGTTTTGAGGCCCTAGAAAGACATGCTATAACATCTTCCTCTTACTGAGTGTGGCTGAAACACTAAACAGAAGCCACATAAAGGAGGAAGTATTCATTTCTGCTCATGGTTTCAAAGGGTCCAGTCTCTAGTTGCCTGGCCCCAAGAACTGGAGCATTAACATCAAGGCAACAGGGATGTGTGAACAGGAAGTAGAGAGAAATACTAGAAGGAGCCAGAGCAGCATCTAGTCCCTAATTTATATTCATGCAATCCATTCTATTCCTCCAAGGGACCCTAACTAAGACATCAATCTACATCAGGAGTAGCACAATGTGCTAGAGTCACAAAATAGAATTCTTTCAAAGAAAATAATAGCCAACCATAGAAATGGGTCTCATAAGCATAAGGTCAAGCAAAAGAAGCCAGTAAAATATCACACCTGGCCTGCATTTATCCAAAGCTCACCAGTAGGCAGAACTTGTAGGGTTAGAACTGTAGGCTTAGACTTTGGGTTAATGACTATCCTTTGCAAGGTGGGGGTGACCAGCAAGTGTATGATAATGATGACGGAGTACTGGGCATTTTCTTTTTCTGCACCCATGTGTCAGGCATAAGCAGTTCACAGTATGAAATACATTAAGCTGCATAGCTAGGATCTGTGATCTCTATAAGGGTCATACTTCTGTAAATGCTCTTTCCAGATGGTACAGCACAGTGCCTGGCTCCTGGAACTTTCAAATCGCTGCAGTGTACAGAAGCTGGCTTTGTTGACAACAGCCTCATGGAGTACCAGATGTATAGAGAAGGGGGCACCTAAAGAGCCCAGAAGGAGTTCAGGGATATGGGAGGATCCTGAGAGGGCAGTGGCCTATTTCACAGTCAGAAACCCTCTGAACTTCATAAAGGCCAGCATCCATTCACAGCACCATCTATTTTCCTCCTAAAAGCCGAGGGATGCCCAGGCTGCCTCCATCATGACTTCCATAGTTCAACCTATCTCATCATTGCTTCAGTTTGCCCTCTGTAGCCCTTCCTTGCAACCCACTGCTATCTAGCCATTCTGACTTTTCTAGATCAGTCTCCACAACCTAAAATAGCTTCCTCCTAAATGCCTCTCCTTTGTGAGTCTGTAATCTTTATTACCTGGGAAATGTCTCGGATGTTGCTGGTTCTCTGGACTCTTTTGGTTGGTTGTTTTGTCTCAGCTTTCAAGTTTATGCACACTACTGCCCACCAGGCTGCCTCCAGCAGGGACCAGGAAGTGTTCTCTACACACAGGGGAGTGCCCCAATAACTAAAATCAAGGCCTGTTTAAATTTGCTAAGAGGTGAAAAATGTATTTGGCTCCTGAAGAGATCTACTGAGCAAGGTCATTTTGCTTGAATTAATGTGGACCATTTTCTCTTATTTATTTTTGGTTTTTTTGACATAAGGTCTCATATAACCCACACCGGCGTCAAATTCACTATGCATCCAAGGATGACCTTGAGCTCCTGATCCTCCTGCCCCCGCCTCTTAAGTACTGGGATTACAAGAGTGTCCTAACATTCTAGTCTAAGCACATTGACTCTTACAATCCTAAACAATTCCAGGAAATGTTTGCGTAGTCCCGGGGATTTATCCTATGGCATTAGGATGCTAGGCAAGTGCTGTAACATAAATATATCAGATAACTTTTTGCTTGTTTGTTTTTACTTTGTAGGCAGGGACTCAGAAAGTTGAGTAAGCTGTCCTTTAATTTACTGTGTAGGCTGAGCAAGGCCTGAAACTTAGGATCCTCCTGCCTCAGTCTGTTTAGTAGCTGGGATCGCAATAGAAACATTGTTTTGGCAACAGTAAGATTTAAAACTATGACACAGAAATCTGAAATAAATATATATATATATATATATATATATATATATATATATATATATATATATTCATTTTCTCCAAATGCTGGATCAGAAATGTTTGGTTGCCTCATATCCCAGACATAGTAGAGGCCAAAGCTGTGTGTCTTTGTGTGTGTCTGTGTGTGTAGCTGCATATGTGTTATGTGTTTCTGTAGGTACATTTTTTAGAACTAGGATTATGAGAGCACATTACCATGCCCTGGCTTTTTCACATGAGCTCAGAGAGTCAAACTCAGGTCCCCAAGCTGGTGTTGCAAGCATTTTACCAACTGAGCCATCTCCCTAGCTCAAAACCTGTGTTTTTTGAAACATGGACATCAACATTTCAGAATTGGTAACAAGTGCTGCACATCGTAGTAGATGATGGTCTGGTTTTACCAACTGCTCAAAGCTGATTAGGACTATTTGAATGCCATGCTGTCATTTGAAAAAGAAAGAGAAGCGGTTTATCACTGGTGTCACACTTAGGAATGGCAAGGCCTTGCCTGGAATATTCAGGCCTCAGTGCTGTTGGCCCTCCAGTTACAAAGAGAAATGTGTCTATGCACAACTCAATTTTATTGAGACAAACCAGCCATCATAAAATTAAATCCTGTCTTGAGTTAAATGCAGTATATTCAGAGTATCGTGTTCTTCACTTCGTTAGCCTTGCATGAGAGCCCACAGCCCCATTATAAAGCCCATTGCAATACTGTTCAGAAAGAGCAGTGAGGCTACTTTAACATCTGACATTAATTTACAAGCCACCTGGAGCCAGGGTGTCCACACAAGGTGCTAGGCTGGAAAACGCTTCTTTATGGAGACCTGAGCCCTCACTGCTGGCAGCGGCCCCCTTTAATTCTGTCTCAGCAGCTTGGCCTAACCCCGTTATAGAAAGAGTAACCGTAAATCTGCATGAAGTTTCTGATGATTAGTTTTGCTTGGAATTGGGCCAAAGAGCCAGACTTTTTGCCAATTCCATATGTACATGTAAGTTCTTTCAAGAAAGAATTCAATAATCCTCCCACTAGGCTGGGGATAAGGCGTTGGGGGACCTCGTGGAGGAGACAGCTTCCCTGACTTTGGTGCTGTGTTTAAAAGGTGTGTAAGGAGTCCATGGTGTTCATTTTAATAAACAACCTAATAAAAAATACCATAAACAAACTGTCACTTTAATTCATTGTGGCACTGATGGGCACAGATTATGAAAATTTTAGGCAGATAACAAAACTGATAGTTAGATTTTGTAAGTCATTTGCCTGAGCCTGTGAAACTTAGTAAGACATTAAGCTGGGATTTAACTCCATCCTGTCCAGTTGCAAGCACTGCACTGTGTTTGGTGAAGGAGCAGCAAGCAGGAGAGTATCACTTCAGGCCCCACTGTATCCATTGCTGCCTTTCCAACCTAGCCACTGACAATGGATAATCCATCTGCCTGACTTCGTTCTCCCTGACAGTGCTGATGAAGGTCAGTTTGAGAAGGATGTCAGTCAGCTTATGAGTACAAACATGAATACTGGAGTCTAGATTCCTGGCATCTACGTAACAGCAGGACAGACTTCTATGACTCATCTGTCCTAAGACTAGCTGGGGTAGGCTGGCTAGCTAGAATAGTGAAATGAGTGAGTGGTGGCTTCAGCAGGAAACCCTGCCAAATGTGCTTGTAGGTACATCACACACACATACACACACACACACACACACACACACACGCACGCACGCACGCACGCACGCACGCACGCGCGCGCACACATATTCTCATGATACCCAAGGCAGAGTAACAGTTAACTCAGAGAGGAGAAGAGGAAGAATTAGAAATAATAGAATAAGGGGTTAAAGTGCTTCCTGTAGTTTTTGAAATGATAGGGGAAACAGAAGTGTGAGCTCTCAGAACTCTGGCTCTAGACAAGATTGTAAAGCAAATTTAATTAATAGCTATGTTGTCTTGACCTAAAGTGTTGCTCTGTGTGGGGCTGTAACAACCTCATCGCACAGAAGCGGAAAGGAAGCTGCCTGCTGAAGTGCATGGGGCAAGGCTTGGGAATCAGGCCACGGGGCCTATGCTCCTTCTTGTCTCTTACCCGATGTCTGTCACTGGAAGTGTTGACTCTGCTCATGTCCTCTCAACTCCCTGTCCTAAAGAAGGACACCATCCTGTTCCAGTATCCGAATGAAGACAGAATTTTCTGGAAGGCAATCCTCACATTTTAAATCCACCTCCCCCTGCACATGGGTGCTTCACCCTGCCTGGTATCCTGACATGTGATCTCCTCACCTGACTCTGCCGTGCCCAGGTGCGGGAGTGGGAGTCAGAAGCTATCCTGTTGGCCAGGTGAATGCTGGCCTTCCAGAAAGAAGAGAGCTAGGCTTTTTCTGAAACTGCTTGATTAGGGAATATTTGAGATCCACCTGGCAACTATGGGACTTCTGGGCAAGAATCACTCAGCAGTTGTGCACGTGTGAGTGTGTGAGAAAGTATGGGTGTACACATGTGCTAGAGGTGATCCCTCACTCTGGTCCAAAGCACATCCTGAATCCTTTCAATCATGGAATGTTAGAGTTGAACAGCAGGTAGATTTGAACCCCCACCATCCTAAGCAGAGAGAAGCACTTGGCCGGCAGGTTCACACCCAGCAATGATCCATTTTTGAGTGGTCTTTAGAAACTTTTGGAGACCATCTTTCACCACTTTACAGTGGTACTAAAGGGGTTAGATGACTTCTCTTCTGGCAATAGGTCCAGGTAGGGGTTCTGCGCTCAGCACTCAGCCATGCTCTGCCCTCCATTTTCAGAAGACTGGGATATATCTACATATTTTGGTTGCCACAGCTAAGGGAGAAGAGAGGTTGGGCTATCAGTATCTGACAAGAGTGACTAGAAATTCTGCAGGGCATCCTACAATGTGCAAGACATGCTCACCCCAAAGAATGACCTAGACCAGTGTGTGCAGGGCGGCTAGGTTAGAAAACCCTAAATCATATGACATATGACATGTGCAAAATCACATTCACTTCTCAAAACCATCCTGAGCTTATGGCAACCTGGAAAGTGTCTGAGTGTCCCTTCTTCTTGGTCGTTTTTCTTCCCCACTCTCTTCAGTGGACACCTCAGGAGCCCATGTGTGACTCTCCAGTTTATCTGATTAAGGCTCAGCCTTTTGATTTCTAACGTGAAGTGATTAACAGTCACAATTACAGATTTTAGATGTCATAATTTCAGACAGAGTTGTGTGGTTGAGATAGGAACCAAGAACATCTAAGAAAAGCCCTAAAAACTGAAAAAAGAAGCTAATAGAAAATGTGTGTGTGTGTGTGTGTGTGTGTGTGTGTGTGTGTGTGTGTGTGTTTAAAGATTGTTTAAAGATGTGTTAGGAGTTTAAATGAACTGCGCTAAAATAAACTAGCTTGAGCACCCAACACAAATGGAAACTGTGGGTTGAAGTTGGTTGGGGTACACTGTGGTTGTAGGTAAATACACTGAATGCTAATGGTTTTATAATAGTCTTATTAATTCACCCTTCGTAGTTAATGTTTAAGATAAACTCTGTGTCTTTAGAGTAATTTATGCGTTCCACTTTTAGAGAATTCCAGCGGAATGAATATGAATATAATCATTTTACACAAATGTTCTCCAAGGAGGGAGCAGAAAGCATGAACCAGGCAGACTCCCCACCGCTTAATTCATAATGGATCAGCCGATTCATTCCTTATTAATTTAATGGAGTACAAGTAAGCATCGTAACAGCTTGAGTTGAGGAGTGTTTCACAAATGGGGCTTTTTGTCTGTAATCGCTTAATCCTGCAGGCTAGGCCTCATAAATTGAATAAAAGAGGGAACTGGGTTTTAATTAAGTCCAAGGAATGAGGCTGCGTCAAAGACACAACCACCCCTGACAAACACAAGGGGGTGAAGTGTGTTTGGTTAATACCCCCTGCTAGCCATATCCTGGCCCAGGCAACCCCTGGCCAGAACCTTTTGATGTCAGGCTGGAAGGGAAATCCTTTCCCCTTCATGAGCTGGCTACATAGAGAGCAGAGAAAGAGGGGAACAGATTACTGTGAGCTCTTGCCAGCCCAGACCTCCACACTGGGCTGAGGCTCAAGCTAAAAGGGCATCAGCCCAGTGTCTGCCTCTTGCCTTATGTCTGTACACATCTGGCTGGGAAGCATACACTGCTGATGAGTCACACTGTCCACTGAGAAGAATTCTTTTCAAGGAAGCTGTGCACCCTATGAGGAACAGTGTGATGTCCAGCAAAACAGACTCAGTTCAACCCCTTGGGTATATGTTATAACAGTTATGGGTTTGGGAATAGAATAGGGTTGATGTTACCCAGATAACCATAAAGATGGAGTGAGGCTGTATGCTAAGGCACTTTACCAGATAATGAGGGAATCTGACCAATGAGATGGCTTAACTAGTAAGGGTGCTTGCTGTCATGCCTGACAACTTCACTTTTGCTCCCAAACCCCACATGAGAGCAGGATAGAACTGACTCCTGAAAGCTATCCTGACCTCCACATGCATCCATATAGACACATACTAAATAAATGTAAAAAGGTAATGGTGACTCAGCAAAGATTTCCAATAGAGCAGTAGCCATTGTAGCAGTGGCCTGTTAATGAAACAGATATGTTCTTTAATGCAGAGTGAGAATAGGTGAAGACACAAAACTCTTCCCCATGCTCCAAAATGGTCCTGCTCATCAAAACCTTTAGAAAGTTATACTGTACTTCTAGAAGTTTCCTCTAGTGGGCCCTGTGGAAACTTATGTCTACTTTATAACCATATGTCACCATCTCTGGACCCTGTGGGTGTTATTGCCTTTTATGGCACTGGGCATTTTGCAAATGCTATCAAGGCTGTAGAGATGGGAACATTAGCTTAGATTGACAAGGCCACCATCATTGGCCTTAAAAGGGCCAGAGGAGGCTCTGAGCTAAGAAATGCAAACTGCCTCTAAAAATAGGAAAAAGTCAAGGAAATGGAAGGTCACAAAAGATACACAGGCCAGCTGACACCTTGGGTTTCAGAAGGTGAGACTTGCATTGGGCTCTGAAGCCCCAGAAGGTTAAGAGTATGCTTCTGAGAATGTTAGAGCAGCAACTAGCAACTGATACAGTCCAGGAACAAAATGGTCCCAGTCCTTGGGGGGCGGGCACTTCCATCCTGTACCATCTCAAATAAGATGCTCTGCCTGATTAATTCAGCCCTGTCCTTTCTGCTAAAGTACTATGTATGACTCCTTAGCTGTCTCCACTGGACTCATGGACCTGCCTGTGACAAGAACAAAGACTAGTATCTCTCTTTGTCCAGAACACAGTCCAACATACATGTAGGACATGTTATTGACAGAAGAGTCAGGTTAAGCCACCAACTTGCTGGAACTGGGTGTTCCTTGAAAAATAGAAACCATCGAAACAGAAAAGGCTCAGCTCTCAAGGAAGAGAGAAACAGTGATGCTTGTCTCCATAAAGTTGATTATCACCACTTACAGAATGATTTGTATGGACCACGTCTCCCCTGCCATTTGTCTCCAATTCTCACATCAGTATCCCAGAGTAAGTATTTTAAACACCACTGTGTCAGTGAGCAGGTGCTGTGCTGGGATTCACACAAACTTGTGTTTACGTTTCTGAAACTCCTCATCATTCCATTATGCAGAAAATGAGACTAGATCCTGGCTTTGTACATAGTTATTGCCTAACTACTTTATATAAGGATGACAATCACCTTAATATTTTAGGGGGTAAAACCTTAAAAATGAAAACGTTATTTAAAATGCCTCCAAACAAAGATAACGCCCCTACTCTCTTCTACTCTTCTTTCTTTGTTTCTCTCCCCCAACTGATATTATTGACATGCTACTCAGCTATGAGTGCATTCAAGATTAGGATTAAAGGTTGGCTGGCTTCTGATGTTCAGGAGCCTAGAAAGCAGGAAAGACATGGCCATACAGCACATGGCAGTGCCAGATACCAAAAACAGGTCCCCTATTCCAGAGTGCAGAAGAGGCCAGGATAGACAAGCTTCTGCAAGAAGTGGCAGATGAAGGGGATAGGTGAATCAGGCGATGAAAAGACACCAAGGTCCTATGAACAGAAAATAGTGTCATGGGAGGAGAGGCAGATATGGCTCATTAAGAACTATGGAAGGTTAGTGTGGCTGTGGATTTGCATTTGTTGCCATTGTTTGTTTTGTCATTTTGAAAGTTTCTATTAATTTTTAAATTAGCATTCCAAATAATTAATTTAATTATGAATTTAAATATATACATTCTTTTTCCTTTGCTTGTATTTACCTCTCTTGGTCCTTCTTACACCTCCCAAAGTTCCCCCTTTCTTCAAATGGTACTACTTTGATTTTATGTCACAGATAGATTGATAGATAGATTATAGAAAGATATATGCATACATACATATATGTCTATATATACACATGCATTTGAATATAGATTTTGCATGTGAAATAAAGCATGTGATATATGACCACTGTTTGCTTTTTATCCCCTTTCTTCCTTCCCTTTTAGGACCGTTCTCCTCCTTACATGTTCTCCTACTTTCCTGTCATATGTGTGTATATTTATTTATTTAAATCTAGAATCCACATAAGAAAAATGTGGCATTTGTCTTCCTACTCTGTTTAACATGACGATCTCTGGTTCCATCCATTTCCCTAGATGACACCATTTCCATCTTTAGAGCTAGATAAGACTTCTTACATGTGACTGACTATCACATTCTAGCCATCCATTCATCTGAAGATGGGCATCTAGGCCAATTCCCCATCTTGGCTGTTGTAATACTGCACAAGCTTGAATATGCAGGTACCTCTATGGAATGCTTAGACTCCACAGTGTGCTTGTTTCATCCATGGCAGTCTCTCTCTCTCTCTCTCTCTCTCTCTCTCTCTCTCTCTCTCTCTCTCTCTCTCTGTGTGTGTGTGTGTGTGTGTGTGTGTGTGTATGTATGTGTATGCATTTCTGAGCCTCAGTCTCATGTCTTTTAATATACAAGTATCCAGCCTTATTCCACACAATGTTGTTGAATGTGATATGCCATTGTGGGTTTCCCTCTCTATTTTGGGAAACTTCTTTTGGCCTGGTTACATCCTCATCCTTCTGTCACCTCATTTCATTCCATCCTCACCCTGACCCTTCTGGGAAGATTCTGTTGTTGCCTCCATTTTGTAGATGATGAAAATGACTCACTAAGTAAGGAGACAGAAGGACAGAAATCAGAGCTTAAACAAACTCAAGACAGCCAGCTTCAGAGTCCTCAGGCCCTGTGCCTATCACAGAAGACATCAGTAGACAGTGAACATCTCGTCACTATGTGAGATATGAGATAAAAGGTATCTCTTTAGTTGTCCACACAGGCTTCACTGTGCCTCTTGCATTCTTGGCCAATCAGAGATTAGCAACAGCAAACATTCATTAGACATGTTAGTTGCCAGACACAACTTTGCATAGAATTGCCCAACTTCATCCTGACATCATGGTCCCCATCTGATCAATAGGGAAATGGGCTCAACAGTCTGAGTTGTTCTTAGTTCTCATACTTAAGAAAATGTAGACATTTTTATGGAAACCAGACTGAAGAGTAGAGGCAAGCATTGGAAGATGCACAGGGCATCAGATACAAATGGGATATGAAGGTAGAACATCAATAGGTCAGACGCAAAGACTAAGAATCAAAGAGAATTAATTGCACCCAGTGCTGAGCCACAATGCTCCAAATCCTGACAGATTATAAAGACCTATTCTCCCAATCAATCTAGCAGGTAACTGAGGGACAGTTACACCTACAGTTAGTGCATTACACCAAGCCTTTCCCACCATGTGTCACTGAAGAATTTGCAAAGATAGGAATGTTCCCACAGATGCATGTTCTCAAAGATATGTGCATGGAACCTACACATCCACCCCTTGTAGATTATCTCCATCTATGACTTGCCTGGGAGCCAGTACACTTGTCTGACTCAGCCTTACACATAGCATTAAACAGCCTCTTCTGCATATGCTATTGACAGGCACCCAGTGTATCTCTTCTGCAAATTTCCTCATGTTTTCTAACAATTCTTTCAGGTCTTGTATGGGTCTCTATTCCTCTGGAAGAGAACCTTGGGCTCTTATTCAAAGAGCTGTGCTCTGGAATTTACACCTTTGCATCTTTGCTTACCAGTATAATTTCTTTTTGGAGTCTGTGTAAAACTTCATGGTTGTTCTTAAAAAATGATCATTTCACAAGTAAGCTTACTTCAAAGGAGTCACATGTTCTGAGTCTTGGGGCCCTCAGCTGGGCTGTAGAACAGACAGTATATTAAACAAAACTTGAACCCCCTTCCCATGTCACAGTACAGTCTTCTTTATCACCCTATGACAGGATCTCTCTTTTAGAAATTGTCTTTATTTTTAGTTATGTCTATATGTATGCATGTATGTATGTACGCGTCTGCATGGGGTGGTGAGCAATTTTTGTGCATGTGAGTGTGGTGCCTCAGAGTCCAGAAAAGGGAGTTAGATTCCTTGGAACTAGAGCTACAGGCAGTTGTCAGCCAATATGTGGGTTCTGAAAAAAAAAATTCATGTAATGAGTCCTTCTGTGTCCTGCCAGCCAGCTCCCAAATAATGGCATGGAGACTTTCATATTAATATGAAAGCTTGGCCTTAGCTTAGGCTTTTTTATAACTATTCTTATAACATAAATTGACTCATTTCTATTAATCTGCCTGCTGCCGTGTGGTCTGTGGCTTTTACCTCTCCTCATGCATGTTCTGCTTCCTCTGTGCCCAACTGGTAACTTCTTTCTTTTTCCCAAAAGTCTCTCTGTCCAGAAGTCCCACATATACCTCCTGCCTAGCTATTGGCCATTTAGTTCTACATTAAACCAATCACAGTAACATATCTTTACACAGTGTAATCAAATATCTCCTAACAAACCCAAGTTTTCTGCATTTGTTCTTAACCCCCAAGTCATCTCTCCAGGACCATGAATGGGGTATCTTTTACCCACTAAAATATCCCCAAAGCATCATGGTCACATAATAAATGTGGTGAGGGATGATGGTGCAAAAGGGAGCTTTACTGAGTACTTTTTATGTGCCCTTTGCATCGATAAACTTCAAGTTCCTCACATGTAAATAAGGATAAAGAATTTATAGGATTAAAAAATACTGAAGATAGTGACCCTGAAAAAAACCTCTGAGCAATTGCTGAGCCACCTGCTAGCCAGACATTGTACTAATCATTTTCTATGTAGCCTCTTTTCTAACACATACAGCACCCCTGAAGGATGGGTGCCATTTTTAAGGTGAGGAGACCATGTGACAATAAAAGACAATTGCCTGGGGAGAAAGAGACACACCAGAGTTCACAGACATGACTTTGGGTCTTCAGTGGCTTATTTTCTAGTGTGTGAGCATTTATCACCCATGGTCTTTACTTCAAACCAAGGCATGGCTCCTTTGGATAATACAATACAATGAGGAATATTCTCTTCCCACTAAGGCCATACTAACAATGCAGACTAAAAGTTCATCTAAATGGCCTAGAGAAGGCTTCCCGAGGAGGAACCAGAGTCACAGGAATACAGGCACTCAACAGCAATGATGCTTTTGTTTCTTCCAGCAGGAAAAACAAACACACAGATGCTCTTGTTCCATTTAGGAGCCTAGAGGCTGATTTAAGGCAGTGAAGCTCTGGAGGAAAATAAAGTATATTCTGAGTAGTCCATTTCACAGGCAGCTTGAAGAGATGTCAACAGGGTACCCTAACAACTTTCAGATGGGACTATCCCTGTGCATACCCCCTACCTGTGTGAGAGGTCTACAAAGTTTCTCATGATAGTAATAACTCTAGGGACTATAGACAGATTGGTGGGCTGCAGGATAGTGTCTATAGGAATGAACACTTCTCAGATATCTTTAACAAAACCCACTTTCTTAACTGCAGATCCCTTTGTTCTTACCCTGCCCGACACAAAAAAAGAAAATAAAAATACCATGTGCCAACAAACAAACCACCAAAATTTAAAGACAAGAAAAAAGGACTGATTTCCTTTCCAGGCACCAAACACAAACTTTGGGAAAGATTATAAAGGCCTTGAAATAAATTAAGCAAAAGGTGAGGAGAATGAGAACGTGCTCCAGAACCATACTCGGCCTCTTTAATACCTCAGGTTTCTTTAACCATAAAATTATAGCACAACGCACGAAAAAATGGCAGTGTTATTCTTTATCACAATACCCAGCCAAAATTAACTCCTCTCAAGTGTTATTATAAAAAATAGAATTTACTGCAATGGACTCCTCTTCAATACCACTCCTTCCCTGTTTAATGAAATGTCATTATTCTAATACAAACCCCTCTTTTTTCGCAGCCTGTTTTTCCCCACCAAACCACTATATTTCATTTCCTGCAGTTACATGATATTATTGCTTTTTTCCACAACTATTGATTTAGGTGGGTATAGTTATTACAATGCAAGATAAAACAGCTCCCCCCATTCTACCTTGTACCATTGTGCATTAGCTTAATTTGTTTCAAATCTGCATTTGATTTGGCAAGGAAACCATTTATCTTTATGAAGAAAGCCCTCATAAAGTAAAAGAGTTTAGGAGCTTGCTGCTTTAAAAATTTAATAGCCTTGTGTCTTACACACTAGAAAAATGAATTAAACCTTCAAATAGTATATGTCTCAATGTAACCCTTTTGCATCCTATACTATGTTTAATTTATTACATTTCTGGGGAAAGGAAAGGAATTAGAGGACAGAGCTTGGATGTAGCTTGCCTGTGCACTCTGCGAATAAAGTCAGGGTCTACCATTAATGAGGGCCTAGGTTCTCTGCAAATCCTTGCACAGTTCAGAGCTCTGTCCCACATTTCATAGCTATGGGTACATAGAACCACAGTCCCTGAACTAGTCCATGCCCCAATCCTCAGAACTTAAGAATTTATGTGACACCATGTAGCAAAATGACTTGCAAGTGTGAACAAATCAATGGGCTAGTCACATGGTTATCCATGTGAACCAGGGAGAGTTGTAGAGATGGCTTAGTTGCCAAAGCATTTGTTGTGAAAGCATCAAGACCTGGGTTTGATCATTTAGAACCACATAAAGCAGTTGAGAATGACACCGAGGACTTATAATCATAGTGCTGAGGAGGCAGAGACAGGAGGATCCCTGATAATCACTGGCTAGCTGGGATAGCTGCAGCTTCAGTGAGATACCCTGTCTTAGAAAGTAAGATGGAGAGTAATTGAGAAATATGCTTCATACCAATCTCTGGCCTCCACATGCACATCCACACATAACTATTCATATCTGTGTGTCTGCACATGTATGCGCACATGCACACATGCACACATGCACACACACACACACACACACACACACACACACACTGCATCAATGAAGCAGAAGAATTTCAGAGATTTACATGAGAAATCCAGACACAACATTTTTGGCTTTAGAGATGTTGGGAATAATTTCATGCTATGGGATGGGAGAGGCTTCTAGAAGCTTTGAAATACAGTACAATGAGGTCTGTCCTAGAACCTCCAGAAAAGAAAACAATCTGTGTTATGTACTACTTTGGAGCACAGTGAGATTCAATTCAGAACTCTGTCTTATAGAGCTACAGGGTAATTTATGATGTTCAATTCTATTCCATAATCAGTGTGTCTAATGTTATGCCAATACCATGATATTTTTATTACTGTAGCTCTTTAATTCAGCTTGAGATCTGGGATGGTGATACCTTCACTAATTCTTTTATTAATTAGGATTGTTTTTAACTATTCTGTTTTTGTTTGTTTGTTTGTTTGTTTTGTGTGTGTTCATTTATTTCCGAATGAAGATGAAGATTAATTTTTTAATTTCTCCGAAGAACTGTGTTGAAAATTCTATGGGGATTGCATTGAATCTATAGACTGCTTTTGATACAAGGGCCCTTTTCACAATATAGATCCTACTGATTCATGAGCATGGGAAATATTTTTATCTTCTGGTATCTTCTTTTATTTCTTTCTTCAGTGTCTTAATAGAAGTGTGGTGGCTCCTCAGGAATCTAGGATCAAACTGCCTCAGGACCCAGCTACACCACTCATGAGCATATACCCAAACAACTCTACATCCTACTACAGATATTTTCTCATCCATGTTCATTGCAGCAGCTCTATTCATAATTGCTAGAAGTTGAAAATAGTCTAGATATCCACCAGCTGATGAATGGGTAGTAAAAATGTGCCACACTTGCACAATGGAATATTATTCAGCTGTTAAGAAAAAAATGAAGTCGTAAAATTTGCAAGTAAATCAATAGATTAATGCCTTACTCGGTTATCATCAGGGAACTTTCCCCTTGCGGTAGATGGGAAATAACACAGTGGCCCTCAGCTGGATAATGTACAGAGTCAGAGAACTTGGAGCCCAAATCAGATATCTTCAATAAACCCTGTCCCTCATTGCTCAGAGATCTATGCAGAAGAAGAGGTGAGGAGATTGGAAGAGCCAGAGGTGATGATTGACTCAAGGAAAAAAGTATGTTCTAGAGCTGATGCACATATGAATTCACAGAAACTGTGGCAGCATAAACAAAATCTGCAAAAGTCAAAGCCAGATGGGGTCCTAGCATTTAGAGCGAAAAGTAGACACTCACCACTAACCAAGATGCTAATTGCAATTAATTCCTCCTATCCAGGAGTAGTTGACCAATACAAAAGCTCCATGTTTTGTTTTGTCTTTTAAAGGGCTTTTCTTTCCTTTTATTTTGTTATTATTATTTTTGTTTATTGGCCTTTTACTGGCTTGTTTTGATCTTTTTGTGGGCTTTTGTTTCTTCTTTGTTTTCTTGAAAGAGAGAGAATACAAAGTTAAATGGATAGGGATGTGGGAGAGAATCTAGGAGAATTTGGGGGGAACATGATCAAAATATGATGTGTTCAGCTAACACATACTAGATCCTTACTCTGAAATCTTGTTTTATTTTTTTTTCATATATGAAAGCAAAAATACATTTTTTTTTATTTAAATTTAAAACAAGGTTGCTTTTACATGTCAATCATAGTTCCCTCACCCTCCCACCTTCCCCTATTAACCCCACTAAACCCCAGCCCATTTCCTTTCTGCTCCCCAGGGAGGGTGAGTCCTTCCATTGGGAGTCTTCAAAGTCTGTCATATCATTTAGGGCAGGGCCTAGGCCCTCCCCTATGTGTCTAGGCTGAGAAAGTATCCCTCTATGTGGGATGGGCTCCCAAAGTCCATTCATATACTAGGGATATACTAGGGATACTAGCCCCATAGACTGCCCAGTCCTCCTAACTAATATCCACATTCAAGGGGTCTGGGTCAGTCCTATGCTGGTTTCCCAGCTATCAGACTGGGATTCATCAGCTCCACTTTGTTCAGGTCAGCTGTTTCTGTGGGTTTCTCCAGCCTGGTCTTGACCCCTTTGCTCATCACTCCTCCCTCTCTGCAACTGGATTCCAGGTGTTCAGCTAGTGTTTAGCTGTGTGTGTCTGCTTCTGCTTCCATCAACTACTAGATGAAGGCTCTAAAATAGCATATAAGGTAGTCATCAATCTCATTGTCAGGGAAGGGTATTGAAGGTAGCCTCTCCATTATTGCTTAGATTGTTAGTTGGGTTCATCCTTGTAGATCTCTGGGCACTTCCCTAGTGCCAGATTTCTCCTTAAATCTACAATGGCTCCCTTTATTATGGTATCTCTTTTCTTGTTCTATTCTTTCCCTGTTTCAAACTTCCTGTTCCCTCATGCCCACCTCTCCCCCTCCTCTTCTCCCCTTCTCTTCCTCCTAACTCGCTCTTCCTTCCCTCCATGCTCCTAATTTGCTCAGGATATCTTGTTCCTTTCCCCTTTTCTGGGGGACCACAAATGTCTCTCTTAGGGTCCTCCTGGTTTCCTAGTTTTTCTGGTGGTGTGAATTGTAGGCTGGTAATCCTTTGCTCTATGTCTAAAATCCAAATATGAGTGAGTACATACCACGTTTGTCTTTTGGTGACTAGGTTACCACACTCAGGATGGGTTCTTCTAGTTCTATCCATTTCCCTGTGAATTTCTGGATTTTATTGTGTTTTTCTGCTGAGTAGTACTTCATTATGTAAATGTACCACATTTTCTCGTTCCATTCTTCAGTTGAGGGGCATCTAGGTTGCTTCCAGGTTCTGGCTATTACAAATAATGCTGCTATGAACATAGTTGAACAGATGTGCTTGTTGTATGAATGTGCATCTTTTGTATATGCCTAAGAGTGGGATTACTGGATCTTGAGGTAGACTAATTCCCATTCTCCCAAGGAAACACCATACTGATTTCCAAAGTGGCTGTACTGTGAAATCTTAGTTTGACTGGTACCACTCAAATGGTCCTTCCTGCTCATCCAATCTGACCACTTAGCCCTGCAAGATCACATCATTTTTTAAATTTTCACTTAGTATTCATTTCTTTTTCCACTTATCTTTGAATTCCATTTTAGTTGACTTCCTGTTGCTTCATGAAGAAGTAAAACACAAACACTCTTACTCTTCTCACATGAATGACTCTTAAGAGCACCTGACGCCAGGGTTTGTGGGCAGTTCTTACCTCCCAGGGTTTGCAAATCCACTTTGATTAATGGAATGACATATAGTCTCTCACCATGAGAAAACGTGGTATGGACTCAATTTACCCTGGATTTATAGAGCTCAGGGTATGAGTGTTACCATCCTCCATGAGTGGATAATAGCTACTCTATCTATAACAGTCTCAGAAGCCTTCCAAACAAAACCCTGTAGGCAACTGTTACAAATCAACAAAGCAACACTATCAGATGAAAAAACTACTGGGTAGCATTTTAGAAGAACTAAGAACATTAAATTTTGGGGTCTATAGTGATATAAACAACACAAATAATTGATTGATGGGTTATTGTTAGCTGCTGGGCACTGCCTTGAGATATGATATCCAACATTTATCTAATCTTCACATAGGCCTTGCAAAATGGAACCTAGTTTTATTCCATTGTTACAGATGGGGAAACGGATATGAAGCAATTAATTTTTCTCAGCCACATGTGGTGGCACAGGCCTTTAATCCCAGCACTCAGGAGACAGAGGCAGGTGGATCTCTGAATTTGAGGCCAACCTGGTCTACAAAGTAAGTTCTGGTACAGCCAGGACTACACAATGAAAAAGAGAACATTTCCCAACTCACACAACTAATAAATTGCAAAGTAAAACATTGAAATGAGCACTTTAATTCTGGATACCTCACAGTTATATATTCCATATATATCTACATATGCCTCTACATGCATGTGGCATATGTACATACGTAGATGTATGAATACATATATGTAGTTGCATTTTTGCGCAAGCATATAAATTATATATATATTTGATAATACATTCCATATGTGCATATGTACACATATACATATGCATATCTGGGTATGTATGCATATGTGTATATATTACCTATATATGCATATTTACTATATAGTATATTCCATAACATATATTTTATATATTTATATGGTCAGCTTAGGATATGGAGAATGAGAACTCTTTCTTTGAATATGTGATTTGAAGCATTGCCAAATATAAGGAATTTAGGTCTGCAATTCAATCCTTTGGGGACACTGAGACAAACATTCCCATTTGCCTAATATATTCCTATCATTCACATTTTTAATCCCCAAACAATCCCACATAGTTTTCATAAAGACTCAGAAACTAGGGATGGGGAGTTACTGCCTCTGCTGGGTTCCCACAGTTCTATTGCCCCATGATGTAAGCTCAAATCCAGTTGACTTTATTGAATGCCCTTGGTTTGTTCCATTTTTCTCAGTTACCTGCAACCTGAATTCAACCAGAAAAACCTCTGTCTGCTCAGCACTGAGAATTCAAAGACCAGAAAAATCTAACTTTTAAGAAGTTTATAGTATGGTGAAAGAGAGGCACAAATGTCCCCTTGTGGTTGAAGCAAGGAAAGGATTCAAGATGATCTTTTGTCAACCTTGAAAAAGACAGAAAGGGTATGAACTGGGGAATGTATATGTTTTCAAAAAGCTAGAGGGACAAAAAAATTGACTCTCCCTCAAGTCTTTAGAAAAAGCTGAACCATGGCAATGTCTTGATTTTTTAGGACATCTTATCTACCAAACTATTAGATAAGAAAGTTATGTTGTTTTTAAACCCATGTGGTTCATGGTAATTTATTGGAAGGGTATGGAGAAAAGAACATAATCCTATTTGTTGAGTCATTGTGGTGTGATTTACATGTTTTTATTAAAAAGGAAATACTAAGTACATAGGATGCTCTGGGAGTTGGGCCAGGCTCCAAGTACAATGAAAGCCAGATAACTCCATTCTCTGCTGGTAGAGAACCTATCCCAGTTGGTCTTGTAATAAATGAGAGAGTTCCCAATAAGCTTGGCATGACATATCTGTTCTAGCTCTAAGCAAACAAAGGCTGTAGCAGTAAGGTAACATCTCCTACCTTTTGAGCTATACATGACCCACCCAGGATTCAGATCTTTCTGCCTCCCATAAGCCAAGGGCATTTCACTACAGTCTCATTTCTTCAGGGACAACACACACTCCATGTCTGGAATCCCTCCACATGCCTAACCCTCATGCTTCCTTCTGCCACCTCTTTCCTCTCCTCAGAAAGGATGGTGGCCATTTCTAACTCTGCTTTGAACCCTGGCTCCTAGTGAGTCCCCCTACCAAGGAATATATATATCTTGCAATAGGGATACCCAGATATTTTGACTCAAATCCATCCCCCATAATCAATATCCCTGTTTTCCAAATGCAGTTGGTTTTAGGAGCATGAAAGCACAAAATTAAGACAAACAAACAAACAAAAACAAAAACAAACAAACAAAAACCCTAGGCAATTTCTGATGTTCTTTGCAAGTGTCCATGACAGAAGAGACTTAAGTGGCTGAAAGCTATTTTCCCCCATTGTCAATCCTTTCCCTGCATAAACACATACCCATGCGGTCTGGCTAATGCTTGCCTTTCTGGACATATGTGAGCAAATAAATGCAATTACGAGCAAGATGTAATCACAATTGTTTAGCTATTAAAGCTGCTGGCTGCTCTCATGGTTTGGTTGACAATATATGCAAAAGGGTGGAATTGCTTGCCACTTTCTCAGGAAGAAAAAAAAGAAAGCAGCAAAAGTATTGCCTCTTCTGTGTTATATCTGGGAAAATACAACATTTAAATGCAGAATTTGACTTTCCAAGAATTGCACCAGAAAACCTTTTAGCAGAAACAGCGGGGAGAGAAAGCTTTTCAAATCAGGATAGTCCATGAAGGATTATGAAAATGGAGGTCATTGCACAAGGCGGAATCTCAAATACAATGAGAAGCATCTTTTACTCTGTGTAAATACACACGGGCAATTTATTCTTCTCTGTTAAGCTACCAGGGAATATTTTCATATTCTGGGGAAAAAAGAAGAGGAAGGAAGCTACCATGTCCAAATGGATCTATCCAGAGCGATAAGCCTGGCTAGCACTGGGAGCAGTGGCCAGTTTCTTTTGTGTGATCCCAAGACACCTGGAAGAACTTCCCTCTGTCTGGCTTGCAGGTTGTTAAGCACCTGGGGATACAGAAGCTGACTGAAGTCTTCATATATATTCAGTCCTTAAATGAAGAGCAAGAAAGGGCAAATCCACCCACACTTGAGTGCCTGGATGTGCTCAGCACACCAAGGGTACATTCAATATCATTAGCTTTGACTTTGTCTCTATTCAACTCATCTAGTAGAAAGATCCAATCCACCAGTGAGGATATGTGGCCTTGTTGGCAGGCTGTGAGGAGGAAAGAGGCTATGGAACAGTGTATCTAATCAAGTCTGTAAATCTTAATGAAAATTTTGTAAAAGTATTGCTTGCGTACTGTGAGGAATGGTGTGCTCTAACATTGAGCCTTGCTTGGGATTCATGCAAGGTAGGAGATGATGATAGTTAACATTTTATGTCCATGTTATAAGATCTAAAATTATCTGAGGGACAAACCTCTAAGAAAGTCTAGATAGGTTTCTAGATAGGTTTATTGAGATGAAAAGATCCTCCCTGAATGTTGATACCTGGGATCCTAGACTGAATAAAAAGATAAAAGTGAAATGAATATGAGCATTCATGTCTCTGCACTTCTTGACTGTGAAAGCAATGTGACCAGATGCCTCAAGTCCCTGCTGCCACACTTAACTTCTCATCTTGATAGACTGTACCTTGGAGCCAAAGAAACTTACCTGTGAGCAAAAATAAACTCTCCTAAGTGTTTTTGATTGGAATATTTTGCCACAACAGCAGGAAAAGGAACTAATACAGTAATATAGAGTAATTGGTTGGCTGAGACTGATAAGTGGACAAATAAAATAATTGGTTGATCATGTCAGATAATGATGATGGAATATCAGATAGATGATAACAGTAGACAGATGAACACAAGCTTTAATATGTGACTCATTTTCACTTGACATTTCTTAGTTCTTTTCAGTGAACTGAACAATTATTTCCACACTGGGAACATAAAGGTAATGAGACTTGTGGGGACTCTGACCTCAAGTGTTCTGTTGTCTAGTTGGTAAATACAGATAATTAAACAGATGATATCAAGAAAGCAAAGAGGCTGCTCTCTGTATGAGGAGGTAAGAGGGGAACTCTTTCCCTGGTTTGCCTGCACTGGATCCCAGGATCTTGATTCATAATATGAACTGAGTTCATCAAATTCAAATACTTTTTTGAACCTCCAAAAAACCAACTTTCTGTGATTTGCAAAAAAAAAAACCCCAAATTTAGTGTCCTGTAATATGAGTGAGCCATTTGATGTGAATGACCCTTGCATAAAGTAAACTATATAGAATTTTCTAGAAGTAACACTATTTCTTCAATGATAAAGTTTGTTTTGGACATATTTTAGCATAAATGAAATGTGGTTGCCACCTGTGGCATCTCAAAATTGTCATTGGCAGTTTTTCTTTCTAAATACTGTATGATATAATTGAATGTATTGATATATTTGAATTATAACTGAACAGAATATTCAATAGGTAGTGTGGTACTAGTAAGTGGTTATATAGCTGTGAGCTGGTAAATGTAGCCTGCTTGAAGGAAGATCCTGATCCATAGCATTCACCACCTCCGTAGTTGATCTCAAGCTGGAGAGGTGATGTCATAGAATGTGAGTGAGAAAGAAAAACATGCTTGATGCAGAGAGCCTTGTCTAAGCAGGCCTCAGCATGCCACTGCACATGCATATTTCTAGAGCTCTCTTCAAATTTCCCAACCGGTAAAGCTTTGGTAGTAGATCAATGCTGGCTGTACCAATCTACTAAAACCCGTTAGAACATCTCTAATTTAGTACTAAATTATAAATAACTGACAGCCTGGACACAATATTAATTTGTACCCCCTTCTCATTAAGCTCTTGGCCTCTGCTCATAGAGAAATATAAATCTGTGTCTAAATCCTGTGTCTTGTTTAAATCCCCTTTGGCAACCTTCTAATTCAAAGCATGGAGTGGTCTTTTCTCCAGAATTGGAACAACTGGTTTCTTCTCATTACCTGAGTCCTGATACAAAAGTCAGTCCCCCTGAGAAAGCACTCAAAGAGAAGGTCTCCATCTGCACACTCACTGAGATTCAAACAATCTCTACTATTTGAAGTGACACGCCAATGTGTTTGCCTGTGGTACCTGACTTCTGAACCACAAACATGTCCTTTCTATTTACAGTGGACATAGGGACTTCTGCTCTCAGGCAAAGTGGACCAATGGAGCCTGACTTACCTTATTTCCTAAAAGAGAAAACAGGTGAGAATGTATTCCATGGTGGCTTCTAAGATGCTGGGCATCAGCCAATGAAAGACAGGAAACCAGGAGAGATGGACCACAACTGAGCTGGGCCTGACTGCTGTTACAGTTTCCTCAACTTGACAAAGAGCATCTGTGCACTGTCTATGGCTAAATCTAACCTTTCAACACTGAATTTTCTCTCCTATGGTCAGAAAGACTGAAGAAAGAATGGCCACCCTCACTACCCAGAATTATTGCTGCAGTTTGTGCAACAAAGCTATTCAGGATCTTGATTGGAAGTAAATAATTTAAAATGATCTTTGTTACATAGGATGTTATTTTGTTGTTGTTGTTTTTGTTTTTGTTTTTTTTTGTTTTGTTTTGTTTTGTTTTTTTACCAAGACAGGATAATAGTCCTGGATGTCCAGGAAGTCACTTTGTAGACCAGGTTGGCCTCAAACTTACAGAGATTTGCCTGCCTTTGCCTCCCTGAGTGAGGATGTTATCTTTTATGTAGACAGTCTGGGAGCTATGGATATAGTTCAGTGTTACAAAGCTTGTTCTATTTTGCTTCCTGGTTCTGTGATACAATTTTGACTAAAAATCTCACTTCACACTTTTACAGTCTATCGTCATCAAGGGAAGCCAAGGCAGGAACCTGGAGATAGGACCTGAAGCAGGGACACTGGAAGAAGGCTGTCTATTGGCTTGCTTTCCTCTTGCTCAGTTACTATTCTTATACATCCCAGGACGACATGCCCAGCAATGTCACTGTTCACAGTGGGCTAGGTCATCTTGCACCAATTAGCAATAAAGAAAATGAGATGAAAACATGCTCACAGCCAATCTGATGGAGACAGTTCCTCAAGGTTCCCTCTTCCCAAGTGACTCTAGCTTGTGCAATGTAGACAAAAACTAACCAGCACATGTGATTAGCATAATTAAAACTCTGGGTTCAATCACTAACTTCTCAAGAAAGAAAAGAATTTGGTTTAAAAGAGAAAGTCCCTGGAAATATATTAGAACTCCAAAGGTAGGTTTATGTACGTTGTTGAACAGAACATCGATATGTAAAAATTCAATTATTTTTCTATAATACTATCAATAAATAATTTAATTTCTCCCATCCAAGTACTAACCAGACCGGACCCAGCTTAGCTTCTGAGATCAGATGAGGTCAGGAGCATTCAGGGTGGTACAGCCATAGACAATAATTTAATTTATAAAGTATTCAACTGTCTAAAGCTGAATCATGAAGTAACATAAAACCTGATAATACCATTACCATAAAGACTGTATATTAAACACTCAAACCCATGGAGGAAATTGAAGTAGACACAAATAAATGGAAAGATATCCCTATTGATGCACTGCAGGAATTAGCATTGTTAAAATACCCCCAGTTAATCTAAAGATCGGAAGTAAGCCTTATCAAAAATATAATGACATTTTTCACATCAATAGAAACAAAATCTCATGACTCATGGGAAACACAAAGGATGCCCAATAGCCAAAATAGTCTGCAGCAAAACAGACAAAGTTACTATGTTATACTACCTCGTTTTAAAGTATACAACAATGCCCAATCATTAAAACAGTATAACACCCTTCTTTAAAAACAAAGATGTAGAATAGAGAGGCAAGTGAGAGTCTACATGGTTAACTGAGTTTTAGAAAAGATCCCAGGAATACACAGTAAGAAAAATGATTGTCTCTTTAATAAATGGTGGTGATAAAACTGGACACCTAGTGGAAGAATTAAATTGAACCTTATTTTATACCATATGTTAATAATAAAAACTTTAGGAGCACATTGGAAAAACAAACAAACAAACAAAAACAAAACAAACAAAACAAAAACAAAAAAATCCTTCCTATATTGGCCTTGTCAATGCTTATTTGCATCAGATCTGAGATCCAAGACCACAGGTAATAACAATAAGTGAACAGACAGATGAGATTGCATTAAAGAGCCCCTTCACATGAAACTCCTGTGGTGGTAGGCAAAAACCAATCACCAGAGTAAATACAACCTATGAGAGATAACACTAATAAACCCATACACCCAATATGGGGTTAATATCCAACATATTTAAGGAACTACAGTAGCTCATTGGCAAGAAACAAATACCAATAATTTTTAAATGGCCAAAGGTCCTAAAAACATTTCTCCAAAAACAGAAATAAAAATAGCCAAATGGTGTATAAAAAGTCACTAAAGTTTTTCACTAATATTCAAGGAAATTAAAATTAAAACAACAGTGACCTGAAGGTCAAGTGTGTGCGTATGTATGTAGAATTACAGCTGAAGAGATGAGTAAAAATACATGCTGTCAAGTGTGAGGAACTGAATTCAGTGCCCTGGAACTCATAGTAGAAGAAGACTGATTCTTTTAAGTTGTCATCTGACTTCTACATGTATCCCATTGTACATCTACTCCCTCCACCACCCCCTGACACATATACATATATGCATGAGCACAAAATAAATAAATAACATGTAATTTTAGTAATTTTATCAAAAGCAAAGCAATTACAAATATTGAATTAGATGTGGAATCAATGGACCCTTGAAACAATTAAGTTAATACAGCCATGGAAATAATGAAGAGGATTTCCACATAATATTAACAATACAATTATCTGGCAATACCACTCTGGGTATGTAACCAAGCTATATGAAATCTATATCCCAAAGAGAGAGCTGCTCTCCTGTATTCCCTGTGTATGATCACTAACATAGCGATTCAACCTGTATGTCATATGTGGGCAAATAGATATAGAAAATGCAATGCAGTGGGGTATTATTCAACCTTACAAATGAAGGAAATCTTGCTATTTGCAACAACAATGTCCATGAACTTGAGAGACACAATGCTAAAATAAAGCAAGCACATGAGAAAAAGCACTGTAGCATCCCATGTGTATGTGGAATCTAAAGAGAAAAAATAAACTTGAGCTGAAGAAATGTCTCAGCAGTTAAGAGTTTGATTCTTAGGACCCATGTAGTAAAGGCAGAGAACTGGTTCATTCAAATTGTCCTCTGACCTCAGTGGGTACACAGAGGCATACTCAACACAACACATAGACACACAGACACACACACACACACACACACACACACAGTATTCAAGCCACACATGCAGGCACACGCACCACAACGCATATATGAACACACACACAATAAATAAAATGTATTGAAAAACATGAACTTGATTCTTTCATTCTAATGAGTGAGACAGTCCCTTAAAATGCAGTGCTAATATATATAACCTCTTAATTTGATAATATATTTGTATGTGTACACTGCTACATGCCAGACAATACATAGGAAAAGAATATAAGCAACTGGTATGCCTTTCTCCTGAAGTGCCATGTCCATGCCAGAGGTGGGTGTTGGGAACATGATTATTATTATAGAGCACATGTCCCAGAGCTTTGTATTGGTGAAGTGAGCTACAAGGGGCTCACTTGAGATCCCCAAGAGAAATGAAGTAGAGACAAAATTTTGTTTTCTGGCACAGCCTTCCCTAACTTTGTCTCCTAAGGGCTGAGGGTTGTGCCTACAATGTGTTGTTGGATGGCCTTATTAATCAGCACTATGGCTTGCCTTCTCTGATAAATCCCAAATGAAAATAGACATAAAAATAACAGTTCCTGTGCTTTAATGTGACTGAGAGATAGCTGGTGTGTGTGTGTGTGTGTGTGTGTGTGTGTGTGTGTGTGTGTGTGTGTGTGTGTGTGTTGGGAGGCCTTTCTGGCTACTCAGAGGCTGCAGTCTGTCATGGCTTGGCAACTCTTTCCAAATCTTGAGAACATGGAACTCCCTCCATCCCAATCAGAACTTCCTGCTCCCTACCTGTCTTGATCTGGAGAATGTCCCTGGGCCTGGAGGACTGCCTTATCTGAAAGCTATCTCTAAGTTTTAGCATGGCCCTTGTCCCAGATCCCTGGTAGAAGCCTCCTTTGCTGCACAGATGGTAACTAAGACCTATTCTAGAAGCCTCCTCATAAGAGCATGCCACTTAATGCAAATAAGGACTTGTCCCCAGGATCCCAATCCTTTATATTTCCTATATTCTGGAATAAGCTTGAGCTGATTCACTAGAGTCTCTCCCATAGAGGCTGTCTTCAGCATGTCCATGTGCCATACAAGGATCTCTGTTGTCACTTTTGCCCCTTTGTCCTCATGGACTGATGGCCAACTGACCATCAAGACAAAGGGACACCCCTGTGTGTGTGTGTGTGTGTGTGTGTGTGTGTGTGTGTGTGTGTGTGTGTGGTGTATCTGGAGACCAGAAGCTGCTGCTGGAATTTCTTGTCCTGCCAGGTCCCACTACCCTGCTTCAGTCCCCAAATAAGCACACAGACACTATATTAATTATTAAACTGTTGGCTAGGGCTTCCTAGTGTCTTAATTGTTAACCCATAACTACTAATTTATGTATTTCTACATTGCCTTATCTTACCGGAGAATACCTGAAGCATCCTATCCTCGTGGTCCTTCCATGGCATCTCCTCTGGTGGGCTCTCTCTGCCTCCCTTTCCCGGAATTCTCCTCGTCTCCTACTCCTGCCTTTATTGGCCAAACAGCATTTTATTCATCAACCAATAAGAGAAACATATATACAGAAGGATACTGCCCCCATAAAGAAGCTGGCATTAGGCATCTACCTAATCACTCTTCAGTTTATTTTTTGGGACAAGGTCTCCCACTGAACATGAAACTTGACCATCTGTCTAGATTGCCTGGCCAGTCAGCCCCAGCGATCCTCCTGTTTCTGCCTCCTTAGTACTGCAATCACAGACCCAAGACTGACTTTCTATGAGTCCTCAAGGTTGTGGAGAAATTCATTTTACCAACCGAGCCATTTCCCCAGCCCCTGCTCTGCTCTGGTACCTTCAGATATGTAGAGATAGCTACATTGAGGCATCTGCGACTACCAGGTAAGGCAGTAGATACTGAATAATGACAATGTGTGCCCACTAACAGAACACATTCTTTAAATGAACCAAAGAAAGTGTGTCAAAGATGCTGCAGAATGGGGGTGGGGTGTCCTTACAAGAAACACCTTGGATTACATCCTCAGTCTGTTAATATCAAGTTTTGTGCACAAACACATTCATTGCCCTTCCAGTCTGCAGTCAGAAAAAATAACACAGACCTTAATATGAGTTCTCAATAGTGCTACACACCACACACATATGTGCAGAGCTTTCCCACAGGAAATGCATTCAGGTGGATCCTATGAGATCCAATAATCACCATGGAAGTCAAAGTTAGTGACAACAGCAAATAAATATTCTCTGGTCACCAGACTGTAGGGCTGAAAGCAATATTAGTGTGATTATAATGCTTCATTGGATAGTCACCTGTTATTAACCTGTCATTACTGGTCCTTGAACCTCAGAAGTTTCCAAACCACTTGCACACACACACACACACACACACACACAGAGAGAGAGAGAGAGAGAGAGAGAGAGAGAGAACACCCAGATATTATCCAGAGAATATGTTTGCCACATGTCCCAGTGAGACTCCAGTCTCCAGACCACCTGCTGACAATGGAGGGTATTCTGCCTGCCAGCAGCTGGGCTGTGTCTGCTGCTATGGGATTTGTTCCTCATTGATACTTAAGTGAACAGACAGAAGTTTAATGGGCAAAGACTCTAGAAGGTGAAGCTGTAGAAGGTGAAGCTGGTCTATTGGTGAAATGAAATCAGTCTTGATTACTGTCGACAGACAGCAGTTATGGGCTCTTCTATACACAATTTAAAGGTAATCTTATAATTAAAAAAATTTGACAATTGAACCTAATGACAAGCGACATTCGGGTTTACTCTTGATTGGATTCCAGCAGCTTCCCTCAGGTAGGTTAGAAGAAATGGCTGTCTTGGGTTCACAGAGGGTTAATTTGGGGATCCTCAGGGATAGCTTAAGTGACCCAGGTTTTCCCATCCCTGAGTAACAACTGAACCAAGCATTACGCTTTCTCTGCACATCCCCAGACATATTAGGCCAAGAAATGAAGATGACAGAAGAGGAACATCTCCTTCCTCCTCCCTGATGCCCCAAGAGAGTTATCTATGGTGACCTCCTCGGACCCTTGCTGTACTTTAGAGTTATTGTTCTGAGGGAAGATTTCGTTAGTGCCTCCAATTCATTCTTCATAGTGTTCTCCTGTTTATTTTTGCTGGCAGCCAACTTGTAAAATTTTATTACAATTTTTTTTTAGTTAGTGCCATAAAAGGGATCTTTAAAACAATAAGGACAATTCTATCATCAGCTTTAAGGATAGTTACATAAATCCACATCAAGATGGGCATCTACAGAACGAAGGTAAGGTAGACACTACCCTCGTCTGAGTATAGAGGCAGAGGGAAGGAGAGAGGGAAATGTATGCAAGCCGTGGGCATGCGGTGGTGCAGGAGGAGCAGACCCTGTGGTGAGTTCTGATTCTGTGATTTACATTTCTGCAAGTAGATCTTCAAAAATATATTTGTTTTATTTTATTACCATCTGTGGATGGTTAGAAGCTGCCATGTGGATGCTGGGAGTCAAACCCATGTCCTCTAGAAGAGCAACAGGTGCTCTGAAGTGCTGGGCCCTACATAAGTTTGTTTGTTTATTGTTTCTTTAATTAAAACGTGACATACATAAAGTAATACTCAAAATTCTAAGTGAGAGGCTAGAAAACATCTCTGGAGGGTGAACACACACAGTCACTTGCCTCAGAGACAGAGGTAATGTGACAGCCAGCTCTCTCTCTGCACATGTGTGTACTTTCTCACTGTTAAACTTCAAAGCTTTTCCAGCCCTTTGAAAGCCTACATGCATGTAGTTAGCTC
Source organism: Phodopus roborovskii (assembly GCF_943737965.1). NCBI lineage: Eukaryota > Metazoa > Chordata > Mammalia > Rodentia > Cricetidae > Phodopus > Phodopus roborovskii. The sequence goes on along the minus strand of NW_026126558.1, from coordinate 12,685,392 downwards.
AGAGTCATCCAGAATGGAATCACCTGGGACAAATTTGGATGCTGCTTCTGGCTTCCTCTCCTCTACAGGGCATTTGCAGATGTGTCTGTACTGTGTGTTCTGGGCCTGCTCTTCATTATCTAGGCTCTGTGAGGTATATCATTAGGCTGACAGCCTACAATAGATTCATTTGCTCCATTGTTGATAGTTGATAGGCACAGGGCTGTCCTGTCCTGATAATTCCCACAGAGAACCTCTCTGAACTCTCTCTCTCTCTTTCTCTCTGTGTGTGTGTGTGTGTGCGTGTGTGTGCACACACAAATGTGTATGTTCATGCATACACACTCACAACTGAAAACATCACAGGCTGGGTTCAGATAGCCACTCAAACACGTGCCCAGTTCTACACTCTCCACCTCTCAGTGATGCTCTATACGGTTCTGGAGCCCTGAAGTTTCGCTTAGGGTTTTACACTCTCATTGTCAACTATATTTTTGTGCACTTACATGCCACAAAAAAAGGAAAATCTGTGACAAAGTTAAAACTAGAAAACCAAAGACCATCACATTCTCTTTCACAATCCAAGTGTCCTTTTCCTGCTTTTTCTCTTTCCTCCTCACCTAACAGTATTACCCTGTCTTGCTCCCCTTTCTAAATGTTAAACTCTACCCAAACATTTATCTGTTAATATATGTACATGTTACATGTATGCTGTGAACTTCACCTGTACCCGTCTGGGAGAGTGGCTAAGTGTGGAACTACCGCTCATGGAGAATCTCATACTCTACATAAATTCACTTAATGTTCAATTTCTACCCTTTCTACTCTAGACCAGGACACATTACATATGCCATTTGAGATCTCTGATCCTGTTTACCTACCAGGGAAATTCCATATTCTAGTGTTTTTTAAATGCAGTATTGCCTGAAGCTAAATAGCAGGGTCCAATATTTAACAGCACTTGGCACAGATGTTTGGTGTTAGTCAAAGGATGCTTACATGTCCATGTATTTCCAGTCCATGCTTTAGATTGGTTCAAACAATGCCTTGAGTTTTTCTAGCAGGATTACTAGTGAACATAAAGAGGACCCCATCTGGCCCATCAAGTCTCCCCTTGTTCTCACCCTCTGCTGCAGAACCCTGAAGAGCAATCATAGGAGGGCTTTGGTATCAGAAAAGGTAGAGTTCCTTAAGCATCTGAGTAGCCATGAGCAACAAAGCTGTGCATGTAGCAGAGCAAGAAAGGGAAAGAGAACATTGCTAATGCTAAGTCACCAATACTTCCAGGTTTTACTGTCCCAATGTGCCATAGACCTTCTGATTACAAACAAGGGCTTAGCTGATGGACTACAACCTCCACTCCGTGCACACCACTGGAAGTTCCCTTTGAAGAAATACAAGACAGACTCCAGCATTGCCTAATTTGTGAATGGCAAATAAAGCCATTTCTTGCTGTGACTAAAGCAAAAACTCAGAAAGTAATCTTTGGCTGGCATATGCTAATTGACAAATCTTTCTTCTCCACTGAAAACACAGCTTGTAATTCCAAAATCATGTTTGATATACCCTAAACATGCCACTCCCTTCCAAAGAGAAGGCCCTTGGTGATTATTACTTCAGAAAAAAAAAATACACAATCCTCTCCAACCAGGTTCAAAGCCAGCCTAATTCTTTTGTTCTTGAAAAACTTTCTTTCTTTGAGTTCCCTGGTGTCTATGTGGCCTGTGAGCTTTCTCCTAATGATTAAACTCCTAAACATAATACAAAGAATGCTTAATAAGGCTTTTGTGTTATTTTCCAGTTGCCATAGAGACTGTTCAGTGTAGGTCTTTAAGTATGTGTAAATATGTATTTTGGACAGTGTTTAAGAGCACATATAATTTACCCAGCCATAGCAGCTGCTTCAAAGTATGGCAGTTCAGTGTGACAAGGCGTATGGAAAGCATTTTATGGTGTGTTATTTATAGTTATTTACTCAACTGCCTCCAAGAGCTCCTTCCATTGTGCGGGGGAAATAGGCATTTAGCCTTTTTTTAACAATGAATGTCATTTACTCCATTGTAGCAGTTGATAGTCATAGGTCCCCTGAAAGCTGGTAAATATACAGTTGGTATAGTGTCAACTTGAAAAAGAAACCATGTTGACAGGGAGACACTAGGCAAACAAAGCTCCTGCCTCCCAGAGCTGAGCTCATTAGGGAAGTTGTTGAGGGAGCTTCTCTGGCAGGATTGGAAACCCCTGGAAAGAGGTCACTGTCTGCTTTGAAGCCATCCCCCTGGGCAAAATAACACATAATAAAAGCAACAATAACTAATAACTATTAAGCAAAACTGTCTCTGGGCCACAGGCATGGAACTGAATGTTCAACACCCCTGGTCCCATTTGACCCTCCCAACATTCTAACCCAGCTGGGTAGTAGACCCCATGAGTATCTTTGCTCAGTAAAGAAACTGAGGCATAAAGAATAGCTCTGTCTGTCTACCAAACATCATCACACACGTGGGAGTAGATCTAGGCCTTGAGTTCAGTTCAGTATTTCCTCAAACTTGTATTTTTAGGAACTGCGTCTCATGATTCATGCTCTGCCAAGGACTTCCTGAGCCACATGGAGGTTAGTTCTTGCTCAGTAGAATATCCTCTGTACCCATAGCACACATATGTTCTCTAAACACTCAGAGTTCTACCAGAAAAAGAGTAAAAAATAAACTGTACTTCCCAGGCCCTCTGTGCATGGCAATCTCAGCATTAAGGCAGACTTAAGACAGACTTTTCAGGGCTCACTATGTTCAGCTAAGGCACTGGCTGGTCAACATCAGCTGGCAGGAAGCAGGGCCAGCATTCAACACCAGATGAAGCATGAACCATAAAACCCTTTCTTCATTAGGTACAGCTATATGGACCTGTAAGGAACTTTTACTCAAGTATGGGCAGATTTCTTTCCTAGAGAATATCTGAGCTGGGCTCATAGTCCATGTATGCTTGCCATGAGTATATTTGTGTGTTTTGGCTGTCATAGTTGTTTGTATTTTATCACCCACAGACACATGCAGAGATGGGGCTCTTGCTTGAGTTTTAGCACTCATCTGTTAGAAGGGGGAAGGGAGAACTTAACCTTTTTCAAAAACAAACAAGCAAACACTTCCAGTTCTGCTTGTCAGATCCTAAACCAGAAAACTACTTCTGTCCTCTGTTAACCTCCCTGGATTCATCCTTGAAGATAAACCCAGATATGTGTCTCTTAGCTGATTCCAGATCACATGGAGCTGACAGTCAAGATGAACTACCACCGTTGGAAGTGTAAGGAAGGGCCTCTGGTGAGACACAAACACAGCCTCCAGATGAGATCTAGCTAAATCTGGAGAAGGCTACAGACACATGGTCTAGCCTTGGATACCTGAGCTTCTTTAAAGAACCCATCCTGAAACCCATGGAACAGTTATAGGCCTAGTGGCTACTCAGAACATCAAGATAGAAAAACATTATTTGGACCAGCATGTGACCCACCCATGTGAAACAGAGAGGAACAGAGAGCATTCATATATGAAATGTTATCTGAGGTTTTTCCATGTTCTTGACACTGGAGAAACAGCCTTAAGCAAAAGAACAGGTGCTCTCTCTGCCAAGTTACAGTACAGGAAGACAGACCCATGAAATATACATAAGCCTCAGGCCAGCACCGATACTGAACTCATGGACAAGGAGGAGGCATCATTGACCAACCACAGTCACACTTCTCAAAATGTTCTCCACAGACCAGCTTATGAAGTGGGCTCCCAGACCTCCTCCCACAGTCTAAAGCAGCTCTTATATTGGAGCAAAATCCCAGAGGACACAGCCTCAGTAAAGTTGGAGCATCAGAGGTTTGCAAACTTTCCTCCTGGAGTGGGTTCTTTGGGGGTGTCCTACCAGACACATGGCAATGGTGCAACCGATATGTGTGTGTGTGGGAGGGGTGTCTCTCACTTCCTGTCATAGGCATCTTCAGAGATATAAAGGCCACACTTGACCCTGCTAAGAACAGGCAAAGGGAAGCAGAGTCTATTCTCCAGAGTGCCTCAAAATAATTGCTGTTTTCTTGATAATAAATGAATAGGCCCAAGTCTCAGAAAACACACAAACCAAGCAAAACACATCAATATAAAGTCCAGCAAATAAAGCAACCAATTCAAAATAGGTTTCTCTAGATTGTTCGCTCACCTGGACTAAGCACCCTGCCTCTGGATTCCCATATCATGTTTCCTCCTACCACCAGACATCAGAGTCTGTTCTTAAACTTTTTTCATGTTGGTGTGTATTTCTCTCTCTCTCTCTCTCTCTCTCTCTCTCTCTCTCTCTCTCTCTCTCTCTCTCTCTCTCTCTCTCTCTCCCTCTCTCTCTCTCTCTCTCTCTGTCTGTGTATGTGTTGGAATGCACATGTACATGTCTGTACAAACATGTGGAAGTCAGAGGTTGATATCAGTTGTCCTCCCTCCCCTCATTGCTTTCCACCTCAGGTTTTGAGACAGAGTTTTCCACTGAGTCTGGAGTTCACTGCTTAGCTAGACTGGCTTGTCGTGGAGCCCTAAGGGTCCTCCTGTGTCTCCTCTCCTGCACTGGGATCGTAGATAGGCCTGGATTTTTCCCTGCATGCATCTGAAGTCTCCATCTTTCGGGGAAGGACTTTATCAAGTGAACCATCTCCCCAGGACTTCTTCCCATTTTGGTTGTGATTTCCTTGAAAGCAGTCATTCTGACAATGAAAAACTGGTTCCAGCCTTGTAAAAACCTTTTGAACAGTTGTAAAAGGAGATCTCTGTATGAAATGCCTTGAAGATACCACTAGCATATGTAGTTAAAAATCCCTTCTATAATTTTAAATTGAAAATTTCACTCCCTCTTGATTACCTGGCCCCTCCTATCCATCCCCTTGGAGAGTCCTAGACTCTTTAGTGGCATCAGTGCCTGACCTCAGCAATTGCCATCTGCTAACCCACTAAGTGGAGTCAGCTGTTTTCTACGACTTCCTAAAATTCACCTAGGACAAGAGAAGAGCCTTGCCTTTGGGTACCCTTCAATGGAGTCTTTCTACATTGACTGGGCTCATTCAAGGACAAACGTCATACAGTAATAAGGAGCAGAACTCTCTCTTGCCTTTTGTATTTTCAGTATAAGGTCAAGGCTAGACTTGATTTCTCAGGATAATATCACACAGGAAGAACTCAGCTGAGATCATCAAAGGTTGCAAGCAAATAATCAATTAATGCTAGAAAATGTGAGTTCTACGAAGCCTAGCTCAGCTCAAGAGATGGGCTCATCTGCCTACCAATTCAGAGATAAGTCAAGAACTATCTCATTAAAGTGTTGGGGTGGGAGTGTTTGTCATGGAACAAAAGCTAACTGCTACTAGCCAGTGAGTAATCAATGGTGTCATTCAAACTGCATCTGCTTTGGATTGAATCTAGTTTCCCCCACAGTTTCCCATCCTGAATACTTGTTCTCCTGATGGTGGTGCTGAGGGAGACATTCTTTTTGTACACATAGAACAGCTCCGAGTTTGCATTTTGTTTCTCTGCATTTTTCCTCCTCCTCTGCCTTCCTTCTGTTTCTCCTGTATAGCCTTCTTCTAACCTAAGTTTCCTGCTCTTTGCTTTCTCAGGTCCTCATCCCCCTCTCTCCTTCACCACATTCCCTAGTATCCCTGGCACTTCCCAGAGTAGACTTCCTCTCTTGCTTCTGTCGCCCAGCTTGCCTTGTACTTCCTGTCCCCTGCCACAGACAGCTGGGCTCCATCATGACAGCTTAAACAAACAGTTCTTAAAAACAATAAGGCAGATTGTGCCAACCTCGAGATGATCAAACCAAAATGCTCTTGCTGATCAGTACAAGGGAGAAAGGATACCCAGCTTGCCAAGCCTGAGGCCTCTGTGTGGACACAGGGGCCCTGCAGGGGCCACATAACTCAGGTACCCAACCCCTGCAACCAGAGGACCAAGGTTGCTAAAACAGTGAAACAGGTGGCTTGATCATCATCAGCTGTGAGCCACTGGGAGGGTTTCCAGACTTGGCTCTGATGAGACTGAAACAGTTGAATCATTAAATGTTTAGAGAATGTGAAGCTGGCACCCAGCCTTGTATTTTCTGTAATATCAATTATTCCCACAGAATGCTGCTATTGGCAGGCTTGGAAGGGACTGAGACACTGGGAGGTGTCACCAGCTCACCTCTACTCTGCCAGAGTGCAAGACAGACGAGGTGAGTGGTCTTGAGGAAGACACTAGAGACAGAAGTGGAGCTTTCCTGCCAAGAAGGGTGATGTCAAAGAATAGAGGTGACCAGAGTCCCACATGTGGGCTGGAGACTGTCTCTCAGCAGAGCAAGCAGGCATCCAAGAAGGATCTGCTTATTGACACACAGTCCTTGCTTGGAAATTCTTGCATACCCTGTACCCTCACCTGCATCTCTGGAAAAAGCAAGTGAGAGTGAGTGGTTTGCAGTTCTTGCCTGTGCATGCTGGGTCTGTCACCAGCCAAACATGTGCATCCTGATTATGGATCAGCATCTTCAAACCCCAGAGTGCCACCTCCATCCCATGCCTCCTTCTTCCACTTTACTTTGTGATGGACCAGAACAAAAGGACTGAAGACTATACTCAATGTACCTAACATCAAACTCCAGTTCTGCCCATCCAAACTAACTCAGTTTTGGAAATGGCCTCACCAATCCTACTTTTAAAAAGTGCTTAAACCTTGTTCAGGCACACAATCAAGTATGTTCTCTTCTCCATGATTTTATGTGAAGAACCATATGATACATACAGTCACCACCCTGTTTCTTCTTTTTGTATGTACCTAAGAAACTGTCCTAACCCAGGGTATAAATTGATGCCTTGTTTTTCACAGCTGCACGCTATTTCCAATTTTAGCTATTCCCTAACTTAAACCAGTCCTGGAACCAAAACCTCACTGCCTCCAGCCCCCTCAACTTCCAAATGAATACCTCCCAGAACCCAATCATCCAGTCATGCCAGTGATGCCATTGTGGCTAGCCATATGGGATATACTGGTCTCTCACCTGAACAAAGATAAGAGCAGCTAACTGGTGTTTCTCCCAAATGGCTCTCCATACACCAGAGAGAACATTCCAAAAGCTTCCTGTGGGACCCTCTCCCTGCTCAGAACCCATCAGTGATACTGTATAAGATGGCACTCCAGCACTCTTCTAAGAGGCCTTCCAAGAATATTCCCATCTCCTCCATCTTGGCCTTATCAACTGAACATCCTTCTTGCACACTAGCCCTTCTTTCTAGAACATTCTTGGAGCTCTCTGTATTCTATTCTCTAGCCACAAAGTGTTTTTCATATTGCTTTTGTAGAGGCAGCACATTTACATGGATAATAAATTAAAAGTCTACATTTATGCACACAAGGTCCTCCATCCCACTCTGACCCAGTTCCCTCCTGCTCTTCAAGCACCACACTCATGTACTGAAAAGTTGACCAAAGCAATGTTACCTTCTCTCAGGTTTTATACATAGAATAGAACAATGTACACATATATGTGCCTGGTTCTCTCTTTTTACTTAATATTATACCCTAAAGACTGCACCATTTTTGGTAACTCTGGCACCTATTTTTTATAGCTACATAGTATTCCATCCTATGAATACCCCACAATTTGTGTAAACCATCCCTCTAACCTCAAAGTGATGGGCTATGCAGTTTTCTTTTTACTTTTTTCTATTTTAAATAATAAAATATGATTATTATATATTCCTACATAGCTATAGAAAAATCCTAGAAGTAAAATAGCTGTGTGGAAGTTTATAATAAATGTTACTAAATTGTTATCCCATAGGAGTTTAAATCACAGTCTCAACTTACAAGAGCCTCTTTTCCCCAACCATAGCAATATCAATCTTGTAGGTAAAAAATGAATTATCCCAGATATTTTAAGTACCATAAAGACTCCCCAGTTAACCAGTGTGCACTTTCTGATCATTTGCATACCATCAAATTGAAATCCCACTGTATGTGGGCAGAGGCAGCTTCCTAGAGGAAGCCTGAACCTGAGTAGCCATGGCTAGGGGCACAAACGACATATCGAGCCTGCCTGTCAGAACAGTTAGGAAACTATAGTGTCAAGTGGAGGGAAGAGGTTTTTTGTTTGTTTGTTTTTTTCCAGATCCTTAATCCAATTAACCTAAAGGTATGTTTGGGGACAGGTGAATTATCTGGTGTAAGAGGAGGGCTCTGGGGATGAAGAGGGCATATTGAGTTGGGGAGGAGGGAGGGATGCTATAAGCATATTTACAACCCTGTACTCAGCTACATCTTAACAAGCACCAGGTGACTAGCGTGAGGCAGGTGCAAATGAGGGGGTCTGGAATCAAAGTACAGCAGAACAAGACTAGCAATTCAGACCATGCTGGTACAACCTACACTCCCCGCACCAGATGTCTAGCTTCATAGAAAACCCCAGCCTCCCTCTATGACTCAGTTTCTTCACTGGTAATATAAGGGATTTCTAATTTCACAGGGTCATGGAGAGGAACAATCAATGAGCTTTGCAGAGCCCCACTGTCCCTCACAAAGTGAAGTCATTTAAGAAATGGTATTTAAAGCCTGGGCATTTGAAGCACACACCTGTAATCCCAGCGCCCAGGAGGCTAATGCAAAAGAATATGGGGTTTGAGTGAAGCCTGAACTACATGGATGGTGGAGCCCTGCCCCAAAACCAGCAAAAGAAACAAAGTAACAAAGAAAAACTATTTGGTGCTCAATAATACATAATGACTAAGTGAGTGGTATCAATTACTGCTAAGTCATCACTGGGGGGGGGTGGGAAGGAGCTGAATATCAGCTGTTCTCATAGTCTAATTTCTTCACCTCTCAGAGGGATACACTGACAGGGAACTCACTTTTGTAATGGTGGGATAGTCATATAAATTGAAGACATACACCTGAAGGACTCCTCAACCAAAGTCCATTGTTCAAAACCTCAGCTTCTGCCGGGCCAGAGATCCTAGGGAATGTCTGAGATTTGTGGGTTTGTCTTTCTGAGGCAACTTTTGTCTGGTTTCTCTTTGAAGACTGAACACAGACACCCTTTCCCAGGAAAAAATGGGATATTCTCCTTTGCCCTTTCTGCTGGGCCAGCACCACGAACCAAGAGGAAGACTCACAGAGGCAGCCGAACCCTGCCTTTCCAGCTCTGGCTGTCATGCCTCTAATTCACTGTGAAAGGGCTTCAGCACCACCCCCGTGAGGTCCTTAAATGTTTTATGAGCTCCCTGAAATGCTCAGATAATTAAAAACACTTTCTTAATTTAATAGCTTGGCTTAATGAAACCAGGACTTTATGTTTTCTTTGGAAAGGGGTGAGTATCCCAGTCATACTTATTAATTTTTTTGAGACTGTGCCCAATTGTACCCAGGGATAGAGGGAAGCCATTGCTTCCAGAGGGGACAGGGGCTTTCCTGAGCCTGTGACAAGTCTCGAGCTTATTAGAGCTCATTATATCCAGGCAGCCTGAAGACCTAAATTAGCAATCATCGCGGATGACGTGGCAGGCTATTATTAAGGAGCCCACTTATTACAGAAACATGGAATTATCAATTAAAAAGTAGGCCTCCTAGGCCCCAAAGGTACTATCAGATTACCTGCGCCATTCCAGAACTCACTTCCAAGGCCATCGAGCAGAGCAGGACCCTCTGGGAGGAACTGCTTCTGTCAACCTTAATGAACATGATCCCCTGAGAAAGGAAATGCCTTCATTTAAACAAGTGCCATGCAAACCCGGTGGGTTTGGGAGGTATCCACCAGAGTCAAGCATTCCAGCTTGCAGTCATTACCCAGCCTCCAGAAAAGAGGGGTTCTTTAGAGACACTGTTAGCGTTTTCCTAGAGAGTGGAATGTGCTGGAGTTTATAGTGAGAGGCAGTAGTGCAGTGCAGAGGGCTAACAACTGCCCTCTAAAGGAAAATCTGTGAGCTTCTACCCAACTTCACAAGTCAATTACACTACATCAATAGCTAAAACCAGTCAGAGGTAGGCAGGTGTGGTCAACAGGTGTTTCGTTGATTTCCCTGGGGAAACAGTTGTTCAGTGTCACCCAGGTACTGGATTCAGGTTCAAATTTTGAATGGCCAGTTGAGGTCAATCACAGGGCATCTGTTTAACTTCCAAGAGCCTTCTTTACTCCAACAAAAGAGAGGTTAAACTTCCAACCTTTGCTTTGTGCCATTGTGAGCAATGCCTACTTGCTGATGCTGTTCTCACCTGGCTAAGTATCTTTCCCACTCATTCATTTGGACCTACATACTGAGGAATGGGGAAGATGGGCCAGTCAGGAAAGTGCTTGCCTTGCCAGCACAAGGACCTGAATTTCATACCCAGAGTCCACATAATATATACAAAATCTTGAGTATGGTGGAAAATGCTTATAATCTCAGTGCTGGGGAGGTGGAGATGGGTGGATCCTTGGGGCTCAGTAGAAAGTCAACCCAGTCTACTTGGCGAGGCCCAAGGTGGTGAAAGACCTTGTAGGGAGAAAGAGAAAGAAAGAAAAGAAAAGGAAGGAAGGAAGGAAGGAGGGAAGGAAGGAAGGAAGGAAGGAAGGAAGGAAGGAAGGAAGGAAGGAGGGAGGGAAGGAGAAAGAGAGGGGGAGGGAGCAAAAGAAGCACAATCGAGCCGTCCTCTGTCATCTACATGGACACATATGTATGTGCCCATCTACCTGCACACACACAAACATGTACATACACATTTATTCACACATGCATATACTAGATACCAACTGTGTCCTAGATGCTGTCGTCCCAACTGAGATATTAGCTATGAACAGAAAAGAACAGCATCTCTCCTCACAAAATCTAACCCAGTAAAGAAGTGTGTAAATCAGAAGGTTAGAGCTGTAAGGAAAATATAGTGAGTTGTGAAAGGGTTGTTCTATAATCAGAAATATGTATTTCCCTTTTAAACTTGGTAACATATAGAAAATACTACCATTTATTATGTATGTGGAGAGGTTGGTTATTTGTTTAATAGAGTTAAAGTGCAGTTAGAAGCAGCAACAGTACTTTTGTGGCCCCAGATTTATACACACATAAGAGTCACACACTGCCTGGAAGAGAGAGCAAATACCACTAATAGCAATTATTTGAATACCTTGAATAACAGCAAACACTGGTAACATGACTGTCAAGAACATATTAGATACTTTCCTTGTCTCAGCTGTGCCACATGCCATGTGGCCTTAGAATGACCCATTGGGTTTTGGTACCCAGAATAAGGACAGTGATTTCTTTCAGTAGTTTTCAATATTTAGTGAGGTCATGAATATATTCCTTATCTACATGGTGTCCTTTGTATACTTAGGTATGGGGCACTGATCCAGGAAGAAGAAACTGACTGTTTCTGTCATTTATTCATCCCTTCTCTTAACTGTCTGCATAACAATCCCTGCTTTTTTCCAAGGGTAAGGCCCTAGGTTTTAATGGAAGCAATTAAATAGGATTATGTGGCCAGGAGAAGGCAAAATGAAGGCAGGTATGCTTGTGTGTTTTCATAAATCAAGCAGATTTTAATTGGAAGTGGTCCTGTTTTCTATGGTAGGAAGGCACGGAGACAGAGGCCGTACATTACGATGGTGTGTCAGCCTGATCAGGCAGGACTAGGAATGTGGAGAGAGGGCCAGCAGGGACTGCCCATCCATTACTGAGACTTCAGGAAATCAATTAGCTGTTGATGGAGGCTCATGAGGAATCCATACTGAGCTATGTTCCTAAGCAGGGTGATTCGTGGAGGCAAGGATACTGAGTTGGAGGTGATTTTCCCAGTGAAAGGAAATATTCCAGTTTTCCTGGGTTCAGAAAAAGAGAGAAATGGGAGGAGGGGAGAGAGGGAGAGAAGGGAGAGAGAAGACAAGAGGAGAGAGAGAGAATAAAGCTAACAGGTGAGCATGCTAATTCAGTTTTGTGGAGATCTTTGGGGGAAGATACCAGGACCTCCTTGATTTGTTTCATCACATGCTTCCTATTACATCATAAACGGAACTGATAGTTAACAATAAGAAAAGACACAGCCCCACCCATTCTGATTTTAGCTATTGTAATATTAGTTTTCCACCAGATTCTTTCAATCTTCCCCCAAGCTCATTCATGTTTTTCCTCAAGGATTCTGATAACTAGAGTCACTGACTTCATATACTCTGTTGGACGTCCTTCAATCATCCATGGCCAATTAGTGATCTAGGTTAGAAAATATGGGAAAGCTTGGTGAACAGTTTACAAGAGAAACAAAGACTTGACTACAGTCCTTGCTCACATGTTAATATAAGTCTAGACCACAAATCTCACATGATTCTAAATGCAGAGCCGTGTAATAGCATGTAAATATACATGTGGGCTGGGTACTACAGACTCAATCTCCTGGAATTACTGTTCGGTTAAAAAGTGGTGATTTCTGCCCTCAGTTTTACCATTCAATGTCTAAACCACTATATATATATATATATATATATATATATATATATGTATGTATGTATGTATGTATGTATATGTATATGTATATGTATGCTTTTTTAATGTAAATTTGAAACAAGCTTGTTTTACATGTCAATCCCAGTTCCCACACCCCCCTGTCCTGCCCTGTTCCCCCACAAACCCCCACCCCAATCCCTTTCTGCTCCCCAGGTAGGGTGAGGCCTTCCATCGGGAGTCTTCAAAGTCTGTCATATCATTTGGAGCAGGCCCAGGCCATCCCACATGTGTCTAGGCTGAGGGAATATCCCTCAATGTGGAATGGGCCCCCAAAGTCCATTTGTATACTAGGGATAAATATTGATCCACTAGCAGAGGCCCCATAGACTGCCCAGTCCTCCCAGCTAACTCCACATTCAGTGAATCTGGGCTGGTCCTATGCTGATTTCCAAACTACCAGACCAGAGTCCATGAGCTCCCCCTTGTTAGGTCAGCTGTTTCTGTTTCTCCAGCCTGGTCTTGACCCCTTTTCTCATCACTCCTCCCTGTCTGTAACTGGATTCCAAGAGTTAGGCTCAGTGTTTAGCTGCGGGTGTCTGCTTCTGCTTCCATCAACTACTAGATGAAGGCTCTAGGATGGCATATAAGGTAGGCATCAATCTCATTATCAGGGAAGGGCATTGAAGGTAGCCTCTCCATTATTGCTTAGATTGTTTATTGGGGTTATCCTTGTAGATCTCTGAACATTTCCCTAATGCCAGATTTCTCTTAAAACATAAAATGGCTCCCTCTATTATGGCATCTCTTTTCTTGGTCTCCTCAATTCTTTCCCTGACTCAATCTCCCTACTCTGTCATGCCACCTCTCCCCTCCTCTTCCTGCTAACTCCCTGTCCCTCCCTCATGCTCCCAATATGCTTGGGAGATCGTACCCCTTTCCCCTTCTCCAGGGGCCATGTTTGTCTCTCTTAGGGTCCTCCTTGTTTCCTAGCTTTTCTGGAGGTGTGGATTGTTGGTTTTTTTTTTTTTGTTTGTTTGTTTTTTTTTTTTTTTTTTTTTTTTTTTGTGCTGAGTAGTACACAATTGTGTAAATGTGCTACATTTTTTTTTTATCCATTCCTCAGTTGAGGGACATTTAGGTTACTTCCAGGTTCTGGATATTACAAATAAGGCTGCTATGAACATAGCTGAACAGACGTCCTTGTTGTATGAATGTGCATATTTTGGGTATATGCCTTAGAGTGGAATTAATGGATCTTGAGGTAGACTGATTGCCATTTTCCTAAGGAACCGACTCCCTCCCACCAGCAGTGAAGTTAGTGTACCCCTTTCCCAACATCCTGTCCAGCATAAACTGGAGTTTTTAGAGTTTTTGATTTTAGCCATTCTGACAGGAGTAAGATGACATCTCAGAGTTTTGATTTACATTTTCTTGATAACTAAGGATGTTGAGCATTTTCCTAAGTGTCTTTGAGCCATTTTAGATTCCTCCATTGAGAGTTCTCTATTTAGTTCTGTACCTCACTTTTTAATTGAATTATTTGGTGTTTTGGTGATTGGTTTGTTGAGTTCTTTGTATATTTTTTTAAATCAACCCTCTGTCAGATGTGGATTTGGTAAAGTTCTTTTCCCATTCTATTGGATGCTGTTTTGTCTTGTTTATTGTGTCCTTTGCCTTACAGGTTTTTAATTTCAGGAGGTCCCATTTATTAATTGTCGATCTCAGTAACTGTACTACTGGTGTTATGTTCAGGAAGCTGTTTCCTGTACCAATTTGTTCAACGGAACCTCCTACTTTCTCTTCTAAGAGGTTCAGCGTGGCTGGATTTATGCTGAGGCCTTTGATCCATTTGGACTTAAGTTTTGTGCATGGCAATAGATATGGATCTATCTGTGGTCTTCTACACTCCAGTATCCAGTTATGCCAACACCATTTGTTGAAGATATTTTCTTTTTGTCCATTTTATAATTTTAGATTTTTTTTTTGTCAAAAATCAGTTGTTTGTAGGTGTGTGGGTTAATATCAGGGTTTTCAATTCAATTACATTGGTCTTCCTGTCTATTTTTGCACCAATATCAAGCTGTTTTCAGAACTATAGCTCTATAATACAGCTTGAAGTCAGGGATGGTGTTGCCTCTGGAAGTTCAGGTTTTTTTTTTTTTTTTTTTTTTTTTTTTTTTGGCTATCCTGGGTCTTTTGTTTTTCCATATAAAGGTGAGTATTGTTCTTTCAAGGTCTGTGGAGAATTGTGCTGGGATTTTGATGGGGACTTCATCGAATCTGTAGATTGCTTTTGGCAAGATTGCCAGTTTTACTATGTTGATCCTACCTACCCAAGAGCATGGGAGATCTTTCCATTTTCTCATATCTTCTTTAATTTCTTTCTTTAAAGACACAAAGTTCTTTATTATATAGGTATTTCACTTGTTTGCTTAGTGTTACCCCAAGGTATTTTATGTTATTTGTGGCTATTGTAAAAGGTGAGGGTTCTCTGATTTCTTTCTCAACCCTTTTATCATCTATATAGTAGGGCTACTGATTTTTTTTGAGTTAATCTTGTATCCTACCACTTTGCTGAAGGTGTTTACCAGCTGTAGGAGTTCCCTGGTAGAGTTTTTCGGGTCACTTATGTAAACTCTCATATCATCTGCAAATAGTGAAAGATTGAATTCTTCCTTTCCAATTTGTGTCCTCTTGATCTCCTTTTGTTATCTTATTGTTTTAGCTAGAACTTCAAGTACAATATTGAAGGGATATGGAGACAGTGAACAACCTTGTCTTGTTCTTCCTGTCAGAGGAATCACATTGAGTTTCTCTCCATTTACTTGGATGTTGGCTATTGGTTTACTCTATATTGCTCTTATTATGTTTAGGTATGTTCCTGCTACCCCTGATCTCTCCAATACCTTAATCATGAAGGGGTGTTGGAATTTGTCAAAGGCTTTTTCATTATCTAGTGAAATGATCATGTGGTTTTTCTTTTTCAGTTTGTTTATATGGTGGATTACACTGATGGATATTTGTATATTGAACCATCCCTGCAACCCAAGGATGAAGGCTACTTGGTCATGGTGGATGATTTCTCTGATGTGTTCTTGAATTCAATTTGTCAGTATTTTGTTGAGTATTTTTGCATCAATGTTCATGAGGGATATTGGTCTGTAGTTCTCTTTCTTAGTTGTGTCTTTGTGTGGCTTGGGTACCAAGGTAATTGTGGCTTCATAAAAAGAGTTTGGTAATGAACCTTCTGCTTCTATTGTGTCGAACAATTTGAGGAGTATTGGTATTAACTTTTCTTTGAATTTATGGTAGAATTCTGCACTGAAGCCATCTGGCCCTAGGCTTTTTTTGGTTGGGAGGCTTTTGATGGCTGCTTCTATTTCATTGGGGGTTATAGATTTATTTAAATTGCTTATCTGTTCTTGATTCAATTTGGTAAGTGATATCTATCCAGAAAATTGTCCATTTCTGTTGAATTTTCGAATTTCGTGGGGTACAGTTTTTCGAAGTATAACCTGAAGATTCTCTGGATTTCCTCAGTGTTCATTGTTATGTTCCCCTTTTCATTTCTCATCTTGTTAATTTGCATGTTCTCTGTCTTTTGGTTAGTTTGGATAAAGGTTTATCTATCTTGTTGATTTTCTCAAAAAGCCAACTCTTTGTTACATTGATTCTTTGTATTGTTTTTCCTAATTTTTACTTTATTGACTTCAGCCCTCAATTTGATTATTTCCTGGTATGTACTCCTCTGGGGTGAGTTTGCTTCTTTTTGTTCTAGAGCTTTCAGTTGTGCTGTTAATTCTCTAATTGAACTATTCTCCAGTTTCTTCATGTGGGCTCTTAGTGCTATGAACTTTTCTCTTTGTAATGCTTACAAATTGTCCCATAAGTTTGGGTATGTTTTCTCTTCATTTTCATTGAATTCTAGGAAGTCTTTAATTTCTTTCTTTATTTTTACCTTGACCCAGGAATGGTGAAACCGGGCATTGTTCAGTTTCCATGACATTGTAGGGTTTCTGCAATTTGTGTTATTGTTGAATTCTAACTTTAAAGCATGGTAGTCTGATAAGATACAAGGGGTTAATCCAATTTTTTGTACCTGTTGAGATTTGTTATATTGCCAAGTATGTGGTCGATTTTAGAGAAGGTTCCATGTGGCACTGAAAAGAAGGTATATTCTTTTGTGCTTGGATGGAATGTTCAATAAATGTCTGTTAAACCCAATTGGGTCCTAACTTCTGTTAATTCCTTTGTTTCTTTGTTAAGTTTCTGTCTGGTGGTTTTGTCTAGTAGTGAGAGTGGGGTGTTGAAGTCTCCCACTATGAGAGTGTGAGATTTTATGTGAGCTTTAGGTTTTAGTAATGTTTCTTTTATGAATGTAGGTTCCTTTGCATTCGGGGCATTGATGTTCCAAATTGAGACTTCATCTTGATGAATTTCTTCTGTGATGAATAAGAAATGACCTTCTTCATTTCTTTTGATTGATTCTAGTTGAAAGTCTAATTTGTTAGATATTAGGATTGCTACACCTGCTTGTTTCTTGGGTCCATTTGATTGGAAAATCTTTTCCCAACCCTTTACTCTGACGTAATGTTTGTCTTTGAAGTTGAGGTGTGTTTGTTGTATGCAGCAGAAGGATGGAGTCTGTCTTCGTATCCATTCTATTAGCCTGTGTCTTTTTTTTTTTTTTTATGTGTCTTTTTACAGGCAAGTTAAGATCATTAATATTGAAGGATATTAATGACCATTGACTGTTAATTTTTAATTTTTGTTTGTTTCCATTTGGTGGTGGTGGTGGATTTCCCCCCATTTTTCTTTTGGCTGTTGTTAAAGTGGGAGTATCTATCGCCTATGTTTTTGTGGGTATAGTTGACTTCCTTGGGTTAGAGTTTTCCTTTCAGAACTTTCTATAGGGCTGGATTAGTTGATAAGTTTTGTTTAAATCTGGTTTTGTCATGGAATATCTTGTGATTGAAAGGTTTGCTGGATGTAGTCTATGTTGGCATCTGTGGTCTCTTAGTGTTGGTAGAATATCTATCCAGGACCTTCTGGCCTTCAGAGTTTCCATGGAGAAGTCAAGGTTTGCCTTTATATGTTACTTGGCCTTTCTCCTTTGGTGCTCTTAATATAATTTCTTTATTTTGTAGATTCGTTGTTTTGATTATTATGAGGGGACTTTTTTTTTTTTGTGGTCCACTCACTCTATTTGGTGTTCTGAAAGTTTTTTGTACTTTCATTGGCATGTCTTTCATTAGGTTGGGAAAGTTTTCTTCTATGATTTTGTTGAATATATTTTCTGCACCTTTGAGTATAGGGACAATAAAGAAAACACAAACTGAGGGAATGCTGGAAATAGAAAGGCTAGGTAAAGGATCAAGAACTACAGATACAAGCATAACCAACAGAATACAGACATCAAAGAGAGACTCTCATGCACTGAAGATACACTAGAAGAAATAGATTCATCGACCAAAGAAAATCATAAGTCCCTAACAAAAAATATCCAGAAAATATGGGACACCGTGAAAAGGCCAAACCTAAGAAAAATAGGTATAGTAGAAGGTGAAGAAAGCCACATAACATCTAAGTTGACATGTCTTTAATTTGATTTTTCAGGAGCACAAATCATGTCCTCCAGTATATTAAATATATTTAGCACATTATTGATCTATTAAAATCTTCACTATTATGCTTCTAGTCTTAATGCATGGCAAGTTGCTACACTCACCCATGTTCTTAGGACCTATACTCTACAAGTCACCCAAGAACTGAAAATACAGAAGTCTTTGTGTTGACCACACATCTTCAGGGAAGACATGTATTTATATAATGAAATGTTTGTCTGAGTAGCTGTGTAATAAGTCCAGATATTTTTAATAAGTAGAAAACTGTAGTATAGAAAATTATTTCTGCTAATGGAGCAGGTGGATAAACCTCAGCAAACATCTTTATTATTTACAGTACATTAAGAGAACATTTCTATGTGGTATAGCCATTGATCTTCTGTTGCTGGGAAGTGTGTTCAGATATTGAGTTTATGACTTCCAAATAGCTCAATAAGAACATCTGCTCCTGGGAATGTTTTATAGACATTATCCTAAATGAGAACTCTGCTCCTAAATTTAGTCTGTCATTACACCCTTCACTGCCAAGGCTTTGTCCACAGAAGAATGAGACAATGTTCTTGGGAATGGATGATGAACCCATGGTCTTTCAACCTAGTCTATGGACTTTTGTATACTCCAGAATTTCCTATAAGAAGTAGTTATTTAAAAGGAAGGCATAATCTAAAAGGAAAAGGTACCTAGAGGAAAACTATTAAAATGTGTTCCCATAGTGTGTCCACTGTCTCCCATATCCTGAGCTATAGAAATTATTTAGAAATTCACTCTCACGTTGAGGTGGTAGATATGTTCTGTAGACTGCATGTCTATTGCTCCCTCAAACTACAGTGCAGAGGGGGCAAAAGGTCACAATACAAAAGTATTTGAAAAATCCTATTAGAACTGACCTCTTTCCCTCTCTGTCCCTCCCACCAAAGATTCAAGAAGAATGAGCCATCCATGAACAGGAATCACACAAGGCAAGCAAGACATTGAATCTATTACAGCTTCAATGTTAAGCTCTCAGCCCCCAAATGTGGGGAACAAGTATTTCTTATTTAAGCCTTTGCTCTATGGACTTGCAAGTAAAGCCTGGACTTACTGAAATGACATTATCACTTAACTTTAGACACATTAAGGGCAAGGATGATGTTATCACCAAACAGTTCTGAGGGCAAAGTTAAGTAAATTACATACATAAATGGTAGAGTGATGAGAAATTTTCCTACAGAAGGTACTTATTGAATGTCCAAAGATGGGTATGGCTTTGAGACCCTAAAGCAGTTCAGCTAGTTCATGGGTTAGCATACATATAGTTTAAGGAAGATGGAGACAGATAGTGCTCCATAGGTTTTGACTCCCCAAAGCATGGCCTGCAGGATTTTCAAGATAGAATTCTCAGGTAAGTGAAGCTATAAATCTGAGTATTAAACTTAATGATGAAATATAATTTCTTTTAAATGTGGTAAATAACTTTATTCCCTGGATAAGATAAAGAACACATAATTTTGTAGTTTGGGTTTAAACAAATATTGGTAGCAATGTGAAATGAGATTCTAAAGATCAGTCTTGACAGTCGTTACATAGGCACACACACATATATACAAGATCCACTCAAATGCATGCCTCTAGTGTTATAAATGATGGGTTTTTTTATAATAAAGAAGGTTCCAAGACAATAAAACCTGCACAAGATCAAGCTAAGCAACATTCTGGGGAGGATTTCTGAAATCCCAACCTCTAGCTGAGAAGCTATTGAATATTGATGGCTAATGGGGAAAGGGAGAACCAGTTTTCTTGTAGACTCTGGGCCCTATTAAACCAACCATTTTCCAGTGAATGGCCCCACACCCAAGTGTATATGTGCACCACAAGTTAGACCAAGTGAGTTATTTCAAAGAGATAGAGGATATGAAGTTAGGGGTGACTGAGGAGTAAGAAGTGTATCTGGGAGGAGCTGGGTGGGTGAATATGATAAAAATCCATTGTATGTATATAACTCTCAAACAAATACCAAAATATTGCATATTTTTAAGAACAAGAAACTGAAAGAATTTAAAGGTATTATCCCATAGTAGGACTACATGTAGTTTATGTAAAAGAATAAAAGGTATGAACAAGGGGACATCTGTAGAAAATGTAGTCAGATCTTAAGACACTCACCAAATTTTAAGATTATTTCCTTAGACAGCAATGGCAGCCTACACTAAAAGAGATTATGACAATTTTTAAAGAAAGGAGGTATCAACGTACCTTTATGTAATCAAAGGATGCAGAGGGAAGCTACTGTAGCACCTACATTGGAGAAAGTCAGAGTGTCAGAGGATGAAACAGAGACCCCCTAAGGACAGAGTCCAGAATAAAAGAAGCATGAACTGTGAAATCACTCCAAGCGTGAATTAATAGGCCAACTTCATATAAGTAATTCTTAGTCCCTGGAGGAGGGAGAACTAGAGGCAAGTGGCTGGCTGGATTTCAGAATCACCACTTAACAGCAAGGCTAAGTGCCTAGTTTCTTTCCCACTTTCAACAGTCCCATCTAGTGTTGCTCCCTTGCACTTAGCTCATCATTGTCTACTGAGTGTGGGCTTAGCATCTCACTGATCACCTTAAGTCTGTTTCTCTGTATCAGGAAGAGTCTCATACAAAGAGACCCATCTTGAGTGCCTCATCTGTTACTGGACAAGTTGCTGGTCATGAGATATTTGACTCAGCCTCACTGAGTTAGGTTTAGGGAAGTCTGGGAGGAAAAAGGTCTGGTTTGTTTATGGGATGAAGGCAGAGGATTTCAGACAAAAGACAGGCTGCTGTGAATACAGTACACATATCACACACTACCTATGAGTGTGCTATTTGCACTTTTGTAAGGGCAAAGATGTCACCATGCCACACACACACAACCCTTACACTCCTAAAGCCCTAATACAAACATGCATGAAGTCTCAGTGATTGCCTAACACCCTCCATATTCCTAGGGACCTAACAAATTGAAAACAAACCTTACCCTCATGGGGTTTACTTTCCCAAGGAGAATTTGAATAAGCAACATAGATAACATAGTATGAATAGGAGAAAGAGGCCCAGATTATTTAAAGTATCATAACTAACACCAATCAATTGGGACTCAAAGGTAGTTGAAGCAAGGACCTCATCTGGGTCAGGAGAGTGTTAGAATAAGGAACTACTCACAGAAAAATGATCTATGTGAGTTCAGTTTAAGAACTGTGTTAGATGTGGGGTTTGGAGGGAAGGATCGAAGGCATTAATAAGGATTAAATATTTGTCTCTTGAGCTATTCCAAGGGCCTCAGCTAACCTTTGAAAGAAGTTCCTAGATCTTGAGTTTCATTGTTGCCTGGTTTGGGTAGTTCTCAGGATTGAAGCAAAAGTCTCATGCATGTGACACGACCCTTCTACCACTTAGTTGAATCCCTAATCCAAAGCCAAAAGACTCTGGTTGTTATCAGTCATGTAGTAAACATCTCCAAATACTTTTTCCTTTTCTTTTAAAGGGTATATTGTTTTATAAGAAAAACAGAGAGAAAGAAAGCAAACAAAAAGGAAAGCAAGGAAGCCACAAAGGAAGGAAGGAAGAAAGGAAAAAAGGAAGGAAGGAAGGAAGGAAGGAAGGAAGAAAAGAAGGGAGGGAGAAAAGGAGGGAGGGAGGAAGGAAGGAAGATAAAATTAGACAACAGTGGAAAGAGCCCCTCATGTAGAGCCAGGAAGGCATGAATGGATTTGAGGTAGGTAAGCAAGTCAGTCAATCAATCTCCAAGTGCCTTGGTATTATTTTGATAACTATGTATAATAATGCACAAAAAAGACATTGAGTATAAAGTAGCTAGCACAACTAGTATCTGGTAGATAATGGATCCTCAAGTATAGTTCCTTTTCCTCTACTCCTTAGTTCAAGCATATGGCTTTGTGTCCAGGTTCATGGATACCAGCTTGAGAATAATAGGTATACATGACTAACAGTCAATGTCTGTCATTAGGTTCATTGGCTCAACATGTTACAAGGGAAAAGTTTTATTTAAATTCTTTTTATATGTAAAAAGATGGGTTAGCCAATCAGGTTAATTATGCATGATTTCATCTCTACAAACCACTCTGAATAGTGGCAAAGTGAACAGACAGGGCCCAAGATATCTTATTGCCAAGTTATGTCCCATGGCACCCCATCTGCCAGAAAATACATGCACAGGGCCTTTGAGATCTGCCTGGGTCAGAGATGCCTCCACATACACTTCAAGGCCACATTGTTCTCAGCATCAATTAGAACATAGAACAAATAGTTCATGGGACCCAGCTCAGCAGTAAGGTCATCCTCCTCAGCCCATGTGGCAGCTGAATTATGAACCTTTCTCATGTACTCATCCGCAGCTCAAAATAAATTATTCTCCAGTCTTCCTCATTATTTTCATGGGGTTGACCTGTAACACAGCCTCTTAAAATCACATAGGGTTGACACATTCAGACAAGAAACAGCTGCAGAGAAAGTCCAAGGCCAAACCGGAAACTGGGTGTTCAGTTTCCTTGGCCACACTGGAGGAGGAAGGAGCCATTTGTAGAATGCGCCTTGATTGCATCTACGCAATGACAAACTTACTGGTTCTAAGGGAGGGAATGTGAGTAGATATAAATATAAACATCAGTATTATAAATGTGCCTCTATCTAAAGAAAAGTGACTCAGTGAAAATCCAAAAGAGCAAAGCAAAATTTAGTTGTACCTCCCATTTATTCAGAGAGGGGTCATAAAAAATGTTTCCTATCCCAGTGACATGGAGAACCTTGGCACTCTGGGTTAAACAGTGAAGTGTCACTGGTGAGGGGGGCTATGTTGTAACCTGGTACTTTCTGGATCCCTAAGTCAGTCTCCCTGTGTGGTCCTGTGTTGAGGCTGGTTATCAGTTTAGACACTACTAAGAGCTGAGTTTCCTGAAATGGTTGGGTCAGGAAATATTTTGCATTTGGGTTTTGGGTTTTTTCTTTTAATATTTCTGAGTATTTGCATATGCAAAATGAAGTCTCTTGGAATGCAACTGAATATAATAAGCATGAGATTCATTTATGACTCAGCCAAACCTAGAAACACTGCCTGAGGGTCATTTACATATGTGTGCATATACTTTTAAAAAAGAATTTTGTACATAAAAATGTTCTGTAAGTCTAGGATTTTCTACCTGCAGGGTCATATCAAGACTCAAAACACTGTGCAATATTTAGAACTTCAGATTTGGGGGTTAGGTATTTAAGAGGCACAGGTACAGTGCTGTGACTCAAAGAGTGACTGAGGGAGCTTTGCCTTTAACATTCTGGACTTATTCAACATAGTTTTCTCAAGAGGGCCTGGTCAGAGTGGACACTACAAAAGCCCAAGGAACCTACAAGTGCTTTCTAGTGGCCCCTATTAAAGACTATCCCGTCTTCAATTTGGATCTGGTACTGTGCCTGTGTATAAACCTGAGTAGTCTCTCCAAGTTAGCATAGTATAATGCCTAAGAGAAATCACTTACTATTATTCTTCCCAGTCCCTTACTAGACAGTGGTTGACTGGTAAAGACCTCGAAAAGAAGCCTAAGAGTAATAATGAAGGTCGCCATGGCCTAATGGGAAGAGGTATACACTGAAGTCTTCTCACTTAAGAGTCTTTGGTTCTAAGAAATGGAAAGAGTAGTATTGCCTACACTGGATCCCAAAGGCATAGGACACAGAACCCTGGCGCAGGGAGCTAGGCTAGAGTACTCAGCGTGGCTCTGCTGGCTGTCCTGGGGGAGGGATAAGTCAGCCTTATGGTTCAATTGAAATAGAACATCATCAGAGAGATAAGGGCAACAATGTCTTTCTACGAAGTGATAAATTACTAAGTCACATTATTTCCCTTTATTTATATACGTCTGCCTTTATTGAATTTAGTGGGAGATAAATAAACAATCTGCCAAGTGTCTGGTTAATATTACTTCTCACTGGCTTGTTTTAGTCCTAACCAGACTCCTACTGATAACATCACCCCCTTTTCAGGAGGGGGAGTCATAACATTTGTTTCTGACAAGAACCCTCTGCTTGCCTTATCTGTTTCATTTGAGAGGCCACCGACCCCAGCTTCTCTGGTTAAAATGAGCTTTTTCCAAGAAGGGAGACATTCTTGAACTTGACTCTGGCCACACAGTATGATTGGGAGCCCTAGCTACCCATCAGAGGAACTCTGTCACAGCCAGCCAGCCTTCATGTTCCCTGATAGCCTCCAGGAGACACAAAGGAACATGCTGTTGAAAATGCAGTGAGATAAAAAATTCTGTTTTCTAACCTGAAATTGTTTTCTGATATCTAAATAGTGTTTCTTTTCCCTTGAATCACAGCACTCAAAAAAATTGAGACAACTTTTTATGCAATCTAGACTGGCCTTAAACCTCTTATGTGGCCCAGGCCGATCTTAAAGATCTTAAACTCACTCTTCTTTCCTCAGTCTCCTGGGCCCTGGAATTGCAGTCATGTACCACCATTCCCAGCAATAAAGATAGCTGTTGCTATTATGGTGGTGAATATAATGCAAAGAAATGCTGATGTGTGATGCTTTAAAAAGATACAACTGAGCTGTAGCAATGAATGTGAACTAAGCCACAATTATAAAAATAATCCTCAAACTCCTACAACCTGCACACTATCAGAAGGCTGTAAGCTTGGTGCTTAGGTGGCACCCAGCATATATCACTGGGTAAATGGATGAATAAGTGAAGGAATGAATGAATGAATGAATGAGTGCATTAATGTACATTTCTATGTATGAAGGGAAGTGTCATAGTGCTGCATAGAAGACCACATTGGAGTTGTGTTTGATTTGAATTCTAATATAATCTGTAGGGGTAAATCCTTAATCTCTACATGTGTTAATTTCACTTATACAATATGAGGAAAGTCTCAAGTATTGTAATAGAAATAATGAGCCAATGAATCTTGGGAGATGCTTACTTTTAAACACTTTGATATCGGTGACTCTTTTTGTGCCTGATGATGCCAAAATTTACATATTCCACATACCACTCTGGACAGAATAGTTATCTGACAATGGTGATGGTGATGATGGTTATGATGGTGATGGTGTATGATGATTTTGGTGGTGATGATTGCAATGATGATGGTGATGGCCATGACACTGAATATAATGGTGGTGATGATGGGGATGATTTCAGTAATGATGGTAACAGTGATAGTGATAATGGTGATGGCGATTATGGTGATGATAGTGGTGATTATAATGGTGATGATAATGATGGTGACAATGGTGATGATAGTAATGGTGACAAACTACAACCTCCAATGATTCAGAATAACAAATACTGATTTTTCAAAGATGCTCATTGCCAGCTGGCAATGCTATGTGCCATCATGCCTGGCTTGTGTCACCTATACTCAGGAAACCTAGGTTAATACAGCAGTGTCTGACTGGGTTGTTACCAGTCACAACAAAATGTAAAAACAAGCTTTGGAGAGCATGACCTGGGTTGTAAAGCTTATGTTTGGGAGGACTAGCAGTCATTTTACCTGGCTCTCAAGTCAGGTCAAAGCTCCATAATGAGTTAAAACTTGCCCTTGAGGGAAGGACAGTGATTATTTGTAAAAATGTTCTACTCTAGTAGACAATAGTGGTGATCCTGCATGATTTCAACCTGATTCCATGCTGTATGCCCTTTTTGTCCTGATAAAACTCAAAGGTCTTGTTTTTCCCCAAAAGGGTTGATCTATAAACCTCTAAAGTATATTCTATAAACTGTGATGCTTTACATTCTATCACATCTCAAATTAATCTTTGCTATGTTGTGAGGTAGGGGACAAAGTTGTTTTTATCTCTATACTTATCCAGATATTCTACAAAGTCAATCAATTAAATATATGTGAATCTGGCTTTGCATTTGATTTTGTTCTCTTAGGGCAATTGCCAGTTCTCCATGTAGCAACCAGTATATCATCACAGTATGGCATCATGTGCTTCCATCAGTTGCTGGATGAAGGTTCTATGATGACAATTGGTCTAGGCACCAATTTATGAGTATATGAGTATGGCAGAATATCATTAGGCATCATTACATTGACCTTTTTTTTTTTTTTTTTTTTTTTTTGCCTCCAGATATGGTTGGTTCCATCCTAGATCTCTGGGTCATCCAGCCTGTGGGTCCAGGGGCTCCAGGCAGTGTCAGTGGCAGGTTTACACTCCTGGCATGGCTTTTAGGCTAGACCACTCATTGGTTGGCTACTGCCTCTACCTCTAGGCCACCCTTACCCCAGCACATCCCATAGGCAGGAAGGGATGTATGTTGAAGGTTATGTTGGTGGGTTGATTTCCAACCCCTGAACTTGATGTCTTGCCTAGTCATGGGAGATGGCCAATTCAGACTAAGTATCTTCTATTTCTAGGGGTCTTAGCTGGGGACATCCTAGCAGATTTCTGGGAGATTCCCTTGCACCAGGTTTTTACCTGACCCTGAAATGCACCCCTTTCTAGTAGTCTCTTTTGGTACTCTCTCTCTCCATCCTCACAAACATGATCTCTCATGTTCCCATCCTCACCTGCTCACAGTCCATTCATGAAATTATTTCCCTTTCCCAGGACGATGCAGGTATCCTCCCTACCCCCACCCTGCACCACCTCCTTGAAACCTCTTTGTTACCTAGTCTCTCTGTGTCTATGGATTGTAGTATGGTCATCCTTTATTTTGTAGCTAATATTCAGCTAAGAATGTGTACATACCATGTTCATCTTTTTGAGCCTAAATTATGTCACTCAGAATGATTTTTTTCTAATTTCATCCATTTGCCTTCAAATATCATGTGTCATTGTTGTTAACAGTTGATTAATACTCAATTATGTACATTTATCACATTTTCTTTATCCATTCTTCAATTGAGGGTCATCTAAGTTGTTTCCAGGTTCTGGATATTACAAATAAAGCTTCTCTGAACATAATTGAGCAAGTGTCCTGTGGTATGATTGGATATCCTTTTGATATATTCCCAAAAGTGGTATATCTGGGTCTTGTGATAGATTTGTTCCCAATTTTCTAAGGAACTACCATATTGATTTCCAAAGTGGCTATACAAGTTTTCACTCCCACCAGCAGGGGGGGGGGTCCCCCTCCCCCCCACCCCCTCCAGCATGAGCTATCACATGTGTTTTTGATCTTGGTCATTCTGACAGGTAAGTATAAGATGGAATCTCAGAGTCATTTTGATTTGCATCTCCCTGATGCCCAAGGATGTTGAACATTTCCTTAAGGGTTTGTGTTAGTATTCAGACATCTATACTGGCCTGTCCTTGGGGTTCTGACAAGATAGGCCCTCAGCTGCAGCCATTAGAAACACCACCTATGAATATTTACTATGTTCCTTTTTTAAAGGTCCCTGTCTCTCCCCCCCCCCTCTCCCTCCCCCCCTCCCCCCCCCCCCCCCCCCCCCCCCCCCCCCCCCCCCCTCCCCCCCCCCCCCCCCCCTTCCCCTCTCCTCCTCTTCTGCTACTCCTGTCTCCAGAGGTATACTGCTTTTATTAAATAGAACAGTTTGTCAGCCATTTGAGACTCCTCCATTGAGAAGTCTCTGTTTAGATCTGTACCACATTTTTTAATTGGATTATTTGGTTTATTGATGTCTGGTTTCTTGAGTTCTTTATATAATTTGGAAATAAGCCCTCTGTAGTGTGGGGTTGGAGTTTGTGGGTTTTTGTTTGTTTGTTTGGTTGGTTTTTTGTTTGTTTGTTTGTTTGTTTGTTTTTGGTCATATTGATGGTATCCTTTTTTGTTTTGTTGTGGTGTGTGGGGCTGGTGTGTTGAATTTATCTTGCAAGATTTGATCCACTTGGATTTTAGTTTTGTTTAGGGTGATAGATAGGGAAATATTTGCATTCTTCTACATGCTGACATCTACACCAGCATTATTTGTTGAAGATGCTTTCTTTTTCCATTGTATAATGTTTGGCTTCTTTCTTGAAAATTGGGTGCGGGTTTATGTCTAGGTCTTCAGTTCACTTCCATTGATCCACCTGTCTGTTTTTGTGCCAAAATTATATAATTTTTATTACTATAGTTCTCTAGTAGAACTTGAAACCATGGATGGTGATATTTCTAGAAGTTCTTTCATTGTACAAGATTATTTCAGCTATCATGATTTTTTTTTATTTTTCCATATGAAGTTAAATATAGTTCTTTCAAGGTCTGTAAAGAGCTGTACAGGGATTTTAATGAGAATTGCATCAAATCTGTAGATTAATTTTGGTAAGGTTATCCATGAGCATGGGAGATCTTTCCATCCGATATCTTCTCCAATTTCTTTCTTCAAATAGTTCAAATTCATGTTATACAGGTCTTTCACTTGCTTGTTTAGAGTTATACCAAGATATTTTATATTATGAGGCTATTGTAAATGATATTGATTCCCTGATTTCTTTCTCAGCCCATTTATCATTTGTATACAGGAATGCTACTGATTATTTTAAGCTAATCTTGTATCCAGCTACTTGACCATAAGTATTTGTCAGCTGTAAGAGTTCACTGATAGAATTCTTGGTGATGCTTATGTATATTATCATATCATCGGCAAACAATGATACTTTGACTTCTTCCTTTCTGATTTGTATACCCTTGATTTCTTTTAGTTGTCTTATTGCTCTAGCTGGAACTTCAAGTACTATGTTAAATAGGTATGGAGAGAGTGGACAACCTTGTCTTGCTCCTGACTTTAGTGGAGCTTTGAATTTCTCTTCATTCAATTTGATGTTGGTTGTTGGCTTGGTGTATATTGCTTTTATTATATTTAGGTATGTCCTTTGTATTCCTCATCTCTCCAAGACTTTAATAATGTAGAGGTGTTAGATTCTGTCAAAGGCTTTTTCAGCATCTAATGAGATGATCATTTTTTTATTATTAATGTGCTTATATGGTGGATTACATTGACAGATTTTCATATGTTGAGCCATCCCCAAGTCTTTGGGATGAAGCCTATTTGATCATAGCGGATGTTTTTTTTTAATGTATTCTTAAATTGGGTTTGCCAGTATTTTGTTGAGCATTTTTACAATGTTCGTGAGTAAAATTGGTCTGTAATTCTCTTTCTTTGTTGAGTCTTTGTGTAGTTTGGGTTTCAGGGTGACTGTGGCCACATAGAAATTTGGCAGTGTTTCTTCTGTTTTTATTTTGTGGAATAATTTAAAGAGTATTAGTATTAGTTTTTCTTGAAAGTCTGGTAGAATTCTGTCTGGACATGGTTTTATTTTTTTATTTTATTTCTTTTGAGGTGGGGGACAGGTGGCTTTTAACAACTGCTTCTATTCTCTTGGGGTTATAGGTCTATTTTAATTGTTTATCTAATCTTGTTATATATCAAAAATTGTCCATTTCTTTAAGATTTTCTAATTTTATAGAGTGCAAGCTTTTGAACTAATGAATCTCTGGATGTCCTCAGAGTCTACTGTTATGTTCCCCTTTTGTTTCTTATTTTGTTAATTTTGGATATTATTTCTCTGCTTCTTAGTTGGTTTGGATAAGGGTTTATCTATCTCCTTGATTTTCTCAAAGAATCAACTCTTTGTTTCATTAATTCTTTAATCTCCTTATTTCTATTTTATTGATTTCTGCTCTAAGTTTGACTATTTCCTGCCATCTATTCATCTTAGGAGTGTTTGCTTCTTTTTGTTCTAGAACTTTCATATATGCTATTAAGTCACTAATATGAGATCTGTCTAAACTCTTCATGAACATACTTAGTGCTATGAGCATTCCTCTTAGCACTGGCATCATTGTGTCCTATACATTTGATTCATTTTCATTGTATTCTAGGAAGTCTTTAATTTCTTTCTTTATCCAGTGGTAACTCAATATAGAATTGTTCCATTTCCATGAATTTGTAGTCTTTCTGATGTTTCTGTTCTTGTTGGAATACAGCTTTAATCCATGGTGATCTGATAAGATACAGGGGTTTATTTCAATTTTTTAAATATCTGTTGAGACTTGCTTTGTGGCCAAGTATATGGTCAATTTTAGACAAAGTTCCATGAGGTGCTGAGAAGAAGGTATATTATTTTGTGTTTGGGTGAAATGTTCTGTAGATATCTGTTAGGTCCATTTGAGTAATAACATCTGTTCTGTTATTTATGTTTATTTTTTGTCTGAATGACCTGTCCATTGGTGAAAATGGGGTATTAAATAGTCCCACTATTATTGTGTAGATTTTGATATGTGATTTATGCTTTATTAATGTTTCTTTTTACAAATGTGTGTACCCTTACATTGAGGGCATAGATGTTCAGAACTGAGACATCATATTGGTGTATTTTCCATTTGGTGAGTATGAAATATCCTTTTCCCTCTCTTTTGATTAATTTTTGTTGGAAGTCTATTTCTTTAGACATGAGGATGGCTCCACCAGCTTGCTTCTTAGGTCTGTTGAATTGGAAAATCTTTATTCCATGGTAATGTCTATCTTTGATGTTGAAGTATGTTTCTTTTATGCAGCAGAATGATGGATCCTGTTTTCATATCCATTGTTAGCCTGTGTTTTTTTATTGGTGAATTGAGTCCATTGTCATCAAGAGATGTTAAAGACCAATGATTGCCAATTCCTGTTATTTTGTTGGTGGTGATTGTGTGTGTGTGTGTGTGTGTGTGTGTGTGTGTGTGTTTGTGTGTCATCTGTCTGTCTGTCTGTCTGCCTTCTGGGTATGTATATGTCTGTGTGTGTTGCCCTTCTTTGGGTTTTGCTGGTATTAGATTATCTATTGCCTATGTTATGTGGACATAGTTAACTTCCTGGGGGTTGGAGTTTCCATTCTAATACCATCTGTAGGGCTGTATTTGTAGATAGATGTTTAAACTGACTTTGTTGTGAAGTATCTTGTTTTCTCCATCTGTAGTGATTGACAGTTTTGCTGGATGTAGTAGTCTTGGCTGGCATCAGTAGTCTCTTAGTCTGTAAAACATTGGCCCAGGCCCAACTGGATTTTAGGTTCTCTGTTGAGAAGTCAGTGTGATTCTATAAAGGTCTGCCTTTATATGATACTTGGCCTTTTTCCCTTGACAGTTTTAATAATTTTTCTTTGTTCTGTATGTTTAGTGTTTTTACTATTATTGGCCTGGGGATTTTCTTTTCTGATCCAATCTATTTTATGTTCTGTAAACTTCTTGACCTTTATAGGCATGTCCTTCTTTAGGTTGGGAAAATTTTCTTCTATGATTTTGTAAAATTTTCTGGGTTCTTGAGCTGTTTTTCTTCTCCTTCCTCTATTCTTATTATTTTTATATTTGATCTTTTCATAATGGCCCAGATTTTGTGGATTTTTAGTGTTAGGAATTTTAGAATTAATATTTTCTTTGACCAATGAATCTATTTTATCTATAGTGTCTTCAACATTTGTGAGTTCCTCTTCCATCACTCAGTACTTCCTGTTCACTTAATGAGAGTTTCATTTCCAGGATTCCATTTGTGCTGTCTTTATTGCTTCTATTTCCATTTTCAAGTCTTCCTTCACCAGTTTGTTTTATTCTTGACATTCCTGGCATTCTTTTAGGGATTTATTGATTTAATTCTATTTTTTGTTTTTCTTTTCCTCAATATCTTTAAGTGATTGTTTTCACTTCTTCACTAAGGACCTCTATCGTCTCATAAAGTCATATTTAAGGTTGTTTTCTTGTGCATTGGCTGCATTGAATTGTTCATGCCTTGCTGTCATTGGATAGGTGTGTTTTGTGGGTGCCACATTGACCTTTCTGTAAATGACTGTGTTCTTACAGTAGCATTTAGGCATCTAAACTTGGGATGATTATAGGTCTAGTTGTTGATTTCTGTTTGTCTTTGTTGGATGAGTGTTTTGTTCCTTGGTTTTTCTTTCCTCTCTGATCTGATCTAAATGGTTAAGGTTTCAGGTGATTAGTTAGTCTTTTTGGTTCTAGTAAGGTGTCTTCCCTGGGGTTTGGGTGTCTGGGGTTTTTGAAATTGTAAACCAGGATATGGAGCCCAGGGAATGGTGTACAATATGGAAATATTGTGTCAGCTTAAATGGGTTTAGTGAGCAGTGGGCAGTGCCTTACATGGGGTCACTAGGACCAATCTGGGATGTAATAAAGCTGCTGGGGCTTGTGTGATTTTTGCCCATTTTGATTGCAAAGCTTTTTGGGTTTTGAAGGGGGTTGTGTCAACTATGGACACCAATGCAAACATCTTGGTTAACAAATCTAAGTCTATTGCTTTAAGAACATAGTATATCTATCTGTGAATTTCTCTTAAAAATGTTTGACATGGTTTCTGTCAAAGTTCCTAAGTGTATGTTTCATTGCTGGTTTGATTTATTTAGAGGGTCTAAGGTTCTGTGGATGTATAACACTCCACACTGAGCTACCTATACCTCCAGCCTTTCTTATGTTGTTTAGTTTTGGAGAAAGGTCTCACTAATTTGTCCAGGCTGCCTATGAAGACCTTGAACTGACTGTTGGCTAGTAACTACAAACCTTAAATATTTCCATGACTTTTATATTCATTTGGGAAGACAAACTCAGTCCTAGATATTTTATCATGACCAAAAGACATTTTCATAGTTTTCAATCTAAATGAGTGACTAAAAATTTAATTATTGGAAATTTTATTTTATGCTTTTGTGTTCAACTCAAGTTCTATGGAAATTTTACACAGGCTTCTCTACTTATAAAGATTTTGAAAATATTAGAAAGGTAAAGGTAAGAAAGCATAAATGAATCCACATTGTGGTAGCAAATTTCCTAATATTTAGGCCAACACTACAAACATTTTTGTCTATTTTCTTCTGGATATACACAAGCAAGATTTTTATGATTGTATAGACAAATGTTTATCTTCCTTTTTTAACTTAATATTATAAGTAGCAAATTATCCATGACATTAAATATCTCCTGAAACATTATTTTTTTATGACTGCATATGTTCTCTCATTTCTATTTAACATAATTTATTTAACTGGCTTTGGCTTGCATTCCATTCCCACATTTTTGCTATTTATAAATAATGTTGCAATGAACATATTTGTGCATAAATATTCATACTTATTTCTGACTTTTCCTCCAAGAAGAAAAAACATTGTGTCAAAGGGTATGAACTCTGCATCGACTCACTATATATTCTGCCAAATGCCTTGTAATATTGACCGTATAACTTGAACTCCCCCAGCACACAACATGAATGTTTATTTTTCTGCATTCTTGCCAAACCTGTTTTCCCCCCATTTTTAAACCTTAGCTAATTTTATAGCTAAAATGTTTCCTTATTTGTATCCTAATTTGCTTTACTTTCCAGTGAGGTTGAATATTTTTGTGTATTTATTTGCATTTCTTTCCTGTCTTATCAGCTTGTACCTCTTTTAGCTCCAGATGCTATTAAAATATTTAAAATTTAGTGATTGTCAGGCATGGTAGCTCATACTCATAATTCCAGCACTTAGGAGGTAGAAGCTGAAGGATCAGGAGTTCAAGATCACCTTCAGCTATGACAGTAGTTTAAGACCAGCCTGGGTTATATGAGATCCTATCTTAAAAATAAATGAACAAATGAATGAAAAAAAAAAAGAGTTAGTCACTTTTTTTTCAACAAAATGATTCACATACAAAAGCTCCTTTACTGACTAATTTTTAAAGACTATTCTCCAGATACAGAATCCTGATATTGATATCTTCAAGTTCCATTCACACATGTGCACAACCACACTTGTATACATACACATCTAATTCTTCTCTCCTTAAGTTGCTCAGTGTGGAACAGAATTCTAATGCTGCTTACAAATGGCTACACTGACCTCAATAAATAGTAAATCCTGCAAGGCAGTTTAAATCGTCTGCCATGCCAGGTAAAAAGATAACAAGTATTATCTAAGAACAGTTAGGACCGTGCAAAGAACTAGCACTGTGTGGCCTGTTCCGCTGTGGGAATTAGTACAGAAGAGGGCAGCCTTTAAGGGCAGAAGCAGGCATGGTGGTGCACACCTGTGATCCTAGCATTTGGGAGGTGGAGGCAGGGGGACTGGGTGTTTATTAGCTACATAAACAGTTTAGGGTCAGCCTGGGCTACAGGAAACTCCGTCAAAAAAGAAGGAAAGATGATAAAGAAGGATGGGAAAGAAGATGGAAAAGAAGAGAGTGGGAGGATAGGAGGGAAAGAGGGGGAAGAGGAGAGACAGCAGGAAAGATAATCACTTGCAGGGTTTGTCAAAATAGAGATTCGCAGATTGCTGGCCTTAGGTGGGATCTAGTAATTTGTATTTAAAAAAAAAAAAAAAAAAAAAAAAAAAAAAAAACCTTCATTTATTTCCTCATTTATACTGTGTCTATGTATGTGTGCGAGTGTGGCACACATGGAGAGTTGAAATAATAAAATGAAGGAGTCAAGTTTCTTCTTCCAGGGATTAAACTCATGTCCTCAGATTTGGTAACAAGTGCCTTTACAGCCTAAGCCATCTTCATGGCCTCAAACTTGCATTTTCTAGCATGATCTCAGCTAACACAATGAGACTGCCCTATGTCTGACACTGAGAGAAAGATTAAGCAAAGAAAACTCAAGAGGAAAACAAACAGAAGCCTAGCAAGGAAATAGCCTTAACAAAATCCTGCAATTTCTCCTCTTAATACAACCTCATTGCATGCTGAAATAATAACAATAATAAAGGGCATAGTAATTTGGAATTGTTCACTCTTCCTAAATTATGAGAGTCCACAAAGAAAGCAATGAAATCCCTTAAATTTACTGCCAACTGTTGTAATTTAAGGCAGGCTTATATACAATGTAACTAACAACAAAAAGGATAGCACTTGCTCCATAAGTCCATAACCCATAGCTGCTTCTAACGCCACTCTATACTAAGATGTTTTATAGTCTCTGCCTTAGTTTCTTTTTATGATACTGTGATAAAATGGTTACAAAGTGTCCAAAATCAGGAGGAAGAGAAAGCTAAATGACTGTTCTTCCTCAGCTCCTTCTCTCCAATCTCACAGGCCAGGATCCCAACCAGGGAATGGTGCTCCCACAGTAGGCAGATCTTGTCACCTTATTCAATACAATCAAGATAATCCCCCAGATGTGGCCAGTGGCTGTTTCTCCCAGGTAATTCTATTGTCTGTTAAATTGGCAAAACCATCCTAACTCCTCTTTTAGCTTTCAACTTTATTTTAAAATGAAGTAATCTAAATGCATATCCAGTTTGCTCTGAATTAAAAGGTAACTAACTGTAAAAACAAACATCATGAGACCAAAACCTGTTACTAAAGATTGACTAGCTATCATTTCCTGTCTGAGCTGAACCCATTCTTCATTAAGGGGACATCAACAGGCATCAGGAAGGGGGTGGGTTGCCTGATAAAAATACAAAGACCCAATTAGATGTGAATTTCAGAAAAGCAACACTTATTTTTTATATGAAAGCTTTACCATATCTGGTACATATAGACAGGACATGTGTTTATTATTTATCTAAAATTTAATTTTAAGTAGGTATCCTGTGTTTTTATTTGCTAAATTTGGCAAACACAGAGAGGGGTTAGCACTTCAAACTAGCAGCCCATACAGAGTTTTGTTGCTAGACATCTGTACAGAAACACAGGAGAGTTACAGCCCAACCATTGCCTGTGACAGGCCCTATAACACTGTTGAGTGCCCTGTCCCTGTGCTACTTACAGCAACAGGGCCAGCAATGGAAGGTGGAAAAGGGAACTTTGGTAGTGAAAATTGCTGGCTCTGTACAGCACAGCCTTAAAGCATGGGTGGAAAGAGGTAGACTTTTCAGAACATCATGGGCTCTCAATCTCCAAGATAGGCATCTCTGCTTTGAGGATAATCAATTGATCTAACTTTTGCAAACCAGAGGAGAATCTAAGTCCCTGAGGGGATCATAAAGGGGGCTTCAGGCAAGAAGAAAGTGGGAGATTAGTAGGCAAGTCCTCAAGCCATTAGCTCGACTAATGGGGAAAGTTTACATACAAATGGCCAGGCTTTCAAACCAGCTTTCTTTAAGATAACCATCAAATCCCTAGATGTCAATTGAGGTTAATAAAAAATTCCAAAGTGTTTCTGCTCGCCTGCAAAGTTTATTCCTTGCTGGCATCGTGTAAGCTCCTTACAACCTAAATGTCTGCTACTAAATGCTTTACCATACAGGATCTGCAATTCGCTCAGTGCACAAGGTAACGTCTGCTTTGTGCCATCCAGCAGGTCTGAATGAGCATCCTTCCAGCCAGGTGCTGGGAGTTTGACTTCTAATTGCAGATGTTGTTTCTCACAAAATCAGTGGAAGGAAAGCCCAGTGTCTGCTGTAAAGGACGGTAGGGCCAAGGAGTCCAACATCTATCTCTATCTTCAGAACATTCACATTTGCCTGATTTTCCAAGAGCTCACTCCACAAAATCCTTGAGTGTTCCATGTGAATCCAAGGTTTCATGATTGAGGGAGTTAAAGATTTTTGAGCAAGAATAAAAGTACTTCAAATACAAATATTGGAAGCTGGAAGTGGAAAATGGATAGGAAGACTTAGAGCAGGGATCCCTGAAGGCAGTTGCCCTGGCTCATGCACAAGCAATGTCAAAAGGGGGCACTGGTTTCTTATCTCCTTCTAAATTAGAATCCTAGATAGAGGCTATTTTTATCAGGAGGAAGGGACCCAACTCTAATCTAGACAGTAATCCCTATGGTGAACAGCTTTAAAACTGTTGCTCTAGGTCAGTGTTTCTCAACCTGTGTGTCTCGACCCCTTTGGAGGATAAAGTAACCTTTTTACCGAGATCTTCTATGTCCATTAGAAAGCACACACATTTAAATTATGACTTATAACAGTAGAAAAATTACAGTTATGAAGTAGCAATGAAAATAATTTTATGGCTGGGGTTACCACAGCATGAAAAACTGTATTAAAGGGTCACAGCATTAGGGAAATTGAGAACCACTGCTCTAGATTTTCGTGCTGATTTTCCCAATTTCATCCCATTTCCTAAATGATTTCACTGTTGCTTCTTTAGAAGAAAGAATAATATCCTAACAATTACAAGAGTGGACTCCAGTTTCCCCAGTCATATGTGGTGGTTCTAGAGGGACTGCTCCAAGTTCCCAGTAATACAAGTTGAAGGCAGGCGCTTGTCTTCATGGGACTGAGTGGCCACTGATGTAAACAGGAACTTAAGTAAGAGAGCAACAGAGATAATGGACAGATATTGGGGAGAACAGCCATAGACACCAGAAACACCAGCATGGAAAAAACAGCTTGTTGGTAACACGGCTGTAGAGTGGCAGATAGTTTAAATAACCCATTACATGAAAATGGTACAATCTACTTTATAGGCAGTGAAACTGGGCCAAAGAAAACAATTGGCTTGGGACTGGACAGATGGCTCAGCAGTTAAGAGCACTTGCTGCTCTTGCAGAGGACTTGAGTTCAGTTCCCAGTATACACACGCGGTGGCTCACAACTGACAGTAACACACACACACACACACACACACACACACACACACACACACACACACAGCCTATTTTAAATGTGGCTTTCTGGGATGATTCAGCCTATGCTTTGAGAACACCCATTCTGCTTCATGCCCTTTCTTTGCAGACCTGTGAGTGTGAAAGCCCCTTTCCTGGAGTTGAGGAGACCACCCAGCTCTACCTTGCCCTCACTGCTGTGAATTTCCAGGAAGCAACTCAACTGACAAGATGATCTGACTATTTCCTTTTCTCACTTTGAATTGAGGCATCTCAAAAACTACACATAGTTCACAGAAACCTGGAAAGCCTATTGTTGAAGGGGGGCCATGCACAGCTGGGCACAGGGGAATGCAGCTGTAATCCCTGCACTCAGAGGCTAAGGTGGGAGGATCAAGGGTTTAAGAATAGCTAATGTAAACAGAAGCAGACACCCACAGCTAAACACTGAGTTGAACTGGAATCCAGATGCAGAGAGGGAGGACAAGACCAGGCTACAGAAACCCACAGAGAAAGCTGACCTGAACAAGGGGGAGCTAATGGGCCTCCAGACTAATGGCTGGGAAACCTGTTAGGAGTAGTTTTTTCCTGCCTACCTGGGCCCACCGCCATGCCAGCGCCAAACAACACACCGAGACTCTGTATTTGATATAATGCTGTTGGCCAGGTACTAATTTCTTATCGGCTAGCTCTGTCTTAATGATTAACCCATTTCTATTAATCTAAGTATTTCCATGTGGTCTCATCTTACCGGAGAGAGGGCTGGCGTTCTGCTCTCTCCAGTCTCTCCATGCTGACTCCTCCCTACTACTTCCTGGAATCTTCCTTGTCTCCTAATCCCACCTAGCTTGCTTTCCTATTGGCCAACAGTGCTTTATTCATTAACCAATAAAAGAAACATATTTACAGGATGACATCTCCCATCAGAAACCAGCATTGGACCGACTCAGAACCCCTGAACATGGGTCTCAGTTAGAAGGCCTGAGCAGTCTAAGGGACCTCTGACAGTGGAACCAGGATGTATCCCTGGTGCACAAAAGAACTTTGGGAGCACATTCCTCATGGAGGGATACTCCCTTAGCCTAGAGGCAGGAGGAAGGACCTAATCCCTACTCCAAATAACTTGACAGATTTTATTGACCCCTCCTGGAAGACACCACCCTCCCTCTGGAGTGGCAGGGGGAAGGGGTGGAATAGGATAGGAGGGTGATGGTGGGCATGGGAGGGAGAGAGGGAGAGGGAACTGGGAGCGATATGTAAAATAAGAAAAATAAATAAATAATTTTTTTAAAAAAAGAGTTAAGAATAGCCTATGCTAGTGTGAGGTCCCAGTTTGAGAAACATACAAAACAAAGCAACATAAAATCTCCTAGCTGTTTTCTCTTGAAACTTCAAGACAAAGGCCTAAAATTTCCATTTACATGAAATCTCGAACCCACAAAATCAAGAGTGTTTGACTACTTGTTACCAGACTCAGGGTCACAGCCTGTATCCAAACAAGCCCCCATCTTCCCACCAATCAAAACAACCAAATTAATAAGGAAAATGGAAAAAGCAGATTCATTCAATAGGGCCACATTTGAAAGAGGTACAAGGATATCCTGTGATCAGCCCACCCCAACTCCATGGTAGCTTACATTACAAAGAAAGCAAGAAACTTGAATAACTAAGTTGCCCAACCTAAGTTTAACCCCCCACCCCAACCTGCCACTGCCTCAACTTGGGGTTTCTGGCAAGGTCATCCAACAAGCTGCAAACCTTCCCCCAGTCTCTTCTGTCTGCCCCTCCTCCTCCAACTCCCGCCTTCAACTTCCTGGCCTTCAACTTCCTGTTGAAACTTGGAAGAATCTCATTTCTTGGAGTCTACTATTTCAATATTCTGATAGCCAATAAGAATAAATAACACTGTTGCTGCCAAGCAGGCTGGTTACACACATAGCATTCCCCCTTGCTGGTCCCTTTACTTTATGAGGACTTCTCTTATTTTATATGACAAATGTCGTTAAGAATTTCAAACTAGACCTTACACTTGTGGCATGTAGGATTTATTGTTTATTTTTTTAAACCTTGCAATATGACTGTTTTCTAAATTACCCCTTGTCACAGAGGATTATATAGTCTAAAGTATTTAAAATAATAAAAAATGAATAAAATGCCCCAGGAAGCTTCTCACATTACATCGGAACAACTTTTGATAAGTCTGAGTCTGAAGGGATCACCCTGAGCTCATATGGACACTTAGCTGGTGAGTTTACTCTGAGTCTGAGGGACTCACCCTGAGCTTATATGGACACTCATCTGGGCTCTACTTTGGGCTTGTCTGTGCTGTAAGGGCAAGCAACTCAACCACTACAAGGGTCCAGGTGGTAACAAGTAAGTGAGATTCTCTAGGGAAGTAAAACCAACCCAGCATGCCTCTTCCCCCAGGCCAAAGGGCCTGACCAGGCCATCCTACCATGTGTCAATCAACTCTGCTCTCAAGTTAATGTTTGTCTGTGGGACAAAATTCCAGGAAGAAATCCCTGATTAGGTTTAGTGCTTACTCCAAGACTGACCTTCAAGCTTTAGGGTTTTTTTTTAAATCATTAGGATAACAAACTCAAAAGAGCATCCAGCTTTGGGCTTTAAACAACAGCTGAGTTGTTTGTTAGTTGGTTTTTAAATACCTGTTTCTTTGGAAATCTTGTTGGGGAGAGAGTTTGTATGAAGGTGTTAAATGTTCACAGTGCTCCTCACTGTGCTCTCTCACAGTCTTGAGCTCCTCAGGTCTTAAACTGAATAACTTGCCAGGGGTCCAAAGCCACACTCTGACAGAGATGTTTAACTTCTATGAACCCCTCTTTGTCTCACCTGGTTTATGACTTTCTGTTCTAGAAGGTTCCATCCTACCTTGGTAGGAATAACAGCAGGGTCACACTCCATTTCTCTTCCTGTTGTGTTCTTCTAGTTCTTTGTGTATCTTTACCTCATTTCTTGCTTGATCCCAGACATGGCTTGGAAATTTATTTTTTTATTAATTCCTTGAAAATGTAACACATGCATTTTGTTCTTCCCACCCTTCCCTCAACTCCTCCCAGATCCACCCATACCTTTCATGCCTCATCCCAATTCCCAATTTCATGTTCTCTTTTCTATATATAATGTTATATATATATATATATATATATATATATATATGTATATATATACACATATATATATGTGTGTGTATGTGTGTGTGTACATACACATACATACATACATATCCTACTGAGTCTAATTAGTACTGCCCATATGTACATGAATGTGGAGCCATCCATTGAAGCACCGTTAGGGACCACACCCTTAAAGAACATTGAGTCTCCCTCCCCCAGCAGCCATCAACTATTTATAGCTCCAATAGCTCCTCAGCTAAATGTGGGGGCTTATAGCCCCTCTTTATTCCATGTTAGGATGTTGATTGGGATGTTTTACCTTTCACAGGTCTTATGGTGGCAACCACAACTGCTGTGAGTTCATTAGTGCAGTGTTCCTGCCATGTCCATTGCACCTCTGTCCTTTCGAACCTCTGGCTCTCTTCTAGTCTATCTGTACCCTCTTCTATGATATTCCCTGAATATTGCAGGGAGAGGCCTGATATATGCCTCATTTATTGTTGGGCTCTCCACAGACTCATAAGGCAATGATTGTACCTCAGTGTAAGAGACGGTGGCCTTATGAGGGTCAGGGTTCACATCCTGCCAGCAGAGTCTCAGGTCTGTGACCAATCATGGGCAAAGACTTAACTCTGTCTTGATGAGAGAATGAGAATGTATTCCTCACAGTAAATTATTTCATGGAAAGGCTTGAATTGGTGTCTGGGTTTGGTTGCTAATTTGCCATAAAATCACCTTGGTATAAGAAACAACGCATTAGCTGCTCAAACCATGGGTAGCAATGCCCCAATGCCTGTTATTTGCAAAAAGATTAGAGCACATTTTGCTGTTCATGTGTTGATCTGAATTTGATACCCAAAACAATAGAGAGACCCAAACAACAGAGCCACTGGAGAACTCTTCAGTAGCAGCAGAAACCCCATCCAACCTGCTATGCTTCCACAGGAAGTTTAGCCCCTGAAGACAGAGAGCATGGCTGACCTCCATACAATAGGAAATGCCTGGTGGCCCAGGAAAGAGAAGCTGGGATCTAGAGGGCCCAACTAAGCTGCCCAGGAGTCCAGAGTGACTCCTCCCCACTCCCTCAAGGACAAACTCAGAGAAACTTTGCACAAGGAAAGCAATTTACTTAGCTAGTCATTTTCTGGATTTGCTCAGCAATTATTTCAGCTATTTGTGTTTAAATGAGACTTTTTTCGGTCCCTACCCAGTGCCTTTCTGCTTCACTGGGTGAGGAAGCCTGGGTAGCATTTTCTCAGTTCTGATTGCTGAACAACTGTGGGTGAGGAGGGTAGGAGAGCAGAGTGGAATATGTCTCAAAGTTGCAGGTGTCTCCCGGAGGCTAGCAGCTGCACTAGAGTCTACAATGGAAAGGCATTCAGTGCTGATCCCTGGGAATACCTGGGTTAGAGGTCCTGAGCAGGGCTGAGGTAAGCAAGGAAAAGCTTAGTAACCAGCTCCTTGGTAAAACAAATAGCCTAGATGGTAGGATTTTGGCAATTTCCTGTTGTAAATATTTTCACCAGGCCCTGGTTAGGCTATTAGGGAGATGCTACTGAGTGACACTGAGAAGACACAGCTTGTAAATCGCTGAAAACTCAGGACACTATGTGTCCTGGAGTGGGGGTCTGCATGTTATTAGGCTCTCACCGTGTTCCAGTGGGTATATGCTCCTCTGTATGTCAACAGGAGCAAGAACAGAGAAATAGAAAATCAACACAATCCTTAACTTAGAGATAATGCTGATTTGTTTGCAGGCAGTGACAATGCCACTGTCATCATTTCTGTCCCATTAACATCTATTCTATACTAGTTTTTAGTTTTTAGATTTATTTAAACATTTATGCTTCTATTAATATTATTGTTACTACAGTATTACATTAGAACATAGGAACATGTGTATGATGGGTAAGCATTCCACCCATTGATTGCACTATAGCCCCAGCCTGTAGAGTAATTGCGGGTGCTTTTTTATTTTGGTTTTGGTTTTGATTTTGAGACAGGTTCTCATTAAACAGACCAAGCTGGCCTTAAACTTAAGGTCTCTAGTCTTAGCCTTACTCCTTACTGTTTTAACTTTTGCCTTATTTGCATTGTGTAAGAAATTCTAGCCAGGCAGTAGTGGCCAGCACTCGGGAAGCAGAGGCAGGTGGATCTCTGTGAGTTCTAGCCAAGCCTGATCTACAGAGTGAGTTCCAGGACAGCAAAGGCTTTTACACAGAGAAACCCTGTCTCAAAAAACACACAAACAAACAAAAAAAGAAATTCTAATAATCACACTAAGGATAAAGCTTCCATCAATTGTTATAGAAAAAAGAACAAATGTAAAGATCTGATAAGAGTCATATTGTTACATTCTGCTTCTACACCATCTCCAATCTAAGTTCTAGTCTAAGGTCCACTTTCTCTTTAATAACCAGCCATTAGAAGCATTCAAATTTGTGACACCCTAATTCAGATCATTAGGACTTTAAGTCATAAGGTTGATGTCATCCCAGTATTTGGGAAACCAAGTACTGTCATCCCAGTACTTGGGAAATCAAGGCAGGAGGGTCATAAGTGTGACCTATCCTGGGAAAGTCTTTTTTAAAAAAAAAAAAGTCAAAAAAGACAGAGATAGATGTAGAGATAAAGAGAAGGTGAAGGGAGGGAGCGAAAAGAGAAAGGAGGGAAAGAAAGAAGAAAGGAAGGAAGGAAGGAAGGAAGGGAGAGAGATGGATAGAATAAAGGAAGACCAGAAGAAGGAAGAAGGCAAAGAAAAGTAAAGAGAAATTGGAAAGAATG
Organism: Phodopus roborovskii; assembly: GCF_943737965.1. Taxonomy (NCBI): domain Eukaryota; kingdom Metazoa; phylum Chordata; class Mammalia; order Rodentia; family Cricetidae; genus Phodopus; species Phodopus roborovskii. The sequence continues at coordinate 12,641,974 of NW_026126558.1, read as the reverse complement.
ATATCCTGTATAGCAGAAGGCAGATGTTGGCACAGCTTCAAATTAGGAAAGCAGGAAGCCTTGAGCCTTCTTAGAAGCAAAATCATAGGGTGCATGGTGCGGGTGACAATGGTAGTTACAATGTTCCTGATCTCATCATCTACAATAGACTTTGGGCCAAGAACTTCCCTTTCATCACCTCTAGTCACAGGTAAGGAAACTGAGGCTTGGAGAGCTTCAACTTAGAGAACATGTTGGTCATGAGACCATGGCTGGAAACTGAATCAGACTATATCCAGAGCCCACCTTAAGCAACAGAGATGACAATGTGTTTTAGACTGGGAAGATGAGATACATCAGTGTTCAGGACTTCAAAGGAAAAACCGTGACTGATATTAGAAAACATTGGATGGACAAAGAAGGTGAAGTAAAACCAGGGATAAAAGGTATTTTTTAAATATGGAGGAATGGAGCCAGCTGAAGGAACAGATTTCTGACATAGATGATGCCGTAAGAAAGCTGTAAAATCTGAGCCATATCAAACCTGCACTGTTGTAGTTGTTTTAATCTGTCTTTTTACATTGGCTTTTGTTTTCTAAATGTTGCATTCCAAGCTGTTGTATATTTGAATTGCAGAACAATTTGTAAGGTGAATATTTTTTTTATTGTGCATTATTAAAACGCTCTGAGTGAAGCTAAATGTCAACTTTCTTAAAGAGGATTGCTTTGTGTCCCCCACCTAGTGTAAAATAAAGTCAGATCATTACAATCTTTAAAAAAAAAAAAAAAAAAAGCAATCTACCTTAGGTTTTACAGTTGCTGCATTTTCTGTCCTTTCTCTACAGCTTTGTGGTAGAGTTGGGTAAGATTGTGTATAGAATGCACCCAACAACTACCCAGCCCACCACAGCCTCATGAGGGAGACTGGCTTCAATGAGTGTATGCAAAACTCAAATGTTTAGGAGGGAGATTGTCACTCATAAACATATGCATCACTCAAAGATTTATGTTCGCAGGACACTCACAGCCTCTCCTGGTTCTTCCCTGAAAGACATGCCCAAAACAGGGGCTTTCCAGCACCAAGAAACACAGGTGTGACTGTCAAGGCCGATGGCCCGGTCTCCTCATGACTCACCTGCCCCTTCAGCCTACAGGTCTCTATCTGAAGGCTTTAAACAAATATTAACTTGACTCCCAGTTGATAAGATGTTTCTCTTCTTACTGACCTCAAGATAAAAGGCTTGAACCTTTGATAAGGTGTTTCTTCCTGGCTCCAGCAATTCTGAAAGAAGGAGGAATGACCCGCTTGAGACCCAAGCTCAGAAATGAGAAAAGAAAGCAGGTAACACTTACAGGCCTTTGGAGTTTTCTGCCCAACTTGCGGCAAAGTAGTAAAGTTTTATTCTTTATGACTGACCATCTGAGCGAATGGTGCCTGTTTCCTGATCATGTGACCTGCTCAGAATTCCTGGTGTTGAACTACACATAACCCTCTGTAAGGAAACCCTGAAAACAGTCCTCAGACTCAGTGGATCTATTTACATCTCTAAAATGAGAAAGAAAAAACAAACACATATTTCCTATTTGTCAAGTTCAAAGCATCAAAACTTATAATCGTAATCACGTAAGTTTTGCAATTATTATTGAGTTATATTGACACCATATCTTAGTCACATCTAAATAATTCTACAAGGGGTTAGGATTGTGGCTCAGTTGGTAGAGTGCTTCTCTATAGTACACAAAGTCCTGGGGTCAATCCACTTCACCATATAAAAATAGAAATGGAGGCACATACTTGTAATCTCAAAACTTGCTACACAGAGGCAGAACTATCAGAAGTTCAAAATCATTCTTGGCCACATAGTAAATTCAAGGCCAACCTGAGCTATTAGAGATCCTGTCTTAAATAAACAACAACAGCACACACCTCTACAAATGGTGGTTGTTAATATGGCTCATCAAGTACAGATATAAGAGCAGAAGGCTAAAGGGATTGATGGTTTTCTGTCTTCCAGAAATAGTTTAAAACATCTTTTGTGAACAAATAATCCCATGGCATCTTCCACTCAGCACCCAGTGCTGAGATCTCACTTTCCAGTGATCAAAATGGTGGCTCACAGTAGCATATTGGTGAAGGACTATAATTCAGACTCTGATGTTAGGGCTAGAATTTGTCCTTTCTCTAGTAAGGTAAGTTCTCAGCTGAGATATTGACTTCTAGTACAACTTCAGTCTTGGGAGAGGGGATTAAGGTAAGTGAAATGGTGTAGATGGACTTACACCAATGATTTAGTTCCTTGTAGGGTAATGACAAGAAGACAAAGAATGAAGGTGACTTTCCTACAAGCCAAAGGAAGAAGGCTCAGAAGAAATACCCCTGCAAACACTTTGATATTGGGCTTCTAGTTTCTAGAAAAACAAATATCTGCCACTTCAGCCCTAACCTGCAGTATTTTGTCACAGAATCTTTAGTAAATCAATACAGCAGGTCCCTTGCCCAACACGACGGGAAGGACATGTAGACAAAATGATATCTTCTGGACATGGCACAGCCATTGTATTTATGAACTCACTGGAGCTGTGGTGATCCACACAGGAATTGGGCAAGATTGAGAGCATTGGTATTTCAACAGTATGGGGGGTGATTTCAACTGAGGGGGTGATTGACAGCAGCTGCTGAAGAAAGAAAGGCTCCTTTTCATCAGTGGTGTGGCAATGGGTAAGTTGCCCATGTTCTAGTTTTAAGAAACTCTAAGAGGGCATTTTCTTTTGCCCCAGTGTTGTGGATAAAGAATGTGGGTGAGCTCTGTTGGGTGTTTCATCTGCCTAGTGACATTCTCTGGGCAATGGGCCCTACAAGATGTGGCATCTTCTCTCACAAGCCCAGAGGATGGGCTAGGGAGGCTGGTTCTTGCTGCTGCTTGATGATGTGGATTTGGTCCAGGGTTATTCAATACATGGTCTGTCTTTGGGGTTTACTTGCTGGATTCCTAGATCAGCCATCCATAAATGGAGCCTTCCAGGAGGTGATGGCTGCTTACAGGGCTTCCTTGTGATGATCTGACCTCAGATGTCCCTAAACTTCACTTCTGTTCCCTCACTTTGACTCAGTGACCCATTAAGCATGCTCAGCTTCAGAAAACAGGGGCATGACACTGAACATCTCCACAAGGGTGTGCAGGAAGTGGAGGGAATCAAGACATTTTCAGTTACCTTTTGTTTTAGCAGAAGGCCTTGAATCAAGTGTGCTTAGGGAGGAAGCCATCACATCAAATAGGAAGAGCATGACAGACACCAACATCCTAGGACCCAGGTCCTGAATGAGTATGGACATTTCTAAAGAGTCTCATATACTTCTGTCCATCTGCTTTAGAAATTGTACAATCCCAATGGGTTTATTCACAAGTACCCTCAGGGTTGCATACCTGAGATAAGAAGGCCCCAGGAGGCAGGGATGAGTTTTGTCCAGACAATTTGAAGTCAGAGTCCTTTACTCAGACTCCCACTAAAAGTTCCTGTGAACCTGCCTTCTGTTCTTTAGGGGATGGATACTAAAAGAAATAAGTCATTATGGCCCATTTTCAGTATGACATGCACTCATCAGAGAATAATTTTGTTCCTTCACATCCCTCCATGACTACCTTGCCACAGAGAATGAAGTCAATTATGTCACAAAATATGAGCAGACATAAATCTTTATAAGCAAATGATCTTGGGGGTTTGGTTACATGGACATGAGGCTGACTTACACAGCTATAAGTAAGCACTGTTGAAAATATACCACAATTCACTGCCTGGCCTTTGATCAGTGGGAGGGTGTTGTGGCAGTGTCCAGCTCCCGGTCTGTGAACTCAATGTGATGCCCTCTGTGTCCTCCAAGGCTATAGTTCAAGCTTCAGCCTGCCTCTCTGGCAATAAAAAGAATGGACACTGATGGCTGAGAATCTTGGGTATCAACAGGAAAAGAGGGGGAGGGGGAAGATATTGCCCTCTGGACCTGCACATTTGTCTTCCTTTATCCCTCTCCCCACAGTCATCACATGCCCTTCAGGCCTGCCCTGGACACTTGAAAAAGGCCAATGGAAAATTCACCACATCAACAAAACACAAGACAGCAGTATGGATCTCCACCTTGGTACAGATGACATCGGATGTCAGGACAAGAAGGTGACTCTCCTTCTCTTCTTTCACCACCCTGAGTCCAAGTTGTCCCCATGTTCTTTAACAGTAACAATTGGAGAAAATGATGAATCCAGAAGATCAGTGATGGACCGACTTACATCAGCTTCCTCTCACATTCTTCTTTTTTTCACCATTTAAAAAATTTTAAATTTCATTTTACATTCTAGCCACAGTTCTCCCTCTTACACCTACTCCTACCCCTGCCTCTTCCTATTCTCTCTTACCTCCCCCACTATCCCAACCCCAGTCTAATTCTCCTCACAGGTAAGGGCTCCCATGAGGAGTCAACATAGTCTGGCACAATAGGTCAGGACAGGGCCAGGTGCCTCTCCCTGCATTAAAGTTGAGCATGGCATCCCATAGGGAGTGGGCTCCAACAAGCTAGCACATGTATCAGGTTTGTATCATGGTCCTACTTCCAGGGGCCCCTCAACTAGTCTAAGCTTCACAACTGTCTCCCACCTATGAAAGGCCTAGTTCTGTCCCCTGGAGTGTCCACAGTTGTAGGTCTAGAGTTCACGAGTTTCCACAAGCTGGGTTCAGCTGTCTCTGTAGATTTCTCCATCATATCTTTACCTCTTTTGCTCATATATTCCCTTCTCCCTCTCTTTGATTGGATTCCCAGGACTCAGCCTGGTTCTTGGTTGTGGATCTCTGTGTCTGGTTCCATCAGTTGCTGGATGAAGGCTCAATGATGACAATTTGGTTATTCACCAATCTGATTACAGGGGTTGCCCAGTTCAGGCATTCTCTCCACTATTGCTAGGAGACTTGGCAGAGAACAGGAGGGAATGAGATGGTTGAGGCAGGGAGGGATGCAGTATAAGAGCAATGAAAGAGATGTCTTAATAGAGAGAGCCACTATGGGCTTAGGAAGAAACCTGGTGCTAGGGTAACTCCCAAGAATCCACAAGGAAGATCTCAGATCCTTCTTATTGTCTTCCTCCTCCTATCCTTTCCTCTCCCTCCTTCTCTCCAAACCTCCATATCTTCCTTTCTCCTCTCCTCTCCATCTGTTTCCCTTCTTCCCTTCCTTTTCTTTCCCTATTATTTTCCTTCCAAGAGAATGCTCACTATGACCAGCACATACCAGCTTAGTGATCTCCTAAGAGATCACTCAGAACACTCAGTAGGAAGACATCAGAGTCACACCTTCCATCTTCCCTGCATTTACCAGAGCAGTCTAGACCTAGGTGACTCCCTGTTTTGTCTTGAACTGTTTCTAACCAAGGCTTTTCCCAGGCATATGCAGAAGGAAATATAAAAATCTAAAATCAGATGTAAGAACCCTCCCCCATGCTGAAAAGTCCATCACTCTCTGGAGTCAGCACTTCTGAATATGTCTAGGGCACTTCTGCATGGCTTCGCAAGTGTGGTCTCTGTTGCCACCCAGGTCATGACCTCAAATCCCTTTTTTCCACTTACTAAGGTGAACTCCCTTATACCACCAATAACTTAATTTTTACTATGAGAGCAGAGTGCTTCCAGAATGAGATGCAGGAGATTCAAGGGGCTAGGGCTTGCCACAGCACTGGGACTCAATGAACACTGGTTTCCATCTTAAGTGACTGACACCCAGCAGGAGCGATTGTTACCTACACCAATCTCCCAGTCCAGGAATAGTACAGGCAGTTCCCACTTTCTACTCTCCCTGCAACCTCATTTATTCAATACTTCTCTTCCCCTGGCCTTCTCTTCCCTTTTCCTTATTTGTCAGTATTAACCCATCACCTGGTATGTACCACCATGGGAAGAAGGCATGAAATAAAGATAAGAACATGTGCCTATTTTGTTCTCTCTTCTGAGACCACAAGTCACTGGAGCAGAAATGTGTGTCACTGTGACCTCATTCTTCCTTTCTTCTCACTGGTGCCATCAGCCCTGGTTTCTCATTACCTAATGACACTACCGTTTCACAGACCGTAATCTACTTTTGCATTTCAGAAAAACACACTGAACCAGAGATTAAATGTCCAACAAAGGGGGTATCACAGGCTCACCCGGCTTTGTTCCTGATCAGTGACCTGTGACCAGGACAGCAGCATGAGTGTAGAGGCATTGTCTCTGCAGGGAGAGGGTGGAGCTGGGGGGGAACTGGTGGAGTTCGTGATGGCAGCTTTTAGCCTGGAGCCTCTCCAGGCCAGGTTCAGGGTCCAGCTACTCAAGTTATGTCATAACAGAGTTGTCACATAGACAGTAATATACACAGTCACCTGTATGTAATGCTGCCTAGTGTGGGACCTAGTGCACAATATAAGGATGTCATTTATCTGTGATGGATATGAATGCAGTTTGAGAAAAAAAACCCTAAGATGTGAGGTGGGAGATGGATCTTATGCCTAGCCTGCAGAAAGCCCTGATTTGGATTCCAGCATCTCATAAAACAGCAGAGTGGTGCATGCCTGTCATCCCAGAATTCAGGAGGTGGAGGGAGAGTTTTACAAGGTAGGACAGAACAGATTCCCACAAGTTGTCCTCAGGCTTCATGGACATGGAGCACACACACACACAGAGAGAGAGGGGGGGGACAGAGACAGAGAGAGAGAATTAATGATAAGGCTAAATAATGAAATACAACATGCAAACTTTAATTTTATATCCAGGGGAATCCCGCAAACACAGATTGCTTTGGCAGTTTCTAGAGGAGGCTTATTTTAAAATTCTGAGCTCATATATCCAGAGTTCAGTATCCAGCATTGATGATGGACAGCATCTCTTGGCAGTAGCTGTTGGGTTTCTATCTGTGTTTGTGTGTTCACCTGTGTCCCTGTGTAGAATGTGTGGTTACCATCTTGCCTTGACTATTTATGTCCCTCTGCATTCCCACCCAGGTACCAAATTCCTTGGCAAAGATTGCATATCCTTTTTAACTAACTTTTTCTGGTTGTTGTTTTTGTTTGTTGGTTTATGACAGTTCTTGCTCTGTAGCCCAAGCTGTCCTACGATTTGTGGTCCTCCTGCCTCAGCTTCCTGGGTGCTAGGATTACAGGTGTTCACCGCCATAATAATTGCAGAAGTAAATACACTGCATGTCTTGGTGTAAGGAGGGCATTTGAGAAAACAAATCACCCCCAAGTCTCTCTCCAAGCCACTGCCACAATTTACTCTGGATAGTTTGGATGCACCCATGGAGTTGATCAAAGGACCACCCTACTCTCTGTGTCCACATTGCCACTTACACATCAGAGCAGAGGTTGGCTCTGATACTCCTGTGAACTCATGTTATCGTTAAGAAGGGAGCTGCAAGGCATGAAGCTCAGAGCAAAGACCATACAAAGAAAACCACCCCCTGGCCATCAAATCCCCCACCCAGGATGAGACTTTCTTTGAAAAGAAATAATTGTGCTCTTCTGAGTAGGTTAATAACAACAACAACAAGTGTACTTCTTCTGAAAGGGAGCCAGTCACTGCTTTTAATAAGCTCTTTCGATACAAAGATGAAATGGGCAGGCAACAACAAAGACGCTATTATTAACATAGTTTTATGTAATTAGATAGAGGGACAATATTTATTTTAATATTACCGAGGAAATACACCACAATGAAGATCCTGGATGAATTCTTTCTATCCTTTGACTTCACTTATCAAATAAAATTGTACTTATAGAAAAAGCAAGCACATAAATCTTGCCTCTTTGTCAGCTGGCAACTCCCAGCAAAGTCTAATTGTGTCACACGTCTTCTGCAACCTTGCCTCATGCTCACCAGCTACAAGTGCATGGTAGTTATTACAGGAAGTCTGAGCTTGGAATTTCATGAAGTCTAACAATGTTCCCCTCCCCAGTGCGGAAGGGCAAGAAAGAGGCCACCAAATGGAATCTCCTGGAAAATTCTCCCAGGGAAAAGCATACAACCCTTGAGAGATGTGAAATCCAACTATGGGGAGCATTCTCTGAGGGGCATTGGAATGGAGGGTCAGCTCTTGGGAACATAACACTGAACAGCTTCTATTCAACCAAAAGAAAGCTTGGCCATGACTGGCCAGAGCCTGAAACAGTATTTGACTTCATCCAGTTTGTCAGGGATATAACAGAGTACTGGTGGTCATCTAGGGGTTTTCTGAGTTTATTTCCTGGATAGACAAAGAGCTGGATGGTTAGAAAAGGCAGAAGAGAAAGGGGAAACACAGCTTTATCCTTTGGGGGACACAGCTTTATCCTTTGGGGGATGGCAGAGGCTTGAGGCTAGGAGTCTACTAAACAGACAGTGCCTAATGCACTTTATAGGGTTCCTATGACCTCTGACTTCCCCTATTAGACCTCTTTAATGTCCACCCTCTGGCCTTCCCAGTGGCTCTAGGTTCCTCCAGGCAAAGTCTTTTGGAAGCAAGAAGCCACCATCCCAGAGAGCTCACTGCCACTTTCCTTTTCTACCCATGTCCCTCTAACTCTCCTTCAGTTGGCAGGGCAGTCAGTACACATGTGTTCTCATCTATATTTCCCCCTCTTAGTCTGACTGCGCTTGTTCCTCTCTGTCTGTCTCCTTCTGTGCTTTGCGAATAGCTAAACTATCCCTATACTGAAATATTGCTGACACCATCTTGCCTTTTCTGATTCATTTTCCCAGCCAGACACCAAATTACCATTCATCTCTAGACCAAAACAAGCAGATTCCTTCCTGTTCTCTGTGAGCCTTCTCCCAGGGCTAGTGGGCATGTTATATCATTCCAGAACATGTCTAAGCCTGGCCACATAAGGAATATGCTTCTCTTTTCTCACCACATTCCCTGTAGTTTGAGGTTTGGGCACAAAAACCAAGTTATGGTAATTTTAGGTTACCTAGCAATTGTCATTGGCCTACACGTGTCCTTTGGAAAACTCACAGACTGAGTGGATCAGAACTTGAATAACTCTAGCTTCCTGGATGAAGGGTAATTAACACAAAGTTCCTCCTTGGTGATGGGTCAGCTAAACCCAATGAGTAGTTCCTGTGGCCAGGCACTAGGTTGGAGGGTGTTATGGGTTGTCTCCTGTAACTACTGCTGCCACAGAGCTATATAGAAGCTTCACCCCCAACTCTTGTTGAGAAGGTGAAAATGAAACCAAGGTGTCAATCAAGACAGAGCACACCTTCTTGGAGTCTCCTTCAATGATCCCAGGGATACAAAATCTACAGCAGAGATTCCCAGATAATGCATTAGTGATTTTCACAGCACCGGAAAATTCCTTGGACTTTGTCATTTCGCATTCATTAAAAGGCTGTTATCAGAGAGGGAGCACACTACCCAGAAGGTTGTAAATTCCTTGACAGGTTAAAGCTAAGTCATGTTGACCTTAGCTCTACTTTTGGAACCTTGGGGAATCTTATTAAGTTCTCTCTTGCCTGGGGAGGTATGTGTGTTCTAAGGAACCTAAGGTGAAGAGGATGGAAACTCCCAGCCATCAGCTGATTATATATGCTACAATGACAATATATAAGACTAGTCAGAATGCCTGAATCATTGACAGGGCGACCCGGTGCAAAGGCAAAGTGTGGGAACTCATGTTCAAAGACCATTAACCTCTTCTCTTATGGGCAGCAGCCCCTATATGAAAGATCATGTCTTACAACTCTTCACCTGGCTCTGCCAAGAGACAGCTATAAGCTGTCATCATGAATTCCTGAGAATGATTCAAATAGAGGCTACCTCAAGAGAAATACATTAACTACCTGAAAAATTAAAGGAGAAATACCTTTTCTGAACTCAGAACTGTGAAGTCATGTGGATACACAATGCTCCTGCCCTTGTTCACAAACCAGAAAGAGCTCACAGAGACAGGAAAAAGACTCAAAATGGCTGCAAGTGAGAACTACTTGCTGCTAAGTTTCTTCACAGCTGAAGAAAGAAGAAGTGAGCTTCAGGCAACTGGTCCAGCTGTGAGGCTGGGAATTTGAAGGGATCAATTCAGTTCCTCTAGCTGGGAAATGGGCAGACAGTGAGTAGGGTGGCCTGAACTGGTTATCTCACTATGCACAGATTTGCAAGATAGAATTTTAGTGAAAAGGTATAGTGGCGAGTTATAGAATTAAAAATATCTAGAACATTCAGACTATCCACAAATTTTGTATGCATCCTGAATACAAGGAGCCATGTCTGCCCTTGTGGGAGTGAAAAGTTTATTCAAAGAAATTAAATAAGTCTGAGTGAGATTCTAAGGCAGATGTCTTTAAATCTACTTTGACATTGTGAATCTGCTAAATAGAACTGGTTTTCTACCTTAGTAGAAGAAAACTGTCAAGGCTAAAGAGTCCAGGCTTGTAGCCTATTTGAGTGTTTTCTATGTCTGATTATACTTAACAGAATAAAAATAAGTCTCCATAAATAGGGTAGGTTTAGTTCTTAGATAGAATCAGGATATACAGACTCACCATCATAGCAGAAAAATAACAACAAAGAGCACAAAAGAAAGACCTGTGCAGATGTGATTTTCTAATTTCATGTCTGTGTGTGGGTATGCACATGAGTGCAGGTACCCAAAGATACCAGTAGAGGGTGTCAAATTCCCTGGAGCAAGAGTTAAAGGTGGTTGTTAAAGGTGGTTGTGACCCTCATCTCATGAGTGCTGGAAACTGAATCCAGGTCTTTTTCAACAGTAGTATATATTCTTAACTATTAAGCCATCTCTCTAACCCATAATATTGAGATCTTAGGAAAAAACGAGATGGCTGATAATCAAATAAAAGCCCCCTTTTCTTCTTTGGGAAGCAGGTAGAAAGGATAGATTTTATTTTTTTTTCTAGATTGTGTTTCCCACTGTCCCCTTAAGTGTGAGGCTATACTCAGATGTGCTGACTTCCAATCGTCTTTTCTCCCAAGAGAGACATTTAACTAAGCCATCCTCCATCCAATTTCCAGAGGATGCTGAATATGACATCTTCACATTTGTTGGAGAGTAACATCTCACCCTTCGATATTTAAAGAGGTTGAGGGTGGAAGTTGTATTACAGGAACTTTTACACCATCTCCCCCCCCCTGCAAAAAATGTATGCTTTGACATTTAACCAAATTAACAAACAGTAATTGCACATAAACCCCACTTTGCTGAATTGCAATGAGCCATTTAACCCTATGGACCAATCCACCCGAGAGTTTGGAGGAGGAGAAGCGGAGTTGGCAGTTCTCAAACATTAAGACACTCAGCTGCCTATACCCAAGCTCCTTCGAGGTCAGAGAAAGCTATGTTGCAGAAAAAGAATGAGAGGCCAAATTAGCAATTTGGCAGCATTCTTCAAAAAGAAAAATGCCACCTCAGAACTTTCCAGTATGCTTGGCTCAGTCTTCTGAGACATACTCATGGATAGTAGTCTTGTGTGTACCCAGTGTAAGGTCGCTCCTCATGGCCCCCTCTTTTCTTGAATAGCTGTAAAAATTGAAGGTAGGTTTTTTTTTTTTTCCATTTCCAGTTTTTTGGGGGAGTGGGGCAGGGCCCATCTCACTTGGGCTAATTGCTGATTTTCTCTTAGCCCAAGGCTATGACACTTTCTGTCACATTAGTTTCCTTGCCAGCCGTTCCTCATCGCAAAAATCATCTCTGCATACTGTCTTCTCCATGATGTGAAAGCATCAGAGGGCCCACCTCTCCACTGAGGGCATAATTCCTGGGAACAGGTGACCTACCAGCATGGCTTAATTTGTTTTATAATCTGCTAGTGCGAACCTACTCTCCCAAGAGGGAGAGTAGGAACTTCCTCTGTTATATTCATCACTCTAATTTCAGGGGTAGAGACTCCTTGTCAATCTATAATACATGCCCAATAAAAGTTTGATCACTAAAACGTGAGCAAGGAGGTAGAATAATGTTTCTTCTCCCCACCAAAAACAAACAAAAACCAACCAACTAAATAAACAAACAACTGTCTTCCCAAACACCATGGCTCCAAAGAAATCACATCTGGCCACCATTTCTCTGCTTAAGTGCTACCTTGATGTACATGTTTTGTACAGTATTACTTTTCTTTTGGTGGTGTCTACCATGCAACACTGCAGCACAGTGCAGACCCAGGGGATTGGGAGCATGAGATACTATCTTTCAGGTGTGTAAGCCTTCTGCAGAGCATCTCACTGACAGTTTCTTTTGGGATAATGCACCAAGAAATGAGTTCATCTTGTAACAAATGGAAATGTAGGACATTGTCCTGCCCTCATCTTCTTGTTCTATCAGTGTTTCCAGCACCAGACATTCTGGTTGGGGAAATTCTAGTAGAATGCAGATACATACTGTGCAAACACAAAGATGTGGGGAAACAAGAATAAAATTTAATATCTGATAAACAAAGCAGAATTAAAATTAAATATAGTACAGAGTATAATCTATCATGTTATTTTATGTAGATAAAGGAATTGTCTAAATTTGGTGTAATCATCACATAGTTTTATATGTATGTATGTATATATGTATGTATGTATGTAAAATCCCTATATAAAACACTTTCTACACCTATATATTTATATAGGTATTTTGCATATATACATAACATGTATAATATCAAATTAATGCAATAAAAATAAGACATTAGGATATCATGAACTCATCACTCTGCAACCACAAATACCTCTTAGGTGAACAAATCAAGCAGAATAAAACAACTTTTTTCCTGACTATTGGCTGACCCAACAACTACTATGTTAGACTTCCATTATTATAACAAAACCTTATAGAAACAATTAAAGATGTATTTTGATGCACAGTTTTAGAGATTTGGGCCATCATCCCCTTATTTCATTACTATGGGCTTTTAGAAAGGAGGGACACTGGGACAGATTGGGTGTAGGGGAAAAGGCTTGTCACTTCAAAGCAGCCAGGATGTAAGGAGAGAGAGAGAGAGAGAGAGAGAGAGAGAGAGAGAGAGAGAAAGAGAGAGAGAGAGAGAGAGAGAGAGAGAGAGAAGTCAGGGCATCATATAACCCCTAAGAACCGATCCTCAGTGACCTAAGTCCTTTGCCCAGTGCCTATTATCTCAACTTTCCAGCGCTTCCCCAATAGTACTGAGTGTTCCATTCACAAGCCTGTGGAGGCCCTTTATATTCAAAATGTAACAATAACTCAAATGAAAGAAAACAGATTACCACTCTGAATAATCAAGGAGATGAACTTTTAACCAACATATAAAATGTTTTAATTAATATGTAACATAACTTGTGCCTTGCTTACAAAGAATACCTTGTTTTTTTTTTTAATGGTACTGTTGTATCAACACAAACAGATCATCTACATATGATCCAGAAAACACCATGATTTAACCAGAAAGCAGCAAGATCAGCAATGCATAGAAAAGGTTCAAGAAGAGATGGTGGGGCTGCTGGTATCACGCAGTGGGGGAGCACTTTCCTCGTGTGACCAAGCCTGTGGCTCCAATCCCCAGGATTGGGGAAATAAAAGACAGAAATTATAATCACTTTGAATCAGTACACCTTTCAACACATCTTGTGAGTCAAAGGAATAGCACAATTAAATCTGCACCTGTATTTATTAATAGAAATTTTCATGATTAAAAAAAATACCAGTATGTGACAAGTCCATACAAGATGTTTGAAATTCTATAGTCAGAAGCAAATGCATAGCTTTAAATGTTTTATACATATATGCATTTACTTGAAAGTATGTTTTAATATTTTATATATAACATTTATACACTTTTAAGTATAATGTGTATACTTTGCTTTCTGTTTATAGGTTCATGTGTGTTGGGTTTTCTCACTTATGTTCAATAGGAGAGCCAACGAAAACCGTACAGAAGGATATGCAGAATGACAACTTAGTAAGTTAAGAAAGAGGAAAATTGTTGGAGAGATGACAGTTGCTAAGGTGTTCCCATCCATTGCAACCATCAGGACCTAAGTAGGACTCTCAGAACTCACCCTTTAAAGAAGACAAGTGTGGTGGTACATGCTTGCAATCCTAGCACTAAGGAGGCAGAGATAAGCAGATCTCTGGGCTCACTGTTCAGATAGCCTGCCTACTTGCTGAGTTCCAAGACAGTGAGAAACCCTGTCTAAAACATAAAAGTGGACAGTGTCTGAGAAACAATACCCAAAGTAGACGTCTAGCCTCCAAATGCAAATGTGTGGTGATACCTTGCTTAGCAAATCCCCCAGCACAAATGCACATATGCACATACATGTATGTGCATACATGTTCTCTCTCTCTCTCTCTCTCTCTCTCTCTCTCTCTCTCTCTCTCTCTCTCTCTCTCTCTCCCTCTCTCTCTCCCTCTCTCTCTCTGACACAATTCATCAGAATGTCTAAGATTTGGATTATGTAGCTGGCAGAAAAAAATAAAAAATACATTATAGGAAGTCAAGTAATTCGCCCCTCCCAAAATGAATGGAAGAAGAAAACAGAAAAGAGACACACAGCTGTACATATGCACAAAAAATGGGAGTAGATTTTAAATAAGAACATTGTACCAAATTTTAATAATGAGTTTGAAAAAAATCACAGAGAAATGTTCACAATATTTTCCAAGAGGCTATTAAAATTGATCCATCTGACTAGATCAATAACTATTTTTTTTTCAAAAAGTGAAGGGAAAAGAGTCATGCATAATCACTTAAACAAGATGTCTCTGAATCCAGGGGATTCATAGGTAGGTAATTTCAAAGATTAACTGATTTTCACAATAAGTTAGCATATCCAAAACATATTCAAGGAAAGAAAATTCCGCAATGGTTGTGTAACTGAATTGAAATCTCCTGGAGTACAAACAACATTTTACTCTCATTTAGGAATATAGATGAAGATGCTAAATAATACACTATTCAGTTGAAATCCAGCAACATATTTAAATACTCACAGAGGACACTGCTATAGGATCATGAAAGTGCCATTTATCATCAGAGAGTAAATTAATAGATTGATGCTCTTCAAACTGTCAAAAAAGAAAAATATTTCCCATCTCAAGGAAGCCAAAATTTTATTTTATAAAATGAGCATCAAATGCCAATAGCATTTTACATAACTGCTCTCTTAAAACCATAAATAATGCCCATCTACAGTGGGTAAAAGAGAGTTGCTCAAAGCCCGAACCAGGAGGCTCACCTGGTTGGGGGGGGGGGTGGCTGCTTGGTGCGGGTGCTGGGAACTCAGGGCCTCTGCAAGAGTAGCAAGCATTCTTGACCACTGAGCCCTGTCTCTAACCCTGACAAAGCCACATTAACAACCACAAAAGTAAGTAAACAGGTAAAAGGAGAGAAGATGACAGATAGGGGGAGAGGGAAAGAGAAGACTGATTGATAATGCATAAAATTCTTTACTACAGATGGTCATTTCACTTTACCATTAAAATATATGCTTCTGGCAGAGTGGCTCCTGGTGTAATCTCCCCAGATTACAGATGAAATGTCGGAGACACTGGGAAGTAACTCTCCCAAGGGAAACAAACAGTATTGACTGAGTATCTAGTATAGGACAGTATTCATGACTTCATTTCTAAACATCCTCCACTGTAATCCTTACAGTGCCCCACCTTCTCATTTAGTATACTGAGAGCAGGAAATTATCTCATCCTTACCCAAAGCACTAGAGACCAAACATGTCTCCGCTTGGGGAATATTTTGATGGACAGGATTACATGCATGTACCTGACAAGATATTTTGAGGTCCAGAGAGTTAAATCCAAGCAAGACATTTTTGGGAAGGTTTCCTAATGACTTATATATTACAAGAACATGCTTTTTATTGAATGTCTTTAACCAGCCTGTGTGTCACCGTAACCTGTCACATGGGGTCCACTGTGGAAATTTCTGTTGTAAAGAAGTCAGTGATCAAGAGTTCCAGATTTAGAGCCTGTAGGTTATGGATGTTTACTCTAAACTTGTCTGAGATCACTCTACTGATAACAGACAGGGACCCAACTCTTAACTGCAAGGCCACATTCATCTCTAAAGAGATAGCTCCAGGGACAGGTCACTAAGCTGGTGACCACTGGAGGAATGGCTACTGGACAAAGGCTCAAGCCAAAGGTGTTAGGCAGAGCTGGGCAAAGGTTCAATCCAGAAAGTGCATGCAGGTATGAGTCAAGTTTGAACCCCATCATTCACATAGCCAGGCACAGCAGTGCTAGTTTGTAATCCCAGAGCTGGAGTAATGGAAATAGGGAGATCGAACCTACTCAGCAAGCTCTAAGTTCAGTGAGAGACCCTGTCTCAAAAAAACAAAGAGAGGGATGCTGCTCCTCAGTAGGTATTGTATGTAGTTTACTACACAGGTGTGTGAGTCAGAGAAATCCTCTGCACCCATGTAAAAATCCAGGAGTTTCCACAAGTGCCAGTAACTGCACTTGTGGGAGATAGAAGGATTCCTGGGGCTTGCTAGGCTATCAGCTCAGCTCTGGGCCCAGAGAGAGATGACCCTGCCTCAAGGCAATAAGGCTGGGAGTAATAGAGCTGGACTCCCACCATTTCCCTTTAGCCTCAGTATGCACACATAGGTGCACATAAAACACACATATACTGCAGACACATACTCCTTGTGCACATACACACATAAGTACTCACATATACACTTACCACACCCCCACACACGTGCACTCACACATACACAAATGAAGCAAAAACCAAGGTTGATGGTACCCAAGGAGTAGCACCTGAAGTTGACCACAGGCCTCCACACAAATATGCTCACACATGCATATATGCTCAGCATATGTACCTGCACAAAAACACACACCTGCACATGTGCACACATGCACACATACTCACCAAAAGACATCAAGCTTACCTTAGTTTCAGTTCTTCAGTCCTGGCTCTCCCACCAAGGTAAACCTAAACAACTTGCCAGCCTGTGTCATCCCAAGCTACCTTTCTCTTATTTACACCATAGAAGTGACAACATTTCTTGCTACAGACTCATCAAAAGCCTGAATAAGAATGGTTCAAGGAGGCACTTTGGTCAACACTTGGCACATAGTATGTTCTCCATGAATCTAAGTTTTCTTCTTCTCCAGAAACAGCCAGGGTGAGCCTGCAGAGAAGAGCATGTTGTGGTCAATTAAGCTATTCATATTCTCCCAAGTGTGGTACAATTATAGATTTGAAAAATCTCTTTGTAGATCAATTTCTCTAAGTCTATTGAGTTGTAGAGATTCAACACACACACTGAAGCAAGGGGGAGGGAAGAAAGCTGTAGATGGGGGATGTGTCTCAATTGGTCATGAGGAAGAATTGTTGCGATATAGTCAATGTTAATCAACAGTTTCTCGCCTTTCATGAATACTTGCAAGGCCAAATGGTCTATACCTGTACATGCTGGTAGGAGAAACTGAATCCTGTGCTACAGGGGAGCCTGCTTTCACAGATTATTTAAAACAAAGGCATTCTTTAATTTAAAAATTTCCCAGAGGTCTTTAAAAGTATTGGGTGCATTTTGGAAAGCCCAGTAAATGTTTGTCATTTTATATAGGGCCATCATGTTTTGTTTGTTTGTGGTTCCTCCACCACCAGCCCACTCTCAAGCACAAATCAAGTGAAATATTATTTAAGATCTGAGCCAAGTGCCCAGGAGCTTATTAAAAATGAGTCCAAAGGAGAGTGCTGGCAAATGCCTGAGTGTGGAAATGAGGCAACATTTAAGAATCCCCGAGTGAGCTCAAGAAGGAATGAGATACATGGAGCCCTTGGGGAGAGCAAGGACTAGAAATCTGAGTAGCTGAGAATGAGCATAGAGAGATAGAAAGGGTCAGGGAGGGGCCTGGGAGAGGTACACCAAAGGCCAAGGGTCAAAGGGCAAAGGGCAAGAAGCACAGAGGATCTGATATGTGGGAAATGAGATTGAGGGCCAGGTGGCCTCCAGCCCACCTAAAATTCACACACACACACACACACACACACACACACACACAGAGAGAGAGAGAGAGAGAGAGAGAGAGAGAGAGAGAGAGAGAGAGGAGAAAAGAGAGCTGGAGTTCCAGCTAAGTGTGCTAAGTGTGCCTACTTTAGAACACCTTTCTAGCAATCTCTGTCCCTTTGTTCCCTGACCAGTGGTACACTATTTATATGTGTGTGCCCCCACATCAATTTCTATAAATCAGTGTTCCATAATATCAGTTTGCTGCTTTTTAGCATCAGAGGAATAGTTCTGTATTTATTCTCTCAGAGCAAAGACAGAAGTCTTCCCATCTATGTATCCACCCACCTGCCACTTTGTGGTTTTTGTGAGGGTTAACGCCAATTGACAATTTGACAAGATCTACAAGCAACTAGGAGAAAAACCTCAGGTGTGTCTGTGAGGAAGTTAATGGGCTGGGTTAATAGAGGTGGAAAGTCCCACCATAACCATGGGCAGCACCAACCCATGATCTGGGATCCTGAACTGAATTAAGAGGAGAAAGCAAACTGGGCACCAGAATTCACCTCTCTGTGTTTTCAAGACAGTTTGTGTGACTTGGCCCGCTGCCTCCTGCTCCTTGCATCATGACTCCCTGCCATAATAATAAATCCTTTCTTCTTCAATTGTCTGTTGTCAGATGTTTTGTCATAGCAACAAGAGAGGGAACTAGTACAATTTTTAATCTGGAATGTCCCCCACAGGTTTCAGTTTTTAGTGTTTTGTAACCATCTTATGGAGCTATGGAGTCTTTAGGCGGTGGACCACAGCTGTTTAGGTAAGCCCAAGGAATAGCTTATAGGCACTATGGTTCTAGTCTAGTCCTTTCTTCTGTGCTTTGCCATTATGCAAGGAGTCTACACCACAGCTCGTGTGACCATGAAGTCTGCCATGACTTCCCCACTGAGAGTAACCCCATAAAACAAATCTCTGAGGTAAAATAAACCCTTCCCCCCCTCAAGCTGTTCCTGTCGGGAATTTTAATCACAGCAGCACAAAAGCAGCTAATACCTTGTGGGTTAATTCAAGGGATGGGAGTATAAACTGCATAGCAAGTTCCTACCATGTCACTTATGCTGCTGTTCTCTGCCCCCTCATCCATCTTTTTCTCACTATTTCCATTCAGAACATAAGCATCCCTCTCCTGAGCACCCCCCCCCAGGTCCCCTCCTTCTCTTCCACCTTAGTCTCTGTTCAATCTATCCAGACCCGGGAATACAAGATGGATAGCACTGTTCTACTTAGATTCCATGAATCTCTGTAAGCAGAACAAAGTTGCAAGTCCACAGTAGGATGCAGGAGGTGAGGCTTTAATTTCCCTCCAGCCTCATCTTTATGTGCTACCCCAACTTGAACTTTACTTTTGAGCAGCCTCAGTAGCACTGTCTCCGGAAATCCAGTTTGACCCTGGAGCTTCTGCCTAATATGTTATACTCAACCAGGTTGTTATGTAAAGCCGCATCCCTGCCTCTATCTAAGCCCTATGTCTGGTTGCCTAGCATATCAGACATGCTATTAACATGAGTTTTCAGTAGATAATCTAATCTTACAAATACACAAAATGTAATCTGTCCATCCTGGTGTATCTTCAGTCTGGGCAAATATCTACTGAGACTTGAACTCTTTCAGACTCACATTGGGGACTCCAGCCCTCCACTGGGGCTTTGCACTTCTAGGATGTGGAGGCCACACTGCCATGCTCTGTTAGTACAACTGGGATGGTAAGAATGGCCATCTTTAGCCCTACTCCAAGGACTACAGTCCTCTCCTGCCCCACTCTTGTTTTTTTCATTCCCAGTAAGTAAGCTCACAGACTCTACAAGTGGCCCATTCAGTTCAAGGTAAAGGTTCATTTTTTAGGTCTCCCTCTGAACTGATTCTCCAGACCATCTTCAATTTGATTAAAATGCTCATGCATCACAGTTCACCTTACCCTTCCCAATTCTTTATATAGGGAACTCCTGTTGAGTGCACTTTGCCTCCAGAGGTCTACCTGTCCTCAACCCAGCATAAGCTGGAAAGGACTTGGAACTTAGGAGTTGAATGTGGACCCTGATATTTGGGGTCCTCTGTACCCATTCTCTTCACTTTGAGTGCCAGGATACTTCCTTCCAATAGGAAACCATGAGATAAGGAAGTGGACGGGGACCAAAACTCCTCATGAAACAAAAGGAATGAGCAGATGGTTCAGGACAGCCAATCATGTCCCTCCCTCTTCCATGTAGAAGTGATGAGTCTGTTTGGTTCAGAGACAGCAAGCCTGTCAGAGGCTAGAGCTCCACACAAACTCAAGATGTGTAAAAGCATGATACAACCTAAGTGCTCATGGGTTAGAGTTTGCTCCCAATCACTTCATCCATCCTTAATTTTCATTTTTTTTATTATTTACATTAGTGTATGAAATAACAGGTCTCATTGTGACATTTTCATATATGCTTGTCATTATACTTTCATATAATGTATCTACCTGCCCCTGCTCTCCCAGTGCCCCATGCCTCCTCTGGCCAGTTCCATTCTTTTCTCCACCTAATTACCTCATTCTGCTCTCAGGCCACACATTTTATCAGATCCTTCCACCTTTTATGAGACAGGGTCTCTCTGTGTCACTTTGGAGCCTGTCCTGGAACTCACTCTGTATAGAAGGCTGGCCTCAAACTCAAGAGATCCACCTGCCTCTGCACCTTGAGTTCTGGGATTAAAGGTTTGTGCCACCAGCACCCAGCCCAATCCCCTTTCTAAATACATTACATACCTATTTTCTTCTTGAGGATGTTGTCTCATTTCCTGGGGCTCACACTTGAAATTCAGCAGCCTAGGTAAGACTTCCTATGAACTGTACCCAAATTTGGATAGAGTTCTCTGGTTAGTTCAGTTGAACTTTCTGGGACTAGTTACTCTCTTACTGAGCCAGACTCTGCCCTGGCCTTCCTCTCTTCCTTCCCTTCAGGTCCCCTAAGATTCCAGAAAATAATCTGCCTTGGAAACCTACTCATACCTCCAGGGTGATCAGTAAGCAACTTGGAGACAGAATCTGTCACTCAAATTACTGATAGGAAACTCCACCTGCATGGCCTACAAACCACACCAAATGCATGTGGCTAGCCTCTACCTGCATGCTAAGAGAATGCAGATGCTTCTAGGACAATGCTGTTCTTGTGTAGAGAAATCAAAATTGTTAAATTCCTCCTAAAAGACCCAAATACTTCCCAAAGCTGAACCTGTGGCTTATGTACATACAGTGAGAATAAACTTGTTTCAACTACTTCTCTGTGCTCATAGATAGACCATTGTTCAGTATGACTCTTTATGAAGAAATGAGAGGAAGATCTACTTATACAGACTTATGGTCAGGAAGAGAATGTGGCTTAAATTAGATATCTCATCTGTTGTTGACCCTGAAGAAACCAGGGCTCTGGACATTTCTTCTACATCTACAGCTTCTATCTGTCTGTCTGTCTGTCTGCCTGCCTGCCTGCCTGCCTGCCTGAGATCCAGCAATCAACCAGTTTCTTTGAAAGCACTTCAGTCCATAGCAAGATACAGACCATGTGATCCACTTAGTAGCAATTATTCTTTCTCCAGGGTATCAGCCCATCCACTGTTGTGAGCTAGACTACCAATAGAGTTCTGGGATTAATATCACAAGTAGATTTGAGCCTTGGTTCTGCCACATACTTTCTTTGAATTTGTTGGTTATCTTCCCAACCTCTCCAAGCCATGATACTCTCAACTGTAAAGTATGAACTATGATTGCATAGGGTCCTTGTGAAAAATCACCTGGTAACAGCCTACCTGTGAAACACTCAGTGTGACCCTTGGGTCCCTCTGAAACTATATATATGTCACCGTGATGGTGGTGGAGCTAACACAAGCCTTGCCAGAGTCAAGGCTGGCGAAAGTGTTCCTGGCAAGGCTTGGTGAATGAAACCACCTTGATTGGAGAGTGCTCACCAGGAAGCTTTGGGTTCCAGGGACACTATGAGAAAAATTGATATTGCAGCAGTGGCAATGGAGAGAAACTGGTGGCCCTCTGCTGAGTGGGTGACTTAGACTTGCTGGATCAGCAGAAGAGCAGTCACTCGACACCAAGACCTACAAATGCCCCTCTCTTCTCTCAGGACAGCAGATTTCAAGGAGAAATCCCCAGAGGTGCAAATCTCAGGAAACCCAAGGGCCTTCCAGAAACACCCCCAGCAGGAGCGGGCTCTCAGCAGGCTGTCCCTGCTGCACCTGGTCATGAGTGGCTACTGGGAGCAGAAGGCAAAGGCAAAGTAAGACCAATAAGAGACCTTGGGTGAAATCCTTTAAAGTTCACAAATTTAATTTTGTCCTGATTTTGTCTGAGGCTGAGGGGTCAAGACATTTCTTATTTTATCCAAATCAGCTCAGCCATCTCCAGAGAGAGGACAAGGGTGCTGCTGTAATCTTTCCAAAGCCCTCAACTAAATCAATGTCTTTGCTCTGCCCTGAGACCCCCTAAAATGTCAGTGGAAGTTAGAACCTTAAATAGCTTAAAAGAAGAGCATCGTCATTCCCACATTCAAGTTCAATGATAAACACCTGGAGTGGAAGAGTCAGTGGTGTGTGGCTCCATGCTGGGAGGGTCTGCCTGTCTCCCCATACTTTATAGAAAGATTGGGCTGTATGTGAAGCTCAAATCCTCTTCTACCATTTTGACTGGTCCCATCATCAAGGTCACTTCAAGGGTGTGTGCTCACCACAGAGGACACGGAACTGGCTAACAAGTCCTTATTGGTGGTCTCAGCAAGCTTTTTTCTCTAAGTGCTTTTGCATACCTCACAAGCTTGTGGGAAAAAGTAAGGAAGACTTCTGTAGCTCTCAGAAGACTTCTTCTCCAGGAAAAGGTTGTAGCAGAGACTCCTAATTTGTGTTTGTCGGTCTTTAATACTCAATTTCTCTGCACTATGCTCCTGCTCACAATTGAAAAGCAAGTCTAAATAGGGACGCTATTGGCCCCAAGGTTTAAAATATTAATATCTTCACTAAAATTAAAGTTTTTTTATGGGACTGGAGAGACAGCTCAGTGGTTGGGACTACTAGTTGCACTTGCAAAAGACACTGGTTGGTTCCCCAGCACTCACATGGCCACTTACAACTGCCTGCAACTCCAGGTTCAGGAGATCTGATGCCCTCTTCTGGCCCCCACAGGCACAGAAAGTTATGCCATATACATATATACCTGCAAAAAAAATACTCATATACATAAATTATAGTAAATTAATTCTCAAAAAATTAAAAATATCTAAAGATTTATTTTAGTGTGTGTGTGTGTGTGTGTGTGTGTGTGTGTGTGTGTGTGTGTGTGTGTGTGTGCAGGAGCCCAGGGAGGCCAGAAGAGGGCATTGGAGTGCCTGTAGTTAGAGTTACAGGTAGTTGTAAGCCACTTGGCATGGGTAGTAGGGAACAAACACAGGTTCTTTGAAAATGTTCTTAACTGCCAAGCCATCAACCATTTTTAAAGTCATTTTTAAAGAATTTATATTAAACAAGGTTTTCTAATTCTAAGTGACTGTGGTTTCCATCAAGCCTCAGCCTCTTACCCATGGATACATAAGTTAATTTTAACTGACTTCATTCTGAATATTTGGATGTTAAATTAATGACATACTACTTTGGGGCAATAAAACCTGAGGACTCCTGTTTCTAAACAGAAACATCTCACAGTGATAATTTTTCTTCTAATTACCCAAAGGTTTTAATTAGAACTTAATTTCCCCCTCAGACTCCACACTGAAGCTTCCCAACATGACTTGTAATCTTATTGCACACTCTATTTGTGCCTCAGTTTCTGTAGTTTGAAAAGATAATCTGTAACACCCCTAATGTCATTGTGGAAACTTTAGGTGACAAATTTCACATCCACTGGTAGCTGTCCACTGTGGTTCACTTCCCCTCCACCTCCCAAATACAACTTCATGTATCCACTCAATCCAAATTCCCTTCCTTCCCTGAGCTTGCAACTTCTATTGGGGCTGCACGCTCATCTTAGCACTGTAGAGGACCTGGTGCTCTCTAGGGTACACTGTGACCTGTGAGTCACCCCTGTCCTTGTTTATTCCAAAGGAGGCTTCTGTATCAAGGACTCTCCATCAGCAATGGGCAGTAATGCCAAAGAATCAAAGTGCAGTCTTGGGACATTCAGCAAATATTAACCACCTCGTTAGAGATTATTTCACATCTGGCTCTGTCATACACCAATAAATCATGTCCAAAGGATGGTGAGTGTGGGAAAGCTACTCACAAGTGATGGATGGGCACCATGCTTGGGTGCTTTTAGAACCAAGTC
Source organism: Phodopus roborovskii (assembly GCF_943737965.1). Taxonomy (NCBI): domain Eukaryota; kingdom Metazoa; phylum Chordata; class Mammalia; order Rodentia; family Cricetidae; genus Phodopus; species Phodopus roborovskii. The sequence goes on along the minus strand of NW_026126558.1, from coordinate 12,617,705 downwards.
ATGTGGAGGAGGAAGCAAGGCAGGCTGGGTATCACCATCTTGTGATGAATCTGGGTATCTTGTTTGCTTTCAGGAAAATGTGCTGAGCTGTTCACCAGTATCGCCAGGACCTCGCATGAATATTCAAGGAATTTATGTGAAATAGTGTGGAATTTACATATAACCTATGCACATTCCCCTTATACTTTAAGCCTCTCTAGATTACTTATGATTCCTACTATGTTGTGTGAGTCATTGTCACATCAGTGATCAGGAAGCAGGCTTGTATATGTTCAGCATTGATAATTCTTTTTTTCCCCAACAGTCTCATCTCCATACACAGACTAAATCTGTGGGCACATACCATACAGACACTGTAATGGTTAATGTTGACTGCCAACTTGACAGCATTTAGAATCACATAGTAAACAAAGTTCTGGGCCCGACTTTGAGGACATTTCTGGACTGGGTTAATTGAGGTCAGAAGACCTACCCTAATTATGCATAGTACCATCCCATGGGCTGGGGTCCTGGACTGAATAAAAAAGGAGAAAGTGTGTTGAGCACCAGCGTTCACTTCTGTCTTCTTCCTGACAATGGATGTAATGCAACTAGCTAGCTAACATGACTTTATTTCCATAATGCACTGTCTTCTGGAAGTGAGCTGAAATAGACTTGTTCCTACCTTACATTGGCCTCTATCAAGTATTTTTTAGTTACACAGACCTAATACAGATCAACAGACCAACTCTATTTGGAAAATGAGATGTTCCAGCATAGCTCTGCCAGTGTCCAGCTGGGTGGCCTTGAGCACAGGTCAGACCTGTGCAGAATGGAGTACACATTGCCAGAGAGACTACATTTGGAGTCTCATAACCTTGCTTCCTAGTGTGTGGCCTTAGTCACAGACTGACTTTACAATGAATGACAACTCTGAATGCCTCTTTGACCCACAGCAGGACTATCACTCTTCATTGATATGAATGTTCTCACTAATGCCTTGGTCAGTTTGTTAGCTGTGAGGAGTCACATGACCTAACTCTCTTCTGTTGCTTTTCTGTTTCTATGACAAGTGACAGCAAATTTAGTGGTTTCACCCAACATAGGATCAGTCATTTAAAGCCCAGTACATCATGGCTCCTTGAGGTTAAAAGTTCAAACTGGTTCTTACTGAGCAAACTTCAGTGTCTGCAGGGATGGGATATTGTAGAAGTTCCAGGGATGAATCCATTTCCTTCATCTTCCCAGCACCTAAAAACATCTTACATCTTAGCTCTAACTTCTGTTTCGATTTTCAAAAACCACTCTTCGAACTTCTATTTTATACTCCTATCTCCTCCTTCTCTGGCCCTTAGGAAGATGTCATGAGCCCACCAGGTCCAGCCACACATCTAAGACCTCAGCTCAATGACCTTGGCTCTATCATGTTGTCAAGTCCTTCTACCCATGTCAGGTAGATGACATAATAAATCACATGTCCTGGGATTGGAGAACTGACATCTCTTAGGAACAAATAATTTGACCTATTTCTCTCTTTTCTTTTATTAGGTGAAAGTCGATAATCACCAAGGAGAAAAAAAAAGTGCCACATCCATTGGTAATTCACATTAATGATCCATTACAAAGAAATGGAAGGAGATAGAAGAAGCTGGAATCCAAGGGAATTGTCATTGTGACCATGGCTGACTTAATCAACTGAGAGCAGTCTGTACCCAGTCTCTATCTGCAAAGTGAAAATTAAGGAATGCATCACCAATCATGTAAATGTGAGGTGGAGATTAAAGAATATTCACAAAGTATTTGGTACACTGTGGAGAACGTCATGAAGGTAAAATGACTGCTAACCCAATGTTATGCCTTCTTTGCAGTTGCTATACCGCTGAGGTGAGAAGAAAGGGATCCTTGATAAGTGCTCATGAATAAGTGCCACAGAGACTTCTTCTGCACAGGGGACAGCATCCTTAATTAACTCTCACAGAAGACTCCCCAGGCTTCCACTGTCAGACTTAATCACACTCCCTTTGAGTTTCAAAGAAGTGAGGTAGATGGCAACATAAAATCTACAAGGCACTTAATCTCTCCATCTTCCCCCAAACATCCTTCTTTCAGGATGTGTCCATCCTCCCTGCTAGGAGGAGACCCAGGGTCAGAAAGGTCAAGTCCAAAGTCAAGTTGTTAAGCAATTAGTTCTACCTTTCCAACTCATTCTTGTGGCTTCTCCACAAGATGATATGGGGGCTGTGTATTTTGTGTGCTGGGTTCATGCACTACATCTGGGGAAAGCAAGGAAAATAAGTTCAGTGGAAATGCACAATAAGGAAATCCAGTTTCAAAAGAACTGACAATGAATTGATTTGTTTTAAACAAAATGACTAGTCAGATGAACTGATCTTAGTTTTATGCCCATTAATATCAATGTTAGCCTCAGTCTCTGTACCCCTCTAAATGTCAGCACTGGCTCCTGCCCAGGTCAGGACCCACATCACTTTCCTTTGAGCTAAGTGTGGAGGTAAATGCAAGTGTCCTGTATCTGATTGGTAGGGCTATTCTGTACTCACTGAAATGTACCAAGGAAAACTTGATTGGATCAATCCCTCTGGAACCTTCACAATTAAGTGAGAACAATGACAGAGACTGGCAGGTTTATGTAAGCCAAGCCTGGATTTCCTCCCATGCATCTTACCCATATCTCCTAGGGGCTCTTATCTCAGAAGATAAATAGTTAGATGTTAAGAAACCCTTCTTCATTTCTGGGTCTTTTCACTCCAGCCAAACATGAAGAGTTACAGTTGGGAAGGTGTATTGTAAATCCAGTGACAGTGCTCCTAAAGCTGATTGGAGAAACTCTCAAACCTAATTAAAATGGTTTCCTTTCTTGACTTGGCTCCAGGTATTCATTTATTGCCTGGGCTAGAAACTAATTTGTACAAAGGTTTGGGAGCCCTTGTACTGGGGAGAACTGTTTTGTGTGATTAAGTTAAACCATTTAGTTTAATACTAGAGAAGTAATTTGAAATAAAAGAAATTGCATTCCATATTCAATAAATAAATGTGCTTCTAAATTAAAAAAAAAAAGAATGGACGTACATTAAAAAGTATTTCTGAAACAGAGTGCTTCTCTCAGTCACTGAGCCTGGACTTAGGGATACTTGTCTTGGGGTTATTTCTTCAAACTTAAGCTCAATTCTGTCCTACTACAATGTGACTTTTCTCCATTGCCTTCTTCATTTTCATCTCTTTCTAATCCCATGCTGACTGCTTTCTGTGGCAGTGACAATGTAAAGAATAGATATGATGCTATATTTTGCCAGTCACATAAATGTCACTTGATATGTGACATACCTCCAGTGCCATCATTTACACAATCACCATTACCTCTGACATTATCCCCACCAGCTTCAACAATCTAGAGACCATTACTTCAGGTAATGGAAGGTAGAACAGGAATCCAACTGGAAACCAAAGAATGACAAATTGCAGGAACTAATCCATGGGTAACAATAGTTTTCTCCAAGTTTCTACAGCATTTCTACAGACTGTTGAACTGTTGATATGGACCTAGTTAACTCCAAGATTTATTTATTTATTTATCTATCTATCTATCTATCTATCTATTTATTTATTTATTTTTGTTTTCTTGTTTTTTGTTGTGGTTGTTTTTAAAGGATGAAAAGTATTGGCTCACAGAAACAGCTGAGAGATGAAGATTCATTTCTGCTGTCTCAGTGGTTTTAGACACTTGTGCATAGATAGACCAACATGGTGGTTGGAGTATCTGAATGAAGGCAACTGTGAGGGAGGATACAGGAAGAGACTAGCAACACAATATTCCAAGTAGCAGCCCTCCCCAGTGACTTCCTCCCTCTAACAAAGCCCCTTCTCCTAAAGTTTGCAAAGCCTGACAGATTAACATCAGCATACAGGGAAGCAAATATTCAACACATGAATATGGGGGATATTTCATATCCAAACCACAAAAATGTGTTCCTACATTTCTCACAGATATCTGCTGCCTTCTCCTTTGGTCCGGTTGCAGCCCACCAATCACTTCAATCACTCTCTGTACCTCACAGTTCCTAAGATCGCTTGGATAAGTCTCTTAGGTCATCATTCACATCTTCTTGATCTGCTCACACTTGTGTGTTCCTCTTCATTCCCAGTATTATTTGGCTGCTACATGTCTCCATGTATTCTTGGACAATCTTGCGTATTACATTCCCAGGTCCCTAGACTACATGGGCACTTAAAAATTGATTGCTGGATCTGTGAATGAATGAGTGAGTTAATGATTGCATGGATGGGTGGGTGGATGGATAATCAAAAAGACCAACTGTAACAAGGGTTAATAAAACTGGGAATTTGTCAGAAACCACCATATTGTTGGTGGAATTAAAAAGTATTACAACCTCTATGGGTAACAGATTGGGAAGTTCATCAAAATATTAAATATAGGGTCATTATGTGAGCCAGGAATTCTACTCCTAGATAAATGCCCAAGAGATCTGAGACACTCTATTCACAAAAACTTTCATATGAATGTTCATAGTAGGATTATTCATACTTATCAAACAACAGTAAAAATAAAACCATACATATGAATTTCATTGATAAATGTGTAAGCAAAACATGTTCTACCTACACAGTAGTATTTCATTTCACAAGGAAAAAGTGATCCATACTACAACATGGCTAATTTTATGCCAGCATCGCATACAGGGTAAGAAGCAAGTTACAAAAGCCATATGTTTTAAGATTCCATTTATCTAAAGCATCTAGAACACACAATCTAAAGAGAAAGCAGTTGCAGGAGACAGTGTAGATTCACTAAGAGATAACACATGTCTCCAGGAATGAGAAAGAGACTCACTCTGAGAAAAACACTTAGATGATGGGTGGATTTATAATAATGAAAGTGCTGAAAAGAAAACCACACTGAATCACATATTATAAATGATGAACTTTAGCACTGAAATTGTCCACCTGGGTACAATGGTGGTTAGTCATGAAATAAGTAAAACCATGAGTCATCCCTAATGTAAACTGTGGGCTATGAGTGATGAAAGCACTTTTACCAAATATACCACTCTGTTACAAGACATTGAAAATGGGGAGTTTTTGTGAGAGTGGAGCTAGAAGGAATATTGGAAACCACTGTAGCTTCCATTCAATGCTGACACAACATCAAACTCACATACATACATACATACATACATACATACATACATACTACACATACATGCAAATGTGTTTGTGTGTGTATGTATCTATTATTTTGACTGATAATCACTCAGTCCCAAATAGGACATCTAGATCACTAGCTACCTAAGGTCAGGGAATGATTGAGGCATTCCTGGGAAGAAGGTAGAAGATGGAGCCAAAAGAATGATAAGAAGCAGAGGATAGGAAGAATGCTGTGAAATGATGTCTGTACTGCTTCTATGGATACCTGCACAAGATCTGCACAAGTTCAAGCCAATGGCATCAGTGACCATTCCAACAGGCAGTACAAATTTGACTCAATGTGTTAAAGACAGAAAGGAGAGGACATTAAGATGGGAAGGGGACATGAGTGTCTAGAGACAGTGGGAATGGGGAGTTGGGGTTGGATGTATGAGTAAGGCACATTGGATGCATTAATAAAATTGTTAAAGATAATTAAAATGTTATTTTTTAAAAATTCACTTTAATAAATGATGAGTTCTGTGGCATGCAAATAACAGCTTGGCAAATAATTTGTTTCATAAAAGAACAAATGGATATTGTGCTAGAACTTGTCTGTCCAATGACCAGCCTGTCCCATAACAAGCTTCCTTTATTAGGCAGAGGGGGCTCTTTAGGGCCCACATATGCTCTTTGGCCACTCACTCAAGTCTTCCCTTTTGGGAGCTAAGATGTCTATTGGAATCAAGGACTTTCTACCAATTCTTGTCACACACACATTCTAGGCAGTTGGGCTTTGAATGTGTTAGTAATGAACCGTTTGGGCTTCTGTCCCCAGAAATAATAATATTGCACCTTCAGCAAAGTCTCTAGCACAGCTTGCCAAGCTGCTCCACCGTACAGCTGTTGGTGGCATATACACTCTTAAAGGATGGAATCACGCATTGTCCTAGCACATCCTTGATTGCCTCTTGTCTAGGCCAAAAAGCACAAAGCTTAGTTTTGCTCACACACACAAAATCAATCCAGCACAAACTTTACCCCACAGTTCTATCCATTCCCTACCAGTCATTCCAACTTCTCTGAAATCCTAAAAATCTGTAGGTAAAGAACACATAGACCCGACATAAAATCTTACCAGAAAAGGATTGAAAACCAGGCATTCTGCCCCAAGGCCTGAAAAAGCTGAGGCAGGAGGATTGCAAGTCCCAGACCTGGTTGGGCAACTCAGTGAGATCCTGTCTGAAATTAAATAATAAAAAGAAGGCTAGTGACATAGCTCAGTGTATAAACTGCTTAGCATGTATAAGGCCATAGGTTCAATCTCCAATACAATACTGAGCAGAAAAAGGCAAGAAGAGAAGGAAGAGAGGGGGAGGAGAGAGGGAGATAAGGAAAGAGGAAGGAGGAAGGAGGGACACAAGGAGTGGGAGGGGAGGAGGGAGTGTAGGGTTGAAGATGCAATGCAGCTACAGTTTCTTGAAAATTGGAGGGGGGATTCTACAGTCACTTTCTGTGTGTAACCTGTGAAAATGTGTCTTTCCTCATGGTCTTTCTGTACCATGTTCCCTTGGAGAGGAGTGGGAATATGACTATGAAAGTTTGTATAAATGGACTAGCAGTTTCTACTCCAAGTTTTACAACCAGCCTAGCTTGCCAGTGAGCTCCAGTTTCAGTGGGAAACCCTGCCTCAAAAGATAAGGTAGAGAGCGGCTGAGGATGATGCTCAGTGTGGACCTCTGACCTCCACACACATGCCTATGTATCAGCATGGACATGTGCAGACACATGCTAGACAGACACATACATAAATGAAAAATCTTCTTTATAGTAGAAACAAAGTTCTATTAATGATTTTGGATAGTACAGATGTCTTTTAACACATGTTGAATTACTTGAGGCAAAGGAAAGTTGTGTGACATGGGATATCCAGAAGTTTCTTCCTGAGAATTATTCATCAGAGGCCTGGTAATCAACAATATAAAAACATAACACCTGGGTTACCAAACAAATAATGCAAACGGCCTAGGACTTTACCTTGTCATTTCTTCCTTATAGGCTGAGGAGGGGCAGTTGGATTTCTGCTTCTGTCTATGTAGAGTGGTGGGGATGGTACCTAGTGAATAGAAATTGATGATACTCTTAAACATACTGGAATGTGTAAGATCCTCCTATAACCAAGAATTATGCAACTCAAAATTGAATAGTGCTGAGACTGAGAAATTCTTCTCAAGACCCATTTTTAAAATTCAATTTGTTCTTGACAATTTCCTACACATATATAATGTAACCTGTTTACTCCCCCCTTCTCCTCCCCACTCCCATCAACCTCCACCCTCCCTTCCTGCCTAACAATTTTTGCCCAGAAGCATGATTATCAGGGTGGGACTAACTACTGGAGCCTGCTAGGGTCATCAGATCCAATGTTTAACTATTTGATTTCCTTTTTAAGCAAACCACTCGATGTGGGAGAAGATTCTGCCTGCCCAACACCATTCTACTACCTGCAAATCTTCTTTTATCCAGTTGTTTACTAGGAAACCTAGATGTCATGGATTGGGTTTCTGAAGTCAGCTCCTTGATGGTAGCTGAGAGCATTGTGACTAAACAGTATTTTATTCCTCTTTAGCATTAGTTTGTCCACTAAATTAGGTCTTTTGTGAATTTTGAAGGCAATATAGGCAGAGGCAGTTAGCAACCTTTCAGTGTTATCTCACCCTTTATGAAAGTCGCACATTTGGGGATGTATGAATGAATGTTTTTCTGCCTAAACATGTTCTTCTCGTTTGCCCTATGTATTCAGACTTGACTCAAGAAACCAGAGAACAATTATGTGAAGTAAGATTTAGTCTGACAGAAGACTCTACAATGCTAACATTGCATTAAAGTCCATCTTTCCAGCAATCCCTCCATCCCTCCACCTGTGAAATTGGGAATTGGGTGTCAAAGGAAATGGGGTGGAGATATTTCATTTGCAGTGAAAATTCTGCATCATTCCCAAACCAATGGGTGAGACACAATTTCGAGAGGAACAGATGGGTGCCTGCAAGCATGGGGGCTTTGGATGCTCAGGGGAAAAGGGTGTTTCAGCCAAACCTCCTGGGGAAGTCCATCTGGTCCAGGCCATGAGAATATACCCCAGGGAGAAATGAGATGATGCTTGAAGATGCCTGCAGTTCTGGGGGGGGGTACTTATGTAAGGGACAAAGGTTCTCATTGGCTAGGAGTTAGTTTGGATCTTGATGGTGATCAATGGTCTGTCTCTAAAAAAGGAGAAAGAAAATACAGCTCTGCCCAGGAAAGCAACTGTGAATCTGATTTACCTTCTTGGTGGTGGTAAACTATATTTGTAACCCCAAGTGGACCAACCAGACTTCTGCATAATGGAAGGTTGACAGTTCCAGATTCTGTAAGTTTGGAGTATAATAGAGACAGAAGGACAGTGCCCAGTGGGCATTCAATTCCCACAAGCTTCTTGGTATTATCTTTCACAGTAAGGCTTTCCATGTTATAAGTTATTAAGCCTCTGCAACCCCAATTTCCTTAGCTTTGCAGAGCTTCAGCTACCATTGTAATGTGACCATTCTCTGAAACACTACACTATTTGTGGTGCACACATTCACAAGTAGGGAGGGTGCTAGCATGGCTCTCTGAGCACTGGAGAAATCAAAAAGGAAGGTGAGTGGAGACCTTAATGAGCAGTTCTCAAGTATTTGGTTTCAGTAACCTTGTACAACCTACTGAATTTTCTCCAAAGACCTTTGGTTAATGAGTTGTGTCTGTTGATATTTTCGCTTTATAAATTCAAACCAGGACAACTTAAAATTTATTTGTCAATGTGTTTAAAACATTAAACCAATGCATGTTAACCTATGTAATGTAGATTCATTTTTTAAAATAACAGTGGGAGCTAGAGAGGTGGCTCAATGGTTAAGAGAGTTTGTTGCACTTGTAAAGGGTTTGGATTTGGTTCCCAGCACCCACACCAGGAAACTCACAACTGCCAGTAACTCTAACTCCAAGAAATATAGCACACTCTTCATGCCTCTACAGATACCTGCATTCACATGTACATAACCACTCCCAGATCCTTCCCCCCCTACACACATACACACATATAGTTAAACTGATGAGGAAAATACAGTTTTTTGAGGAAATAACAGTGAAATGACTGCCATTTTAAGACCTTAATATGCCCCTCAATAGAAAGCAGATTCTCACATATTTCCTGCATTTGGTTTATTATTATTGTTATTTATGTTGTTGGTATCATTATCAGTTAAAATATATGATGACACTTAAAGTGCACACAGATACTGGAAAGAATGAATGATGTTAATAGCCTTCTCCCATGGGAGGAGTGTATTTCTGATACTACACTGAAACTCAACAATGGTTATTTCTCAAAGGTTAGTTGAAACACATACCAATAAACTGTTTTGTACTCTATTTGGTTAAAATTTATTGGCCCATCATGAATTTTTAAATAGGCCCTTTACTAACTTATGCATTGGCCATTTGGAAATTATGGGCTCCTTATATCATACAGATATTTTTCAAATCTTTCTACATTTCATTAATTCTTTTTTTTTTTTAATCACATTTGTTAATACTACCAATCTTGTCTCCCAAATGTGTGAGTTTTCAAAAGCTGAGGTGCTCACAGTTGCAAATTGTAAAATTTCCAAAATTTTACTCTGAAAAGTTGGGCTCTCGGCACTGGCAATGGATATTGTCAGTTGCTTTTCTGGAGTGACGGGCTCATTTATTCATCTTCCAGAAACTGTCTGCCAAACACCCAAATCTGAAGAGTCATAATTTGTCTGTCAGTTGCTTTTCCAAGTGAAAATGGTGTTCTGTAAATAAATAGCAAGCTCAGTTCACAGCTCAGCCATTGCATGAGAGGTTGGCTCTAGCCAGTCACTAAGCTTCAATCCACAGGGAGGGTTTTTTGTGTTTTTCCATCTTATCAAACCCCAACCATTAAAAGCTGTGAACACAGGGTTTTAAATTTGAAGGCATTAATTTGATTAAGAGCCAGAGTGCTCTGAAAAATGATTGCTTTTGTTTCTTTTCTTTCTTATTGTGAGAATGGAGTATTGAAGAATCTGATGACCACTTGTAGTTAAGGACCCAGCTGTTGGAAATCCTGATGAGGTATTAGCAGGGTGACTCACTCTGAATTTTGCACCATCAAAGCAGTAACTTTGAACATGGTGACAAATGTAACCACATCTTTATATTATTAAGAAAATAGTTTGCCCTCAAAGTCACCCTGAGAAGTTAGTTCTATGACCCACATGTAGAGTACCACACCACAGTGAGCCTCAAGTTACTCAGAGATTCAGAAGATCGCCTGATGATGGCTTCGCCTGACTGCAAGGGCTGAACACAGAGAGGCTGTTGATATTCCAACTGTCTTCCAGTTTGTTCATTTGCTTCAGAAAGAATATGCATATTTAAAAGATAACTCAGGGAAGACATGTGAGACAATTATAGAAAAATGGCTCTATGATCAAAGCCATGATTTTGGGACTTCGGTAGTCTCTCTAAACTGTTTTCTGTGCCCTGGATGTAGGTAGTTAAATGTGTGTGTGTGTGTGTGTGTGTGTGTGTGTGTGTGTGTGTGTGTGTGTGCTAATATTAATGTATGTATTATGTATACATGTGTATTGATGCATTATTCCATACATGTTGTCTTGCTAGATTATGTTTCAGTGCTATTGTCATACAGTCCCCTTTAGCAGAACATTCTAGACCTTAGCTCATGACAACTCATGTCATTTGACCTTATGATTATTTGATTGATACAGAACAGGACCCCCACTTAAGTTAGAGATTCAAATGTACAACTGCAGACACAAGTCTCCCAAATTACAGGGTTGACCCTGTGTTTCTGAGAGAGCAAGAAGTGACAATGTCCTGGAAGGTTCCACTCCAGGAGGCTGTTAAGCAATGTGATATCACCATTTGTTATGACCTGACTTGAGCCACATGGGCTCAAGATATAAGTGCTTGGTCCCCAGATGGTGACATTTCTTTGGGAAGCTGTGGTAACTTTAGTATCTGGAGGAAGCAGGATACTAGGCTATGTCTCTGAAGATGTATATTATTATCTGCATGTGTCCCATCCTCCACATCCCAGCCTGACACAATGTGAAGTAAGTTGTCCCCACTAGGCATGCTCAACCTGTAATTTATGGGGCATGTGCAGCCATGGCTAGCTATGACTCCACCCCAACACAACATCATAAACTTACTTAAACACCATGAGAATTTAGAGGATTATTTTTGTTGTTGTTGTTCAGACCTCAACTGCATGTTTCCAAAACATGGACACTGTAGGTGAGAATGCTGTGCTGTAATGTCAGAAGGTTGGACATGCCTGGATCCCCTTGAAACTATAAACTAAATAATTTCTTTCTGCTTTTAAGTTGTCTACACCGAGTAATGGTAACTGGAGTTCCATCCCTTGTGAGAGCCACAAAGGAGTCTGAAGAAGTAATTCATTGTTGTGGGCAAGAGACAGGCAGAGGATCCCTGCAGAGAAAAGCTTCATATATGCCATGCTGTTGGTGGGTTTATTAGAAGGAGAACATTCTGTCAGAGAAGATGAAGGAGAGAGGAAGAAGCAGAAGTCATAACTATGAAGAGCAGACAACCCGGTGTGTACCGGGCAAGTGTGACTTCCATGTTTCAGCTGGATCAAGCAGAGTAGGGAGGAAACAGGTGAGAGTTGAGCTGGAAGAGATTAACAACCATATAACCAAAGATCCCAAAGGCTCAGATAAGAGGTTTGGCCTTTATCCTAGAGCAAGGAAGGCCATTAAGAGGTTTCCCTTGAGCCAGAATGGTAAGCATTTTTTTTTTAAAGAAATTTACCATTGACCAGGGTATGGAGTATGATTGGAGGGAACTGGGTGTAGACAACACAGGAAAATAGATTGGAGTCACACTGTGTCTTCTTGTCTGACAAGCATGTGGAATCTGAAGGACGGCAGTGATGTGGCTGGGTAGGAAGCTTGGAGCAGGTGTCTAGGAAGGACCAGATCTCAACCCTTCCCACAGGCAGGTTATCAAAACTTTAAATCACAAATTAACCTTAAAAGGAAGGGAGGGAGGGAGGGAGGGAGGAAGGGAGGGAGGAAAGGAGAGAGGGAGGGAAGGAGGCAGGGAAGGAGGGAGAGAGAGAGAAAAAGAAAGGAAGGAAGGAAGAAAGAAAGAAAAAGAAAGACATGGGGCCTGGGTAACTAGGTCAGTCAGTAAAGTATAAAGTAGTTGCTATGGACAAGCAAGAAGACCTGAGTTCAACCTCAGAAACCTCAGAAAGAGTTATGTGTGATAGAATCCTATTGTAATCGCAACATTGGGGAAATAGAAATAGGAAGACCCTGGAACTCACTGTCTAGCCTATCTAGACTATCTGACTAGCTCCAGACCAAAGAGAGAGATCCCCCTGGCTCAAAAAGCAAAGTGGCAAAGTCCAGAGGTTGATTTTGGCCTTCACTGCATGCACACACATGTGTACCCACCCATATTTGAATGGGTCATATGCACGCATACAGAGAGGAGGGGGAGGCAGACACACACACACACACACACACACACACACACGCAGAGAGAGTCAGAGACAGAGAGAGAGAAACTGAGCAGAAGAGGAGAGTAGTGCATGTGAATTCTCCCTCTGCCCTCTGTGTGGATTTGATGACTCTGGGTTTCCTCAGCAAAAGTCAATGAGACAATTAAGTCTCAGCCCATTTTTCCTCATCCTGATCTCAAACAGAGTTAAAAAAGGCTTGCACCACACTTTTCCCGCCTGGGCTTGTTAATAATTCATGCTATCGCCTTCTTCAGTTCTTTCGTCTTTGCTGCTCACACCCAGTGGGTACCCTAACATTCCCATTTACCTACGTGAAGCCCCATCCTTACAAACACCCCAAGAGCCATGGTGAGTGGCCATGAATTAGAGCTGGCCACATTCTCTTTATTTTTCATCCAAACTTCTGTGTGGGATCAACTGTGATCTTTGTTGATTTAGTCATCTCACTTTGTATCCAGCTCTGACTGTCTCTATCACTTTACCCAGAGTTACTGCAGCTTACCCAGAGGACAAAACTGTTGCGACTGACAGTGGGGTCTGTAGGCCAATGACCTCGGTCTCTTCTCAGAAGGACTGAGCCTCACCATTTGAAGAATGAAAATTCTTTGTGGTGGGAACTGTTTTGTCTTAATAGCATCCCAGCCCCTACCCATCGGGTGAGAGCAGTGCCTCCATTTCACAGTTACAACAACTCAACCTACCCCCCATACATTACCAAAGGTCCTCTGTGTCCAGGACTCCCAGGGTAACACAGCTGCCCAAACACTTTTTAGAGATGATAACCTCAGAAAACCCCTGGCCCTAGTCAGTGCAAAAGACTCAAAGCTAGGTTTCTACAAGACCTCAGCTCAGTCACAACCACCAGGCTACAGGGCTGGTTTCCAAACCTAGCTGCTCATGGGAGTTAGCTGGGAATATTATAAACCATCTAACATTGAGATTCCATCCCTTGGAGATTCTAAGTGAGTTGTGGTGGGTGCAATGTAAACACCCTGTTATTTGGAAGATTTCCCCAGATCATAATAAATCACCATGGGTCACAAAATTTAGCCATAATCTTTACCTTTTTTTCAGATTAGGAAACTGAAACCTAGGAGAGTCCAGGAATTTCCCCCAATGAAAATCAATGGTACCAAGATTCAGAATTTAAATTTTAGAATGAAGTATCTTTGAAAATGCCTCAAAGCTCCCTTCCTCGGGTAAGATTGATCCCCCTGCTTATGCATTTCTCATTTAACATCTGATGAGAGGATAAAGTCTGGAGTATAAACATGACTATTGCTTCTTAAGAATTAGTGCATCACTTTGTACACAGTGGAGAGACTGCACTGCAGTGAGTGAACATATAAAGCAAATGTTTACACAGTATAGTAGTGCACTGGGTACCCATTCTCTAGTGCCAGAATCCAACCCATTCAAAGCATTGAGGGAGTCAGAAAAGTGACAAAAGTAATGGGTTTTACATCTGGGCTTAGTGCCCCTCAGCCTAGCTCCTTCTGCCTGGTGCTAATGAATATTTCAGATTAATATTTATCATGGCAGGAAACCCTTGGGCCCTAGTTTCAGGTTCCAACATTGCAATGGTTAGTTTAAGAGTCAGCTTGACACAGACTAGAGTCATATGAAAGGAAGCCTCTATTGAATAATTGCTTATACTAGACTGACCTGTGGGTATGTCTTTCAGAAATTCTCTTGATTATTAATTGACATGAGAAGGTCTAGCCCACTGTTAGTGTCACCATCCCTAGACAGGTGGTCCTGGGTTCAATTAGGAATCAAGATGAACATGAGCCAGTGAGTGAGAAACATTCCTCAATGACCTCTACTTCAAGTTCTGCCCTGAGTTCTTTAAGTGATGGACTGAACTTGAAGTATATACCAAATAAATGTCTTTTTCCTCCATTAAGCTGTTTTTAGTTGTGGTTATTTGTCACAGCAACAGAATGAAACTAGAAAAGGCAGTAACCAAAGTACCAACTCCTTAAAGGGAACTTTTGTCAATCCATGGATAAACCTGGCATTCATCTTCTAACCTCATATCTTCCTGTGTAGCCAAACCCACCACATATCTATAGATAATTACACCAACATTCAGAGTGGCAATAAAATACTACTTCTTAAGTATTATGGAGCTATAATTCAGAGGGACTATGTGACCTTGCCAAAGGCAAAACAAAAGCATTTCTCCCACATACTTGGGAGATGGCCAAGGCAATACACTAGTGTTGAGATGGGTCAGAGTCTTGACCCAAGTCCATGGTCCTCTCCAGTTCATCACATCAGGTTTGGGAACTAAAACTGCTCTCCAAAGATGATGGGTCCTAGAAGGACTTGATTATGACAGACAGCCAGATGTGTCTTAGGGAGATGTCACTGGCAATAAGTTAGAAGATGGATAGAAAATGAGGAAGTAGAGGCAAAGGGAAAGGAAATATCCAAGTGTGGGTTTATGATGGCCCAAGAGAACAAGAAGGGGTAGATTACAGAGATCTGGGGGACAGAGAGTAAACAACAGAAAGTTTAAAATAACACTACTTGTGAGAGTTCCATGTGGCTTTTTTGGATGGGGGTAATGTTTAGAACAGGAGAAGTGGAAACCTTTTAGCGTCATCTACTTTCTCTTCTCTCCTCTTCCTCCTCTTCCTCCTAGTAATCTTCCTTCTCTTTCTACCATTATCCTCCCCCTTTATAAACACCCTTATTCTTTGGCACAGGTTATTAAGCCAAAATTCACAAAACATAAAATTGCTAGTTTTTAGTTCAGCTGCCATTGAGGACATGTCATGTTATACAATCCCTACGGCCATTTGGTTCTAATACATGCCGGTTATTCCAAAGTAAAACCCCAGAACCTTCCCAACCCCATCTCTACTGCTCCTGGCAACCACGAGTCTAATCTCTGTCATTTTGGTTACATATGATCAGACCAAAGTGTTTCATAAGAGTGGGATCATGTCATATGTGGTCCTGTGTGACTCACTCCTTTCACTCACCATGGTTTGAGGATTTATCTGCATCATAGTTTATGTCAGTCATTTATCTTTACCAGTGAGGATAGACCACCATTTGTCTCCACATTCATTCACAGATGGACCCCTGGCTTGTTTTTTACCCTCTGGTTGAGGACAGCTGTCCTTCTGTGAAGGCATGCTTGCTCAAGCCCAGACATTCTGGGTAAGTGGCTGGGCATTGCTGAGTCACCTGGTGATAGTATGCTTCTCTTCAGGGGAACCCTCAGTCTGTTTCCCATGGTGACTGTACCATGTGATGTCCTCCCCAACAATGCTCAGGGGCTCTAATTTCTCCACTGCTGCTTCATCAACAACCCTGCCCTTCCACTTCCTTCTCAACACCAGGAGAAGCCATGTCCTTGAACTTAGCACAGGTACTTGGTTTCTTTGCAATTAGCCCACTCTGCAAATCAGCATTTTTTCTCACCCTGAGACTCACCTTGACCAGCCCAGGCTTCCCTTAGTGTACTTTAACATAATGCCTTTGATCCAAGTAAGTCCAATAAGCCAGCTTAACTTGCAGGTTTCATACATTCACCCTTTAGCCCTCCTCACCAATGTGTCCTGGAACTGCTTAAGGCATTTCTCTCAGGTTAGTACGGTAATAATGGAAAGATTACACCTTTTAACTATGATCTTTTCAGTGACTTTGGACAAATCAGCTATGTTGAGAAGGATTCTGGAGTTATATTTCATCTTACAGACTGGAGAAGAATTGGTATGAGCACTAGCGCTAGGAAGATTTCCCCATCCTGTATAACCACTGGACGCTGCTGCTTCTATACTTCTCAGCCCCTAACTGCTCAGGCATGCTCTCCTCTCACATCTATTCCAAGGGCCCTCTTGATCACAACTCAGTATCATTTCTCCTCATGGTACTTTTCACTCCTTAAATACTTCTATGGGGATGGGGATTTAGCTCAGTGGTAGAGTGCTTGCCTAGCAAACACAAGACCCTGTGTTTCAGACCTCAGCTCTGAAAAAAATAAGTTCTTTAGAACATTCTTAGACCCAGAATCTCCCAAATCTGATTAAAACCACCCATTTAATGTATGCTCTCAGAAAAATAATAACAAGATAGAATAAGACTGAGGACAAACATAGAGATGATCCCTCTTGTGTTTGTTACTTTTGTGTAGCTTTGGCCAAAAAGCTTGAAAACAACCTAAAGAGAACAAATGCTTATTTTGGCTCACTTTTTCAGGGGGCACTGTCCCTGACCTCAGGACTCCAGGTATTTGGGCAAAAGAACATGGCAGCAAGGCAGGAGACTGTCATTTACTTCTTAGAAGATGACAAGGAGAAAGAAGGGGAGGAAAGAGCCCAAGACAAGACTTGGCTCTTAATGGGATAGAAAAGATGCCCCAACTCTTAAGATCACTTGCACCCACATTGGGTGATTCACAGAAGCTTGTAACTCCAGCTACAAAGCACCTGATACCATCTTCTGGTCTCTATAGATACCTACATTCAGGCATGTAAGCACATACACAAACACACATACACACACACACACACACACACACACACACACACACTTGCATTTTTAAAATGATGTTATAAAAGATACAGTCCCCAAGGAAAAGTCTACTTCATCCTAGCTAGGCACCATCTTCTATTTCAAACAGCACCACCAGCTGGAACTAAGCACACATTGGCAGTAGCATGTTATAGTCCAACCATAACAACTTGCATCCCATGCCTTGTCTCCAAATGTGTCTGTTATACACCAACATTGTGATAGGAAGTAGGAGCCTCTGGGTGGAACAGATGTGAGGGAACATGCTATTCTCTTCTAATTCTTGTTAGCTGCCAGCACTGTGTTCAATGGCCAGTGCACTGGCCAGAGGAGTTGAGTGGCCAGATCCTGCTGTGTCTTCATTTTGTCTGACACACAACTGTCAAGTCTGCTCATTTCAAATACAGTGGTTATTTTGAAGGCCAACAATAAACTCCAGCTCTCTGACTGGCTCTGTGAACTCCACAGGGTTTTCAACTTTGTTTCTTTCTATTTGAGGATGTAGGTCTTTTGAAAGCCAGCATTTCACAGAGCCAAAGCAGACAAGTGAATTCTCCTGATCAGATCCCAGCACATGACCAACCATGAGCCTTAAAGGGGTCATCTAGCAGTGTCTGAGTAAAACCCAGCCACATGTAGTCAAGTGTGCATGGGGTCAAGTGCATATGAGGTCAAGTACACATACTAACCACTGGAACTTTCCCTTGGCACATGTTCAGGGATCAGGGACACACTGCGAAGCAGAGCTGAGCAAGAATAACAGGCATCCTCCCCTCTTTCTGTACCCACTAGACTCAGCCACTTCTCCCTGCTCTATCAAGGAAAGCTTTCCCCACTGGCTTGCTGTATCTTCCACTGCTCTACAGGGCATCCAGCATCCTCATGTCCAAAGTAGGACTCACAGCTTCACTGTGATCCTTAAGAACCTTCTCTGGGCCTCTGACCTCTACTGCCAGGGCCAAGGCATTCACAGACCCGCAGTACTCTCTCACCAGAGGCTGGCAAGTGTTTCTTTCAAAGGCCTGAAAGTCAATAATTGAGGCTTTGTAATTATTTCATTATCCCTTTTATACTATTAGGCAAGAAAACAGATGTAGGCAGCATGCAAAAGCAAAGCTAGGGCTCTGTTATTTATTTATAAGTCACATGCCAGGAGCCAGACTTCACCTACAGGCTATAGTTTGCCACCCACTCTCTACACATACTCCAGTGATACAGTTGAGTATTTTTTGTGGGAGCAGGCTCATAGTTTTTGGCAGACACGGGGGTCCATAGCTCCTTAACTTCTGATGCCTGGGGCAGTCTTGCTCAGCCTCCTGGTCTAGCCACAGCTCTATGGGTGATTTAGGCTATTGATTTTTTTTCATGCTTGTTTTCTTCTTGTGTAAAATAATATAACACAAATAAAATTAGATAGCATGCAAATATGAGACAAAGTGGAAAGAAAATGAAACAGAATTCAACTTTACTTTGCCATCATTAATGTAATCCCAGATGTGTATGCTCCAGTATTGCTTGAGAGATCACATTGGTATTGTGAATCTTTGCTGCAATGTGCCCTCTGGGCACATGTATTTTCCTGTGTGTAGTTGTAGCAATAATAGTTTTGGTTGATTTTAATACAACCAACAAGGGATCACCTCTGGGAAGTGTACTTCTACCTCTGATAAGGTTTGTTCATGCTGACTGCAAAAGGGAAAAAGGAGGATGGATCATAGACAGGCAAACATAATTTGCTGACAGACAGAAGATATACAGACAGACAAATAAATAGGTAGATGGTATATAGGTAATAAATATGATATAATAGATATGCACGATAAATGGATGGTTAGATAGATGACAGGTGAATGATAGATGATAGATAAAGATAGATAGATTAGATAGATAGATAGATAGATAGATAGATAGATAGATAGATAGATAGATGATAGAAAGTCAGACAGATAGAAAATGGATAGATGATCAGCAGATGATGGATGGATGGATGGATGGATGGATGGATGGATGGATGGATGGACGGACAGACAGACCAATGGACAGACAGACAGTAATGTTGCAAGGGTGAGGATCTCTTGGAAAGGTCTATGCTTTAGGTGAACTACTATATCCATTTGCTCTAAAATAAACCATTCTCCAGTATAATCATGGAAGCCCTGCACTGGGCACATTTGCCAAGCCACAAACAGGACAAAATGAACTAGTGAATTATTCACTTTATCTACTGGGTTGAACCACATAGAATTTGCAGTTTTTTCTGTATAAAAACAATCAAGTGTCTCCATGCACACAGGCTGTTATGTGGTTTTGAATTTCATTTATCTTGGATATCTACACACTGACCTTGCTGTGATGGTAGCATAGATCTGAGTTCAGTTTTGCAGATTTGAGAATATGAGCTGACTGCTCACCTCTCTTAGCCTTAAGTGTCACATCAGTGAAGTGTAGCTACAGCATCTCCATTAGTTGTTTCAAGAAGGATTGCCAAGGACATGCAGACAAAGTATGGACAAAGAGCTTGATCGAAGGATATCAATTCCACAGACTCCTTCTGAGAGTCCTCTGGTGACATCATACACTTGAGATAGCAGAGCACAGTTCCTCTACATCCTCTCACTATGTCCAGTAGTACAGCAAAGTCCAAATGATCCAAAAGGATCTCATGCAAAAAGTGAAAGAGTCTGGGAATCTGAGACTTGAGGTGGGGGCTCTATGGAGTCAGACTGATAAATCAATACCCTTCAGCTAGAAAGCTTATGGACAACAGTTTGAAAGTGTAAGACCAAGATGAGCAGACTTCTGTCTGATAAGGGTTCATCTTCTGGTTCATAGATGTCTTCTCTCCGTGTGCTTGAACAGTAGAGAAAGAAAAACAGCTCTCATTTGCCTTGTGTATGTGACAGATGTGTGTGTATGTGTGGGATGTGGTAGCTATTCCAAATTAAGATTGATTTATTTTATATTATGAGTTTGAATGTTTTATGTACATGTCTGTATGTATACAATGTCCATGGGATGTGTATTGTAGTTCACATACATACATACTTGGTGCCTGCAGAAGTCAGAAGAGAGGATCAAGTACCTGAAACTAGAGTTATGGATGATTTTAGCCACCATGTGGGTGCTAGGAACCAAACCTGAGTTCCCTGCAAGAGCAGTGGATGCTCTTAAATGCTGAGCCATTTCTTCAGCCCTTTTAAAGAAATAAAACATAAACCTAATTCAAGGGGGTAAAGCCTACTCTCCCTGTCAAAGGCCTTACATTCTACCACCCCCTGAGTGGTTGTGATTACACCATAAGAACATTGCTGGTGGCACAAACTTTAGGCTATAGTAAGTAGATTCTCCATGGCCAAGTTCATTAGTGCCTCTGTCTGAAGATACATGCACAAATAAACTTATTCTTAAAGAGCTGTTAAAAGTAGAGCCACTCTTTCACTCCTCTGTGAGTGAATCCTTCTCCACAGACACAAGTACACATGGGTCTCTATGATCTCATCCTTTTACATCTGATATACAGGAATACCTGAGTAAGCTCCTCGTGGTACTCAGGTATTCCTGTTTATCAGATGTAAAAGCCTGATGGTCCATTCCTTCCCAGCCATAAAAAAAAAAACTGTTGATTGATGGGAGGTAATGGAGGCTACACTGGAGGGTTAAACAAGTGGCCCTAGGCTCCCTTTTTCCTACTTTTTGTCCCAACAATATTTTGCAGAGCTCAGAGAATGGTTCTGATATTCAACAGGAGAGAGTAAGTAACTCTAAGAGAGGGTCTGTGAAAATACCTATTTTTTAACCTGAAACTAACAAGAGAACTGAGAGTTGGAAAACCAGAGAGTAAGAGAATAAAAAATAATAACAGGTCTTATTCACTCCCTTCAACATCAAGTAGATATTAAGTTGTATACGCATGCTAGGACTGAAGCAAGGATACTAGGTACTTGCCAACACCCACTCTGTCTTTCTTAGCAAGTGTTATTGTGCTACCAAAACCATTTCAAGCCATATATCAAAATGGGCTATAAACAGAAGTGGATGGAATCATCTCAGATAATGACCATTTAGAAGAAAGAGGACGCCCAACTTTCTTGTGACCTAGGATGTATATACAATGGTTATAAAAACTGAAAAATCTACCATAGACCATGAGGAAGATGCTGAAGATAGTCAAGCAGCTTAAATGTTACAGGCCACCACTGAAGAAAATCAAGACAGGAATTCAAGCAGGAAATTGAAACAGAAATCATGCTGCTTGTTGGTTGGTTAACAGGCTCATGCTTAGCCAGCTTTATTATATAGCACAGGGTCACCTGCCTAGGGACTGGTGCTGCCCACAGTGGGCTGGACTTTCTTGCATCAAATAATAATCAAGACTCTCTCTTGTAGGCATGTACATAGACAAATTAGATATGGATCATCCTTCAATCAAGGCTTTCCTCTCAGGTGACTAGGATGTGTCAAGTTGATAATTCTTCTGTCCTAGCTAGAACAGAAGCTAACTTAATTTTAATAAAACAAGTACTAGATATATCTATGCTCCTTATAACATACATGGCAAATGTGGGTGCAGTGTGCCTGGAAGCAAGACAAAAATATAAGATTCCCCCTCCCTTCTCTCCTCCCTCCCTCCCTCACTTCTTTCCCTCACTCACTAACTCACTATCTCACTCTCTCTTCCTCGCTATCCCTCCTTCCCCCTCTTCCCCTTCTTAATACACAGTGTAATCATTTTTAAAAGAATCATTATATGTTGTGCACCTATAATCATAGCAATCAAGTAACTAAAGTGAGAGAGTTCCTACAAGTTTGAAACCAACATGAACTACATTTTGAGTTCCTGGCCAGGCTAGACTGTAGTAAAACAAATTCACCACGTGAAAGAAAAAAAATATGAATTTTTCTAATTGTGGGCAGACCTGTAAATCACATACATTACTGTCTGGACCTTATCATTACACAGTATGATTTTAACTAGTGTGAGGGTCTTTAAACTCATTTTGTAAATAACTATTGGGCATCTTCTATGTGCTAGACATGGAGGATAAAGCTATGAAGATGTCACAGAGGCTACCAGTCCTGGGAAGCTCCAGTCCAATGGGAAGTTCACAGGAATCATCAAGCCCTCCAATTTTGCTTATTTGATGAGTTATGACAATGTTAGTACACAGTGAAATAAGAGGCTGTGAGGAAAGGGAGTCTTAGAGAGGGCAGAAGGAAACAGAATAGTATCTGGATTAGAATGAGTCAGAGAATTCTCCCCATGAGTTTTACACCTGTATGCCTAAAACACAAGGCTGGACATAACTCAGTTTTTGTTAGTTTTGCTCTTTTTTTTTTTTTTTTTTTTTTTTTTTTTGGTGTTTTGAAACACTAACTTCTTTGGTAGCCCAGGCAAGGCTTCAAAGCACAATCTTTCTGCCTCTGCCTCCCATGTGCTAGAATTACAGATGTTTGGCACCATGCCTAGCTCTTGAACTTGTTTTTAAAACAGCTTCTCCCTTAAGCATGTCTGTCCCTGGAAAGGGCACCAAACACTCTGTCACTCTGATGACATCCCAGATCCCAGGCTTCCCTTTTCTCCTCCTATCTGGTTGAGCAGCAGCGCCAGCCTAGGTTTGCTCCCTCACGACTGCATTGGCTCCTTGCTGACTCTGGACTTATTCCTGTAAAAAAAACCATGTGAGTTTTTAAAAGATGAGCATCCAGGAGCTGGAGGGATGTCTCAGTAGTTAGGAACACTTGCTGGTCCCATGGAGGACGTAGCTTCAGTTCCCAGCACCCTCATAGTAGCTCACAAAAACATGTATCTACAATTCCTAAGGATTTGAGATCCTCTTCAGGCTTCCACAGGCACTGCACATACATGGTGAACAGGCATACATGCAGTCAAAACACCCCTATGAATAAAATAAAAATAAATAAATCTTTTAAAAAAGAAGCATCCACTCATTTTTCGTCTGGTGAAAGTGTTTCTAACACCTTCCATCACAATTTGTTGCCAAGTCTCCCCACTCCCTACCCCTCCATCATCTCTAACTTTCTCCTCCTTGACTCCTCAACTCTGGTTGTTGCCTTTGTTTCTATTCTTGATAGATGCCCAACTGATTCCTACTTTGGAATTTTGAGCTGGTAGCCCTTGGCCTGAACACTCAGATCTCTTCTGAATCTCATCTTCCTTCTGCCCTCTCTAAGACTCCCTTTCCTCACAGCCTCTTATTTCACTGTGTACTAACATTGTCATAACTCATCAAATAAGCAAAAGTGGAGGGCTTGATGATTCCTGTGAACTTCCCATTGGACTGGAGCTTCCCAGGACTGGTAGCCTCTGTGACATCTTCATAGCTTTATCCTCCATGTCTAGCACATAGAAGATGCCCAATAGTTATTTACAAAATGAGTGAGTACATTGGCTATAGCATCAAGACATTAACTTCAGATGGATCAATTTGACTCTTCCCCTTACATTTATATCACTAAGTGAAAACCAAAGTCCTTCCAAACAAACTTGCTAACCTTAATTTACCCACCATGATGTCATACATTAATGGATCCACATCCCATACTTCACAAGCCCCAGGACTCTCCTTGCTGCTCACTCCCAAGCTTGCTTTTCTACCATCATTTTTTCAGGCAAACTGGTCATGAAATGGGTCAGATTGCACATTAGTAATCAATGGGGACCAGGAGTAATGAGTAATAAAACTATCTGTTTTCATTCACACTTTTTCCCTACCTCCATCTGAAAAGTATAAGCATTATTAAGAGGTTATCAGACCACTTCATCTACAGTGGCTAGGTTAACTCTAAACAAATATTGGAGACACATGTTAGGGGAGGGACAGTTTTTATCATTTCTTGGTGTTTTGTTTTGATCTATCCTTTGACCTAAAAACAAGCTGTGCACAGCTTAACACCATATCTTCAGAGTATCTGCCCACTTACAAGGGCCCCTGTCATGTACTGTACCTTAGCAGATAGATGTTTGGCAAGGTAGAGTGGTCAAAATGTGCCAATGCTTTATTGAACAAGAACCCTGTGATTTAAACAGCAGTTAATAAGCTCCTTTCTCTTCCCCAATCACAAGATTGATATTGCACTTTCTTATTGGGAGCTCACAGCTTATTAAGGCTTCCACATGGGGGTTTTATCAAATAAGACCACTGTTATGTTACTGTGTTGAAAACCACTTATCCAGGAACCAGACAGATCTAGATACAAATCTGATCTTAACACCCAGTTGTCTATAGCTTTAGTTCAGTTACCCAGTCTCCTTGATTCTGCATTTTCTCAGCTTGAGAAGCAAAGATGAGAAACAACCCAACATCACAGGCTAGGGAAGTGTTGTGGTGAGACACGCATTCTCATTGTTGTTGTTCCTGAAATAAAATCCCAGACAAAGTCAACCTAATGAAAGAAGGGTTTGGGTTCACAGTTTGATGGTACAGCCCATCATGGTGGCAGGATCCTTCTCCTGAGGCCCTGAACAAACAGTGAATGAATGAACAAGCAAGAGAACGTGGTGACAATGTGATTATTTGATTTGATTTTCAACCACAGTACAATAAAACAAGGTTTGTATGAAAGTAGTCGACCTAAGCTGTAAAACTGGTAATACACAGGAAAAAAAAAAAAAAAAAAAAAAAAAAAAACCAGACAGGGGAAAGAGAAGCTAGGAAAGAGGGCAGGTTTTCAAGTCTGTTGCCACTATGGGCAACTGGAACTGTTGCTGGGATCAAGAGAATGGATCTCTGACCTTTCCTCATGCGGTACATTTTCACCCTTCCCAAGAGTTGCTGACTGGGGGCAACAATGAAATTCACAGGGGTGTTTGCAACTGGAAAGGAAGGAGGTAAGTGCATGCCAAAGAGCTGAGCTCCAGTGGTGTATGCAGCCAAGATTTAGACTGTCGTAAAGAAACTTTGGCTGCACGGAAAAGAAGGGCTATTCGTGCGGGTCCATGAACCACACCACGATACACCTGTGACCCAGCAGTGAGGGCACTCACATGATACTGGCACAGCAGCTAAGTTTTGTGCTATCGGCTATTGTTTCCGATGACCTCCTGAGCATTGCACAATGTCCTCTTCCCCAAATGAAATCATGTGACCTCCACTAAAGGGAGAGTCAGGGCAGCAGATGGAGACCCAACTCCACATGTTGGGACCTTCGGAGTATGACTGCTGCTTGGGATTAAACATGACTTTGAAATAGCCAATATCACATTAACAAGGTTTATGGCCCAAATTACCCTCTACAAAGAGCTATTTAAAGTCAGTGATGGGTGAAAATAGCCTTCGCAATTTCACGTCAACATTCAAGCCCTCAATTGAGTTTCTCCTCTCCAGTTTCATTCAAATAATGATGTTCTTTGTATTAATGATTTTTCTATTCAGCTGTGTCCCACTGTCATGTGTTTGTTTTATTTGGGTGAGGAAGGGATGTATCTTAATTTCTCATAATAAGAGTTTGTGTGAAAGCTGGCACTTCAGGGGCATGACAGTAATCAGAACTGAGCTCTGTACAAGAAGAAAATTATATCACCATCCAAATTAATTTGCAAATAGTCGCAGTGCTTATAAAACACAGGCCTGTGTGATTTCCCTTTTAAAGAGGCCCGGCTCCTCGGTAACCATGAGAAACACAGAGGTGGAAAGTCTCTGTTGATGGGCGTGTGTCAGCCACATTGGGGAAAGCCTGAGCTCAGCTTGAAGTGGATGACACAAGCCCTGGAACCTGGAGCTTGGCAAGGTGAAATGGCATTTACCCCTCATCCTTTCTCTCATGCTTACAATTTTCAACACTTTTGGGAATGTCATATTGGTATTTGATGAAATATGACATACCCCACATACTACCATTTTCCTCCTGTATTCTCACTCCCAAATTTGTGTCTTTTTTTTTTATGAGAATAACTAGTGTTGTCCATATATGCTTGGTGTGGGGCCATCCACTGGACCATGGGACACCTACCAGTGGCCAGATTCTCACAAAAGAATAACCCCCACAAGCAGCAGTTATCCACTGCCAATAGTTCCACATCTAAAGGGACAGGGCCTGGAGATCATTTACCCCATCTGTGCCTAGATCCTGGCTGGCTTCAGCCTGTGTAGGTCTTAAGCAGGTACCCAGAGTTGTTACATTAGCCAGGTTACGTATCCAGGAGACAGCACTTTACAGCACTCCTCCTCCTCTTCCTTGGATGACTCCTAAATTTCTTTTTGCCTTCTTTTCCAAGATGTTGGTGTAATGGGGTAAGATGGGATTAATATAGACACCCCATTTAGGGCTAAGACCTATCATTCACATGAGGCAGCTCATGGTTCTGGGGACCAAGAGGTAGGTTGTCAGGACCATTATGCCCCTGGAATTTTACCCAGAAAAGGAACAGCTAGGTAATATAGAGCCATAGTCACATGACTACACAGTGGGGGTTTTCAAAACCCTGGCCTTCAGTATGAAATCAGACAGGAGTGGCTGTGACCATAGCACAGTGTCAGCAGGGAGAACTTTCTGGAACCCTCTGAGCCTGTTTCCTCGTGTGTTGAACAAAGCACTGAACTCCTACCTTCAGCAGTTAGTAGGGTACACTAGACAAGGCCTGTTGCCAGTTCTGCCTGAGGCTGCTTGTACTCACAGATCCACAAGCTTGCACTAAGATGTGGAACCAAATGGGAAGCCAGCAGATGCATTTTGTAGGGGAAGATGCTAACCATGCTCAGCTTTGACGGTGATCTGCTTCCATTGTGGCATCGCAACCCTTCCAAGGGTAGTGCAGAAGCAGCTGAAGACAACACGTGGATGATCTGGCAAGGCTGTGTTCTGATAAAGCTTTATTCATGTGCACTCAGCTTAGGATTTTACATAGCTTTCACACAGCAGACTTTCTGTCTATTCTTCTCCCATTCATTTCCAAATGTGAGAGCTTTCATTCTTATCTCACACGCCGCTCAAAACTAGGCAGTAGGCTGGAGTTAGTTCATGAGCTCCAGCTTGCTGAAGCATGAACTAATAATTTCCCAAACTCCCTTCTAGCTAAGAGTCTAAGACCCTACTCATGTGAGTATAGGGCAGGGGACAATAGTCAAAGTCAACTCAGCTACAATTTCCACCTCTTTGATATCTGTACTACCTCTAGTAGGTACTTGGAAAAGTGTGAGTTTAGACAATTTTTTTTTTGAAGGAAGCAATTTCTAGAAACAAGTTGGAATTACCAAAGAAAAGGGGAACAGTGTATGAACAGCATGCCAGGCCCAGGACTTTCTCCAAGGGTAAGATAAAATAGTCACTGTAGTGACTCTAATTGAGTCTACACACCATATCCTCCTTATCCAGGCAGGACTTGTCTGAGCAGAGAACCCACAACCTGTGGGTTTCCTCAGAATACACCCCCTGTATTGGAGACTGATCCCAGTGTGGAAATACTGAGGAAGTCTCCGATACTGACCACAGTTAAATTGAGGATTGTGCACTTCTTAGCTCATTGAGAGATTTTGAGAGAGAACAAGGAGGAGGGGGCATGGGATGTGTAATGCCCTGCAGGTCCACCTCCACCTCCCTACCTCACCCCTACCACCAGCCCCAGTGCTGTAGCAGGGAGCAGACTGGTGATAAAACACCAGCTAAGCGCTTACATCATTTTACAATCAAGCAGCTCCAGATCTGTTTATCTGATCAGCCCCAAATTCTGTCAGCACGTTGACATGTGCATTTCTAAATAATTTCAGGATGTCAACCTGAATAGACCCACAGAATGGGAAAGTTAATTATCTTTGACAACTTTGCCAGCTAATTTCCTATTTATATGTACCAAACCGGGGGCCTCTTTCATCCCCTCCTGTCACAAAGGATTTATCAATCAAATCAAGGCCTAAAATTGTCTGCCAAGGCATTCCAGCTTCCCAAAAGGACGTTTATCTGTTTGAAATCTCGTGGGCTGCCCAGTGACAGAGGGTTGATCTGTAACAGAAGAGGCCCTGCTTCCTCTCTAGAAGGGTCCACTGGATGGTCTCCCCTGACTCTCTGCAGTACCTTCGCTTCTCTTCCTCTAGTCTTTCTCTGACTGCACTTGTCATGCCCCTATTTTTAAATGTCACCATCTTCACCTCTGGGTTCTGGCTGACAAGCCCCACTGAGCACCGGAACCCATCTTGTCTGAGCCAATCCACTGACCCTCACTCAGGTCAGGACGCCTGGCTTTGACAGGCGCTTTGATGGTGATGTCGGGGTCTCCTATTGTCACTACTTTTCTCTGACAGTTCGTCGTGTTCAGCTGTAATGGCTATTTCCGCTGCCCAGTTCCCTAGATGGGGTTATGATGTACTAGAGAGAATAATGGGCTGTAGCTTGATGGGTCAGGAAGGCTGTGATGTCTGCTATATGCTCCTTCTAGGAATAGCCTAGAAGGGGGCTTCAATAACTACAGAATGAGAATTGGCCAGGATGTGCCCTTCCTCCTCCAGAGAACCTGACTGGGAGAAAGTCTAGGGCAACAGGTAGATTCCTGGTACACATTCAACAATTTCACAACTACCCACCTCCAATGTTCTCTGAGATGACCACTCTGTACATGGATCTCTGCCTTTCAGGAACTTCCAACAGATGTGTGATGTGTCCATTCATTTTTCTTGGTCAGCAAATCTATCTATCATATATCTATCCATCTGTTCATCTCTCTGTCATATCTAGCTATCCATATATATATATATATATATGGATGTATATATATATATCATCTTTTCATCATCTATTACTATCAGTCCATCTACTTATCATTCATCATCTATCTATCTAACTTTAATCTATCTATATCTATCATCATGTATCACTTATCTACTATTGCTCTACCTATTCACCTATCAATCATCTGTTGTCTATGTATCTATCAATCTATCCTCTAGCAAGCATCTATCTGTAGAATCTTTATTGATAGTATCTTTTGTGTGCTATGTTCTATGTTGACACAGTAAAATTTCCATTAATAGATTACCCATAATCAGAAAAATGAATTATCGTTTTCTTATGTACTCTATGTGAACCTGCACTTGAGGGCATCCTCCTCTTCAAGCATCGTTTAAAGTCAATATTCAGTGTGATATGAGAGGTGGTATGGCACCATGAATTGTGGTAGAGTTACCATTGAGTAAATGGCTTTAGAAGCTGCAGAGGCAGGAAATGTTGTGATGTTTTAGGAGACATGTTGAGTATAACAGCACAGCTCTGTGGCATGGTCAGTACAACAGCACACTGTCCTGTGGCATGGTGGGCACAGCAGGACTGCTCTTTGCTCTTGGAAGATGACATAGAAACAGCCAGAAATGACATATTGGATAATAAAAGAACACAAAGAGAAGGTGCCTGGAACCATGTGATCTTAATTCATTAAAGGTTCTAATTGCACAGAAATAAATACCGGTTCTCCAGCCATGGCTCTGCATCTCCATCACTGACCTTCTTCGTTTGCACCTGTCAATTATCTAGTACTTTTTATCATCTATCTGTTTATGTAGACAAGGACCTCATGTATGAAATTGTCCATGGTCACATGCTCTCACCAATGATCTGGTGGTATTTCAGCCTCAGAACAATCCTGTTTAAATGGGGGAGAAAACCTAGAAAGCCAAAAAATAACCTTGAGTTATCTTGGATTACTTCATTAAAAGATACCTGGTATGAGCCAGTGGCTTTGGCTGGACCTCTTTCCCTCTCCTCCTGGTCCTTACTTCCCAACTGCTCCATAAATTTCCACTTCACAAAAGTCCTAAATATTTTGCCTTTCCCCTCTCCCTCTCTAGTCTCTTCAGAATTCTCTGTCCAACTCCCATCATTGTGATCTTTTGTATAATCGGTTTTTTTCTTTGTCACCAAGTTGACCTACAGCACAGTTCTACTACTCTTCTATACCTTGTCCATCACCTGAATCTCCATGAAAATCTAGAAATGGCCCAAGAAAAGGTAGCCCCAGTACTTTCACATCCAGTTTCTTCACTAAGCATTGACAGGTATATGCAGAGCATCCATCTGTGTTCTCATGCCATTGGGTTCAATATTTTATCTAATAGTCTCCAGATTCCTCTAAAGGCCAGAATGATGAGATAGAAACCAAACTGAAGACAGTCTGCTGTGAGTAAGGACCTATCAGGATGGATGGAGAGGCAGCTCTGTCAGTTAAGAGCTTGCCGTTGCCAGCATGGCTAGGGTTTCCACCCCTAGAACCCACAGAAAAAGCAAGGTGTGGCAGCATTAACTGCAGCCCCAGCACTGATAGGGGCTTGGGGTGTGAGAACAGGTGCTCCTTGGTCAGCTGGCTTCAGGTTCGTGAGGGACCCTGTCCCAAAAAATAATTAGAAAGCAATAGAAGTCACTCAATGTCAACTTCTGATCTCAGCAAGCACACACATGAATCTAGCACTAACAATTACATACAACACATACACACAGAGAGAGAGGGAGAGAGAGAGAGACAGAGACAGAGAGAGAGATTCAGACAGAAAGAGATACAGAGAGAGAGAGAGAGACTTAAAAAAGAACCCTTAAGACCTTGGGGGAGATGATTCAAGAAGCTGTATCAATAAGATCTTTAAGTTATGTGTCAAGGTGAATGTACACCAAAGGACACATAAGACAGACAATGACACAAGATTTAGAACATTAGTCATATAATTTGCAACCAATTTAATCTTGATCCATTACTTTGTGGGCTTGTGCATATAAAATTAACCTATGACATTTTATGGACAAAATCTCATGTCACAGAAACAATAAAATTATGTGAGGAGTGAGGCAAGCAAGACCACTGTTCACAACCTCTCTACATTCAATACTACAGGAACAGCTCAAGTGTGTGTGTGTGTGTGTGTGTGTGTGTGTGTGTGTGTGTGTGTGTGTTGGGTGTGTGTGCTATATATGAATCTGTGTGTGACAGAGAGGAGGGAGAGCTCAATATGAAACTTGGAACATACCTACAAGTCTTAAGAAGATAAATGAGACCTCAAAAATTATTTTTCTTTATTCTTTGAAAATTTCATGCATATTACAATGGATTTTGACCATATTCATACTCCATTTCCTCCCTCCAACTCCACTAGTTCCTTCCCAACACATCTCTCTCCCAGCTTCTTATTCTCTGTTCTTTTATTAATAATTCACTAAGTCCAATCAATGCTGCCCATATGTAAATGGGTTTGAGGGGGTCATACAGGCAACCCTACCTGCAAAGAAAAGTGAGTCTCCCTCCTCCAGCAGCCATCAATATTTCCCCAGCTACAGTTGGGGCCTCAGTAATCCCTCTACACTCCACACCAGACTTCCAAACTGACTTAATCTTCTGATGTGTTTCCTATGTGTTTAGAAAAAATTTAAATGTACAGGCTTTAATTTTTGGATCAATGTTGGATGATGTGCAGATGAGCTGGAAGTGTCCTGAGCTCCCTCTGCTGGATTTTCTTCCCTCCCCATTAGGGCTGGAGAGCTGGCTCAGTGGTTAAGAGCACTAGCTGCTCTTCATTAAGGCCCAGATTCCATTCCTCTAGGACCTACAATGGGCAGCTTCCAATCACCATAACTCTAGTTCTGGGGATTTGAATGCCCTCTTCCAACCTGCAGGGGCAGTACATGCACATGGGGAACACATATACATGTAGGCACACACATACATAGAATAAACATAAATAAACTTTTGAGAAGTACTTTATATTAGTGGTACACTTGTTCTAAAGGATAAAGTAGTATCAGTCACATCATTATTTGCTTACATTAACAGTTGACAGTAGGGTTCACCCATTCTGTGCTGTATGGATCTGTGGGCTTTGGGTTGTGTTTCAGTGGCTTTTTCCTATTTTAGTACCTAAGGGCTCCTTATAATTTTCAGTGCACCCAAAGCATTCACAAGAATAAATTACAATTGGCTTCCTTTTTTAAATCACCTGAGGATATATAACTGTAAACACTTCCAATCAATTGCACCCACCAACACATCTTTCATGGAGCAAGCTACACACTTGGTGCTGAGTTTAACAAATAAGATGATTACTCAGTACTTAACTAAGGGAGGGCCTCCTGCACAGAAACACACAAAGGCTGAAGGAATGCTGCACACAGATGGTGAACTGAACCATGGTGCTGGCATGCTAACCTGCATTGAGGCAAAACACTCCAAGGTTCTGGTTCACTCAGTCTACCTCTTGAGTCAGCTCATGAGCTTCTAAGGACTTTGTCTCATGGGGAAGATGGCTCGCATCCCATTGCAGTGTTCTGAACTCCTACCCCCCCCCAGCCTCCCAGAGCTCCTGTCTAAGGAAGCCTCAGTCCATCCTGTAGGAATCAGGCCTGAGGCTCCCAGTGTCACCCCCTGTCACATCTCCCTCTCTGTGGGAGTGAAGAATTAGCCGCCTCACTACATTGACATGCTTTGTCTGGCAGTGCTGAGCCGGCCAGTTCATGCCTGGATTTATTTCAGTTGTGAATTTCCTGAGTCGCCAGGGCTGGCTGAAGGCACAGGAACACTCTGAGCCTGTTTGCCTTGTGTGTGAACATCGTATGGTTAGCATAACCCCAAAGCACAAACCGGGTGGCTGAAAACTGCACAAATTTATTCACTCACCATAAAAGTCCAGGATCAAGGCACCACCTAGACTGTGGCGTCATTTGTGCCATCTAGAAATCTGTCTCCCAACTTCTTGTGGTGGAAGCTATCTTAGTATCCCTTAGCCTCTCCAATTTCAGTCTGTGACATGTGGTATTCTCCTGTGACTCTGTTTCCAAATGTCCCTCTCCTTATAAAGATACTGGTCACTGAAAGAATGCACAACCTAGTCCAGCATGACCTCACTTTAATATGATTAGATGTGGAAAGTCCCTATTTTCAAGTAAGGTTGTAACTGTAGGAACCAGAAATCAAAAATTGAAGATATTGTTGGGGAGAAAGTTAGGGAACAAACTCCAACTAACACCTAACATTCTCAGAGGTAGTTCACAGCTGATTTATGAAACCCAGAGGAAGCAAAGCAGAAGCCACACAAAGACTGAAGGCATTGTTTCCTGACTCTCTAACTGCCTTGGGGCATCAGTGATTGACACTTGAGTCTCAGAGCTTAGCAAAACCCAAGGTCAGAGGTGAAGGTGCTTTAACCAAGGAAGAGGAAGGAAGAGAGTCCATTCTAGGGAGAACACTTTCTCATCTCATCCCAGAGGAGACCCAGGTGCCAGATGGGGGGAGGGAGGTGTCTCCCTATGCTGCAATTTAACTGGTGTTTGTCCCTGAGTGTACCCCACTAAAAACTGTTCTGACCTTGGAATGGGACTAATGTCCTAACTATGGAGCAAAAGGAGACCAGAAATGATCAGTCCATCAGCGGATCATAGAGAAAGAACCACTGTAATGGGGCATGGAGGAAAGAAGATAAAGTCAGTAGAGAAAGTGGCGGAGGCCATTCTTGCAGAGACATATCTCTTAACTGGGTTCCTGAGACAGGGAATACAGGAGACAAAGACAAAGCATGTGTAGATTTTGGTGAAAGAAATTAACAGTGCATGGAAAGGTGACCATCACAGAAGACAACCTAGCTTGGAGGATGCCACATGTTGAATGAAATGAAAGTAGACGAGAGAATGTGAGGGCTCACATGAAGAGGGTAGGGGAAGAAAGTTGTGGTCCTTGCTGACTGCCTGTCATTGTCCCTGTACAATAGGACCAGCTCATGTTTCCTAGATAGGGTGGGTAAGTCAAGAAGTCCCCCATATGTCATAAGATAGAGATGAACATAGCATGTGGGGGAAGAGAGAGAAGGTGGGTGGGGAAGGATTCAAACAGATAAAGCTTTGACACTTCTGGGAACTAATATGTATGGAATCCCTCATAACTTGCTATTTCTTCCCCGAGAGATCAGGGTTTTGAATCCTGCATAGCCCTGCTACACAGAAAACAGGCCCCTTAACCTCCCTGAATTTCTTTTCTCATCTGGTGTTCTCTGTTAACAATGTCCCAAAGACCAGGGCTACTCTGAGACTGAAGGACTCCAGGCAATGTGTTTACAGAGTTCAAGTTCAAGACTTCAGGCAATGTGTTTACAGAGTTCAACTACTTCCCTGGGCCACATTGTCATCTACAAAGTTCACACAAGAACCACAACATCAGATTCCAAAAGGGGAAAAAATCTCTCTCTCTCTCTCTCTCTCTCTCTCTCTCTCTCTCTCTCTTTCTCTCTCTCTCTCTCTCTCTCTCTCACACACACACACACACACACACACACACACATCTCAGAATGCCTTAAGTAGATTTTTGGTTTTGTTCAGGGCTGCATTTGTAGATATCTTGGGCCGTAGGTTGGACACCCCTAGGCTAACATAGTTCACTGGGACAGAGGCTCTCAGCCATTTGCTGCCTCTGATTGAATCAGAGACCAGACCAACTCTGAGGAGGTATAACAGAACAAATTGTGGCAAAGGAACACAAACATTGGTACAGGGGTGAAAGCAGCAGCCAACCTCAGAAAAGAATTCCCTTCAGGATGCTCATGTGCTCAGAGCAGCTTGCTTTCTGCTCTTCCAATTCCAGTGCAAATGGGCAAAGCCTTTATCTCCTTTCTCCTAGCTGTCAGAGAGCTCATCAGCCAACTCTCATTCAGTTCAACCCTGCATCCCATCTCAAGGCTACAGTCAAGGGTCCTCTTTGAAGACTGTGTATTAACAAGCCAGGAGAACATCCTGAGGACAATTCCTTCTAACACTTGACTGCTTTTGCAAGGGGAAGAGTTCAAGGGGACACTGAGACAGATTACTAGAAAGCAAGTGGTTTATTAGAAGAGTTAATGCCATAGACAGGCAGAGGTAACAGCAGGGACCAGTGATCTAAGGAGAGTTCAGATGCCAGCACCAGGGGTCGATTGCATGGTGGAGTCTCTTCAGAGAATCAAAGTCTACTTGGCAAAAGTGTGTCTGTCCTTATCTTATACCTTTCTCAAGATGTGTAGGTTTCACTGCACAAATCTCTGATACCCACGCAGGAAGCAAGGTGACAGCTAACAAAGATGCAAGGCTGCCAATATCCCCTGTGGTGTGAACTCACTTACCAGGTGAGAGATCCTGGCCCCAGGTGGTCTGTTAGCTAGGAACCACAGTGTCTCAACAGGGTGCTGGCTGTTGTCTGCAGAAGTGGGGAAGGCTGCTGTATGAACATCAGCAACAGCTGGGTTTTGCTATCACATTCTTACAACACTGTGAACATTTCTAGCACACTAACCTGCTTCTGTACTGGCATGTGACACACCATGGTGATATTGCCTCCCTTCAAGGACTCTAACTTCCTGTTTTACATCCTCTGAAAAGACATCATTAGCACTGGCTGTAATTGGTTTTGGCTTTTGGCTTTTACTCTTTTGGGGCCTGCCACTCAGCTCCCAAATAAATACATAGCCAGCTTTTCTAACTCAAATCGACCAATATCTCTTCTATGTTTTGCCTCTGGGTTTTCTATCTTTTTTTATTCTATATATCTTTCTTCCTTTCTTACTCCGTGGCTGGCTGTGTGGCTATGTGGTAGGCCCCCGGCAACCTCTCCTTCTTCTTTTCTCCCTTTTCCCTCTTCTCACTCTTCTTAAGTCTAGATTGCTCCACCTATATAGTCTCTCTGCCTGACAGCCTCACCTATTTCTTTCTCCTGCCTAGCTATTTCAGCTCTTTATTAGACAAGCCAGGTGCTTTAGAGAGGCAAAGTAACACAACTGTACAGAATTACACAAATGAAATACAAAAGAATGCAACACATCTTTACATCATTAAACAATTATTCCACAGCATAAACAAATGTAACATGTCTTAAACTCATAGTCCACAACAATTGGCCATGCCTCAAAGTTATTGTTCAACACATGTAGGGTAATGAATTCCTGATACATGTACTCTGCTCGGAGGCTTACACTCTAGTGTGCAAGGATCACTGACTGCATCAGATGTGGTGTTGCCCTGCTGTGGAAAAGCATCCTAACTGCTAATGAGCTGGGCCTGTGGTGAAAACACTCCCCTCTCCCACATGGCTCAGAGGACTCAATGAGAAAAGTCCTCTAAAAGGGTTTCCTGGAAGCAACAAGAAATTTCTCTTGGGGGCTGGATGACTCTGGGGGGGAAAATATAAAACCCAGAGAACTGATAGCCTAAAGTTTTCTCTAGACACCAAGAAAAATGAATACCTAGTTAAGAACTTTAGTGTTGGAACAGGGAAATGGTATCAGTTCAGTAAAAGTTTCTGCCTCTAAGATGTTACCTGAGAAAAACAAGGTCACTGTAAGAACAAAGACTCAAACCCAGGCCCTGTGCCTCTAAGTCCAGGTACTCTGTCACTACAGGCCACAGCCCTGGACACCTTTGTTGTATTTGTGTCTATTGTAAAACTTCCAGGTTTACCCAAGGGAAGTCACACATGAGAACCACACACTTATTCCTTTGCTCCTGGACTCTTTGAGGGACCTAAGTTTTCTCTGTGACTGAACCCACCCTTATACTATGCCCTGGGGTGAACTTCCCCACACACTACCCTTTATATAAACCTCCCCACTGTCTAAGTTTTTTCAAGTGAGTTGCAATCTCAAACACCCTCTTGCTAGACTTGAGTCTCTTCAATTCAATTGGCATTTTGGGGGCTAGATAGTTGGTGGGGACCATCCTATGATTGGATCCCTAACTTTGTCCACTGCTTGCTGGGAACAATCAACCAGTTCTCCAGTTGTAGCAAAGTTCCTCTAGGAGTTATTTAAAGCCACTAGGGGAAGAGTGCATTCTCAACCCTTGTGAAGAACAACTTACAAAGCTCAGAACATGGAACTTTTGAGTAATAGTCTCTTCTGGAACCTACTCTGTCTAGACCAGCTCTCCTCAGGTTACCCATATTGGCCCCAGTCTAATCTACAGTCTGTAGTCATCTCTACCATTGTTCAAACAAAACTAGGGAGCCTGTCAGGCCTCTGAAAAGCAGTAATGGCACCCTTTCTTTAGAAATGCACCATCCAGCTTGTGTTGAACACACTGGATTGCTTTCTTGTCTTCCCAGGTCACCAAAGCCAAATTATTTACACTATGAAATATGTTTTTGTATCTTCTGTAAACAGTTTTCAAGTCACTTAAATTTTTAACAGTGTATATGTGTTTGGGTGTTTGTTGTATCCCTAGTTGTGGGTACCCATGTGTATACAGGTATACATACACATGAATGTGTAAATATACAAGACAGAAGTCAACCTCAAATATTGGTCTTAAGTTCCATCACCTTGTTTTTTGAGACAGAGTCTCTCATTGCTATGGGGGTTGTCAAGTAGGCTGGGCTGGCTGGCCAGCACCCTCCAGGAATCCATCTGTCTGCTTTCCCAGAGCTAAAATAACAAGCATTCATCACCGTACCTGTTTTCTGGTTTTTCTATAGCTTTTGTTGTTGTTGTTGTTGTTTTAATGTGGGCTCCAGGGATACAGCCCAAATGTTTGTGCTTCCAGGGATTTTTATTGACTGAGTTATCACCTCAACCCCTCATTATTACTCTTTGAAATGCTTATTTTAGGTCATAGGCCCCAGGAAAGAGCCTACTACTGTTGCTTTGCTAAATGGACATATTTTCAAAACGCTTTCTGAATATTTACTCTTACATGCATAGATAAGTAGCCGCTCAACCCTGGCCAGAGAAGCTTCTTTCTGTAATGGCCAGCATTCAATATGGAGATTCTTAACTGATCAGAGTGCTAAGAAGGAAAGCAAGAGTATTGAGTACTCAGCCTTAAAGGGGACATTTATGTCAACCTTCCTCACTCTCCAAGGCTCAGGAAACATTATGGAAGATAAGAAAGGAAAAGTGTGAGAGTCAGGAAGTGTGGAGGAGTGCTGTGAAATGCTGTCTTCCAGATTTGGCATGGTCATTGTCCTAAGAACTCACTGAAGCTATGGTTATCTGCACAGGATGAAGCCAGGAAGAGCAGTCTGCATTTCAATAGGAGCATTAATTGTTTACAATTAGAGCACTCCATAGTTTACAAAACCAGAAGAAAAGGAGAGAACATGAATGGGATAAAGGGTAGTAAGATACACTGAGAATGCCTTGGGGGAGTCAGAGAGGGCAGATGAGAGGAGATATGATCAAAATACATATATAGGATTGTCTATAGACATATAATAGATATTCTATTAAAACAAACACAACATATTTATTTTCAAATGGAGGATCAGTGGGCAAGAAAATTAGATCCCAAAATACTAAACAATGACTTGATAGAGATACTGTTAACCACAATCATTGTTCTCATGCCCGCCTTTGTCTCTAAAGTGAAAACACACAATCTTCAAAGAGTTTTATGAGACCTAGCCAGGATAAGAACATCATCTTAGGATTTCATTTCTGGCCGTCAATCCAGTTGAAACCCCAATACACCACTGAATGGGGGCATTCTGAATGCTGAAGCGTGAATCAAGATTTCCATTAAAAGAAAGAAAAAAAAAAAAAAAACCACCAGCCCATTCCCAGGCTTTTCTTCATTTGTATACCTATGAGAAGCAGCTGCAACTTTGCATACAAGTGATTTCTTTTGACATAAATAAAATGTTTTTTTTTTTTTTGCCATTTTTAGTCACTGTAGCATTAAAATAAATAAATAATATGGAAACTGTTGAAAAGGCTTGCTTAAGAAAACAACTTTGTTGGCTTCCTGAATGGCTGACTCTTGGTCTGTTGTTGGATTATTTTTTTTTTTAAAGTCTGCCATGCATGCCATCCCCAATTCAATTTTCTTCTACCTCCATAGACCTCTGCACTTTAAAATGCTACTCAGCTTTTTGATGCAAAGATTTCTTTCTCTTAAAGATGTACTGCCGTTTGAGATAAATGATATTCAGGGATTTTTGAAAGCACTTGTAAGCATGGTGTAAAGAAATCTAAACGCAAAGCTTCGACATCAGAGAGAAACATGTCAGCAAGTAGCTGCTTCCAGATTTATCTATAGAGGAGCCCTGTGTCACAAAAACTTGTCCCATGTCACTGCTGTGCTGGACCCAAGACTGTATGAACCATTGTCCCATGTCACTGCTGTGCTGGACCCAAGACTGTATGAACCATTGAACAGACTTAAAAATATCTACCAAATTCAGTGGGACACACACACACAAACACACCTCTACAAGAATGTAGGAAGGAAAATATTGGAGGGCAGGAGAGGAATAAGAAATAGTAATGGGGGTGTATATGATCCACAAAATACATTATAGACATACATGAAGTTGTCAGGGAATAACTAAATAGAAGAAAACCCAAAAGGTAGAAATTTCATTTAAAACAAAGAACAACAAAAATCAAATGAAGAATGTCCAGCAAAGAGATTTCCTTTTGCCGGTGTGTCTATACACTTCCTCTCCAACTAGCTAATGCTATTTTTCCCCACACCCCTTACTTCACTTGCTATTCCAGAAGCCCCAGAAGAAAGGTTCTAGGTCCAGCTTATCTTGTGAAAAAGCCCTTATAAGGCCTGCTTAGGTCCTTTTGCATATTCCCAACACTCCAAATACTTGTAGAAGCTTTTATATGTTTTAGTGTCCCCTGAACAGTACTGCACTATTTGACAGGCTTTCTGGAAATGGGATATTTAGTAGTTTGCAGCAATTCGTTCCTTATCAAGCTCACAAGCTTTTGTCTTCTGATTCTGCAGGTCTGTAATGCACAACCTTGGGTGGTCTCGGTCACAGGTCCAGTGGTTGGTTCGTTGTCAGAATAGATGATAAGAGGGGTATAGTTGGCCAAGTCTCACATAAGCCACGAGGCCAACCAGTAACCAGTCCAGACCTTGAATACAGGCTCCATTGCACCAGCAACACCAAAGCTTCTATTTGCTTTTTTCAAACTATTGTACCCACTCCAGATAGCCAGCTCAGAGGCACTGTGAAAGGACAACTACCAATAAAGGCTGCATTGAAAGGAAGAAAATCGAGGGTAGCCATTTTTATGCGTTTGTCTCATCGGCTAGTTAAACACAGTTGTCCCTCATCATTCACACAGTCCATACACATTTGTAGATTTATTCACTTGCTGATGTATTTGTAATCCTAAAACTGACACTCCAGAATTCTGGTGGTCATACACAGACAGGCACAAAATTGGGGAAACTGAGTTGCCCAACAGGCATGTCCCCCACTAAAGTGGCACCAGGAAATGTCAACCATCTATTTTAATTGCCACAGACTAGATCTTCCTTGCAGTTTACTTATTGCCAGAGTTGGTTTAAAATGCCCAGAGTGGAATGCTGAAGCATGGAAAGTCATGACACATGGAAGCTTTGTTCCAATGTGAGTGACAGTGCTGTTGGCTACAAGTTCAGAGTTAATGAATCAACAATATTGTTCAAGGAGGAGGGAGGGCACTACAGAGGGAAAAGGAGGAGAGAAGAATAAATAACATTAAGGATGTTGGAAAAAGTTATAAAGAATCACATTTACTTAGAATGACATATTATATATGTGTATATGCAAGTTACATAAATATATATATAATATCTATGAATGTATATATACATAAGTAATATATATCTTTAATTGAAGTTATAACACTTAGGGTGACAATGTCCAACCCAAACCATAAACTTTCTAACAAAATCGCTAGTGCCAAGAATGGGAAGCTTTCCAAGTTGCTGGTCAAGGGAATTTAAAAAGAGACCCAAAATTGTATAAACTATTGCAGTTGACCTTGGTTGCCTACCACAATAAAGGATAAGACCATGTTACAGAAAACATTACATATTTTGGACGTAGGACTTGGAGGATTCCAGAGGAGACTGACTTAGGAGCCTCCTCAGTACTGGCTCTCACAGGAGCAGAATGGGTTATCTACACTGCCAATGGAGAAAAGCAATCAATAGTCCTACCCAGCTGTAATACCTATGAATCACAATGATGAGCAGATTGGCAATATATTCCAAAAAGATGTAATACCGGCACTTGTATCTTGGTGCAACCAACAGCCACATAATTAAATTTAAAGGCCCTCTCAATGGGAAGGAATTCATGTCTTATACTGTAAAACTAGCCAACTAGCCATGGCTGGTAAGGCCATGGAACTTGGAGGAAAAGCTACTACTGCAATTTTTCTAAACCAATATAATCTCTAATTGCACTCTAAGCACTTATCTATATACCCACAGATAAGCGTAGCTCTCACCCTTCATCAAAGAAGCATCTCTTAACTACCGATAGAGACCATTTCAGAATGTATTATAAACTGGTCAAAATGCAGAGAACAACTGACCATGGGGTATGTCTCCAACTGACAAATTTACCACCCATCCCCTACACCTGAGGCTCAGTTAGCAACATGGCAGAGGGGGAAGGAAGATTGTTAAGACCCAGTGAATGGGGAGGACACAAAATGGAAGTGGGGTGGGAAGGGGTAAGAGAAAGTATCTGGGAAGAGGTGGGAGGGAGAATACGATCAAAATGTATTGCATGGAATTCTAAAAAAAAAAATCAATAAAAGTTTTATATTTTTAAAAACAGTGTGGCTCACTTCATGGGCACCCTCCATGAAGATAGGAAATGGGGCTATGTGCTGATCCGCTGGCACATGTCTTAAGAACAGGGGCCCACAGGAACAGAGCACTAGGTCTCCCTCCACGCCTTACCCCAACAGGAATGGTTCCATATTAAATGAGTCAGTGTTTGTGGTGATATTATGGAATGCAGCTGCCATTCATAACTGGACCAACTCTTTTCTATGTGATGTATTCAAGGGTGTGAGGGTGCAAATGTGTATGCATGTGGGTGTATATATGGGTGAACGTGTCTATGGAAGCCAAAGGACAACCCCAGGTATCATTCTTCAGGGAGCATCCACACTGCTTTTGAGACAGGGTCTCATATGCTTGTCAAGTAGAGTAAGGTTGCTGGTTAGTGAGCTCCAGGGTTCCACCTGTCTTATCCTCAGTGCTGGTATGACAGGTGTTT
The DNA here is from genome assembly GCF_943737965.1 of Phodopus roborovskii. Taxonomy (NCBI): domain Eukaryota; kingdom Metazoa; phylum Chordata; class Mammalia; order Rodentia; family Cricetidae; genus Phodopus; species Phodopus roborovskii. The sequence continues at coordinate 12,575,484 of NW_026126558.1, read as the reverse complement.
GTGATCATGACTGACCTTTCACGTGGCTGCCAGGGATCAAACTCCAGTCCTCAGACTGGAAAGACAAACACCTTGCAGATGCCATCTCCCCAGTCCTGAGACTGGCTATGGTTTACAAATATCTCCTCATACCTAGTGGACAGCCTGAAGTGGAGTAACTTCCTGCCCTTAAGGAGCCCAAGATTTAAGCTAGCGTTTAGTGGGGAAGCTTGTGTGACTTTGATACACTCACAACTAATATAATGAGATGCTGATTCAGGCAAGTCACAGGAGGGTCCCTGGGAGTATGAAGTTTGTCTACATGCTACAGGCAGACAAGAGCACACTAGCTCAGGTCCCAGGAAAGAATCCCAAACAGGTAAATCTGAGAGCAGGGCTACATTTTGATAAAGGTACTTCCAAAGCAACACACAAGTAAAGGAAGCCACATTTGAGAGAAAAAAGTGTTAACATGGGGCTCAGGGAGACCCAAGGAGTCTCTTGAGAAGTAAGGCTTATGCAAAGTATCACCAGTTGAAACAAGAGACCTGGGACTTGCTATCTCTACAGTAAGTGTCATAATCCAGAGGGACACCTCCCTTTAGTTGAAGACATCTACAGTGAGAGACAGTTGTAGGCAGATGGCAGTCACAGATGTCAAAGGAGTGAATGCTTTCCGTGGAACAGACTGAGAAATGGCCTCAAGTATCTGAAAGGCAGAGCCAAAGGGAAAGTGAGTAATGCTGAACAGAGAGCAGCAGGTGCAAGTCCTAAAGAAGGACAGGCATGGAATATATAACAATATAAAGAAGGCCCATGTAGGACTCAATATAGTGAGGACAGTGGTAAATGGAGTTGAAGCTAGAGAACAGGCCAGGATGGCATCATCTGGGACCTCTTCCAGCGTCCTCCCTAAGAGTCTCTCTCTCTCTCTCTCTCTCTCTCTCTCTCTCTCTCTCTCTCTCTCTCTCTCTCTCTCTCACACACACACACACACACACACACACACATTCTTGATGGCTTTGGAGCTAAGAGTGTAGTGTGCTCTCCTAAAGAGAACAGAATTTGGGAGAGTACAGGAAAGGAGGGTGAGTTGATAGGAGAATTCCAGCTGCATCATTAGCTAATATGATGGTTAAGGAGTGAGAGGCTGAGAGGTCTTTAGGAGACAATGCCAACAAAACCTGATGCTGGCACAGATTTAGACTGTCATAGGGGCTATTCAGTTCATGTTGGCTTGGATAGATGAATGCATGAACAGATGCATAGATGGATGAATAAAAAATGGATTAAAGGATGACAGATGAATGGCTGGCTGGATTGGTGGGTGAGGACAGATGGATCTTTGCTGTGTTGAGACGGAGACTACCACAAGAGGAGCAGGTTAAGAAGGTGGTTATGAAGATGGTTAGTACATTTCAATTTTTCACGTTTCACACAAAGCAGTAAAATGACATCTGTGTGTCTGTCACACAGAAGATTGTGACAAAGACTTACATTCTGGAGGCAGTGGGAGAGTGGAAGTTTCTGGTGGGGGTGAGCTTTTATGAGGAGACAAGAAGAAAGGAAGAAGATGCAATATCAAGAGCCAGGAGTGTCTCACAACCATCAACAGAAAGAAGAGACATCAATAACATAAGACCAAGAAGAATGAGCAAATAAGTGGAAGAGAAGAGGAAAAGGAAGTCAGAGGCCCCCAAGGAATGGCACTGTATCAAGAGAAAGAGGTTCAAGGTCAGGTGCTGTGGGACTTCACTGGGAGAAAGATTGGGAACATTTTCCTCTGATAAATAGCAGACATCAGAGCTGAGGTCCAGTGAGAGGAAAGGAATCATTAACATAATATTTTCTTTACCTATTTAGCTTTGGGTTTTACAGAGACAGACAGCCTCACTGTTTTTGGATAACACATTCCCTTTCTGTTTTGTGTTTGGCTCATGGGAGGAAAACCTACAGGAAGGCTTAGCACTTACAGAAATGACTGTGCAAATGTCCAAGCCAGAGAGTCACTCCACCTTTGATTAGCTTGGGAACAGCCAGGTCTCTGTTGCTAGAAAGATGAAAAGCTTGGAGGGAAACCAAATACATAGAACTCAGGCAAGAGTGAAATATTCTCTGAAATCTAAATCTTGCAAAGTGTAATAACAGCTCCTGCTGAACTTTCAGTGAGTCCTCTGGTCATCCATCCAGTCATTCATTTACTCATTGTAAGCTGACAGTGTTGTACCGAGATTGTGAAAATGCTGTCATTTGATGAGGACATTATTTTACTTTTACAAATGGTATCCATAGGTGTAATTCAGAAGAAACAGTAGAACATAAAATTATACCCATTAAATGCATATTCTGCTCAGATCATCTCTAAAGCTAACCTCTGGAAGCAACTCACATATTCAATAGGTTGAGGATGCTTTAAATATTCTCAAAGTGACTGGAAGTAGTACTGAGGAATCATTAAAATGACTTTACAGAACCATGGAGAATGGAAGAGTACAAGTCAAACTCAAAGGAGCCCATTTCATAATAATTATTCATGTATGGTACATTTAAATGTGGTCTTAGCAATGAGATCATTGAGCACACAGCCATGTCCTAGATCTTCAGTATGTATGTGTATACATGTGTGACCATATGCATACATGTGTGTGCATGCTTGTGAAAGTGCATGTGAGTGTGTACATGTGTTTGTTGGCCAGAAGTCAATGTCAGGTATCTTGAATTGCTTCTCAACCTTATTTATTTGAGGCAGAGTCCCTTACAGAACCTGCAGCTTGATAATAAATTGTCTAGTTGGCCACTAAACTCTGAGATCTTCCTGTCTCCACCTCCCCAGCATAGGTACCTTCTGCCACACTCTGACTTTACATGGGCAAGAGGATCCAAACTCAGGTCCCCCTGCTTGCACATAAGCTCTTTACCATATGAGCCATCTCTCCAGCCCCACTTTTCAATTTTTAAAGGCATTAATGCTTTCTGGTTTGTTTGTTCAGTTGTAAGGGGTTAATATCTGGTGAGAAGAGGGAAGGACCAAAGGGGACTTTAAAATGAAGCTGAGTGGAATTCCACAACTGCTCTGAATGTGTTCATGCCTTGGGTGGACATCACAGCATTTGGGTGAATTACATGGTAGTGGCATTTTCCTTTGTTCCCCTGAGTACTTACTGATGAACAATAGAGAAGTCTATTTGATATAAGTGTTCTAAGTCTTAGAAACTTTGATCTTTGAAATTTCCTTTGCAGAAAACGTTGCCTCGTGCCAGCCAAGAATCCTATATAATAAAGCAGGTAGAGCCTGCTCCTCATTTATTATACCTGAAGGGATTTGAGCGTCTACTTCAGCAGACCCTGAGCAAGGCTACAAATTATGTGTTGGTGGATGAACCATGCAACAGACCTGGAAGAATATAGCATCTCTTAGAGCACTTGGCCATCCTGGAGTGTTTTTGTTTTTTTCTGCTTAAGATTGAATGTAGGACACTATAGAAAACTGTTCTACCAATGACCTACTTCTCCAGTCCTGATCTAGAAAACCTGATTGAAAACAGTGTTTTGTTTTCTTTGTTGTTTTTTATTGTTGTCATTGCCATTTTGTGTTTTGCTCTTTGTATGAAGTTGTGACTAGAGACCTGCTTCTAAGTGGTGACCATTGATCACAGGTACCTCACTCCTGATGTCAACACACAGGTTGACTTAAGTGATGCGTGGAACAATGCCCATGGGAGACAATAAGAGAACACTTGCACCTGTTCCAAGAACATGTCCTGCCTCTCACAGAGTGATAATCTGAGTTGACCGTGCAGATAGAGAGGCCACTGAACTATCAACAAGATACTTCACTTCCCCCAGTAAATGGACCCAGTGCCTCATTCAGAGCTCCTACCATAGTTTAATTTCTGATGCTGTGAAAAAATATCCTGGCAAAAGACAGCTTGGGGGACAGAAAGGGTTAATTTGGCTTAAACTTCATAGTTTATGGTACATCATTGAGAGGAAGCCTAGGTGGGAACTCAAGCAGCTAGTCATATCACATCCACAGAGCAGAAAGAAACCAATGCTTGCAAGTCTGGTTTCCAGCTTGCTTGCTTGCTTGCTTGCTTGCTTGCTTGCTTGCTTGCTTGCTTGCTTGCTTGCTTGTTTGCTATACTGCTATGAAATCCCGTTTAGGGAGCTACACTGCCCACAATGGGCTGGAGCTTCCTATATCAATTAAATATGAAGGCAAATCTCCTACAGGCATGTCCACAGGCCAGGCCAATCTCAGTAACACCTCACTGAGAACCTCTTCCCAAATGACAAGGTTGTATCAAGCTGACATCACAGCTACCAGGAACATATAGAAAGATCAGAGTATAAACCAAATACTTCTCAGAGCTTCTTAAAACTCTCTCTTCTCCTAATATTCAGGCCATGCACCCTCACCTGACCAAGAACCCAATTCCCAACCCTGGGTGGCAAATATCAGCATCTTAAATCATGACCACAGACTAGCCAAGAGAAGCAAAGGCTGTTGCCAAAGTCTAGGTCTTAATAAATAAATTCTTCCTTGACAGCAGAGAAAGCCTTGGCCCAGCCACTTGTTCCTTAAACATTTTAATTTAATTCAACTGGGATTTATTATGCACCTACAATCAGGAGCCAAATTCAAGGGCTGAAACTTGGAAGATGGGGGTAGCTGTATTTTTATGTGCTTTGCTAGGAAAGGGATGGCTCTTTCTGGAATGAGCGTACATTAGTATCATGCAGACAGTTTTCTGATTGCTCCTGAAACTCATCTCTTTTATTCTTTTGGTCAGAGATTTCTGTCTCCCATCACTTCTCTCTATCAAGACTCTGTCCTTCCATACTCTCACTCCTCTGTCCCGGGTCCCACTCAGTATGAGGCATGGAAGTTGCCGCCCAGAGTCTGATATGCTTCCAGCCCTCCATTCTTTCTACTCCACCCCAGAAAGTTCACATCTCTCCACCTCCCAAAACCCATAAGATGGGCACATTCCATAGGTGGCACAAGACTCAGCCATTGGAGCTGTCCCCAGCAGGGAAGACCTGACTCACCATAGGCTTTTCTATATAGAGTAAACCATACCACAAAATAATAATAATAATAATAATAATAATAATAATAATAATAGCAGGAAGAACAAAAGGGAGGCTGCAGGAGCAGAAGGGTAGCTCAGTAGTTAGCAGAGCTCACAGCTCTTCCACAGGACAGAGTTTAGTTTTTAAAATCCAGACTGGGTGGTTCACAATTGCCTGTAAATCCTGTTCCAAAAGAACCATTTTCTTCTTCTTCTGATCCATGAGCACATGTATACAGGCACATATGCACATAAAATTTAAACAATCTTTTAAATGTCCATACATGAAATACATGTAGCTACTATAGCATAAAAGAAAGGAGGAAGAAATAAATTCATACAATGCTAAGTTTCATATCTTCAATTTTCAGTGGCTAATAATGACTCTAAGGCAAATGTGTACAGTTAGGAGTATGTGTTCAAATACCTACAAACACAATAAACAAACAAACAAACAAATAAATTTAGCTGAAATGCCAGTTGATAAATTAATATGGAATTCTCGTGAATATCACAATTCAATATACAGTCTAATGTCCCAAAATAAAGTAGACAAGAAGGAAAGTATAAAACCAAAAATAAACAAGGAACTAATGAAATGCAAGTAGCAAACCAAAACATTCAAATGCAATTGTATCAATAATTACATTAAATATGAATGGACAAATACTTAATGTAAAAAGAAAAAACTGTCAGAATGGATTTTTAAAAACAAAGGTAGAAGGGTTACTGTCTATTAAGAGATGTGTCTTCTATAAAGCTATAGATAACATGAAATTCAATAAAGGTTAAAATGTAAACTAAATAATGGTAGCTAAATCCAACAGCATAAACCAAGAATATTTACAAAGATAGAAATGGGCCTTTCTTAGTTGAGTGAAAAAAACAACTTTTTCAAGAACATATTTATATAGTCCATATACCATATAGTCCTGGTATGTGTGTGTGTGTGTGTGTGTGTGTGTGTGTGTCCCTGACTGCCTCTGTCTGTCTGTTTCTCTCTCTCTCTTTCTCTGTCTCTCTCTCTCTCTACACACACACACATACACATGCACACACACACACACACACACACACACACATATGTGCGCACACATCCCTAATAACAGATTCAAAATACATGAAATGGTAAGTTATTAGAAACTCTTTGCTTTTAAAAAGAAGTATTGGTCACATGTGACATGACATCATGTGACAGTAATACAGCTACACTCTCCATGCAGATGGTCTGACAAGTGCCAGCCTCTGTAGATTCAGTCCTTGTCCACAACAGATTTGATGAGAGACAGTCTATGTCTTTAAACTCTTTGTGAGCCATAGAGAAAATAATGCAATGTCCTTTGGCATATCTGAGAAACTGAAATGATGCTAATGGCAGCTATTCTGCTTTGTGAGAAAGTGGCCGATAAAAAGGAAAGAAAAGCCAAGAAAAGGGTCTATCATCATTGGTGGAGTCCCAGTATCCAGCCATGCCTGAAGTCATAACTCCAGGGCTGTTCTGTTTCTCCAACTAATAAACCTCTTTCATGGATTAAGTTGATTGAAGCAGGGAATATTTATTGTACCCTGGCAGAGGGGGGTGCCACAAATACATTGTACTAACTCTGCTGCAGACACACAGGTGACAATAATCTTTGTCCTTAGGCTTGGATCCACAGTTGAGGAATAATGCAAATATATTTGGTAGGTAAGAAGAGAGTCAATCCTCTTGGGTAGGGTAAGGCATGACCCTAAGAAACATTATCCCCATGTGAAATATCTGCTTTGTAAGTATTCTAAGATGTCTTCACTGTCTTGCTAAAACAGTGAAGTAAATCAGAATGAATCCTGAAAAGGTCATCTGAGGCCACTTAGTTCCTGTTCTAAGAAACCTGAGGAGAGTCAACAAGGTGAGAGACTGGAGTAGAGAGGAAGAGTGTTAAGGGGGAGGGGATTGAGACAGTCTCATTGTCACAAGACAGGGTAGAACAAGGCCAATGGGTGACTCTGAGTCTGCAGTTGCCAGGAAAGCAATGAGAGGCAGCATTTTCAGAAAGGCAATTAGACACTTGGCCTTGCTGGAGCAGCCTGACAGAATCCAAGTCAACAGAGGATATGGGATGGTAGAGTTGCTCTGTAAAGACTGCTTGGGGGATCTAGTTCTCTCCTAGTATGGCAGGGGTGAGAAGGAAAATGGAGAACAGAAATAATCAGGACAGAGGACACATTCACAGACAGGCAATAACCTCCTTTGCATTTTGGTAGCAAAGAAGCATCTGTTGGTGGTAAAGAAACCACAATGGTAGAAGATAAAAGGGCAACTATTATCCAATATCCTCCAGCAAGCACTTGGCCATGTTCTGAACTTTGAGTCAATTGTTTGCCTCCACTCAGTTTCAGAACATTCTCAGTGAGATTCCCTGGAGCTAGGGTTACAGACAGTGGTAAATGCCCAGCATAGGTGCTGGGAACTGAACTGGGGTCCTCTGGAAGAGCAGGAGTCATGTTTAACCATTGAGTCAGCTTTCTAACCCTTCCTTACATGTCTTTATGACTTATTTTAGCTCAACAAGGTCTAAAGAACATATGGGCTCAAACTTAAAATTCTGTCCAAGGTCAAATATCAACAGAAAGCAATGCCTGGCATGGTTGTGTCTTTCTCACATCCTGAACCTGGGTTTCAGATGCTGTGGAGTCCTCTCAGCCTTGACCAGGCCTGCTGCAGCCTTTTTCCCTGCATGGCAAGCAGTTGTGCAACTTGAGGATGGGCTAGAGAGAAAGAATCTCTTTAGGATATGCCACCAAGTTCTTTTTCCCCATTACAATGTTTGTACAAGGTTGTGTGCATATATGCATGTGCACATAGTTGGGTGCATATGTTTGTATATTCATGCCAAAGGGGATATTTTAGGGTCTGAAGATAAGTAAATCTGTAAATTTCTCTATGAGAACCTTCAGAGGCCACAAACCTCACAGTGAAAAGTCAAACCAACTACTTTATTGGAGATCTTATTATTGCCTTTCCCAGCTCAGTCACAGAGCCTACACATCTTCTTTCAATCTCCTCTTAACCCTGTGTATTTATTTACTCACACACTCGCTCGTTTGCTTGCTTACTTACTCATCTATTTACTTATTTAGGTATGTGTCTGAATATATGTCAGTGTGTAGTGGTCAGAGGACGACTGGAAATGTTGTTCTCTCCTTCTACCATGTGTGTCTTGGAATCAAACTCAGGCCATCAAGAGTGATAGCTGGGCCATCTCAGAGTTCCCTTTCCTATCATTTTAAATAAACCAAGTCTTAAACTCCGTGCACAACCATACAGGTGTCAAATTCCATGGGTTGATCATCATTGCCTTGCTGCCGCTAGATGTTACCAGGAGGAACCATCATACAGGTCTCCTCAGGACCATTTACCAGGCAGGCATCCTGCAAAGCCTTGAATGCAAACTGTCCCTCACAGGCTCATGTGTTTGAACACCTGGGAGCCAACAGGTGGCGTTATTTGGGGTAGTTGTGGAACCTGCAGGAAGTGGAGCCCAGCTGAAGGAAGTAGGTCATTGGAGTGAGCCTTGATGTTTTATAGTCTGACCATACTTCCTACTTCTCCCTACTTGGTGAATGATGACAGGAAGTAGGCAGTTGCCATGTGCTTCTGCTACTGTGGAGCCACTTGTAGCCTTGCCCTCCCCACCGTGATAGTTTGTAATCCCTGACCTGTGTGCCAAAAAAACAGCTTTCTTCCTTAAGTTGTTTTGTTAGGTATTTGATCACAGTGATGATAAAAAAAAAATGCCTGATATACATCTCGAGCCATCTCAGGGCTTCAGGCAGACGCCACATCACTCTTTTTGTCTGTAAGTCAAATATTTTTCTTCTTTCATGGACCAGGCAATAGTAGCTCATAGAAGCTAAATGTCTTGCCCCCAAATCACACAGCTCTTCAAGGGCCAAGCTCAGAACCATTCCACATCCAGATGCTCAACTCAGGTTCTTAACCCTCTGAGATCAGTAGAGCTGACACTGTGTGGCTGTACTTTTATCACCCAAAGACACAAAGAACCTCAGAGAACGCACAGCATCTTCGGCCCTCCGGACAGGGATCCAACTGGTTAAAGAACTCTGATTTTCCTTTGGGAAGAAATAATTCTAATACCGGGGTTCCTCAATTACTCTGTGCAATTAAGTCCTGAGTGCTTGTTTGAACAATTAACCAAAATAATTATAAACGTATCTCTGTTACTACAATTGCATATTAACAAAGGCTCAGGGCCAATTAATCATTACTCCATCGATATCTAATTTGCATAAACCTATCCTCTTTAAAGACTCCATGTTTGGGGTGACAGGGCTCCTTCATCGATTATGGAAATGTCCCCATCAAACCTCCCTGAGGCCGTCAGAAGGAATAAAAGGGGTTGTCTGTTGTGGGCTGCTTAGCACCCTGCCCACCCTCCCCAGGACAGGCAGGGATTGAGAACAAAGGGGAGAGACACAATTAATTTGCAGAGAGAGGAAACAGAGGGATTGTGAGGGTGATGGGCAGAAAGGAGACATTGCACTGGAGCTCTAGGGGGTGAGGAATAGCAGCTGAGATACATATGGAATCATCCAAATTCATTCATTCATTCATTCATTCATTCATTCATTCAATTGGTGTATCCACAAATTCCTTCCTGGTGTGTGATAAGGGCTAAAAGGCAATAGTGAATGAGATTCTTCCTGGTCCAGGTAGTGTAAGGTAGACAAAATGTCATTAATAGAGGTGGGTTTTCCAAAAATGAGTGCTGAGAGTTTGCTGTGTGAAGTGGTTAGTCTTCAAGTCCTGTGGAAGGGAGGAAAGGTGCTTAGCAGGGAGAAGTTGGGCTTTGATCAGGACTGATAGAGCCTCAAACCCACCTAATGTGCTGGTCTGAGGCAAGCCTGACATCAGAGCTGTTTTGAGCTGGATGTTCATAGCCTCACTTGCCTGGTCACTGCCCAGGTCAGCTGCCTAGGCTGAGCTGACTCTGCAATCAAGGGAGATAAGGAAGGAAGAAACTGGCCATGTGCTGACTCATCTTCATGCAACTGGGATGGAAGTCCTTTCTGTATATGTATGTGCTTGTGCAACCAAGTGTGTGTAAATGTGTGTGCAGATGTGTTTGCACCTGTGTGCATATGCAGGCCAGAGGTTGACTTTGGATATCTTCCTTGATTATTGATTGTTCTCCACTTTATATCTTGAAACAAGGTCTCTCAATGAACATGTGGCTTATTACTTTTACATGGGTACTGGTGATTTGAACTCGGCTCTTCATACTTGCACAGCAGATACCTTACTGACTGAGCTATACTCCCAGCCCTCAAGTCTGTTTTTGAAGAGTGATTTAAATAGGTTTAGCAGATCAGAATATATAAGGACACTGATGAGAGAAGAGATGAAGACACAGTAACCCAGAGAAGGCACAACTAACGTTGATGCAAGAGGTGAGTATCAGGATACACTTCAAAGAAGAGGTAACATTGAAGTGGGATCTAAGATGTGCACATACTCCATCAGGCTAGGAGAAGAGTGAGTGTGTCTCAGATAGGAGGAAGTGTTGAGGCTCAGTAGGGAAGAGGACCATTAGAACAGAGCTTAGAGGGGCAGTAAACATAGAAATGAGAGACTGCTCAGTGTGGATCTTGCCAGACTGACACAACATATACATGTCCAGGTTGCTCTCTCCACTGTGACCAGGCTGTTATTTCAATGAGCTTCTTTGTTCCCCATGAACAGTGCAGGTAAGATGATCTCACCATGGAGTTGGTAGCTGACCATGCCCTACTGGGCCTCTAAGCATCCCACAACCTCTCCTTGGCATTCGAGAACAAGATGGTTGCTTCAATTGTGCATCAGTTGTGAGTAAGGCTCACTGATGGATGGGGGGTGTGTTTTATTATTATTGTTGTTTTGTCACAGTAAAAATTTCTGTGAGCAGAGGGGCATACCACTGTGCTCATGTGGCAGTCAGAGAACAATTTTCAGAAGTCAGTTCTCTACCCCCATCCTTAGAGTCCTAGGGATCAAACTCAGGTCATCAGATTTGGTGACAACTTACCCACTGAGCCATCTGATTTTTAGAAAAATTGCTAGTGTGTATTAAGCTAGTGTGTATTAAGTGTATTAAGTTTGAGAATGCTATTGTCATTAAGATATCTATATATTGTGTACATTGATCACAAGCATATAGCTCCCATTATCTTTTCCTACAGCCTTCCTCTCTCATGCTTCACAAGGTCCTCTTCATCTTCACAAATAGTCCCCCTTTCTGCCTTCATTCATTTGACTCTCTCTCTCTCTCTCTCTCTCTCTCTCACACACACACACACACACACACACACACACACACACACACACACACACGGAGGGAGAGAGACAGGGACAGAGAAAGTGATACGGAGAGAAAGTCAGACAGGAAAGAAACAGAGACAAATTTGGGGAAGCAAAGCACTGTGCATGTGCTGTTTTAGTTCACTTTCTAAGATGCTAAATGCAGATAACCCCATCTTTAGTTATCTGTGGATGACGTTTCTATCATCAGCCACTGGGCTTTCCAGGAACCAGATATTTTACATGACTAGATGAGATCATGGCACAGACTTCTGGGCCTTGTTGCAGGGATAGAATATAACAGGAATCAAAGTAAAAGTTTAGGCAGAAAACAATGATCACTCAAAAGAGCTGCAGATGACAGAGAAAGTGAAGCAGAAAAGCAGATAACTTCAGAAATCCAGATACTGACTCTCTTCCTGGTGATCTGCCAGACAGTGCTTTGACCTGGATTGCCATGTGTGACCAAAAGAGAAGGTAAAGGGAAAAGGAATTCACCTGTGGGTTTTCAGGTAAATGTTAAAATGCTAAAAATGCTACAAGGTAGCCACATCAGGACAGCAATTTTTGTCCCTACAATGATAGCTACCACCACAGAAAAGAGTTTATCTCAAGCATCCTGGACAACTCAAATACCGGGTATAGTTTCAGCAGGGTTTAGTGAAAGTAAAACTAAAGGTGAGAGCCCCTGAGGCAAGCAGAACTTGCTGGAGAGGCAAAGCCCTGTATGGTCTGAAGGGCAGAGAGCTTTATTGGAGTTGAGAGCTTGGGAAGGGGCAGCTTGACCTGGCCCCAGGGTAGACAAGGGGACATGAGACCAGCTGATGGTAGTAATTAATTATATCCTGGGCTCAGGGTTGCTGCCAGACATTGTTAGTTTTGCAAAACCACCAAACCTGCCTCACACAAGACAAGGGAAAACTTCTGCCCAAGATGCAAACATAGATTATCCCACCAAAAAGTATTTTTAGCATTGCAAAGAGAAGACACTCCTGTAATTTCCGCATTGGGATGCTTGAGGCAGGAGGCTAATGAATTTGAGACCAGACTTTCAAGGTAACCTAGGAGATATATATATATGTATACATATATATATATATGTATATATATATATATATATATATATATATAGAGAGAGAGAGAGAGAGAGAGAGAGAGAGAGAGAGAATGTCAAGAAGAGGAGGAGGAAGAGGAAGGGAAAGAGAAGATCCTTTGAAATGGCTTAACAAGTAAAGGTGTTGGTTACCAAGTTCAATCCCCACATCCCATATATTTGAAGGAAAGACAGATCATGTAAATTATCCTCTTATCCACCTGCTGTGGCACATACACCATTCCCTCAATGCAGACTCACAAATGGATGTAAATGTTTTAATTGAAGGGAGGGATAATTGAATAACCCTTAGGTGGTTGGCCTGCAAGATCAGTCTGGATCCACAAACACTTCAGGGAAAACACCTATGGTATGCCTACTGTGTGCATTATTCTAAGGCATGTCCTCTCCATTCCATAAGGAAACTTCCTATGTGAAACATGGGTGAGCTGCTGGAGGATCACATAACCACAAAGCCACACTGGGTTTAGCAGGAAAGGTGATATTTTTCCCCTAAGAGAAACAGACTCCAGTTAGCATTTCTCTAACAGAATCCCCTTGGTGTTTAATATGCAAACTCTACAAGATACATGTTCCTCAATATAGCACCCATCCATCACTGCTTACAAAGGAAAACACATTTCCATTCCCAATAGCAGCACACTGTATTACCAAGACAATGTACAAAGAAAGATTTGAGCTACCTTGTAAATAGTCAATAGGCTACCAGACTGACAGGCAGATTTTTTAAAACTTACATTTATTTATTGTGTGTTGGGATGGAGTGCAGGGTGTGATCTACGTCACATGTGAAGAAGTCAGAGAACAACTTGTGGGATCCAGTTTTCTCCTTCCACACAAGTGGGCTCCAGGGATTAAATTCAGGTCATTGGCATTAGCAGCAAGGATCTTTACCTGCTGAATTATCTCACTGCTCCAACAGGAAGATGTTTTAAAGCTGAGCATTAGAATAAGGACCCAAGTCCCTGATGTGGATGATGCTAAGACTCTTAGTGAGCAGAAATGATGAGCTGATGGACAGCATCCCTGGTAACTGGCTGGGCTTCTGTGAGCAAACATAGAAGCATCCTACATTCTAGTAAGGCAGCTCTCTACATTAATTTCTTCTTAGTGATGAGAAATTTCTTATTGATGAGATTAAAGATATCTGGTCGGAAGGTAAGTTCACTCAATTCCATTCTATTGGAAATAATAGAATGGAGGACACCAGTTAAACCTTGGAGTAAAGTGTCAGACGCTTGGAAATGGATTATTTATGATCATTGAGAAAGGCTGTGTGAAGACGTGAGACCAGACAGAGGCTAAGCATTTGAGCACCCAATACATGCTCTACCTTGAAGCCACTATGGTTTTGGTGGATAAGGAAGTGTTTTTAAGGCTGAGAGGTGAAGAGGAAAGAAGATGCAATTCCAAGAGTATACTTCATAAGAAGGCAAAGACTCCAGAAGGCACTCTGCATGGTTCAGAGCAGGAGAACCCCCTCCCCCACATCTGGAACAGAGATACAGATGGTCAGCAGAGCAGACATGGGGTCACGGGGTGGGGGGGGGTTGTCAACCAAGCACACAGGCCAGTGCACATCTAATGAGCAGCTATTGTGTGCAAGTTCCAGTGGAAGGCACTGGAAATATAGAGGGGAAAAAACCCAATAGTGATAACCACAGTAATAATTTCTTTCTGTAAATACTTTGTAGTCCAGTGAAGGAGAAATACAGTCAACAAAATAATACATGAGTAGTTTAGAGGCACCTGATGGGAAGATAACTGAACTTGTTTGAGAGGTTCATCTGTGAATTCTTTCCCTGAGGGCCATGAACCAAACGAAGTTCCTGAAAATAAACCTACCTACTACAAACTGATTGACTGGAACTTGAAAGGTATAGAGAGGCTGGAATGTTGCAGATCCAAAGCCAGTTTATCACGGAGCTTATGACCCTCCTCTGAGTGCAAGCTAACATCTGTAGGACCATAATGTGATTCCTGTGGTGTGTGTAGACACTCAACACAAGCTTAAGACAGCATCTGGGGCCTGTAGTGGCCCCCACACTTTGCATTTCCTCCAGTGTAGCTGAGGAGGCTGTGACTTATGACTTCCTTTGCTCTAATTACTAGAAAACCCTCATCAAATTGCTTCGATATTGAAACTTGATAATTGGGGAAACTTAACAGGCCATGGTCACTCAACATTGGCTCCAAAACAAATGTTCATCCCTTTGTGGAGGGAGCATTGATTTTGCACCAACAGGCAGGTAGTAGAACCATGAAAGGCTTCAGAGGAGAGCAGTGATCAGTTCAACAGATTTGCTTTCAAAGATGATCCTAGCTGGACAAGGAAGACCCCCAAGAGTAGGACGAAGCTAGACCAGAGGCACTGAATAAGTCTAAGTCAGCTGCTCACAACCCATGCCATGCCCTGCGTGCCCCAGAGCTTTAGAAACACCAGCTCTAGCTTAGGGGTATAACAGGGGCACAGGTGAGTGGTAGAGAGCTCACGTATGGTACACAAAGCCCTGGGCTTAGTTTCCACCACCTAATAAACCAGGTGTGGTGACTCCAACCAGAAATGCCAGCTCTCTAGGACTAAAGAAAGGGGAATCACAAATCCAAGGTCATCCTCGGCTACACAGTGAGTTCATTCGAGCAAGCCCAGGTTTCAGGAGATTCAAAAAAGAAAAGGAAAGGGAAGGAGAAGAGTTAATTCCCAGGTCTGCATGAAGATCCTTGGGAGAAGAGCCCAGAATATGAGGAGTAATGGGACCTCCCAGGATTCTTGTAACTATCAGGAGGAATGGGAGAGGCTGGCCCATGTAGTGACAGGAGAGACAGAAGGCTGCAGAGAGACAGATTTTGAAAAAGCAGCAGATGAGTGGATCAATAAAGAATGGTGACTATGTTTTGATAAATCTATATTGCAGAGTCTTATGGAACTATTAAGAATTAGATAATGCACACAACACAACAGGCACTTCTGATGTACTATTCAATAAAAAAACAAAATGCTGAGTACACATTAAAAACAAGCAGATGTCTATCTACACAGATGCATATTTTCATGTTTACATAGGAACAGAAAGAGCTAGAGGACACTGTGTTCCAAAAGCATGAATGGTGTCGCCCTCACACACTGAGAGAAGGGGGTAGGGTGTAAAGCAGTTTATTTACATTTTAATACGTATATTTTTTGTTTTTAATTTATTTGAACAATCGTTTTTGCAAATGCCATTTGCACTTAAGGCTGAAATATTTTTGCAATAGCACAAGTATATACAAGTGTCCTTTGGTCAGTGCAAGGCAAGCAGGTGGCACTGTGAGCTCCACCCTGCTCTGAAGCATTGGAAGAGGCATCTGGAGAGACCCCTATGCCCCTCCCTGAGGCTGCCCCATTATCACCTTTCTGTTGACATGTGCAAAATGAGTGTGTTAATTAACTTGGGAGTGGGGGATACAGACAGGGTTAGAGAAAGGGTAGGTGCAGGGAGCTGGAGGGAAGAAAGGGAAACAACAACAACAAAAGAAGTGGAGTGAGTGCTGATTCCCCAAGGAGGAGACCAACCGGAGCACCAGCTCTCCACCTCCACCTGTGAAGGAGTGGACTTCTAAACAAACCGCCAGCCTGGGAAGAGCTGCCATCTTGACTTCCCTCCAAAACCCAACTCCTTTCTCATTCAAAGAATGGAAGATCTTTAGGACCTTGCCCCCCTTCCCACCCCATCACCCCCTTCCCACCCCCCACCCCACCCCATCCCTCCACCCCCCCCACTCAGATGTGAATAGAAAACTCTGTTTCTGAAGTGAGCACAATGACAAACGACAACTTGGGACCCATGTCTCTTCCCACAGACTCAGGCCGACTTGCTTACAGGTAAATTTGTATCTGCCATACTGGACATTAGGCTGTGGCTTCCTAGAAACCCCAAGATGGCCATAGATACTACATGAACATGTTAGACTCTTTTACCCTCCACTGTAGTCAAACTGTAAATCACTTTCTGTTGCTAGTCTCTATTTCCTGGTTTGCATGGGATATGGGGAAGCTGAGACCTCAGGTGCTCACTAAAACATCAGTGTACAAAGTACAAAGAAGGCAGCACTAGGCCTCATTCTCAAGGTCAAGGGATTACCAGGTCTCTCATGCCTGAGCTCCACTTTTCATGTGGCTAAGGCACCACCCAAGGAGGAAGCTTCCACCCCAGCTTCTACCCTGTTCTATTCAGATTCCAATGTGCTTTCCCTTCCTGGGAAGGGACCTTCTGGAGGGGACCACTGAACCTGCCAACTGTCCCTTGTCACGTTCTGCTTTTGTTCTGTCCTTATGGTGGGACTCAATTTGGAGAGATGATGACAGAACACACCTTCCATCTTGGCTCAGGCTCTGCTAACATCATTCTGCAAAAATCCTTCTAGAAAAATTGAATTTACCCAAAACCTGCTTTGTGGGACCATGTGATAAGAGGCTCTCTAGAGTCCTTTTTAGTCAACCAATGGCCACTCTGGGTGCAGTGATTTTTCTTAGGATTCCCCACCTTCCTCAAGGGGTCAGCCACTGGCTATGGGGAATTTGGGCCATTGCCAGGCTCAAGATCTATGCTCAGGAGATGATGACTAATAATACCACAAAGGCCCTTAGCGACCCCAAAGCATCAGTGCCAGGGCCTGTGATGGGGGAGGGGAGAAGGGGCCTTTGGGTGGAAGCGACCTCAGCTCAAAAGAACCAACTGTGCTGATTCAATTTTTTTTAAGCGCCTGTGGGTAAATTTGAGCTGCCCACAGCTCCCCAGGGGCATTGCGAACTTGCTGCCGAGCCATTTCTGTGGATTTCAGTCAAATCCTAATTTTAGTGTTCATTAAACATGGGTAATTCCCCAGACTGTCCCTGCCTCACCTTATACACAGGGAACACAGGCAATATAGGTCAGCGAGGCTCCAAAAACATTCCACATCAAAGGGAAACCTTTTCATTATAAGTATTAACTTTATAAATAATGATGAACTTTAAAAGTTTTTCAAAACAGTGGGGCCTGTGAGAGGAGAGTTAGTGCTGCCCCTGGTCTCTGTGAATATTTTCAAGAGTGTGGCTCCTTGGGGAGGAGGCAGTGAGAGGTTTGTGTTCTAGGAGGTGATATGCTACAACCCCATCTGCGGCCACTTTCCCATCTGGACTGATACTTGTTCAGACTGATTCAGCAGTCCACAGCTGAAGTTTGCAATGTTGGAAAGCAGAAGCATGCACGGATGGACACACACACACACACACACACACACACACACACACAAACACAAATACATCC
The DNA here is from genome assembly GCF_943737965.1 of Phodopus roborovskii. Taxonomy (NCBI): domain Eukaryota; kingdom Metazoa; phylum Chordata; class Mammalia; order Rodentia; family Cricetidae; genus Phodopus; species Phodopus roborovskii. Next base: position 12,557,691 of record NW_026126558.1, on the reverse strand, counting down.
ATCAGGGACATATATGTGTGTGTATAATGACAGCAGATGACTTAAACACTATTTGAGCTCATGTCTTAAAAGAACAAGAGGAGACATGTATACTAAGGTCATTTACCACTTCACTGAACACCTAAAAGACATCCATTATAATCCTCATAGCTTCATGATCACAAGGTGGCTGCCGAAGCACCATACATCACTTTTTTCCATCAGAATGCCTACTTGATTTGACAAGCCTTAATTTTACCATGATTACATGTCACATTGAACAATACTCAGCATGAGTTTTTCTCCTATCCATGTCTTTGCATAGTCTGTTCGCATTGCCTTAGACTCTATGCCCTTGCTCTGCACAGTTAAACCCTGTGCATCTCTCACTACACTGGCACCAGCTGCTGGGAATCCCCTCTGATGACTCTACTGCCGCCTGAGTAAATCAGTCTTGCTGCTCAAAAAATACTTCACGTACCCCAGGCAGGCCTCAAACTCATCATGCAGTTGAGGATGCCTGAACTTCCAATCACTACAGTATATCACCATGGCCCACTCATGCAGTACTAAGGATCAAAGGCAGAGCCTCCTGCATTCTAGGCAGTCACCCTACCCACTCACCTCCCACTTCTGTTACTATCAAAGTAGTTGTAAATTATTTATGTACCTTATTGTTTATCTGCTTCCCATCCCAGGATGAAATAGGGTGGGTGAGCAAAGACTTGGTGAATTGACTCTAAAATCCCCAGGTTTCCAAGGGGTCTGTCTCATCTCTGTCATCATCACTGAATAAACAAGAATCAGGAGAGTAACCCAAGTGCCACCTTGAACTTGACAGCTAGCACTCTGTGTGGAGCACAGACTCCACAGGCAAGATCTGCTATCACCAGGAAACAGTCAGAGACCTTCCCAGGCTGTTCTGGGGCCTCATAGCTAGAGGCCTACCCCTCCCTACAAAGCCCCACAGGACTCAAACACTCCAGAGGCTACAGAGGATAGGAGAGCCTTCAAAGAGCTTGCTTTCAAACCATGCATCTGCTTATAATCCCAGCACTGCTGATGAAGACTGATCCAGAGTTCAAGGCCAGTCTGATCCACATGAGGAGTTCCAGATCCATCTCAGCAACAGAAAGAGACCTTGACCCACAACAACAAACCAGTCGTCTTGGTACAGGGTTATAATCCAAGTACCTGGGAGATAGGAAGCAAGAGAACAAATATTTTAATGTTAGCTTTGGCTACATAGCAAGTTTGAAGACAAGCTGTGCTCCATGAGACTCCATCTCAAAATGTCAAACATCAGGGGCTGGAAGAAGAGGCCATAGCAAGCAGGAGGACCTGAACTCAGATATCTGGCATTCATGTGCAACAGTAGCAATCTCAGCATTAGGGAAACCACACAGGCAGAGCCCTGGAGCTTGCTAGTCTGCCAGTCTAGCCAAAATGGAGCCAGGTTCAGTGAGAGACACTGTCTCAGAAAATAAGGTAGAATGAAATCAAGGGAGAGAGCCAAATTAGATCTCTGGCCTTTAGTAGGCACACATGCAAATGAGTTCACACACTACAACAATACAACAAGGGAGTGGGAGAGAGAGAGGGAGGGAGGGAGGGAGGGAGGGAGGGAGGGAGGGAGGGAGGTCAAAGAAAAAACAAGAAGCTCTGTTTGGAGATAGATCATGGGTGGCAGGGATTAAAGGCACACAAGCATACCAGCACACAAGCAGCAAGAGATTTGCTTTCTTCACTGGCAGCCTCTGGTCAACTTCCAAGGAAGGGTCTGTTTCTGCTTCTGGGATTGGGCATATTTGTGGGTGGCATCAGGCCCAGGGCATTGGGGTCTTCTCCACCTTGGAGAAGCCTGGTTTCTCTCTGCAAGTAAAGAGAAGCAGAGCTCCCTTACTCCTTCCCATCCTCATCCTCACAAGGGAACAGAAACAAGTCAGTCCCTGAGCAAAGGATCAGCCTAACCCAGGTCTGTGGACAGTTTCAGCTCAGAAAAATGTGCTGTGTCCACTAGATTTGAATAAAAGGGGGCAGGCACTTCAGAAGGACCCGATCTTCCCACTGCCAAGGAGCCAGTCGTGTGTGTTTGAACCCCAGTTCTGCAGCTTCCTGGCTCAGACACTATGGGAGTGCTGGTAAATCTCTGAGCCATGGTATCCCATAACCGTATCTGGCATACTGGATTTTTGGGAGGATTACATAGGCTAATATCTTTAAGTGCTTGAAAGAATGCCTGGAACCCAGGATGTGCTACACAAATATAATATAAATAATGCAGTCAGCTCTTCAGCCAATGCCAGGGAAGAGACCAGTATCTCCTGTCTGTACAATCCAGAAACCTCTACTAGTCAATCAGAAGTCACTACTAGTTAACCAGAAGCCACTACTAATTAACCCAGATAAGCCAGGTAAGAAACACAGATATGAAAGTATGGAAGCCTGTGTCCGAATGTTGCTGATTTCTTGCTTTATTGACAACAGTTGGATCTCATATTGGTTTGTCTCCTACATGATTCTGGATTCTGTCAAGCAGACAGTTAAGATTAAACATCAGTAGGATGCAGTTCCTAATGAGCCAATCATCTTTCTAGTTGGGCTGTTTTTCTTATTGTCAAGGACAGCCTGGAAAGTGTCTGGATTCTCTTGTCAGTGAGTCATTGAGTCAATGTAGAGGTCATGTGCACCCCAGAGTCCAAGCAGAGCTTGCCTGGAAAATCCCCCAAAACTCTCTGAAGAGAAGACATCACCTCAGCTCAGTGCATCAGTGGGGAAAGAATAGGACCTTCCCCCAGAATAAAAGATCAAACACCACCTCTCTCTTTCAATATCAGTCACAGCCCTAGTTTCTTTTCTGTTGCTGCCATAAAACACCCTAACACGAACCAGCTAGGGAGGAGTGATGTGTTAAGCTTCAATGCCAGGTTCCAGTCCAGGATTATGGAAAAGTGAGGCAGGATCTTGAAGCAGCTAGTCACATCTACAATCAAGAGCAGAGGGAGAACACATGCAGACTTCGTACTCAGCACTATCTCTACACTCTCCTCAGCCCATGGTCCCAAACCAGGGAATGGTACTGAGCACACCAATTAATGGAAACAAGACCATGCACCCGAAGACATGCCCAAAGGTCAACCTGATCTAGGGATCCCTCCCTGAGATTTTCTGCCCAGGTGACCACTGAAACCAACCATCACAGATACCCAGAAAAAGAGCACTCTGCACATCATGGTTTCAAGTATTCAAATGCATCCCCCAGGCCCTCCAACACAGCATCCTACCACTTCAGTGTTATGGTTCAGTGGAGAAAGACACTTGTCAAGTACCAAATGATCTTCCGTAGCATTTGTCACAAGGCAGACCCACACTGTAGCAAAACAGAACTAACTCTCCAAATTTATATGAATGCATGTTATATGCCCCACCTTCATACAAATGTGTGTGTGAGCACATGTGTGTATGCAAGCAAAATAGTTACAAAGCTGTTGCAATAATGCTGATGACTGATTGAGAAGGCAGGCAAACTAAAACATCAGAAGCAACCCCGAAACATGAGAGACTTTAGTGCTCTTGATCTTTTTGCTTTTTATTGATAAGTTAAAGGATGGAAGAGTAGTTTTTTAGGAAGTTGAACCAGTGCTGAAATTGTGTCTTGAACTGATCATTGATTACAAGTAACTCATTGGTTGAGGAAAGATGAGGATCTGCACAAATACCTGCTGAAGGTTACCTTCAGGGTCTTGCAAATATATGCAGTTTGGCAAAGTTTTGCCAGAACTTTGTCAGTGCTAGGCAAGCACTTCTGCCTAGCTGTTCTCAGTCTGGAAAGTATACATTATACATATTTAAGAGACCTTACTGATATCTAGGTTTTTGAGGTCCATGTGCTGTGGTGTTAAAGTAATTATCTAGGATGTTTAAGGCCCAGTTCCCTTACCCAGAACCATATAAATCACTGTAAGATCACACTATATGTTCAAGGCCAGACTGGGTTACAAAACTTGTTTCTATTCTATAAATGTGTTATTCATGACAAAACTAATGTTAACATTTGTGTGATTTAAAGGAAAAATTTTGACTAACAAAAAAATATGAAAGGATAGAAGACTAGTAAGTGTATTTGGGTAGAAAACTCTGACTACCTGTGAAGGATACTGGTTTCACCTGGAAAATAAGCTAGGAAAAACTGAAGCATGTCCATGTGAATAGTGTTTTGAAGGGAAAATGAATAAACAGAAAATATAGTACCGAGCTAAATAGGCAGAGGCATGAAAAAATTAAAATACAATTTAACATTTTTTTATGATTTGAGGAGAGAAGAATTAGAATATGATAAAATATACAACTACATACCCTACATTTTTCAGTAATTAAAACCATTCAAGACCTCAAGGAACCATAAAGCTTTGATTATTGATACAAAGCTGTGAGAATACAATGATATAAGAAATCACTACCTCCTACAACATAAACAAGGGTGAGAACCGGAGACAAATCAGATTCTTTAGCTGTAAGAAGAGAAATAATAGCCAATATGGGCTGGAGCTGGATCTCAGTGAGTAGAGACATTGCCTAACACGGACAAGCCCTAATAGCACTGATAAACCAAGCATGATGGTGCATGTGCATAATCCCAGCACTCAGGAGGCAGAGGCAAGAGGATCAGGAGCTCAAGGTAATCCTCTCATAGCAAGTTCAAAGCCAACCTGTGATACATAAGACCCCCGTCTCAAAAAATGGAAGGAAAGAAAAAGAAAGCCAATGTGAAATAAAGCCCTTGGCTATTGGAAACATGCTTGTTAGAAGCATGTTGGGTGAGTTTGTTTATTGAAGCTCTGGTGTGACATTTTCCTTTAACCTTAGTTGTTGCTACAGACTGAAAAGTTAGGTGATTATGACATGTTTATAATGGGAAATATTTATTTACCCATCGTGTTTTTGTTCCAGGGAACTGAAATTTATTTACCACCTAACTACCATGAATGCACTGAAGTTAGTATAATTATATCCACAATGAAACAGCCAGCATTCTCCTGGGAGTTATGAAACAAATGCAAAGAACCAACAGAAAACATTTCTCTCCCACCTTGTACAAATTACAGTGCAAGTAAAAATAAATGGCAGCTATAAAAGTAACACTTGAGAAATAGCATTGCCTTGTAGCTTTTGCTCATTCATGCACAAAAAACAGTAAGAACTGAATTAAAAACAAACTCAGACATTATGCCTTTATACAGAGAGGGGTGGTGAGTGTGGAAACCTTCCACATGGTTCTAAGTTACAAATACAGAGGCTGGGGATACAGCTTAGTGAGTACTTGTCTAACATGCAGGAAGCCAAGGGTTTCATCCTAATTACTTCATAAAGGGGGCATAGTGGTGTATTTCTGTAAACCCAATACTAGGGAAATAAAGGCAGGAAAATCGGACATTCAAGGTTAACCTGGGCTACCTAGAAAGTTTGAAGCTGGCCTGTAACATATGAACTCAGTTTCAATAAAAAAAAGTATACACAAAAAGAACAAGAGGTAGCAATTTGTATTAGTTTACTTCCCTAGGAACAATTTAGTGGTCCAAAGTCATTGGCTGTGAATCCTGACAACTTCCTCAGGTGGTGAATGGCATTCATCTGGACAGAGCCTGATGTCAGCATGACAGACGACCTGCCAGATCACTTGAGCTTGTTTGTAAAGGATATCCTCACCGTTTGCTAGCTGACTTGTCATCTGTGACCTCAACTGGGTGATAAAACCAAATTTCTTCATCATGCAACAGACTAGACCAGGTAGGTTCGTACAACAGTGACAACTTTTCTTCCAAGACAGAGAAGATCCTCACATGGCACATCATCCCTTCCACGCAGCCCTGTTGGCAAAGTAATTCTAGGAGCCAGCATCTCTAGGACTCCATATGCTAAGGAAGGGACTGCAGAGCCATCCTGCAAAGAGTACAGGCAGTAGGGGAGGTGCAGAGCTGGGCGATCCTTGGTTGATGTTTGCAGCCAATCACAGTCATGGAAAGATAATCTCCTTGTTAGGATTAGGGACCTCTATAACGGACAGGACAGGAAGTTCTATTAACCACATATCCCAACTGAGAAATGTATATGATTAAATAGCATTGTCTTCCATAAGTAAAGAAAAAATAAAAAGGTAAGGGAAAAAAGTGATGAGTACTCTAAAATTAAGCAGAAGGTCTGATGATACAATTGATAGCAGAAGAAAGGTAACTGCTGAACCTAAAAAGAGTCCATCCCTATTGATGATCAAATAACCAGCACTTAATCTGCATATATGTGCATACATACAAATATATGACATGTACAGACATCCATATACATGAATATGTATTTCTAACTCTATTAAACTATATAAATGTATGAATATATTCTAAATAATTTAAAAGGTACAGTTTTGCCTCCCAAATGTGAAAATATTCTCTTAAAATGTTAATCTACTCTACTTTAGGAGAAAGTTTCTTTTACTTGCTACTAGAGAAGATGGAAAATGGAAAAAGTGTCTTGGAGGTCAACTCATCTTCCTCTATCAAAAGCACCAGAAATAACATTGCTCCCTGACAAAGCACCTGGGGAAAAATAAGACACTCATAATGACCTAAACACAGGTTTACTTTTCAACTTGTTATACACCATTATTATTACCATAACAGTCATGGTCACCATTATCATCAACACCACCTCCATCACCATCAGGACTCCAGAGCCATCATCACTATGACTACCATCACCACCATCACAGCTATCACCATCTTCAACACCATTACCACAATTGTCACCCAGTTCCTCTTCCCCTGACAGCCAAGCTGACAAACATTTTGCCCATACTATGTAGGTTTAAAGATTGGTAACTTTTCTCCCACAGTTAAAGAGGTAAAACTCAGTCTTAATGACATTATCACTGAAAATGGCAGTCCAGGAGGCAGAGAAGGCAAACATGTCTACCTGTCTGAGGTTATGCCTTGTTCAGGGCAGCATATTCCATAGCCAAGTTTGCACATATGCAGGGTGGGGGCTTGAGAAAACACACATATGTTACAGCCACACAATCAAATTTAGCAATAAAAAGCAACAAAATCCTGGCACATGTTACAACACCACATGCAAGCAAAAGAAGAAAGCAAGGACTGCAGTTAGCATGCTTCCATTCGATGAGAAATCTTCAGAAAGTACAAAGTTTCAGAAAGCAGATCAGTAGTGACCTATGGCTTGGGGTGGACATGGTACTAAAGCACAGCAGGTGAAAGCAGCTGTTGGAATTGGTGGGGAATTCTAAAACTAGCTTATGGAGCTATCAGGTTGCACTGCTTTATGTAACTCCCCCCCAAATCACTGCATATTTACAAGAGTGGAATTTCACGGTATGGGAACAACAACAAGCACTTCAGTAGAGCTATTTGCAAAAAGCAAGATACAAATCTGGACATGTATCTGACAAAAAGATCAATTTATGGATACACCAGTCAGAGTCTTAAAAGAAGACTTCACTAAGCAGACAGGCAGCCTGTTCCCAACAGAGGAATCACACACAGCCTACCACATAGGTGATCCTCCCAGAAAGTAGTGAAATGTGAGTTAGAGCAATGAGACGGTGTGATCTCTTTTGCTCTTCTCAGTAACCATATAAGAGAACAAGGCTGTTTCATTTTGCTGAGAAGGAACAGAGACCCAGGCTCATTCACTCTATTTCATGATGAAGAAATACTTCCTCATGATTTCATATCATGCCACCAGCTGGCTCTTCAATGGTTCTAGTCTTAATCCAACATTTGTATGTAGTACAACAAGAAACTGAGGTGTTAAACAGATAGTGATGGGCTAGACTGGATCACTTAGTTCACTGATGTGCTTTGTGAGACATTTGTATTATTCTTAGTAACACCTAATGGCACATCAGGGTCTGCAATGGATTTTTGGTTTTTCTCTTCATGGGTAGATATTGAGATTTCATTAATGCCAATTTGTCACCAGAACCCTGTCCAGTGAGTGCAGCCATGATCACTGAAGAAGCTGAAGAGAAAGGCTGTTCAGTACAGTTCTGAAAGGTTTGGTTCAAACCCTTCAGCTCTGCCTACTCAAACACCACCTGGGAATGAGAAGTCCTTAGGTGTTGCTCCAGCCACATGACTCACATGCCTTAAGGCCCTTGATGGTCACTCCAACTTTCTTGGGCTTTAGTTTTCTTCTATATGATGATATTTTCTAATCTTGCTGAATTGAACAAATCAGAGAAGTTGGTTGTAGATAGATTGAGATACAAAAGCATTATGAAGGCAGACTTCTCTAGAAGCAATGTCTACCATGACCAGAACTCCCCAAACTCTGATCTTGCTGCTACAGAAACAAAGATATCTAATGTTGGGCTTTGACAGTGCACTCCAGACATCAAAAATGCAAACAAACTTAAATAAGTCAGAACAAAAAACTACTGCAGTCAGTATGAATACAAAGAGTCCTTGGCTTTGTGAAACCTCCAAACTAGGCTTCTTTCCCAGAAGTCTTCTGAGGCTTCCCACAGCTGACCGAAG